>NC_140483.1:72081990-73499490 GCF_964271855.1 Acomys minous | reverse complement strand
GTATGGCTACAAAGAAGTGCCTGTTTTACTTTGGAAAAATGACTTTACTCTTGCTCCCCAGACCTAAGATAATTTCCATGACAAACATTTCCTGCTATTCTGGTACTCATGATTGTTTTAGGTAATTTTCTCACTACTGTGACAAATTACTGACCAAACAACTTAAAGGAGGAAGGACTGTGTCTGGCACATAGTTCAAGTGGATAGTGGCCATGATGTAGAAGACAAGGCAGCAGGCATACATGCAGAGATTAGATTACTAAAAGGCACTAGCCATTGCAGCTCCTAGATTGCTTTCTGAGGTAGAAGCCAGTGCTCTCCTCAGCAGAGGTCTAGATGAAAATGTCTTATTTTGAACATCTTAGGAAGCTAAACATAGCTTCACAGTAGTTGAAGAAGGGCTGGTGATGTGCTTTTATGTTTTAAGACAGAGATATGT
The DNA here is from genome assembly GCF_964271855.1 of Acomys minous. Classification (NCBI taxonomy): domain Eukaryota; kingdom Metazoa; phylum Chordata; class Mammalia; order Rodentia; family Muridae; genus Acomys; species Acomys minous. The sequence continues at coordinate 73,499,051 of NC_140483.1, read as the reverse complement.
TTTTTATAAAACATATCTTCAACTCCAGTTGCAAAACTAGATCGCTTCTATAGTTTATATGTTTAGGATAATTTTGCAAGGTGCATTCATTGCTTTTTAGACTCTACTCTGTGTGTGTGTGTGTGTGTGTGTGTGTGTGTGTGTGTGTGTATGTGTGTGTGTGTGCATGCGTGCACGCACACACAATGTATGTACTTGCACTTATCACACCGGAATATTCCATGCCTTAGTTAGGGTTTCTATTCCTGTGATAAAACACCTAGACCAAAAGCAACTTTGAGGGAAAAGGGTTTATTTCATTTTGAGCTTGTTGTAGTCTACCATACAGAGAAGTCAGGGAAGGACCTCAAGGTAGGATACCAGAATCAAGAACTGGTGCCTAGGCCATGAAAGAGTATGGCTTACTAGATTGCTCTTCCTGGCTTGTTCTGGCTGCTTTATTATACCATACAGTACCACCTGCCATTAGATAGTATTACCTATAATTCACTGTGCATTTCAATCATTATTCAAAAAAAGAGTCCTACAAGCTTGCCTACAGGCCAGTCTTTTGGAGACATTTTTAACAACTGATGTTCCATTCTCTGAGACGATTCTAGATTGTGTAAAGTTGACAAAATCTATCTAGCAGAGTATTCTGAGGTATGCATATTGATGTCAGGGAACAACCTCAGATGGCATGCTCATCATCCTCCTTGTTTTCTCCAGGGTCCCTTGTTTTTGTTCCACTGCATTTGCCATAGGCTCAGAGGCCTGTGTAAGTAAAGAGTAGCAGTTCTTTCTGGCTTTTATGTGGGTCCTTGGGTGTGAATTCAAGCCTTCATCATGAATTCACTTTTACCCATTAGACCACCTTTCCAGTCCCTGGTCCTGGTTTTATGTACAAGAATTCACCTCTGCAGCTCTGCTATTTTGTTTCTCTCCCTTTCATCTATGATCTCCAACATTTTCTTGCTTTTATTGCATGTGCTTGGTTTTCTGTTTGGTTTTAGCATCTTCTTTTTCCTCTTTATTTTTTTTAACTATTGTTTTCTTTGTTTTGGAGAGTGTGTGTTTACTTGCATGTTTAATTCTTTTTTAGCAATATGAGTTTAAATTATTGTTGAAACCTGTGTCAAATTAGGGAAAACATGGCTTACATTTCCAGCATTCATTTTTCTGCATAACTTTAATTTAGCATTTCCCAAAGGACAGGTGTCATGAGGCTGTGATTGCACAAAACTGAACTTGTTGTATATTAGGACATAGCACGAGTAATAGCCTTAAAGATACAAGAATTTTTTGACTTTTCCCGACAGAGGTGACTCATAACAGAAGGTAGAAGTTAGATAAGAAGTTTAGTGTAAAAAACAAACAAAAACAAAAAACAAAAAACAAGCCAGGCGTGGTGGCTCATGCCTGCCTGTAATGCCAGCACTTGGGAGACAGAGGCAGGCAGATCACTATGAGTTCAAGGTCAGCCTGGGCTACAAAGTGAGTCTAGGAACACCAGGGCTACACAGAGAAACTCTGTGTTGAAAAAAAAATCAAAGTAGAGGAACAAGTTTATTCTTTGGCTGAAATCCAGATATGTCTTTGTGCCACTGAGTAGCCTCATTTTTCCCAAAGGCCTGAAATGCCAGCTCCTGTTCAGAGGGGGCACTAGTGTACTAATGAAGGCCCATTAAGGGAAAACAAGCAGCTTTCAATTTGAGGCCAGCCTGTTCTACATAGTGAACTTCAGGCCACATAGTAAGACCCAAAGATAGATGATATTAGATAGATAGATAGATAGATAGATAATAGATAGATAGATAGATAGATAATAGATAATTGAAAGATAGATAGATAGATAGATAATAGATAGATAGATAGATAGATAATAGATAGATAGATACATAGATACATAGATAGATAGATAGATAGAATAGAACATCTGGCCTAGATGGAACTTAACACTCTAGTTCATCTTGTTCAATCACTTGGCCTTAGGACTGAGTTCAATTTAAAGCATACTAAGAACATAGAAATAATAAGTGTTCTTTTACTGAGCTACTTCACAGAATTACTGTTTCCAGTGAAGTCCCTGTAAGCTGAGCTGCAATGAGGTTCAGCTGGATCTGATTCCTTTTCTAAGTCCTTATCTAGGGTTGCTAAGATGACTGTGAAACCATTGGGAGGAAGGTAATACTCGACCCCGTCATAAAGGAGATACCAAGATCAAATTACAAGTGAATCACAGGCTTAGATATTAAAAAATGAAATGCGTGAGTGTTCTTGAGTAAAACAAGCATTGGTTTCTTTATAATCTATAAGAGCAAAAAAAACAAAAATCATAATTTAAATTCATAAATAGTAAAATAAAATGGTTAACCACATTTATCAAAAATGAATGAAAAAGAAGAAATTAGGCAGATATGTTAATGATAAAGATGAGACATCAAATAAGAAACAAAGAAAAATATTACAAAACATTAATATGAATTCTTAAGTTAGACAGAGAGCATAGAGGCAAGAAGTGACCTATAGGAGAATCATAGCACATTTTTCTGTAGAGAAACTGAGTTCCTAAAAGGAAATCAGATGGAAGCTGTTGGAAATGCTTAGAAGATGGCCATTAGTAGAGTGCTTAGAATATAGGCACAAGGACCTGAACTTGATTGCTAGAATCTATATAAGAAGTTGTGTGGAGCAATTTTTGACTCTAATCCAAGCTGAATTGCAGAACTCCAGGTTCAGTGAGAGATGCTACTTCAAAAAAATAAGGTGGAGAGTGACTTCATAAGATATCCAACATTGACCTCCATATGTCCATGTGATTGCATGTACAAGCACGCCATGAACAGAGAGACATACAATATTACTGAGAATTTGGGGCATCTCTTTCTGGTTATCAGACTATACCAGGGAAATTAAGATGCCCTCTTTCCTAATCTCCTCAGTAGAATAATTAAGAATAGACTTATTTAGAAGTTTGAAAAGAATTGCATCACAGTGTAAAAGAAATCGCCAATGCAGCAAAGGTGAAAATATCAGTAACTACTCAGAGGACTGGAATGTAGAAGATAAAGGAAAAAAGGCATTATGTTTGAGGTAAGGAGACATGGAAGTTAGCCACACAGTGGCAGGTGGCCACGTGGTAGGAAGGGGCACTTCAGAGAGAGAATGAGAGAACCTGGGTACCAGGGAAAACACTTATAGGCTCTGGCTAATATCCAGTAGAGAAAACCAGAAGAGAATAAAAAAGGAAAAATTTCTTAGACAGAACATAAAAAATTCCCACACCCAGATAAACCTCTTAGAAGTTCAGAGGAACTCCACTAGAAAGCAGCACTTTTAGAATAGAGAACATCACTTAAATAAAAACACAATTACACCTGTTCTCTCCTTAGAATAATAATCCTCTGTGCAAGCCATCTGCCCTCCCTCTAACCCCCCATCCCCTCATAGATCTCCCAAGGTCTGAAGTACACCCTCACTTCTCTCTCCACTTCCTCTCCTGTCTTGTTCTCACTCTTCAACCACTTCAGCTGTCTATTCTAATTCTCCTTCCAAGAAAGATTTAAACATCCTCCCTCGGATCATCCTTGTTACCTATCTTCTTTGGGTTTATGAATTGTAGTATGTTTATCTTGTGCTATATAGCTTATAAGTGAGTGCATACTATGTGTATCTCTCTGGCTCTATGTTACCTCATTCATTTCTAGTCCTATCTATTTGCCTGAAATTTTCATGATTTCTTTTTGTGTAAATGTACCACCATTTCATCATCCATTATTTGCTTGAAGGACATCTAGGGAGTTTCCAAATTCTACCTCTTATGGATAAATCTGCTAGGAACATCACTGATCAAGTGTCATTGTTGTATGGTAGAGCATCTTTTGGGCATGGTATAAGTGATTCTTGAGGTAGAGATATTCCCAGTTTTCTGCAAAAGTGCCACATGGCTTTCCAAAATGGTTATACAAGTTGACACTCAACACTAACAATGATGGAATGTCACCCTTTTTCTACATGCTTGCCTTCCAGCATGTGTTGTCACTTGTGTTTTTTATCTTATCTATTTAGATGGAACCTCAGCATTCTTTTGATTTGCATGTCCCTGATGAATTAGGACATTGAGGATTTTTTAAGTGCTTCTAGGCCATTCTAGGTTCCTCTGTTGAAATTCTTTATTTAGCTCTATACCCCATTTTTAGTTGAGTTATTTGGCTTGTTGATGTTTCATTTCTTAAGTTCTTCATATTTTTTGGATATTAGACCTTTGTTGTATGTAGGATTGGTGAAGACCTTTTCCTAATCTATGACTGCCATTTTCTTGTATTGACAATGGCCTTTGCCTTACAGAAGCTTTTCAGTTTCAAAGTCTCATTTATTAAGTATTGATCTTCGAGCTTGAACTGTTAATGGGTGCAGGCATCTCTCTGATAACTGGAGTCCTAAGAGAGAGTAGGCTTCTGGGAGGATATGGTGTTGACTGTAGCTGAGACTTCTAGTAGCAGGAGTTATGAAGAATGAAGATGAAAACCTCTAACTATAAAGGACTGCTAATGGAATGAAAGGATCACCAACCTACCCATAAAAACTTTGACCCAAAATTTACCCAACCTATAAGATATGCAGTGAAAAAGATGAAGCAGAGATTTAGGGAATATCCAAACAATTCCTGGCCCAACCTGAGACCCATGCCATGGGAAACAGCCAACACCTGACACTATTAACACTATTCTGCTTAGCTTGCAGAAGTTTGTCTAGCATAGATGTCTTCTAAGAGGCTCAATCCAGCAGTGAATTAAAACTGATGCTGAGACTCACACAAAAACATTGGACAAAGCATAGTAAGTCCTGTGGAAAAGTGTGGGGGGGGGAGGATAAAAGCACCTAGAGGTGACAGGATCTCCACAAGAAGACTCACAAAGGCAACTAACCATGGCCCAGTGGGGTGTGCGGAGACTGAAACATTAACCAAAGGCTATGCATATTCTCTACTTTGGCTCACAAAAAAGATGTAGCCAATGGGAAGTTCAGGCTTCATGTCCATCCCTTAGTAAGGGGAGTAGGGGCTCTCTCTGACATGGACACTGTTGCCTACTTTTTGGTCACTTGACCCTGGCTAGGCTGCCTCACCTGGCTACTGGGGAAGAGGATCAGCTCAGTGCTAAATTGAGTAGAGAAGGTGGGATGGGTTGGTGGTAGTGGGGGCTTCCCTTCTCTAAGGAACAGGGGAGCCAGTGAGTGGAGAAGAAGGAAGGAGAGAAGGACTGGAAGGTGAAGAGGGAGGGGACTATGATCAGGATATAAAGTGAGTAAATTAATTAATTTTTGAAAAATACCTGCATTCCTAAGGCTTAGTCCCATGGCCAGATGATCAGCCACTCCAACTGTATTAGCTCTTAAGAGAGGAGAAAATGGCATATATACAACAAGAATGAGATTCCATTCCACAAATATGCTTTGGATGTAGCAATGTTTGTGTCTATTAAAAGACAGCAATGAGTAAACTCAACATTGCTGTTGAAAGATAATAGCCAGGAGTTTCTACAAAGTGCTACACCTCTCAGCACAGAGCAGATTTGTAGCTTGACCAGACAGAGCAGAAGGATCTGTGTTCTCATATCAGAGGAAAATAGTCTGAGGACAGTTCTGGCAGATAATTTATTTTCTAAGGTATAATTTGAAACGTCCTTGTGATGTTCTCTCTCATTAGAGATAATGATAGTGTTCAGACAGCAAAATACTTTCATTTAGACCTCACCTTTTCAAGTACCAAGGTCAGCGCTATAGTTTTGCAACTTCGCCCTTTATATTTCTACTGTAAAACTATGGAAACAAATATGAAACCGTGTGTGTGTGTGTGTGTGTGTGTGTGTGTGTGTGTGTGTGTGTGTGTATGCACGCACATGCGCTTCTTTGTGTTTAAGTGTGCACGCACACATGGGCACATGTGTACACATTCAATGTGTGCATATAGTTGTCAGAGATTAACACCACGTGTTTTATTCCATTACTATGTGTAGTGCACACCCCCGTTTTTAATTTGATGTGCACATGCCATGGAGTGCACTTCAGGTCAGAATAAACCATGGTAGGGTTGGTTCTCTCCTTCCACCTTATGGTCCTGAGGATTTAACCACCTTTTCAGGCTGCATATCTTGTTTTTTGAGAAAAAAAAATGAAACTCACCAAATTTGTAAGACTGGGCTTCAGAGATCTACTTGTCTCTGCTTCCCAAGCATTGGGGTTACAAGTGTACCCAACTATGCCGGACTCCTAGTTGTGGGTGCTGTAAATCTGAAGTCAATTACTCATATTTGCATGGCAAGCCTTTTCTTCAGTGAACTGTCTCTTTTCCTTCTCAGTACATATTTTTAAGCATTAAAAATGATACAATACTTCTTAGCATGTCTATTGTTGTCTTTATATTGCTTTAAATGTACATACATCTGTGTAACAATAATTAATTTCAGAAGAGCCCATAAATTTGAAATAGAGCAAGTAAAGTATATTGGAATGTTTGGAGGAAGAAGAGGAACAAGATAAATGATATAATTATCATCTCAAAAATTAAAATAAATAATTCAAAAACTGGTTCAATCCTATGTCTCTTCTTCCTTGTAGTGTCCTGTGTGCTAGAATATTTACCAGATGATGTCAATATGCACTATCTGTAGACATAAACAAGATTAAGTTAATTCTAGTAACTAGGTAAATGTTTTTGAAAATTTTATTTAGCAGCCATTTTTAAATTAAGATTATCAAACCTCTAGTGGACTAGAGTTTTTAGAATTTGTCTTCACTTTGTTTCAACAAAGAAAATAAAAATAGTGTTAAAACTAATGAGAATCACAAAACTCAGATAATGACTGTCAGGGGACCACATTGGAGTAAGCAGTCTTTTGATATCTGAGTCCACAAACAGAGCTCAAAGGACATGGAAAATATCAGGTTGTGGTATTAGATGGAAAGGTGTCAGGAGGTGCTTCGACTCCAGGGCCCTGGTGCTGATGATACAGCCTTTACATTGCAGGAAGAAAGAATCATGCCAACACGGTGACTTCTGAAGAAATGGAATTTACCAAGACTGATATCTACTTCCAGCTTCACCTTTACTCAAGCCTTAGCTATACTTTACTGTGTACTTTGACATCAGCTATTAAAGGCAGTTTATAACAACAGTCACTATATACAAATCGATAACCTTATGTATGATTTGCCTGTGACATATCTAGATATCTTGGCATTCTAATGATCCAGTAAGTCATTCTATGAAACACACTGCAAGCAATCCTAACAATATGCTATGTCTAAAGTATGAACATGCAAATATAAAAAATAAAAATTCTTTTTGGTAGTCCAAATCTAAATGGAGTCCAGTCTATTGGGAGCATGAAAACAAACCCACCCTATGTTGATGATGGGCTGACATGAACGTCAGTGGGCATGACTTCAATTACAGCATTTCTGTCTAAATTAATTGGTGGCCCCCAAACTTACCAAAGTCCTATAAAGTCATAGTTCCCAAGGTTATGTCAGACTAAAAATACTGCTCTGAAAAGTACTTTACAAGAGATTCAAAATGGTACTGGAGGGAAGTCTTGGCCACTGAGAGCATATGTTGCTTTGAAGAGGCCCTGGGTTTGGCTCATAGCACTCACATGCATAGCTCACACTGACTCATAATTCCAGTGCCTCAGACCTGATACGCTCTTCTGCACTCTGGATACCCTTATACATATGGTACACATATAGACAAGTAGCCAAACAAACAGACACACAGACATACACACACTCACAAATAATTTTAAAAATCTTTAAAATTAAAAAAGAGATACCGTAAGTAAGAGAAGCACTATTTTTAAATGAACAAAAAATTACAGAATCACAGCAATGAGGGAGGAGAAGCATTCAGTAGAGGCTTGCTTGTCACCATGTTGCCTTGAAAGAATTAGGACTGAAGTTTGATTTCCAGAATTCACACTAAGCAAACAAGCAAGCAAACAGAAAATTTGGCCTTGCAATCCTAGGAACAAAGAAGACAATCCCTGGAGTTCTGTGATCTACCCATATGATGAGTTCCATGACACTGAGACATACTGATTCAAAATAAAATATCAAGTAAATGTGTAAGAAAACTTAAGTTTATCTTTTTTCCTGTGCACACATACATATGCATTTGTGCCCATACACAAAGGAAGGTGTAGAGACATGCACATACAAATAACACTGAGAAATGGTGACAGACACAAAAAGTGTTGTTTCTCTGTCCCAGGTGCTGAAAATATTGGTAACAGCATTCCTACAAAAAAGAAAGCCCAGCCGTGGCCAGATGATATTCTTATCTTTGTTTTCTCATCCTTTTTTCATCTTAACCTTTTTGTTTCCAAGTACTTTCATTTTCAGAGAAGCCGCCATAAAGCACTCTATTGATCAAGATCACATTCTTGATCACCCAGTGAACAGATCTGGGTCTGAGTAACCATTTAGCCATTTCATCCACCTCTATACATGACATTTGGAAACTGATAGCTCTGATGTGGCCTTCTCAGAGACAGACATGGCCATAAAAGGAACCAGAATATGTCACCCTAAAACAGGCCACATTAATGGCTTATAGTATTAAAGGACAATCAAATAAACCAAACAACATAAACAAGCAACAACAACAAGATTCAAAGGCTTGGGAGATAGCTCAGTGAGTAAAACGTTTGTTTTGCAAGCATAAGTAGCTGAGTCCCATGCCCTAATCCTACAAAAATAAGCTAGGAATGTGGCATTCACTTGGAATCTTAGGAGTGGAGAAGAAAAAATAAGAAAATCCTGGGGATCCCAGTATAGCTAGCCCTACTGCATCATTGAGAGCTCTTACTTCAAGACTCAAGGTGAAAAAGAGATGAAGAGTGACAGTGCAGATTATTCTCCAACATCCACAGACATTCATAAAAACATCCACAGACATTCATAAAAACATCCACAGACATTCATAAAATATATATGTGCACACACATGAAAGACCACATATAATGCTTATGCATATCGCATTTTAAAAGACACAAATAAGAACACACCCATAAATGCTATCTCTCTCTCTCTGATTGTCCCAGGTCAGGACACTCATTTGGAAAGCCACCGAACACCACTCTTGTCTCCACCTAAAGAACAAAACACTTTCTCCAAAGTTATTTCTGATCAGCTAAGATATGAAATCCAAGAAACCTATTTTTTTAAAAGAACCCTAATACCTTATTTTCTATTCAAATATTTGCTTCCTGTAATTCTACAAAAACAGTTCCTTGCTTTTTCCACCCTCTGAAATTGATATTCTCTTGTTGAAGTTACTACACATGCCAGAGTTCTGAGTTTCTCCTGCCCTCCCCTGCCATGCCTTTTTGCCATGTTGTATTGAGAGCATATGTTACCAAATCAGTTTGCTTTGCTTTGTCTTCTGGTTTCTATTTCTTCTGGGTTCTGTGCATGTGAGGGACTCAGGCATATTTCCCAAGCATGCTTCTTCCTCATTGTCAGGAACATAAGAGAAGCCACTGCGAGGAGGATGGAGAGATCCAGCAAGGGCAGTGTGACACTTTGAAAAACAGAGTCCAAAATTCCAGGTGGGGTGTTGCATGGTTGTCATCACAGTGTAAGGACACAAAAGTAGAAAGATTCTTGGGGCCAGTAGGCAGTCATCCTAGCCACATGATATGCTCACTCCAGGTTCCAGTGAGAAACCCTCTCTTGAAAAACTGTATGGTCTACTCCTTTAAAAAAGCACTAGTTTGATCTCTGACCTCCATACAGCCTCACTTTCATGTTTGCACACCTTCACACATATGTTCACCTCCCTACATGCAAACATAAATCTTTATAAAAGAGATCTGACTTTTATTTTTTATTACATATTTTAATTAATTTATTCACATTACATCTCAATTGTTAGCCCTTCCCCTGTTTCCTCCCATTCTTCCCTCCCTCCCACTTCCTGAGATCTGACTTTTATAAGTCCCAGCTATTTAGGAGGCTGAGGAAAGAGAATTGTTTAAGCTTGGCCATTACAAGCCTGGAAAACAGAAAGACCACTGCTTTATATATTGCCTACCATTAATGCCATAGTTTCTATTTTACACCTGACCCAGCTTAGGTATGTTGTATATAGGATCACCCACCCACTACACCTTTATGGAGTTTCAGTGTCACAAAGAAATACAGGCAAGAAGAGGGTCATCGTTTTCTGAGTACACAAAGAATTCAGCAGGAGACTGAAAAATCTCCATTTTAAACATTAGAAAGGCCAAAAATTGGAGCTAGGGATATGGCTTTGATAAGAACCCTTTCTACATAAGCATGAGAATCTGCATTAGAATCCTCTGCACCCATGTAAAATCTTCACATGCCTTTTTATTGTCTAGTGACACAACATGGTCAAGAGAGGAGATGGAAGGGTTTCAGGCCAGCAACCTAGGTACAAGCTTAGTGTCTGAAAGGTATAAAGTAGAAAATGATAGCCAGGACAACTAACATCATCTTCTAGCCACTGCCTGTGAGTATGTGCATAATTCCCCATACACAGCTGCACATATATCACACACACACAAACACACACACACTAAAACAAATATTAAAGATCAAAAATTAAAAGCAAATGAACATTAAGGTTAGAGATAAACAGTTCTTTTATCTTCATTCCTTCCACTAGCTGCTCCTAGTTTGGCCTGATTTTGCCTAAACTGGCCTGTATGTCAGCTCACCAGCACTCAATCGGAATAATGTAATTCCTAGAATCTTAGAGGGGATGGCATCTCTGTACTTCAGAACACTTTGTTGCTGAGAACAGCTCTATCATTACACAATGGTCCAAGCAACTTGGAAAGTATTCCTTGAGATGAAATGGCAGAGTTCACTCAGTTACTCTACAAGTTAGGTATTGTGATCAGCATTTAGTGAGGTCTCTGAGAAAGTAGCCATGACACTTTCATTACATGTGTCATAGAAAGAAATCCCACCCTGCTACCTCAAGTCTTCAGGGTTCATTCCAGATAAGACTCTAGCTTTCCTCTCTACACACAGTTTCTACCCAAGCCACTCGGTTAGAAGCACAACCACATTGTTTTACTCTCTGTTTCAAAGATGAAGTCTTGATACAGTAAGGACCTTAACAACAAAGGTAATGGGATATAGTATAAAACAAAAAACTAAGTTTTGGTGGCTCTTATTTTTAACTTGTTGGTTTGTTTAAGTGAGGGTCTTTTTAGGTAGCTCAAGCTATACTCAAAATCCTCCCAATTGAGCCTCATGACACCTGAGACTGAGGCCTATAATACAACACCTAGCTCAACTATGAAGTTTTGTATTAAAACCTAAGAATTTCTGGCTGTTTTCATGTGTGTATGTTAGTGTTGGCAGATTTGTTATGTGAAATTTTGCATGTATGTCAGTATATGGTTGTGTGAATGCATGTACCCATGTGTAGATATTTCGGTATGTTTATGAACATAATGAAGCCAGAGGTCAATCACAGCTTTCATTCCTCAGATATCCTCCATATTTCCGTATGGAGGTCTCTTATTCTCGTGGTCACCAATTCAGCCTGAACTGGCTGCCAGTGAGCATGAGAAACCATCCTGTTTCTGTTTCACAAGCACTGGGATTTCAAGGGCACAACAACACTTGGCACTTTCCAAAGGTTCTGAGCACCAAACATGAATCCACATGGTACAAAGCAATCATCTTATTCACTGAGTTATCTCTCTAGACCATTTATGAGTTTTATAAACCTGTTTTTACAAATCTTATTTTAAGTTTTAGTTGTTTTATAAGGAGATGATAAGGAATAAGTACTTTGTAAATGTTTGTATTCACTTCAGTGTTCAATAACATGCTACCCCTACCTTTTTAAATTTTTCTTCTCCATGTTTAAGTTTACTCAGCATGCACAGAGCAATATTACTTGAAAATATTCCTGGGCTGGAGACATGGCTCAGAGATTAAGAGTACTGTCTGTTCTTCCACAGGTCCTGAGTTCAATTCCCAGTAACAACATAGTGGCTCACAATCATCTATAATGAAATCTGACACCCTCTTCTGGCATGCAGGCACACACATGGGCAGAATACTGTATGTACAAATATTAAATAAACAAAACTTTAAAAAGAAAAAATATTCTATCATAGAATATAGATGGCTAGTGTCTATATACTTGCATCTGAAATTAATGCAGAGTAAGTGATCTCAGTAGTAGTGTCCTCTCTGAATATTAAGTTTCCTTTTACACCACATGCAGAAGCTGAGGTATGCTCCTACCAGTAACAATATTATCCTCTAGTAATTGTAAAAAGAGAAACTGGACTTTCTATTCTCATACAAATGGACATATAAACATATGCAATGTGATATGACATGCTGTGTAGTTATGAAATGTAGAGATCTTAGCAACTGACAAATAGAAAAGCTAGGTCTGGGCAAAGTTCTTGGTAGAGGGTTTGGAGCTGAGCTCGAAAATAAAGTAAGTGTTCTGGTTCACAAGCAATTGGAAACAACACAGGGTATTCTATTTTCTCTTCTTTCCCTTTGAGAAAATACCCTAACAAAAAGCAACTTAGAAAAGAAAGGAGTTTATTGTTATATAATTTCAAGTTACAGCCCAGATTAACAGAGAAGTCACAAGAGCAAGAGCTTGAAGCAGCTTACCACATACATAGCCAAGAGCAGAGAGGAACACATGCACACCTGTCACTTGCTTTCCTGCTGGTGTTCAGCTCTATTTCTACACTTTTAAATAGCCCAGGACTCCTTGCCTAGGAAATGTGCTACCAAGAATGGACTGTGTCTCCCACATTAATTAATTTAGCTAATCTCCCAAAGACACTCCCACAAGGAAACCCAAATTAGGTAACTCCTCATTAAAGCTCTGTTCCCTATGGGAAGTAGGGTATATCAAATTGACAACTAAGGATATCCACCACATAGAGGAAGGTCCCAAGGAAAGCATAATCTGTTAGGGTTACTAAGAGTGTGCCAGTATCTGAACAGAAATGGACCAGAGCACATGCTCCACTCTAAACAAAAGGTGTCAATATTTCCACCTGATATTCTCATTATATTCCCCCTCTGCTGACAGACTAGAGATTCTTTATTGCCTATGCAGAAGATGGACTGAAGTGAATGATAAAAGATGACCGAGTCTCTATAGAGCTGTAAGATAACTGTGAGATGTGAGATGTATCATTCTAAGACTGAAAACTTATTCTTCTTATTCAGTTGTCTTAGAATATACTTCATCCAGGAAAGGATGACATGGGGTTTTGATATTCCTTCTTTTTTTTTTTCCAAAAATAAAGCAAGGTGAAACAAAACAGACATATTCATGTACTAAATGCTGGTTGGCACCTCAGCCAACTTTCCCCGTAACACTTGCCTCTATTCGTTTGCTTAGGTACTCAGAGACTGAACAAGGAATGGCTGGCTACAAAGCCTATCTATTTATTTTCTCAAATGAGCTCTTGTAATATAAAATACTTTGCTGTCTAGCTTGTATGCACTGTATTTGAGAATCTGATATGATTCTCTGACGGCAAACTCCATGTTCTGTTCTCTAAATGCTGAAAATAAATAAAAATACAAAAATGAAGTTGTTCCATGCTCATAAGTTTCCTAATGGAACTCAACATGACAGAGGAAACAAGAACAATTCCTGAGAAGAACTAAGAGGGTATCCTATTTACACAGGAGTTGTCTGTGTCATCATTGTTAGCAAGTCTCCAGCCTTCTACACAGGAGCTAAAAATGTAGTTCAAATGGATCTATTTTGCATTTATATTCCATAATGAATTTGTCTTCCAGAGTGATTGGCAAATACCTAGTTTTAATCTACAAAGAAGACACTTTGCAGTGAAAAATGTATGTCATTCAGCTCTGCAGGCCCCATGATATTTGACACATGTGTTTAGCAAATGTGCCCCGTGCAAACTTTTAGAGGTGAAGGGAAGTTATACTATCAGGGTGTTTCAGTGGGCATTCCTATTTTATGTCCAGACTAAAGTCTAAAGTCTTTTAAAACATGGTTTAGTCCTTTATGAAAAATCAGGCTTTGAAAAACCCTGGTGTGTGTGTGTGTGTGTGTGTGTGTGTGTGTGTGTGTGTGTGTGTGTAGGCCAGAGGTCAACCTCAGGTATTGTTTTTCACATGCCCTCCTCTTTCTTTATTTTTACTTTCTATGTAAACAAAAGTTCTAGTCTTGATTATCAAAGCGGGCCAGGCTACCCAGAAGGAGCAGGGCCCAGGTATACACCTGGAGGTCTCCATCTCCTAAGTGCTAACATTATAAGTACATGCTACTAAGAACAGGTTTTTCTTTAACCCATCAATTCTGACATCTGAACTCAGATCCTGGTGTTTACAAAGCAAGCACTTTATCTCCTCAGCCACAAGCTGCTTATTAGTCCACTACTCCAGTAACTCTAACTTTTCAAGCAGTATACCCTCTGTGATGGAGATAAGTTACTATGAAGCTGATGAACCTGAAACTTGAGGATGCCCTCATTACTTGAATAAGTCTGGGCAATAAAATACCCTATGTCAGGGGCACCAAGATGGTGTCAACCAGTATGTAACATATCTTATCCACACCACGGAGACCAGGGACTTGAATGAAGCTACAGACTGCTGGATCTTGAGAAGTGTAGCTGAGTGGGGTCCCAAACTCCACAGACAACTGGTGGCCTGGCTCCAGGACAAGCAACAGTCTAGAGGTCCTGAACCCACTCCCCAGATGCTAAAATGGAACCCACATGTGAGCTGCAGCCAGCCTATAATGCACAAACTCGCTGTGTTGGGAGGTAGTACTCTGGAGCCCCTGGCCTGAGGATTCTCACTGAATAGGGTGAAATTCCCCTTGGATCCCTCCACCCACCCCATGCCAAACTGTAGAGGTCCTCCAGGTCATGTGGAAACACAGGCGGCGGGGCCCACCAAAAACAGGTAGAGTGGGCGTGCAGATTGCGGAGCTATCCTGGGCCCAATCTAGAGCCAGTCACAATGGACTGAGCCTGCAAACAGCAGTTGGAAACAAGCTTGGACTGCTCCCACAGGCCCAGCAGGATCTCCCAGGAGAGGTTGGCCACCCCTGTGGTGTCTAATCTCTGACCTAAAGATTACTACAGCTTTAAGGATCTGTGAGCTGTCTGGCTACAGGTTCACAGAAAGTGCAGGCACCTTGGAGTCTGCCAGCAGTCTGAAAAGGTCCTGTCTCTGGGACGCTGATATTGACCCAGCACTCTCCAACAGATAGAACCTAACTGCATCAGCTCCCCCAGACCCAGCAAGATCCGCCATGCTCTCGGGAGAGGCTGGAAGCCTCTGCAGTGTTTAGAGGCAGAACTAAAAGACAGCAACAGCCCAAAAGATAAGATCCAGCTGAGGTCTTGACTATAAAGTGACAGGAAGGACAGTTAACTGGGACCAAACTACCCGACCAGAGTGCCTGTGTGCTGACCTTGTTCTAGGTCCCAAAACAGCTGATCTGAATTACAGCATTAAGAGGAAAGGATCCAGACAGAAACCTACTTTGGCTGACTTAGTCTGGAGCCAAAGATGCAGAGCAAAATCTCCAGGAGTGGAATCCAGATCACCTGCCTGTTCTAGAGAAATACTCCCTGATCCCCACAGGCAAGGACACCTGACCTATAATCATTCACCAACTATCCACTTTCAACCAGTGAAGGTCAACAGAATCTACCTCCCAACATCAGGGACACCAAAATGACAGGAGGACAGCTAAAGAATGAAAAAAAAAAAGCCCAAAGAGTTTGGCATCTCCAGATCCCAGCAATCCCAATGAAAGCAACCTGGAGATCCCAAAAACAATAGAAATACAAGAAAATGACCTCAAGCCCTTAGTAAGAAAGATGATAATAGAAGAAACAAATAAATCTGTAAACAACTGGAGGAGGATGCAAATAAAAGGGTTAAAGATATAAAACAGTCATATAATGAGGCACTGGAAGAATTTAAGAAAAATACAAACAACCAGATGAAGGAAATCATGAAAACAGTTAAAGATCTGAAGACAAAAATGGAAGCTATGATAAAGGAACACACAGAAGAAAACCATGATCGAGAGGCTTCAGAGAAGAAAGTAATCATATTAAAGGTGACCTTATCTAACCGAATCTAAGAAATAGAGGAATGAACATCAGGACTTGAAGATACAATCGTAGAACTAGAAACAACCATCAAAGAAAATGCTAAATCTGAAAAGTTCCTGATACACATAACATCCAAGAAGCCAAGGACACCATGAAAAGATGAAACTTGAGAATAATATGTATTGAGGAAAGAGAGAACACCCAATTCTATGGCCCAGGAAATATCTTTAACAAAATCATAGGAAAATTTCCCAATCTGAAGAAGCAGATGCATAGGAGCATGCAAAAGGCCTACAGAACACCAAATAGAATAGACCAGAAAAGAAAATCTTTCTGCCACATAATAATAAAAACACAAAATATACAGTACAAGGGAAAAATATAAAAGTGGCAAGAGAAAAAGGCCGAGTAACATACGATAGCAAAAATATAAGAATTACACCTGACTTCTAAGCAGAGACCATGAAACCAAGAAGGGTCTGGACAGAGGTCCTGCAGACCCTAAGAGAACACAGATGCCAGGTAAGACTACTATACCCAGCAAACTATCAATAACCATTGATGGAGAAAACAAAAGATTCCATGACAAAAACAAATTCAAACAGTACCTATCCACATATCTGGCTTTACAGAAGGTACTAGAAGGAAAACTTGACTATATCTGGAATTACCTTAAGTCCACAAATACAGGGAATTTTGCTTAATTTGAAGTATGGAGATCCACTATAATCTGGCTCTTAGGGTTAAAAAAACATATCTTCATTCCAGCCCTTTTGAACTGGGAAAAGACACACCTTTAATCGGGGTCTTTGAGATGGAAAGATCTAGGTCATTTGATCTGGGAAACCCTACCCATAATCTAGGTTGCATCTTTTATATAAGGACAGAAAAGAAGAAAGCTTTTCTTTTTGCCTGATTACTGTCTTTTGCTTCACTAGCAAGTCCACTCCTCTACTGGCATTAACCCTACTTCTTCAGTAATCCAGAATCTATTGAAGACCACTGGAGACATCCAGCTTAAAGGCTGAGAAACTACCAGATTCTTGGCCTTTCCAGCATGCATGCGTGTGTGTGTGTGTGTGTGTGTGTGTGTGTGTGTGTGTGTGTGTTCTGTGTGTTTATTTGTGTTTATAAATATACGTGTATATAATTATAATAAGTTGTGTAATGTTAAAGAACCCTGCCTTGATACACCCCTCTTATGGTAGAAATATATAGTAATAAAAATGCTGGAAAGTACCCTATTGCCAAATTACAATGCAGATACGAAATTACAAAATTCAACAAAAATAATTTATTTAAATTACAATTTATTGAACTAAGAAACTGAAGTGTGATTTCTTAATAAAATGACACTTTTCCATGCCATACTTAACTATCACAATTCTCATGTTGGGCAGGTTTGGAAAAAACACGGAAGCTTTTATGTTGAGCAAAGCACTGGGACCCTAGTGTTCTCACAGTCACTCTATACGTATGCTAAGCACTTTTTGCAGAGAAGGGCCTCAGATCTTTATCCAAACAAGCAAAAGGCCTTACTCTTGACATAGGGTTTCCTTGGTGCCCAGGAATATTCAACTTATTTTGTTTTTCTGGATTGTAGACATATTTTCTTTTGAGTCAGAAATCCAACACAATTTCCTTTTGAGATGTAGCACCAGAATACTGAGCACTACCCGAGATCTGCATAAACTTCCATTTTTTTACTTTCACCTACACCTGCAGCCTGATCTTACAAAGCTTGGGATATCATGTAAGATCAGGCTGGCCTTGAATTTACGATGTATATAGAAATGACTTTGAACCCTCTGCCTCCTCTTCTAAGCACTGGGATTGTGGGTGTTTTTTTTTCTTTCTAATGAGATACATCCTTGTCTCTTGGGTTTATTTTTAAGTGATATTTAAAGCACAAGGAAATTTCCCTATCTGCTTTATTAAGTATTTTACAGCCCTATCCCTTGTCTAAAAAATGTCTCAGCTTTAGAGCATTCATCTCTCTCAAACTGGAGAGAGAAAGAGCTTCTTCCCTGGGGTCCTATGTCTCCTGTGACATGTCTGTCACTTGTGGGGAAGGCATCTTCAAGGATTACAAAGTCATCATGAGCATAAGTAACAAATTCTTCCTTAGTGTCTGGGATGTCACCCCAAATCTTCCTTATATTCTTATCACTCTACATTCTGATATACTATTCAATTCTGCACCTTTTACACTCTGAGCTTGAGTGCATCGCTCAGCTGCTCATTTCTTGTGTGCATCTCTTTTGCATTCATTCTTACTTTCAAAAAATAGGCATCTGAGATTCCAAGATGGTGTCGACCAGTATGCACCATAGCTGATCTACTCCTTGGAGACCACAGACGTGAATGAAGCCACAGACTGCTGGATTTTGAGAACTGTAGGTGAGTGGG
Source organism: Acomys minous (assembly GCF_964271855.1). Taxonomy (NCBI): domain Eukaryota; kingdom Metazoa; phylum Chordata; class Mammalia; order Rodentia; family Muridae; genus Acomys; species Acomys minous. Next base: position 73,480,527 of record NC_140483.1, on the reverse strand, counting down.
GCCCCAGACTCCACAGACCACCAGTGGGTCTAACCCTGTGACAAGAAATAGCCCAGAGGTGCTAAACGCACTCCGCAAACCCTGAAACAGAATCCACAACCAAGCTGCAGCCAGCACATAAAACTCAAACTCGCCATTTGGGGAGGGGATTTTCAGGAGTTCCCAGCCTGAGGAGTCTCAGTGAATAGGGTGAAATTGCCATTGAACCTCTCCATACACACCACGCCAAACTGTGGAGGTCACCTGCCTAGCCCGAGTGGAAACACAGGTGGCACGACACACCAAAAACAACTAGAGCTGGCCTGTAGCTCCCAGGCTGAGTCCTGGGCACAATCTGAAGCCAGACACAAAGGATTGACCCTGCAAACACGGGCAGTTAGAAACTAGCGCAGAAGGCTCCCACAGCCCAGTGGGACCGCCCACGTTATCGGGAGATGTGGGTCTTGCTTGAAGTATCTAACTGCTGACCTAAAAAGATCTGAGAGAATCCCGTCCTTCACTGGTGAAAAGAGAAGGTACAGGGGAGCCCCGCCAGTGCTCTGAACCACCGGTGTCACCAGCTACCTGCCAGGGCTGCCGGCACTGACCCGGCACTTTCCAAACAACAGAATCTAGATGGGTCCATTCCTGCAGGCACCAGAGGACCTCCCACAATATAGGGAGCCTTGCATTGTGCTTGCAGGGCCTAACTGTTGACCTAAAGCGATTTGGGGGCATCCTGGCTTTCACTGGCAAAAAGAGAAGATACAGGGGAGCCCTACCAGTGCTCTGAAGTGCCAGTGTCACCAGCTGCCCGCCGGGGCTGCGGGCACTGACCTGGCACTCCCCAAACAACAGAACCTAGCTGGGTGTATTCCTGCGGGCGCCAGAGGACCTCTCACGATATACAGAGCCATGGGTCGTGCTTGCAGTGCCTAATTGTTGACCCAAAGTGATTTGAGGGCATCCTGGCTTTCACTGATAGAAAGAGAAGATACAGGGGAGCCCCGCCAGTGCTCTGAAGTGCCAGTGTCGCCAGCTGCCCGCCCGGAATGCCGGCACTGACCCAGCACTCCCCAAACATCAGAACTTAGCTGGGTCCGTTCCTGCAGGTGTCAGAGGACCTCCCACAATATAGGGAGTCATGAGTCATACTTGCAGGGCCTAACTGTTGACCTAAAGTGATTTGGGGACATCCTGGCTTTCACTAGCAGAAAGAGAAGATACAGGGGATTCCCGCCAGTGCTCTGAAGTGCCATTGTCGCCAGCTGCCTGCCCGGGCTGCCAGAACTGACCTGGCACTCCCCAAACAACAGAACCTAGCCAGGTCCATTCTTGTGGGTGCGACAGAACCTCCCACGATACAGGGAGCTGTGGGTCATGCTTGCAGGGTCTAACTACTGATCTAAAGCAATCTGGAGTGTCCTGGTTTATAGGAGTGTGGAAATTGCTGCCTCCTTGGATACTGCCAGTGGCCAGAAACCATATTATCTCAGGCCCACCAGGCACTGATCCTGTAATCTCCAGCAGGCAGAGCCTAGCTGGGTCAGATGATGCAGTCCCAGCAAGAACTCCCAAATTCATGGGAGAGGCTGGACCCTCCTACAGAGTATAAAGGCAGAGCTAAAAGAAAACTACAGCCCAGAAGATTTGATCCACCTGGAGTCCTGGCTACAAGAAAGAGGAAGGACAGGCAGCTGGGATCAGCCTACACAACCAGAGAGCTTATGTGCTGGCCTTACTCTAGATCCCCAAACTGCTGATTGGAATTACAGCAGTAAGGTGAAAAGGCCCAAACGAAAACCTACTTCGCATGACGCAGCCTGGAGCCTAAGGTGTTGAGAAAAATCTCAAGGAGTATAATCTGAATCACCTGCCTGGTCCAGGGAAATACTCCCTGATCCCCACAGGCAAGGGCAACCTACATATAATCAGGCATCAACTATCCATTCTCAAACAAGGAAGGTCACTACAAAGTACCTCCCAACTTCAGAGTCACCAAAATGACAAGAGGACAGTGAAAGAACGCTAACAAAAGCCAAAACAGGTTGGCAACTCCAGATCCCAGCAATCCCAATGAAAACAACCTGGAGAACTCAACAACAATTAATATACACGAAAATGATCTCCAGTCCTTAGTAAGTAAGATGATAATGGAAGAAACAAATAAAATCTTTAAACAAATGCAGGAGGAGGCACACAAGGGAGCTGAGGATTTAAAAGTCATATAAAGAGACATTTGAAGAATTTCAGAAAAATACAAATAACCAGGTAAAGGAAATCATTAAAACAGTTCAAGACCTGAAGATAAAAATGGAAGCTTTCATAAAGGAACACACGGAAGAAAAACATGATCGAGAAGCATCAGAAAAGAAAGCAAGCATCTCAGAGGTGGCCTTATCTAACAGATTGCAAGAAATGGAAGAACAAATATCAGGACTTGAAGATACAATCGCACAACTAGAAACAACCATCCAGGAAAATGCTAAATCTGAAAAGTTCCTGACACAGAGCGTTCATGAAATAAAAACAGCATGAAAAGATGAAACTTGAGAATAATAGGGATAGAGGAAAGAGAAGGCAACCGACTCCACAGCCCAGAAAATATCTTTAATCGAATAATAGGAGAAAATTTCCCCAATTTGAAGGAGATGAATATGAGCATACAAGAGGCCTACAGAACACCAAATAAAATAGACCTGAAAAGAAAATCTTCCCACCACATAATAATAACAACACAAAATATACAGAACAAGGAAAAATATTAAAAGCGGCAAGAGAAAAAGGCCGAGAAACATATGAAGGCAAACCTATCAGAATTACTCCTGACTTCTCAGCAGAGACCATGAAAGCCAGAAGGGCCTGGACAGAGGTTCTGCAAACCCAAAGAGAACACAAATACCAGGCAAGACTACTATTTCCAGCAAAATTATCAATAACCATTGGCAGAGAAGACAAGATATTCCATGACAAAAACAAATTCAAACAGTACCTAGCCACAAATCCGGCTTTACAGAAGTTACTAGAAGGAAAACTCCACCCCAACTGGTCAAACTACAACCAAAAATACATAGGAAATGGGTAACTATAGCATTTCCAAAACACAACCTCACAAAATCTCGACTATTACAAATACCAAAAATGAAGGGACTTACCAATCACTGGTCATTAATATCTCTCAATGTCAATGGTCTCAATTCTCCAATAAAAAGCCACAGACTAATGGAGTGGTTGCATAAACACGACCCAACATTTTTCTGCATTCAAGAATCACATCTCAACCACAAGGACAGACATTGCCTCAGAGTAAAAGGTTGGAGAAAAATATTCCAAGCAAATGGTCACAAGAAACAAGCTGGGGTAGCAATTCTAATATCTAATAAAATAGACTTTCAACCAAAATTAATCAAAAGAGATGAGGATGGACATTTCGTACTCGTCAAAGGTAAAGTCAACCAAGAAGACATCAGGATTTTGAACATCTATGCTCCAAATACAAGGGCTCCTACATTTGTAAAAGAGTTATTAACAAAGATTGCCCCACTTCTCGATACCCATACATTAATAGTGGGAGACTTCAATACCCCACTTTCATTCAAGGATAGGTCTTTGATTCAAAAACTAAGCCAGGAAATAACCTCATTAACCAATGTCATGAATCAAATGGATCTAACACATATCTATAGAACTTTCCACGCAAACATGAAGGAGTATAACTTTTTCTCAGCACCCCATTGAACGTTCTCTAAAATTGATCATATAGTTGGTCACAAAGCAAAACTCAACAGATACAAGAAGACTGAAATAATACCTTGTATCTTATCAGATCACCATGGTCTAAGGCTGGACTTCAACAACAAAAGAAATAACAAAAAGCATACTGGCACGTGGAAACTAAACAACTTTTTACTTAATGACACATGGGTCACTGAAGAAATAAGGGAAGAAATAAAAGACTTCCTGAAATTCAACAAAAATGATGGAACAACATACCCAAATTTGTGGGATACATTGAAAGCAGTGGTAAGAGGAAAATTCATAGCACTAAGTGCCTTTAAAAAGAAAATGGAATCATCCCACATAAACAACTTAACAACACATCTGGAAGCTCTAGGAAAAAAAAAAGAAGCAGAAACCCCAAGAGGAGTAGACGCCTGGAAATAATCAAACTCAGGGCTGAAATCAATAACTTAGAAACAAAGAGAACAATCCAAAGAATCAACAAAACCAAGGGCTGGTTCTTTGAGAAAATTAACAAGATAGACAAACCATTAGCCAATCTAACTTAAAGGCAGAGAAACACTATCCAAATAAACAAAATCAGAAACGAAAAGGGAGACATAACAAAAGACACCAAAGAAATACAACAAATCATAAGAACCTACTTTAAAGGCATTTATGCCACAAAATTTGAAAATCTAAGGGAAATGGACAATTTTCTCAACCGATTCCATTGGCCAAATTTGAAACAAGACCAGATAAAGAAATTAAATAGTGCTATTTTGCCTATAGAAATAGAAGCAACCATTGATAGTCTCCCAACCAAAAAAAGCCCAGGGCCAGATGGTTTTAGAGCAGAATTCTACCAGTCCTTCAAAGAGGAGCTAATACCGATATATTCAAGCTATTCTGAAAGATTGAAATGGATGGAATATTCCCAAATTCATTCTATGAGGCCACAGTCACATTGATACCTAAACCTTACAAAGACCAAACAAAAAAAGAGAATTTCAGACAAATTTCTCTTATGAACATTGATGCAAAAATACTCATCAAAATACTCGCAAATCGAATACAACAGCATACCAAAGACATCATTCACCATGACCAGGTAAGTTTCATTCCAGACATGCAGGGATGGTTTAACATATGGACATCCATCAATGTAATCCACTATATAAAAAAACTAAAAGAGAAAAACCACATGATCATCTCTTTAGATGCAGAAAAAGCATTTGACAAAATCCAACACCAATTTATGTTTAAAGTTCTGGAGAGATCGGGAATACAAGGCACTTTTCTAAACATAATAAAGGTTATATACAGCAAACCAATAGCCAACATTAAATTAAATGGAGAGATACTAAAGGAAATCTTTCTAAAATCGGGGACCAGACAAGGCTGCCCACTTTCCCCATATCTCTTCCATATAGTTCTTGAAGTTCTAGCCAGAGCAATAAGACATCAAAAGGAGATCAAGGGGATCCAAATGGGAAAGGAAGAAGTCAAATTATCCCTATTTGCAGATGATATGATAGTGTATATAAGGGACCCCCAAAATTCCACCAGAGAACTCCTACAGCTGATAAACACCTTCAGCAAATTGGCAGGATACAAAATAAATCCAAAAAGACAGTAGCTTTCCTATATACAAATGACAAACAGGCAGAGGAAGAAATTAGGAAAATTACTCCCTTCACAATAGCCACAAGCAATATAAAATATCTAGGAATAACCCTAACTAATCAAGTGAAGGACTTATTTGAAAAAAAACTTTAAATCTCTGAAGAAAGAGACAGAAAATGACATCAGAAGATGGAGGGATCTACCTTGTTCATGGATATGGAGAATCAACATAGTAAAAATGGCCATCTTACCAAAAGCAATTTACAAATTCAATGCAATCCTTATCAGAAAACCTACAAAATATTTTGAAGATATTGAAAGAACAATGCTCAACTTCATATGGAGAAACAAAAAGCCCAGAATAGCAAAAACAATCCTATACAATAAAAGATCCTCTGGAGGAATCTCCATACCTGATCTCAAGTTGTACTATAGAGAAACAGTAATTAAAACAGCATGGTACTGGCACAGCAATAAGCTAGTGGATCAATGGAATCGAACTGAAGACCCAGAGATGAATCCACACACATTTGGTCACTTGATTTTTGACAAAGAAGCCAAATCCATTCAATGGAAAAACGACAGCATCTTCAACAAATGGTGCTTGTCTAACTGGATGTCTACATGTAGAAAAATGCAATTACAACCCTATTTGTCACGTTGTGCAAAACTCAATTCCAAGTGGATTAAAGACCTCAACCTAAAACCAGAGACATTAACTCAGTTAGAGGAAAAAGTGGGGAGGTGTCTGGAACACATAGGCACAGAAGACAACTTCCTGAACAGAACACCAACAGCCCAGGCCTTAACGTCAACAATTAATAAATGGGACCTCATGAGGTTGAGAAGCTTCTGTAAGGTAGGAGACACTGTCAAGAGAACAAAGCGACAGCCTACAGACTGGGAAAAGATCTTCACCAACCCTTCATCTGACAAAGGGCTAATATCCAAAATATATAAAGAACTTAAGAAATTAAACACCACCAAACCAAGTAACCCAGTAGAGAAATGGGGCTCAGAACTAAACAGAGAATTCTCAACAGAGGAATATCAAATGGCTGAGAAACACTTAAAGAAATGCTTGACCTCCTTAGTCATCAGAGAAATGCAAATCAAAACGACACTAAGATTCCATCTTACACCCATCAGAATGGCTAAGATCAAAAACTCAACTGACACCACATGCTGGCAAGGATGTGGAGAAAGAGGAACACTCTTTCATTGCTGGTGGGAATGGCAAACTAGTACAACCACTTTGGAAATCTATCTGGTGCTTTCTCAGAAAAATGGGAATAGGGCTTCCTCAAGACCCAGCTATTCCACTCCTTGGAATATACCCAGAAGATGCACTACCACACAACAGGGACATATGCTCAACCATGTTCATAGCTGCCTTATTCATAATAGCCAGAACATGGAAACAACCTATGTGTCCCTCATTAGAAGAATGGATAAAGAAACTGTGGTACATCTACACTATGGAATACTACTCAGCTATTAAAAACAAGGAATTCCCAAAATTTGTGGACAAATGGATTGAACTAAAAATTATCATAATGAGTGAGTTCACACAGAAGCAAAAGAGATAAATGGTATATACTCACTTATATCGAGACACTAGTCCAAGGTGTATGTCCCCATGAAAAACTGTACCTACCAGGAAAGTGGGTCAGAGGGGAGGACACCCTATTAAAACTTTAAGTGTGAGAAGCCTGGGAGAATGAGGAAATAGAAGGATCCAGTGGGTCCTGGAAAACTACAGGCGGGTCTGGGCCCTGGGATCCTCTGCAAACTATGGCAACAGCCAAGGAAAATATAGGCAGTAAACTTTGAACCCCTACCCAGGCTAGCCAATGGACAGGACATTCTCCACTGTTAAGTGGAGAAGGAGATCTGACTTTCACACAAACTCTGGTGCCCCATATTTGACCATGTCCCTTGGATGGAGACGCCTGGTGGCACTCAGAGGAAGGAGAATAGGTCACCAAGGAGAAACTTGATACTCTATGAACATATACAGGGGGAGGAGTTCCCCCTCAGTCACAGACATAGGGGAGGGGAGTAGGGAGGAAGTGGGAGGAAGGGAGGAATGGAAGGATACAAGGGATGGGCTAACAACTGAGATGAAATATGAATAAATTAATAAAAAAGAGGAAAAATAGGCATCTGAAATGACCCAGACTTTCCCTCCAATTCCTAAGCACCCTTCTGCAGTCAGCACTGCATGACTCTGCCTAGCCTTTACCAATGCACTACAGAGCTCTTAATGAGATTGTTATATATTTCAGTGCTAGAAAATAGAAAATTAAAGCACTTTGGTTTCTTAGTTGAGAAATCACATAAGGGAACCAGTGCACCCACTTTTATCCTTCATCTTCTAATTAGAGGATTGTGATGTTTTTAAGCAGGAAGAAAGGAAACTTGAGACTCTTACAGAGACATTATTTCAACTTTTTCTTTTCTTTTTTTTTTTCTGCTTTGTTCTTATTCCCACCTCTCCATGATTTCCATTTACAATTAAGTAACCTAAAATGATCTTTGCTGATAAGAGAGAAGAAACCCAATGTGGTTCAGATAATTCTGAAAAATAAGTAGAGTTTAAGGGGACTAGGATATCTCACATTGTTAGTGACTGGTATCTTGGCTGCTCATGCTTCCCTAGGCACACCATTCACCATAGGCCACCCAGGTATCCTAGCCTCCTAGGGGCTTCCACTGACTCCCAGAAAGTCACACACACACACACACACACACACACACACACACACACACACACACACACACATACACACTTTACTCACACACAAACTGTATTCTACAACATGCCAGACAACAATGACTGCACACATGATAATAGTAAACTAAAAGCATAATGCAGGTTAAAAAAATCCAACCACCCTTCCACATTATTTTCTGAGGCAGAATCTCTAGTAAACCCAGAGCACACAGAAACAGTCAGTTTTTTTGCAAGTTTGGTCCTTACAATCCTCAGTCTCTACCTACTGAAGTCACAAGCTGCTTGTTATGTCCTCCCTACCATGGTCTTCTTGCTTACACACAAATCACCTTTATTTGGAGATCATCACAAGAGACAGCCCTGGTTAATTTTTACAGAGATGTTTAATATTTTGATTTGAAATATATTGTGTTAATTTCCTACAGTATTCTGTATGGTACATGCTGCAGAGTTTTGTAACCTAGAACACAACCAAAGCTACAAGCAGCATGCATCCCAGTTAAATTTTGAACTGGTCTAATATATTTGTAAATGAAAATATCATATTGCAGTGATATATCATTTAAATAGGCAATGGAACAGGCCACACCTTCTAGATTTATATAAGGCCACTGTACAGAAGCCATGCTCCAAAGAAATGAACCAGAAAGTAATTTACAGGTACCATCATCCTAATCAAATAGCTCATTGATCTACACTATAACTGTAACTGTAACTATAACTATGTCCACATGTCCACAATGTGCACATCTATAGTTTCAGATCTTAAACAACCTCAGAGTGGGAATAAACACACATACACACACACACAGGCACACACACACATACACACACACACTCACACACACACACCAGCAGAGAGGGAAGAAATAAGAGACAGAGGGAAAGAGAAAGTGAGAGAGACAGATATACAGAGGCAGACTTCACTCTTTTGAGAATTAGGAGTAGTAGGAGCTGGAACAATAAGATGTGAGCAACACAGAGCTATAAAATTACAAATTGAAATGATTTCTGTTTTCTCAAGAAATTGTTCAAATTAGCCAAACTTCGTTTCTACTCTGTGAGGAAGATATTGTTAGCAGCAGTGAAATTGGCTTCACATCTATGGATGACAATTTAGCAATATGTAGCATATTCACATATAACCTTCACATACCAAATACTTCTCTGGAAACTCTTAGCTTACAAATACAATTTCAAGTGTAAGAAACAACATATGTCCTAATGTTCCATTGTGATTTCAAAATAATATCTCTCTAAACAGCCCACCAATTAGGATTTTATGAAATGAACTATTATACAAACTTACATTGGATTTTAGCAATTGATAAATGAATAAACTCTGTGCTAGCATAGAAAGAGTAGCTCTGGGTTAGATAAGATGGATTGCTGAATAGTAAAATACAAAATACAAAATGGTATCTTTGATGTATACTAGTGTTTCTGTTTGTGTCTGTATATGGATAAGACCTGCCTGCTAGAGGCTGAAGGCAAATGTAGACAGATCACAGTGCTAGGAATTGGGACCTTCACATCACTTGTCACATGACTCTATTTGTAAACCTCCAATTTGTAGTATTTACATTGAAAAAATACAGGGGCTGGGACTTATGTATAGTGCAGCTAGCTACTTGTGTGGGGGTGGGGTGACTATTTCAGTCTAGGAGGTTAAGCCAAGACTTGGAAATACAACAAGATATTGTCCAAAATAAGTCCATGCATTCCAGACATTCTTTTTAACAACTCTTTAGAAGAATAGACACATAAACAAGTTGAGTGCTCAGTTCAATGTTTTACCACATTTGTAGCATATATAAAACATAGAGATTGTCCATTAAAAATAATCAAATACCATTTGTTATATGTGCAGAAATTAATTATTCTTTGGAATATAGAGGTAATGGATTTTTAGGTAGGAGACTTATTTTCTAGAAAGGATGGTCTGGATACTTCTTCTCTAATGTCCATACTGTTTGAGACTGTCAGCTTGGAAAGTAGACATTACTTCTGTTTGGAAAAGCATTGGCTCAGGACACCCAAGACCAAGTTGTTAGCAGAAAGGAGATTTATTTAGCCCAGAGAGCCAGAGGGCAGCTAATAAGAAACAAAGATAGGAGATAGAGAATGAGGAAAAAAGAGAAGGAACAAAAGAGTGGGGAGAAAGGGAGCAAGGGAGAGGGGTATAGGGTATTGGTCTTGTGAGGGGGAAGGGAAGGTATCAGACAAGGAACTGCCTCTAGGTAGAGAGAAGGTAGATGTGGCAGTTTATAAAAGTATGTAGGAAACCCCAAGTTAGGATGAGTAGGGTGATTTGCTTAATTTATTTGGGCATGTTAATTAGGTGAGCCAAAGGAAGTTTTGATTTGTGGATTTCAATGCATTGATACCTGGACTTGGTTGTCATCCTCAGGGGAAGGGATTGGACAAATAATTGAATAGAGGTTGGAGACTAGCTTCAGGAATGTAATCTAACAGTTTTTGTAAGGTAGAGGGAATTGGGATGAAGGGTAAGGCCTGCCAGAGCCATGCTGGCCACTATCAAGCAGGCCTCAGTCCCTTCAACCATCATGGGAACCCTGGGGTGGGTTAGTAACTGCATTTGGAGATCAGGGCCTGAAACAAGAACACAACCCTGGGGAATATACTCCACATAAGTTCCAAGATAGAGACCAAAGAGATAGAGATAGAGATCAGTATTCCCTGACGCTACTATGGAAATGGAGTCATCCTTTCTCTCACTATCTTGGAATGAATGACTTTGTGAATATCCTGAGTGATCAAGGGAATCACCATGAACCAACTACCAGTAAGTAGGCAGAGTTCTTGATCTTCACAATACGTTCAGCAATGCTCTCCCTCTAGGCAAGGCTGGCATCCAGGGAGAACCTGCAGAATGAGTGCTGTAGTGAATGAGAGCACTCAGACACCAGAGACTAGGGGTCTTTTGTTAAGTCTTGATTAAAAACAGTACCATGTACAATATGACCCAGGAAAAATGAAGTTGCTATTGGGTGAATAATTAGTAAGTTATGATGAATAAAAAGGCCAATACCACAGTAAACATATCATAGACCTAAAGCTTCTTGTCTGCTGCTAACCTTATTTAAGGGGGTACTTGGGAGAAATGTCAGTGTTGAAAGAGAGTTGAATGAAGTTCTCATTGTGAGCTAGTTTTCTGGTACCACATTATAAACAATTGACATAGTTAATATTTGAAGAAGAAATGTCTATATGGGCTAACTCTTTTGGTCCATGAAACTGAAAACCCATTGTTTTTAGGCCATCTTAGAGGAGCTGATGGTTGAAAAATCTATTCATTAATACTCACGACAGGACAGATAGTCCTCCACAATCTCTTAACAGCATGCAAATTCTGAGAATCCACTTCCTAGTGCTGCCACCATAGAATGCAACCATTGAGACATTGGCTACTGGGGGACAGTAAGGATGGAAATTACATGTGATGCCATTAAATTTGGATGTTGAACATAGGTTTTATGACAAAAAAGAATCATAAGTATATGTATTGCTTAAGAAAGGCCTTGGCTTTAGAACAAGATTATATTCAAACTCAGGAGCAAATATGCTCCATTGATTGTGTGTGTGTGTGTGTGTGTGTGTGTGTGTGTGTTTGTGTAAGTCAGCAGTCCATCTTTGCCACTATCCAACTTGTGGTTTAATACAAGACCTCTTAATTTACCTCAGACTTACTGATTTATTTGGAGTGTCTGAGTAGTGAGCTCCAGATCTCCACTTGTTCACTGTTAGGATTCCAAGCACATGCTCTCATGTCTACCTTTGTATAGGTGTTTGGAAGATCAAACTCAAGGCTCCTGCTTATGCATCAATCAGTTTTCAATTCAGCTATCTCTCCAGTCCCCATTAGATAAATTTTAAATTAAGGATACAAGGCACAGAGCTGTGCTCTATTTACATAAGTCCTGGTAAAGCTTCATCTTAATCAAATGCAACATGACATTATAGCCAGTGTCACTTTCACAGGGCTAGGCAAGCTCAAGTAACATGGCTGTATCAGAAGAGGCAAGGCATATTAAGCTGCAGCCTGCCACCTTTGCCAGAAGCATAGCTGAATATAGGTGAAGTGGAGAAGGACAGGGCCAAGGTGATATATGACTTTGAGGCTGTGTCTCATGTATCAAACTGGGAAGAATACTGCACCCAGTTACAGAGTGAATCACAGATCTCAGTGTAGCTGTAAAGGTGTTTTGTATATGGGATTCAAATCCATGAGCATGTGAATTTATTTAAGTGAGGTTATGCAGAAAATCTGGGTGGGCTGTCTGCAATCATCAGCAAAGCCTGAAGCAGAAATGAATCTTCCTTGAAAGAAATATTGTCTAGGAGTCCAGAGATGGCTCCATCAATAAACTGGTTGCTTAGGAACACGAAGTTCTATCTCCATAACCCATTCAAAAATCTGAATGGGTGGTGTGAGTAATCCTGGTGTAAGAGGGGCAGAGAAAGCAAGGGCTCATTGGCCTGCAAGCCTAGCCTTATCATGATATTCTGCCCAAGGCTGAGAACTTATTTTAAAAATCCAAAAATTTATGGACAGTTCTTGAGAAACAACACACAGACACATACAAATATGTATATGTGAAATCAACAAAAAATTAATGAACAAAATTTCAAACATAAAAACCAAATGTGTTTATCTGCTTCCAGACACTATATTTTCCATCTTATATGTGTGACCTACTATTTTATTACAAAGGAATCATGGTGTTGTTGCTCTATTCATATTTAGAAAATAGAGAACACTGAGGCCCAGTATAGAATAACATCCTGTGATTAATTATGTTATTACTAGAGATTAGAACTGAAACAAGACCTCTTGGTTTTCAAACAAACTTTACTTTTCATGCTATATTTTTAATAGAAATAGAAAAGAACCAGGCACGTTTTGTGTGTGTGTGTGTGTGTGTGTGTGTGTGTGTGTGTGTGTGTGTGTATGTGTGTGTGTGTGTGTGTGTGTGTGTGTGTGTGTGTGTGTGTGTGTACAGAGGCCAGAGGAGGACCAGCCAATGTCTTTCTGTCACTGCACATCTTGGCCTCATTTCCTTCAATGTCTATCACTAAACCAGGAGTTCAGCATTTTACAGCTGAACTAGTTGGCAATTAAGAGTCAGCAATTATTCTCTGTTTCTTAAAAATCTCTCCACCTCCCTTGGCTAGCTCTGGGGTTACAGAGGCATGTGGTAGTATCTGACTATTCATGTAGGAGTTTCAGATCTGAGTTCAGATCCTCATAGATGTGACAGAAGCACTCTTCCCTTTGGAGTCATCTTCCCAGCCATCATATTCTACATGGTTTAAATATACCCTAATGATGTCTGTAAGCAGAAAGTACTTATGAATTGGACCCCAAGAAGCATGTCATTCCTCAGATTGCTCCTGACCTCAGGCATCTTTTGTCTACATATGCTGCACAGCTATTTCTCCACTGATATCCCATTTAACCAACAAGCAGTAATGAATTCAATTGTAAAAAGTCAGAAGATACCCATTTCATCTTGCAGCCATAATGACAATGGCATCGATGAGGCAGGAACCTGGGGATGCTTGGTAGAGTCCTCATCATTGCATTAGTTACCAGCAGGAAATCTTTTCTGCTACAAAGTGACTTTGACAATCACTCTGCTCACAAGCTAATAAACTAATTTTAATGTGCTGCTATGACTGTGGGTACTTTTATTTCTCTTTTATATTCCTTACATATATTTACTTATCCAAGTGTTCTGTTTAAACATGGGTACTTCTACATATATATCAATGAGAGGATGATATACAAGCCCCTTTGAGAATTCACAGCAATTAATGTGGAGATGTTTCAGAGGTACATGTTTGATTAAGAGATGGAAATTTAGTCCTTATCAACCAATTAAAAGTGGGAAATTTCTATATATAGTAGTCAAGAGAAACAAAACATGGGGACATGATATTGTCTTTACTTCCATCAAAGTAGAGCTTGTATGAGGAAATCTCAACAATATAAAGTCTGCAACTCCATTCTCTCAGTGGTTTGTTGTTGTTTGCTTTGTTTTGTTGTTATTTATTGTTTTTGTTTTCACAAACAACTTTCTAAACCTGCTCCTGATTTCAGGAAACATTCTCAGTTAATCACAATGCTTCTGAACTTGAAGAGCAAGAGAAAGACAAATAATTTAATTATGGCTACCGAAGGTACATGTAGTGTGAGGGGTGAGGTGTTGAGTTCACTTGAGGTGTCGAATTACCTGAAAGACCAAGTAAGACATAGCAAGAAGAAACCATAAATCAAGGCCAAGAGACAGGAAGGTAGAAAAGGCCTCAACAGGATCAAATAAAGACTAGTGGACCAGAGCTGCTTGAAAGAGGATTCACAGAGGCACAAGCCTTAAGGGTGTCACTCACAGAAACCAACAGAAAAGCTAATATGAATTAAGATAATGAAGAAGGAGTTGGATGCTGGCTCATTTGGTGAAGTCCTTGCCTTATAGGCATTGTGGCTGGATTTTGATCCCCAGACAACTTCTTCCTCCACAATTTGTGCCTGCTAGTGGCCCTTGTAATCCTAGCACCAGAAAATAATGACATAAAGACTAATTACAGTCCCTGGCCATTCAGACCAGTCTGCTGGCCATTTCCTGTCCAAAGAAGGCAGATGCACTTAAGTAATGAGACACAAGTCTCCTGCCTCAAAATAGATGCTCTTACCTATGTATACATGTATGTATACATATATAGATAGATAGATACATATATACATACATACAGACATACATTCATACATAAATACATACATTCATACAAATATCAACTAAAGAAGACTCAGTGAATAATTTTAAAGAATACAGAGATATACTCAAAATAACTTTAAGGAAACAACAAAAATTTAACTTAGAAATCACCTCTGGGGCTAGAGTAAGGTAAAAGAGCTGCTTTCTCTTCAAGCACAGGGACCTTGGTTCCAATTCCCAGAACCAATGATAAGCGGGACATAACCGTGCTTGGTTCTGTGTGACTATAATCCAAGGAATGAGGGTGTAGATACAAACAGATCATATGGCTTTGCTGGCAATACAGTACTATAGGAAACAGTGATCTCTAGGTATAGTGAGAGACCACATCTCAAAAAGAAGGAGAAGAGGGCCTGAAGAAGCCACCCAAACTCAACCTCTTGCCTCTATATCATTGCATGCTCTCTCTTGATTGCTCTCTCTCTCTTTCTCTCTCTCTCTCTCTCTCTCTCTCTCTCTCTCTCTCTCTCTCTCTCTCACACACACACACACACACACACACCTAGGTGTGCATTCATAGACAGACATGCACAAACTATTATTTTTTAAAAAATTTATTTTACCTAGAATATGATAGAGCCACCCTCTTCCTTCAAAGAGCCACAATAGTCAGTCTATTGTCCTACTTCTTTTTGTTATTGACTGTCCTTGGATCTATTCTAAACTGTTCTCCATCTCCTCCTTTGTCTTTGTATGAAAAAGAGCACTTGCCTTGGCCCTCCTCAAGGTTGCTGTGTGGACAACATGATGAAAATGCAGCAGGAACCACAAGGAAGGCTATGATCAGACTTGTCATGGAGATTTCACGCCCACTGACTCATGAATTTATCTCAATAGCAGTAGGGGCGGATTCTATTATATTTCCCTTGAGTGTGGCAACAGCAAGGCTCCAATTAGCAGAATAGCTTGATACAGGTCACAGTGCTGCTATATTAGAAAACTATAATAGAAAACTATCTTAGAAAACATGTGCAGAAACACTTTCTAAGCCTGTTCTCTACCTACACACACAAGATAACTTGACACCATTCAAATTGAACAGACTGGAAATTATTTACTTGATTGACAATTTAATCAATGGAGTCAGGCATAGTTTAAAATTATATTGATAAAATATTGATCAGCAACAGCATAAGTTTTACTCTTTATGTCTTACCCTTCTTTGATTTTCCCTTCTCTAGTTTAAAAAAAAAAAACTTGTGATTCATATCTGTAAACTACCTCAAGGGCAAGAGGTAGGAGTTTCAAGTACCTGTGATTCTTAACGAAACAGGTCTTTTGGGTTGTTGGTTTGTTTATTTGCTTCTTGGCCCAGTTTGATTTTAAGAGGTAACAGAGAAAATAATCTGAGGAGATCCTTAATGTTTTCTAAAGCACAGACAGATGAGCTATGTGATATATATATACTGTTATGTGCAAGGGCAGCAGAAAATAGTTGAAGAATTAGGTAGTGAGGGCAGAGAAGATGGCTTACTGAGTAGGAGTACTTCCTTTGCAAACTTAAGAACTTTTGTTTAAATCTCCAGCACACAAATAAGAAGCCAGGCATGACAAACATGCCCCTATAAAATTAGCATTGGGGCAGCCATAAGAGAATCTCTGAATCCTACTGGTTGCCAGTCTTTATCCAGGCTCAGTTAGAGACCTTGTCTAAAGGGAATAAGGTGGAGAGTGCTGGAGCAAAACATCAGGCATCCTTCTCTGGAGTGCATGCACACACACACACACACACAAGAATACATGTGCATATACTTACATACATACATACATACACACAGAGAGAGAGAGAGAGAGAGAGAGAGAGAGAGAGAGAGAGAGAGAGAGTGAGTGAGTATTTCTGTGAGACTCTAATACAAAGAAAAAGAGAGAAGTGGACAGCGTGACTGTGACATAACACAGTGCATTACTCTCTTCATTCTGAATCATGTTTATAAAGATTTAAAATAGTCTTTCTTAGCAAAACAAATTCATAGCCTCTAGTGTATTCATGAGAAATCATGGGGCACAAGATATCAGAAAGTTACCTGAAGTCACGGTTGCTAGAGATGATCTGAGTTATGTCTGGGGTTCTCCCATTGAAAACTGCACTATGCAAAATTCTCATCTACACTGGATCATTTATGCAGTGAAATATCCATAGGATGTGGTCATATTGGATTGCCAATTAGTTGTCTATTCATGACATTTGATGAATGTGGGTCTTCATGAGTAATCCGTAGGATTTAACATGGAAATACCTAATCCAATACATTGTGTTAGTTGTTTTTGTCTATTTGTTTTCCTATGTAAAGGACTGTTAGATGGAAGGAATTAAAACTGGATGAAGTGAAGTGATTGTTTAAAGGAAAATGCTACCTCTAAATTTAATCTGTCTGAATCCAAATGGACAATTAACCTCACACATTGTTTTCAATGTGTGTGTGTGTGTGTGTGTGTGTGTGTGTGTGTGTGTGTGTGTGTATTCCAGATTACTTTTTGTGTTTTTAATTGACTATATATGTATGAATAAAACACCAATAGGGTATTCCTGTTTGTGTGTTTAATTGTGTGTAATTTTGTGTGTAATTGTGTGTGTGGTGGATATTATGGCAGACATGGGGAGGTTACAGGACAACCTCAGGTTTTGACCTTAAACTTCCTCCTTGCTTAAGAGAGCAAAGTTTTATTGTTTGCCTGTTCCATACACTAGGGTAGCAGACCTGAGAACATCCACAAGTTTCTTGTCTCTGTCCCTTATTTTTCATCTGATTTTATGTGAGTTCTGTAGATCCAAAATCAGTTTGTCCCTCACTCGTATTAGCTCCCATTTATGGGGCACACAGGAAATGTGTATTACTCTGGCAAGTACTCTTCTGTTGAATTAAATATAGGAGAAAAATGTATTCTTTTTCTTGCTCATAGTTCACAGTAAACATCATGGTGCTCCAAATAAGGCAGCATCAGCAACAGACTTCCCTTCCATTAATTCTTATCTCTAACTTTGGAGTTCTTTCTTGCTTTCTTGAGGTTTAAAATACAGCCAACATGTGTGATTACATTTCTATGCTCCTGATATAATACAGGCTTTTAAAGCTAACTTTCTTATATCTTCAACTAAAACACAGGATGGGGGAGGAAGAGGAAGATGTACAGGAAAAGAGGAAGGAAAGAACAAAAGGAACAAATTAACATGCAGGTGATTATGTGGGAAACTCTTAAATGACTGTGATATTTTCAAAAGAGAAAAATCTATCCCAGGTGAAGACCTTGCTTTGCTGCTTCCTGTCTTTGATAAGAATCATGGCATAGATGTTGTGAAATCTTGTTGTGATGTGTATTATAATTGGCATCACTCATCCTTTTTTGTAAAAATGTCATAATGAGAAGAATGCTTTTAATTCATTTGGATCTGAGTACACATTCTGCTTTCTTTGGTTCTGTGTCCTTAAATATTTTCTACATAAAGAATACATGCATTTATTAATTGTCTACTGTGAAGGAAAACATGCATAGGAGGAGCCAAGAGAGCTGGTATGCAATTAGGTCTGAGCAGGCTATGTGCAATTTTCATTTGCAAATGTGTGGTGTTTCTCGGCAAGAGATTGGCATATGTGAAGTCTTAAGATAAGAAGAACTTCCACAGTTTAGCTTGCTCAGACTTTAAGTTGCAAGATTTTAGGTGTGTTAGAATATGAGTTGTTCCCTTATCTGGGATTTTGCACTCTGAGATTTCAGCTACTCATGCTTAGTATGAAAAGTTAGAATAAAAATTCAAAAAAATAATCAGTTCATAAGCTTGAAAGATTTATTTTACAATAAGTTATCATAATTACTTTACCTTTCCAAGTAATTGTCTTAATCCCTTCCTGTGTCTATTTTAGAAACTAAGTTCTATAATAGGCATGGTAGCAGGAATGAAGGTATTCTAAAGGGACCTTCATGTTCCTCTATTTTATATCAGACTAACAGAAAAAATGGTCCCAATGAAATTTATTTCTGCAAGAATTCCATTGCTGTAAGGTGGAAAGAGCTGAAGGCTTGCATAAGCCACTTGTTTCTAGGACAGAGATTTCATACTGTTCTGTTTTCATGAGGCCACCTTCCAGCAGAGATTGAGATATGGATGAGAGTCAGGAGCACACCTTGGCTAGGAATGCTTACCTATGCATTCCCCTTGTACTCTACTTCAATCTGTACCTCACGTGAGGACTCAGAAGATGGGCTTCAGGGATCATTAGGTCTCTTTGTTCCTATTCCCACTGTGGCCACATTGAGTAAATCTCCATTCACTGTTTCTCTTCTCTCTTGAACAGTCTTGTTGAAAATGTGTGACCAATCCTGGCTTGTCAGGGCTCTCAGGTTCTGACTCCAACAGCTCTGGTTGCAGGTACACATGTATAGTAAAAACCTCTTATGTATTGAGTTTGCTTCTGCCTATAGTTACAGGGATCTAAAGATATACTCCATGAATATGAGGAATTTTAGTAATGCTAAAACAAACAAACAAACAAAAACCAAACACACACACACACACAAAAGAGAAGAAACCAAATCCCTAGGAGGTGACACAGAAAACACGCTCAGTAAATGTCCTCGCCTTTCCTTTAGGCAGCACAAAGGTGAGTCAACTCCACATCCTACATCCCAGGCTGACCTTAGTTCTTCCCAGTGATGCTGTCACAGCATCAATGGCTTCACAAGACTTTGTCTGCCTAAGCCTGGCCCACCATCTCAGTTCTCTAATAAGACTTTCATATTCAGCTGAGAACATTCTGAACTCTCTCCATGAATAACAAGCTTCTTGCAGACAGTACTGTACACTTGGCCAGCCACTGCCTTGCCTAACTACTCAGTAGTATTTTAAGCTGCTTAACTTTTCTTATGAATGAGACTGAAAGGAACTATTTATTGTTGTTCCTAAGAACAGAGACAGAAAGCAATGTTTGCCTTTCTTTCCATGTCAGGACAAGAGTCTCAATGAGTTGTGTCCTGACTACATCTCTGGCTCCAGTCTGTCTGTTTTCTTAGAAGAGGCAATGACAGTCAATGCCTATGTCCCCTCAACTGCAAGAAAGAACTCAATTTTCCACTCTATTTGTATAATCATGCTTTTATCCAATCTCTTTAAAAATCCACCCAGTCAATTAACATCTGTTATGGTAATATATAGTCTTCAGAGTATGACTTATGTGAACATGACCCCCAAATGTCCTTCTTTTGTGGACAATATCTTGTAAGTTTTCCTTCACTTATTTTCAACATTTATCACCACTGAGTTGCTGTGTGTCACATGTATGTCTTATTTAAAATTTATTTATTTGAGAGAGGAAAAGGAAAGGGGGTGGGTAATGCAGATATGCCGATGGACACATGCCACTGTTCACAGATAGAGGTCAGAGTAACACTTTGGAGAGTCAGTGTTTACGTTTGACCTTGCTGAGACAGAGGTATTTCTGCCTTTATGCTGCTTACTCCAGGCTACATATTTCTGGGCCAGAATCTTCTGTGAAATTCTTCATCTCTGCTTCTATTTTTGCTGCAGGTATGCTGAGATGTTGGATGTCCCTCTCCACATACAATTTTTTTTACAGCTAACTTGTATCTTTAGTCCATTTATATCTCTCTATCTCTGAGAATGTTTCATTTGCAGGCCTGAGTCAATGGCTCATGTAATAATGTACTTGACTTGGCCAGAACCCATATTTTTAAAAGTTGGATGTAATTCTGTATATAAATCCCAGCTCTGGGGAGACAGACAAAAGTAGATAGGTGAGGAAATTGGCCAGCCAGTTTAGACTACTTTAGTTTCAGTACAGGAAGAGACCTGCTTCACAAAAGTGCATGGAACACATTTGATGATGACACTGGAAGATTTCTGGTCTCCATATGCATATATACATATGCATTTCCCCCACAATAACATACATAAAAATTGTTTAACTTTCAGAATCTGTCTTTTGCCCTTCCACACTCTATTGATTTAACCTATTCGTAGGACTAAAGCAATCATACATTCACCAATTCCAAAGTTTCCTTGGACTTCTTTGCAACTTTTGAGTTAACTTTTGCACAGTGGTTAGGTTTCTGAGCACAGACTGTTCCAGGATGAAGGATCCTGTGAATTCCATGTCTTTCCTCACTCAAATACTTGACATAATTTTTCAAATTGTCAGGCACTGCAGACATTCCACCAGTAGTTCCTATTACTAGTCACATGTCACATATAAGAAGGTAAAGCATGTAACAGTCACACATCTTGATCTTCATCACATGTCTTTCGGGCTGAGGGACCCATATTTGATATGAGCCTCTCATATCTACTCAAACATGATAATGAATCATAGCTCCCTCATTTAAAAACCCTTGAATGTTGAGGAACTGGAGAGCCATTGCCCCATGTGTTATCTGCAATTTGTTCCCAACTGGACAAGACTCAAGTGTAGAGGCTGTTTTACCATAGGGCATTTCTTCCTAGCATGCTCTGACTTCCACTATTTGTTGCTTGTATAGTTGCAAATAGCATCTAGCATTTTATGTTCACACAGTCTTCAAATTCAAGGCAAGCTTCACAAAACCATTAGAGTAGTACTTTGCCAAAGAGACTGGTAATAAAACAAGTAACAACAAAAGAAGTACCAGAAAGTCTGTTCCCAGAATTAAAGTAAAAACCTATGGCTGTACTCTCATTGTCTTGCACAGCAGTACATTCCTAATCAATTGAGGCTCTGCTCACTCTGCCCAAACTTAGAGCATTTCCATATTGACTACCTCTTCTTTTCTGCTAGACTAGAGGCCTTGGAGCCTCTATGTGCTGACAATCTCCAAGCTATCCAGCCTCTGTGTGGTTGTTCTCCTGCCAGACACAGAAGAAGGGGAAATACCTGTGTATTTGAGGCTAGACCTGGCTACAAAGCAATTTCTATGATAGCCAGTGGTACACATAGAAACCCTGTCTTCAAAACACCTAACTAATTAGTTAATTAAGCCTTACATTTATTTATTTATTTATTTATTTATTTATTTATTTATTTACTGTGTGTGTGTGTGTGTGTGTGTGTGTGTGTGTGTATGTGTGTCTAAGTCAGAGGTCATAGAACACTTACAACAATCAGTGCTGCATTTCCCCATGTGGGTCCTAGAGATCAAATTCAGGTCATCATGCTTCACCTAGAAAGTATCTTTACTTGCTAGTAAAGGTATGTTGCTGACTGCCCCTTTTTCCTCTTTTGCTTCTCAACACTGACATCTCTTCTGAAGCCTTCATTGTACTAAAATCCCATCCCTTTCCCAGGAACAGTATTCCAATCCTACTAAATGAGCATCATTGTATGTAAATTATTTCAAGATCACTTTGGTTATTCAGCATCTATCAAATATCAGATATCTACTATGTGATTTCATTAGATCAGTGCTTTAGGGGATAGGGAGTTGGGATACTTAGTAAAAAGCTTGCTGTACAAGAATGAATATCTGAATTTAATGTCCAGCACTCTGTTGAAAAAAAGGAAATAAAGAAAAGAGAAAAAGCAGCAGTGTATTGTGAGCCTATGACAGCAGCACTGGTCAAGAATATATGGGAGGGTCCTTGGTGGTTACTGGTTTGATGGTCTAGGTGAGTCAGTGAGCATGAGGTTCAGTGAGAAACTGTCTCAAAATATGATTGGAAAAAATTGCAGAAGATAGCAATATTGAGTTATCTACAAACACACAGACACACACACTTAAATATGTGCACACACAAATACAGAGAGAGAGAGAGAGAGAGAGAGAGAGAGAGAGAGAGAGAGAGATGTGAATATACACTTTGTTTCCTTCTGATTATTTCTTGTTTTTCTCTCCTCATTCTGCCCTCTTCTTCCTTTCTCCTTCTCAATTTTCCTCTTTCTTTCCTTCCCCCTTACCTTTCATTTTGCAGTGAGGGTATAGAATGCCAATCTTCATTCAGTCAACCCATATAATAATATCAGTGTGTTAAACCTCAGTAAAGATAAAAAAGATATTTTGAAATAGATCTCTTTTTTGTCAGAATTTCCTCACTATGTGCAGTCATCCAAATGTGATGAAGATGCCTGTTTCCCTAGATAGGAAGCAGCAAAGCATCTCTTCTCTGTGATGACTGTTAAGTTGGAACCTGACAGCTTGATATGCCTCCAGTCAAAACCTATCTATTGACTGCCCAATGCTAGCAGCACTCCATCAGACTTGAGAGAAGAAAACTGACTTCCTTTTTTAAAGCTGAAAA
The DNA here is from genome assembly GCF_964271855.1 of Acomys minous. Taxonomy (NCBI): domain Eukaryota; kingdom Metazoa; phylum Chordata; class Mammalia; order Rodentia; family Muridae; genus Acomys; species Acomys minous. Next base: position 73,457,444 of record NC_140483.1, on the reverse strand, counting down.
ATTGCCTGAAAGGCTTATTTAGGATGTCAGCCAGATACACTGTGAAGAGAATAGAGGAGCTTGAGACTTGGAGGAAAGATCTGAAACATGTATCTGTGACTGTAACTGGACAGGTATTAAGAAGATCAAAGAGAGTTGATAGGAAGCATATAGAGCCTGCTAGGAAACTGTCCTGTCACTTTGCAAGTCAGCTCAATATGCAACAATCGTTAAACATGTGACTACTTGAACCATATATGATTCACATGTTGAATGATAAAGAACAACTTTATAAGAACAATCACTCTATTTTTATAGCAGTAAACTGGAAAATGTACTACTTATCTCAGTCTCCCTCAGAGCACAAATGGTAACATGTATTTCAATATTCAAATGTTTAGGAGAAAGGGATGGTAAGTAGTTTTGTTCATTAAGTGATTCAGGGAGAAAAAGGAAAATAAGGTCACAGAAAAGAACTGTGAAGTACATACATCTTAAGACTTTTGAAGAGATGGAAATAAGAAGAGCTTTAAAATCACCTGTGCTTTTTGACCCAGGGGCATATCTGAAGAGTAATCATGCAAAAAAATACAAATCATGGTGTTGGGAAGATGGCTCATTTGGAAGTGCTTGATGTGCACAAGCAAGAGACCCTTGAATCTGGTCCTGAGTACTCATGGGAAAGTTAACCAAGAGTTAATAATTGTCTACAATGGCAGAGTGAGGTGGTAGATAGGCAGATCCTGGGGTCCTTGGTAAACATCCAGTGCAGCAAGAGCAGTGAGCTCAGGTGAGATGAGAGACTTCATCTCAGAAAAAAAACAAAACAAAACAAAAGCAAAAACAAACAAACACAAATACAAAGTGAGAGGAAGTTGACAATTAAAATCAGTTTCCGGCCTCAAGAAACACATGTACTAATGATCATATATGTGCAAACATACACACATACACACACACACACACACACACACACACACACACACACACACCACAAAGAAACCACATTGTGTGAACCATGCCATGGTCTTTGATGATTCTACTCCAAATCTCATTACTTTCATCATGCTTGCTGTCAATCGACCACCCCCCTCCCAGAGAGTGTCACTTCTGCTTTCATGTAACCTATATTTATTATTTGATACATCCAATAATATCTAGAATCCAGAAATGAGAGAGAATGGCTTGAGAATTTGATACACATCCAACCACATAACCCATGCACCCCAACCCTGCCTATTTACACAAAGAACCTCAACTCATAAACACTTGCTCATCAGTATTGTTTATATCACCTTTCACAGAAGCTACATGCAACCTTCCTAAAGATCTCACAAGAGAGGCATGGATAAAGAAAATGTAGCTTGACCCAAAGGAAGTGCAGACAGCTTGGCGTTCTGAAATGGTCCAGTCTCTGGGTCAGGTTCCACTAGGCCAGCAGGATCTCCCACACTCTTGGGAGAGGATGGACACCCCTGTGGTGTCTAGATGCCCAGATAAAAGGCAGCTACAGCTCAGAGGTTCTGACCCAGGTTCAGTTCTGACTACTGTGGGGCAGATAGTGCAGGCAGCTTGGAGCTTGCTGCAGTCTAAAATGGTCCTGTCTCTGGGCCACCTCATACTGATCCTACACTCTCCAATAGAGAGAACCTAACTGGACCAGTTCCCACAAGCCTGGCAGGATCTACCATGCTCTGTGGAAAGGCTGGACAACTGCAGTGTTTAGAGGCTGAGCTAAAATGCAACTACAACTCAGAGAATCTGACCTGGTTGGGGACTTGGCTACAAGGCAGGAGGAAGGTCAGGCAGCTGGGTCCAACCTAACTAACTAGAGTACTCGCATACTGACCTTGTTCTAGGTCCCAATACAGATTATCTGAATTACAGCAATAAAGTGAAGGTGTCCATATAGAAAATTACTTCTGTAGGCCAGAGTCTAAGGTGTAAAGCAAAATCTCCAGGAGTGCAAACCAGATAACCTGCCTGTTCCAGGGAAGAACTTCTTGATCCAAACAGGCAAGGGCACATGATCTATAATCATATCCACTCTCAACGACCAGTGAAGGACTCCAGAAGCTATCTCCCAATATCAGAGACACCAAAATTACAAAAAGGACAGTGTAAGAATGCAAACAAAAACCAAAACAGTTCACCATCACCATTTCCCAGGTATCCCAATGAAAGCAACCCTGAAAACCCAAACACAATAGAAATACAGTCAAATGACCTCAAGTCCTTAGTAAGGAAGATGATAATGAAAGAAACAAATAAAATCTGTAAACAACTGCAGGAGGTTGCAACCAAGTGGGTTGAAGACATAAAAGAGTCACATAGAGAGGCACTGGAAGAATTTCAGAAAAATACCAACAACCAGAAGAAGGAAATCAATAAAAAAGTTCCAGACCTGAAGATAAAAATGGAATCTATGATAAAAGAACACACAGAAGTAAAATGTGGTCAAGAGGCCTCAGAGAAGAAAGCAAGCATCACAGAGGTGACCTTGTCTAACAGAATCCAAGAAGTGGAGGAAGGAATTTCAGGACTTGAAGATACAATTTTAGAACTTGAAACAACCATAAAAAATGCTAAATCTAAAAAGTTCCTGACACTGAACATCCAAGAAATCAAGGACACTATGAAAACACAAAACCTGAGAATAATAAATATTGAGGAAAGAGAGGATTCCCAACTCCATGGCCTAGAAAATATCTTAAACAAAATCATAGAAGAAAATTTCCCCAAATTGAAGAAGCAGATGTATAGGAGCATGCAAGAGACCTACAAAACACCAAATAGAATAGACCAGAAAAAATCTTTCCACCACATAATAATAAAAACACAAGATATACAGAACAAGTAAAAATATTAAAAGTGGCAAGAGAAAAAGGCTGAGTAACATATGATGGCAAACCTATCAGAATTACACCCGACATCTCAGCAGAGGCCTGGAGCCAAAAAGGCCTGGACAGAGGTCCTGCAGACCCTAAGAGAACACAGATACCAGGCCAGACTACTATACCCAGTGAAATTATCAATAACCATTGATGGAGAAAACAAAAGATTCCATGACAGAAACAAATTCAAACAGTACCTATCTACAAATTCAGCTTTACAGAAGTTACCAGGAGAAAAAGTCCACCCCAAAAGGTTAAGTTACAACCAAAACTACAGAGGAAATAGATAACTACAACATTGCAAAATCATGCCCTCACAAACTCTCAACTGTAACAAACACAAAAAATGAAGGGACTTAACAGCCACTGGTCATTAATATTGCTCAACATCAATGGTCTCCATGTCCAATAAAAAGACACAGACTAACCAAGTGGATGGATAAATATGATTCAATATTCTTCTGCATTCAAGAAACACATCTCATCCACAAGGACAGACATTACCTCAGAGTAAAAGGTACAGGAAAAATATTCCAAGCAAATGGTTACAAGAAGCAAGTGGGTGTAGCCATTCTAATATCTAATAAAATAGACTTTCAACCTAAATTAGTCAAAAGGGATGAGGAAGGACACGTCATACTCATCAAAGGTAAAGTCAACCAAGAAGACATCACAATTTTGAACATCTATGCTCCTAATACAAGGGCACCCACATTTGTAAAAGAACTATTAACAAAGCTGAAAACACACATTGATCCCCACACATTAATAGTGGGAGACTTCAACACCCCACTTTCACTCAAGGATAGGTCTTTGAAGCAGAAACTAAGCGGGGAAATATCTTTGTCATCCAAAATCATGAATCAAATGGATCTAGCAGATATCTACAGAACTTTTCACCCAAATGCTAAGGATTATACCTTCTTCTTAGCACCTCATGGAATGTTCTCTAAAATTGATCACATAGTAGGTCACAAAGCAAGCCGCAACAGATACAAGAAGATTGAAATAATACCTTGTATCCTATCAGATCACTATGGTCTAAGGCTGGACTTCAACAACAACAGAAATAACAAAAAACCTACACACATGTAGAAACTAAACAACTCTCTACTTAATAACACCTGGGTGAGGGAAGAAATAAAGGACTTCTTTATGTTCAGTGAAAATGAAGGGAAAACATAAGCAAATTTGTGGGACACAGTGAAAGCGGTGTGCTAAAAGGAAAATTCATAGCACTAAGTAACCTTTAGAAAGAAAGCGAAAACACTCACATAAACAACTTAACAACACTTCTGGATGCCCTAGAAAAAAAGAAGCAGAAACACCCAAGAGGAGTAGATGTCTGGAAATAATCAATCTTAGGGCTGAAATCAACAAGTCACAAGGAAAGAACAATTCAAAGAATCAACAAAACCAGGAGCTGGTTCTGTGAGAAAATCTGCAAAATAGAGAAACCGTTAGCCAAACTAACTAAAAGACAGAGAAACACTATCCAAATCAACAAAATCAGAAATGAAAAGGAAGACATAACAATAGACACTGAAGAAATACAAAGAATCATCAGAACCTACTTTAAAAGCATTTATGTCACAACATTTGAAAATCTATGAGAAATGGACAATTTTCTTGATCGATTCCATTTGCCAAAATTGAATCAAGATCAGATAAACAAATTAAATTGCCCTATTTTGCCTATAAAATAGAAGCAATCATTGACAGTCTCTTAAAAAAAGAAAACCTAGGGCCAGATGGTTTCAGCGCAGAATTCTACCAGATCTTCAAAGAGGAGCTAATATTCCAAAAGATAAGAAATAGATGGAATGTTACCAAATTCTTTCTATGAGGCCATAGTCACATTGATACCTAAATCCCACAAAAACCCAACAAAAAGGGGGGGGGTAGTTTCAGACCAATTTCTTTTATGAACATTGATGGAAAAACACTCAATAAAATACTGGCAAAATAAATACAAGAACATATCAAAGACATCATTCACCATGACTAGGTAGGCTTCATTCCAATCATGCAGGGATGGTTTACCATAGAGAAATACATCAATGTAATCTACCATACAAAAAACTGAAAGAGAAAAACCACATGATCATCTCCTTAGATGTAGAAAAAGCATTTGACAATATCAAACACCCGAACATGTTTAAAGTTCTGGAAAGATCAGAAATACAATATATAGCCTCAACATAATAAAGGCTATATACAGCAAGCCAATAGGCAACGTCAAATTAAATGAAGAGATACTAAAGGAAATTCCTCTAAAATCGGGGACCAGACAAGGCTGCCCACACCCACCATATCTCTTCAATATAGTTTTTGAAGTTCTAGCCAAAGCAATAAGACATCAAAAGGAGATCAGAGGGATCCAGGGGAAAGGAGGAAGTCAAATTATCCCTACTTGCAGATGATATGAAAGTGTATATAAGTGACCCCAAAATACTACAAGAGAACTCCTATAGCTGATAAACACCTTCAGCAAATTGGCTGGATACAAAATTAACTCAAAAAAGTCAGTAGCTTTCCTGTATACAAATGACAAACATGCAGACGAAGAAATTAGGAAAACTATACCCTTCACGATAGCCACAAGCAATATAAAATATCTAGGAGTAACTCTAACCAAGCAAGTGTAGGAATTGTTTGAAAAAACTTTAAATCTCTGAAGAAAGAGATAGAAAATTACATCAGAAGATGGAGGGATCTACTTTGTTCATGGATTGGGAGAATTAACATAGTAAAAATGGCTATCTTACCAAAAGCAATTTACAGATTCAATGAAATTCCTATAAATATACCTACAAAATATATTGAAGACATTGAAAAATCAATTATCAACTTCATATGGAGAAACAAAAAGCCCAGAATAGCAAAAAAAAAAAAAAATCCTATACAATAAAAGATCCTCCAGAGGAATCTCCATACCTGATCTCAAGTTGTACTACAGAGCAACAGTAATTAAAGCAGCATGGTACTGGCACAACAATAGGCTGGTGGATCAATGGAATCAAATCAAAGATCGATATATGAATCCACACACATTTGGTCACTTGATTTTTGACAAAGAAGCCAAATTTATTCAATGGAAAAAGGATAGCATCTTCAAAAATTGGTGCTTGTCTAACTGGATGTCTATGTGTAAAAAAGTGTAATTGGACCCATGTTAGTCACCATGCATCAAACTCAAATCCAAATGGATCAAAGACATCAACATAAAACCAGAGACACTAAATCAGTTAGAAGAAAAAGTGGAGAAAGCCCTGGAACACATTGGCACAGAAAACAACTTCCTGAACAGAACACCAATAGCCTAGGCCTTACAGTCAACAATTAATAAATGGGACCTCATGAGGCTGAGAATTTTCTGTAAGGTAGGAGACACTGTCAACAAAACAAAGCGACAGCCTACAAGCTGGGAAAAGATCTTCACCAACCTGAAATCTGACAAGGGGCTAATATCTAAAATATATAAAGAACTCAAAAAATTGAACACCACCTAACCAAATAACTCAATTAAGAAATGGGGCTCAGATTTAAACAGAGAATTCACAACAGAGGAATATTGAACGGCTGAGAAACACTTAAATGCTCAAAATTCTTAGTCATCGGAGAAATGCAAATCAAAACAACACTGAGATTCCATCTTACACCCATCAGAAAGGCATAGATCCAAAATTCAAGTGACACCACATGCTGCTGAGGATGTGGAGAAAGAGGAACACTCCTTCATTGCTGGTGGGAATGCAAACTGCTACAACTACTTTGGAAATCTATTTGGTGCTTTCTCAGAAAAATGGGAATAGGGCTTCCCCAAGACCCAGCTATTCCATTCTATGGAATATACCCAGAAAATGCTCCGCCACACAACGGGGTCATATGCTCAATCATGTTCATAGCAGGCTTAGTCACAATAGCTAGAACATCAAAACAGCCTTAGTGTCCCCCAGTAGAAGAATGGATAAAGAAAATATAGGACATTAACACTATGGAATACTACTTAGCTATTAAAAACAAAGAATTCCAGAAAGTTGTGGAAAAACGGATTGAACTAGAAGTGATCATAATGAGTTAGTTCACCTAGGAGCAGCAAGGCTCAAATGGTATATACTCACTTAATCTGGACACTAATCCAAGGGGCATGTCCCATGAAAGTCTTCCCTTACCTGGAAAGTGGGTCAGAGGGGAGGACATCCTATTGGGACTCTAAGTGAGAGAAGGATGACAGAATGGAGAAATAGAAGGATGCAGAGAGTCTTAGAAATCTACAAGAAGAACATTACAATGGGTGGATCTGGGCCCAGGTGTCCTGCTCAAACTATGGCACCAGCCAAGGACAATATGTGTAGTAAACTTCGAACCCTTATCCAGATCTAGCCAATGGGTAGAACATTCTTCACAGTTGAGGGGAGACTGAGGTCTGACTTTCACATGAACTCTGGTTCCCCATATTTGACCACGTCCCCTTGATGTGGAGGCCTGGTGGCACTCAGAGGAAGGATAGCAGGCTACCAAGAAGAGACTTGATACCCTAGGAGTATATACAGGAAGAGGAGGTCCCTCTCCGTCACAGTCATAGGGGAGAGGAGTAGGGGGAAAGTGGGAGGGAGCAAGGAATGGGAAGATACAATGGATGGGATAACAATTGAGATGTAATATGAGTAAATTAATAAAATATTTTTTAAAAGAAAATGTAGCTTATACACTTGATAAAATTATTATCAGTCTGGAAGAAGGATGAAATTATGCCAACTGCAGGGAAATGGAAATATCTCCTTTTCACATGTCCCAGGACAGTCTACTTCTCTTGTCTCATTATTCTTTTTTATCATCAGTGTTCTTCTCCAGCTCCTTGGATTCTTTGGTGCATCTCCACAGGACACAATTATGCCTCATGGATCCATTTGTTCCATCACTCTAAGACCCCCTTTTCTTTCTGTTTTCCTTCTATCATTTGAACAGAATTAGTCCAGGCCTTCAATCTGAAGAATCCCAAATTCCCAGTATTGACAGGTAGTCATCAATATTTATGGCCAATTTTCTGGTTTTACAGTCTTGCGTCTCAAGCTATGAACACATTTTGACTCCCATTGGAGGTAATACTAGGCAATATCTGGCCAAAGGAATATGAGCAGAAGTTATACTCATCCACTTTTTAGTAGAAGCCTTTGAATAAAGCACATGCTTGCTTCCTCTTCATATGTTTACTTCCCTTGGTCATAGCAACATTCAGATGAAGACACAACTGCCATTATAAGGAAAATAGGGGAAGAGGGCCTGCCAGTATGTGAGGAATTTTTGTGGTATAGCCATGCTGTAGTTTGAATGTGAAATGTCTTTCATGAGTTCATGTTGTAACACTTGGTCCCTTGCTTGTGGTGCTGTTTATGAAGTTTTCAGAACTTTTAGGGGTGGAACCTCAATGGAGGAAATGGGTCACTGGAGGCAGGACTGGAATCTGTATAGTTTTATGATGCTTTCTTTTAGTTCTCTGTTTCATGAGTGTGGATAAAAGTGATATGTCAGGATTTCTGTTCTTTCTACCTTGCCTTTCCCACCTGTTGCCATGTCTACCTCTTTTATGAATGACTCTACTTTTTTGGAACTGTAAACCCAAATCAACCCGTTCTCTCTTAAGTTACATTGGTCTGAATGTTTTTTCCATAACAAGAAGAAAATAACTAAGATGGACATCACACCAACTGTCCCTTGATAAATATTACTTGTTGCAACAATACAACTCATACAATTAAGACCATGCCACTTGTTCCGAAGCTCCCATATGTAATTATAATACCATTTTCTCTTTCACTTTAGCATATATCCAACATTACTGTGTTTCACCTATTCTTATAAACTCCCTAAAGATATGTCTTATGTCTATGTTTTCCCCTTCCTGCTTCTGTATTTTATATAGTACATCCTAGTGGACAATTCATGCTAAAGGAACAAGCAGCGCTCACACAATGTGGAATATGCTCAGTCCCCACATTGATTTTCTGGAGCTATGCCCATATACTGTGGGCACATAGTCTGTGTACTCACAGTCATGACAGGTGGCTCCTGTGTAACCAGTGTCACTGCAGTTGCAGTAGAAGGTACTCCATGATTGGGCACAGTGTCCTCCATGTTCACAGTAGTTTGGCAAACACCTAATGGGGCATAATGAAAAGCATAATAAGCCGAGAGAGCTGAAACAGAGAGACAAGCAAAAAGCTTTGCGACCTGCAATGGGAAACTGATCTCCTAAAGTCCTATAAGGGGGAGAATCAAATTATAGGCAAACCCTACAGATGTGCTGGCACTGCTGGGTAGTGGGGATTGCAGAGCTGAATTCTACCTTGGAGTTAATGCTTAAATGTTATTGCACAGAGAATTGAACAGAAGTAGGTATATTCTATAGAGTGGTATGTTTATTGTGCACAAAGTGTGGAAGAATTTTTTTTAAATATTTTATTAATTTATTCTTGTTACATCTCAATGGTTATCCCATCCCCTGTATCCTCCCATTCTTCCCTCCCTCCCATTTCCCCATATTCCCCTCCCCTATGACTGTCCCTGAGGGGGATTTCCTCCCCCTGTATAAGCTCATAGGGTATCAAGTCTCTTCTTGGTAACCTGCTGTCCTTCCTTTGAGTGCCACCAGGTCACCACATCAAGGGGACATGGTCAAATATGAGGCACCAGAGTTCGTGTGAAAGTCATACCCCATTCTCCACCCTACTGTGGAGAACGTTCTGTCCATTGGCTAGATCTGGGTAGGGGTTTAAAGTTTACAGCCTGTATTATCCTTGGCTGTTGCCTTAGTTTGAGCGGGACCCCTGGGCCCAAATCTGCCTATCATAATGTTCTACTTGTAGGTTTCTATAACTTTACATTAGAATGCACTGTAGCTTTGTATAAGGAAATGGAAAAAGTAGTGGTCCTGGAGATACTACTGTCTGTGCTTCTTTTGGGGGCTGGTCCAGAAACTATCTTAACCTACACAGACGACTGCTTAAATAATGAGTGTTCCCTTAATTAAAATGCAAGGAGATTCTACCTTTTCAGAAATCACCAAAGCCTTCCTGAAAACCCAGAATGGTGTCCTTTCAACAGAATCCAAGTAAGGTACTTCACTTTGCCCACCTCTTATCCACCCCTGCTTATCTATCACCCTGTGCTTTAAACATTCTGTGCCAGCACCCCACTCCTCTTTCATATCCTGCCATTGCCTGGCTTCTGAACATCTCCTTTTGATATATTTTTCTCCTATTACAGGCATAAGTGTTTGCCTACATGTTTGTACTTGTACCACATGCATGATGCCTGGTGCTGGAGGAGGCCTGAAAATGGTATCAGATTACCTGTAAGTGAAGTTACACATGGGTGTGAGCAGCCATTGGGCTGAGTTAACTCGGTAGCTCAACTTCTGAACATTTTTTTTTACAACAAGCTCACTTTTTTCAAGACTCCTCTGAGGCTTCCTTATGCATTCTTTTTCACCCTGTATGCCTCATTGCATATTCAATGAGGCCACCGTTTTCATACTTCTGTTCTTGGCCACCAACAAAGTGCTTATTTTCAATTTTCCTTTTTCATTTATTTAGTATAAGTGAATGTAGTGTAAGGGAGCACCTGCCAGATGGGTTGTGTGGAGGTGAGAGGACAACTTGAGGGAGTCAGTTCTCTCCTTCCCCCTGTAGGTCCCTGGAATTGAGCTTAGGTAGTAAGTCTTGAAAGCAGACATCTATAGCATCTGAGCCACCTACTGCCTCAATAAAGCACTTATTACTTTAACAACAGAATGATAAGCAAATATATGTAAGCAATGCTTTTTCTATGTTTCTTTTAGCTACGATCCTGAGAAAACTTCAAGTTAGGCTGATTTTGGTGGCTTACACCATAGAATACAAGAGCCAAAGATCTGTTATGGCCATTACTTCATGCATATGATGACTGTAAAAAGGACAGTGAAAAAGATCTAGCAACCTGCAGTATATATCACAAGAGATGGGAAGAGCCAATTCGGTTTCTTTTGTTCCCCCAAAATGTGTTTCCACTCCACACTTTGTGAGGACTTCTGTAATGACTGTTTGTTGCAGTCTGTGAGATAAACCAAAATTCTCCAGAAAAATACACATTTAGCTCATGTCTGCTGGATTTGAAACTCTGTTGAACTAGCAGGATCTTAACTTTTTATAATAAAGTGTCCAATGTCCTGGATAAAACAACTTAATCAGTAGTGCTTGCCTTACAACCATGAAGACCTGAGCTCATTCACCCAGAATCCATGTAAATTATAGTGTATGACGTAAAGCAAGAGCTAAAGAGACAGAAACAATCAAATCCCTGATACTCACCGGCTATCTAGTCTAGCCTATTTGACAAGTTCCAGACCAGTGAGAGATGTTTCAAAATCAAGGCAAAAGTGTCTGAATAACAATCACCAAGGGTGTCTTAGGACCTCCACATGAACAGATATACACAAGTACCTCTGTACATGTATCAATTCAAAAACATACATGTAGGTACACATACACAAATACACTATAGCATTCTATCATTATAAGATGATGCAAAGATCACATGTTTATAGTATACACATTTTAATGCTTTTAGTACAATATATTCAAATTTAGTTGGAAATGGAGGCAGAAGCCTTGGAGTAAGCTGTCAGAAATACTGGATATTTGAAAACATCTTTAATAAGCCTTCCACAGACCTTGAACTAGTGTTCATAAACTCAATTTAACACTGAAAATGTAAGCTACAAACTCATTTTTCTATGGTTACTGAGAAAATCAGTGATGTTTTCCCATGAGCAAAAAACATATTTTGGAAATGGCAAAATCTAATATTACTAGAATACAGAGCAAAATGAATGAGAACATGAAGGGCAGCCTTACAGCAAGATGCATTTGGTACAGGTGCACAGCTATTATAAAAGGACATCTCAAGGAAGACAATTTATATCAGATTTACAAGCCTAATTTATTTATTTAAAAAGGCTGTTTCAAGAATATGATTTCCAGATTCTTTAATCAGTTTATTTTAGTATTTTTGTTTCTTTTCTTTCCTTTGCTTGTCACTAGTGTATTATTTAGAACCTAATGCATAAAGAGAATATAGAGTTTCTTTCTATAGAGCTATAAGAGGGAACAGACACTGTGTGTTTTATCTCAGGCATAAGACTATTAATGTAAATTGTCATGATAGGGCTTTGTGGATATAGCTCATTGGGTAAAGCACTGGACTCACAAAAGTGAGGAATAGATTAGAATCCCTGGTACCCATGTTATATCTGAGGCAAGCAAGACAGTTCACTTGTGGTCTTTGCACCCAGGAGGCAAAGGGAAGAAATCCCAGAGCAAACTGACTACTTAGAAAACAAACTCCACTCACTCTAGTGTCAAGTGAGAAGCTCTGACTCTGGATACAAAGTACAAATCAATGAAGGAAGATACCCTATGTCATCCTCTGACCTCCAGATGCTCACTCACTTGAAAAATGTGAACCTACACTTAGCCATGCACAATAGCCCCCCCCCCCCACCGATTGTAAACGTTTAGAACAGATGTATCTGCTCAGTACATAGTTTTTCAATATAAAATTATCCACTTTCTTGACTATCCAAGAGTCCAGACAAGTTAACACAGTGGGTTTTTCACTTCCAGAGCATGGCATCCACACTGTCAAATGCTTTGGACCTCTGGAATAGTAGAAAGTGTTCTTAACCTCTGAGCCATCTCTCTAGCATGGGTTTTTTTTTTGTTTTGTTTTTGTTTTTTTTTAATGAAGAAGACCATTTGAATAAAAACTACCTCTGAAAAAAAAACTAGTTTAAGGGGATGATAGGAAGATTTCAAAGAAAGCATTAGATATGAAAGTGGAAGGAAATCAATAATGATTTAAAATATATGACAACTCAAAAAATCTTTCTCACAATTGAAATATTTTTCCTAGGGCCAGAGAGATGGTTCTGTCAGTAGCTATGCAATCTTGAGAACCTGAGTTTGAGTCCCAGAACCTAGGTTAAAAGGCAAGAAGAAGCTATATGTGTCTATACAATTAGCTCTGGGGAGCTAGAGACAAGTAGCTTCTGGGTACTCACTGGCGTACCAGAAACATATGCCTCTTTATTTCCAGTGTCCTGTTAGAAAATTTGCCAAAAGAAAACATACCATAGCTTATAGGATTGTGATTAATGGTTTAATGAAGTTTTTGCCTACTGAAAATGTCATTAATGTGAACACCTGTGGTTATACACCAACAACAAACTTTTCTTATATATACAGCCCCCAAAAGCACAAAACATCTAGCACTCTCATTTCTTTCCTCTTCAGGATTCTTAGTTCTAGGATCTGGAAGATGGTTAAATCAGTGCAGTGTTTGCCACACAAGAAAAAAGCCAAGAGATTAAATCTCCAAGACACAATATAAAATGCTGAGAATGACATCACTTGCCTGTCATCCTGGGGCTAGGGACATGGACAAAAATATTTCTAGTGCTTGCTTGCCAATAATTAAGCCAAATGGACAGACCCCTATTTTCAGTGAGTGACCCTTCCTCCAAAAATAAGGCAGATCTATAAGTAGTGGCATATCTTTAATCCCTGCATTTGGGAAACAAACACAGGCAAATCATTTCAAGTCTGAAAAGAGTCTACATTGCTTTTGGTTGTGGTGTTTTATCACAACTTGCCTTTTGAGAGCTTTGGAATCCTTGCCTCAAACCTATTGTTGGTGATGTGAACAAACCCTGTTGCCTGTACTTTTGGAGTTGGCCAGGCTCTGGCCCCTTTCCTCTACTCCTCTGATTCTAGGCTGGTGTGAATAATCAGCATCTCTCATATGAACAGCTGTGGTTATCAATAGCTTACAACCTTGACTTCTCTGCTCATCTACCACTCAGAAGCAGAAACGATGCTTCAATTCCTTGAAAAATATATCCCACCCATCTTCAGTGAATCTATTTCCTTCAGTGAACAAAAGCAGAAAACAACCAACCATTTCCTACTGACCTTTATAGCACCCATTTAATTCATCAAATTCACCTCTGTTTTTCTCTTTTCTATTTCTTCTTAAGCCTTGTAGTCCCTGAAGCATGTTAGAGATGCCCCTTTGACAGACTTTGCACTATTGTTTATGAACAGTTAACACTTCTAGATACTTATGACCACTCCTTCCCTTCTTGTGCCTGCCCAAATGTCATCATTTCAATGATGACTGTACTCTGATGTTATTGAAAATTAACACTTGTTGCTTCTTACTACCTACAATTTTCACTCAATGCCTCATTTTTTCTTTAAAAACACTTTTGTCTTTGGTATTTGCTATTTTCTGAATGTGTATGTTTTGTTTGTTCATTTGGCTGCTTGGTGATGTGATGGAATGAGATTCTGTTCTTCTGCTATTTTTTTTCTTGTTTTGTTCAGATTTTGATACAGTGTCTTCCATTGGCTTTGAACTCATCATGAAAGCCAGGCTATGTACTCTGTGAACTCTAGATATCTACCTTTCTCCACCTCCCATTGCCTAGATTTGAAGTGTACCACCACAATTGGCTTATTTTATGAGAGATGTGGGGAATGAATATCAGGCCCTTATGCCAGCAAGACAAATACTTTACCCCAGGAGCCATTTGCATACCTCTAACACTCTGGAGACTATCTGTATCTGCTTATGAAGGGTTTGTTATCTGTCCCCTTGTTAAATCTCCTATGTGCTGCAAGGTACAGCTTTTTTTCTGTGTCACTGCTATGAATTAGATTTTGTCCTATTGTCCCCAGTGGTCTGCTGTGTTTTTTCCCTAAATGGGTACTATTGGAGGTGGTAAAATATTGGGTCTTGGTCTGGTTGGATATCTCAGGACTTTAGGAATGTACTATTAGAAGGCAGTGCTCATTTAGCCTTAGTCCTCAGAGGAACACTGTTATAATAGAAGCAAGTCAAACCTGTTTCTGCTTCAAGCTGTATTCACTTGCTTGTTCCCTCATGTGCTCTGCTATTCCTATCCACTCAATGAGGAGATACAGACCAGGAGAAGCTCACATTGAAGCACCTTGGACCGCAGCCTCCAAAATTACTTATTAAGTAGCCCTCCTTTTCTACATAGATAGAGCATGTTGGCCATTTCATTGTGATAATGGAAAGATAGAAGAATACATTAAAAAATTGTCCCCCAAGTAGTATGGAGAGAAAGAATTTAACACATGCTCTCTCATTGATTTTTCTTCTAGTTCATTGAGAATTGTTTTTACAGTATCTCACCAGCCCAGGCTGGACTGGTCTTGAAATAGTTACACAGCTGAGAATGATTTCAAACTTTCATTCTTTCTGTGACCAGGTCCAATGTATGTGAAACTGGAAATTAACCAACAGGACTTCATACATGCATCATACATGCTAGGCTAATACTTTACCAACTTAGCTACACCCCAGCCTAAAACAGATGATGTTGATTAGGTGAATAGGCACATATTTCAGGAATGCCTTCTTTTATTCAAGCCTTGTTAGTTAGACACAGTGTAGCCAGCTTCCACTTCCCCCTATTTGCCTTCTGCTGAGTCATGTACAAGGATGTAAATGGGAAGGTAACCAGTGAAGAGATGGCACTGTAAGGAATCAAAGTGAAAAAGTGACATTTGCAGACCTAAGACAAATATATTGGATAGAATTAAAGACTGAATTTGTTCACGGCTTCCGAAGATTTGGCTTGTTGTTAACTGGCTACACTGGTGAGAATGTCAGGGTGGCAAGAACTTTTAGTACTGAAGATTCTTCACCTCATGATAAACAGGAATCAAAGAAAATGGGGGCTTCATGGGGGCCTAGGAGATGGCTTAGTGCCTTTGTATGCAAGCATGAGGACCTAAATTTGAATCTTTAACATCCATGTAAAAAGCCAAGCATAACCATACATTGACCTATAACTCTAGCACTATAAGGAGGATCATTGAGGCCTGCTGGCTCTCTGTCCAGCTCAGTAAGAGATCCTGATTCAAAGGAACAAAATGTTTAGACTGATATAACAGGATATCCAACATCATTCTCTGTTTCATATATATTTATGCATAGTGGTACAGACTCTTACATACATGTGCTCATACATCCTACACAGACACACATGCACAAAAACAAGTGAAGTAATCAGTGAATTAACTGGCTATTTCTTTATTATGTTTAGGGATGCATAAAAAGAATGCCTGCTTTTGACTGCTCTGGCAACTGAATTGTACTCTGGGTTCCAACAACCTTATCACCTAAGAACTAGGAAATAATTTTCCCAAAGTAGTTTAGAAGCAAAATATTTGTGTATGAGGAAAATTACAACCTCTTTGGGGAAAATATCTAGCCATACTGATGTAATCTTTGTATGCATTTTGCTATAAAATCTATATTTTCTATGACGCTCCCCAAGGGTCTATCCAAACTTGGTGTCTCAGTTTCTACCATTCTTCTGTGAGAGCACCAGACCACATTCTGGGTGTGTCTCACTTTTCTTCTGAGTTCCTTTCTTTTTCTTAATCTTTGTGCTTAAGACTATTCAAAAACATCCATTAAATGGAAGAGGGAGCAGACTATCTAGGTGAGACATGATAAGCTGTGATCACATGGTGGTGGAGGAGGTCCCCTTCTGTCACAGGTCTAGGGGAGGGGAATAGGATGAAAGACAGAGGGAGTGGGAATGGGAATATACATGGGATAACAATCTGGATGTAATCTGAATAAATTATTTAAATAAAAATAATAATAAAGAGAATATTCATTAAGTTCCAATTCCATTTTATAAAGATATATTTATGTTTTAAGAGTTTAAAGTGCTATTTGGTTTAGTGGTGTTTAATTTCTTGAGTTCTTTATATATTTTGGATATTAGACCTTTGTCAGATGTAGGGTTGGTGAAGATCTTTTCCCAGTCTGTAGGCTGTCGCTTTGTTCTCTTGACAGTGTCTCCTGCCTTACAGAAGCTTCTCAGCCTCATGAGGTCCCATTTATTAATTGTTGACATTAATGTCTGGGCTGTTGGTGTTCTGTTCAGGAAGTTGTCTCCTGTGCCAATATGTTCCAGGCACTTCCCTACTTTTTCTTCTAAGTGACTTAGTGTCTCTGGTTTTATGTGGAGGTCTTTAATCCACTTGGATTTGAGTTTTGTACAAGGTGACAAATATGAGACCTGGTGGCACTCAGAGGAATGACAGTAGGTTACCAAGAAGAGACTTGATACCCTATGAACATATACAGGGAGAGGTAATCCCCCTCAGGAACAGTCATAGGGGAGAGGAATAAGGGGAAAATGGGAGGGAGGGAAGAATGGGAGGATACAAGGGATGGGATAATCATTGAGATGTAACAAGAATAAATTAATAAAGGAGAAAAAATGAAAAAAAAAGAGTTTAAAGTGCATTATGCAATTCAACTTATTCAGTTGTCTTACCTTAAATCTCATTATCTTTAACCAAATAGTCAATGGTAGATAACCTGAATATTCTAATTGTTTTTATCCAAACATTCTTGGGGGACCTGGCCTTCTCCAAATATTTCCACAGAGGCCTTTGGATATTGGCTTTCTCAGAGGTTTACTTTGCTAATGAACTCTAAATGAGATCTTGATATGTCTTCACAACCATGTATCAAATGTCACTTTAATAGTACTGTTTTCCATTCTAGAGGTAAAAATTATTTAAACTCCATAAAGACAAATCAACAGCCCAGTAATCACGTTGATAAGCTACCATGACTGAGACTGGCATTCACATGACTGACACTTAGAGTAGCTTCCTCCCGTTACCTGTGCCAGACATTTAATTCAAACAGCTCCAGGTGCATATACCAGTGCAACACTCTGCCAAAGATAAGGAGTACATCTTCATAGAGATTCCCAAGATTCTCATGATAGTAAATGAAGCTGTCAGAGTTGAGTTCTTAAATATATTTTGGTAGCCAGAACAATATTTCAGTTGGTAAATTGTTATTCAATTTGAGCATCTGAGTTCAAACCCACCAAAGCAGCAAAATATTGGGGGTATGTTGGCACACTCTAGTACCCTCACTGTTGGGAAGGAGTATATATATATATAAATATAAATATAAATATATATATATATATATATATATATATATATATATATATATATATATTATAGCTTGCATTCCAGCTACCGTAGCATATTCTTCCAGACACAAAGCCCAGTTACAGGGACTGTCTCAAAACCAAAATGAAATCACACTCCACATTGTCCTCTGGTCTCTCCTCTACACATAAAAGAATGTCCATGTGCACAGGCAGGCTCATGTGCACACACACACAAACACAAATGTTCATACATGTGCACATGTACATCCATGTACACAT
Source organism: Acomys minous (assembly GCF_964271855.1). NCBI lineage: Eukaryota > Metazoa > Chordata > Mammalia > Rodentia > Muridae > Acomys > Acomys minous. The sequence continues at coordinate 73,439,225 of NC_140483.1, read as the reverse complement.
ACATTAAAAAAGTATCTTGGTATAAATGAGAACTTAACAGTACAAAAATTCCTAAAATAGTAACAAAGAAAATTGTATACATAATAAAATATATTCCCTTTTTATTATATAAAATAATAAGGCACAATTAATTCTTTAAATTCACCTAAACTGGAAGGGTAGATATCAGTTGTATTTTTACTTGTGCATAAATACTAATGTGAAATCCTTAACCTACAATGATCAAAGAGCAGCTTCTGCCATAATACTAAATTTTCCTCTTTTTAGGTTTCAGTGTTTTATCTAAGATGATATAGTTTCATCATTGTCATTAACACAAATATTAAAGACAATATCCGTTAGAATGTTTACTTTCTGAACAACTATACAAGTGATTGCAGATCATATAAAGGAGCTGTAAAACCTGAAGCTGTCAGTGTTAAAAATACACATGTTATCATTGGTCATGTAAGGGACACATAAGAATTATTTAAATTTAGCAATATACAAAACTTCTGGAGTTCTACTAGATTCTGGGCCACTAGCTCTCTATGCTCACTAAGTAGATAAAGATCCACTCAGCATGCCACTGTGCTCTCTGATGTCTTTTAGGGTGGCCCACGGTGGGCAGTGACAGAATAGTGCTTTGCCAGAGCCCTGGCGGCATCATGTCTAAGCTTTCATCACTCAAAATATTAAATTTGTTCCTCATGCATGTGGTTATTTTATTCAACATTTTTCTGAATTTCGTATCAAAATTCAAATAATCAGAGCATAATATGAATATTTAGGGGTAAAGAAAAGTATGATACTGACAAAAAGCAAGTCTGAAGTGAGTCTCACTGACCCCGAAGTGATTTGTGATATAATTGGCATCACTCTGGAAATAAATTAGAATTATTGAATTTTAAAAATAAGCTTAGAGGATACAAGATGGTGAGCAGTGTGGACCATGTTTGGAAGCTCCAGTGAACAATTTAGGGAATTGCACAGATTTATGAGCCAGGAACACCAAGGTCCCCACGCCATGGCAGCAGGAATGCTCCACAGTTCGGAGGGACCAGGGTGCAGAGGACCTGCGTGACCCTACACATGGAAGGAGCATGGATTCTTTCAGATCAGAGCAGCAGCAGCAGTGGCACCAGCGGCACCGGCAGCAGTAGCAGAGGTTTGTAGCTCAGAGCCTCCCACTGGAGGCGATTGGTGTGGTGGCCGGTGGGAGTTGCTGTGGGAGAGGGGACTCTGGACAGGATTTGGGTCACATGGTGCCTGGAGACCGAAACTTGACTCGGCGGACAGTTCAGCCCCTGATTCCTGGGTTCAACTCAGTGCATAGTGCCATGGAGATGCACTGCAGCTCAGCAAGCAATTCTGCCTGAGGCACAAGCTCAGCGCAGCCACAGCTCCCCTGCTGTGACATAGGCTGGGCAGAGCACTCAGTTCCACCCTAGGCACTAGCTCAGCTCAGCAGGCAGTTCTGCCCTAGACATTAGCTTAGCTCAGCTCAGCGGGCAGTTCTGGGGTGCTGATGCAGGCTGAGGTCAGCATGCAGATTCAGCCAAGAGGCCCTTGCTGGACTTGCTGGACAAATTGGGTTCAGAGACTCTAGCTGAGCTGTGCTCACAGGCTTGGTGGCCCTAAGACTCTGGCTGGACTCTCCACGCAGTTTAGGCCCAGAGCCCCAGGCTGAACTCTGCACACACTGTGAGTCCAGAGTCCCTGGCTGAGCTCGGTGCACAACTCTGCCCGGGAGACTCTGGTGGAGCTCAGAGTGCAGTTTGGGGCCAGAGTCCCTAACTGTGCTTGGCAGACATATTGGGCCCAGACACTCTAGTTGAGCTTTTGGCACCGTCCCGGCTCTAAGACTCTGGTTGGACATAGTGTGCAGTTTGAATCCAGAATTCCTGGTTGAGCTTGGCAGATGGTTTGGGCCCTGAGTCAATAACTGACCAGAGCACACACTTTGGGCCAAAAGCCCCTAGCTGAGCTTTGTGTCCAGTCCTAGCCCAAAAATTCTGGTGGACCCTGTGTGCATTTTGGGCCCAGAATCCATAGCTGAGCTCAACAGACAGTTCAGGCCCTGAGAATCTAGCTGAGCTCGACGCTTGGTTCAGTCCCATTAGCCCTGGCTGGACATGGCAGAGGACCCAAAAGGCTGTGGATACCTTGGCCTGACCCAAGGCTCATTCAGAAACCCAAAATGATTGCAGGACCCACAGCACAGGGGAGCTGAGGATCACTGGCTGTGAGAGCCCAAAATGATAGGGCTAACCTCCTGCCATCCACACCAGTGAAGCATCAGAGCTTCCAGCCTATGGAAATCGTGAGAAAACAACCCAGAAGCAGAAAGACTCAAATGGTATATACTCCCTTATATCTGCATATTAACCCAAGGGGCATGTCCCACAAAAGCCTTCACTTACCAGGAACCTGAGACAGAGAGGAGGACATCCTATTGGGACTCTAGATGAGAGAAGCATAGGAGAATGGCAAAGTAGAAGGATCCAGAGGGTCCTAGAATCCTACAAGTAGAACATTATGATAGGCAGATTTGGGCCCAGGGGTCTCGCTCAAACTAAGGCACCAGCCAAGGACAATACAGGCGGTAAACTTTAAACCCCTACCCAGATCTAGCCAATCATCAGAACATTCTCCACACTTGAGTGGAGAGTGGGATATGACTTTCTCACGTACTCTGGTGCCTCACATTTGACCATGTCCCCTGGAGTGGGAGACTTGGTGGCACTCAGAGGAAGGACAGCAGGTTACCAAGAAGAGACTTGATACCCTATGAGCATATACAGGGGGAGGTAATACTCCTCAGGAACAGACATAGGGGAGGGGAATAAGGGGAAAATGGGAGGGAGGGAAGAATGGGAGGATACAAGGGATGGGTAACCATTGAGATGTAACAAGAATAAATTAATTTTAAAAAAAGCTTAAATTTTAATTAGACATATTTGCAATTGATTACAATAGAATTGAGACTCGAGACCACTTGTTAATGTCAGGAGCCACATTACTTAGGGTCTTAAACTGCAACCAAATTAATAAGCTTAATAATCAATAATAGTATTTCCAAATTTACTATTTTATACTTCATGTGTAAAAGGGAATTGGTAATATTTTCTTATCTGAAATGCTATATGTTTAAAATAAAGATAAAAGTTTCTTCTTATATCAAGATATTAATCACACTTTGAAAACATTTAAATAATTATTTTCCATTTATCATTTATGTCAATATGGCTCTTATTTGATTCTTATTAATTTCTATTTTATATGGGTGAGACAACTGACTTAGACCTTAGTGTAAAACCTTGTTAAGACAGATTGATATTCACTGAAATAATCATTTTTTGGAAGTGTAAGTTCTTATTAACATACACAATATTTACACTAATATAATAAATTGATGCATTTAAAAATTAAATACAATAGTTAAAATGTGGTTTGAAGTTTGTGAAGGCATGTACCTAAGTGAGACAATAAACATTTTTAACATTATTTAGACGTGATTAAGAGAACTTACTAGACATAAGAATATATCTATCTGTTTATGTACTCAATTTACATTTTTATTTTCTTGCAAATCTTTATTTTCCTCATTTTCTTTGTGCTCTGGTGAATACATGTGATATTTTAAAAGTTATTTTTAAATTATTTTATTTTGTACATATCCATTTATATTATTACACATATACACAATAGATTACCTATGGCAATTTGAATTTTTTAAGTGTGGTTTTGAATTCCTTGCTTTTAAGAAATTCAACTTGGCTTTGTGTTTGGTAGTGTTTAGGAAAGTGTGTGAATGTGGGGGAAGTGGATGCGCACATATGTATGCATGGTTATATGGACATGAATGTAAGTATGAGGGAGTTGCATGCACTGTGCTGTATGTGGATTGATGTGAATGTAGTAGAATTTTATGTGCACTTATGTGTGCATGGTTGTATGTGCATGAGTATGAGTATGGTGGAGGTCAATATGTGCCTATGTGATGTGCATATATATGTGTATATTTGAGTGTGGTGGAGGCGTATGTGCACATATGTGTGCATATTTGTATGTCTACATAAGTGAATTGGTGGAGGTGTATGTGTATATTCTTCGGACACCATCCATCATGTTTATTTTGGTTTCATTTGTTGTTAGTTTATAGTTATTTATTTTTATCTATTTTATTCTATACCTGGAATGAAGTTTTCCAAATAGCTGGGCCAGCCAGCCAGTGATCCCCGGTTATCAGTCAAGTTCTGTCTCCACAGATTTGGGTTTACTTACAAGGCACCAAACTCAACATCTCTACACATGGATTCTGTGTATTAAATTCAGAACTTGCTTCTTGCCAGGCAAGCCCATTAACAGTTGAGCCAGCCCTCAGCATTACTATTTCTTTCTCTACTTTATTTTCACGTAACAAGTAAAATTGTAAACATTTCTGCTAAATTCTGGTCACTAGAAATAAAAACCAGTCTCTCAGACAGATGTGATAAATGTGATGTTCCCATCTTCTTGATCTGTAATTTGTAATGACTATTTTTTTAACTTTATTGCTTAGATACTAATAACAAAGATTTATTCATTTTTTTGGAGGAACTGGTAAAGAATCTCCTTTTCGACTTCATAATAATACGCCATTTTCTTTTCTCTCTAGCTTTGCTATTACTAGCTACTGAATAAATACATGTAATTCTGGGACACAGAAAAATACAGGCTACATCAAATTGCACAGGCTTTCACTATGGTTCCCTAACTGACCTGGAACTTGCTATATAGAAAAGGCTAGACTTGATCTCAGAGGAATCTCTATGTGTCCATTTATGCTAGGACTAAAAGCATGTGCCACAGCACTGGGTTCAACATTGCTTCAAATTTGAGAGAGAGAGAGAGAGAGAGAGAGAGAGAGAGAGAGAGAGAGAGAGAGAGAGAGAGAGAACTAACTATGTGTTCTGCACACAAAGGCCACCTTTTATGCCTCCAGACCTTCAAGGGCAGCACCCACCCTCTCCTGTTTTTTATCCTAAATCCTGTTCTCACCCTAATCACAGGGAGCACCTCTGCTCTTCCCACTGTCCTGCATAGTCTTACACCATGCTCTTTTGTTAGCATTCTGTCACTGTGACAGAATACTCCAGATAAACCTTTATTTATTTATTTAAATAATTTTATTAATTTATTCATGATACATCTAAATTGTTAGCCCATCCCTTGTATCTTCCCATTTCTCCCTCCCTTCCGCTTTCCCCCTACTCCCTTCCCTTATGTCTGTGACTGAGACGGACCTCTTCCCCCTGTATATGTTCATATGGTATTGAGTCTCTTCTTGGTGACCTGTTATCCTTCCTCTGAGTGCCACCAGGCCTCCCCATCAAGGGGACTTTCAGATAAACCTTTAAAGAAGGAAAATACCTTTCAGGTTCTGTTTCTGTCCTTCAAGGATTCTGTTCAGCATGGTAAAAGAGTGTGGCAGAGAAGTTCATATCACAGCAGCTAGGAAGCAAACTGAGGGACACGTGGAAAGAAGATACAATCTCAAAGGCTCCACTTCCAGTGACCTTAGGCCACTGGCAGACTAATTCTTCAATCCAACAGCCACTGGGGACACACCTGCCATCTAATTTGTGAAATCTCAGAACAAACTTCCTTGGTACATCCAGAAGCCCTGACATCTCTTTCTGCTTCCTCAGCCTCTGTTCCTTTAATACCTTTGTGAATTGCTATCAGCACGCATGCATTTTCAAAGCCTGTATGGTGTGCCTGTCTTGAAGAACAAATTCACTTCTTGAAAATTTTTCCAGAAGTATTTACACATATGTACAAAAACATCTACAAAATTATTACCAAGGGTACAATTTTAAAACCTAATAATTAACTAGAAGCACATGGAAATAGAGTCTACCATTTGGGGATGGAGAAATGTTGCTACACCATTTAGTTGAGGCAACTAAAAGGAAAAGGTGCTTCTGAGTATAAAGATAAAATTGACAACATGCTACTAAGTGAAACACACTGTGTGGGTTTGGCTCAGTAGGAAATGCCATGTCTGTTGGAGGTTGGTCTGATGTGCTTTGATGCTAATTACTGCTTGTTCTTTCTATGCCCTACCTTGTATCTTGTCTAAGAGTCTAATGAGTTTGACCAATAAAAGGCACCGTGGATTAGGTAGAGGAGAAGCACATGGTTGGTATGGATGGAGTCTTGGCCCAGATGTTGATAGTTAGCAACTATTTGGAATTATGGATGTGAGGCAGCTTGATAGAAATTGTCAGATGCAGAAAGTATGGGCCTGTGGCAGGTAACCCATACATGCCCCTCTATGGGAAGTTGTCTAGGGAATTAATATCTGCCCTACCCCAGGTTAAATAAGGCTATTTTAAAATACAACAGGTGTCTGTGTCTTGATTGATTGCTAGCAGGTTAGAAAATACTCCTGTAAGAGTAATTACAGGCATAATAATAAAAATGATTAGGCCATACTTATAAATTAACTACAACACACTCCCAAAGACCTGAGTTCAAGTTTCAAGCACAGTGTAAAAAGCCAAGCATGTCTGAACTTGCCTGTAATCCCAGAACTGCTGGGCAGAGATATCAGTTTATCCTTAGCCGGCCAGATTGGCCTAACATCAAGCTTCTAGTTCAGTGAGAGATGCTTTCTTAAAGCAATAAGGCACTCATATCCTGCTGTAACCTCTACATGCAATCACATAGGCACACTCACCCTCACTCTCACATGTGTCACTCATATAGTAAGCAAAGGTAATGTGTGGAATTGCTTTTATTATCATTTTTACTGTTTAGAGGGAATAAGACCTGGAAGAAACAAAAGTCTTACATATCGATAGTGGATAAGTGTGAGAACAGAAACAGGTTTTTGAAGTGGTTCTGAGAATAGAAACCTAGTATCTCATGCATGCGAGGGAAGCACTCTGCTATTTTCCCATTTCTAAAAAGACTACCTTATTCTTTATAAAACCCTGTACCACTCACTGTGCTTTATAGTTGGTCTGAAATTCATGTGTTGCCTCACAATAGGAACCCTAATGAGATTATATCCCGAGAGCATAAAATAAGTACTGCAGAATGCACTTACACAATTTGAGACAACCACAGAGTCACAAGTGACAAAATGTTGAAAAGCCAGCCTTGTATATGTAGAAAATTATTGGCTGCAGAATCTTTAAACAGTAAATGTGGTGTGTGTGTATGGTTTGTGTGTTGTGGGTGGGATGTGTGCTTGAGATCATAAGTATGTATATGTGCATGTATTTGAAGGCTAGAGATTAACCTCTGATGTTTTCTCTCATACTTTACAAAAACTTCATTTACTGAGTTTAGGTCTCTCAATTGAACACAGAGATGGATGATTTTGATAGTCTAGCTAGGCATCTTTCCTCCAAAGATTCCCCTGCCTCTGCTCTCAACATGCTGGCATCACATGTGATCTGTCATACTCATGGAGCAGTTACTTGGGTGAAGGGGATTCTCATCCTTGTGTGGCAAGAGCATTACATACTGAATAATATGTGTAGCATGTATATGCAGTTTTTATTTTGTCATCACATGATAGTACAGAAAAACACATCCATGTAAGAAATGGTCTCACCTTGGAGAGGGTGATAACTTGACAAACTAAGATAAGGTGAGATGGCATAGACCCTGAACAAGAGGTCAAAGCAACTGCATGATAGTCAGCATTTCAGTGGGTCTTCCAGGTAAAATCTGAGGTTATTGCCAGGGCTCAGTTCCCATAGCAACCACAGAATGAAAAGTGGATTCTCACTTTATATAAAAACTCTAAGACTTAGTGAGTCTCCCCATTTTCATGTAGAATACAGTGAGCATTCGAGTCCACTCTGCTTCCTTATCTGACTTCTAGAAATAAAATTAAATGAGTTATGCCTGTGAATCTCTGGAGTGAAGCCCATCTGGTTATGTATTCCTAATGACCACCATTCATTATTGTCCTTTATCTATCTGTGAAAATTGTAAAAGTTTCTTTTAAACATTAACATAACAGGCTCGTCTATCTAAAATAATAAGCACAGTGGTTAAGGGTTTGTCCAGATACTTCTCCTATAGAGCAGTCATTCATACAGATTTCCTGTTAACATGGAGCCTACTCCTCTGAAATCCTCAGTTTGAACCCACCCTAAAAAAGTCATTTTTTAAAGGATAAATTGCACCAAACCCACTATATTTCTATAGAAGCATAATGAAGTAGATTCTTATTGTCCCATTAGAGAATAGAAAGGCAGGACTTCTGATGATAAGATCCTCAGTTCCCAAAAGTTTCGACAATTGATGTTCTACAAAACTTATGTCATTTTTTAAAATTATGTGTATGCACGCATATCTGTGAGCATACATATGGAAGTGTGGATGCCTGACATGGCTAGAAGAGCATCCTTGGTTCAGTAGTTACAGTGATGAATTGTCCAACATGGATGCTGGAAGCCAAACTCAGGTCCCCTACAAGATCAAGAAATGTTACCATCTACTACTGAGCATCTGCCCAACCTCAGAGAAATGCTCTGTAGATTAAAATGTATATATGTGTACTTAATGTTCCCCCTTTAAGAATCCATATTCCTTCTCCATTCAGTTGAAGATCAGTTCCAATTTCTATATGCTTTCCTTAGATATCAAAGAACAAAACATTTCAGTAGACTTCAAAAGACAAGCTGATTAATATAAGCTGTTTAATGATGCTCATACTTTAGAAATCAGCTAGGTTGCCTTTCTTTGTCTGTTCCCTATAATTAGCAGAAAACTGCATTGATCTTGTTTTGGTCAGATAGCTTTTCCACAAAAGCTTTTGAAACCCATGTCTGTGTCTCTTCAGTCTACTAATTATCATAATCCCATTTTACCCCACAGTTGGGTTTTCATGATAATTGAAATGTGTTGTAATTACAGCAGATGCAGACATTAAAAAATTAAGTGAATAAAAAGAGAAAGTGTCAGAAGTCGGTCTTCTAAATTTTCCAGGGTCTGGTTCACAGCAGAGAGTCTCACTGTGGATTGTTGCTGGGGAAATCCTCAGATAATGGACATGTGGTAGTGGGCAACTAGGCCTGAAAGCTCATCAGTGATGCTAAAACTAACCATAAGAGTGCTGGCCCTGAAGGAGGAGCCCAGGATGCAGATAAGCTGCTTCACTGGAAGCTGATAATCACTGAGCAGCACTTCCCTCCACTCAATACTTAAAGTTATAATCTGTGCACAAGCCAGGACTTTTTCAAGGCCACTTTCTCAAAGTGGAAAGCACTCAGGATCAGAGCTTATCAGCATGACTCACTCTAGTATTTCAAAACTGTTAACAAGAAAAGCAAAAATAGTAGCTAAGAAATTTCCTTTTTAAGGTAGGATATAAAAGCAGGGAAGTTTATGAGGACATGGCAGGGAAAGGAGTCCAGATGAAGTCCTTTTTAGTTGAGGATCACACATTTCAATACAATTAACAACATTTGGTTGAAGCATTTCTTCTTCCCTAGCTATGAGCTGCAAATTTCTAGGAAATTCAGCATAAACTAAACTCTAAAATGTAAGGTTCTAATTTCTTTTTACACCTCTAGTGGTGCAACATTCTTAGCTTGAATTTACATGCAGCTCATGTACAGAGCCACCCTATATCCTCAGTGATTAAAATTGGGAACAGCGAGCCTGGCATGGTGGTATATGCCTGTGACCCCAGCACTAAGGTGGCAGAGGCAGAAGGATTTCTGTGAATTCCAGGATAAGCAGGGCTACAAAGCATGTCCAGGATAGCAAAGGATACACAGAGAAAATTTTTCTTGGGAAAAAGAGAGGCAGGGAGAAAGAGAAGAAGAGACAGACTGACAGACAGACAGACAGAGACAGAGAGTTCAAAGAAAAGAAGGATTTGTCTCTCATAAATATATTGAATAACAAAATTTAAAAAGCTTCTAAGGTTTTACTTCTAATTTACGTGTGTGTGTGTGTGTGTGTGTGTGTGTGTGTGTGTGTGTATGTGTGTGTGTGCATGCACACATGCATACATGCACACACTCTTTGAATCCACTCAAGCTGAAGTTATGAGTACTTGTGAATCCCCTGTAGTGAACACTGATAATAGAACTCAGGTCATCTGAGGAGAAAATTAAGTGGGAATGCCTCTGGTTTTGTGCAAAGGTTTCAAAATCCCACAAGAGGCATTTAATGAGGAGGGCACCCTCTGTGGACTTGCATCCTGGACTGAGTAAAAAGGAGAAAGTAAAATGAGTACCAGCATTCTTCTCTCTCTATTTTCTGACTAGACACAAGGTTGTCAGATGTTTCACTGTCCTGTTACCATGCCTTCCAATTCAGCCCACGATCTGCAAACCCTGTCTACCTTATTTTACTTAGGTGATTGGCACAGCAAGGAGACCACTAACTAAAAAGTTTCATAGGGAATGCAGGGACAACAGAGTTTTTCAAGTTACCACAATGATTTGTTTTATAAACAGAACATCAGTAAAAAGTGAAAGCCAAGAATCTAATGTTGTAGTACATGTTTAAAATTACACAGTGTACTTATAATAAAGAGTCTGATTATTGACAATCAGTTTTCATCATCAATACATCTTAAAATTGCCAGAAAAGAGTTTCAATAAAAAATTGTCTTTTTCAGGGGGCCTATGTGCATGTTGATTGAGAATTACCTTGATAATGTTAATTGATCTTGGAAAGTATATTCTAAGACTAGCTGCCACTATTACTTGGGATTTGTCCTTAAATATCCTCATAGTTGAGAAATGTATCTACACAGAGTAGGTGGGAATGTGCTATTTTCTCTGTGCTCTTGACAATGGGTGAGATGTTGCTAGCTGTTTTATTCTCCTGCTGCCTAGACTGCCCTTCTCTGACAGACTGCAACCTGGATATATGGGTTACAATAAGCCCATACTCCTTTAAGTTCCACCTGTCAGGGTTTTGTAACACCATATCAAGGGTAAAACCCTAAAATTGTGGCTCCAGGGTGGAACCCAGGCTAAGGTGCTTCTAATGCTTAGATTTCCATCTGACACCAAAGAATAAGGGAAAGGGTAAGTTTTCTTTACGTACTTTTATTCCTCCATTTTCTTGTTTTTGTTCTTGTGTAAATATTTCTAGTAACTTCATAAGAATTAAACTAAGATAGTGTTTTTAAAATGTGTGCTGTATTAGTTTTACACAACATGCTCATTTTATGTTTGGGTAAATTCTGTAGGCCTTGCTAGTAATCTTCCCTTATGTTCACTCTGGATTGCTGGGATCTTCTGTAACATATACTTTAGATGTGGAATGATTCCATATTCAAAAGTTGTAAACATAACTTTTATTCACCAGATTTAATTGTTGTTTTGGAGGCTTATTGCTAATATGCTCACACTTTCTAGTTCTTTCTTAACTCTGCCTGGTTAGTTCAATTTAGCTGTTCCATCTCAAAACTCCTCTCTGATCTGACTGATTAAAATTGTCTCAGTTTTCCACTGAACTACTTAGCATGGAAAACCTACCTCTGAACTCCATGAATTGAACTGCACAAACTCAAGTACTAGCAAGTGAACTGCACAAAACTGTACTGTATTCCTAAATTCTAACCAATTAAACATTACTCCCTTCTCTACTGTACTGTCTTCCTTTCTGAACTCTCTGCTGCCCTCTAATCTACTTTATTGTCTTCTCTATTCCTTCTCTACTATATGGTACTCTACTACCTCAACTCTGCCATACTGCTCTTCAGTAGCATCTCTCTTCTCTCTGTTCTCATAAGAGTTGGGCTCATCCAACTTTGGAAAATCTTTCTTTGTTTTTTTTTCTTTGTCTCTCAATTATACATCACTTTCAAACATGGATACCTCTGTCTAGAAACTAACCATTCATTCATTGTTTTGTATTAAAGAGTTGTACTCAGTTTGTGTCTGTATTTCAGCCAGAGGGATTAGAGGTGTTTCACTCAAGCCATATCTCACAGACCAAGAAGGTCTTTGGATTTGATCCCCAGCCAGATTGACCACATTGTTTTATTAAAATTTCTATACAACAAGCCATGAATTGTAGGTTCTGCTTGGGCTGACACCAGTAGATTAGACAAGGTTAAGGTAAACTGTTCCCCAGTCTTATCCCTGTAAACGTAGGCATGGTGCACTTTCCTGCAACATGATCTCATTGCATGTCATAAGACTGAAACAGGTGGGGTATGGTGGTACACAACTGTAATACCAGCATTTGAGGAGACAGAGGCAGTTGGATCTCTTTGAGTTTGAGACCAGCCCGATCTACAAATTGAGTTCAGGACAGCCAAGGCAGCACAGAAACACCCTACCTGGAAAAGTGATAACAGAAAAGAAAAAGAAAAAGAGCAAAGGAAAAGAAAGAAAAAAGAATGAAGCAAGAACAAGAGATGTGAACATGAAATAAGAGCAATGGCATATTATTGAGATACTGAAAATACTTTAATGTACATCATATATCTTCAAGGAATACACACCATTTTCAGTCTAAATAAAGACATAATTAGATTTAGTTCTAAAGCTTCCAACTCAGTCCTATTGAAAATTATCTGCTGAAAGTGCAAGTGGATGAAACTCTTAACAAGAGAAATCTACTTATGTGCAAACATAGTGTTGTTAGTATTCAGCAATGGAAACAGAAAAGATAAAGCAACACAAGAGAAGAATCTCTGCCTCTCATCACTGAGAGAAATCTTGGTTTTATAAACTAAGCTCTGAAATATTTAATTTAATCTTCAAACACTGCTCTTATCTGTTATAGTCTTAGAATATTATTTAACAGAATAAAATTGTTCTAGTGAATGAATAAAAATGAAATCAGAATGGCTCCTTGGTATAGGCCTGTATTTCAACTACTCAGGAAGCTGAGGTAAGAGATAACATAGTGAAATATGGTCTTGAAATGAAAATACAAAGAAAGGTAACTCAATGGTAGAGCTCTTGGCTTTCTTGTGTTGGGCCTTGGGTTCAACCCATGATACTTCAAAGATGTCATAATAATATAATTTAGCCACAAGTGAATGAAGAACTGACCATTGCTCCAACATAGACTAACTTTGACAACACTGAGGATGTAAAAGAACTCAGACTCTGAAGTTCTATGTTTGTCACTCCATCACTCTGCTTATGAAGTGCTCAGAGGTGGAAAATTTTATAGAGACAGAAAAAAGAATTATGGGAATAGTGTTCTAGGGCCAGGAGATAGGAGATTGTCTTTTCTTATAATCTCTTATAATCCCTTATCTCCCGGCCTTACAACACTATTCCCATTATTACTGTTTTGATCATGGCTTTTTAATCAGTCTAAAATTAGAGTGTGCTGACTAGTGTACAAATCTATGAACATATTAAACAACATGAAACCTCATTTCAATAAAGCTCTTCAGACAAGAAAAAATATTAAAGGCCATGCAAACAAAGAAGTGTAAATGATTTCTGTTACGCTTGGACTAAGCAACTGGCCTAACATTTCATTAGGCAAAAAAATTTTTTTTAATATTTATTTTTTACTATGTAAATGGTGCTGTGCCTCTATGTACACCTGCAGCCAGAAGAGGACACCAGATCCATTATAGGTGGTTGTGAGCCACCACGTGGTTGCTGGGGATTGAACTGAGGACTTTTGGTAGAGCAGGAAGTGCTCTACCATTGAGCCATCTCTCCAGCCATGACCCCCAATTAGACAATTTTTTTAAAACTTTCTATTTATTTATTCTTTTAATTTATAGGGTTTTTTTTTTTTTTTGCTTTGCTTTGTTTTGCTTTGTCTTTGTTTTTTGTTCATTTGTTTGTTTCTTTGCTTGTATCTACGACTATTCTGGCTGGCTTTGGTGGCTATCTGGACTGAGAGAAGAAAGGAGGAAAAAAGTCATCAATATCAGAATATTAGTGTCTGGAGAGATAGCTCAACAGTTAGGAATATGTACTGCTCTTCCAGAGCCTATATTTCAGGTTCAATCACCCACACCAGGCTACTTATAACCTTGAACGCAAGCTCCATACACAGACACGTATGTAATACACAAAAACAACAAATGTTAAAAATATTAGCATATATTTAAAAATTACAAAGATTGGAAACCTGTCACCATCATGAATACCTAGAAGTGAAGGATTACAAACAACGAAATCCCTCAGCATATGAAGAGAGGAAGAGGTGGGTAGGAGCTATGGAATGAGACAGAAACAATCACCATGCTCCTGGCCAGGCCACTGAGCCTCTGTTTCTCAACACTATGGCCCAGGTGACCTTCTCTATTTAAACAACTATTCACAAGTATCCTGCTCCATTTCTTTTTCATGGACTTACATCTATTGGGAGTCTTCAACATGGTCACTATGGTTATTGCTGTAGCTTCTACAATGGTGGAAAGAGTGAACACTAGAGGCCAATTCTATTTTTTTCTATTTAAACAACTCTAGTGTTTTTTTTAATATAACTGCAAAGGTCATGTTATATAATAAAAATTAATTTGGTTTTAGAAAGTCTCAGGATAAGGGGCATCCACTATCAAAAGAGCCCTTCTCAATCATTAAAAGTTTGAGAACCTTGAAAGATGGTATCTTTGGCCTGGATGAGTGCAGGGGTTACTCCATACTGGCAAAAGTAAGCCACTAAAGGAGAATATAAGCTCCCAGAAGAACTTGCGGTAATGTGGAGCAGGAGTTATCACTGGGAAGAACTAATTTCAGTCTATGCCTCAATATGATATAAAGAACAATTACAAGTGATAGTGACCTCAATTGAGCCAGCTCAGCTACCCGAAAGAGAACACAATGATGGATGTCACTAAAACATGATATAAAGAACAGAAGATGCTGATGGACTCTACATGGGGCTCTTAAACCTGGCTTCTTCCCCAAGGAAACACAAGTGTCCGGCTCTTTCCTTTTCTCTAGTGAACTCCTCAACTTTAATGAGACTTGATCACCTATACATAGTATATAGACATCTTCTTCTAAGAGTTTGATCTCTAAAAAAAATGGGCTATCATTAAACTACATCCTATCGCACACAGTACCCAGCATGGTGGAAGCACACAAGAGGGAGTAGAACAGAGAGTAGAAATGCAAGCTCCAATGCCAATCAGAATCAGGATCTTCCCTGTTCAGTCTGTTCTCTCTTACCATGAAGATGTTTCCCTCCAAGATTTTAGCTGTTCACTTTATTACTGTTTATTATTTGAATTTTTCTCTTTTTGGAGAACAATATCCAGTTTGTTCCTGTTTTGTATACCATAGGAAACCCAAGGTCTCCTGGTAACAGTGCCTTAGGATTTCTGTTACTTTGATAAAATTGCACAACCAAAAGCAACTTGGAAAGGAAAGAGTTTAATTCAATTTACAGATCTTACTCTATCAGAGAGGGAAGCCAAGGTAGGAACTCACATAGGAGAGAAGTGTGGAAGCAATAGATTTTGCAGAGACCCTGGAGGAGTCCAGCTTACTGGCTTCTTCTTCATGCTTTGTTCAGTCTATTTTCTTTCCTTTTTTCTTTTCTTATCTTTTTTTTTTACTTT
Organism: Acomys minous; assembly: GCF_964271855.1. NCBI lineage: Eukaryota > Metazoa > Chordata > Mammalia > Rodentia > Muridae > Acomys > Acomys minous. Next base: position 73,423,720 of record NC_140483.1, on the reverse strand, counting down.
TTAAAAAAATATATTTTATTAACTTATTTATATTACTTCTCAATTGTTATCCCATACCTTGTATCCTCCCATTCCTTCCTCCCTCCGATTTTCCCCTTACTCCCCTCCCCTATGACTGTGACTGAGGGGGACCTCCTCTCCCTGTATATGTTCATAGGGTATCAAGTCTCTTCTTGGTAGCCTGCTATCCTTCCTCTGAGTGCGGCCAGGCCTCCCTACCCAGGGGACATGGTCAAATATGGGACACTATAGTTTGTGTGAAAGTCAGACCCCACTCTCCACTCTACCCAGTCTATTTTCTTATATCCCTAAGGACCAGCAACCCATAGTAAACCCAAAGTGCATTGCCCATAGTAAATTGCTGAGACCAACATCAATTATGAATTAAGACAGTGCACTATAGTCCAGGCTGGGGGAGGGACATTTTCTTAACTGAAATTTTCGCTTCCAAAATGACTTCATCCTACTTCAATTTGACATAAAGACTAGAAACAAAAACTAGTAATGATGAACTATGCCCTAGTGTGAAACAAAAATTTAAAGATATTTGGACTGGTAAGGTGCCTCAGCAGACAAAAGCACATGAAGTTTCCTGAGTCTGAATCCTTAGCACCTATGTTAAAAGTAAAACTTAGTATAACCACATGAACCTGTAATGCAGGAGTCATGGGGAACAAATGATAGGAAGATTACTGAGACTTGCTGGCTGGCTGCTTATTTTCAGGGTCAATGAGAGACCCTGTCTTTAGGGAATGAAATGGAGATGGATAGACAGGGACATATGACATCCTCCATTAATGTATGAATATGAGTTCAGAGGCATAGGCATCTAATATGCCAATGTATATATCACATACACATACCACAAATTATAGATGCTTCAAAAATACTTCCCACTGTCACTTATTTCAACACAAGAAAGTAGTTTCTTACTATTATTGTCTCTCACTTTCAATTAAAAGTCTCCTGCCCTTTTAGCTTCAACCCTGATAACGCACACCAGAAATTTCAGTACCTAACTCTTTATCATTTGCATTTTCACTGCTTCCTTAGAGTAAAAGAGATATATTCAGTTCTTTTTCTGCCATGTGCCAACTCCATACTCAGTGTATCACACTTTGTACTGGCTGTAACAGGAATCATTCTTCCAGATCAATAAAACAACCTTGTAAGACAGTATCACTATGTTAAGAAAAGTAAAGCTCAGAACTCAAGAGTAACTTGGGGATTTAAGTTTGTAAACAACTGAAACCCTCCAAAAGAACAAGTCAAAAGCACAAGATCTACAAGAAAGGAAGAAATGTGTATGACAGAAGAGCAGAAAGCACAAGCAAACAAAGGATCAAGGCTGTCTATCTACAGCCTCCACAGTTCCCTTCTGTGCAGCCTTTGTAACTACAGTGAAAGCTATAGGTGCTTGCTGCTTATGATGAGTTATGAAATCTAGAGGAGGATTATGAGAAATATGCTGAGGAGCAGTTTCACCTAGAGAAGGGCTTCATGGCTGTATAAGCCACTTCCTCCCACAAATGTCCATTACAAATACTTGACAAATGCTGCTAAGAGAAGAAGGGTTATTCTGGCTCAGTTTGAGGGAAAAATCGATCATGGCAGAGGAAGTACAGCAACAGGTTAAGGCAGCAGGTCATTAGAGCATCTCCAGTCAGGAAGCAGACAGATGCATGCTACAGATCAGCTCCTTACTCCTTTTCATTCTCACCAGGACACACTTTGTGTGCTGATGCTGCTCAATATCTAAGACAGGTATTCCTCTATTAATAAAATCTAGAAAGTCTTTCACAGATATTCTCATATGTTTTGTTTTCTACATGGGTTTAGGTGCTATCTTATTAAAAATCAGCATTGACAATTAAAGAGATCAGATGTATTTGCAAAATTGTAGGTTGTTTCCAATGACTTCCCCTCTTACAGTTTATAAACATATGACATGTACACTTGTACAATACCCAGAGAGAGAGAGAGAGAGAGAGAGAGAGAGAGAGAGAGAGAGAGAGAGAGGGATCCTACAGCAAAAATTCATTTAACTTCTCAAGCTTATTTTAATAAACATGTACCATAGACCCTGGTTAACATGAGACAGAACTGGAAGTCAGGATCCTTGCTATGTATTCAAAATTTTTTGGTTGAGACAATATCACGATGGGTCCAACAGACTAATATGTTTTATCTGCTGACCCAATGTATCTAAATAACCCACAGACCTGCAAGGGTGTTACACACACACACACACACACACACACACACACACACACACACACACACATACACACACACACACACACACACACAAACCTAGCCTACATTTCAGATGAACTCAATCTAAATGTCTAGGATTCTGAGTTACCAAATTACTCATTTAAAAAAGACTTCCTAATTATTTTTAAACATTGTGGAATATGATGTAAATAAACAAAAGAATTTGGACCACATTTTGGGATTATTTTATGTGTAGCATCAAAATATGTGGTAGGTTACTACCTATTATCAGACATGGAAAGTTTTCATTGCCCCAGGTGAGGGGCAAGGGAGATGGTTCAGCGAGAAAAATATAACATGAAGATCTCCAGTAATCATTTAAAGAATAAGATGAATGTGGTATCACCCACCTGTAATCCTAGGACTAGATTTTAGAGACAGAAGAATCGATGGGGCTTTGTAACCATCTAGTCTGCCCAATATAGAGTACCTCAGATTTAGTGAGAGATCCTGTCTTGAAAAATAGGGCAAGTGGGATACAGAAAGGCATATCAACATCTGGACAACATACACACACACACACACACACACACACACACACACACACACACCAGCTGAATTTATTAAGCATTTTAAAGGAGACCCTATAAATGATCTTTAACTTGGAACTTATCATCTAAGAAGACTCACAACTCAGAAGTTCTAAAATTCACCCTTAATGTATTTATAAGAGGACAGCACCAGGATTATGATCTGTGCAAACAAATCTCAGAAAAGACTGGTGTGGCATCCTAGTGGGACTTTAAATGAGAGAAGCCTGGCAGAATGGCATAATAGAAGGATCCAGCAGGTCCTAGAAACCTACAAGAAGAATATTATGATAGGCAGATTTGGGCCCAGGGGTCCTGCTCAAACTATGGCACCAGCCAAGAATAATATGTGCAGTAAACTTCAAACCCCTACCCAGATCTAGCCAATGGACAGGACATTCTCCACAGTTGAGTGGAGAGTGAGGTCTGACTTTCACACGAAATCTGGTGTCCAATACTTCACTACATCCCCTGCATGGGCAGATCTGGTGACACTCAGAAAAATGATAGCAGGCTACCAAGAAAATACTTGATACCCTATGAGCATATGCAGGAGGAGGAAGTCCCCCTCAGTCACAGTCATACGGGAGGGGAGTAAGGGGAAAATGGGAGGAATGGAGGAATGGGATGATGATACAAGGGATAGGATAACCATTGAGATGTAATATAAATACATTAATAAAATAAAAAAAGACTGGTGTGGCATGAAATAATCACGGCTCACAAGATGATTCTGAAAAGTATAATTTTACCGGGATCCAATATTTTCACTAAGATATGCAATATGTTTTCCTCATCTTTATGAAATTGAAAATTATTTAAAAGATTCTGAATTATACCTGGGATCAGATTAAGGCTAACTCCAGGGTTTTGAAGTTGAATGTCAATCCAAATATAAATTAATTAAAATTGAATAATTAAAAAACACTTTCTTGTTTCAATAACCTCATTTCAAGTTCATATTCATCACTAATGACTGCATTCACTTCAGCATAAAAGAGAATAGGTCTATTGTCACAAAACATTCCAATAAATAGTTTAGTCTATATCCTAGTATTTGATTTGTTAAAGCAAACTGAATTGCAACACTGCCAATTGCATGTACTTTGTATTAGTTACTTTCCCAGTTGCTATGATAAAACACCTGATAAAAGCTGCATAGGGAATGAAAGACTTATCTTTTTCACAGGAATCCATCCTGTCAAATAAGATATCACAGCAGGCAGGGTGTACCTGATAGCAGCAACAGGAGACCAGCTGGAGACATTGCAAACACACGAAAGATAAATTAAGAGAAAGTGGACTTGGCTGTCAAACATCAAAGTGCCCCGCCCTGTGATCTTGTTCTTCCGGATAGTTTTTGGCTTTAAAAAAAATCAAACAAGCTTTCTAAACAGTTGAAACTCCAGTGTTCAAGTACATGAGACTTTGGTTGACGAGGGGAGAGATTCTTAGTTTGCCACCAGGAGTATGGGAACACAGAGGTGTGCAACTGATCCTGTCCTTCTGTCCTACTTTTTCCTGCTTAATATGCAGAGATAGAGATGGAGCTGCCATTATTTCAAACATCCATCATGAGCAAGGTATTGGTTTAGATCCTCATGCCCAATTATCTCCAGACACTTGCTTTTCCTTATTCATGTCTCAGCGCATCAGCCTTTTAATGTGACACATTCTTCCTCTGGCATCAGCATTGTTCCAGGCACAGTGCAGCTTTGGATAGATGCTATCCTGCATTTTCCAGATGATTCACAAAGTTCCCTTCAGTGTATAGCTTAACTTTCAATGAGGAAACACTATTTTAAGAGTTTCCAAGTTTCTCAAGAACATGTTAAATTTCTAATGAATATACTTGTTGTCTATATAGCTTTATAAAAGCCATTTAACACCTGTCAGTGTCAGCTCCCTCTCCTGAGAAATGAGAGGACTTCATGTTTTTTTTTCCAGTATAGCTCTCCAAAAGTTTGAACCAGATAATTGATAAGTGGCTCTAGAATAGAACATATCCTATCATTTTAATTGTACTAAAATTAAGTGTTCCAAATAAGAATCAAACAGAGAAAAAATTTAAACAACCCTCAAATTAAAAAAAAATCCCACATATCTTATATTCTTGTATTATTATTTTTCATGCATTTTAATGGAATTTGATGGCAGCATGTACCTGCAATTGTGTCACAGAATAAGAGGGAATAGGATCACAAGACAAGAGCTTAGAAAAACACAAACATGTTAACACCTTTCAGTGCCAATGTGTGTGCCATTCCTACCAAGCTAACAGAGCCAAATTCACAGTTGCCAACCTGGCCTCCAGGAGCTGCATGGATTCCTACAGCCTCCTCCCACATCTCATTATGGGTGAATACTCACATACTTAACATTCCCTATGGATCCTTGTCTGTGTCTTCTTTCTCTTGAGCTGTCTTCTATCCACCTTCACATCCCATGGAAGACACGCTCATTTTTTTAAAGCAAGATACTATAATAAAGACATTATTCTAGTATGCTTCCTTCTACTGTATTATTAATAGATTACAATGCTCAGATACATTGTTGTGGCTTATTTGTCTAATTTTATGATCACTTTGCTAAACAAAAATATTCTTGCTAGCTAGTGGTTACGGAAATAACACTTAACACAACATGAATACTGAGAACTGAAACTGGTGGTGATTTGTTAGGCAGTCATGGTTTTCAAGTCAAGCAAAATCTGCCACTAACCATGTAGGAAATCTTCAAGATGTGAAAAGCTAACTCTTAGATAACATGTTGTTATTTAATTTTATTGAACATGTATTACAGGAAAATGCATCACAGATTCTGGCTCAAGCAGGGAGAATGTGTCCCTCACCTGAAACTTCACTACTTGTGGTTCTGATATGCTTCAGATGTGCAGGATATATTTACTAGCACTGAAAACATCAGCAGGGAGTGTTACTTTTCTTACTACATGCTCAAATCTCTGCCAGCTGCTTCTCATCCTTCCTCCAGTGTGAAGGGTTTTAGGTGGACACCAAAATTTTCCCAGCTTATTCTTCATCTTGAGTAAATACTATATCCTACACCAAAAAAAAACCTTGTTTACTTGTGTAAGTTTGATGTGTTGTTTATCCCCAACCACTGAAAGCAAATGCTACTAAAGTCAGAACTGTTAAAGTTATGACTTAGGATAAAGCACATGCTCTCAACATAATGTATTATTTGATACCAGGAACTCCCTCCCCAAAATAAAATTACAAATAATGAATAAAATTAAACATTAGAGACATCCAGCTAAATAAACAAATAGCTGTGTGGATTATAAGGCGATCTTCAGTGCAGGTGGGTATTTGGTATTGATTTAGATCTTTCAGAAAGTACTGAAGATGCCCCTGACAGCCTCACATATGTTAGAAAAGCAAGCACTCTACCACAGCCAAACAAGTACATTTGGGTTCCATGAGAGACTCTATCAAAATCAAGGAGGAAAATGACAGAGGAAGATAGCCAGTGTGTGTGAACCTCTGGCCACCAGGACACACATGTACCTGTGCTTCTAATCATATTTGGGCACATGCACACATAGACACAAACACATATAATTAAAACCAGACAGATATGTCTGTATTACAGTAAAAAAAAGTGTACATTTTAGAAAATAGGAGCATGATTTGGGTATGACCCAGGCCTAAGAAAATCATTTTCTTCTACTTTACTCCCCTTCTAAAGCATGTGTCAATAATTTAAGATAAAAATATAGAAATTTAAGACTCTAAATACACTGTGCTTGGAGAAATTAAGTAGGGTTTTAGAGGTTTTGTTTTGGTGTGCGTGTGTGTGTGTGTGTGTGTGTGTGTGTGTGTGTGTGTGTGTGTGTGTGTGTGTTGTGTGTGTCCATACAAGTATCTGTGTGGAGGTGGAGGACAATCTTGGTTACCATTTTACCTGACTTATTTATTCATATTTGTTTTGTTTTTCAAGGCAGAGTTTCTCTGTGTAAGCTTTGTTGTTCTGGACTTGCTTTGTAAACCAAGGTGGCTTCAAATTCACAGAGATCCACATTCCTGTGCCTATCCAAGTGCTGTGATTACAGGCATGTGCCATTGCACCCAGCACCCCCCCCTTATTTTTTTAGACAGAGACTCCCAGCCTTACTTAGAATTTAGAAATTCAGCTAAACTCCTTGGTGAATAGCCCTTAAGGCTTCACCAATATCCACCCTCCTTTAACTGGGATCTCAAGCATGCCACCACCCTTGTCTCTTTTAAGTGGGATCCTGGACTCAAACTCACTTCTCATGCTGACCTGGCAAGTTTTATTTTGACTGACCTCTTCCCTACTTCCATTTAAAAATTTTAATACATACACAAAATTTTAAAGACATTGAAAGTTCAATTCTTAACTTCATATGAAAAAACAAAAAAACCCAGAATAGCTAAAACAATCTTGTACAATAAAAGATCCTCCAGAGGAATCTGCATACCTTATCTCAAGCTGTACTATAAAGCAACAATAATTAAAACAGCATAATACTGGCACAGCAATAGGCTGGTTGATCAATGGAATCTAAATGATTATTGACAAAGAAGCCAAATGTATTCAATGGAAAAAGGATAGCATCTTCAATAAATGGTGCTGATCTAACTGAATGTCTATGTGTAAAACAATGCAATTAGACCCATATTTGTCACCAAACACAAAACTCAACTCCAATTGGATCAATGCCCTGAACATAAAACCAGAGACATTAAATCAATTAGAACAAAAAGTGGGGAAGTGCCTGGAACACATTGGCACAGGAGACAACTTCTTGAACAGAGCACCAACAGCCTAGGCCTTAAGGTCAACAATTAATAAAAGGGACTTCATGAGGCTGAGAAACTTTTGTAAGGCAGGAAACACTGTCAAGAGAACAAAGCAACAGCCTACAGACTGGGAAAAGATCTTCACCAACCCTACATCTGACAAAGGTCTAATATCCAAAATATATAAAGAACTCAAGAAATTAAACACCACCAAACAAATAACCCAATAGAGAAATGGGGCCCAGAACTAAACAGAATTCTCAACAGAGGAGTATCGAATGGCTGAGAAGCACTTAAAGAAATGTTCAACGTCCTTAGTCATCAGGGAAATGCAAATGAAAACAATTCCGAGTTTCCATCTTATACCCATAAGAATGGCTAAGATCAAAAATTTAAGTGACACCACATGCTGTCAAGGATTTGGAGAAAAAGGAATACTCCTTTATTGCTGGTGGGAATGCAAACCAGTACAACCACTTTGGAAATCTATCTGGTGCTATCTCAGAAAAATGGGAATAAGCTGGGTCCTCAAGACCCAGCTATTCCACTCCTTAGAATATACGCAGAAGATGCTCCAGCACAAAACAAGGACATATGCTCAATCACATTCATAGCAGCCTTATTCACAATAGCTATAACATGGAAACAGCCTAAGTGTCCCTCAGTAAAAGAATGGCTAAAGAAATAGTGGTACATTTACACTATGGAATACTAATCTGCTATTAAAAACAAGGAATTCCTGAAATTTGTGGACAAATTTATTGAACTAGAAATGATCATAATGAGTGAGTTCACCAAGAAGCAGAAGGAATCAAATGGTATATATTCACTTATATCTGGATACTAGCCGAAGGAGCATATCTCATGAAAGTCTTTACTTACCAGGAAAGTGGGACAGAGGGGAGGACATTCTATTGGGACTCTATGTAAGAGAAGCATGGGAGAATGGTGAAAAAGAAGGATCTAGAGCATCCTAGAGACCTACCAGAAGAACATTATTATGGGCGGATCTGGGCCTAGGTGTCCTGCTCAAACTATGGCACAAGCCAAGGACAATACTTGAAATAAACTTTGAACTCCTACCCAGATCTAGCCAATGTACAGAACATTCTCCACAGTTGAGTGGAAAGTGCGGTCTGACTTTCACAGGAACTCTGATGCCCCATATTTGACTATGTCCCCTTGATGGGGATGCCTGGTGGCACTCAGAGGAATGATACCAGGTTGTCAAGTAGAGACTTGATACCCTATGAGCATATATAGGAGGAGAAGTTCCTCCTCAGTCACAGTCATAGGGGAGGGTAGTAGAGGGAAAGCGGGAGGGAGGGAGGAATGAGAGGATACAAGGTATGATATAACAATTAAAATGTAATATGAATAAATTACATGTAGCATTTTATATAATTTTAATGCATGTAGCATTTATGCTTGGAGCCTCTTCTTACATGTCATCATTTAAAAGTGTTTAGTATATATTAGAAGAAAATATACCATGGATTCAGAATCAAACTCTGAAAATATGCTACTCTCTTATCACATTACTTCTTGTGGTTTTGAGATGCTGCAGGTGATAGGGGATTATTGTTTAATTATTTAATAATACTGAAAACAGCCATAATTTGTGCTACTCCCCTTACTTCTTATTTAATCCATTGCCAACTAGTTTTCATAATCCCTCTAGAAATCTGCAAGTCTTCATAAACATACTCCTGAGTTTCAGCTTAGCAAAATTAAACCTGTTAACTGGAGTGACCTTTACAAAGTTCATTCCTTCCGTAATTTCAAATACTCGCAACTCACCAACTTATCAGTTGAACTATCCAACCTCCAATCTGGTGTTGACTTTGAACACAGAAGTTTTCATATATGAGAATAAGATAATGATAGATACAAGGCACCAGATATTATGTTATATGAGGTTATTCAATGAGCATGGAGAAAGAAGGAAAATGGAGAGGGGTACCCCAGAGAGAGACAGAGACAGGAAGAGTAAGAAGAAGACAGAGAATAGGGAGAGAAGGAGTAGAGGGGAGGGCCATATGAATAGTTTGTCATTTCATAAAGCCCTGGGCAGGCCATGCCCCCGTGGCATCACAGCTAGGCAGACTGAAGCAGAATCCTAACAGGAAGCAGGTTTATTTTTCATGTTTGGTAAATGTAGGTGTAATGTCTGTAAGAATAGGAACTAATTACTAAAAGGCTTTAACCATTTTAGTCAGTGAAAAGGTTAAGGAGGAGGTAGAATAGGAAGTAGGGAATACTAAATCAGACATGTTTGTAGAGGAGTGCATTGGGTGGATATAAAAGTTGTCAATAAAGAACTATTTGGCTAATCAGCTGCGCAGAAGGACAGGAAGTGGAAAGCAAGATTTGCTGGTAGGGTGTAGGTGGGTGAACCCAAAGATAATGAGGTAGTACATGGCTGGAGGAAGAGACTGACGGAGTAGAAGCCACACTAGGAACTATCAGATTGGTAAGTTATTGGTTTTTATGTGTATTTTAAAGGAACTAGGATTAGAGTAACACAAATTCTTCCCAGCCTAGTTTTTACAGCTTAAAAACAAACTATAGTCTCTTTGTGCCCGTCACTGGGGAACTAGGAGGTTAAAGAAAACTACTGCCTTAATAATTTCTTGTATTAATTATTATAGAAAGAATAATTATTAATTGAACACATTGGCGCCCAATGAATTTAATGTACCTGTACCTTTGAAAATCATAATTTCTTATAGTTTGGGGAAGGGGGGGGTTAATAAGTTCCCAAAGCGATAACCAATGATTAGAATCTACTGCAGGGAGGAGGAGGACAAATAGAACATACATAGCAAAGCAGAGATGACTGCCTCTAACTGAGTCTGTCAATCCTGCCTGAGAAACAAGCTATTTCCCAAACTTTAGCTATTGGAAAGACTGTGTCCTTAGCAATGGTGGTTCTTTCCTAAAGCCTTGAATGCTTATAAAGGAATGCAGACATCTTGGCACATATAAAGCTCAGCTCACACACTGTCACAGTAGTGACAATGAAGCTCTGGAAAAGTTAAAAGTACTGTTTTTATGTTACACAGGGAGATAACTGGATTTAAATGTTCATAGACAGATACAAATAGTTTTAAGGTTGATAGGTTTGAAAAAAAAGGCATATAAAGATGAAAGGCACAATAACACAGAGTTTTTAAATGCCCTTTTAAATGTGCCAAGATACAAATAGGAGAGAAAGCTTGTGTTACTAATTGTGACTACTCTTTTTATTTTAATAATCATTTTTGCTTTCTATACTTCTGAAAAATCTTTAGAGAAAAAATGCTAGGGTAAGAGACAAAGCAAAATAAAAAATAAGAAAATTGAAAACAAACTTTGGAAGAGAAATTAGAAAGACTTATAACTAAGAATAATGATACTAAGATAGAACCAAAAAAAAAAAAGCTAGAACATGCAACACCACTTTCTAACAAGACTACAAAGGTGGTCTGTATCTGTTAAAAAATCTGAAATGATTTTCCTATTCTTGATAAAGAAACTATCAGGAGATCAGGAAAATCTACAAGATTTTCATGTTTTTGATTGGCAATCTATAGATGCACAAGATTTAAAACGGTTTAAGGAGGCAATAAACAGTTATGGCTTACACTCACCAGATATCAAACAGATATTTAATAACTGGGCAATTCAGAATAATATAATTCCAAAAGATTGGAGAGATTTGATGGTAGCCATTCTAGAGGTGGATCCCCAGTTACAATGTCTGAGATGGTGAAATAATGATGCCTCATTTATGGAGCAACAAAATAGGACAAGAGGCATCGATATTGTCAAGGATCAGTTACTAGGTTAATGTCCATATTCTGAATAAAGGGCACAGATCACCTTTGATGATGCTGTCTTAGAATAATGCTGAACAATTTTCATGAATGCTTGGTACAAAGTTGAACAACTGGGACAAATGAAATTATTTACCAAAATAATCCAAGGTTCAAATGAAACATTTACTGACTCTTACAGAGAAAAACTAAATCTCTAAACAGAACTACAGCAAATCCAAATGCTAGAGAAATTCTACTCTATCTCCATCTTTTGAAAATGCTAATGCAGAATTCAAAAGAGGTATTAGACCCTTGAGAGAAAGATCTGCATGTCTTAAGGAATGGATTAAAACTATTGCAGACATAGATATAAATGCTTGTGATTCAGTTATAGTGGACAATCACCTACAAGAGACTCCTGAACACAAACTATCCATTGTTGTGACTGTAAATTCAAGTCATTCCTAAACGGATGTTGAACAAACCATTTCTAAAGATAAATTCTTCTCTAGTGGTAATAATCCAAGGAAAAGATTTCCTATAAAGTGTAAGAGATGTGGAAGGAATGGTTATGTGGCTCATAAATGTAGGTCATCCAAAGACATCCAACGCAACTCCTTAATTTTGAAAATTGACAAAGGGGTTATGCTCAAAGTCCAACACAAAACAACAGGAGCCATTTATTAGCTTTTTCCTCAAAAAAGGATTATTCTAAAGGACAACAAGAAAAATCAACATCTGATAAGTCAAACAAGACTGCTGCACACTTAGAAAACACATTTAATGGAGATAAAGATCTCCTAGGGATAAAATAAAAGGTGCTAAAGATACTAACAAACAAATATTTTGACAAACAACTACAAATAATAAGAGACCAAAGTTAAAATTATAGTTAGTTGTCATTGAGATTGAGGAGCTACAGGATATTGAGGCAGATGTAAAAATAATTTCCCAAGATCAGTGGCATCCACTTCAAAATGTATCTACACAGATTCTAGAGACTGGAACATTGTCTCAAACCAAAGAAGGTGTCAGATCACTTAAATGTACTGGTTCAGAAGGTCAAATATGAAAATAACTTAGCTGCTATGGCCATAAACTTATGGGGAAGAGATCTGTTATTAGAGTTAACATCCCTCCCCAGATTAACATCCCCCAGTTTCAGAAACAAGTCAAAAAACAGGTGATACTTTTGATAAAATATTAAAACTATTAAAAAGGATTATCAAAGATAGTTACGTACTGTTCAGGGTATCCATAAACAAGATATAGCATGGAATGCCTTTTGTACTTTATGTTGGGGAACCACTGTTGATAAAAACAACTGCAGCCTTGCTGATAAAGTGGTTGGCTGACAAATCTCTTTGGATTGAACAATGGTTAATGACTACAGAAAAACTACAGACACTAGAACAGCTAGTCCGAGAATAGCTGGAGACTCAACATATAGAGAAGTGCAACAGGCCTCGGAATTCTCCTGTATTTGTCATCAAAGAGAAATATGGCAAATGGAGGATGTTAGCTGATCTCAGAGCAACCAATAAAATTATTCAGTCAATGTAAACTTTACAGTTGGAATCCCATTGATTTCCTTATTATCTCAGGAATGGTCTGTTACAGTAATTGATCTAAAGGATTGTTTTTTTCATGATTCCTTTACCTGAACATGATAGGGACACATGAGCTTTCTCTGTACCTACTTTTAGAATCTGCACAATAAAGAGATATCATTTGAAAGTTCTAGCACAAGAAATATTAAACAGTCCTACCTTGTGTCAATATTTTGTGTAACAGACATTGGAAATAATTTATAAGAGATTTTCTCAATCCATAATTTACCATTATATGGATAATAACTTATTGGCTGATTCATATATAAGTATATTAGAAAATATGTTTGATAAAATAAAAAAAAGAAATTTGTCATGTTGGGGATTATAGATCGCTCCTCAAAAAATACAAAATAGAGATATTAAAAATTATCTGGGATACAATATAAACCCACAGAAAATTAGACCACAACAAGTATAAAACAGAAGAAAACAATTAAGGTGTCATGATAATTTTCAAAAATTGCTAGGAGATAATAATTGGCTGCTGCTTACAATTGGCTGACTACCCAAGAGCTAAGTAATTTATTTCAAACCTTACAAGGTGATAAGGACTTAAATAGCCAAAGAGAGTTATCTACTGAAGCTGAAATGGAACTGCTTCCAGTAGAAAGGAGATTATATGATTCATATATAGACCACCTTGATGCAAAGATAGCCTTTATTTTGGTTATCTTGACTTCTACTCATTATTTTACAGGGATTCTTATGCAGAGAGAACATTGTGTCTTGGAATGGATATTTTTACCACACAAGCACAGTAAAAAATTAAAAACCTACATGGAAGAGGTTTCTGAAATGATTGTAAAGAGAAAAATGAGACTCCGCTAGTAGCTAATTCCAGCTAGGAATAGATCCAGCTGAGATTGTGGTAAAGTTTACTAGAGATTGTGGAGATTGACTCATTATGGGCAGACAATGAATATTGGAAGAGAGCTTGCAGTAATATTATGGAAGAAATTAACAAGAGATACCCCCAAAGCAAGCAACTTCAATTCTTAAAAGAAGAAATCGGGTTTTTCCTCATATAGCAAAGAAGATTCCAATTTCTGATGTTCCTACATTTCACATTGATGCCAGTAAATCAGAAAGGGCAGTTTATAAGTCAAAAATGAAAGTATGGTGGTGGAGGGTCCATATGATTCAGTTCAAATAATAAAATTATATTCAATTCTGATTGTGTTATCAGATGTTCAAGAATCTCTTAATAGAGTAACTGATTCTCATTATGCTGAAAGAGTTGTTTTCCATATAGAAACTTCTGATCTAATTCAGAATAATTTCAAGTTAACTTCACTATACAAATGATCAGAAACGGAAATCATCTATTACATATAATAGATACAAGATCTCATACAGATCTACCAGGCCCTCTAGCACAAGGTAATAATGAAATTGTTCAACTCTTGATAGTAAGTGTGTTTGAAGCTTTGGAGTTTCATAAAAAGCATGATGTTAACTTAACGCCTTACTTGTTACTCACAAGTTATTTTTAATTCATTGGTATAGAATTTTGTATATAGAGGCAAAATAAGTTTAATTTAAGATACATTAGTATAGAATTCAAATTTAAGATTATACTTCACATACTATATATATATATATATATATATATATATATATATATATATTCTACTCTAGTATGTGGTATTGTACCCATACAACTCTATTATAACACGAAGTTTACTTTCAATTCTTTGAAAGTGCTATTGTAAGTTGCTTAGAATGAGTACATTATACAAGTTAATTGTTAGTTGATCATGGTCATATCAATTACTAGTCTATTTTTCTCACAAGAATATACATCCTAGGTGTAACAGATATATATGATTCTATAGAAAGATAAGGTAAAATAGTTAGATAAGGTCTTTAAAAAACCTCAGAGACTTACAGAATATGGCAATTAAAGAAGCTTTTATTATTTCAAAGATAGATACAGGTTAACTCCTGGCAACCTCAAAGAAAATGATGAACATCAAAGAACCTCCTTATGGAAATGATTTCAAATATGGCAAACAAGCCACTGGGCAAAATGTCCTCATTTCTACCACAGACAGAATTCTGCATAAAAATGGGCAAGTTTGGATGCAGGCAGAGTAGAAGGCAAAACTCTCCCAAAACAAGGTAAGCCAGTCCTCAATAGTTCCTTCCTCACAAATATGTTTGTCAGAGATATTGGGCCAGAAGCCTGACAACAGTTCTCCAAGGTTATAGAGAATTTTGCATGACTGCTCAGGCAGCAAATTGTCTCTGTTATCTCATTTTAGAAGCTGTCAACCTGTACTCTCTGTTTACTCAGGTAATTAACTTTATTCCTTCTCAAGTCTCTGATAGGGTAGAAGATGAGATAGTTTAGTTTTACAATTAAGCTTAGTCATTTAGGAGTTAGGATGTTTTTAGGTCTTGATGGCTGTTTTAAATAGAAAATGATGATGTATGAAAGATAATTGATTTACATTAAAAAATGCAGGTTCACCAACATAGAAAAGATGTTTTTTTCAAAGCTGTCAAATACAAATAGCCAAAAACTATTAATATAGCATTTATATAATTCCTGATTGTCCCATGGTTCTTGTTGCTGTAAGTAGTTTATTGCATATATGTGTAATAATATAAATGGCTATGTAAAATTGTTTAATAGAAAACTACAAAAATCCACCATGTTAATACCAAAGGTTTAAAGAAGACATTTTCTATCAAATGGCAACAAGCCAAGGAAATTGTGAGAATTTTCTTTCTTTATATAACCAACCTCCATTACCTGCAGGAAGTAACTCTAAAGGTGGTCAACAAAATTTAAGTTGGCAAATGGATGGACTTCATTTAGTTTGGTAAACTGAAATGTGTGCACCATACTATAAACATATATTCAGATTTTCAATGGGTAGTACCTTTAATTTCTAAAAATGCTGATTCTGTTATTACATGTATATCAGAAGTTATGGCGCTTATGGGTATACCTATAAAAATCCTGTACTTTTCAGCATCACTGCTGCTTATCACAGCCTGCTCCCAGGAGAACTCTGAAGAAAGATGCTGATCTCAAGTAGTCCAGCATTTCAGCCTGTGCCTCAGTTATATCACAGACAGAATTCTGTCTAAATTGGACATGCATGGATGCAGGCAGAGTCAACTGCCAAACTCTGTCAAGACAGGGTAAGCAAGTTCTCAATAGCTCCTGCATCAAAAATGTGTCTGTCAGCTAGCTATACTGGCACAGAAGGCTGAAGATTATGCTTCAACATGATAGAGCTTTGGATTACTGTACAGGCAGTAAACTGTCTCTGTCTTTTTTTTTCTTCCACTTTTGGAGCTGCTAACATATTCTTCCTGTTTAGTCAGGTAATTAATTTTATTCCTTCTCAAGTCTCTGAAGTGGCTGAATATCAGATAATTTAGCTTAGTCATTTATGAGTTAAGATGTTTTTAGGTCTAGATAGATGTTTTATGTTGAAAGACATGAGGTATGATAAAGATTGATTTACATTCAGAATTTTAGAATCTTCAAGACAGTAAAGATGTTTTCTTCAAGGTTGCCAAATACAAATAGCAAAACACTATGAATGTAACATTTCTATAGTCCCTGATTGTTCCACGGTTTTTCTTGCTGTTTGTAGTGTATTGTATATATGTATAATAATATAATATAAATGTATATGTAAAGGGCTCCTTTCTTTAGACTAAAAGGAGGAATTGTGGATGAATGCCTAAAGTGGATGCAGCTGTTTGGCCTATCAATGGGGCATAAGGACAGGAAATGGAAGGTAGAACATGCTGGTGGGTGTGTGAATGTGTGTGTGTGTGTGTGTGTGTGTGTGTGTGTATGTGTGGGTGTGGGTGTGTGTGGATGTGGGTTTGTGTGTGGGGGTGGGGTGAGGGGGTGAGTATGGGTGTGTGTGGGTGTGCATGTGTGTGGGTGTGTATGTGTGGGTGTGTGTGGGTGTGTGTGGGTGTGGGTGTGTATGGGTGTGGGTGGGTGTGGGTGTGTGGGGCTGTGTGTGGGTGTGGGTGGGGGTGAGGGGGTGAGTATGGGTGTGGGTGTGTGTGAATTCGGAGACGGTGGTGGAAAAAAATGGCTGAAGGAAGAAACTGGTGGAGAAGAAGCCAAGCTGGGAGACATCATATTGGCAAGTTATTGGATTTTATGGCGGTTTTAAAGATACTAATGTTAGAGTAGTTCAGCCTTCTTCTTACATCTTATAAGTAAACCATAGTTTCTCTGTGCCTTTCACTGGGAACTATATGGTTAAAGAAATCTACTGCCTTAATAATTTAAAGTATTAATTAATAAAGAAAGAACAATTTTAATTCAACACATGGGAACTCTATGTGTACTCTGAACTGGACAAATCCTAGTATAGTAGTTGTTTGTCTCATTGCAATGATCAATTGTCAAATGCAACTGAAAGGTGGAAGTATTTTTTAAGCTATCTGAGAGTATACAGTCTATCATAAAGAGAACAGCAGGGTAGCTGGTACATGAGACAGCTGGTCACCTTGCATGTAAAGCCAGCACACAGAAATGGATGAAGGATAGAGCTCTAATCACTCTCTCCTTTTTCATTGAGTTCATGACCTTGTCTTGGAATAGTGTTGTTCACATGTAGAATAGGGCTTCCCACCTCAATATACTCAATCTAGAAATTGAGTTTCAGACATGCCAAACACTTGCCTGTTAGAGTGTTTAGATTCTATCAAGTTCTCAATTATTAGGACACATAGGAAATTTACTTTTTGCTAAAATGCCCATTAGAAAGTTCCCAAGAAGGGAGAGCAGATTCTGCACTCAAACCACACAGGCTCGGAGAGAACAGAAATGTCCAGGCATAACACACAGCATAGCACTCCACCAGAGGTAGGTAGGTCTCTCAGAAGTTGAATGATAATGGTTGACAGTAGCTTACGAACAACTGTTTCTACAGAACTTTGTGAGAGAGACAGCCATATCTGCACTTCCTTATCCTGGTATATACCATCTTTCATCTCAGACTATATTCTAATGCTTCATGCATTTCCATCATGCTATCTGTCCAATTTTCAAACATAAGATAATTTCCATAATTACATGGTCAAATTCTGTTTATTAACAAGACCTGATGTCTCATGCATAAAAGCCTAGAATTTTATAGCCTAAGTTGGAAATAATACTATGAATCCAATTTCGACCCTACCGCATCTAGAGAGTGAGTGACATGACACAGACTGCACAGATAGTGAGATCCTGTCTCCAATGGAAGTGAAGGAGGAGGAAGGAAAATAAGAAAGATGAGCAAGAGGAAGAAACGGGGAAGAAAAAGAAAGAATAGTAGTAAAATTATAAAAATTATCCCTGTTCCCTTGACAACTTTAACAAAGGTTTCTGAAGATAGAGGTCATTGACAATGTTCAGCACTCAGCTACATTCTCAAGTATTACCATGGTACGCAGCCCACTAAGATGTTCTAAACATGACACACGAATACAAGAATGTTTCTTATGCAACCAAGCATACTAGCAAGTCCAGAACAGGACAGAAGTCAAAACATACATGCTAGTATCAAAGATACTCTTACTTGTTACCCCATTGGTTGCAGAACAAGAAAATGAATATGGCATACAAATAGGAAAGATTCAATAAAACCACGGAGCAATATAAACAGAGTATAAACAATCACTCAGCAAGTGGGAGCCAGATGTGTGTCTGGACTCAATGGAGGCTGACACACTATGAGTAATACTTCATGTGCATGTATACTTAAATGCCAATGCAAGCTTCCGGAATTATTTTTGTGTATGAGCACCAGGGGCATGTATCGGGTATGTGTGTGCATATTCACATGTGCTTAGGTTCATGTGAAGGCCAGAGGACATCTCAAATGTCATTCTTAGGTACCACTCACCTTACTTTTCTTTTTTTTAGGTTGTTTTGTTCTCTTTTGTTTTTGTTTCAGATTGAAACAGGCCTACTAGGCTAGGCTGCCTGGCCACTGAGCCCCACTGCTACATCTGTCTCCAGACTCCCTGGGTGATATTCAAGTGTCTGATACCCTGTCCAGCAAGGACTAAACTCAGAATTTCATGTCTGCACAGCAGCAAACATGTTACTAAATGAGCTCTTTCCTTATCCTCAATTATTCTTAGTAAGATTACTTAGTCAAATCTATAATCCTAGAGTTGGTTGGGAGACATTTCTAGAATTTTTTTGTTAGTCAAATAATGGATAGCTCTCATCCATTACTATTTTAATCACAATCTGTCTTTCGGAATATTTAAAAGCAGGTAGAATGGTGCATTGGAAATTTTGTTACTATTAACTCAGTGGTGTTCTGGATACGGTAGATACTTCCTGAGTTTAGGGACTGCAGCTTTTGGAGACCCAAACAGTCCAAATTAATCTCCTTTCTCTCCAGTCACTATCTGCTTTTGACTGGCTGTTCCTCTGCATTTGTCATTGTTGCAGTGTCTTCCACTTAGTCTGCAGAATTTTCTAGTCCATTTTGAAGGAGCCTATACAGGGTTTCTCTGTGTTTTGCTGGCTGTCTGGGACTTACTTTGTAGACCAGGCTACCCTCAAACTCCTAGAGATAGACCTGCCTCTGCCTTTTGGAGTGTTGAGATCACAGGTATGTACCACTGTGCCTAAATGAATACCTGCTTTTAATGTAACTGAAAACCTCTAGGGAACATTTGAAACCTGTTCCCCTACTCAAACCAAAGCATTAATCACTTGTCCAGAACATACACTGGGTTATGTAGGTAAATTTTTCAAGGCAATGCCACCTTGACTGGCATGCTGCTATCCATGGGACTCAAACGATTGTTGTCTTCCTTGCTGTGAACTTGAAGATCTTTCTGTCCTTTGTTCTCAATCATCTGGAGTTTGATTCTTGTGTAAGGTAAGGGGGAGTATGTTAGTACCAGACTTCTTTTATCACATGTAGAGAATTAACTACTTCCTTTAGGCATTTGAAAAGGTAAAGTGATGGCGACTACACATAAGCAGTAATGAGACCTGAGCAAATGGATCTAATTTTCTCACTAACTCAAAGTATTAAGCACCTTTTCCATCTAATTATATCTTTTAATGATATTGACAATAGTAATCATTTGGGACCAAAACTTCTCTCAGAACCAAAGAGTATACATCAACAGAGAGAAGGAACAAACCAAATGTCACTGTCATTGTGCCTCAGGGAGTCTCATTAATATGATAAACAGATGCAAAGCCCCTATCAGAGTGACAGATGAAGGCTTACTGAGACATTGACCCTGGGAAGAGATCAATACAGAGGAATCTTTTGTCTTCTAAGTATTAATTTACAAATGCGTCTGCTTCATGAAAGTGATTTGGGAATTTCAATTCATCTTTTTCTCATGTTTCTATATATGCCAAAATCTTCCTTGGCTTCTGTGTTTCAAGACTACATTTTTTCCCTTATTTTTCAAGAAAGACAGGGTAGGCAACTCCTGAGGGCAGCTTTCTTAATGCTTCTGAACATCCACCCTGTACCTTATTTGCCAAACAAAAGATGTTAGAACAAGCTCTTGGGAAAATTTACTGGGTCACTGTTACACTTTTTTTCTTTCTTTCTTTCTTTCTTTCTTCCTTTCTTTATTCTCTTTTTTTAAGTTCAAGACTTCTGTTTACAGGTTTTCAAGTCATATTTTTCTGTTGACATACATTTTAAGAATGCTTATGGAGAACATTCAGTACAACAGCTCAATGTTCTTTTAGATTACATTTTACAAAAAAAAAAAGTCAGAGCAAGAAAACTTAAAACAATACCTGCTATTCCGCAGGATTTGACCTGACCACTTTCTCCATTTCTTGTTATTATAAACATCAATCTCTTTAAGTGATATACTGGGCGGTGTATGAGCTTTTTGATCTTTATTTCATGAGTGTCAGTATTCCATTTTCAAATGCTGAATTGTTGAAGCCTTTGTTTGACTTGTTCTAGAATCCTAGACTGAGAACTATGGTGAAGTCCTTCAAAAAACATGTATTTGAATAGCACCCATAGCTGCCATATTCATCCTTTCTCTCTAAAATTAAAAGTATGTTAGTCCCTGCATGTGGTGCCAGACACATCCATGAAGCAGAAGGCACCCTAGGCTCGCCATGGAGGGGCTGAGCTGGTCATATTAGTTGACAATGGGGTTAGTTTTCAGTTAATGAAATTTCAGTTACCAGGTGTCAGAGAAAAGTTACACTTTCTTTTAAACATTGCTGTTTCAAATTGTGAGTGGAACTCTTCACTACAGCCTTGTGGGAAATGTAAAGTTCCACCTTCAGTGTGGTTGGCTGTTTGTATTTTCTGTGAATCAAATCATTTCAGTGTCTGACTTAGTTATTTGTCTCAATACTATGACAAAATATCTGACAGGAAATAAATTAAAGTTTTCTGGTTTGTAGTTTTAAGGGATACTATCCACAGTGGCAGTGGAAACATGGAGACAGGAACAGAAAGCTGCTGGCGGGAAAACAAAATGGAACAGCAAGTAGTCCCTGCTACCAAACATCAAGGCCCACCCCAGTGCTCCACTTCCTCCATTGAAGCTCCATCTCCTCATAGTTCACACAGCCTTCCTAAACCGCACCTCCTGTTGGGATCCATGTATTCAAACAAATGTGACTTTGGAGGACATTCTACATTCAAACCAAAACTGTGACCTTCCTTGTGCCCAAGAGAACAGGGGCTCTTTCTCAACAGATTGATTTCCTTTTCCTATATACCCAAGGGACAAGAGAGATCAGTCTTATAAGACAGCACAAATGCCTTCCTTCAAGGCTATTTAAAACAATTAGATACAGTTTCATGTTCCTTACAAGCACTTCTCCAACCAACTTTTAAGGAACAGATGGATGATTCAGCCCTTGCCCCACCCCAGAGGGCAATTACAGATGGACCTGCACATACTGATGTAGCTAAGACTCTACCTGCCCAGAACAGTCATTTCAGGTTAATTATGTCCTTCTTCTCTCCCATAATCATTCCCATAAACTAGTTAAAGCCAAGATTTCTACTGGAAAGCTTAGATCTCAGTGTGATCTGAGTCTCAAGATGTCCTTTACAAGGCTCTGACAATAAGCAGCATGGATAGTAACACGTACATTTGTTGTGTGTGCACATGTGGTGGAAGATGTTTGTGCACATGTGTGCTGTGCACAGGAAGGATAGAGGTCAATGCTACATCTTTCTCAATCACTCTATATACCATTCTTATTTTGAAGCAGGATTCCTCACTAAATCTGCAACCCTCTGATTTAGCGAAACTCATGGGTCTGAGAAAGCTAGAGAGCCTCCTGTCTCTGCCTCCCCATCTTGGGCTTGTAAGTACACCACTCTGCCCAATTTTTATGTGGGTGGTGAATTCCAAACTCAGGTATTAAGAAATGTAGGTAATGATGATCTCTACTATAATTTGGATCTCTGTCTCTGTCTTTCTTTCTCAGTCTCTCCATCTCCCTCTCTCTCTCTCTCTCAATCTGTATGTGTCTCTCTGTGTGTGTCTTTTTCTGTCTCTCTCTCTGTCTCTCTCTGTGTGTCTATGTCCCTGTCTGTCTCTGTCTCTCTCCATCTCTCTCCGTCTCTCTCTGTCTCTGTCTCTTTCTCTCTCCCCCCCTTTCTCTCTGTCTCTCTCTCTCTCCATGGTTCATATTAAGTATTATTAAAAGATAAGCTACTAAATTGACTCCTGCTTAGAATGTAGATTTTTTTTGTTGTGGTGGCTAGTTCCTCTGGTTTTGACTTCAGTTTATTACTAGGCAGCCTACAGATCATGCAAACAGATGCTCAATACGTCCCATACTCTCAGTCCTACCCTGTGCCATGCACAAGTGCCTGGTCTATGCTTCTTAATCTCCATAGATGTAGCCCAAACTTCAGGTCCTCCTCCTTCTTTGACGTTACCTTCCCCTTTCACTTCTGTTGAATTTTAGCAACAGACCCTGCACAATTCCATAGACTCAAGATTTGGCAAACAATGGAGGTGAATCTGTGTTCATTGTGATCACCAGACATGTGACCATGAACAAACAGTTCGTGAACTTCTCTAGGTAATGGTGACAACCTCAGAGACCCCAAATGTGAATGTTCTCTAGAATCAGAAGAAAACATCTTAAAATTGCAAGCATGTCTCTTCCCAAGTTCCAGGTTGGTGCCTAGATATTTTGTCTATAATTTATTCCTCAAATATTTACTTTATTTTTCTATTATATGTATGTATCTCTGTATGATTATGTGCATGGGAGGCCAGGTACCCATGGAGGCTGGAAGAGGCAGTGAAGTCTACTGTAGCTACAGTTATAAGTGCTTATGAGTCACCAATGTGGGTACTGGGAATGGAACTTGGATCCTCTCCCAGAGCAACAATGGCTCTTAACTACTGAATTATCTCAAAGCCCTCCAAATTTAATTTCTACCAAGTTGCATTGTGCACCAGCCACACTTGAACTATGGATATAGTTAAAGGAAGTAATATTTAAAGAATAAAGGAAGTAATAGTTAAAGAATGTTTCCTCAGTAACTACTAAATAAAATACAGACTTTCATTTTCTTCCAGGAAACAGTACCATAAAAGTGATAAATTTAAAAAGAAAATAAAGAAAATAAAACAGACAAACCAACAAAAAACCAGAAGAGCTAATCCTATTTTGATTTTTGCCCACTTCATGCATGAAGGGAGAATACCATATTTTAACATTTTTCATTTAGAGAGAAATGCTCAGATTGTGTAGGCATTGCCTACACATTGCATGGCTTTCTTGGCACCTGATCTAAAGGCTGACAGTTTTACTGAAGAGTTCAGACATATGTTTTGCCCCACAGTGCATCTTTATATATCACCCACTGTTTTTTAACACACTCCCACACATGGGGTGGGATGTAGCAGGACTCTGTTTGTGGAGGTTATCCAACATAATGTTTTCTCATCCTCTGTGTTTGCATCTCCCCATGCTCAAGCTGGGAAGCTAAGAAACTTGACTAGAGAATGGAACATAAGCTTTTCTTAGAAGAAAATGTGCTAGGAAAAAAGAACCAGATACAGAGTGAGAAATTACGCTTTCTGACATATTTGACTACGTGGAACTGAATATAATGTTTTGTATGTCATCTATACTGTGGGAAAAATAAATGGTTTGCATTTTCAAAAGTGTTAGAAGGATATCTCGATAGGATACAAAGCAGAGACAAAGAACAATAAGTCCTGACTCCATCATCAATTTTGTACCCTCCTGTATGTTCTATAGTGGGGACTAGATTATATCTAACAACCTCCCTCAATTGTATTGCTGTATCAGGGTGGGCTAAAGGGATTTGGACTTGTGACATCCAAAATTTCCCTGGCATTCCAAAGAACTGCAGAAAAATCATTGTCTGTCAGTCTTAATAAAGTTTCATCAACATTATTTGTTGTGTGTTGGGACATGTCATGTGAATGTATGCACAAACATTCATGCCTGTGAACAAGTGTGGAGGCAGGAGTGGGGTACCAAATATCCTCCTTTATCATTTTCCATCATATTCTTTTGAGGAGTGTTCTTTTTCTTGAATCTGGAGCATACATTAATTATGTTGGTTTTTTTTTTTTTTTGCGTGTGTGTGTGTGTGTGTGTGTGTGTGTGTGTGTGTGTGTGTGGTTGGGTTGTTGTACTTCTAACTAGGCTGACAGCCAGAAAGCTCCAGAAACTTTCAACTCTAACTCCCATAACACTAGGGTTATTGGTGGTCATGTGTTACTATCCTTACCTTGTTACTTATGTGTTGGCATCTGAACTCATATCTTCATGCTCATGAAGCAAGTACTTTTAGCCAATGAGATGTTTCTCCAACCATAAAATGATGTCTCAAGGGCTAACTTTAAACCGTTCAAAGGAAACAGAACACACCAGTCTGCAGACCTCATTTCAAAGGCTTCTAAGAGCCCACTGACTATGCAATTAGGATTTAAGAAACTTTTTCTCTTTTTATTGAAGACTGCCATGGCCTTCCCATATCTGATATCCCTCTGAAATGACAAGTACTACAATATTGAAGAATGTAAGAGGCACAGTTGGGAACAAGGAAAGAGAAGAAGCCAGGATGTGTATGTGGGCCTCATTTCACTTTGAAGGAGAAAAAGCACATAGAAGGCCAGGATATAATTCTTAGTATCTGTTGTCCAAGAAGAGACACTCAAGCCTCCACGGACTTGTTATCAGGAACACAGGTTGGAGAACCACAGTCGCTGCTCTCTCTACCAGGCAAATTCATATCAGCTGGCTAGCACTTTAAGATCACACTGGTTAACACAGGAAAAGCAGAACATTTGAGAAATTTCTCAAGAAATGGAACTCACTGTTTCATATGGGTAGGGAACCCCAGAGACCTCACTGTATGCCCTTAAGCAAAGCAGTGAGGCTTTCCCTAGTAGCCTGACCTCTAACAAATTGCCTTTTTGTTTTATGCATCTATCCCACATATTTTCTTTCCTCAAACCAATTGCTACTACTAGTTTACTTTCATTATGACTTTATCTTGATTACAAAAATTAAAAGCAAACAGAAAAAGCAAGAACCACTTGCATTTGTAACCCCTTGCCTACCTTCCTGATTTCAAGCAAATGTAAATTAGATCTATAAGGGACCAAACAAAGCTGGGGACAATGGCTTCCATTTTGTTATAGAAAGTGACTGCAATTCAAAAGAAACATACCATTTACTCACTAAAGGAAACACTAAACAAAACACTTCTGAAAGTAATACAACTACTCAAGTCTACAATTACATAAAAATATTGGTCCAAGATAGATATCTGGCAATGACTTCTATGTAATCAAAAATAATGAGAGCTTCCTTGACTGTATACTAAGGTATTAAAGAGATCCCAACTGACAAATGTTCCTTATTGATCTGTAATACATAAAATACTGCACCAGCTGATGAATTTGGAAGCTTTTTCCTTGCCAGGAATTTAGACTTAGGGTGGTACACATTTCCTGTAATAACTTTGATTTGCAGACTTTGAAATTAGCACATTTTAATGAAGCACAAATTTTATTACACACTTTCCCAGCTGGTCAAGTGTAAAAAAGGCACAGGAATCAAAAATTCAATGTGGTATGTGTTGGCGATCCCATGAGCAATTATCAGAAATGTGTGTTAATGATCCATCTAAATATAGTGGTCTTTTCCAACATTAGCAGAGGCATAGCTGATTTCTGCATAGCTGATTTCCCATGATCCCCAGTAAACGTTCCTGAAACTTTTTACCTTTCTCCCCCACAGTGGTGTAATTACTTCCTGAACTTTCTTAACTCCACCCTACATTATTCTCAACTCTTGTTTCTAGCCAAATCTGATGGGGTTCCTTATCAGCATTCACATAGAACATGAAACCACAATCTTATAGCACAAAGGCCCTCTTTGTGTTGATTCCAGGTCTACATCCCCAGCTAGGTAGAAGCCACATGCCTTCTCTGCACATGAATTATATAAAATCAACTGAACTATAGCCTGTCAATTTATTAGTTAATTGCTTCTCAGAAAATATGTATTGTAAGAAACTATCATATGCTATTTGTTATAAAATTAATTAGACTACTAGAAATATTAGATACAAAAGTAATATTTACAAATTACATTCTGTTTCCATGCCATATTGTGGCACTATCTCCTACTACCTTCTGTCTATTCTCACTTTGGACAAGACTGATTTTGCCTCATCCTTTAAGATATATATAATCACCTACCCAAAATTCCTCCATCTCATTCATCATTTTTTCACAGTTGTACCAAGCTACTGGTATTGTGTTTCCTTACTGGTACATCATGTTTCAGAAATTAGAGTATGTATCAGTTTGTAGCAATGGCTAATTAATGTAGACAAGAGCCTCTAACACCAACACTTAGCTAGACACTTAACAAATCTCCATTACTCACTGGTTTGTTGATATCTTAAGAGGAGTAAGCAAAGTTAGAAGAATGAAGTAGTTAGGTACTACAGGAGGAACATGGAAAAATACTGCTGAAATTTGGCATTCATTCTTTTTTGTTTTCTGGTTTTAAATCTAGAAACTTCCACCACAAGGGAAGCCATGCTGGATTTCTGGGTTGTTGAATAAAAGTACTGGTTCTCACTAACCTACTGTCTGGTCATTTGGAACTATGAGTGGGTAGAATTGGCGGCAGTTAAGATCAGCCATACTCAACTGAGGACATCCATGTTAAGCTCAGGCAAACCCTTAGCTGTAAGTTTCCTGAATCCTTGTGATATTATTACAAAAATAACCTATAACAGGAAAAGAATCACAGTTTAGGAGAGAGTAATTTCTCCCTTCCTTATGCTTTACTCTTAACTTCAAAGTAATCAAATGTTGTTTATGCATAAAATTTTAATCTTTTCACAAATTTGTATTTTGATTTAATTTGCATATCCCATTTACTGCAAGTCAACATGAAGAGAGATTCAACTAATTTAAACCATTTTCTCTGGGCCTGAAATCATTTCAGAAATATTTTCCATTAGGCAACTCAATTACGTCTAATGTGGCAAATGTCAGCAGATTAGAATTTTGCTTTAAAAAACTCCTATTTAAAACACTGAGAATGAGAAAGGGTGGAGGAAACATTGGAGACAAGACAATAATTACCTGTCTTTGATGCTACACAGATCAATGTGTAAATCACTAAAATTCCCCAGGGAACCTTGCTGAACTGAAATGAGGTCCTTGGGCTGGTTATCAATAAAGATGAGCCTCATGCAGCCTTGGAAAGCCTTGATGGGATTTAAGCATTGGGAATTGGTGTGATTGTCAGGGCACCCTGTGAGACAGAGAAAAAAGATAAAGAGCACTGAAATGATTAGTCATTGCATTGGAAACCTATTGATGGAAGACCTTGAGGTCCAATTCTTTGGGTATTCTTTAATCATAGCAAGGAACACTTTTGTTGTAAATCCAAGATCAGGAAGAGGGGCAGAAATTATGCAGAGTGGAGATAGTCACTGTTTAAATGAAAAACGTGCCAAAGGGAATATTGTTACTATAACATTTACCTTAACCTCCACTGAGGAGCATTAACAGGATTAGCACTTGAGAAAGGTACACTAGGAAGCCAAGCGGTTTGTTGTTGTTTGTTTGTTTGTTTGTTTATTTCACGCTGTGCAAAGCAAATGCAGACTTTGAGAGATCTGCAGGCTTAAATGCACATAGTTATAGGCTGTATCAACACACAAGAAAAATCAACAACACACCATTTAAAGAGTGTTCTTTTTAAAATAAAAATGCATTGTAGCCATTGTTTGGTATCACCTGCAGCCAGGCAAACCTACTCCTCATTAAGACAGGAGAAGACCAAGCAGGTAGATGAGTATGTGTGCTCTTACAAACTCCATCTCCATGGTCTTAATAGCATCAGAGCATATGGTAATATGATCTTGAAAACATGGCAATAACCTATAAATAAAGTGGAATTATTTCAACCATCTCTATTAGACAGTCACTGCAGGGCTGAAGCCCGGCAGCTGGTTAACAGCTCACAGGCACACTATAAAATGAATAGATGCTACAACATCTAATTGAAGCTGTAGAGAGAATTTATGGAAGTTGACTATTATTGCTGAAACTCATTTTTCACCTTCCTTAAGTTTGTCATCTGTGTGTAGAAGGTTTGTTTAAACACTGATCAAATCATAGATAAATCTTCATGTGCTAATTCTAGGACCCCTGAAAACGCACCCAGAGTGTATCAATATCATAGCTGTGGGGGAGAGAGCCATTTTTGCCTCTGTGATATTTCAGATGACTATTATAACATAGTTATTCAAAGCTGTTTTGTCTGAAAATAAATTCCTGACCATGATTCTTTCTCCATTA
Source organism: Acomys minous (assembly GCF_964271855.1). Taxonomy (NCBI): domain Eukaryota; kingdom Metazoa; phylum Chordata; class Mammalia; order Rodentia; family Muridae; genus Acomys; species Acomys minous. Next base: position 73,394,882 of record NC_140483.1, on the reverse strand, counting down.
CTGAAATACTATATGAGATGTAGAATGCACAGCTTGTAGTTGCAACCATTACTCAGCATTGGTTCCCATTCATTTGCTTTCACTCTGGGGCTGTAGTGAACACAGATGTGAATCTGTTTCTTATACCCTAACTCTCTACAGCTTTCCACAGATTATTGTGAATTTATTAATCTTTGATTGACAAAATTTATGACTGTGGACACAAAAGTACCACAGACAATGCATGGTAATTAGAAAACAACTATAGGAGTTGGTGCTTTCTACCTAGTTTGATGATATGTCTTCTATTTGCCACTGAATGCACCAGGTAGGCTGGCAAGAGTGGCAGAAGATTACAGTCACGTGTTACAGACTCTGGCTTTCTTTCGGTTCTAGGGGTCAAAACCAGATATTAAGCTGGATATGGTTGCACATATCTTTAATCCCAGCACTCAAGAGGCAAAGGCAGGTGGATCACTGTGAGTTCAAGGCCAGCCTGGTCTACAAAGCAAATCCAGGACAGCCAAGGCTTCACAGAGAGACCCTGTCTCCAAAAACCAAACCAAAGAAACAAATCCAGGTGTTTATGCTTACACAGCAAGCACTTTAAAACTTAAACATCTCTCCAACCCACAGATTATTTTATTTCAACAAATGCAGCCTTATCATCTATCATATTGACATATCATCACCTAAAAATATATGATACCACTGGGTATGTAATGGTGATTGTGGGTGAAGGACTACGAACCTTCCTCATGCGAAAATGCATCTGTATTGATCTTGTGCCACACATTTCCCTTCTTAGGAGCCCCTAAACATGTATTCAGTACCTATGTAATGATTTTTTTTCCATTTCATGCCTTTCACACATTTCCTTGGGAAGAAAGGAATGGTTTGTAGGTTTTGAAACTAAGAGTCTACAGGGTTTGAGGCTCAGTGTAGAGTATGTGATTAGTATGCGGCAGGCTCCAGGTAACTGTAGTATATAATCATTTTTGTTATTATGTATGATCAGGACATATTGCAGGCATGCATGTGCCTCCATGCATGTATGGAACTCAGAAGAAAGAACTGCAGAGTGTCTTCTCTTCTCCTACTATATATTCCAAGGCTAAAACCCAAGTCCTCAGGTTTGAGCAACAAGTGTATTTTCCCATGGAGTCATCTTGCTATCTCTTCAGTGGATGCTATTATGCAATACTTGTCTCCAGTTACCACGTGGGAAGGAACTGTCTGCTTTAGGGCAAAACTGGCTCATTATCATATCTTCAAGATATTTCCAAGAATCTGCCACTCGGCACTGTGTAGATGAAAGGCAGTGGGAGAGTTGAATGTGCATGTGGTTGGGTGCACATGCAGTGCTGTGTGGCTCCCAACATTTTTTACATGCTGAGTAAGCCATTCAGCACTAAGGTTCATGAAGCCTGCACTCTTCTTTTTCTTCTAACTCCCAGCAATTCTGAAGGTGGGCTTGTCCTCTACATTCTAGAAAGGGAGTCCAGAGACTGTATCCTAAGAGCTTGAGGCCACAGAGCCATAGGGACTAAGTCCCCTTTAGATGTGGCTTCTGTAAAACAGACCATGGGCTAGAGAAGTAGGAACCACATCTTTTAATAAAACATGCCTTTAAAATACTCAACATAGGTGCATTTATAAAAATGGTAAAATGCCACATAAGCTTTGCTAACTCCAGTTTGTCTTTGTTTGTGTTACTAGAAGTGTTGCATGGGTTCATCAAACATTAGAATGAGCTGCTACTCAGAAACTGCAATGGCTCCCCACTTTGTCTCCCCATTTCTTTGTGGAGCCTCTAGCTCCTCTCCACATTGCTCTGTCACTCTAAGTGGGTGAGGATAGTCTCTATGTCATGATAAAGGGAAGAAGAGGCTCACAAATAAACTGACAATGAAGTGACCTAGATGGCCAAGCAGGCTGATGGGGCCTCCCATTTAAGTCTTTCCTCTTGCAGGTACTTGCTAATTCTCAGCTCCTTTTCTCTAATTTTTCATCTGAATTTTTCCCTTGCAGTGTGAACAAGGAGCTTAGCACTGTTATAAGAATCTCTTTTTATGAGCTCTGTAACCAAGCTCTAGTTAACACTAGTTCTCTCTGCCCTCAGCACTGCCTAGATAGCTGATATTTGAACAGAGGTCTGAGGTTTTGTGTTTCGTTATCTTTGGTGCTTGCATGTGGCTGCATGTGTCCATGCATAATTATGGACAGGGTTGTCTAACTGACAAAGCAAAGCACGTGCAGGAATAATTTCCCTGCTCTTTTATTTGAAGTCGCAAAGACTGGTGAACTTACCTCCAAAGTAGTAACTATTTCCAGAATAAATCTGCAGCTGGGAAGTGTCTGGAGCTGGGGAAGCGGCATCATTATCCAATGTGAGAGTAACGCGGTTTCTCCTGGCATTGATGCTGACAGAATGCCACAGGCCATCATTCAATGCACTGCCTACAAGAGAAACAGGAAGGGCAGTTCCATGAGGACCACCTCTCTCCTCTGCCTCAGAGCTTAGTCTCATTTCCTAAACCATTTCTGATAGGTTAGCCTCAGAAACAAAGGGGATGAACTCTTATAATGGACATTTGTGCCAAATAAAGACATGCTGTGTATTATTTAGTATTGTGATGCATGACTGCAGAGGAAAAAGCTGAAAAAACAAACTGTTAAAAGAAAACCTCAAAATTATACCAGTAATTGTCTCCTGAGATGCAGGTGGCATAGGATATTTTAGTTCTCCAACTTTTTAAAAGTTTGTATCCTGTTGTTAGTAAAAGCTTTCAACACTTGTTTTGTTTAAACCCAAGGTTCCAAGAATCAAAACTCTCTGTCACTGAACTTCACTAGCTCTGCGAAATTCTTGACTTAATTATACCAGGTTATTTTGTCCATGTCTTCTAATATTCCTGGGATAAAATACTCTGACAAAATTAACTCAGTGGATAAAAGTTTCACTTCATCTCACAGTTCAAGCATATAGGCCATGTCAGACAAATCAAGGCAGCAGGAGCTTGAGGCAGCTGGTTAGGTCACATCACATCCACAATATGGAAACAGAGATGGATGAACACATCCTGCTGCTTAGCATGCTTTCTCTACTGTAGAGAGTCCATAATCAGTTCTCCAGAACAGAGAATGGTCCCCATGCAGTTACAATGTGTTTTTCCACATCAACTGCTATAATCAAGGGAGTTCCTCACTGATATTCTCAGTCTCCCCTTAATTTCTATAATCCCTCTTGGGTGTTCCTTGAGGTTTGCCCCTGGGTAAATTTAGATCTCATCAAGGTGGTAAATGGCATTAATCAACTCAGCTACACAAGGACAGTTTCATTTAGAAATATAATATGCTTTGGGCAAATCATCTTCAATACCCCAGTAGCCTTCCCATGGTCCACATTATTTCATTCTCTAGACAATTTTGCTTCTACTTTCATGTCAGATTACTGAAATGGACAAAGCCCACCCCATTGTAAGGCAAAGAGAGTTTCTTACTGCAGTCAGGATGCAGATTAACTGAATAAAAACTGCAGAAAAAATAAATATATTTTATTAATTTATTCATATTACATCTCAATTGTTATCCTATCCCTTATATCCTCCTATTCCTCCATCCCTCCCATTTCCCCTTATTCCCCTCATCTATGACAGAAATTTTAATATATTTAGTTGACTATGTGCATTGGTGTGTGTGTGTGTGTGTGTGTGTGTGTGTGTGTGTGTGTGTGTGCACATGTGGAAGTAAAAGGACAATCTATGTAAATTGAATTTCTCCTCCCAATACCTGAATCCGAGGAACTGAACTTGAACTCATCTGGTCAGGTTTGGTGGCATGCACCTTGATTTACCAAACTGTCTTTTGGTCTCCAATAGTTTTTTCTAAGTTTATCAGAGAACATTGCTGAGTTACCTGCCCTCCCTCAGCTCTGACTCATCACCTGCAAATATGGCCATATCTGGTATCATTGTTAAAGGAATCAAACATGAACAGAGGGCAATTACCAGAGCATTTGGAGGGCAGAGGCTACTTATGAAATACAACCTCTCATGGTCTTTGCCCCAGATCCCTTTCAGCTGTGCTATGACACTGACCTATCTTACAGAAGAAACTGCATAAGGAGGTGGTCATGAAGGGTCAGTTACTTCTTTTTCAAAATTGTTACTTATGGAGACTCCTCCTGTGTATGGCACACTGAACACTGAAAAAAACTGACATACTGACTGGCCAGACCACAATAACAAAGAACTGACACATGCTCATGATTCAGATGACCCTCAGTGTGCCTGCTGTGTGCAGAACTGCCTTCACTCTCATAGCACAGTTTCCTCACCTGCAAAGCGGAGCAATCTCTATTCTTAAAGATGGCACTAGAGATTATAATTCCTACTCTACTGTATGTGCAGACACGTCAAGTCAAGTATCCAGACACTCATGTGAACTAAGACTCCTGGACAGAACTACAAGTCCAAAACAGCCTTGGGGTTGAAAAATAAGATATTAACATCATGTGCCTTTGCAGTTCAGAATGGCACACAGGCAAAAGTCAGGCACAATTGCAAAAAGGATTAAAACAACATCCTTTGAGTTTAAAGCAATGAGAAAAACAAAGAGACTAATAGCTCAGCCAATGGACACCCAGGCTGATTCTGGGCATAGCATGACTATTTGCACTCTTAAATTCACAAGAGCTGTGATCACCTCTATGAGACATACACAAGATTTGTCCCGCTACCACCCTGAATACAGTGTGGGGAGCTTGAGACACATTAACCCACCATGGTTTCTAATCAGTTACAATTTACTGGATAAGAGAGCATTTTCCTCAGTTGTATAGCCACGAGTATGGTACTTTAGAATGTATATGTGCCTAGCCATGCTCCTGTAATCAACAGCACTGAAACTCATGGGTTATTAAAAGCCAAGACAATGAACATAGAAAGGGGCCTAGTTTGGAAGAGAAGAGATCAATAGGAATGGAAAGAGGTAGGTGAAAGAGAGCAACTGGGGGTGAATATGATCCAAATGCCTTATACATGCATGGGAAATTGTTATAATGAATCAAATGCATAGACTTTAGAGTTGCAACTTACAAGTAGGTAAGACAGAGAAGGAAGAATAATTACTGCAGTAAGCATAGTAAGATCCCAGAGAGTAGGCAGAAGACAGCTCATAGCCCATTGAGCAAAAATTCTAGAAGGCAGACATCTTCCCAGATAGTAAAGGAATAGATAATAGAAAATAGACAAAGATAATGGAAAGAGAAACGAACACAGTATGACAATCAAAGTAGTTATGAGGAGAAACCAGTCACCCAAGTCCTCATTTTCGAGGCTAAGAAGAGGATCCAGTAAGAGCCTTTGAAACAGGGTTTTGGTGAATATTTTATTCAAATCAATTTCCTCAAAACGTCTATGCAGGGAATTTGGGCATTTGCACTAAACCAAACCAACAACTAACCAAAAAAAAATCATAACTTCAATGAGGTTGATATGGTTTGGGGGACAGATTCCTTTGCAGTTCATCCCTTACTAACCCCAGGACCCACTTAAAAGACAAAGACAGTGGAATAGCATTTATAATCCCAGTTTGCTTGTAAGACATAGGAGGTGGAGATAGGAGAACATGCAAATCTTGCAGGCTAGCTAGCCCTGCTTATACAGCAAGTTTCAAACCCTTTCTCTTTACAAGGTAGAAAGGTTGTACTCAAAGGTTGTCCTCTGACTTTATATGTATACTCTGGTGCTTGAACACGCCTAAACAAGTATCTTCAAAACTTCGCACAGAACACATGTACTTACATCTCTCTGCTTTACTTTTCTCTTGCCCCTACCACAAACATGAGGAAAAAATGTATTTAATTATTCTAAGGCATAACCGGAGATACAAATCCCTACTGGAGAGCACAGGGGCCAAAGAGATGGCTTCTATTTGGGAATAACAGGCAATGGTGCATATCCTCAGAAGGTGATATGAGCCTACGGGTTCTCCAGGAATCCTATAGACCTTCATCACCAGCCCAGAACTGCTGATACATCTGCCTCTAGACTGAGCAGATAATGTATTTTCAGCCTTTCTTACTGTATGAAAACCATTGTTGTACTACTCATCCGATAATTTTTTGTAAATCTTAACTTATTATAATTTATTCCAATTATATGACAATTGGTATCTCCTCACTTGTATCTTCCCGTTCCCTCCCTCCCTCTATCCTATTCCCATCCCCTAGTCCTCTGATAGAAGGGAACCTCCTCCTCCACCATATGACTACAGGCTATCAGGTCTCATCTGGATAGCCTGCTTCCTCTTCCTCTGTGTGTGAGCCAGATTTCCCTACCAAAGGAAGTGATCAAAGTGGGGGCACCAGAGTTCCTGCCAGAGGCAGTTGCCACTCCCCCCACAACTGTAAAGAATGAGCTGCTCATTGGCTAGGTCTGAACAGGGGGTCTCAGTTCACTGAATGTGTTGTGATTGGCTGGCGCAACACTTTGTGCAGGTCTCCTTGAAACTTTGTACACCAATTAAATAGATGTCCTTTGCAGTATATAGTCTGTTGGTTGTACTCCTTCAGAGAACCTTGGTTAACACATGTATATAACATATTTTTAGATAGCTGCATATCTCTTATCAAACATAAGCTTAAAGGCTTCTGTTTTCAGTGGCCCTGTACATCTTCTTTTCAGAAAGCTCTCCATTTGTTTAAAACTTGATCCAGCACATTAAAAAAAACTTCCTGTGTACATCCATTTTTCTTACTTAAGCATTAGTAATGACCCTCATGATTGATAGCTATTGAGAATTGTCCTCTCCCTTCCACCTCTAGGGAGTGTTAAAGGATCTAGAGTAGTGGTTCTCAACCTGTGGGTTATGACCCTTTTGGGTCTCTTTCACAGAGACCGCATGTCAGATATTTGCATTGCAAGTCATAACAGTAACAGAATTACAGTTATCAAGTAGCAATAAAAATAATTTTATAGATGAGGTCAACACAACATGAGGAACTTTATTAAAGTGTCACAATATTGAAAACCACTAATGTGGAGGGAAACAAACACACTATGTCTTGATTTGAAGCACAAATACCCACAGTATCAAACATCTTACATATACAGTATCTCCTTTTCCATGGATGCTGCTCGAAGGACTAATTCTAAAATAATGAGACCTACAGCCAAGGTCTGAGGGTTAATACTTCACGAGGCCATTGTATATAATAGTAAAAGTTTAAAATGACCTGTATTTCCAAGTAACACTGCATTAGTTCATTTGAATATGATAGATTCATGTTAGGAGTTAAAATATTGTCTAGAAAAAAACATAGAACAAATCATCATACCAAGAAAATGCTGTTAGTATCCTAGAACGTGAAATCCTAGGGCTTCTCAGGATACATACTGAAGTATGGGCAAAAAAGTTGGATTTGCAGCTAAGAGCACTTGCTTTTTTCACAGAGCACCTGAGTTCAGTTTCCACCACCCTCATCAGCAGGCTCATAACTGCCAACAATTCCTGTTTCATAGGATCGGATCCCTGCTTCTGGGCCATGTGTGCACCCACACATGGGTATGAAACAGAGCCTCCCACTAGTCATTAAAAATAAAATAAATATTTAAAAATATCAAATGTAACACATATAGAATGAGAGCATTACAGACCATTTTTGTGTTTTTTCCTACAAAGAATTGGAACTAACATTTTTAAAATAATCACTGGCAATGATGGAAGTAAGAAACAAATTCAGTTGACATAAGAGATAATTTCTTGACTTTCGCCCTCACTGCTTCTTTTATTTCCTAAAACTCAGATTGGTGTTGATATAAAGTGGAGATTGTAGAGAATGAGACACACAGTGAGCGTAAGCCTGCCTGTTTTCGATGAAAACAAGTCAAGACTGAATTTTTTTTACATAAAGAAAAAAGAGGGAAGTGGGGCAGAAAGAGAGAAAGAGGAGAGACTGATGATAGATAGATAGATAGATAGATAGGTAGATAGATAGATAGATAGAAAAATAGATAGACAGAAAATAGATTTCTAATCTTTCAAGTGAACTTTTAAAACACAGACTGTAAAATAGCTATTGGCACACCTTGACAGTCCTGAGAGTTGCTACTCCACCTGGAGACTTCCTAATGCGCACAATAGTCACTTACTGTTCTCCTGTCATAGACACTGACAAAGGAAGCAAGAGGCTTTATCCAGGGCACTCTTTTTTGTCTTTTTTCCCTGTTTATTTGGGTGGGGGTTGTCTCAATCATACTTTCTCAGCCTCCCCAGTGCCAGTTCCTGAACCACAGACAAATACAGCATGCCTATCGAGCTGTAATTTTAATTTTGTAACTGTTTCAGTGAAATATAATCCATACATTAGATATTTCATTTGCTTAGAGTTCACAACTGAACATCTTTCAATTTTAAAATATCTTCCACTTCTGAAAAACTGTAACACTAGCCCTAGATACTTATCTGTCACCTTCTCCTAGCAATTTGCTTTTTTGATTTTCACAAATATAACATAAAATATATTCCACTTTGTTAATGATTTATTTAGCTTAAAGAGAATAAGGGTAGCAGAGTTGTAAAGTAAAAATATATGTTTGTGTTTTAATTATATTCCATTGAGTTACTATTTCTCGATGTGTTTATTGAACCTTAATAATTGTGTTGCTTCCAGTTTGAATTACTGTGAATAATTAAGCTTTACATATTTGAGAATACACATTGGTATGAATGTTTTTCTCTATTCTCTTATGTGTATATTGTGTGTGAAACTTGTGGGTTATGTGGTTATTCCTTATGACTGCCTTTGGAAAACCACAGAACAATTCCTCAAGTATATTTACTAGTTTACACTTCTACTGGACCACTTTAACTTAATAGTGTTGACTTCATGTTTTTGGTGTATATGTGTGTGTGTGTGTGTGTGTGTGTGAGAGAGAGAGAGAGAGAGAGAGAGAGAGAGAGAGAGAGAGAGAGAGAGAGAGAGAGAGAGATGTAAACATGTGTGATATGTGCATGTAAGCAGAGGACTTAATTTTTAATGTATTTTATATGTATGAATATTATGCCTGCTTGTTGTCTGTGCACTGCATGCATCACCTGGGACCACAGAAGAGGTCATCAAATCCTGTTGTACTGGAGTTACAGATGGCTATGAGCTACCATGTGGGTGCTGGGATTTGAATACAGTCATCGTCAAGAGTAGTTAGTAGCTAGCTAGTAGTTAGTAGCTCTTAACTGCTGAGTCTACTTCCACCTTGATTTCTGGGATAATGTATCTCAATGGCCTTAGGCAAACTAAGTCAGCTAGGCTGGCTGGCCAGAGAGCCCTAGGGATTCACCAGTCTTTGCTTCTCTAACCCTAGATTAATGGTACACACTACTACTTCCAGTTTTTAAAGGTGGGATTTATGCTTTATTGCCTAGAAAATATATCTAGTCTCCATGACTCTATGAAGAAGGAAAAATAGTCATTTGTGCCTAGGGTATTAATGTCTTGGCATATCAGGATCAACTGTGGATAGACAAGGTTATCAGTCACACCTAGAGACAGAAGGAACACATTCCATGTTAGAACATAGATCCTGAGCCTTCCATTGGCCATTGTCTATTTATCTACCCATTAACTTTTACTCAAAACCTTTGCCTTTATGATTTCCAGGAACTTAGACATATCTCTTAATCTTTCTAAACATCTTTCCTGCTCAGTAAAACATACACAATAGACTGTGGCAGTACTTGTAAGTTCCAAATTCTTAGTCCCCAGAAAAACCAATTTGGTCATTTTTTCCACAGTGGCATATCATCTACTATTACGTATAAGTAGAGGTACTTTCAATTTTTGTAAGAACCAAGAAGAAATACAGGAATAAATAAATAAGATAATCTTGAAATGTCAATTGCATGGTAAAAGAACATACTGTGATTACTGGGACCATTATACTCTATTTCCTGAGCCATCCTTCCATTGAGCAGCATTTGTTTATCCATTATCAAATGTTATTAACTCTTGCTTATATAGTAGACAGGATTACTATATTCCTTAGTATTTTCTTCTGTAAAGACCAGCCTCAAGCTCATGATTTTCCTACTTCTGCCTCTGAGCACTAGGATTAAAGACATATGCCATCAGACCTAGCCAGTGCGGAAGCATGTGAACATGCTGCTAAGGTGTACTGGGAGCCAGAGGATGAAATCTTTTGTTTTTCTTACATTGCTTTTGGAGGCAAATTGCAATATGTCTTTAATTTTCCAATATGCATCTCTGCAGGAGATTCCTATGAAGTTACTTTACTACATTCTCCTTGCCATGTACATCACTGAACAGACTGAAAAGACACAGCTTATTTCTGCTAGCGTTCTGCTTCCTCCATTGTTCATATCCATCCCCTACTTTGCAAACCCATTTTATCTGCATAAATCCTACTATAAACTGTAAGAACAGGGGGAAGGTGTCTCTTGACTGTAGGAAGAAGTCAAATAATACAGACTAGATGATATCTAATGAATGAATTGTTTGTTAACTTTATTAAATAAAAAATGTTCAGGCAGTCACAGTGGCTGGGAGTTGAATAGTAAAATAACTATAGACTTGGTGGCACTCAGAGGAAGGATAGCAGGTAACCAAGAAGAGACTTGATACCCTATGAGCATATACAGGGGGAGGAAATCTCCCTCAGGAACAGTCATAGGGGAGAGGAAGGAGGGGAAAATGGAGGGAGGGAAGAATGGGAGGATACAAGGGATGAGATAACCATTGAGATGTAACAAGAATAAATTAATAAAAAATTAAAAAATAACTATATCAACCTGCACAAGATCTGGGTAACAGTGAAGCCACAGACATTCTATCATGATGCTGGAAGCACTTCTAGGAGCTAACAGTGACAAAGGGTGGGAGGATATCATGTTTTTAGTGGTGTAGTCACTTCTACATTTCTCAAGCTTCTGTGACTAACTCCTCACAAGTTACTTTAATCAATCCTCATTAAGCTCATTGCTCCACTTAAAAGAGACATGCTATCTCAGACAGAGGGGAGGACATTCTAGTGGGACTCTAGATGAGAGAAGCATGGGAGAATGGCAAAGTAGAAGGATCCAGAGGGTCCTAGAAGCCTACAAGTAGAACATTATGATAGGCAGATTTGGGCTCAGGGGTCCCGCTCAAACTAAGGCACCAGCCAAGGACAATACAGGCGGTAAACCTTAAACCCCTACCCAGATCTAGCCAATGGGCAGAACACTTTCCACAGTAGAGTGGCGAGCGGACTATTACTTTCTCACATACTCTGGTCCCTCACCTTTGACCATGTCCCCTGGAGGGGGAGACCTGGTGGCACTCAGAAGAAGGACAGCAGGTTACCAAGAAGAGACTTGATACCCTATGAACATATACAAGGGGAGGTAATACCCCTCAGAAACAGTCATAGGGGAGGGGAATAAGGGGAAAATGTGAGGGAGGGAAGAATGGAAGGATACAAGGGATGGGATAACCACTGAGATGTAACAAGAATAAATTAATAAAGGAGAAAAAAAGACTTATCATATAAATTCACAGTGACTGTGATGTCATGTAAAGGACCCACACAGGTTCAAGTCAGGTGGGGTTTCAGCACTGAAATGAGGAAATGGATATGGATTCCCACTTCTATCCAATAAATATTGGCAAATGATAAAAAAAAAAAAAGAGACCTGCTAGTAGGATCATTCAGAAAGCAGAAGCGTGAGGGACAAAAGAAAAAAATTGGGTAGACATGAAAAGAATACGTACATACATATGTGAAAATGTTATAATGGAGCCTGCCATTAGAGTCCAATAAATAATTAAATAAGGAATTATAGAAACAAACAATCCAGACAAAGAGTTTCCCCTTGACTTTACCAGTCTTCAGCTGTTTATGATAAATGTCTGTACCATTCACTGTCTGATCCATTCATTTAGGTCAAGTTATTTACAGCCTTGTGCTCTTAATTAACAATTTGTCTGTGTAAGCCTTCTGTCCCCAGTGTAATGAAAATTGGCTGGGGGTCAGAGTGTGAGTCATGTTTCCATGTCTCTCTTGGCATCAACAGGGCCACGTAATGCCCTCTCCAAGTGTTTGTTGATTGATGGACTGTCTGAACAGCTGAATCTCCACTGCCAAATGCCAGCAACAAGCTCTCACACTGCATTGCCATAACTGACATGCTCAAGCTTTCCTACTTGTACAAACCTGGCTCATGATTCAAGGCACCATGGATCTGGAAGCCTTTTGTCAGTGTATAAGAGCGTGGCCATCTGGTGTTGTCATCATGAGCTTCTGAGAGGAAAAACTGAGGCTGTTTTACTAGTACAGACCTAAATGTCCAGTTCTAACTGCTGCATGCTAAAATTATGTTCAAGACTTAGTCCATTTTATCCCCCCAGATTCCCATAAATTTTATAAGGCCTGCTTCCTCGGTGTCCACCCTATTCTGACATTTGCTCTCCAGGTACCCCAAGTGTCTTATCTTGGGATTTTATATATATATATATATATATATATATATATATATATATATATATATATATATATACACACCATAACCATGGCAACTTTTATAAAGGCAAACATTTAATTGGGAATGACTTACAGTTTCAGAGGCTTAGTTCATTATCATCATGGTGGAAAGCATGACAGCATATGGGCCAACATGATTCTGTAAAAGCTGGAGTTCTGATCCACAAACAGCAAAGAGAAGACTGAATGTACTTTCACACTGGTTATAGCTTGAACATTTAAGATCTCTATGCCTTACCTCCACAATGAGACACTTCCTCTGACAAAACCATACTTCCTCCTATAAGGCCACATCTCCTAATGTGCCACTCCTATGACCAAGAATTCAAACACATGAATATATAGGAACCACACCTATTCAAGCCACTACCCAAAACTCTCAAGGAATCTTACATGGCTGATTTTTATTGTTGTTTTTTGTTTTGTTTTCTTTCTATCATACAATTCTTTTGTGATTGGGATATCCTTCTCCTCATTCATGCTTGGTCAAATTATATTTATTCTAAAAAGGAAAGTGGAAGCCTTCCTTTCCTCTCACATCATGTGTCTTTCCTGTGCCTTCCCTGTAACCTGTATCTCTATATTTCACCTTCAAATGACACTCGGGATCTGCTGGAGAACAACTTTCATCCAGCCTCCATCTGGACACCTGTGCAGAATACAGGCTCCTAAATGTCACATTAAAGAGAAGCAAACTGAAAGTGAAGTACAAAATGAAAACTTAGAAACTGAAGGAAAGTGATAACTTGTGTGACCACTAAATTATTTTGCTTTAATAATAATGGTAATAAAAATAATAATCTAATGTTCTCAGGTCCATGCTGGAGCAAACATAGAGAATCAGAAGTGAAGTAAGAAATTCAATTTCATCAATTTCTATTAAGCCAACACGAGAAGCTACAAATATACCAGTGACCACTAGGATGATAAATATTTCTAACTTGAGCGTGATGCCTGTATCCTAGGTGGATTTACCTATCTACTTGACACAGTGCTGAGTCATCTGAGAAGGTCATCTCAGATGAGAGCTGCTGTGATTAGGCTGGCTTGTAGGTCTGTGGAGAAATATCTTGTTTATTGATTGACACAGGTGGATCCAGAGTAGTGTGTGTGGAGACTTCCATTCCCTGGACAGATGGTGCTAAGTGTTGATCCTGAGAGTTTGCCAGTAAGTAGTATTCTTCCATGGTTTCTCCTTCAGGCTCCTGCTTGAATTCTTGCCTTGATTTCCCTCAAAAATTGACTATGAGTTATAAATAAACTCCTCTCTCCCCATATGTTGCCTTTATCTCAACAACAAATTTGAAAATAGACACACTGAAATCCAGTAACTGCATATCTCAGCTGCTCATAGCCAGGAATGTCTCTATACAGCTCTGTCAGCTTGCTGTGATAATCAAAGCACTTGGTTCTGTATTTATGTGCCATCAGTAATAGGATTTTCTCATCTACATGATTTTAGCTAAAACATTGAATCATTAATTATAATTTATTTGAAATTGAGGACAGGGTTCTTAGACTCATTCTGTTTACTTGATTTGCAAATGGAGGCTAGCTACAATTGATTAAACAAATATTAGGGGAGCCATGGTTAATTGGAAGGATGTACATTATAGCCATCTAGCCACCACTTTTAATCAGGATGAACACTTCTATCCTTATAGTACAGGCATCTCCCTACCCTTTAGCATTAGTGACCAGGACTTAATTAATAATATCACTATATACATCTCCTTCTTAGGTTTGACATATTATACAACATATAATTTATGTAATACAATTTTGTAAAATCACTACTACCTCCTTTTCACTGTCAAAAGTCATATCTTTCAGATTTGTGAGGTCAATCCATGAATTTGTTGTGTAGAAACTATGAACTAATATCTTGTGTGACATAAGCCAAAGAGAAATTTCCAGCTTTTACGTTGTTTATCTCAGCCATTTTCTCATGACAGAAGAGAGCTAACTAACAGCAGATGATCAGAAAAATCACTAATATTTAAATGATTATCCTCTACTTCTCTACAGATGAACAAAGTTATACATATGTCCTCTCTGGTACATACAAGCAACTCTGTTACAAAAGCATGTTATCAAATTTGCATGGTTCCATTTTATCATTCTCACTGTTACAGTAAAGTGTTGGGTTTGAGAAGAATGGAATCTTAGCCCTTAGAGGTTCTATTAACTCTTGATAACACTCTCAATGGGGACCAGGCCTTCAACACAATTCTCCAAAATATAGTCAAGTTTCAAAATATTATAACCACTTTAAATCATACTAGAATATTGTGTGTACTTGAAAGTGGTAGCACGTTTTTATTGGTAGAGGACCTTTAGAACATGGAGATTAGTCTAACTATAATAATACAAAGGCTTGATGCAGCTGACCACATCTCATGTAGACAGGAAAGAAGACAGAGCTATTATCAGGATCTCTGAAGATGGTACAACCTCGCTTACACTTGAGGGCTTTTGTATTTATTTTAAGGGATTTGGCACTGGGTACTCCTCATCAAGTGAGATTGGTTCAACATCCAAAGACAATGTTTGATTTGCTGAAATTCTTAAAATATTAAGGAATAGAATTGACCTACTTTTCTCTTTGAAGGCTTGTAGACAGAATTCGCCAAAGTTCCTGTAAATTGAGGACACCCGTTCCCTTTTGTGACAGAGAATAGAGGTCTCTCCAGAACTGGACTTCCTTGGCCATGCAGCTAATCAGAACTCTGTACAATAGAACCATAGTCAAAAAGGCTTGAGCTCTAGATCTTGACTCTGTATTAAGTGGAGAAGGAAAAGCGCTACAATAAAAGTTATTTTGAAGACTAGGCTTATATACTTTTTTCTGTTCTATTCTTATTTCCTTGAGTTGTCCCATAATAAACATAAAAATTATATGACGTCCCCACAACTTCAAAAGGAAGCACAGAAGAGTTATTTTTCTTTTCTATTATTTAGTGTTCAAAAATATGTTAATAAAATTAACCAAAGAATTTCTCTTACTTTTATGTAATATCCTGTTTTCTTAGTACTCATATATACTTAAGCAATACTATCTTCCGTCCCAACCATAGTTTTGACAGCTTTAAAAATAGCCTTCAAAATAGAATTTGGGTCTGTAGAGATGACCTAATG
This sequence comes from Acomys minous, assembly GCF_964271855.1. Taxonomy (NCBI): domain Eukaryota; kingdom Metazoa; phylum Chordata; class Mammalia; order Rodentia; family Muridae; genus Acomys; species Acomys minous. Next base: position 73,379,223 of record NC_140483.1, on the reverse strand, counting down.
TGGAAAATGTCAGGCATGTATGAAGCCCTGATTTACCAGAGGCCTCATATATCCAGATATGATTGCACTATCTCTACACCCAGCACTATAATAACATGATTGGTGAATGAAAAATAAAAAGTTTCTGGAAGCTTGTGGGCCAGCTTGCCTTGTATACACAATAGACCATAAGAAGATACTATTTCAAACACAGCAGAAACAAGGACTGAAATGCAATAGACCTCTGACCTCCATACATGTGCAATGGTACACAAATGCCTAACATTGAACACATAAACATAAAAACACCATAACCACTGAATCATAAACACAGAAGGATTAAAATGAAAGAATGTGAGGCTAACAGAATGTTCATCTGTGTAGCTCTAGCACTCATGGAAATGAGGCAAGAAAACACAAAACTCAAGGCTAGCTGAGCTATATAGCAAGACCACATCTTGCAAAACAGAACAAACAGAAGAAAGAAACAAAGAAAGAAAAAAGACTAAAGAAAGAAAAAAGAGAAGGAGGGAGGAAAAAAGAGTGAAGGGAATACAAAATGAATAAAGAAAAAGGAAGAATAAAAGAATAAGTAGGACAGGGATGAGGAAAGGAAAGAAAAAGAAGAAGAAAAGATAGAAAAGAGAAAGAGAACTGGGTGTGATGGCTCACATCTTTAATCCCAGCAGTCAGGAGGCAGAGGCAGGCAGATCACTCTGTGTTCAAGGCCAGACTGTTCTACAAAGTGAGTCTAGGACAGCGTTGCTACACAGCGTTGCTACTCTGTCTTGAAAATACCAAAAGAAAATAAAAAAGAAAGAAGAATAAAAAATGTAGAGGAGTGGAGGGTGGTGTAGAGAAGGAAAGGGGAGGGGATGGGAGAAGAGAGAAAAAACCTACAAATTAGTGTGTTTTACCCTGGAATAACATGTGCTGAGGTTACAGGAACACATGGCACTGTGTCTTCACAGTGCATGACAGTCCATGGTGTCAGGTTGTGGGTAGTAGAAGACAGTGAGTCAGAAATACAGACCCAAGGAGATCAAGTGGTTTTTAGTTATAAAAGCTTTGCCTAAACAGATTTTCCAGTTCCAGAATGGATTCAGCAAAGTTCACTCTGAACTATGATGTTTTGAGTGCGCTCTCTCAAACTCAAGGTGTAGAGAACCTATGTTGCTTCTGAATTTCAGAATGTAGTCAGTGCTTCAGAGGTATGCAACAGAAATGACCCTGTGGAAGGTGGCAAAGTCTATGATAAAGGATTTGTCCTTGCTGAGGTAAATCTCAGGTCACCTTAGTGCTTGCCACGGATGATAATCTGATTTTGAATCATTAGTAATAATGAAATTCTAAGATGGCCTATTGATAGATCAGTGGACAAGTGTCTGCTATGAACACATAGGACATGTAGTCAGAGTCCAAAAATCATGTAAATCTGGAGCTTGAAAGCCCAGGCCTATAATACTAGCGCAGTGGCATGGAGACATCTGAGCCATAGGGTTAACTGTCAGCCAGTCTAACCAATTAAGTGAGCTCCAGGTAAGATTAGATACACTTCCTCAAAATTCCAAGGTGATGGGCAATATAAGAGACACTACTTAATATATGCCCATTCATGATATCCATATCCATACACTACATGAGTGATGCTCGCATAACACATGTCATGTACAAAGTTCTCAAAGAACCTCCTTATGGAGTGGGCTTCATATGTGGCAAACAAGCTCCTGGGCAAAATATCCTCATTTTTGCCATAGACAGAATTCTACTTTAAAATGGGCAAGCTTAAATCCAGGCAGAGGGGACAGCTGAACTCGGGCAAGACAGAATAAGCAAGTCCTCAATAGTTCCTGCCTAGCGAATAAGTCTGGCAGATTTGGGCTAGAAGGCCAAAGATAAGGCTCCAACATTATAGACTGTTGGGTGACTATTCAGGCAATAAACAGTCTCAGTCATTTTTCATCTTGGAAGCTGCTAACCTGCACTACCAATTCACTCAGACATTAAAGTCTTATTCCTTCTCAAGTCTCTGAGGGTGGTTGAAGACAAGATAGTTTAGTTTTACAATAAGTTTAGTTGGTTAGAGGATAAAATCTTCTTGGATCAAGATAAAGGATTTAATTAATAGAGATGAGATATGAAAGATATTGAATTTCATGCAGAAATTTAGACCCAAAAAGATAGGAAAGATGTTTATTTCAATTTTGACAAATACAAATAGCCAAATCGCTATGAATGTAACATTTGTATAACCCATGATTGTCTCATGGTCATCCCTGCTGTATGCAGTTTGTTTAACTTATGTGTAATAAAATAAATATGTATGTTTAACAGAGAAACTGTATTGATACTTTAATATGTACATATTATGATAACAAATAACAATCTCAATTAATATAGACTACAAATGTATTTAATAAAGTCTACCTAAACCTAGAATGAGCCTAAGGAAAAATATTTGGGAATGAGATTTACAACTTTAGATCCAAAATAGCATGTTTCTTATTATCCCATTGAAGTCTGTCCCTCAAGCTTTGAAATAATTCAGAGTATTCTTTACATGTGTTATTTAAGTAATAACAGTAAAAAACAAGTTCAAGTCTAAAGGTATCCTTGTCCTAGTTGAAGTCACTGTCCTTTTTTGTCAAGAGCAAGTGCATGGTATTAATTGTCAACATGTCAGGATCTAAAATCAAGTCAGAGGCAAACTTCCAGGCACACCTGGGAAGGACATGTTGGGTAGGTTAGCCTCTGTATATGCCTGAGGGATGTTACCTTGATTATATAGGAAGATCCTTCCATGTTTATGACATCATTGCTTTACTTGGGATCCTGAACTGTATAAAAGAGAAAGAGAGCTAACCACAAACAAGCACTCAGCTCTCTGCTTTCTAACAGTGGATGCAATGGGAACATCTCCATCAATCCCCTGCTGCCATGCTTTTTCCACCTTGAGGGAATGTACTCTGAAACTGTGCAGCAAAATAAGCATTGCTCCCTATATTCCTTTTTTTTTTTTTTTTTTTTTTGGAGTTTTTTTTTTTTTAATCACACCAACAAGAATGAAACTGTGACCCACAGAGAACATGGTCTGGTATCACTAAAGCTCTTTGTAGCTGTTTCTACAAGGACATATGAAAAATAGACCAAATCCATTGCATATTTTCAAGGAAATCATCAAAAATTACATATTACAATCTAAATGAAAGGCCTTAAGATGAATGACATCTTGGTCCCTTTAGTTCATCATCTAATTCATACTTTTTTCTTCTATGTGTGCATGTCTTAAAATGATCCTATTGTGAAGTTTGATGACATTTTTCACTATTGATCTTTGTGATGAGTTCTAGCCTGAGCAACAGGTCCTGTGCAATGCTCACTGGATCCTGCCTCAACTCCTTGACTGAGAAATGGGATACTTTATAGCTCTTTATACTCACACGTATGAGTATTTCAAGACAAAAGACAAAGAAAAATACAAAGCAGGCATTCTACTGCCATCCTTTATCTTTATCAAAATCCATCACCCAAAACAATAAAATGCAAATTCTTTCTCTGTGGGAATTGTATGTACTTTGTAAATTTTTCTCTCACTTTAGTGCAAAAGATTCCAAATACCTTTGATCTGCAGTGACTTTGTAGGAAAAGTTGGATGTATAATGATAGTCAATCCTTTCCACAAGGATCAACTTCACATCCTGATAGAGAAATAAGAAACCCTGACCTAGTCATAGGCAACTCTTTGAATTCTGAACATGCTGAGCAATAAAGAAACAGTGTCATACTCTATAGGATACAAGACTTCCAAGGGCAGACTAGCTGGTCCTTAAAGCTTTCTGAAAAGACCATTCATTAGATAAGAAGGCTGAGCAAGCATGACAGCTTGAATCATAACCTCCAGTACATCAAAAGCCAGGTGCAGCTTCATGGGGCCTATAACCCTAACAATGTGAAAGGTTGAGACAAGAGGATCCTAGGACTTGGTGGCTACCAGCATAGTTCCAGGTTTAGTGAGAGACCCTCTCTTGAAGGTGTAAAGCAAAAAGTGACAAAGCAAGTACCTTACTTCCCTCTCTTTCCTCTGTGAATAAGGAAGGGCACATGTAACCCTACAACATAGAAGCATACAATATACCACTCCCCATGTACACACACACACACACACACACACACACACACACACACACTCACTACACAATGGCTACTGAAACACTTGCCATTTGATTATATATTATTTTCCTTTCAGGCAGCCAGTGAGTTCTCAGTTATTTTTAAAAAATGTTTGTTTTGAATTTTAAGGAAAAAATAGTATTTGTTTTGGCTTTTTCAGTGTCCTCTCATGCTTTCTTGGTAGAAAAATATGAGAACCAAAAAATATTTAGTCCAGTTGAAAGACACATTAAGCAATTCAAATTTAATAAAATATCAAAAATCCTCTTGGGGAAATAATTTATAGACTAGGCTTCTGACACAAGCTTCACTCATTTGGCTATGCAGCTATTCATTTAACTTCCTTCCACTTGTTCCAGCAATTTACAGACATATCTGCAATGATATATTATTTTTTCTTCCTTAGAGCTAGGTAACCCGGCAGCACTTACCAGCCACTCTCATAGTCGAAAGTATGTGTTAATGGACTGGCATGTGCTTAATAATAGAAGCAGCTCCTGGGTTCTTTAGAAAAGAGCCTCACCAGGGCCTGTATCATAGAAAATTGCATTTGTGACCCAAGGTCTACAAATCTCTGTGCTCAAACATCTTACCAATTAGTGAGAGATAGCTCAGTGCCAGCTCACATTTATATTCTCCAAATAAGGAGGATCGTGGTTTAAATTTTATAACTGTGAACATGAAAAATATTAACATTCAAAATAATTAACTCACCTCTATTAGTGGGAATATAATAAATATTAGAAAACTCCCCTGACTACACAGATCTCCTCACAGCTTTTACAACCCTATTGAATGGGACTGTAATAGTCAGTGATTTTATTGCTGTCACAAAATACCATGACCAAGAAGCAAATTGGGAACCCTGACTAATATAGGGACCCTTGTAGCTATAGATTCTGATGCAGTATGGAGGGAATGGTCATATATCAATCAGCCTCTCAACCCTACCCTAAATGTTTCAGGTATATTTTATCAATAATGGCTATCATAGTTTTATAAGGAACTTTTATGGCTCTTTCTGTGTGTGTTTGTGAGAAGAAAGGGTCCCCATGTATATGTGTTCACATACATAGAACACAGAAGACAGCCCTAAGTTTCCCCCTAAGGCACGTAGTCTACCTCCTCTGAGACAATAGCTCTGCCTTGACTGGTGCTTACTGATTAAGCTAGGCTAGCTGGATCACCAGATCCAGGGATACATATGTCCCCAACCACCCCAGGCTGAGCTCATAAGTCTATGTCACCATGGCCAGCTTTTTATGATATCTTGGGATCACACACAGGCCCTTGTGCTTCAGATGCAAACATTTTTCTTTCTGATATGTCTCTGTAGTTTGAAAAGTGATCTTTTTTTCTGCCATTCCTGTAATAGATGCACAGCTGATCTCTAGTGGTTTACACATCTTTATTGAGATACACTTTTTGAATTAATACACTTACACATGAGCCAGCCTCATTTCTTGGAATTAATGAACATAAAAGGGCAGAAGTAGCTATGCCTAGGATTAGGTTACTAAAAGGCCATGGCTTCTATTTGAGGTGTTGTCATTGTTATTATTTTTAAAAATTTGACAGGATGTAGAACCAACTCTGGGAATGTGTATGATAGAGTTTATACACTGAGTTAGATGAGGCAGGGAGGCCCATGGTCTGTGTGGGTACACCATTCCACTGGCTGGAGTCAAAAGGAGAAACTAATCATTCATCCCTCTGTGTCTCTGGACTGCAGATGCCATGTGACCCAACAGTTACCTCAACCTTCAGCAACCAGGACTATGGCTTCAAAATGAGAGCTGAAATAAATTATTTCTTGAAGTTGCAGTAAGAGGCCCTATTTTAAGAGAAGAAGGTGGGGATTGATAGTGTAGGATATTGAATGACCTCCAGCAGTCTCCTTATGTAAACGGCCCAACAATTTACAAACTTGAGGCTTTCCCATGGTCGAACCAAGTTGTGACTAATATATTATATTCTTTAATATTTAACTTAGTTCTTTTTAGTATATTTGAATAATAAGATTCACTTACCAATGGGAGAAGAATGTCATGTAATTAGAGAATGATGTAGTAAAACATGTGTTGAAATATGATTAATAGCATGGAAATGGAAGACTTCACTTGGATTATTTATCTTCACATATTTTACATAGTTTGTTGGCTGATCTATATACCACAGCCCCACACTATGCACATTGGCCAATCTCACTTAGTACTTGCCATCTAAAAATACATAGCACTACTTGATAGTAACGAGCTATTCATAAGATAGCCAATGAAGAAATAGGGAAAAGTTACTTCTCTCCCACACTTAAGAGCTCCTGCTTGTAACTGAGCAGAGATAGTACATACATTTATTCCAAGCACTTGGAAGGCAGAGGCAGGTGGATCTCTGAACTTGAGGCCAGACTGATCTATGCAGTGAGTTCCAGGTCATCCAGGGCTATACAGAGAAACCCTATTTTGAAAAACCAGAAGAAGAAGAAGGTGGAGGAGGAGAAGAAAGAAAGAAAGAAAGAAAGAAAGAAAGAAAGAAAGAGGATGAAGAGAGAGAGATAGAAGAATGAAAAAAGAGAGGGGAGGAAGGGAGAGAGAGGGAGGAGAAAAGAATGGAGTGACTCTGTAGGCTGGAGACAACTTAATGATTTTGAGAACTTGTTGTTTTTCCATTCTGTCTTCATTGTGCACATATCCACACAAATGAAGTATATACAACATACAACACATACACAAATACACACAACTCTTTTCCACACTTCACCCAAGTTAAGACTGTTTAGAAAAGTTTCCTTATGTCCTGAAGCCATACATATCAGTATACACCTAAAACCTTTGAAATGTATTCAAGAAATACAATTCGTAAAGCTCACCAATTAATATGAAATAAAACTTGGGTCCCGTAACAAAAATCCTCCCATGATCTTGTAGAAATATGACATGAAAGCCAGACAAATTCTAAATAAACTCACAGCTCTGTCCTTTTAAAACTTGTGATTCTGGAGACATTTCTCTAATGTAATTTCTGTAACGTTTCCTGAGATGCTAGCTGAATTTGGCGCACAGTTTGGGCCCAAGATCCTAGCTGAACTTGCTGGGCAGTTTGGGCCCAGAGACTCTGGCTGAGCTCGGCATGTGGTCCAGGTGCTGAGATTCTAGATGAACTTGGCGAACTAAGTGTGTGGTTTGGGCCCAAGACCCTGGTTGTACTCAGTGCTAACTGGACTATGTGCGAAGGAGACCCGTTTGGTTCCAGAGACGAGAACTGGACTCAACACTCAGGTTGGGTCTATAGATGCTAACTGGACTCAGTATGTGTGTGGTTTGGGTCCCGTGTCACTAACCTGGATTCTGCAAGCAGTCTGGGTCCTGAAAAACTACTGGGAACCACACACCAGTAGAGCCTCAGAGCTCTGGGACCAAGGAACTCTCAGGGAGACAGGAAGTAGAGTGGCCATCAGACTGCCTCCTCCTGACCTGATTCACTCCCTGGAGAGCTCTGGTGCTACAAGGGGACCCAGAAGTCTCTGGACACTTTAGCCTGACTCAGCATGCATTCTGATACCTAGGACAATTACAGGAACCACAGGACAGAGGAGCTAGAGATCACTGTCTGTGAGAGACCCAAACTATGGGGCTGGCCTCCTGAAATCCAGAACAGTGAAGCATCAGAGCTTCTGGCCTCAGAAAATCACGAGAAAACAGGTGAATCTATCCTCAGACTCCCTCTACCCAACTCCAGAAGCCACCTCCCAAAAACATAGATGGCAAGATGACTAAAGGACAGCATAAAATCATATGCAGAAAAAACCAAACCAAAACAAAACAAAACAAAAAATATGGTATCTCCAGATCCCAGCTATCTCAAAGAAAATAACACAGAGAACACAAACACAACGGAAATACATAAAATGACTTCAAATCATTAGTAACAAGGAAGATAATGGAGGAAACAAATACAATTCATAATGAAATGCAGGAAGATGCAGCCAAAGAAGTGGAAGACATAAAAGAGGCCTATTGAGAGGCACTTGAAAAATTTCAGGAAAATAGAAACAATGAGATTAAGGAAATCAATAAAACTGCTCACGCTCTGAAGGCCTATAAAGAGGCAATGGAAGAAACTCAGGAATATACAATTAAATGACAGAAATCAATAAAACAGTTCAAGATCTGAAGATGAAAATGGATTCAATGATAAACACATAGACAGAAGAAAAAGAGGAATGTGAGAGCTCAGAGAGGAAGGCAAGCAACACAGAGGTGAGCCTTTCTAACAGAATCCAAAAGATGGAGGAGTGAATCTCAGGTCTAGAAGATACAGTCATAGATCTTGAAGCAATCATTAAAGAAAACACTAAATATGCAAAAATCGTGACACAAACCACCCAAGAAATCAAGGACACCATGAAAAAAAGAAATTTGAGGATAATTGGCATTGAAGAAAAAGAGGATGCCAGACTCCAAGGCCCAGAAAATATTCTCAACAAAATCATAGAAGAAAACTTCCCCAATCTAAAGAAAGAGATTCCTATAAACAAAGAAGAGGCATGCAGAAGACCAAATAGAATAGACCAGAAAAGAAAAACTTCCCATCACATAATGATTAAAACACAAAACAAAGAACAAAGAAATATACAGAATAAAAAATATTAAAAGCTGCAAGGGAAAAGGGCCAAATAACATTTAATGGCAAGCCTATCAGAATTACACACGACTTCTCAGGAGAGACCATAAAAGCCAGAAGGGCCTGAACAGAGGTCCTGCAAACCCTAAGAGACCACAAATGCCATGCCAGACTACTTTAACAGCAAAACTATCGATAACCATTGAGGTAGAAAACAAAATATTCCATGGCAAAAATAAATTCAAACAGTACCTATCCACAAATCCTGCTTTACAGAAGATACTGGAAGGAAAACTCCACCCCAAAAGGACAAGCTACAACCGAAACTACACAGGAAATAGAAAACTACACCATCAAAAAACACAACCACACAAATGCTTTCCTGGTCCAACATCAAAATTAAGACTCTTAACAGTCACTGGTCATTAACATCTCTCAACATCAATAGTCTCTATTCTCTAATAAAAAGACAAAGACTAACTGAATGGATAAATAAAAATGATCCAACATTCTTATGCATTCAAGAATGCATCTCACACGTCTCACCCATAAAGATACACATTACCTCAGGATCAAAGGCTGGCAAAAAAGTTTTCCAAGCAAATGGTCACAAGAAGCATGCAGGCATAGTCATTTTAATATCTAATAAAATAGACTTTCAACAAAATTAATCAAAAGGGATGAGGAAGGATGTTTCATACTCATCAAAGGTAAAGTCAAGCTAGATGACATCACAATTCTGAACATCTATGCTCCCAATACAAGGGCACCCACATTTATAAAAGGTCTATTAATGAAGCTTAAACCACATATCAGTCCCCACAAAATTCTAGTGAGAGACTTCAACACTCCTCTCTCTCACTGAAGGATAGGTCATTAAAACAGAAACCAAGCCAAGAAATAACATCATTGACGAAATCCATGAATCAAATGGATCTAACAGATATCTATAGAACCTTTCACCCAAACAAAAAGGAATATACCTTCTTCTTTGCAACCCATGGAACCTTTTCCATAATTGATCACACAGTAGGTCACAAAGCAAGCCTCAACAGATACAAGAGGATTGAAATAATACCTTGTATCATATCATATCACCATGGTCTTAGGCTTCACTTCAACAGAACACAACAACAGAAATATAAAAAAACCTACACACACATGGAAACTAAACTCTCTGCTTGATGACACCTGGGTCAGGGAAGAAATAAATTGAAGACTTCCTGAAATTCAATGAAAATGAAGGAACAACATATGCAAATTTGTGGGCAACATTGAAAGCAGTGCTAAGAGGAAAACTCATAGCACTAAGTGACTTTAAAAATAAATTTGAAAAAAATAAACTGGAAACATCCCACATAAGCAACTTAATGACACAGCTAGAAGCTCCAGAAAAAAGAAGCAGAAACATCCAAGAGGAGTAGACACCTGGAAATAATCAAACTCAAGGCTGAAATTAATAAATCAGAAAGAAAGAGAACAGTCCAAAGAATCAACAAAACCAAGAACTGGTTCTTTGAGAAAACCAAAAAGATAGACAAACCATTAACCAAACTAACTAAAGGCAGACAGGCAGTGTCCAAATAACAAAATCAGAAATGAAAAGGGAGACATAACAATAGACACTGAAAAAATACAAAAAATTATAAGATGATACTTCAAAGGCATATATGCCACAAAATTTCAAAATCTAAGGTAAATAGATGATTTTCTTAATCAATACCACCTGCCAAAATTGAGTGAAGAACAGATAAACAAGCTAAATAGTCCCATTTCCCCTATACAAATAGAAGCAAACAGTGAGAGTCTCCGAACCAAAAAAAAAAAAAAAAGAAAAAAAAAGAAAAACCAGGGCCAGATAGTATCAGTGCAGAATTCTACCAGACCTTCAAGGATGTGCTAATACCAATACTCTTCAAGCTACTCCAAAAGATAGAAATAGATGGAACATTACCAAATTAATTCTATGAGGCCATAGTCACATTGATACCTAAACTTCACAAAGACCCAACAAAGAAAGAGAATTTCAGACCAATTTCTCCTATGAACTTTGATCCAAAAATACTCAGTAAAATCATTGCAAAATGAATACAAGAATATATCAAAGATATCATTCACCATGACTGGGTAGGTTTCATTCCAGGCATACGAGGATGCTTTAATATACAAAAATCCATCAATGTAATCCACCATATAAACAAATTGAAAATAAAAAACCACATGATAATCTCCTTAGATGCAGAGAAAGCATTCAATAAAACCAACACTCATTCATGTTTAAAATTTTGAAAAAAAATTTGGAGAGATCAGGGATACAAGGCACATACCTCAACATAATAAAGGCTATATACAGCAAGCCAATATCCAAAATCAAATTAAATGGTGAGATACTCAAAGAAATTCCTATAAAATTTGGGACAAGGCAAGGCTGCCCACTCTTTCCATATCTCTTCAATATAGTACTGGAGTTCTGGTCAGAGCAATAATGCAACCAAAGGAGATCAAGGGGATCCAAATGGGAAAGGAGGAACTGAAATTATCCCTATTTGCAGAAGATATGATAGTGTAGATAAGTGATCCCCAAATTTCTACCAAAGAACTACTACAGCTGATAAACATCTTCAGCAAAATGGTTGCATACAAAATTAACTAAAAAAATTCATTAGCCTTCTTATATAAAAATGACACTCATGCAGAGGAAGAAATTAGGAAACCTACACCCATCACATTAGCCACAAGCAATATAAAATATTTGGGTCTTATTCTAACCAAGCAAGTGAAAGACTTGTTTGAAAAAATTACAAAACTCTGAAGAAAGAGATTGAAGACGACATAAGATGATAGAATGATGTTCCTTGATCAAGGATTGGGAGAATTAACATAGGAAAAATGGCCATCTTACCAAAAGCAATTTACAGATTCAATTCAATCCATATCAAAATACCTATACAATTGTAAAAGACATCAAAACTTCAATTCTCAACTTCATATGGAAAAAATAAAAATCCCAGAATAGCTAAAATAATCTTGTATAATAGAAGATCCTTCAGAGGAATCTCCGTACCTGATCTCAAGTTATACTATAAAGCAACAGTAAATAAAAAGCATGATACTGACATAGCAATAGGCTGCATAATCAGTGGAATCCAATAGAAGAACCCGAAATGAATCTATACACATATGTTCCCTTGATTTTTGACAAAAAAAAGGCAAATCTATTCAATGGAAAAAGGATAGCATCTTCAACAAATGGTGCTGATCTAATCAGATGTCTACATGTTAAAAAAATGCAATTATACCCATATTTGTCACTATGCACAAAATTCAAGTCCAAGTGGACCAAAGACCTCAACATAAAACCAGAGACACTAAAATGGTTAGAAGAAAAAGTGGTGAAGAGCATGGAACACATTGGCATGGGAGACAACTTCCTGAAAATAACACCAACAGCCCAAGCCTTAAGGTCAACAATTAATAAATGTTACTTCATGAGGTTGAGAAGCTTCTGCAAGGCAAGGGACACTGTCAACAGAACAAAGTGATCGCCTACAGACTGGGAGAAGATCTTCACCAACCCTACATCTGACAAAAGGCTAATATCCAAAATATATAAATAACTCAAGAAATTAAACACCACAAAACCAAATAACTCAATTGAGAAATGGAGCTCAGAACTAAACAGAGAATTCTCAACAGAGGAATAGTAAATGGCTGAGAAAAACTTAAAGGAATGTTCAACATCCTTAATCCTCAGGGAAATGCAAACCAAAACAACTCTGAGGTTCCATTTTACACCCATCATAAATGACTAAGATCAAAAACTCAAGTGATACCACAAGCTGGCGAGGATATGGAGAGAGAGGAACACTCCTTCATTGCTGGTGGGAATGCATACTTGTACATCCACTTTGGAAATCTATCTAGAGTTTTCTCAGGAAATTGGGGATAGGGCTTCCTCAAGACCCGGATATTCCACTCCTTGGAATAAACCCAGAAGATGCTCCAGCACACAACAAGGACATGTGCTCAACCTAATTGTCCCTCAGTAGAAGAATGGATAAAGAAACTGTGATACATTTATACTATGAAATACTACTCATCTATTGAAAGCAAGGAATTCCAGAAATTTGTGGACAAATGGATTGAACTAGAAATGATCATCATGAGTGAGTTAACCCAGAAACAGAAAGAGTCAAATCGTATGTTATCACTTATATCTGGACACTAGCACAAGGGGTATGTTCCATGAAAGTCTTCACATACCACTACAGTGGGACAGAGGGGAAAAGTTTCTATTAGGACTCTAGGTAAGAGAAGCAATGGAGAATGGGGAAATAGAAGGATATAGAATGTCCTAGAAACCTATAAGTAGAACATTATAATGGGTGTATCTGGGCCCAGGGGTTCTGCTCAAACTATGGCAGAAGCCAAGGACAATACATGCAGTAAACTTCAAACTCTTACCAAGTTCTAGCCAATGGACAGGACATTCTCCACATTTGAGTGGAGAATGGGGACTGACTTTTACACAAACTCTGGTGACCCATATTTGACCGCGTCCCCTAGATGGAGAGGCCTGGTGGCACTCAGAGGAAGGATAGCAGGCTCCCAGAAGAGACTTGATACTCTATGAGCATATATAGGGTGAGGTGGACCTTTTCAGTAACAGTCATAGGAGAGGGGAGTAAGTGGAAATGGGAGGGAGGGAGGAATGAGAGGATTCAAGGGATGGGCTAACAATTGAGATGTAATATGAATAAATTAATAAAATATGGTTTTATTTTATTTTATTAATTTATTCATATTACATCTCAGTGGTTATCCCCTCCCTTGTATCCTCCCATTCCTCCCTCCCATTTTCTCCTTCCTACCCTCCCCTATGACTGTGACTGAGGGGGACTTCCTCAGATTGAAGTACTCATGGCAAACTCAGACTTCACTTTTTTCTGTATCTAATTAGTGCATGTGAAAGAGGGCAAACTCCTTCAGATTTATAGTATATTTTCCACCACTGTGCCACCCTTCATTTTTGTGTACGATTTTGTACCTTTTAGACAGAAACTTAACTTTGGTTGACTTAAATAAAGAAGAAAGCATTATAAACAAACAAAAGAAGAAGAGAAGAGGAGTGCAGAAAGCAAAGGAGGAAGGTAATGGGAGGGCAGAAGAGGATGGGGAGAAGAAAACAAGGCAGAGAGGTAAGGGAAGGAAGGGAAGAAGAAGGAAGGGGCAACAAAGGAAGTCACCAATGACTGTACCTGTAAGGATTTCAGTTCCATGTCCTGAAAGTTTCTTAATCAGGAGCCTCAGTGTCCCTCCCTCCAGGATGAGCAGCAGGGTCCCTGAGCCTTCAGACAGCTCTGTGGACAGAAGCAGTCCATCTTCATTCCATGTTCGAAACTGGAAACTCACTGACAGCCCATCAATTTGAGGGGTGCCGGATAGTAGCAAATAACTACTCTTGGAGTTGACAAATGTGATGGGGACAATTTGTGGTTCTGAGCAGGAAAAACTGATATTGCCCTGAAAAACAATAAAGAAGCAAACATATAAAAGCGGGTTGTTGGTTTTTTTTTTTTTATTCTGAAATCTGACAGTCAGCCACTCAGCGCTGACCTTAATTTTAGGATCATTCTATGTTAAGCTTCATGATCTTATAGGGAAAAATATGTCAGCATTGTTCAGACTGACTCACAAGACTGCTGATGTTCATGTTTTCAGATCCCAATGCTATCTGTAAAAGCTGTCTGAGATACTCAGCAGAGGGGTGAGGAAAAGTCAACATTTTATAGGGAGCCAAAGTTATTAATTACATTAACTTCATAGGAAAACCCATATGGTGAGTCACCTATGTGCCAAGATCTGGAATAGCATTGAAAGCAATACAATAGGGAAGTACTGTTACAATAAAAAATCTTCTAAGAAAAGACAGATCCTGGTTCCTTAGGAAAAAAAAATTATGTGGAAAACAAAAAGGAAAGAAAAAGAAAAACAAAAACAGAGAATGTCACTAAAGTAATGTGGGCTACATTTTAAATTTAGTATGAAATTTTGCAGTTATGTGGGTAGAAAATACAGAAGAAAGCGGAACCTAGGGGAATAGGAATAATCAGAGTATATTATAATAGTTGAGGATGTAGCTCAGGTGGTTTAATGCTTGTCCAGCATACACAAAGCCACTAATAAATCTCCATCAGAGTATTAACTGGACTTGGTGGTACACACTACTAATGTCAGCCCTCAGAGGGTAGAGACAGGAGGATCAGAAGTATAGTGTCACCCTTGGCAACTTAATGAGTTTGAGACCACCTTAGGCTACATGAGAAAACAAAACAAAACAAAAGAACCCGTTTTTGATTAAAGTAGAGAAAGGGTAAGCATATTACTCTTTGCATAAGAGGGTATGAAGTGGATCCTTGTATATGCAAGACCCATAAAATAAGTTCCTTATCAGAAAGTTTTAGTAAATTAAAGAATGAATTTATATGTTCAACACCACATATTAGGTGTTTCTATAGAGGAGAATAGAAGAAAGGCTGGACTACTGTTTAAACAGTGTAGAAAGGTTCCTTCATGAAAGTCATTTGCTGTGCAGATAACAGACTCCACGTTCAACCAGGTCTTATCTTCATTTGCACTAGCTAGATTTTTTAGGCTCTGAAATTAATCTCTGCAGCAAGGAGTACCCCTCTGTAAATCTCATCCAATAATGCAACAGATCACATCCCCTTCAGATGCATTATTCCATAGCCAGCTTTTGTATAATAGGGCTTAAGTCCCCTGAGTCTTCTTTCCAAGCAACCACCACTCCTGAAAACCAGGAAGGGCTCCTCAGCTGGGTATGCTATCCAGAACAGCTGCCTCCATTCAATTTCCAAATGTCAGAAAGAGATGCTTAGTACTGGTCAGAAAGGCAGTAGTTTAACCCTTAGCAACACTTTCCAGGAAAGACACACACACAGGTCATGTACTACTACAGAAAACTGATACTGTAGAAGAAACATCCTTTTCTTTACAGACTGACAATACCTCCACACTCACTCTTATATATTTTCTATGATCAATCACCTGACAACAAGCAACTGAAAGGAGAAAGAGTTTATTCAAGTTCACAGTTCAAGGGGATACAGTACACCATGGCAAGAAAGACATAGGATCTGGTGAGATAGACATAATCACAGGAGCTTGAGGCAGCTGGTCACATTGAGTTCATAGTCAGGAAACAGAGAAAGACAAATGCTGATGCTCAGCTTGCTGCCTCCTTTTTATTAAGTCCAAGAAAAGATCATACCAATATACACATTTGTAGTGGGCTGTCTCACCTTAGGTAACCTGCTCAACCTAATACTGTGCAGGAATGCCTGAAAGTTCATCTTCTAGGTGGACCAGGATCCTAGTAAGTCAAGAGTGTTAATTACTGAGGTATTTTATTATGCTCTGTGTTGTTCAAACAAAAACCTGAAGTTGAAGGAAAGCTCCAATAATGCTGAAGATACCGTAGAGTTATGAAACAGAGCCCAGAGGTCCCTGAGCTGGAACTGACCTAAAGCTCCTTCCAGAAGACTAGCATTCTTGGATCTAGAAGGGGCTATGAAAGCTTCCAAATCATGGAAGCAAACAACAGTCCTACCTAACTATGATGCTCATGAACTCCATCAACAACCAGAGTGGCATGATAACCTTAGGGTGCAGTAGTGACTGTCACACTGTGGTGTTAACTAAGAGCTCTCTAATTGGACTTAAGATCAGATCAACAAGATGGAAACCATGTCTGGTTCTGGAAACCTAGCCACCTACTCAGGGTTAGTAGAGTAATATATCTTGTAGAATAACTTAAACCACTACTTTACTAAACTAGCCCAATACATATCTTTATTCTAAATATTTGCCCTTATATCCACAGAGAAGTGTAGTCTGCAAGGTTTGTCAATGAAACTTCTCTTTGTAAGAGACAGATACCAAATAAAAAGCTACAACCAATCAAAATGCTGAGTTGCAGAGACCAGTTCCAACTGACATCATCTTCAGTACAACTCTCACATCTAAGCCTTAAGGAACATTGGGGATGAAGGACTAAAAAGACTTTAAGAACCAGAGAACCCAGGAGTTCTCTGTGAGATTATGTCTCATTGAAATGTCAAAAGCTACACCCATAAAGTCTCACTAACATGACTGCCTTAAAGGATCTGAACAAAGGTGTAAATAACAGTAGTCATGCTAAGACAGGGGAAGCCCAGGATGTATCAATTCTGTACAAAGAAAAATAATCAACAGTAATATAGTATGAAGAAAGTGCAAGAAAACATTCTTCCCCAGAGAGAAACTTATCAAATGGTTGTCAAATACCAAGTGATCAACCTTAAAAACATGCATGCAAGTAGCATTATATACAGACTGAGCAAAGGAAAGGGGAAATAATATAATTATATTATAATCTCAAAAGAAAAATATTTTTAAAGAATAAAAACAAAATATGTAATGTTAGGTATTTTACAACAACAACAACAACAACAACAAAAGAGCTTTGTATAGCCTGTCAATTTCAAGGTTTAAAATACAAAATTATGTATAAAGCAACTATGAACATCGTAGGAGGCTCCCTCAATCACAGACATAGGGGAGGGAAAAAGGGAGAAAATGGGAGGAAACGGGGGAAGGGCTAACAATCAAGAAGTAATATGAATAAATTAATAAAAGCATGTAAAAAATTAAAATAAAGAGGAAATTCAAGGTGTGAGAACAAAATAAATAAATAAATACAAAATTAGCTTTGCTGAAGTGTTTGGTCTCTCTTTAGAGCCTATTGACTGGATCACAACACAACAGAAAAGCAAAAATGGCTCTACAGGGAGGAGACAAACACATGAGGTAACATTTCTAAATATAGTTTCTGTTTATTGTTAATTATGTGTACATGCAGGCATGTGTGTGTGTGCATGTGTGTGTGTGTGTGTGTGTGTGTGTGTGTGTGTGTGTGTGTGTGGTGTGTCACATGTGATCTCAGTGCTCACAGTCAAAAGTGCTGTAGTTGCAGCTGTTTTTGAGCTGTCTAATACAAGTGCAGGCAACTGAACTTGGATTGTCTGCAGGAGAAACACATGCTTTTTTCTGAGTCACAACCTTAGTAATCTGCATACTTTACTGACAAGAATACCATCTGTGACCCTGTGACATGACCCATTGTTACAAAGAACAGAACCCTCCATATTTCAATTGCTATTTTGAATTCAGAGGTAACTCACTGTAGGCACATACAGTAAGTACTAGGGTCTAATTACTATGTATAAGAAGGGGCCTTCTCTCTAGGACACCTATAATAAGAAGAATACTGCTTTGTGTGAAGAGAACAAAGTCTCTTCAGAACCTACCAGTGTCCCATCCCATGGTTAATAAGTCTCTTGCTCTGATGGGGAATCCATCTTAATACTTTTCTCTCAAACCTCTGTCTTTTGCATCCTCTCAGATAAACATCAATCATATCAGACTTCCAGCCTTGGTGAGTTGCATGTATGCAGTCCAAGACAGCTATCACTGATGCCCAATACAAAAGTGTAAACTTACTTAAAACATGGAGAGTTTTTCTTGTAATTTAATAGAGTAATACTCAGACAGTACTGCTGTAGATGAAAATTGTCATATTATAGGGTCAAAAACTCAGCATGACTACATGGATCAAATATGTAGAGCTTAAATATTGTTTTTGATTCCACATGGCCTGATCAGATGTGACTGGTATTTTAACCAGATAGCAGAGTCAAGTAGGTATCTTTTTCCAGTGTGGTTGAACACCACCTAATCCATTTAGTGTTCTGAGAAGACACAAAGCATTAAAAAAGAGGCATTCACAACTCCCTTTTTCCAATTTTCCTGCTGGATCTGCTGTCTCTTTTTATCTTTTCTAGCCAGCAGTTGGAACTTGTCCTCCTAGCCCAGCTTACCAGCTTCTCCAGATTTTAAACTTCAGATTTAATTACACCATCAATTCTCTTTATTTGCTTTAATCTTCTTGGATTTGGGGCATTGTCTAGTTAAGAAATATCAGATCATGATACTTCCCAGACACCACAATCGAGAGGACCAACTCCTTATAAGAAACCTCAGTTTAATTGGCCCCTTGAGGAAAGGTAACTGAGCCAAACTTGTCATGGTTGTGTGTGTGTGTGTGTGTGTGTGTGTGTGTGTGTGTGTGTTATGTGTGTGCTATTTCTTTTTGTGGAGAAAGCTGACTACTATAAATAACAATGGGAGAAAATAAGTAATAAGCTTACCTTCAAGACATTTGCAGTTATACTCAGGTGAGAAGGAAAAGCCTGACTCCCATCACCTTTTACTTACATAATGAATAAGCTTCAAGCAGGAAAGAACACATGATCCCTAACAGCTAACAGACTAGCATCTGCCTTGTTTGTGTGTTACACAATCACTACTAGAGTGTGAAGACACCCTAACAGAAAGTGAAACTTTTAACAGGGTCATCTATCACTTGAAATCGTTTCTATGGTAACCTGACTCATAAGCACACTTGGAATTTGATTTCTCTACCACAAGTGACCTTTTCAGATTCCACAGCCATCATGCATATTCTGTTCTGATTGTCCATTGAGCCTTCTTCTTCACTCACATCTGAACCCTTTGCAGTCTCCTATATCCTGACACGCCCTGCCTTCCACAGTGAATTTAAGATGGTCACCTGAAAACATCTGTGTATTTTGAACAACAGCCTATAAAAAAAAAGTCAGCTGTTTTGTGACAAATATATAATCATATAATAGGGTGACAGAAGAGTAAGGATGTGGGGAGAAATAGATGATGGTTAACATATAAAGAAATGAGTAGATAGAAAAAAGACTAAAAGCCTTTCCCTACCTGGGATATTCATAAATAAATTGCCCTAGAAATGTCAGAAAAGATGGTGCTATATTAATGAAAGATAATGGGTAATCAGCCTCATGGCCCAGGAGCATTTTCAGCACATACTTTCCCCACAGAAAGTTCACTTGTACATCTGCAAGTTGTCATGATTGAAGTAGAGCAGTAACTCAAGGCAGGAGCCGGGAGCCAGGAGCCAGAAAAAAAGGCAGACCCCCAAGGAAGGGTTGCTCCAGATTTGCTCCCCATTGTTCACTCAGCCTGCTTTCCTATAAGATCCAGAACCACTGGTGTGTGGGTGGCACTGCCTACTGAGGACTGAGTCCTCCCACATTAATCATTAATGAAGAAAATGCCCCCACAGACTTGTCTAATGGCTAATCTGATGGAGGTAGCTCCTCAACAGAGGAGCCTTCTTCCTAGATAATATGGATTTGTGGAGAGTTGACAAAATTTAACCAGCACACTAGCCCCTTCTCCCATTCTCCGCGGGCTTTTCTTTTTTAGTAAACTAAATTTCTTCTATTTCTCTGTGTCCCTGCTCAAACGATTTATTCCTTCACATGAGGAAAAAGACATCTTGATAGATATCCTCCAAATTCATCTCTGCTTGTATAACAATGGACCATTAAAAATAAATACAGAGCAATCTTGATTTTAATTTTTACAAGAAATTTAGAATTTGCATTTTGGCAGAACTAGATTCTGTTCATGAGCATACTATCATAAAAGTTGTTTAACTTCAGGGAAAATCCACTTTTATATATGCTTCATTATTTTGTATTGTATTAGAAGAATAGTAACATAGCCTTAATTTAGATGGAAATAAACTGCATGTCTTGCATGTGTCTTCTTCTTTTTTAACCAAAGTTGTTGGAAAAGACGGTTGGTTGAAGGACTCTCACAGGCTCCCACATGCTTGGTGACTAAATACACAAACTTTTACCACCTCTATGAAGGGTAAGCCACATATGAATCTTTTTTATTTTTGAAATGAGAAATCTAATTAACTATTTACATCTCACAAGATGTTTTCTTTCGAGGCTTCCTTCCCGAATTTTTGCCTCACTGCAGGAAAGATCCAATAATCAAATCAATCAGTCAATATGATTGATAGTAATGTGAGTGTGTGAATAGGAGTGTGCATGTGTGTGTGTGTTTATGTGTTTGTGTGTGTGTGTGAGAGAGAGAGAGAGAAAGAGAGAGAGAGAGAGAGAGAGAGAGAGAGAGAGAGAGAGAGAGAGAGAGAGAGAGAGAATGATGCTGTAAATATCATCTTGGGATTGATAGCCCTTGTTTTGACACAGAACTCCTCAGTGGGACTTATGACTTCAATATTCAGCTAGATTGGCAGGACAATTAGACCTTGACATCCTCCTATTGTCACATCTCATCACTTTCAGTACAAGCAGATGATAGCATACCCAGTTTTATCTGAGTGCCCATTGTAGAATGCAGATCCCCATGCATGCATGGGAGGCACACTTTATGAAGGGAACTGTCTCATTGTCCAGTGATACATGCAGATTAGCAGAGAACAACAAATAAAATATATTTTTAAGTGCCATCAACAGGGAGTGACAACCACCTGCTTGGCTATTCATTCCCTCTGTTCTCTCCATGATAATGTGTTTTAATAGGAGAATGCTTGGGTCATACTTAACTTGATAGAGAATTAGGATGGCAGACTTCACTTGAGGTGATGAAGAGAGAGAATTATATACAACAGTCTAGCAAAGTACTGGACAGGGGGTAAACAATGAAAGAAGAGGAAATCAACAAGGATAAGTGTAGGTGCTGAGCAGCCTTCTCCTTCCAAATATATTCAGGACACTCTGCTATCATATTTGAAGTATGTCAAATGCTGACAGAAATCCAATAAAATCCATCCAACTAAAAGCTTGCAACTGTGGCAGAGGGGGATCATCCAAAAGGAGATCTTGTAGTAATAACACAATTATAGTGATTTTCTCATGATTGATGGGTGAGATATGACAGCAACTCTTGTTCAAGGACTTCTGACAGGTAGGACTGGGTACCACTATAGTCTCTGTAATGGGACACTTTAATATAAATCAAATGTATTGACCATGATCATCCACACACAAGTATCTGTTCAGAAGATGTTGCTGTTCTGCCACACAGTGGACATTGGCAGGGTCTTATGTGTTTATAACTAAGGTTAATAAAATAGGTCTGGTTTCTCTTCCCTGAAGACAGAGTCATAAATTCCTAATATCACTGATAAAGGGCAAATTGCCCTCTGAGACAAGTATGTGTTCTAAAGAACTCACAATTGGAGATGCCAAACAAATACACATACTACTTTTTTAAAAAGGAAATGACTTAAAACCTTGAGTGAACTTTTCAGGACTCTATCTCATTCATAAATCTAAACAAGGATCTTCATAAATCTATCTTACAATTTTGTTTACAAAAGCAAGTGCTTTTTTTAACCTATAAGCTTTACTGCAAATTATACTTTCTGACAAATGTAACTTGAGAGCTACCTAAATCCCCTATGTGGGCATATAAAGATAAGTAAGCATGCCTTTGAGAATCCATGCCTATCCTATTAGGGTGATTTCTAGAATGTCATTCTTTCTAGTGTTAATAAGTCTCCCGTTATGCCTCATATTGGCTCATCCTGAAATTCTTTTCTCATCGAAGCCCCATAAATCTTAGGATTTGCCTGAATGGAGGTTTCTGAAGAGAACTTGAGCTTCTGCCGGTGATGCTATAGAGGTATGGTTCCACCTCTGCTGATATTTACAAAACATTCTTTCTGTACCCAGCACTCAGCATAGGTCATTTGTTAGCATACACTTTAGCCAGATTTCAGCATAGGCAAGAAATATCTTAATCTATTAAGCTGAGAAAAAGAGCTGGTAGAACTGATAATTCTAAGAAACATTTCTAAATCATAGATTGCTGTGTACCAATTTCATTTCTTTACAATTAAACAGTACCCATTTGAAACAGAACAGACTGAGGGGTACACAGAGAAAATAAAAACTAATTCATAAAGTAAGACCTATGCATAACCAGTAAAGATTAACCTTTGTGTTTGCCTAGGATGTAACATTCAGTGACACTTCCTTTTCCCTTTGCTTATCAGATATTTTGCATTCAATGTTAGTGTATTAACACCTCATTTACATGCTTTAGAGAAATCAAGGTAGAAGTGAGCTGGAAGCTTGTCCCTGCAGATTAATTTTCCCAAAAGATGATATACATGCTTTGGGGAAGAGAAGTCATCAGTAGTCATGCATAGCTGGAAACCCTATGATATGTGCCCACTTTTACACCATTAGAATTATTGTTACAGTGGTAACGATTTTCTGATTAGATTTGACATCTACTTTATAGCAAGGAATTCATTCTTTGTGCTGTGAACACATTCAGGAAACCATGGTCAGTGAGTTCATAGGCTATAAGGGGAAAACTGAATGTTGATGTTTATCTAAATTGACTTAGCTTCAAACTGCCTTCTACATTATTTGCATTTACATCCATAATTAAATGCTACTTTTAATCTTAATAAGAAAAACCTTTCCTTACAGTGAATAATGGCAAACAAAAAGACTTCATGTCTACACAAGATTGTGAGAATAACAATTGCTCAACCATGAACAAGGCATTTATCCTGTCTCCTCTCAGGTTCACAAAATCATGCAGAAGAGGGGAACAGAAAAGAATATAAGGGCCAAAAACAGGGAGAAGGGCTGTGAGAGGTTTTTGCTTTGTTTGTGTGCATGTGTGTGTCTGTTTGTATGTGTTTATGTTTAGGAGTGTGTGTGTGTGTGTGTGTGTGTGTGTGTGTTTGTGCACATGTAAGACAGACACTGTAGTTATGAACTCACAGCAGCTGTAAATGCCTGCACTTAGTTTCACAACAATGGGCCCATCAGCAACCAGGCACAGATGGAGGATGGGCTCTAGACCCTACCTCTCACTGTAAAGCTATATGGTATGAATAGATTCACAGAGGGGAAAGGCACTGACTTAAATTATGGACCAACTGATCATGACTCTGTCTTGCAAGCCAATGGTCACAAAGATTGCTATGACTAAACTAAATGGGTTTCAAAACAAAGGTCTTGTATCTGCACAAAGGGAAGTTAGGGAAGAGATGGGGCATCACAGGAATGGAAGAGAGATAAAACAGGGAATGGGAGAGAGTAATCAGAATGCATAATCTACATGTTTAAAATCATCAACATACAAAATTAAATTTATAAGATAAATTATGGGTGTCTTAAGGAAAATAATTTATATATGAAAAATGTACAATATTTTATGTTTATTGTAACAAGTGTGTTAGCAGAGTTATAGGAGGTTATGCCTGAAGAAAATTTTCAAAGACACATATAGAATAAGCATCTCCTCTGTGACTCCCTCAAAGAATCTATGCTAAAAGGAAGAACTTTTCCAGACTCAGAAACCTTCCACTAATCTATCTCAAAAAATTCTGCAATACTCATCCCTTTTGAGAATAGAGACTGCTCTTCCATGAGTATAATGGTAGAGTGTGGGCATTAATTCAAATCATCTCCACTAATCTCTGTTCACAGTTTTGTTTCCTGGAGGCTGCACGGAGCAGACCATGCTGAGCCTGAGAGCACTTTGAGTTCAGTTGACTTTATTGACTTATAGGACTACCAGTGAAAGATAGTGAACATTCCACTATACACATTTTATGTCCTACTTATTTGTAAATCTATTTTGGCTTTAGAACCATGAGTCATGGCTACAATGAGTCAGTCACCTCTGGTAAAGCTCATCTATAACTGCCAAGCATGGACAGCTAATCTTCAAAGCCAAATTTGGCTTCCTGATTTGGATTTGTAAGTATATTTTTCTTGAACATCTCACTACTCTAGTTATGTAAGCACCTCATGGAATACTCTAGAAAACTATGCTGTTGAGGTTAGAGAGACGGCTCAGAGGTTATGAGCACTTATTGGGCAATCATAAGAAATGCTGGTTGTATCTCAGCATCCTGTAACAAGCCAGGCACTGGGCACAAGCTTGTGACCTCAAGTTGGAGGTGGGAAAAAACAGGACTGCTCGGGCTCTCTTACTTCCAGCCATGGTGAAAAAGCACAAGCTCCTGGTTCCAAGAGACGTAGTCAAAGGAATCAGAGAAGAGTAAAGGAGAAACACCCCAGATGAGGTTTCTGGCCTGTGAACAGGTATGTAAATCTGAACATATATGTATGCATACACTCACACATACACACAATATGTGTGTATATATATAATTATACATAATATATATATATATATATATATATATATATATATATATATATATAACTATTTTAAAGGTAGTAAGAAAACTGTCATAGTCTGTTTTAAATGATATCCTGAATATAAACTATAAACAATAGCTAAAAAGAAGCAAATAAATAATCTTTTGTCATTATAAATTATTCTGTTTTTTCAAACCCCTCCACCAACAGCTTCTGCCTTGGCAGCTTCACTTCATGGCAAGAATGTAGAGACTGGAGAAAGAAAATTTTAAAATATATATAAAATAAGCCACTTGGCAATGAGAGACTATAAACCATTTTCTATAAACAGAGTATGCTCATAAAAAATCTAGGACATAAATATAGGAAAAGTGAATTATACATACATGTGTGTGTGTGTGTGTGTGTGTGTGTGTGTGTGTCTGTGTGTCTGTGTGTACTGTGCCATATGCTTGTGACGTTGTGGCCCAGTGCTTCAGTTCACCAGACAAACTCCTTTTTCTTAATAAACAGTGTTCAAATATATTTCTAATCACATGTTGCTGGTCTAATACTCTTCCCCAGGACATAAGAGTCTTCAAACTTTGCTAGGTGCATTAGAACTCAGAACAATGTCAACAACACTTCACCATTTAAACATTGATAATTTCCTTGGCAATAAAAGCCTGGGCTAGACTTGAGTCACTTAGCAACAATGTAAAAGAGATTATGAACCTACTATAAGGTCACAAATCAGAATGAGCTAGGGTTAAGTTCAGGTAGACTGGTTACTAAGGCAAAAGCTTCATGGGCTGGGCACACCAACAGAAGGCCCATGTGTAGTTCCTTCTCCCTGAACTCCCCGAAACCATTCACAGAGAAATGTCCTGGCCTCTCCTACCCTCCATTTTGGCTCTGACTAGAAGCCATAAGTCAAGTGGGGCTGACACATGTCTCTTTACATTTTTAAAATTTTGTGTATGTGTGTGTCTGTGCACAGATAAGCAGGAGCCCAGGGATAATTAGGAGGGCACTGGATCACCTAGAGCTAGAGGTATACACTGTTGTGAGCTACCTAATATGGGTACTAGAAAACAAGCCCAGGTCCTCAGCAAGAGTGGTACAAACTCTTTACCGCAGAGCCCTTGACTCTAATTTTAAGACACCCCACACTCAAGAAAATGTAGCAGATCTGGATTTAAGTTTCTTACTTTGACTGGTTTCAGATTTCATTGGAGGGGCTATTTTCAGACTTCTATCATTGTGCTGGACTGTTAATTCACACAGAATGCTCCTGTGGGTGTTTGCTGTGTTTCTAATCATCATTCAACCACTACAACATGATGCTGGATGAAAAATAAACCCAGCAGTGCAAGGGAGAGCTTCAATCAAGAGACATCAAGCAGAGACAACCAAGCATTTATAAGCTAAGGAAAAAACTGATTTTGATTCAATCTAATTTGTGGCGAAAGATTTCAAATCCAGTTCTTGATTTTTTTCCCAAACAACTATAACAATTTCTAATTTGATTTATCTGAAAACTATCAAGCCTGACTGGCCTGCCACCCAGAAATGCAAGGAATGGCTGCCCCTGTGCTTCTTGATTTACAAACTCAAGGAGAGCCCAGTTCAAATTAAGGCTCCTTTTTTTATGTTTGGAGAATAAAAGGTTCCTTCACAGATTCATTTATTTATTCAACAGATGGTCTATAAGCAGCCCATGCCAGGTCAGATTTGTTTCTCTGGCTAAGAACAGAAGTCTGGAGGAAGGCATGCTTAGACATAGCCCATCTGAAGTCTGCATGGCAACAGAATGAGGCTCAGAATTATGCAATCACTGCTGAGATCAAGAGCCATGAGGGTGGTGTGCATCTACCTGTGATAGAACACAACAGAGCTGCATGAAGTTACTTTGATTTAAGCTCTGTATACTACTGGAAAGGAGTTGAAATGGGAGCAGGATTTGAATTAAGAAACAAAAATGAAACTAGAAAGGGCCAATTGTTATTTGAGAAAACAAGACAAAACAAAACAACAAAAACAAACCAGAATGTTTGGCATCAAGATACAATGGATGCCAATGCTTTATTTCTTGCAAAAAAAGTATTTAGGCATACAGATCAGGCTTTTTGAAGGTTCAGTCAAGGGGCATCAGGGGGATAATCTGTGGTATTTTAAGGAGAGCTCCACCAATGGGCAAAGTACTTAAGGAGACAGGGACATTTTTCTTGTAACCCATTCCTCTAGCTTGTCAATACTGCCACCCCAGAAATAGTCACAGCAACAAAAAACAACAAGTGGTCTTTGTTCACTTTGTGTGTGTGTGTGTGTGTGTGTGTGTGTGTGTGTGTGAACGTGTGTGTACATGAGCATGCCATATCATAAATCACACATTGAAATCAGATGGCAACTTGAATGGGAGAGTCAGTTACTTCTTCCTAATTGAGATGTGAGAACTCATGTGACATGGCCTTTATACACCAAACCATCTTGCTAAAACTTACTTTATTTTTGGAGAGAGTGTCTGTCAAAGAAACTGGAGCTTATCAATTAATCTAAACTCACTGGCCAACAAGCCCCAGTATTCTCTTGCCTCTCCCTCTCCAGCTCTGAGATTACAGACATGTGCCACCATGCCCAGAGTTTTACATTGTGTACTGAGTACACAAGCTTCATGCTTGTGTGGTGACCATTTTCTAGCCTGAGCCAGCCGCAAAGTCCTCAGCTTCACTTTTGTCTTTGCTATTTTCTCTGCTGTCTCAAATTTTCTGCTGAAACTGTGACTTTGGATTCTGTTTTGGTTCCTTAACTCTTGATATCACTCTTTATAACCGAACTTCTTTGTTTTTCTCTAGAGCACAAAAAAAGAAAGTTCCCACCAAAACATTTAATATTTTCAATAATTTTGAACCTCACTGTAAGACAAAACCCGAAGGAGGATTTAGGGATTTGAAAGTGGAGGGAGAAATTGAAAAATATACCTATTGTTAAGCTTAAAGAAAGCTTGTTTGTGTTCAGTTTAAAGATTAACAAATGCAACTTTATTCTGGATGCCTCTTTTAGAATTTAAGTTAAATGTATTTAGCTGATAATATAAAAACTGTACACTAACAGCACTCCTACCTTATGATGCGTCAATTTACAAACAGAGCATATCTCCAGGGTCCCAATCAGTTACTTTTACAGTATAAAGTAATTATTATAAAGCAGACAGAATTGAAAACATTTTAACAGGCTTAATGTCTAAGCTGAAGAGAGCAAATTTTATCACCTGTTACAGCACCAGGGGAAAAATAGAAGAGAACTGAGCATCAGCAGGAATTGGAGAGGAAATTGCAAACCTCAGAGCCAACTCACAGGAAGTGGTGAGCTGCTGTAGTCTTGCAGAAAATGTGGGCAGAACTTCTCCTCTTTGGGAAGAGGAAGGTAAGCCACACTGAAAAATCTTTAGTTAAAATATGACAATGTTTTGTGTGAATCGAAACCTCAGAGAGAATATGGAGAAGTCAGCCATTCGATCTTTTATCAAACGTACACACCTACAGAGGGAGTGCACATTTTACCCAAAAAGTTTTCTTAACTTGTTAAACTATAGGGGCTCATAAATGAGAATAATTGTGGTATCTTCATTACTTAAGTACATATTGCAGTGACAAAGTTAGATAACCTGTTTCCTTAATCATGACCATAGGCCTGTACTTGAGAGTTGGTTTCTTATGTGTTAGTGTGGCATGCTTCTAAAACTGTGTCCAGGAACACAGTTTTTTTTGTGTGTGTGTGTGGTGTATACATATATATATATATATATATATATATATATATATATATATATATATATATCATGTCCCTTCTCTTACTTCCCTCATCCACACCCACCCACACCTCTCCAGCCCTGATGTTTTCCTACAAATGTATTTCTTGTATTCATAACTTTTTGTCTCTGTTATTGTCTCCCAGAGCTTAACTGAGATAATGTATGTGACCACATGTTTAGAATTATCCACTAGTCTACTGGGCTTACCAGCAGCTACAGCGATGGATAAAACTGTGCCCCCTTTTCTCCCAGAATCTTTGAGTTGGCAGCAGTTCATCAGTAGTAGACAAATTTTAAATAAAGAATTTTCAAATAACAGAGTAATTAGGAGATAGAATATTTATTTATTGATGAGTTTCAGTACTGAAGTCACCCTTCTTTGCTGAATTTTCACAATGTAGTTCGACACCCTAAATTTTTGACTTTGGTCAGCTACCAGGATATTAATTAGATTTTCATAATTTGAGTTCCATGGACCACTGTAGAGAATTAGAAACTTTCCTTTCTTCTATTATTGTTCCTCAGTGGGCATCTCAGTTGCTCTGCATATGCACTTTACTTTCTTTATGTTCTCTTTCCTCTCTCTCTCTCTCTCTCTCTCTCTCTCTCTCTTTCCTCTCTCTCTCTCTCTCTCTCTCTCTCTCTCTCTCTCTCTCTCTCTCTCTCTCTCTCTGTGTATGCATGAGAGAGAGAGAGAACATGTGTGGAAGTGGGTGCATATTCACATATGTGTACACGATGCAGGAAGAGGCAAGAGGTCAACGTATAACATGCCTCTGTTGTCATCAAGCTTTGTCAGACAGGATCTTTCACCAGTCAGCCTAAACTGACTGGCCAGTAACTCTCGAAAATTAGATGACCTTTACCCCTCAGTGCTGGGGTAGCCAGAGCATGCCTCTATGCCTTGCCTTTACTACTACTATTATTATGAATATTCTGTGTATGTGTATAGGCTTGATATGCATGAATGTATGTGAGTACTGTCACACACATGATACAGAACATACAAGACAAAATTTGAGAGTTAATTCTTTCCTTCCTTGTTTGCGGTAGGGCCTCTCCTACTTCTCTTGTCCTATATATTTCATGTTAGCTGGTCAACATGATGATTAGCTGGTCCAGATGATTCTCTTGTCTCAGCCTTTCATCTTATTGTAGGTGGGCTGAAGTTATAGATACATGTCACAATGTCTAACTTTTGTATGTCTTTGGAGATCAAACTCAGGTCCTCAGGCTTGAAAGTCAAGTACTGTATGAACTGAACTCTTTCCTGGCCCCAGCTGCTTTCCATCTACTGGAGTCAGATTCCTCAGAAAGCTACGGACCATGTTGTATAGCAAAGTACTTGGCCACTTGTGCACTGCATGTTTTCCTGCTAACTGCCTGCCCTTGTGTAGCTCTGAATCTGAGTCTAGGCAGCAAAGGCTACACTACTCTTGATTCTTCATTCACTGTACAATATGCTATGTCCTAAAGGACACATTGGGATTTTCACAATAACTTCCTATATTTTATTTCATCAGACAGGATTTATTTGTCATGTGGAGTACACATGTGAAGGTCAAAGGAAAACACATAGGTATCAATTTCCTCTCATTTCACTGTGTGGATCTCCCGGTGAAAGTCAGGAAGTCAGCCTTTGCCGCAAGCACTTTACCCATCAACCCATTTCACCAGCCCTAAATATCTTCCTTGTGTTCCCAATTTGGGATGCTCTACATGCTCCACCACTGATTAGGAGACTGTTCTCTCTACCTGGAACTCTCTAGGAGATACTTGCTCTGAAAAGCCAGAGACAGAAACTTCAATTAACACAAGAGAGGCTCTAGAGCTATGCAGAGGTGTGAGACATGTTCTTTTGGCAACACTTAGTCCTCAGACAGGATTCTCAGCCTTCACCTTCACCCAGGAGGAAGTGCCTAGCAACTGTGTGTCAGAAGGTGGAGGTATGGGGGATGAGGTGGACTAGACACTTAACTTTCTGCCACCACTTTACTTAGTCTAGCCAGAGGCAAAGATTCTTCTCCATGCTCTCCTCTCTCAGGAGAAATTCCTTAAGTAATTAGCTAATGGCAGGGACCATTTCCGAAATGCATCATTGATCTTTAATACTAGCTAAGCACTGTTATTTGTAGATCTTCCCAGCTCTGTGAGCATACTTTGGTGAATGTTTCTTTATCTGTACACTTGGATGTGAAAGTCATTCAGGTCCTCAAGACAAAAAAATGATGTATAATAAAAATGAATAAAAGCTGATGCTACCATGCTTTCAGAGGAGAATGAAGAAGACTGTGAATGATTGAGTCTCCTACTGCACATCCTTGGCACTTCTTAGCCTTTACTATGATTTATCTTTTCTTATAAAGCATGCATGGTAATGGCTGTTCTCAGCCTGCAACATGCAGATGTGTCAGAGACAGCGCTACATCTGGTCACAGGTCCATCATCAGTTTCCCCTCTCTCTGTTTACTGTCTCTCTAGTAGTGGCATCCCAAGCTGTCACTGCTCTATAAGCTAGCACTCTGAAGCACATGTCTCCAAAGGAAAAAAGGCCTTGTATACTATTCCTAAAGGAGCTAAAACGAAGGAATAATGTGCTTATCTCTTTAGGAGAAAATGTCTAAAAAAAACTGAGCTGATTTCAATCTGCATTTGTTTATGTTTCTAACTTCAATTTTCCTTTCATCTTTTCTCTGTCTCATTTCCTGCCCCTTGTCTCTCATTTTTTTTCCTTTCTTTCCAACAGCCAAATCATGAAGCACAGGTTGGTCTCTTAAACATTACGTAGCCAGGGCTCTCTGAATGCTTGATCCCCTTGCCTGCACAGCTCCAGTACATACACTATAGTTTCTCCTTTATCTCTACTCCATTAAATTCTCAAATTCTAATTTCTCATATCACCAGTCAGTACCATGCAATTGTGGCAGTCTGAGCAGGCTTTTCTTACTCTATGGGATGGACACGGGAATTAAGGCAGACTTCAAACTATGCAGCTTTAGTGAAAGTCGAGGCATGCTTGTCTCACGCCAGTCTTAGGAAGCTGAGGCAGGAGAATTCAGGCCAGTTTGGGCTATATAGCAAAATTTTGTTTCTAAGCACCTAAACAAAAACAACTACAAAATCAGTAACCCGATAATTTTCATTTTCATAAAACTATAAATTTGAGAAAATTGTTTTAAATCATAGTAGTTCTTTCAGCTTTTCTTTTGGCAGAAGAAACCATAACAATTCAAACTTCAAGCAATTGACCTTTAATGAAATAGAGATGAACTAATATAATTTTTTCAGTAATATTTAATCAGATTTTTAAAACTTTTAATCTAACTGTTGAAATTACTTTAAGTAAAAGGTTAGTCTTAAAAACAAGACTTTAGACTTTGTGTTCCTCCCTTTGGTCATTAGACTTAAAATGGATCTGAAGAAACAGAAATTTCCTAGCACTTTTATGCTCAAAGAAGGAAACGACTGACATATGGCCACAGTCAGAGGAGAAGCCTGTCTCCTAGGAAGGGATCTCATAGGGTGCTGACAAATTATCATATCCTAGTGCAAGAGAGGCTAGAACTGAGATTATGTAAATGATGGGCAGAACTACACCTTGATTAAGACCTCTTAGTCTGAAAGTCATACCCCACTCAACACTCAACTGTGGAGAATGTTCTGTCCATTGGCTAGATCTCGGTAGGGGTTTAAGGTTTACCGCCTATATTGTCCTTGCCTGGTGCCTTAGTTTGAGCAGGACCCCTGTGCCCAAATCTGCCTATCATAATGTTCTACTTGTAGGTTTCTAGGACCCTCTAGATCCTTCTACTTTGCTACTCTCCCATGCTTCTCTCATCTAGAGTCCCATGAACTCTGGTGCCTCATATTTGACCATGTCCCCTGGAGGGGGAGACCTGGTGGCACTCAGAGGAAGGATAGCAGGCTACCAAGAAAAGACTTGATACCCTATGAGCATATACAGGGGGAGGAAATCCCCCTCAGGAACAGTCATAGGGGAGGAGAATAAGGGAAAAAAGGGAGGGAGGGAAGAATGGGAGGATACAAGGGATGGGATAACCACTGAGATGTAACAAGAACAAATTAATAAAAAATTAATAAAAAAAAAGACCTCTTAGTCATATAATAAGACAGTTGACCTCAAAGGTGACAAAATCATACCCATGAAAACTGCAGGGCATGAGAATACGCAGTACACTGCTGTGTTGTCCTGCTATGTTGATGGCACCAAATTGCCACTAATGCTAATTTTCAAAAGGAAAATTTCAAAAGGAAAACATCCTTTCCAAAAGATGGATTTATTGTGAATGTTCATGAAGAAGGATAGATGGATGAAAATTTTAATGAAAGTGTGGATTGAAAAAGTGTGGTCCAAACATCCTGGACGGCTTCTGAAAACATCTGCTTCATTATTGCTTGACCAGTTCGGAGCACATATTATTAAAACAACAAAAATCAGATTTAAAGAGGTGATGACTCATCTTGCTGGCATTCCTGGGGTCTTACCAACCAGTTGCAACCTCCTGATGTTTCTATCAACAAACCATTTAAGTACGTTATGATAGAAAGGTAGAACAAATTAATGGCTTTTGGGAATCATGACCTGACTCCAAAAGGAAGAATGAAAAAGCCTACTATCACTCAAGTTTGTGAATGGGTTAAAACATCATAACCATGAATGAAGAAGGAAATTGTTGTACAATCATTCAAAAAATGTGTCATTAGCAATGCCTTATATGTAACTGAAGATAGTATTATATATGAAGATAGCAAAGAAAGTGATACAAGTTATTGTCAGCAACTGAGCTTCCTAAATTCAAACACTAGTGATAATGAGTTTTAGGGGTATTGAGAAATCTAGAAAAGTGCTTTAGTCTCTAAGTCTTATTCCTGTTGAGTTAACACTGTTTAATATTACTGTATTTTGTTATATTTTAATAAATACTTTATTACACTAGTACTAATTTGGTTCAGAATACTTTTTCATGTTTTATTGCTCTAAAAATGAGGTGCATCTTATGGTCTGAAAAATATGGTAAATCTTCATCCTGGAGCCATGGCACATGCTGGTAATCCCAGCACTCAGGGAGGTAGAAGCAAGAGGATCTCTGTGACATAATGGCCAGCCTGGTCTACAAACAGAGTCCAATACAGCTGGGAATACACAGAGAAAGCCTGTTTTGAAACAAAGCAAAACAAAAAACTGAATGTATCTTATTTCTTGGTGTTTTCATCTCTATCACTTTTTAGAGTTGGTTTATTGAACTTAGTTTGATTATTGAAAATAGATCAAAGGTCTAACAGATAGATATGATTCTATAGATATATAAGGTAAAATAGGTAGGTAAGGTTTTCAAATGCCTGAGAGACCAACAGAATATGGCATTTAAATATGTTTTTATAGTAGAAGAATGGATAAAGAAACTGTGGTACATTTACACTATGGAATACTACTCAACTATTAAAACCAAGGAATTCCTGAAATTTATGGACAAAACTATTGAACTACAAATGATCCTAATGAGTGAGTTAACCCAGAAGCAGAAAGAGTCAAATGGTATATACTCACTTATATCTGGACACTAGCCCAAGGGGCATGTCCCATTAAAGTCCTCACTTTCAAGGAAAGTGGGACAGAGGAGAGGACATCCTATTGGGACTCTAGGTGAAAGAAGCATGGGAGAATGAGGAAATAGAAGGATCCAGAGGGTCCTAAAAACCTACAAGTAGAACATTATGATGGGAGGATCTGGGCCCAGGAATCCTGCTCAAATTATGACACCAGCAAAGGACAATATGTGCAGTAAACATTAAACCTCTACCCAGATCTAGCCAGTGGACAGAACATTCTCCACAGTTGAGTGGAGAGTGAGGACTGACTTTTACATGAACTCTGGTGCACCATATTTGACCATGTCCCCTGGATGGGGAGTGCTGGTGGCACTCAGAGGAAGGATATCAGCCTACCAAGAAGAGACTTGATACCCTATGAGCATATACAGGGGGAGGAGGTCCCCGTCAGTCACAGTCATAGGGGAAGGGAGTACGGAGAAAATGGGAGAGAGGGAGGAATGGGAGGATTCAAGGGATGGGATAGCAATTGATAAAATATATTAAAAATAAAATAAATGTTTTTATTATTCTAAAGATTCTTTGACAACAAGACAAGTTAGCTCCTGGCAACACCCAGCCTTCCTCAAAGAAGATCATGAGTATCAAAGAACCTCCTTTTGGAAATGGCTTCAAATGTTGCAAAGCAGCCACTAGGCAAAATGTCCTCATTTCTGCCATAGACAGAATTTTGCCTAAAAATAGGCAAGTTTGGATGCAGGCAGAGTTGATGCTAAACTCTGTCGAGACAGAGTAAGAAAGTCCTCAGTAGGTCCTGCCTCACAAATATGTCTGTCAGATATATTGTGCTAGAAGGCTGAAGATGATGCTCCAATATTATAGAGAGTTTTGGGTGACTGTTCAGGCAGTAAACAGTCTGTCATTGTTTTCATTATGGAAGTTGCACTTTGGTTCACTCAGGTAATGAAGTTTTATTCCTTCCCAAGTCTCTGAGTGGGTTGAAGACCAGATGGTTTAGTCATACAATTAAACTTGCTTGGTTAGGGGTTAAGATATTATTAGATGTAGGTGTACATTTTAACTTAACAGAGATGCGATAGGATAGATATTGATTTAGATTCAGAATTTTAGACTCCACAAGATAGGAAAGGTGTTTACTTCATATGTGTCTAAAAGAAATTCCCAAATCACTACAAATGTAACATTTATAAAATTTCTGATTGTTTCATGGTTCTTCTTGCTATATATATCTTATTTATGTGTATTTATATATATATATATATATATATATATATATATTATTTATATGAATAATATAAATACATATGCTAAAAAAGAAACATAATAAAAATGAATAAAAAAGGAAAGAAAAGAAAATAGATGTCTGAACATGGCTTGTTAGACAAGGGTCAAGACTCTGACCGTAAGGACTTTCCAAACACTAAATGATTAGTTTTAAGTAAGATTTCCAAAACGTTCCTGGATCCTGATTAGATCTTTTACCCTGAGAAGACCAAGTTAGAAGTAGACTAACATCGGGCTAGACGCCGACCATCTGAGGTCTCGACATACTGCACTCTGAGATCCCAGCTGACAGCCTCCAGAACTGTCAGAAAGAAATTGCAGTTGTTTATAGGCCACCAGCTTTATGGAATTTCATTCCAGCTGCCCAAATGAATTAAGATAATGGCCATTCCACTGTTCACTTATTTTATTATTTAACTTTCAGACACATTATTCTTCATCTGACCTTGAACGTTTTCATCTCAATTTCCCAAAGAATGGAAGGAAGTGATGCTCAGGAACTGAACAACTTATTAATCCTTTTCCCAAGGTCTGAGAAGCACACAGCAGAGAGGCTGGTGATGTGAAGGTCAGGCTGGTCAAATGACAGAGAAACATAGTCCCCATCAAGGGTAAGTATCATTTATCATGAGTACACTCATAGAGATGAAACATGATCCTGAGGAAAAGCTGAAGAGCTGATAGGCTTTACTAGTCAGAAGGGATATTTCTCTGAGCAACTCTGATGAATGTCTGGGTCATAGGAAGCTATGACAAAGGCTCTTGTCCCTAACATGTGCATGTGTGCATGCATGCACAAAGGTGGGTATGCACAAATGCCTGAAAGCTCCCATACCTTTGCACACTTGCCTCTTACTGACAATTTTTCTTGGCTGCCAAGGTGCCATAAATAAATAAAAACACATCAGTAAGTTTCATGACAACACAGGTGCAAAAAATGAGAAACTTCACAAATGCTCACTGCATGCTCCTTTATAAGTTTACTCAAGTCAAACAGACATCGTCTTCCATGGTTCTATTCCCAAAAGTCTTGTTTTAAGGAGTCAAGTCAAAAATCACTGTGATTATTACATTTCTCCAAGTGAAAGAAATAGCTAAAAATTTAATAATATGACTTTTCAAAGCCATTTTATAATTCATAGAGTTCAGGGGCAAACTCTAATTCCAGTGCAGCCAAAGGCATGGAAAGGATACATGATTCTATTCCTGAACTGTGTAAAATGTCAGGTTAGGACTGTCTCACATGGAGACTTCATCTGAATAGGTTGCTGGATGTTTTACTCAATAGGCCAGTATGCCTGGTACTCAAGGTAACCACTGTCGACTGTGAATTATACTAGCCATGTTAAAGGTCTTGCACATTGACAATTGAAAGAAGGGACTGTAATTCTCAAACTTTACACTAGAGGGCACCAGTATGTGGTCCCTTGCCCAAGGCTGCACCGCTGAGAGATTCATAGATCTTCTATACTCACACTCCCCCTGGAGTACAGGGAGAGCTGTTTATGGGAATTCTGGTTGAGGAAACTTACAGGCCTCATCTAGAATAAATGAAATGGTGCATTGTGATTCCTTTGCAATGTTAGCCACGCAAATGGCCATTGTATGTGTTTAGTGTTGGCCTCTGTTCATCCAATCAATGCCTTGACTTCAGATTCTTGGTGATTTGACTTGATCAGTAGGCATCACAGCTAATTCTATAACCTGAAGGCTTGCTTTTAGTTATTTGTCTTTTTCTCCTCTTTGATGGAAGACCAAGTAAAGTAACATGAGCCCTCTGTGTTGTGTATGCATCTACATGATAATGTCTGTACACATATGTCTAAGCCAGAACACAAATTTGAGTGTTACTCCTCAGGTCTACTCCACCTTTTGAGAGAAGGGGGAGGCTCTCAATCTCCTAAAGCTCACTAGTCAGTCTAGACTGGTGAGCCCTAGGGATCTACATATCTCTATCTCCTCAGTGCTAGGATCACAGGATCATGCCACCATTTATAACTTATTGTTGTTCCTGTTGTTGTAATTATTATATATTTTTATTATTATTATTATTATTATTATTATTATTATTATTATTATTATTATTATTATGAAGATCAGATTCAGATCCTTGTGCTCTCAAATTAAACAATTGATATAACTGTCTCTTCAGATGTAACTGAACTATTATGTTCATTAAACAGAAATTACATGAAGCTCTACATGAAGAGACTAGGACTCCAGCCAATGACCAGATGATAATCATGTTTCTCTCTTTTGTGGCAAAGGAAAGGTCTCTTACACTCACAAAAAAAAGGTCATGAGAAAACATAATTTCTTATAAAGCACAGGGTTTGAAATTAATCATGCTCAGGAAGCTATCAGGGCAATATGTGTCCCATATTATGTGTATAATAATCCACATTACAGCTACTACACACACACTTCAATGGCCCATTTACTTCTTGATTATTTATTATAGGGAGCTGTATTATCACAAGATGGTGGATTTGGAGAAGAATAGCTAGGTATTTTTATGTCTACTTTAAGTGTTAGTTTTACTGCATTCTGCAATGTGGAAGATCGTCCTGTAGTCAAATCAAGCCATAAAGACCAAATTGAATTATCACCATGGGACAGCAGTTAAATCCTCAGGGAGTAGGCAGGTCCCATAGGAAAGGGGTGATGGATTGCAAGGGGATGCTGCCTGAATGCAGCCCACAAGAAAGGCTTGTGCTCTGTGACACAGAGGGAAGCCTCGGTTTGTTTAAGCACAGAGCCACAATTTGTAATTTATGGCCACCTATTAACCCTCTCTGCCTTCTTCCTAAATTCTGCAAATCTCATAGTAAACTATGAAACTCTGAAGGCTCAATAACTGCAGGACAATTGGAAAGTAAACCATATACAGAAAACAGAAACAACCTTTTTCCCAGAATTCTTTTATTTTATTTTATTCATTTATTCATATTACATCTCAATGGTTATCCCATCTCTTGTATCCTCCCATTCCTCCCTCCCATTTTCCCCTTACTCCCCTCCTCTATGACTGTGACTGAGGGGGACTTCCTCCCCTGTATATGTTCATAGGGTATCAAGTCTTTTCTTGGTAACCTGCTGTCCTTCCTCTGAGTGCCACCGGGTCTCCCCCTCCAGGGGACGTGGTCAAAGGTGAGGCACCAGAGTATGTGCAAAAGTAATATCCCATTCTCCACTCTACTGTGGAGAATGTCCTGTCCATTGGCCTGATCTGGGTAGGGGTTTAATAGCACTGCAGTGACTGTATGACTTGGAAAAAAGTTGATTTTAAGGCAGATGTGGTGTCTTTGGGGGAAATGTTAAGCTTGAGTACAGGAATGAAAGCATCTCAGATTTTGTATTTAATAATGTGAATTATTATGTCTTAGAAGGAATGCTAAGGAAATAGACGAAGTATACACATATGTGCAGGTATGCATACTATGAGAGTCTGTATGTGTGTGAATGAATGTGAAAAGGGAAATGGAAGCAATTTGGAAGAAAATAACATTTCTTCCTTTTATAGTGTTATAAAGGGAAGGCTAAGATTTTTCTACCTACACAGTGAAATTACATTCTTAGATTAAATCTTTCTTCCCAAGTGCATTAGTGCTAAATGATTCTCTTTGACTCATAATGACTACACTACCAATTAAGCCCTGAGGACTGAATGGACTAGTAAAGGTTCAGGCAATGTGGTAAATGGTGTAGTTAGTGTAAAGAGTATCAAACATGTGTTAACGTTTTTATTCAGGTTTCAACCATAATGGGAATAGTACAGAGGTTGCTGACACATAGAAACCCATATTGTCTTTCCTCACTCTGCATGTCATGAAGAAGTCACATGGGAGCTCTGAATATAAATAAATCTGCTATAGGTGATGTTTATTTAGCAAAAGAACCCACTAGGTTACTGAAAATACTATAGTTTGTCCAGACAGTTGAATAATGGGATTGCAAAGAGAATTAAGTTTTGCTCTTTGATGGCAAGATTGTTTACTCAGCCACAGGCTGGCAAAGAGGGCAGCGTAACACTGAACATTTTAAGCCAAATGCACATCAAAATTAAATAGTACAGAACAACTGCGGCACCAGCTCCACTCAGCTTGGATGCACAAAAAATATCCCAAGGTCTTGTTAGCATGCTTTCAGGGAAAGCATGTCTGAAATTAAAAAAAAAATTAATCCCAGAAACCAAAGAGTTTAAACTTTTATGGGCACTGCCAAATTTCTTCTTGCAGTATCAATAAAGACTTTATAAAGAGCTTTGTTATGTAGCTCACTCAGGAGAAACGAAGGGATGTCCATTCACTGTGGAGATTGGGTCAAAATTTTTCTCAACAGCCAAGAAAGCAGCATTCTCTGAATTCCTGCACCCAACTTTACCAATGAA
Source organism: Acomys minous (assembly GCF_964271855.1). Lineage (NCBI taxonomy): Eukaryota > Metazoa > Chordata > Mammalia > Rodentia > Muridae > Acomys > Acomys minous. Next base: position 73,339,268 of record NC_140483.1, on the reverse strand, counting down.
ATGATATTCAGCTCCAGTTCCCCTTTCTTAATTGGCTGATTTTCACTGTACAGTTAGCTAGTAGGACAATTAGAATAGTTTTACTTCCTTTTTAATTTTTGAGACAGGGCATTATGTATCAAAGGCTGGCCTCAGCTTTGACCTGGAAAGGAGCACGACATTGATCTGCCTGCTTTCCCTTCCCACGTGTAAGGAGTATTACAGGTGTCCAGCACCAGGACAATTGTGGTTTGAGTTTGAAATAGCCCCGATAGTCTCACATGTTTGAACACTTAGTATCCAGAAGGTACTCATGTTTAGGAATGTGGTAGAACCTAATAGAGATGAGACTTTGCTGTAGGTTGGTCACTGTGAGAGAGCCTGGGAATTTTATAGCCAAGCCAAAAGTCTTGTTCTCTCTGCCAATTAAGAGCTGATGAGATGTCACCAGCCAGCCTCCTATAGCTACTGCCATGTTGTCACTATCATAATAATATATATTCACTCATGCTATGAGCCACAATAAAGCCTTCTTACTTTAAATTGCTTCTTATCAGGCCTGTTGGGAAATTAACTAAAACACCTGATTTTATATTGTGGCGGGAACAGAACTCAGGGTTTCATGCATGCCAAGCAAGCACCTGCCAACTGAACTACACACCAAGCGTTGGCTTATGAAAATTCTAAATGAATAAAAGAAACACAGTGTGAAGGGGTACAAGGGTAGAATAGCAAATGCAAGACTTACCCAATGTCCACAAACTATCAGGTAACAGTGATAGTGGACTTACCACAGAGTAGATCTGATGCTTTCGTCTTTTAGCCAAGTCAATTATGTTAACTCCATTGTAGTAGAGGTTCTCAATACAGCCATGGAAGTTTTTCTTTAAAAAGGTCCCAGGTTTGCTTGGTACTGGAATTCCTCCAAAACTGAGCTTTATAGTAGAAATGAGAATCCACTCTTAGTTACAAGGTCTGAAGAAGTAGGAATATAAGAGAACTTAGTACATTCTCTATGTTTAATTGTATGTGTGATCCAAGTGTCTTTAGTAATTGCAGATGCCACTTGATTACTAATTTAAAAGTTTACTGATTACCTTATGTAACAATATCAGTAATTGCTTACCCCTAAGGACTTACTTTACAAAATCACTTTCATTTCTTAAAACTTTTCAATACTAAATAAAACGATAATTTACAGAGGAAAAAATGAGAAAAGAAAAAATTCTTTATGTCTTTATGTGTAGCACAGCAGTAGAGAGGACACAGCCATAAGAAGAGCTAAGGAGTGAAGCAAATCCTTACTCACCCATCCTGAAAACCCATATTACCCAAAGAGGTTATATGAATTGGATTGTTCCCCAACTGTTATCTATAAAGATTTAACAGTGAAGTCATACAAAAGGTTTTATGGATTTGAGAAGCAACCAAGAATCAGAATAATAAAAGTTAAAATATCAATAATTAATTAATAATTATAATTAATTTTATAATCAATTAATCATTCTACAATATTATATTTTATATAATTAACCTAATTATAATAGTTATTAATGATTAACTAGTTGATTGTTAATAATTATTAAAATTGTTAATGATTTGTTGTAAAACAGAAAATAAATGGAATTTTGATTGTGAAGTACAAGAATTATAATTGGTTGTGAAGTTTGATTTCAGCAATGAGAACATTATTCACACAAGGGCCAGGAGATGCTCAAAATCACCAGCCATACAGGATCAATTGACTCAAGTTGGATATCTAGAACTTTTGCTATAAACAAACAAACAAACAGCAACAGCAAAGAAAAAATTTAGCTAGATGAGGAAACCTCCTAACTTATATCTATGATCCAAGCATGACTTTGAATAGATGGTCAGAAAAGACAGGAGAATCATCCAGAACCTCACCAAGCAGCTAGTCTGGAGTACACTCTGAAGCAGCTAGAATGAGACAGACAGGTGAAAAGTAAACAATTACTCAAAGTTGGCCTCTCAACTCCACAGACACAACATTGGATGTCCATATGTATGTTTGAGTGTACACACACACACACACACACACACAAACACACACGCACGCGCACACACAGATCTACAAAGTTTAGATAGAGAATTGCATTTTAATGGTAGATGCCTGGGATGATTGCAGGATGTTAGTTTCCTTTACTATGTGTACTTTCAGGAAATTAACCCAATGATTGATGATGGATATAGTAAAGAACAAAGTCTCTGTTGGGGATACTGCTCTTGCTGTGCAAGCTGAGATGATAGCAAGTATTTTCGCATTTGCCACACCCTCATTGCCACATCAGTTACCAAGTTATCAACATTGCTTTGAAATGCCACATTACCTAGCAGTCTGTATCTCTTTTCTCTTGCTTTTCCCTCTCTCTCCTTGTGGAACTCTGCTGGAGAGTTGGAAATCTGGTACTACCAGATAGCCTCTGAGCTCAGTATAGAGTGAAGAAGGCACTCCATTTCCCAATGGAGTCCACTCTCCGAACACTAGAAACTCTATTGTACGTACAATGGTAGAGAAGCATATGCTTTTCCAACCATAGTATCATCGTTAGTCAGTCATGAACAACTCTGCCTAAATTTTTTAAAAAATAAATCACCAAGAAGTGTAAAATTTTTTTTTGTTACTATAATGGGACTGTCTATAACTTTTTTTCTGCTTTACTTTCTAAACATAATTATGATGCTTTCATGTATCTCAAAATGTGAAGCTGTCATTTTTCTTTAAACAGATATTTCTGTGCTTTTTAAGACAATTTCTTTCCATCCTGAACCCTCAGAGGACATCTATGTTGGGCTGTTATCCACTCATAAGTGAATATATACCACACAGAATTCACTGTGTCTGGATTACCTCACTCAGGATGATTGTTTCTAGTTCCATTGTCATGAGCTCCATAAAGAGGCTATCAAGGCTGGCAGATCTAGACCCAGGGGCTCCTGCACAAACAGATGTACCAAGAAAGGATATTGTAAGCAGGGCACTTAGACCACCTGTTGAGATGTAGCCAATGGATAGCTTATCTCACATGTTGTGGTGGGAGTTGGGAACTACTACTAACAAGAAGTCTGGTGCCTGGAATTTGACCTCTGCTCCTTAGAGGAGAAGCCCTGTGAGAACACAGAGGAAAAGGATGCTGGCTATAAGATGGGACCTGATAGGTTTTGGCCAGATGGTGAGGGAAGAATATAGCAGGAATGGGAGAGAGACTGGGAATTGGAGAATGGGAGAGGGGAGAAGGGGATGCAAATGGGATGTAATGTGAATAAGTTATAAGAATAAAAAGTAGAAGATAATTTCCTTGAATTTGAGGTGTGCAATCACAGCATTTGCACAGAACACTTTATTCTTCAATTTTATTTTCTGTACTTTTTATTTTATTTTTCTTATCTACAGTTTCTAATACCTGGCCAAAATATTTTAAATATTTTTACACAATAATAATGTAGATCTTTCTAGAAATAAAGCATGTAATCAATGAGAACAACAGTACAAACCTTCTATTTTCAAACTGTACAAAACAATGATTCTGACTTCCCCATTGAAAAAATATTTCCCACTCATTCTGTATATTGGTTATTTGCTTTCTTCTTTATTAATATATTTTAAGTAAGAATGAATTAAATTTTATTCTTTGTTTTTTCAAAAATGTATATTTTAGCTTGTAAAAAAATACTACATTTACTCTCTAAGTAAGAGAGTAGCACAGTCTTAAGGTCACAGACTCACTGTAGACTCATTGTACCTTACTTCCCTAAAAATGGACATAAAAACATTTAAAGGAGAAAATCCATTTAAGTTTTAATTTCTCTGTTCAAGTCTAGATTCATCTGGTATGAAATAAAGAATTTCTGTTTGTAAATCTTGTAAGAGTTTTAAAAAGTACCAATAAAAAATGTTGCTAACTTATTTACAAAGTGATTTTTAATTCGCTGTATTGTTCAAGTACTTCTAATGAAGGAATTTTGAATTTTTAGGAGGTCTGGTTTTTGTTTGTGATTTTTACAAGAATTAAATTGGCAACATGAAAGTATTATAGAATACATAAATATTTATTTTTTACATAAATATTTATAATTTTGAACAGCTAATGGTAAAATTATTCTCTTCAATTTTGTTAGTTACCTTTAGTTTTTACAAGAAACCACGTAGTCCTCTGATTCACATATATAAAATATTGTCTATAGAATAGCTCTTGAAAAGTTTGTAGGAGAATAAAAGAGCATTTTTTTTCTATAACCATATTTTTACCAAAATATTCAAGTTGGAATAGTATAGAAGAAAATGTCCAGAATACCGAATATAACAAACTGTAATCTCATGTTGCATAGAGGGGAAATAATCTGTAATGTGTGAAAGATTTGGTTGGGATGGGGTAATGATGAGTATGGGCTTTCTCTCTGACTCTTTCTGAGGAACCTAAGGAGGAAGAAAGTGCTTGTGATAATTAGTATTTTTGTTCCACTGAAGAGAATGCCAAGTCGCTAAAGACCAAATTTCTGGGCATTTCTGTGAGGTGGTTCCTAGTCTGCTTTAACTATGGTAGTACCATTCAATGGGTGGGATCAAGAACTGAATAAAAATGAAGAAATCAAGTCTTACTTAATTTTTTCTGCTTCTCAACTGTGGATGCTATATGACTGGCTGCTTATCAATGCAATTCTTAGCCTTCTCCTATGTCTGATGGGAAACAGAGTGAATCCAGCAGGAAAAGAAAATTAAAATTCTACTAAGGTACATGAATATCTATGTCACAATTGACTTATACTTTTAGTGTTTTTTAATTATCAGATAAAATTTTAATGTATTTAGAAAAGATATGAGATAAAGCCTCCTGAGAGTGGATGGGGTCCCAGTGCAAGACTGCTCTCCACTTTTATATTTTCAAGTAGTGAAAATGACATTATAATTGTACTACGAATTGGAGACTTATTTTATTATTAGGTAGTGAGGCTGGAAAGCTCTACTTCATGTATTGACAACTTTTCTTCATATACATTAATTTCTCTAAACATTTTCCAGGACCATATATGGTATCTTACAGAAAACAATAAATTCACGTTATTAGGGGAGATCCAAGATGTTGGTGCCAAACACACTGCTTCTGATAAGCAGGACATCCAGGACTGCACAGCAACCTGGAGACCAAAATGAGATCTACAAAACACCAGTGCTGCTGATGCCCAGGTGAAAGGGATCCACATTGTGTAGAACACAGGTGGGTCTGACCCCTGGCCACCCAGCTAATTCATAGAAAAGTCCCCTGAGGACAATAGACAATATCTTGAAAAAAGACTGTGAGACACCCATGCAGCTTTGGATTCTCACTGCCCGTCTGCTGCTTGTCGGATCTGAGACGAAGAGTAGGCAGGCAGAGCTGAGTCCTGGCACCGGACCCAACTCACATTAGCTACGACTAAGAGTGCAAGGCACCCAAGTACCTTTGGGCTCTGGTCTCCCTCAGCCCCCCGCCCCCCAGCTGCTTACCGGCCTGATGCAACAGCATACAGGCAGAGCTGAATCCAGGCAGTGCCCGCAATCTGCATTAGCTGCCATCCTGTGAGCAGCTTAGAGCCTTGGTCTATCTTCACCCACCCACCTGAAGCATACTGCACTGACACAGCTAGGAAACAGACCTGAGAGGCTGAGCAGAGACCTGCAAGGGCCACAATCTCTTTTTAGCTACCATCCTGCTGTTAGTTTCTGGCTGTGATCTTTCCCCATCCACCTGCAGCTTATTTGCCTGACCCATCTAGGTCACAGAGCAGATAGAACAGAGACCTGCATGGGCCAGAATCCACATTAGCTGCCATTCTGTGAAAAGCTTTTGGCTCTCATTTCTCTCCACCAGCCAGTGGCTTACCAGGCTAACCGAACTGGGGCACAGAGCCAATAAGCAGAACCCTTTCATATCAAGAAAACCCGTGGAACACCCCAGCATGTTTGGGCTCTGGTCCTCCTCACCCCGCCCCCAGCTGCTTATCAGGCTGGCCCATCTGAGATACAGAGCAGATAGGCAGAGCTGAATCTGGCATTATCTATAACTTACATTTGCTGCCATCTCAAGAAGGTCTGTGAGGCATCCAAGAAGCTTCAAGCTTGAGTCTCTCAGGGGCCCCCAGCTGCCTACTGGCCTAGCCCAGCTGGAACACAGAGCATAAAGGCAGAGCTCTGCCATCTCGAAAAGGATTGTAGGGCACTTGAGAAGCTTTGGGCTTGGAAATCTATTAGCCTACTCCTCTCCTGCCTGACCAAGCTGGGGTAAAGACAGGGAACCCAGCTGATAAGAGCTGGTGAAGGCTCTAACACCCACTGCCCACCATCCTGAGGAGTCCTCTGGGGAGTCCTAGCAAATGACCTTCAGCTTGGATCTCCCTTTACTTGCTCCTAACTTGCCTGGACCATGTGGGACACAGACAGTGAACTCATTGGAGGAATTTCTAAACCTGCTAATATAAGAGACAACCAGATACCTAGAGAACAGCACAAGAAGACTAGGAGCAAAACTCAGAGCCATGTAACACCAGTGGTCCCACCACACCAAGCCCTGGAGGTATGAACACCTATGAAGCACAAGGAGAAGAGCTTAAAATTGAGGTGGTAAAAATGCTAGAAAACAATAAATTATAATCTTAAATCATTTGTATTTGCTATCTGATTTATGAAAGATTTGATAGATAAAGTTTTACTTGGAATTACCTCTCTTATGAAGTCACTGTTGTGTATGTTCTATAATGGATAAATCACAAAAACTATTATTTGCAAAGATTGAAATTTCTTGCCTCCAAACTGTTCTCCTGACTTGTTCAAATAAATGTGACATATGCTCAAGTGTCAGGTTTGGGTTAACTTCCTTGACTCTGTGAACTGAAGTTCTCAGGAAAGTATCATAGCTGGGATAAACATTCTAAAAGACTGAATTTTAACTTCTACCATCATACTGAGTGGAAATCTTTCCTTCTTGAGCTCTCTGTTTGGTATCCTCCATAGCTGTGCATTGTCCACTTCTGACCTAATATCCTTGTGAACAGGCAAAATCCTTATTGGGGTATACAAATAGAATTCTAACTCCCATCAAACAAAATTTTAGGAGTGTCATCAGAAAACCTTCAAGATCTATAGTAGGGACTTCTCAATTTCCTGTACCTGATTGTGTTTTAAAATTACTTTGTCTTTCAGTTTGTTTATATGGTGGATTACATTGATGGATTTCCATATGTTAAACCATCCCTGCATTCCTGGAATGAATCCTACCTTGTCATGGTGAATGATGTCTTTGATATGCTGCTGTATTCGCTTTGCGAGTATTTTGTTGAGTATTTTTGCATCAATGTTCATAAGAGAAATTGGTCTGAAATTCTCTTTTTTTGTTGGGTCTTTGAGGGGTTTAGGTATCAATGTGACTGTGGCCTCATAGAAGGAGTTTGGTAATATTCCGTCCATTTCTATCTTTCGGAATAGCTTGAATAGTATCGGTATTAGCTCCTCTTCGAAGGACTGGTAGAATTCTGAGCTGAAACCATCTGGCCCTGGGCTTTTTTTGGTTGGAAGACTATCAATGGTTGCTTCTATTTCTATAGGCGAAATAGGGCTATTAATTTGTTTATCTGGTCTTGGTTCAATTTTGGTAAATGGAATCGGTTGAGAAATTTGTCCATTTCCCTTAAATTTTCAAATTTTGTGGCATAAATGTCTTTGAAGTAGGTTCTTACGATTCTTTGTATTTCTTCGGTGTCTGTTGTTATGTCTCCCTTTTCATTTCTGATTTTGTTAATTTGGATAGTGTTTCTTTGTCTTTTAGTTAGATTGGCTAATGGTTTGTCTATCTTGTTAATTTTCTCAAAGAACCAGCTCTTGGTTTTGTTGATATTTGGATTGTTCTCTTTGTTTCTAATTTATTGATTTCAGCCCTGAGTTTGATTATTTCCAGGCGTCTACTCCTCTTGGGTGTTTCTGCTTCTTTTTTTTTCTAGGGCTTCCAGATGTGTTGTTAAGTTGTTTATGTGGGATGATTCCATTTTCTTTTTAAAGGCACTTAGTGTTATGAATTTTCCTCTTACCACTGCTTTCAATGTGTCCCACAAATTTAGGTATGTTGTTCCACCATTTTCATTGAATTTCAGGAAGTCTTTTATTTCTTCCCTTATTTCTTCCGTGACCCATGTGTCATTAGAGACTTGATACCGTATGAGCATATACAGGGGGAGGAGGTCCCCCTCAGACACAGACTTAGGGGAGGGGAGGGGAGTAGGGGGGAAGTGGAAGGAAGGGAGGAATGGGAGGATACATGGGATGGGCTAACAACTGAGATGTAATATGAATAAATTAATTTAAAAAGAAAAGAGAAGAAAAGAAAGTTGGATGGAGATTTCAGCCAAAGCCCCATGAAATTCAGAAATAATTCATGCAAAGTGGAAATGATCTTTTAAAAAATTCACTTAATCTTTCCAATAAGCTTGAGCTGAGGGTTAAAAAAAATCATCTGACTGTTCTGATAATAAAAAGTATAGAAGGAAAAAAAATAAAATAAAATTACTTTGACCTCAAAACATCTTAACCCCTAAATAACTAATCTTCACTGTAAGACTAAGCTATGTGGTCTTTAAATAGAGCAGAAACTTGAGAAGGAATAAACTTTAACTGGATAATGACAAGATATGATGGATATTGATTTACATTCAGAATTTTAGGTGCACCAAGATAGGAAAGATGTTTTCTTCTAGACTGTCAATACAAAAAGCCAAAACACTAAGAATGTAACATTTATATGATTCCTGATTATGTCATGGTTCTTCTTGCAATAGGCAGTTTATTGTATATATGTGTAATAATATAAATGTGTATATAGAACATTTAAAAAACTAATTAATAAAAAAGAAAAAAAAGAAAACAAAAAATTAAATAAAAAGTTTGGAAAAAGTAAAAAAAAAATACTTTGATATATGACTATCTTTGGTCTGTATTACCAAGGTGACATATACTATTAGAAGCAGTGTGAATCTATGTCCTTGAGTCAAGGTCACTTATATTTGGGGCTATAATAAACTACCCCTAGTTCCCTTGAGGGTACTTTGTCCCTTGTGTTATTTACCTAGCTGCACAAATGCATTTCTTAGACAAATTTTCTTAACCTTCTTTCAATGCCTCCTACTAGAAAGCTTTTAAGGGGCAGATTTCAGTAAGGAAGACAGTGGTTTTAAAGTGCCAGTGGATAGCCTATCTCCTAAGTGTTGTATTTAATTATTTTTTTTGTTTTTTTTTTGTTTGTTTTCATTTTTTGTCTTCTTTATTAATTTATTCTTGTTACATCTCAATGGTTATCCCATCCCTTGTATCCTCCCATTCTTCCCTCCCTCACATTTTCCCCTTATTCCCCTCCCCTATGACTGTTCCTGAGGGGGATTACCTCCTCCTGTATATGCTCATAGGGTATCAAGTCTCTTCTTGGTAACGTGCTGTTCTTCCTCTGAGTGCCACCAGGTCTCCCCCTCCAGGGGAAATGGTCAAAGGTGAGGCACCAGAGTATGTGAGAAAGTAATATCCCACTCTCCACTCTACTGTGGAGAGTGTTCTGTCCATTGTCTAGATCTAGGTAGGGGTTTAAGGTTTACCGCCTGTTTTGTCCTTGGCTGGTTCCTTAGTTTGAGCGGGACCCCTGTGCCCAAATGTGCCTATCATAATGTTCTACTTGTAGGCTTCTAGGACCCTCTGGATCCTTCTACTTTGCCATTATGATACCTTCATATAATAAATATAGTATAAATTAGCATAATGACAGACTTACAATGACCTGTACATTTTTCTTATAGTTTTTTGCTTTCAGAGTTATTGAATATCCTGTGCTATGTTCTATGTCAATTTAATGATTTTTATCTTTAAAATATTCTAAATTATATTTTTCAAATGTTTATCTTGTCTAATTAGTTTCTGTATGTGCATGTGTTCATGTGTATACACAAGTTCTGTACAGATGGGCATGTGCATGTTTGTGCATGCATGTAGAGTGCAACATTCAACAATGGTTATCTTCCTCAGTCAACCTCCATCTTCCTTTTTTGAGATACGGTCACTCATTGTACCTAGTGCTTACTAACTTGGAGAGACTTAGTAGTTTAAGAGCCCCAAAGATCTTTACATTTCTGTCTCCCCAGTGTTGGAATATGTCCATGCCACTGAGCCAAGCAGATATTTTTCATAGCTTTGAGGTATGAAATTGAAGTCTTTATGTTTGTGTAGCATGCATTTTATCAACTGAGGTATATCACTAGCCCCCTCAATCCTGAGTATGTGAGCCAATCATAGATCAAAACAATACTTGTTGACTTTGATCAAAAAAAGATATGATAAGCAATTCCCTCCTCACTCTGCTTTAGCCTTGTGTTTTTCGACAATTGTGTTCACTTTTTATTTGCTTGTCCTGACAAATTACACAGTGTGCCTTTCTTTGATCATAGGGTCAGATGAAACTCAGGAGACTATACATTCTACCCACAGGTTGCCTCAGCCAATACCCTCTCTCCAGGAATCTGATGGGCTTTCTAGTATCAGAGACAAGCTGATGTTGGAAAAATAGCAGGAAAAAACCCTCTTTGATGTTAAATGCAAGAGGCTCCAAAACCTTTCGCTCTTTTCCTTTTATTTTATTATTTTTCTTTTTCTCTCATACACATCCTTTTTTAAAATTTTTATGCTATTTCCATGACAATGAGTTCCTCTACTAAATTTTTCTCTAAGTCAGTTTAAATATGGATTCTGAAGTTTCCATTTCTAATGGTTCCAAAATATATGACCTTTTTGTCTTACTTTGGTTTGGTAGTAGGTTTGGTGATAGAAATTCTCCAGAAATGATTGTGAGCTATTGTCTTCTTTTCTAGTCTCCTCTGAAGTATAACTAAGCTGTGTATTACTGAGCCATGTGGAAATGCCATGGCTATCAGAGGAGGCAGCCCTTTTTCAAAATGCAATCAAAGCTGAAGAATATGTGGCACTATTAAACAATGCCAGACTTTTAATTTTTTGGTAAAAATCTCTTTATTTTTAAGTATTGATTTGAGGGCTGGTGAAATAGCTATGTAGATAAAAGCACTTGACCACAAGCCTGCTAGTCTAATTTGATCACTAGAATCCAAATGGTGGAAGGAAAACATGCGCTTTTGCAAGCTGTCCTATGACCTCCCCAGGTAAGTGATAACAAGCCCATATACATAGGCATACACAGGATTAAAAAATAACAATATAATAAAATATTTTAAACATTGATTTTCATTGAAATTAGGGTGTATGCATGTGCATGCACACACATGCATATATGTAAGTCAAAATGCAACTGGGAATATTTTGTTCTTAAGACTCTGACCACTATATTTTTTGAGACAATGTCTCTCCTCAGGACTTGATATTTACTAATTTGGCTTGGTTGGCTGGCAAGTGAGTATCAGAAATAGATCTGTATTTGTCTTCCCATCATGAAGTTTATAAACCCTTGCCAGCCCAACAGGCTTTCTCTGAACATCAGTGTGTTGATTAGTTTATTTATTTTTTATCAGCTTCACACAAACTGAGTCATATAGAAGGAGGAAATCTCAATCGGGAAGACACCTTCATCAGACTGGCTTATATGAAGTGCTTGAGGTGCTTCTGATTAATGATTGTTTTGGAAGAGCCCAGAACATTGTGGCAAATGCCACCTGTGGTTAAGTGTTACTGGGCTAGAAAGAAGGCCAGCTAATCAAGTTATGGAAAAGAAGCCAGTAACCAGTACTCTTCTATACTTTCTGCTTGAGTTCCTCATTTTATTTCTTTGATGATGGATAGTTACCTGGAAGAATGCCTCCTCAATGGCTTTGGACATGTTATCTCTTATGGCAATAGAACGTGAACTAGAATAATGTTCTGAGGATGGGACTCAGATCCTCATTCTTACAACACAAATGCTTTTCCATCTGAGCCATCTCTCCTCTGGGACACTTGAATCTTCTGAAGGGAAAACCCAACATAGATATCTGTTTTTCAATTCATGAGTTTATATCATTAGAAATGAAGCCAGATGCTTTCTCAGAAAATTGAGAATAGTTCTACCTCAAGACCCAGCCGTACCACTCCTAGGCCTATATCCAAGTGATTATCAACCATACAACAAGGATAGTTGCTTAACTCTGTTCATAGCAGCTTTATTCATAATATCCTAAATCAGGAAACAACCTCCCCTCAACAAAAGAATGGATAGTGAAACTAGTACAGTTACACAATGGGATACTACTCAGCTATGAAAAGGAAGGAAATCATGAAATTTACATGCAAATGGATGGAACTGGAAAAGGTCATCTTGAATGAGGTAATCTTAACCCAGAAAGACACACATGGTATTTACTCATTTATAATCAAATTATAGCCATATAGTACAGGATAAACATACTGTGAATCACAGACCAAAGAAGAAATAAACGATAAGGAGGACCCAAGGAAGGATGCTTAAATTTCACTTAGAAGAGGAAGTAGAGTACACAGTGGGAAGTGCTTGAAGAGATAGAACAAAGTAGGAAAGGGAGCACAGAAAGAAAGAGGGTAGATACCAGGTAGGGGAGAGCAGGGGCAGCAGGACAATGAGCACACAGATAGATGAGAAACTATGGGCGAGTGCGTGTCTGAGATAGGCTTGAGATCTAAGACAGGGTTATCTTATGGGAGGAATGGGGTTGACTCTGGCTGAGACTACCAGAAGCAGGGGGTACGGAGACTCTAAAGGACACCCTCTAGCTAGAACGTAGTACGAATGGATGGAGGGGACCACCTATGCACCCGCAAAAATGTTGATTCTAAGCTTTCCCTGCCTATAATATGTGCAGGGATAATAGAGCAAGACTGAGGGAATGTCCAACCAATGCCTGGCTCAAACTGAGACGTACCCCTTGGTTAATGACACTCTGCTATGTTTGCAGACTAGAGCTAGTGTGGTTGTTCTCTGAGAGGCTCAAACCAGCAGTGGATCAAAATAGATGCTGAGACTATAAGTCAAACATTAGGCAGGGCAGGAGTCTTGTAGAAAAGTGAAAAGAAAGATAGACGGACCTGGAGGGGACAGGCAATCTACAAGAAGACCAACAGAATCAATTACCTAGGCCCCAGAGAGGTTTGTGGAGACTCAACCACCAACTAAGGACTATGCATAGACTGCACCTAGTACCCCCACAAAGGTATAGCCAACAGGCAACTCAGGATTCATGTGGGATCCCTAGTAAGGGTAGTTGGGGCTGTCTCCGATATGAACTTTGTATCTTGTTTTTTGATTTCTCTCCCTTGTTGGGGCTTCCTCATCAAGCCATAGGGGAAGAGGGTTTACTCAGTTTTGATGTGAGTTTTCTGAGTAATAGGGGAAGGGGTAAGAGTGACGGATCATGAGATAGAGAGGAGAGAAAAGAGGCTAAGATAAGGATGTAAAGTGGATAAGTAAAATAATTTTTCAAAAGAAAAAAATAAAAGAAGCTAGAAATTTCAGTTTTCTGATGAAATCTGTATTTTAAAGCATTGATTTGAATTAAGATGCCTGTAACTTTCACCCTGTGATCTTGCACTCTAACATTGAAACTGTAAGCACCAAATAAACTCTTTACTTCTGTACGTTGCCTTGGTCATGGTGTCTGTCCTTTAACCTGGAGCTGGCCAACTCAGCAACATTGGTAGACAAGTGAGGCCAGGGAACCACCTATCACTGCAGCCACAGCACTGAGATTATTAATATGTACCATAGCATCCAATAATTTTTAAGTCAAATCCTCATACTTGAATGACAAAAACCTTCCTGACTGAGCCAACTCCTCAGCTCCATCCTGTCTTTAAGAAGACTCAATGTTCCATAGTCCCAGTATGCTAACCTGGCCTAGCCTAACCTGGCAGTCAGCCACATTGGCCAAGGAACAGATCCATGCTCTTTAAAAGCCTGCTACAGTTCTTGAAGAGGAAAAAAAAATGGAAGGAAATGCAAAGTAACATGCCAGCGAGGGATTATTGGTACAAGTTGACCACTCCAGCTTTCCCATAAGCCTTTGTGCTGTTGGCCATGTGTGAATGGATCTTGTACTTGAGGATGGATCCAGACCAGAGCATGAGTAATGCTTGTCGCTCCTCCTGATAAATGAGTAAATGGGTATCTTTCACAGACTCACAGACCCCAGGAGATGAATTAGTCAAATTGGCAACATAAACTTTATGGGTGTTATCTCTGTATATCAGTCACTAGGTTCTTTGGCCATATGGTCAAAATGTACATCTTTTATGCCTCTATAAAATATCTGCATGAAAATATTTGCTTCAATGTTTTTCATATTCTGAGCAGAAAGGGCCTCCCACTGGGGACACAACCTTTATCTATGACCCACAGACCACATCTTGCTTGTCAGGAACAGTGCTCACAGAGTAGGTGAGAAGATCACAAATGTGTCACTACTATTTTCTACCACGACCTTCCCAACAAAGGCAAATCTCTTCACTTAAAAGTGTGATGCCACTATCAACATCAACAGTTTTCTCTCTTCCCATCTCTTATTCACATGGTAAGAGTGAGTTGTTCTTAGAAAAAGCAGAGCTAGGAATGGTGCAGTGTGAGTTTGAAGACAGTTTGATAATGTTATGAGAGTTGAATACAGTTTATTGAATAAATCCTTTGCTCAGTTTGTAACTCTTTAAATATTTAGACTACAGCATGTGGCTCTTCATTTGTACTATTGCCCCAGGCTCTGTGTCTGTTTGAGAGAGCTTGGTTAATTTTCTATTATTTTATAGATAACTATAGTAATTCAGTCAGTCTCCAAATGTCTGTCTGATTAGCCATCTCCACTAGAAGTAGAAGGCTAATTAAGCCATGCAATCCACATTCTAGCAGAAACTTGGATAAAACAAGAAAACACAGTATCAGTTGCTTCTGGAAAGTTGATAAAAACAAGGAATCCAAGTTTGGTTGCTCAGTGCTGTGACTTCCACTGCTTTTTAAGAGAGCAGGAAGATTATAAGCAGCCCTCCCACAAAGAGCCTGCCAAGCAAGCCTGAGTATGTTAGATAATAAAAATGAAATTAAAAGATATAAATGAAACATTTCTGGCAAAGGCTTAGTGGTTGAGCAATCACCTAACAAACATGAGACCTTCAGTTTAAACTCTCACATTGAAAGAACAATTGTGGAAGGACGGGCTTTCATGGTATAATATCCAAACTAAAAGACTTTGTTTTTTAAATGCCATTTGCTTATTTTAACACATATTAAGATGTATTTTTGTATTGCTATTCCTGTGTGCATGTGAATCCTCATGAATATATGTGCACATTTGTATGGCAGCCAGAGCTCCACACTGGTGGTTTTTCTCTTACTCTCCGACTGGATTATTTATTTATTTTAGCACCTTTATTTATTATTTAGATAGTGTGAGGGAGATATACCCCTGCCAAGAAGCACATGATAAAATTATTTTAAACAACTGAGTTGATTCTTGCATTAACCCATGTAGGATTCATGTACTAATGGCAGGTCATCTGGCCTGCTAGCAAGTGCTTTTACCTATACTCCTGGTGAAATACTAATTCAACTCTTTTATATTTAATTTTTAGTGATAGAGTCACTGAACTACTAGTTTATCTTTTAAGCTGGAATGGCTTTCCAGCAAGTCCCACTATCCTCTTCGTTCTGCCTTTCCATTCCTGGGGTTATATGCATATATATAACTCCTGTCTGGTAACATTTTATTACATTTCAGTTATAAAATTTAAGGCGTTCTCTTATTCTCTTACCTACCTCCTTTCTCTCTTCCTCTGTCTCTCTGTCTCTCTCTGACTGTCTGTCTCTCTCTGTCTCTCTCTGTCTCTCTGTCTCTGTCTCTGTCTCTGTCTCTGTCTCTCTCTCTCTCTCTCTCTCTCTCTCTCTCTCTCTCTCTCTCTCTCTCTCTCCCTCCCTCTCTCTCATACTCCTCCCCCTTACCTTCTCTCCCCATGGTCACTTAATAAACTTCATATAATCAAAAAATTTGAGGAAATTAAAAATCAGCAGGACCAAAAATCACAATATTAAATTGTAATTAAAAGAAGAGTGAATGAAAGTCTTTCCCAGAAAGTTTTCAGAATCAGCTTTACTATCTACACTCCTGTCTCCAAGACTACTTCTCTGTACCCAAGATAGTAGCCTGCTTCTCTGGACATCATGTCTCTGTGACTCTGTGGCTACTGGGGAAGAAGGATTGATGATGCCTCATTGTCCCTGTGTCTTGGAGCTTCCTATATGATACATCATGGATTATATCCCTTGCAGAGCTCATATAAAGGTTAAACAACTGTGATTTGAATGTCAAACATTCTCAGAGGCACACAGGTTTCTAGGTGGTTTTCTCCTGTTTGGGAAAGCTCTCGAATCCTTATGAAGTGGAGCCTTTCTTATTTTTTTCAAATCTTAGCATATACCAAATTACATATATTTATAACTATGAATAAATTTTAAGAAACTCAATTTGAGTGTACAAAACCACTTCTCATTTTGAATGATATTGTCATTTCTTAAATATTGTATAATATCTACAATGAAGTACAAAATACCTGTGGCTTCTTTGTGTACCTGCCGATGTGGCATGCTACAAAGATGGTGGTCTCGAAAGTCAGAGTCAGGTCACACTGGAACATGGCTTAGATTTTCATATTTTACTAAGCACAAGGATCATATTTTAACATATGTGAAAATAATTTCTATTTTTTAATATGTCTGTGTTCTCTTGTTATTTTCCCATGCTTAGGGAAGTTGATTCGTCAAAATTATTTATATTACTTAATTTCCTGAAAATATACTTCAAAACACTGTTTCAATATGTTTTGTGGAGTATGCTGCCACTAAACATGCCTTTCTAATGGAAGGACTTTTAAATTTTTATAGAAATAAAAATTATTATATGTTTTCTTACTTGTCCTCTGGACTCTGTGCCATAATTAGAAGGACATCTATGTTTTTAAATAAAGTAGCTATTATTTAATTTTAAAATTTTTTCTATAAAGTTAGGCATAAAGTTGTGTGAATATCATGCACATATATATTATCTTAAGTTTGTGTGTGTGTGTGTGTGCATGTGTGTGTGTGTGTGTGTGTGTGTGTGTGTGTGTGTTTGTACATGAGTGTAGTTGTTCAGAAGACACCATCAGAACCTCTGAATCTGGAATTGCGGAGAGTAGTTAGCTACCCTTGTGCATGCTGGGAACTCAGTGTCAGTTCTCTAGAAGAAAATTATGTTCTCTTACTGGATGAGCTATATCTTGATCCTTCCACACATTTTGTTTGTCCCCGCACCACCAATTTTCATCCTCACTTCCAGCCCTCTCTCCTTATACCTGACTCCAACTCCAATTACTCTTTCCATCTTCTCTCCCAAGTAGGAGCATCCCTGCATCTACATCTGATGTCAATTTTATTTCCCCTTCTGAGTGAGATTCATGCACACTCAATTGGATCTTTCTTGTCACTTAGTTTCTTTGGGTCTGTGCATTGTAGTATAGTTATTATGTATTTAATGGCTAATAGCCACTTATA
This sequence comes from Acomys minous, assembly GCF_964271855.1. Taxonomy (NCBI): domain Eukaryota; kingdom Metazoa; phylum Chordata; class Mammalia; order Rodentia; family Muridae; genus Acomys; species Acomys minous. Next base: position 73,321,719 of record NC_140483.1, on the reverse strand, counting down.
AGTGAGTAAATACCATGCTTGTCTTTCTGGGTCTGGGTTAATTCACTTAAGATGGCATTTTCTAGTTCCATTCATTTTCCATGGAATTGCATGATGTCCTTGTTTGTAATAGCTTAGTAGTATTCCTTGGTGTGAATGTAGCACAATTTCTTTATACATTCTTTGACTGCAAGAAAAGTAGGTTGTTTCCAGTTTATGGCTATTATGAATGAAGCTTCTATAAGCATAGTTGAGCAAATGTCCTTGTATGTTTGAGCATCTTTTGGGTATATACCCAAGAGTTGTTTAACTGGGTGATAAAGTAGAACTGTTCCCAATTTTCTGAGAAAGCACAAGATTTATTTCCAATGTGATTTTACAGATTTATACTCCAGCCAGCAATGGAGCAGTATTCCCTTTTTTCCAGCATGTGCTGTCACTTGAGTTTTTTTTTTCCATAGTCATTCTGATAGGTGTAAGATGGTATCTCAAAGTCATTTTCATTTGCATGTCCCTGATAACTAAGGACATTGAACATTTCTTTAAGTGATTATATGGTCAATTTTGAAGAAGGTTCCATGAAGTGCTAAGAACAATGTATATTCTTTTGTGTCTCACTGAAGGTTTCTGTAGATATCTGTTAGGTCTATTTGATTCACAGTGTCAGTTAGTTTCATTATTTCTCTGTTAAGTTCATGTCTAAATGATTTGTCCATTGGTGAGAGTGGGGTGTTGAAGCATCCCACTTTAATGTATGGGGTTTGATATGTGATTTAAGATTTAGCAGTTTTTCTTTTACAAATGTGGATGCTCAATGAAGCTTAATTGTTTTGGGATTAAGATGTTTTTAGGTCTAGTAGGTGTTCTAAATTGATAACGTCAGTATGTGATGAAGACTGATTTACTTTCAGAAATTTAGATGCACCAAGATAGGAAACATGTCTTTTTCAAGGCTGCCGAATACAAATAGCCAAAACACTAAGAATGCAACATTTATATAATTCCCGATTGTGTGATGGGTCTTCTTGCCATAGGTAATCTATTGTATATATGTATAATAACATAAATGTATATGTACAAAAAGAAAATAATTTAAAAAAAAGAAAGAGCAGAAAAAAAATCAAATGTGGGTGTGCTTTCCTTTGTAACGTAGAATGTTAAATATTGAGATGTCATCTTGCTGTATTTTTTGTTTAATGGGTATGAAGTACCCTTCCCAATCGCTTTTGACTAATTTTGGTTTAAAGTATATTTTATTAGATATTATGATGGCTATTCTAGCTTGCTTCTTGTATCCATTTGCTACAAAATTATTTTCCAGTCATTTACTATGAGGTATTGTCTACCTTTGTTGATGAGGTCTATTTCTTGTATGCAGCAGAATGGTGCATTTCTTTTTTCACACTTACTCTGTTCATCTCTGTGTTTGATGTGGGGAGGATTGAGTCAATTGATTTTGAGAAATATTAATGACCAATTATTGTGAATTCCTATTATTTTGATATTGTTGGTTGTAGATTTGTGTGTGTGTGTGTGTGTGTGTGTGTGTGTGTGTGTGTGTGTGTGTTTGGTGTGTCTAGTTTTATTAGTGTAGGGTTATTTATTTACTCTTTTTCTTGGGTATAATTAGCCTACTTGATTTGGAATTGTCCTTCTAGTATCTTCAGAAGGGCAGTATTTATGTATAAATTTTGTTTAAATTTTGTTTTATCTCTAAATATCTTGTTTCCTCCATCTGTGGTGATTTAAAGTTTTACTGGGCATAATAATGTTGGCTAACATCTGTGGTCTCTTAGGGTCTTCAACATATCTGCGCAGGACTTTTTGGCTTTTAGAGTCTCTTTGAGAAGTATGGTGTAATTCTGTAGGTTGGCTTTTATATGCTGCTTGGTCTTTTCCCCTTGCTGATTTTAATATTTTTTCTGTACATTTAGTGTTTTGATTATTATGTTGTGGGAGGAATTTCTTTTAAGGCTCAATTTATTTGGTGTTCTGTAAGCTTCTTGGATTTGTTGGTTTGTTTTGGGTTTTGTTTGGTTTATTTGTTGTGGTTGTTGTTTTATTTTTCTTTTAATTTTTTGAGACAGTGTTTCTCTGTGTAGCTTTGGCTGTCCTGGACTCAGTTTGTAGACCAGACTGGCCTCAAACTCATTGTGATCTTCCTGCCTCTGCCTCCTGAGTGCTAGGATTAGAGGAGTGTGTCACCACACTTGGCCCATCTTCTTGTATTTTTTATATGCATCACTTTCTTTAGGTTAGGAATTTTTTCTATGATTTTGTTGAATATAGTTTCTGGGCCTTGGAGCTAAGTTTTTTCTCTGTCTTTTATTCCTATTATTCTTAGGTTTGGTCTTTCATGGTTTCCCATATTTCTTGGATATTTTAAGTTAGGAAATTTTTAGATTTTATATTTTCTTTCACTGATATATAGATTTCTTTAATTGTATCTTCTATGCCTGAGATTCTCTTTTCCATCTCTTGTATTCTGTTGGTGATGCTTGCATCTGTAGTTCCTGTTCTATTTCATAGGTATTACATCTCCAGGATTCCCTCAGTGGTGTGTTTTTTTTGTTTGTTTGTTTGTTTGTTTCTATTTCCATTATTAGGTCTTAAACATTTTTTTTGGGAGAAATGAGACCAGCCTTGAGCAGGAACAAGGCCTGCCTGGCACCACACATGTGCAGAAGGGAGGCTTCATGTAGACAGTCTGAGACCTGCTAGAGTGTGCCTGGCATTCTCTGAGACTGACTGCCTAGAGACTGGTGAAATCACAATGGAAACCAAGGAGGAGCAGCCACAGCTTCTGCATGCAGTTTGAAAGCCAATGGGATACTGGGAGGAGGGTACAAACACATGCTCTATTTCCACAATAAAGGAGTATGCTTCTGCCACATGCCTGATTCTTAGAGTCTGTTTTATTGACTCTGCACTAGCCTACCCCTGCCCACAAGGGTCATGGGCCTGGGTCCTAGCAACATTTGGCACCCAACATGGTCTCCTTATCCATTCAGGCATATGGGCATTGAGTATGCTAGGGTAAGACTTTATTTTTTTTATCACAGCTGCTATTTTTCCAGCCTTCATTTTTGCCTTCTGCTGTCAACACTGTATTGAGTGTCGCTAACCCATCTTCTGTCCCCTTCTCTCTCACAAGGCACGGTTGAGCACCCCCTTTGGCAGTTTGTCTGTGAGTTGGCCCCTTTGTTTTCTGTTCTTTAACCTCACATGAGGTCAGCATGCTGGGTCCTTCTCTCTTTTTCTTTGTGTATGTTTGTCTTGTCAGGGAGGTATACTCACTTTGCTTCCAGTTCCCTGGTGTCTCCACATATGGGCTGACACTTCTAGGAGAAAGCACCACCGATTGGCCCCTTGAATGGTGTTTCTCTACCAGAGACACCATCTGGGCATATGGCCATGGACTAATGAACCATGGAAGCCCCACACTATGTTCAAGACTCTCAGATCTGATACACATCTTTCCATTCTCTTTATTTTGTCAATTTCCTTAAATTTCTTCATATGGGTTGTGTAATTATATGCAAACTACCTTTTGCAGCCACAAAGGAGACAGGTGAGTAAGATAGCATGGAATCCAACAATGTCCATTTCTCCACCCTGTTATGCCTCCACACATACAGGGACACTCCATCCCTCCCACATTAATTATGGACCGCAATATCTATGGCAAGAATTCCACAGCACTGAGGCTGGAATGTTCTTCTCTGGCTCTGAACACAGTCCCCTTTCCTACATCCATGCCCCACCTACAACCATAATATTGGGTAAAAAGGAATTTTGGCTTTATATCTGCTACTGTTGCTGTTATTCTAGCAGGTGTTGCCAGGGCAACCACAACAGCCGCTGATTTGACACAGACAGCCATGACTGTGGAGATTGTCAATTACTTAGTTTCTAAATTGGCTGAAGCATTCCAGGGACAGGAGTTATTAAATCAACACCTTTACCAGGCTGTACATATTCTTCAACAACAACTTGACCTTTTGGCTCAGGAATTCACCTTGGTTAGAGACTCCCTGTTCACCTGTGACTCCTGACTCCATGCTACCAAGTATGTAATTTTGCTGAGGCATGCCAACAGTTGTCCCGCTTGATACAGGTGACCTACTCAAAAAACTTCCTCAATTACTTTGTGCTACTCACAGAAAGCATATCATAATTCAATGAGACCAGGAGCCTGGTACTTTTTCTTGATATAGGGTTCATGGAACAGTTATGCAACAACATCAAAAGATGTTCCGATCCTTCCTGGATAGGCACCTATGATATTTTTGGATGAATAATGATCACATTAAACATTTTGTTTAAGTGTTTTCTGCAGCATACCACCAAGCAATGTTCTAGCAACAAAACTAGCTTAGAGGAGCTCATGGGTTTGGAACACCCAAACAACAGTCCATCCAAGGAGGTGATACAGGCCTGGTTTATGGATATCCCTTTGTCTAATACCCTACACACCCTATTCACTCTCTAGGGATACCACCCTTTGAGCACTGGTAGTCAATAATGGGTAAGAATCTGTTTGACAGGTCAATCTAAAATAAAACAGCCCATCATACTAGGGGTCCCTGAGGTGAGGTCAACAAAACAGAGAATAAAAACTAGCTCCCACTGAGTCATAAAACTAAAAACAAAAAGGTAGATATGGAGGAGGAATGAGGCCTGCCTTGAGCAAGAACAAGGGAGCATGCACGGAAGGGGGCCTTCAGGTAGAGTCTGCTCAAGACTTGCCTGTGAATGCTCACCATGCAGAAACTGACTGCCCAGAGACTGGTGACATAAGGATGGGAACCAAGGAGAAGGAGCAAAAGCAGCAGCTCACAGTTTAGGAACCAATAGGACACTGGGAGTGGGGCATAAAGGCATGTGAAATAAAGGAGTCTGCTTCTGCCACTTGCCTGGCTCCCTGAGACTGTGTTGTTGTCTCTATACCAGTTCACACCTTCCCCCAAGGATCTTTGGCGTGGGACCCAGCAACATATTTTATTCATTTACTTCACCTGTTTGATTGTATTTTCCTGTATTTCTTTAAAAGGTTTATTGGTTTCTTCTTTAAAGGCCTCTGTCATCTTTATAAGGTTGGATTTAAGGCATTTTCTCGTGCTTTGGCTGTGTTAGGATATCTAGCACTTGCTGGAGTAGGATAGCTGGGCTTTGATGCTGTCATGTTGTCCTCGATCTTTTCTTGTGTTCTTACACGGGCTTTCAGGCGTTTAGCTATCCCCGGTATTGGGTGAATGTTTCCGATGCAGGAACCCTCATGGAGACAGGAAGATCACTGGACCTGACAATGGAGCTCAGCAAAATGAGTGCAGCTCACCTCTGGTGGCTGTGTTGTGGGTAGTTCAGGCATGCAGGGAATTTGTGGCAATGGGTCTAACTTGGATGTTCCTGGGTCTTATACCCCTTCCTCAGACAGGTGGGCATTGGGGATTGTGGTACAGTGTGCAGCACACCTTTGCTGACTGTACCTCAAGTGCATATTTATATTTAAATGTTCAGAACTTTTAGTTTAATGCTGTTTTTGGATTCTGTGTTGTTCTTTTTTTTTTTCTGCTATCTTAATCTAAGTATTCTATTTTTATTAAAATAATTTTTTCTTGGTATGTGTGGTATGACTGCATGAAACCATGTGTTTTCCAAGTATTCAATGATGTGGGGAATTTATTAGACAATGCTATAAAACAGGACCACAGAGCCTTCTTGAGAAGAAATGACTTCTTGACCCATAAGGACATCAGAGGACAAAGGTCCTAAAAATATCTTTCTAAACTGCTTCTTGCTCCAGGTTGGAGTGAGAAAGGCTGTCATCTTGCTCCAGAAATTTATGGCTTCAATGGTATGATTTTGAAGGACATTCCTAGGAGCTGTCTCTCTTCTTTCTACTTCTCCCTGTATGACACAATTCTATAAGGATAGGTCTATGATGCATCTGGGAAGCAGATAGCTGTAAACATCTTATGATGGCAAAGGCTATTCCATGTGATTCACACAATGCCATAAAGTCTCTTGATGAATATCAGTAATGTTGTCTTAGTGCACTATTTATTGTTTTGATAATGTACCATGGTCAAGGCAAATTATATTATAAAATGTGTCCTTGACCATCAATGGAGTGGTGCACAGCACTAGGCCAGCAGCTGTGGGAGTGCTGCAGTAACTGAGATCTTATTCTTTGATCCTTAAGCAAAAGGCAGAGAGAGTGTGCTAACTGGAAATAACTTGATCTTTTTAAAATCTCAAAGCCCTGTCCATAGTGACACAACTTCGACAAGGCCACACCTCCTAATCTTTTCTAAACAGTTCCATTAATGTTGGACCAAATATGCAAACATGAGCCCATGGCAGCCCTTCTCATTCAAACACTATATGGTGTAAAAAAAAAAAAAAAAAAAGGATAAGTTGCTATCATATCTAGGAAGTAGTCCTACATTTTGGTAAAGCTTATATGTATATAGAGTTGCATAATACCATTATCCCTGACATAAACAAAAATAGAGGGTATCTTTAAAATATCCTGGCATGTTCTGTCCCATGTAGTGACCTCATAGGTATTTTTACTGTACGTGTCCATGTCTTCTGTGTACACTGCGACCAGGGCAGATGCTAGAGTGTGGTTTCTACATAACAGAATGTACTGGGAAGGAACCCTTTCTTAATACACATAGCCAGGTTCAGCTGTGCTCCTTCTAACAGCTGCAGTGGTTTTGCTTCTGAGAAATTGAAATTTATATTTCTTATCTTTTAAGTTTATACCAGCTTGTGGGTGGGAAACAGCTGAATAGAACATTGCTCTCAACCCAGAAGGCTCTTTCTTCCCTCCACCTTCTTTGAGGTAAATCTTCAAGGCTAGAGACTTCTTAAACATAACTCTTGTCACCCAGTACAGCTGGTATCTGCCACAATCCTCAATCTGTCTTCTTTTATGATGTCTAGAACAATCTGTCTGCACATTCTGGCAAAAGTTTGAGGCTCCTGAATGAGCAGTTGCTTGAGATAAATATTTCAAGGTGTTTCACACCTAAAAAGTATTTTTCACAAGGCAAAGAATACCTGAAGCAAGCAGCAGCTCCAAGTTCATAAACTGAGTGATACCACTGAGTTCCATTTCCCTAAACACTAGCATCTATTTCAATGTCACACAGCTGTGAGCTCACAGAATATCTGTCCTATTGAGGTTATACACAGGCAAACAGGCTTGCAAATCAGTGGTAAATTAGGTAACAGTATAGATTTTCGAACAGTTACCTTGGACATTAAAGTGTTTGGAAAAATGGCAAGACTGAATAATGATGTTATGGTTTTCTTTTTGTCAATGTTGTCTCCAAGTGCATTAAAGACATTTCTGTGCTTTGATGTAAGTCTAATTTGCTGTGATCTCTTTGTTTCTTCAATCAATTTAACAAGTTGACATAGGAAAGGGATGCATATTCAAAGATTTTTCCATTTTCAGCAATTCAAAAATACTACCTGGCATCTTGCCTTTTGATTCAAAGAATGCCAATGGGTCTTTTGAAGTTACTGAATGACATAAATTATCTACAATATACTGAACATAAGTTGGAGTCAAATGAAAAGGCATTTCTTAAACCTCATAATGATGACTGAAGAATTAAAAAGGTCTGTTCCTAAATTTTCCATTATTTTTTTCTACTTAACTTTTATTCCCTAGCCCAGCAAGGTCTTAAATTGTGTCCTAAGGTTCTTATTCACTGTTTAGTAAACATCTCTAGTTTATTTTATTTTCCTGGTACATTACTCTGATAAAACATCTTAAAGTGGGAAGGATTTATTTCTGTTCACCATTCACAGTTACAATCCATCATGACAGGGGATTACTTGTAATAGGAACTTGAGAGGGTGCATTAGCACATGGTACCCATAGTCAAGACACAGAGCAATGAGTACTTGTACTCGGCTCATTTTCTCCCTTTAATGCAGTCCAAGGTCTCATCCCAGGGAATGGTGTCCCTCCTGGGAATGGGTTCCCAGCTCAGTTAACCTACCAATCCCTCTGTTCCAGCTGGTTTTCTGTCAACTTGACATAAGATAGAGTTTTTTAGGAAGAGGTATCCTTAATTGAAAAAAATCCTACAAGATTGTCTTTTGGAAAAGCCTATGTGAATTTCCTTGATTGATGATTGACATGTGAAATACCATATCATGGTGTTGGTGCCATTCATACAGTGGTCACCCCAGTTCTGACATATATAAGAAAGCTGGATGAGTAAAGCATGAGAAGCAAGCCAGTAAGCATCATTCCTTCATCACCTCTGCATGTCCCCTGCCACCTGGTTCCTGATGTGAAGATCTGTCCTGACTTGCCTGGATGATGAACATCCAGGACATTTAATTAAAACTGTGAGCTAAAATAAACCACTTGCTCTACAAGCTGCTTTTGGTCACAGTGTTTTCTCACAGTAATAGAAGCCCTGACTAAAAACACCTTTATAAACATGTTACATAAACTAAATAATCCCTTTTAGCTGTGCCTGGAGTAGTTCTCCAAGATTATCAGAGATCCTGTCAACTTTACAATTAAAAGTTGACAATTACCAACACATTTATTTCATCAACCTTCAAGCTCAAGCTATATGTAACATTTAGAGAGAAAGAGAGGGAGGCAAGGGGTAAGATAGTGGCTTTCGGGCAGTAAAGGGTATCAGAATTGCTTATATGCTTGAGCAAAGATAACTGATACATCTCCCAGAATTTCTGACTCAGTACATCTGGATGAAGGTTGAATGGACTCCATTTAATATATTTTTAGTAGTTGCAATGGCTTGGCCCTTGAAACAAATATTTAGAATTGCTAGCTGCCTTACAGATAATTATTCATTTTTTTATATTCAACATAATTTAAATTATTTACAAAGGCTTATATAGTCTTCATCAGCTAGTTTTGATTTTTTCTTTTTATTTAAGAACGAGTTATGAGCATTTGTTTTTGAGGTATATGTGTATGTCAGTGTAAGTGACTTGAGAGGCCAGAGGAAAGCGTTAGACCACCCTGGAACTGGAGACATAGGCAGTTGAGAGTCACCCCATATGTATGTTGGGAAGTAAACCCAAGTCCTCTGCAAGAGCAATATGGTCACACTGAGCCTATTCTGCATCCTCTGTCTCATTCTTATATGTTGACTCTCCCATGCCATATGTAAAGAACTGGTAAAGATTTAGAACCTTGCTTTCCTGAGTCTCACACACACAGACACACAGACACACACACACAGACACACACACACACACACACACACACACACACACACACCACACCAAGCACTTAAAAGTAGAGCTTTCTCTGTGTGTCAAATTTAAAAGCTTTTTTTGACTAAAGAATCCATTGCATACAATTTAATAATGATAAACAATGTGTTTGTCTTTATTATACTCAACATAGTGAGCTGATTCTTATAGAATGCTTTTGATTCTTTAAGATATGGTTTTCTATACATTTATCATTAATCAAAATCTCTGACACATTTTCTTTCTTCTTTTATAATCCCTAAAAATGCAAAAAAAAAAAACCAGCCTTGTATGGTGGGGCAGGCCTATAATTTTACACACTCAGTAGGCTAAGGCAGATATCTAAGTGAAATATTTCCTTGAATTTTAAAAATACAGGAGCTGTAGTGTAGCTATGTTGGTAGAATTGAATCATTAACACAATATAGAGGGGATTATCTGGGTACACATCTGTAATCTCAGTACTCATGAAGCAAAGGCAGAGGGATTAGTAGTTTATGAGAGTTCAATACCATCCATGGCTGCATAAAATCCCGTCTTAAAATAATAAAATGATTTTATTTGACATTAATTTAAAAATGAAAAAGGAATGTGGACATAGCTTACTGTTAGACTGTCCTCCTAGGATGTGAAGCCTCCAGTTCAATCCCAAGTAACACACACACACACACAAACACACACACACAGGCACATGCACACACACTCAGATTTACACATATACACACACTGGCCCAAACACACCCACACACATACACACATACACCAACACACATATATATACAACAGTTAATCTTCAACAATTAATCCATAGAAAAACAGCTTTTAATCAGACATAGTGTTGCTGACTCCTGGTCAGGGACATCTATAAAACCATGAATCCAACTTCATCTTGCAGTGTGTGTAAACATCTTGATGTACATGATGTTCCCCATACATAGAAGTTACAAAAATTTTTATGTAAGTAGATAAATGGGACATAATTACATAGCAAAACCAGTATAAGTTAATGCCTTCTTTCCTCAAAATATTAATTTAATTTTACGCCCAATATATTTAATCACATTTATGCAGTCTGTGTTTTAATAATGGGCATCTCCAAAAGGCAGCTTTCAATTTTTATGAAAGATCTAACCTTTGTTCCTCCTGTAAGTAACTGATTTCCACATAGCACTGCAATTATTTAATCCTTATCCACTGTGTTGCTTGACATCCCTGCTTTGGGATGTGACACACAAATCTGACAGCTTTCCTTTTGATCAGGCTAATTGGACACTTCTGTCAAGATCAGTGGAGACTCCTGCTGTAAAATTTATGCCTCTTTCTGTGAACAAAATGTACCCTTTCCTCCTACCCCCACCCCAAGGGCCCCATCTTTCTCTGTATTGTCCACTGGCTACCCTGCTCTGTGATACTGTGACTATTAAACTAGAAGATCTTCAGCATTTTTTTTGTAGTATAGTTTAATGCATTGCACTGATCTCTTCCACCAGGGATCTATCTGGGTTTGTTCTCTAGGAGCACATAAGTGGGGAAAACAGTTCTAACCTATCAGGTTATACTCCAGATGGGCATGGAGGTAAAAAACTAGAGACCCACTGAGAATACATGTTTTAAGACTTCTGAGACTTTTAAAAATTATACTTCTACTTTGTGGCTCTGAGGAACTTAACTCAAGTCATCAGGCTTGACAGCAAATGCACTTACTGGCTGAACGATCTTGGTAGTTCACACCTCAGATTTTCTTGATAATTCTTCTGCCTTAGTTGATTGCTAAGGAATTAATGGTTAAATATAGCCAAGAAACAATAACACTTGTTGTGAGCCTAGCCTTTAACAGCTTAGCCATCTCTCCAGCCCATACAGTAAACTTTGAACCCCTACCCAGACCTAGCCAATGGACAGGACATTCTCCACCATTGAGTGGAGAGTGGGGACTGGCTTTTATACAAACTCTAGTGCCCCATTTTTGACCATGTCCCTTGGATGGGGAGGCCAGGTGGCACTCAGAGGAAGGATAGGAGCCTACCAAGAAGAGACTTGATACTCTATGAGATATACAGGGAGAGGAAGTCCCCCTCAGTCACAGACATAGGGGAGGGGAGTAGGGGGTAAGCGGCAGGGAGGGAGGAATGGGAGGATAGAAGGGACAGGCTAACAATTGTGATGTAATATGAATAAATTAATAAAATATTAAAATTAAAAATAAAGTGGCAACAAAATAAAAAAACAATAACACTGGGAGGCCGCAAGTACATACACACACAGACACACACACACACACACACACACACGTACATACTTACTTAAATCTGCACATACATTTTGATAGTTAGCTTTAAAGGTTCACTTGGTACAACCTTGAATCACCTTGCAAGAGACTCAATTGAGTCTTCATTACACTGGTCTGTGGCATGTCTTTAGGACACTGTCTTAACTGTGAATTCAGGTAGGGAGTGCCATTCTGAATGTGCTTTACACTCTCACATGGTTTGAGATGTGACCTGCACAAATGTGAAAACTACTTGAGAAAAAGTAAGGAAGAAAAACACATATATTCTCTTTACTCTTGATGCTGGGTCGATGCTTTCTTGCTTTGATCTCTCTGAAATGATGGGTTCTAATCAGGATTCATAAGCGAAATAAACCCTGTGTTGCCAGATTATTTTAACACAACAACAGAAATTAAACAAGGATACATGTGCATGCACACAACCCATACTCACCCTCTACCCACACACAAACACACACAAAGAGAGGGGGAGAGAGAGAGAGAGAGAGAGAGAGAGAGAGAGAGAGAGAGAGAGAGAGAGAGAGACAGAGAGACAGAGAGACAGAGAGACAGAGAGACAGAGAGACAGAGAGACAGAGAGACAGAGAGAGAGGGAGAGGGTAGAAGAAGTGTTGATTTTTAACATGTATAGTTGATAGTTCATCAGAGACCCAATGGATTTCCAGACCTTTGCACAGATCTTCTTTGGAGACTCCTCCCTTGTAGCCTAGCCTAGATTTAGAGACTAAAAAGCTCTATATACAGACTTTCCTCCCATTCCTGGAAACCTTCTGGGAGGTTTGACTCACCTCATAGTCAATGTCCAGGGCATCTGTCTCACCCTTGGTCCGGAAGTGCTGTGTGTTCCTGTCCACAGTGAAGTTTGCCTGCTTGCCCACACGCTCCAGGAGAACTGAGTGCCAGTGCTGGTCATCCAGAAGGCTACCCAGAATGGCTGAGGGTGCAATGCTGCTGAGCCGGGCTTTGCTGTCATCTGCGGAAGAAGGAATGAAGAATGGAGTCTTAGCCTGTGCAGCTTTAAATTTTGCCTACCAGCATCACTGAGTACAGGGTACCTGAAGTTTCTTCAAAGAAACACAGCTCATGCTGTCCCTCTACAAATGCACACTGCAAGGGTTTTTGCAGGAGTCATGCACAGGCTTTTACCTCAGATTACAGAACCTCATTCTAGTTAAAATGAGATACACCCCACTTCCTGACAGGAAATGTAATGTTTCCAGGACACTAGCAGTTCCATAGTGAAAGGAGAGCTTATAGTATTGGCCACAGGAATATGATTAAAAGAAATATTTCCACATTTAGGGAAAAATATCTAAATATATACAACTCATTTTTGAAGAATATGAATGAAGAAAGCAGATCTTGAACCTGAAGGAGAGGAAGCCCGAGGTCGTACAGAGTGTGTCTGTGCATGCATGAGCTGGGAATGACACAACCATTTCAGCTGCAACTGTTGAGAACTTAGTCCTTTCATGGAAAAGTTATGGCCACCACTGCCACAGAGAATTTGTCTCACCTTTGATGGGAAGCTGTCGTTACTGATACATATTTTTTAAAAATCTTTACAAATTGTGTGTGTGTGTGTGTGTGTGTGTGTGTGTGTGTGTGTGTTTAGTTGGTTCTCTACTTCCATCATGTGTGTGCTAGAATCTAACTCTAGCTATTGGGCTTATTAGCAAGCACCTTTACCCACTGAAACATGATTTGGGTCTCTGATACAGTAATTTTCATTTGAGAGAATTATATCCCTACTCCACTCAGAATATGATAGCTAAGTGTATCTCTTTTCTTTCTTGCACTATGACATCCTCATCCCTACCTGTACTCACCTGTGCAGTGGTAGCATTGTGCAACATTCAGGGCTCAGGAGCAGCTAACCTCCTTGTGGGATGCTCACTCTTACCTTCAATATGGCCTGAAGGTGCAGCTTGTCTCACTGAGTAACAAGTCCTAGCTTCCTGCAGGAGCTGGAGTGGGTACAACACACTTAGCATACTTGGAAAGTAGGACTGGTGATTTAATGTCTGCTTCTCTTTTGTTGATTTATTATTTATTCATTCACAAGCTTTGAATTCTCATAACTGACAGATTATGCTAATGCCTCAGTAAATATCCCCCTCTCTTTTTCCTGCCTTTTTTTATGAACGCATTGTAACCTACCTGTTCTGGTCAAGGTCATACGGAAAGAAGACACAGAGGGGAGGTGGAACTCTCTCTTCAGAGATCTCAGTGTTGGTGTCTTCCAATAATAGTAATTAGGACAGATGCTCACATAAACACAGACAAGAGGCTGACTACACAAGAAGAGGTAGGGTCCACCAAGCATGGAGGAAGTGCTACCCATGCTGAGGAGTATAAGGGACAGTGGAAGTGTCCCTCACAAGAGGAGAACTGGCTGACAAAACTAGCAGCATCCTTCTGGACCCTGAGTATGAGACACCTGCTGCATTTGATTAACAGCAGAAGAAGGTTAGGTTAGCAGCAATGTATGATTTGACTTTTGCTGCCAATTCAGCTCCTTTAAAAGTTAAGCCAACTTAAACTCCTGCTCTAATTTATGAGTGTCTCATAGGCAAAAATTGTACTTTGGAGTAATTTTAACACGCATATTTTTTAGAGTGAAAGAGAAGGAGGAAGGGAGAGAGGAGGATGGAGATAGGAAGGGAGAGAGAAAAAGGAAAGAGAAAGAGTGAAAAAGTATGTGTGTGTAGATGCCACAATGCACCTTTGAAGGTGAGGGACAGTCTTAAATATCAGTCTTCACCATCCATCTTGTTTCAGACAGGGTCTATTATTTGCCCTTGCATAGCCCTGCCTAACCAGCTTATGAGTTTCTGGAGATTCTATTATCTCTTTCTCAACCTGTAGAAGAAAGCTGGATTATTTACACAGGTGTTGGGGATCCAATCTTAGATTCTCATGCTTATGTGGCAAACATTTGACATATTGAGCCACCTTACTAAGCCACTTACTGTGGATTTCTCTTAATATGAGTAAAATTGAAACATTGCTTTTCGTGAGCCATATTCTCTCTGACTTTTACCCATTTGTTTTTCCAACAATGTGGACTTAGTCTACTTTGTGTAATATAAATTTTCTGTTCTTTGATCCTTTTGTATATTGTGTTTTATGTTTCCTTTATTTTGACACTGAAGATATTTTTCTCTTAAAGTTTTATTATTTGGGGGCTGGAGAGATAGCTCAGCAACCCAAGTGCTTTTTGGGAAAGCTCCAGGACCAGAAATCAGAACTCTAGAAACCCTACTAAATGCCTGGTAAAGGTAGTGGCTCACTGTAATCCTAGGCCTGGACAGTGGAGACTGAGGTTTGCAGTGCAAGCTGCCTCACTAGGATACCTATCTGACTGCTCTGAACTTGTCTGAAAGATGCTCCCTTGATGAATAAGGAGGAAGAACAATCAAGGATGATTTCTAACATCAAATGTGAACCTCCATTTTCAGGGGCACACAAGTGCACATATACCCACATACATGCAAACCCTGTACTCAAGGGGGTCTACCATGCTTACATATGAAAAATAGAAAGAGAAAATAAAAGAATCAGCATAATGTCTGTGCTCTTTAATAGCCCTTCCCTGTTTTTAGAACAGAGGAAAGCTCCCAACATATGTCTCCATTTTGCATTTACAAACACAGTACTTGCTTTATATCGGAAGCTTGCCAGTTTGTGCTGTCTTCACCTTATTAGTGCACTATTACAGATGAACTTCTTAAGAAAACATGGTCACTGAGGTGTAGATGCACAAAGCTACCTTGCTAAGTCTAAGGAAAATAGGGATCTTTAGGACCTGGCCCTTTAACCCAGTCATCTGCTTTCTGGAAATGTATTCTAAGACCATAAATTAATAAGTGGCTCAAAAAATGAGTAATGATTTAAAAATTGGAGATAATGTTTGAAGAGAGATTAAACATACATGGAAAATCAACAAAAATATATGATAGCTGTTTAAGGGGCATTTATGTAGTTATCATAGCATTTTTAAATATTTATGAGTAAATATGGTACTTTTAGATGAAATTAAAAGTGACAGCTAATAAACAAAACATGCAATAACTTAAAATCCTTAATTTAGGAAGTATGCAAGTTGAATAGAAATGCCCAAATGCATACTAAACACTGATTATAAACCAATAGACACTATTAACTCATAAAACACAAAGATGCCACATTATTACAACGATTTTTCTTTTCTTCTATATTTTAGAGTTAGAATAACTATTTTAATAACCAGAAAGAAAATTATTAAATTACGTTTACCTTATGTAAATTACTGTCACTTGAATTAAAAGGAATTTCACATGTTTCTTTGGTGGCTTCGAAAAAGAATTCAGAGTTTTCAACATGATGAATGGGTTCTTAGTATGATCTACTACTAAGTTACATCCATACAGGTTTGATTTTTATCACATGTATTTATGAGGGATACAGGCTCAATTTTCTTAACAAATATACTTTATTACAAACTTATTAACTGAGCGTTCATCCTTTATAACCCAACTAACCGAAAAGATAGAAGAAGACTAAAGAATACAATTACAAAATTGTAAGGATATCAGTTCTGAGGAACAATTCTCCTGGCATAATCAGCAGGATTTCTTCTTCTGGGAACCGGAGTAACCATAACCCAGAATCTCAATAGGAGCCTGGAGCACTGAAGCCTTCCCTAGAGCAGTTCTCTCTAGTAGCATCTCGAAGTGGAGCAATGAACAGCCAAAATTATTCCAAGTCTCCAAAAGCCCGCCTCCAGTTTTGGCCTCATTTATGTATCAGATCCCAGAGTCTGTTCGAGGATTTTTTTCAGCTGGCAACAATCAAGCTCCCACATGAGGTAGTTTGTCTTCTAGTGGATTAACATCACCTGTTCTCTCACAGGACCTTTCTCCATCCCACACTTGGGATCATAACAAAAACAGGTTTATGCCTCCTTCAGAGGAACAGTGTGAGTGCAAGCATGCAATGGTGAGCACTTGTAGCCCAGAGAAAAATTGTGGAGATTGGTTCTTTTCTTCTACCTCTTGGGTCCTAGGGTTTGAATTCAAGTTGTAAACCTTGACAGAAAGCACCTTTACCCACTGAGCAATCTCACCTTCCAACAAATTTACTTCTCAATTGACTCCAAAAGAGGATGATATGAATGGATCCCATCCTTTTCTTCCTTAGTTATTTTGCACTAAAATTCATATATCTTACATTAAATTTAGTGAAAAGTGGTTTGATAAAATAAATTCAGGTAACAACATTCTGCTATTGGGAGAGTGATAGCTTAGAACAAAGAACACATAATGAAACTTCCCCTAGATATCTAGATGTTTGTTATGGAAAGCATATAAAATATAATTCTCAGCACACTACCAAAGTTTTTAATCTCAGGACACCTGTTTCCAGTTTTATCTCAGTTGCATTTGATGTTCAATTACCTCATTTTAAGCAATTTTCAATTTATTAGGACAAGATTGAAGTCTTTGTGAACAGCTGAGAAGGATACAAATGACATGATGGCAAGGAAGAAGCTGGATTTGGGGACAGAAATACAAGAAAATGTATTTATAATTAAATGGAACTTTTTTTCTATTTAATTTGAAGATAACATGTGTACTTTTTTAGCCTTATTTCTTGAAATGCATATGGGAAAGTGTGTTTGCAGTTTTAAAAGATTTATTACTTTTAATTTTTAAGTATATTTTATATACTCACATGTATGTGTGTGCATCATATGCATGCTTGATGCCTATGGAAGTTAGAAGAGGATACTGAGTTCCTGGGAACTGGAATCATGGACCTAAGTTTATGTGCTGCTATGTGAGTCCTGGGAATGGAACACACTGTGTCTGCAAGGGCAAAGTTGTGCTTAAGTGTTGAGCCATCTTTCCCGCAAACCTTTAAATATTTATGTTTCGTTAGTGGTTGATTTCATGTGAGTGTGTGTGTCTATATCTCTGAGTATATATATGCACTTGAGCCCAGGTGCCCATGGAAGTCACAACAGCACCCATAATATTCTGGAGTCAGAATTATAGGCAATATGAGCCCCACTATGTACATACTGAGACTTGGATGCCCCTCCTCTGCACTCTTAACCACTGAGTCATCCCTCCAGCTGTAGTGTTTACACTTACAGCTTCATGCTTATTTTCACCTTGACAGTTTCACTCCGACATTTTCACAATGACAATAAGCTTACCTTTACCCTGGGAAGGGTAGAATGGGCTGACTGACCGAAGAGTCCCAGGAGTCTACATATTTCTGCCTCTGCAGTCCTGGGATTACAAGCTTGTGCAAGTGAATCAAGTCAATCTTTGTGGATTTTGGATGTCACACTCAGACCCTCATTCTCAAGCAGCAAAGCACTTTACCAAAGACTCATCTTTCCAGTCTTATCAAGATTCTTACATAGATAACATTCCTCATACTGTTTTGGTATTTAAAATTTTATTTTATTTTTTGCCTTTGTGTATGTGTTCATGAAGGCAAGAAAAGGTCAAGGATTATAGACATCTGTGAGAGGCCTGATAGATCCTAAAAACCAAAGTCCAGTCCTCTGCAAGAGCAGGAACCACTGGGCTATCTATCTCTCTAAACTCCTCTATTGATTGTTTCAAACATTCCTGAACACAAATCAGGATAAAAAAAATAGGTTGGTTTCATAGAAGGTGTGATTTACAAAAGGCTCAGAGAATTATTTACCACTCAGCATCCACCTGACCCCCAAGCTAAAAGTCTCTCCATTCTACATGCTGGCCAAAGGAGACTCCCATACTCTCCCATCTCTGTGTTCTTAATACCTACATTCAACCCTGCCAGTCTGTTGCTTGTGAGCAGTGTTTCATAGTAGGAGTAGAGGAACCCCATCTTTAAAAAACATCTGAAATACAACAGGATTAATTTGAGAGCAATGGTGAAGGAAAAAAAAAGCAGAAAGCCTTATACAGAATGCCCATGCAAATCACAGTTGAATATATCAGGCAGGATCAGGAAGCCATGACTCTGTAGCATTTCTTTTATAGGTAAGCCTCACATTGCTCTCCTAAGGACCAAAGTGGGAACATTAAACACACAAAAAAAGTGATTCTAGCTGCCTTAATCCCACCCTCACATCAACTGTACTCTCAAAAAGTCAGAAAAATTACTGGATATCACTAAAGTAATGAAATACTTTGGAAATCCAGTGTGCATTGCTCCATTCTTGCTTATTACTTGTGTCCAACTTCTGTGTCTTGTTACCAATATAAAGGTGTTTTCATAATGAGTTTGTTTAACATGGTTTAAGTGATGCATAGTTGCTACATTTTAATTAATGTTACAAAACTTGAAGATAGGTAGTTAAAACTAAGGAATGACAATAGGCCGATAGTGTTCAGCTCATCGCTTAATGTCTGGCAAATGATGAGTTATATTCATTGCCAATTGTGCAGGATCTCAAATCATGTAGGAATAAAAACCTCTGGACATGTTCATAAGAGAGTTTACAGAGAGGGTTGAGGTGGAAGACCACCTTAAATGTGGGCAGAAAATGGGGCCCAGGAGTGAATATGGAGGAGAAAGTGAGCTGAGCATGGACTTTCATCTCTCTGTGCTTCCTGACTAGAGATGCAATATAACCACTTAGAAACTTCTTTATTGATACATCTAACCCACAAAGATGGACTGTAGCATTAAATTGTGGTGAAATAAGTCCTTCCTTCTTTGCATGCTTTGGTTGAGCATTTTGGCATAGCAACAGGTAATGAATACATAGGTCAACTTATGCTTATTCAACAAGTTACAGAATATACGGAGAACATTTCATACCCATTCACATTGTTTAAACATCTGTCCTCCTACTTCACTATCAATTGCAAAGAATATAAGGTCACCTTGAACAATCACCCTCAGATCTTAACACATGAATGTTGGCCACCTGATATTTAATACTATACTGTTTGATGTGGACATATAGCATTTTAGTGATTATTATCAGGACCCTAGGTAAGATTCAAAGAGCCTTCAGATGCATGTTCTTCGTATGTGCAATCTTGAGATCATACATAAGTTACAGGCATAATGAAATATGGTTAGAAATAATATATAAGGAGACTACAGATGTAGCCCAAGTGTTAGCGTGCTTGCCTAACATCCATGTTGTCTTGGGTGTCATCCCTAGCACTGCATGAACTGGGCATGTTATACCTGTAATCTCTGCACTCAGATGGTGGCAGGAGGACCTGAAGTTCCAGGTAATTCTCACCTACATAGCAAGTTTAAAGACAGCCTGTGTTACATGACATTCTGTTTTTCAATAAAACAAAACAGAAAACTAATACTCTATAGGACTGTAATGTGACATAAATGAGATATAGATATGCATACGTACTTAAGTGCCTGAGTGTAGGCTTGCAAAAGAGAAAATAGGAAAGAATTGCAGAAGATTTGATAACTATTTTATAAACACATGCTATTTAACTTAATTAAGTGTCTGAAATTCAAAGGACTATAAAACATGTGGTCACTTTCTTCAGAATTAAAGAAACTCACTATTGTCATGATAAGTTGCCACTAAATCATAGCTTTTGCCTCTGAAGCCTGCACCTGGCCCCTAAAGGAGAGCTAGCTCTGCTAGTGTTCTGTGCCAAGATTCTCACTGTTCTGAGCATATGTGAGCTGGGATCAGCCAACATTCTACTTCATTTTTAAAGCATGAGAATGCTTTAGGGTAAGGATGAGAAACCTCCACACTCTGTGGATATCTTATTCAGTACTTTACAAAAACTCACCAGTCACATAGTGCTTCTGCCCTTTGATTCTTCATCTGCTGTTTGGTTCTTACCTTTGTTATTCTACAGAGGCAAGACTGCCATAGGCAATTGATGAAAGGAACCCTGTTAATGTTGGGAGGGGAGATACTCTACACCCATGGAATAAAAAGTAAATCTCATGCTCAGTTAGTACTTAAAACAAAACAAAAACCAGGCTACCCTTGGAATCTACAACAAGGACAACTACCAAGTGAAATTTCACCACAAAACCAATTTGGACACTACACAGACAATTAGATAATATAAACTGCTACTATGACAGCAGCTCATTACGTATGTCTTCAGTTTACTGTTCTTCTTTATATTTATTTTGTATCTGTATGAGTGTGTGTGCCTGTGTACCTGTGTGCCTGTGTGTATGTGTATGTGTTTGTTGGTGTGTGTCTTGTGTATGTGTGTGTGTGTGTGTCCATGCACACACAGAAGGTCAATCTCCAGTGAAGTTTAGTTCTTCGATTACACTCCATCTTGTTGCTGTTTTTTGATTGTTTGTTTAAAGAAAGGACCCCCAGTGGCATAGACCTCACCAAATAGGCTAGGCAGGATGGCTAGCAAGACTTAGGGATCCTAGTGTCTCTGTCTCCCCAGTAGTAGCATCACAAGCATGTACATCTGGCTTTAGAGGGGTGGAGTTTCTGGGTATTGAATTCAATTTCTTATGCTTGAATGACAACAAAGTTAGTAACAATATCCTCTCCAACACACAGTTTATATTCATCTCATGTGTTAGGTGTCAATTTCATAAATTAAATTTGAAAATCTGTAGGTTCTTCCTACTTCGTTTTTCTTATATTTACCAAAGAGGCCAAAAGAGTACTTAGAGCTCTTAGTAACAAAAGACCAGAATAAAGACCCATATTGCTTTTTTCCTGGCAGGCAAGCTGCACAACAGAGTCTCATGTTCTCCTGCTGATGACTAAACTACAGCTTGCTCTAGAATCCTCTATATCTTGAGCTTGTACCCTGTTTTGGGGTTTCAGGTATCTTTAGGTCCCTACATGTTGTAGGACATGGCTGGCGTAACCTATCCTCTATCCTAATTCCCTAACCCAGGGGAAGTGTCTATGCTTTCCTAGAGGCCCTACACTACATACTGTAGACATTTGCTTCCCTTTCCTCGCTCTCTGGTCTGTTCTGTCTCTCTCTCTCTCTCTCTCTCTCTCTCTCTCTCTCTCTCTCTCTCTCTCTCTTTATCTCTCCTTCTCTTCTCCACCTTTTCTCTCTCCTCTCTCTGTACATGTCTCTCATCTCCTCCCCCATCTCTCTATAATAAACCTGCATTTATATATTGTAACTTCATCATGCAACCAGCTCATTCCTTTTAAATCACTTTGTATTGAAGTACACTTCTCCTTCTTCCCTGCTTGATAGTAAATACTAATAACAATGTGTTTCCTCCTTTATAATAATAAATATTAAAGGAGAAACTGGAAGGGGGGGTCTCAGACAAAGCAGGCTCTTTATGTCCCAGAAAGATGGCTCAGCGGGTTAAAAAATTATATGCTATTGATCCTGAAGACCCGAGTTGGGTCCTAGGGTACCCTGTGAAAAAAATGTGAGGCCCAGCTGCTGAAAGTTGTTCTTAGATCTTTAAAACTGTGCCATGGCACACAACAACCACATACAAATGAATCAATGAATATCATTAATTTAAAAAAATGAGCCTTGTTTTAGCTCTAACATACACCTTTGCTTTTAATTTTTTCCTAGAGAAAAGCTTATTTTTTTAATCAAGTTTCTTTTTAAAAATTTTTAAAATTTTTATTAATTTATTCTTGTTATATCTCAATGGTTATCCCATCACTTGTATCCTCCCATTCTTCCCTCCCTCCCATTTTCCCCTTATTCCCCAAGGACAATACAGGCAGTAAACTTTAAACCCCTACTCAGATCTAGCCAATGGGCAGAACATTCTCCACAGTTGAGTGGAGAGTGGGGTATGACTTTCACATGGACTCTGGTGCCTCATATTTGACCATGTCCCCTGGAGGGGGAGACCTGGTGGCACTCAGAGGAAGGACAGTAGGTTACCAAGAAGAGATTTGATACCCTATGAGCATATAGAGGGGGAGGAAATCCCCCTCAGGAACAGTTTTTAAAATTTTAAAATTAATTTATTCAGATTACATCTCAATTGTTATCCCATCACTTGAATCCTCCCATTCCTCCCTCCCTCCCATTTTCACCCTATACCCCTCCCTTAGGTTTATGATAGAAGGTGACCCCTCTCTCACCACTATATGGTCATAGGCTATCAAATATGATCTTGGTAGCCTGTTTATTCTTTTTCTGAGTGCCATCATGCCTCCCCACCAAGGGGAAGTGGTCAAATATGGGGCACCAGTGTTCATGTCAGATCCAGTCCCTGCTCTCTACATAACTGTGGAGAATTTCCTGTCCATTGGCTACATCAGAGTAAGGGTATGATGTTTACTGCTTGAATTATCTTTTGTTAGTGCAGTAGCTTGAGCAGATCCTCCTGGGCCCAGATCCACCCATCACAATGTTCTTCTTGTAGGTTTCTAGAACACTCTGGATCCTTCTATTTTCCCATTCTCCTATATTTCTCTTACCTAGAGACCCAGTAGGATGTCCTCACATCTATCCCAATATCCTGGTAAGTAAATACTTTCATGGTACATGCCTTTTGGGCTAGTGTCCAAATATAAGTGAGTATATACCATGTGAGTCTTTCTGTTACTGGGTTAACTCACTCATTATGATCATTTCTACTCAATGCCCCTAGGAACTCAGCACCTGCCTCCTGGAGCCTGTATTGCCCTTCCTTTCTTCCATGAGAAGGAATAAGGGACCACCTCCCTTCTGTTCTGGAGTAAGATGTTGGTAGATTTGAATTCTATACCAATATATTTAAAGTTAAACTTATTTTGCATTGATATACAAAATTCTCTACCAGTGAAGTAAAAATAACACTTTAACAATAAGACATTAAGTTGATGAGTAGATTCACTAATCTACTTTTTGTATTTCTACTTTAATATGTGAGTATTGTACTCAATATAACTCAAATATAATACAAGGTTTACTTCCAATACTTTTAAAGTGCTATTGCAGGTTTCTTAGGACAAGCAAGTTATTAGCTGATCAACTCATGGTCATATTAATTATTAGTCTAATTTTCATACAAGAATATACATCCTAAGTGTCACAGACAGGTATGATTCTATAGAAAGATAAGGTAAAACAGTTAGACAAAGTCTTCAAAAACCTTAGAGACACACAGAATATGGTATTTAGAGATGGTTTTAGTATCTTAAAGATACACTTAAAATGAGACAGGTTAACTCCTGCTGACACTCAGCCTACCTCAAAGAAGATGATGAGCATCAAAGAATCGCCCTATGGAGATGGCTTCAGCTACGGCAAACAAGCTACTGGGTAAAATGTCCTCATTTCTGCAACAGACAGAATTCTGCCTAAAGATTGGCAAGCTTGGATGCTGGCAGAGTCAACATGCAAACTCTATGAAGACAGGTTAAGAAAGTCCTCAATAGTTCCTGCCTCACAAATATGTTTGTCAGATATATTGGGTCAGAAGGCTGACAATAATGCTCCAATGTTACAGAGAGTTTTGGATGACTGTTCAGGCAGAAAACTGTCTCTGTCCTCTTCTTATTTGAAAAGTAGCTAACATGTACTCATGTATACTCATGTAAGTAAGTTTTATCCTTTTCAAGTCTCTGACGGGGTTGAAGGCCAGGTACTTTAGTTTCACAAGTAAGCTTAGTTGTTTAGGGGTTAAGATGTTTTTAGATTTGATAAATGTTTTAAATTGATAATGATAGGATATGATAGATATTGATTTGCATTCAGAAGTTTAGATTCATAAAGATAGTAAAGATGTTTTCTACAAGGCTGCCAAATACAAATATCCAAAATATTATGAATGTAAGATTTATATAGTTCCTGATTGCTTTGTGGTTCTTCTTGTTGTAGGTAGTTTACTGTATATATGTTTAGTAATGTAAGTGTTTATGTAAAAATATTTAATAAGAAAGAAAAATATGTTGGGTAGAGTGAATGCAGACCTACTGGCAATGAGGCAAGCCTCCAGAGTAGTTTACCCAGAGAAAAAAGTAACATCCTACCACAGAGGCAAGAAGACACTCTTTACTTATCCAGTAAAGTATTCAGGTCCCAAATTCATTCATACAGGGCCAGGCCATATTATCAAAAGAAAGGCCAAAAATTTGTTTTTTCCATTCACACATATTAATTCCCACTAAGAACACAACAATTAGGTGTTTTCTCCTGACACTTAGTTGAGTTTTTTTTTTTTTATGTGCCCAGTCAGATCAGTTATGAGAAGCTCACTATAAAAGTACATGTTTTAATTTTTTTTAAGAGTTTGAGGTCTGAAAAAACTCATTGTCAATATGTATATTAAAAGATACTTCAAAGTTATGTTACACCATCTCATAAGAAGAAATATTGTCTTTATCACAGAATGATAGCTCTGTCAAAAGAATTGAAAATAGGTGCTGATCTACCCCCCAAGAAGATGAAATATTTGAACAAAACTGCTGCTGTACACCCATGAATAAAAAGGAAACAGATCACTTAATACTCCAGTGACTTCATTTGATGTGCAGGAAGATCCTCCAATGTATGTTATAATGACCTTGTAAAAAAAAAATGATGGATATATATACCTGGAGACCTGTACTTGGATTCCTAACACACATATCCTAAATAATGATAATAGTAAAAATAAAATAAAAATAATAAATGCATGGCTGTGAGTACTTGTAACCTTAGCACCCAATAACAAAAATAGGTGAATCTTAAGAGCTTAGTGACCATTCAGCCTAGTGCCAAATATAAGCTTCTAGGTCAGTAATAGACTCTGTCTCAAGACAATAGTACAGAGAGAGAGAGAGCAATATACCTAGTGTCTTGCTCAGTTCTCCATAGGTATGCATACCTGTATATTCATGTTCATGTTTGTACAACACACACACACACACACACACACACACACACACACACAACAAAAAAAAACCGTGACCACCACACAGAACAGATATCCAATGCATGACAAGGCATTACAAGTATGAGGATTTGATTTCAGTCCTTAGGACTCAGGTAAAAGCCAGCTGCAGTGACTCATAATTGCAATCCCAGCATGTAGGTGCAGGGTGGATAGGGAAAGAAGATCCTTGGGGTTTGTTTGTCAATCAGCCTGGCCTAATTAGTAAACTACAAGTTCAGTAAGAGACTATCACAAAAAGGGGTGGAGATCCAGGAAAACACCCATGCTTCACCTCTGGCCTCAACAGTCATAGACATGCATACACATGGGTCTGAGCTTACCCAGGTTCAGGTATAGGGCTAGCCTGCCCTTCTGTAGCTCCAGGGTGATGTGGTCTCCACGTTGACCTTCTCCATGGAACAGAACCCCATCTCCTTGCATGCTCTTGAACCTCAGGGAGATCACATCTTTGAGAGTGCTCATTGTCTTCTGGTTGAACCTGTACAAAAGTGAGCTCCGGCCATCAAAGTCAGCAACGTCCGATTCTGAGACGACAGAGAAGAGAAAAAAAATCACTGTCTTTCCTCATGGCAACTATTCTTGTTTCTCATCTTTGATGCTTCTCAGGTCACGGGAATGTTCGGTAAGTCTAGAAGATCTCTCTTGTAAGGGGTCATATGGAATAGAACCAACCCATGTGGAATCCAAGCAACCATTCAATTGTAGGCACCCCTACACACCATACTGAGGTAGAAACTCCCATAAGTGAGCATCAAACAAAACAAGAGAAGAACAGCAGCAGGTCCTGCAAGGGAGTTGCCACAAAGCTCCCTCCTATAGGGTGTATTAAGTAAGAGAGTCTCAAGGCTGCGATTCTGCCTCCAGATGGGAGGAATAGCATTAGATAAAAATAGCACAAGAGATAGAAACCAAGATATGATAGAGCCTGAGAGAGAAGGAGAAGCCTGGTTTAAAGCTTGGCCAGGAGTTTCATTAACAATAAAAATAACAGGGAGATAGGGATAATGGTAAAATATATATAGCTGCAATGCAAGGGATACCAAGAGAAACCAGAGGAGCCTCTTCAGGAAGCAGCATTTAGAGCTCCTGTGAGGAAATTCTTCTGTCTAGTTTGGACCCATCTTCAAAACAAATAAAATGTCTGACATTTTATAACCTTTCTGTGGTGGCGGACAGACTGCTTTATAAAGATAACTCTCTTCCACGGTGAGAGTTGTAGGAAGCCGTGGCAGGATTCAGCTATGAGATCTGGCATAAAGGTGCAGGCCCATGTTCTAACAGTGATATTCCAGCCTGTTCTTAAGGAGATGGGATGGCAGTGCCATGGGCACCTGCATCAGGCTTTTCTGGGACCAGTGCCTGGCTTATAGTAACCTCTCATGACTTACTCTTCTTGTTAATTTCATTCTGACATTTGGAACCACTTGATCTCTTCATTGTAAGCCGAGCCTGAAGTTGAAAAAGAGATGCCCTTTACTATGGCAACTCTGGATGTTTAGTTCAGTCATTTCTATATCCCCACTCTGAGAAGTCTGATGATTCTTTTGGGCTTAGTTTGAAAGAAGAGAGTGTGTGGAGATGGGTAATATGACCAGAGGGATACAGTGGTATATGTGCCTTGTTCTAGCATGGTAATGTAGCATTTTAGAGTTTTCTGCAAAATATGCAGTCAGTGTTTTTATGCTTTGGCAGTGATTCTTATCTGAGGCAATCCTTTTCCTTGAGAAATAAAAGTTAGACAAATGTATGTGGTAACATGAAACCTCTCAATATATACATACATTATCTCATGTCAACTCAGAGTAAATATATCTACTTTCCAAAACATATTCAACTTTGTTGAGAAGTATGGCCTGTTTTCTTTGCACAACGTATTGATCCTTTATGATGTTAGAGTAGAGATTAGTTCAGCCTCATAGCCATGGCAAAGAACTGAACTATGCAATATAGAGGTAGCTAGGTCTATGATAATGTGAATGGAGCTACTAACACTGCCTAGTAACAGAAGGTGGGGCAGATAGGATCACAGAACCCTCTTCTTGAAGTCAAGCCATTGTACTTTTCTTCTTTCCCAGCTAGGAGTTTCCTTGTAAGTTTCAAGTACATAAAGAGTGGAAAGTTAGGGAAGGGGGAATCTGTGCAGCGTTCATGAGGTTATCATCCACAATAGGATGGAACCTTATGGTGAAGCAGTTGTTGTACTATTACCTATGCTCCTTTAATTCCTTACCAATGCTGTAATAATAATAGTAGTAGTAATAACAACAACAACAACAACAATAATAATAATAATAATAAATGTACATCTTTGCTCAACTAGGCTTTGGTAGTATCCTTACTTTGTTGAATTGAGCTTTGGTAGTAGCCTTGTTTTGATCTTTCTTCTATCTACTATCTGGGGTGAATAGACATTTATTATAATTTCTTCCTTCACACTATGAACATATATATAATAGAGGAGCCTTATTTAATGCAACTTCAACTTAATTGTATCTTTCCCCCAGTACCTCTTTGTTCCTACTCCAGCCTCTAATTCCTGGATCTTTGCTCTCAATTTTCATAAAAATTAATTTGGCCAAATTATATTCATGTTATCACATAGTATTAGACATTGAATTTCTGCCTCATTCCATTTATCATACAGTCTCCCAGTTCTGTTAGGATGGAAGGCAGATAGTGAAAGTCAGGACGTCATATATAAACAAATTTATGAATTATATGAGTAAATGCACACTGAAAAGCATCTGTCAAAGTATCCAGTGAATAAATTATATGAGTGGTGTGTGTGTGTCTGTGTGTGTGTGTGTGTGTGTGTGTGTGTGTGAGAGAGAGAGAGAGAGAGAGAGAGAGAGAGAGAGAGAGAGAGAGAGAGAGAGAGAGAGAGAGAAGAGCTAAACAATGTATGAACTTAACTCAGAAGATAATTCTGTCTTAATCACATAAGAAGTGAGATACTTTTTTTTTACTTTGGAAAAAGTCTCACTGAGATTGAAGAAGTAAAGAACTCATAGCTCTCAGGAAATTCCTAAAACTGATATGATTTTTAAAGCACTTTGTCAAGGATGGCTGCTTGAAAGAGATGATTTTCTAATATATCCAGTTGCCTACATGTTGTGCAGGTAGTGCCAGAGATATAACTTTGGTGGTTTGTTACCTATTCTGGAATGGGTTTTGGGTGATTCAAAACAAAATGATGATGACTCATGTTACACCTTTAATTAATTCTTCATCCATGTTTCATAAGTAATCCCAGTAAACTCATGGGCTTTTTAAATTCGGCTTTGGTACAATATGTTTTTTGAACTATTGTCAATGTCCTGTCAGGGAAGAATATATGTTAGTGTCTCTCCCTCAAAAAACTCACACAACAAATAGTGATCCAAAGCAATAATACCTGTGGAACAAAGTGATAGGATTATTTGATGATCTGCCATGTTAACTGCCCCACCTTTAGGTGATAGATGTTCATTCACACTGAAAAGGCCACTTTTCTCTAGAACAGAGGTTCTATACCTATGGATCATGACCTCTTTGGGCTCAAACAATGCTTTTATATGGGTCACACATCAGATTTCCAGCATATAATAAATTTACATTTTAATTTGTAACTGTAGCAAAATTAAAGTTATAAAGTCGCAATGAAAATAATGTTATGGTTAAGGTCATGACAAAATTAGAAACTGGATTAAAGTGTTATAGAATTAGGTAGATGGAGAACCACTGCTCATGTTTTCCATGTTTTTCAATATAACTGGTGGGGCCTGCAGTATGCTTTATA
The DNA here is from genome assembly GCF_964271855.1 of Acomys minous. Classification (NCBI taxonomy): domain Eukaryota; kingdom Metazoa; phylum Chordata; class Mammalia; order Rodentia; family Muridae; genus Acomys; species Acomys minous. The sequence continues at coordinate 73,292,581 of NC_140483.1, read as the reverse complement.
CTTTCTAACTCTCACAGCAGTGAAATGTTCCCTTCTTTGAGCATACACTCGAACTGGTATGATAATGCAAGCTTTTCTCCTAACACCACTTATCAACACAAGTATTTTTACCATCTAAGAGAACTTGGTCAAACACACTGGACAATTGCAATATTAATTAAGTTGCACATGAATTCCTATAGCCATTTCACAGATGGAGAAGCAGAAGTTCAGGAGAAGTTTTCAAGAAGGATTAAGTGCACCCACTGAATAATTAATCCCTTCTCCAGACACCAGGGACATGCTTAGCATCTCCAATGTCACTTGAATAAGAAGATTTAAAATGGTAATAATGGCTCATAATTTTTACTATTGCTTTTAAACTAACAGAAATACAACATATATTAGATTTTCATCATTGAATGTCATTATATCTCTGCTCTTATGGCCTTATTTGGACTTTAACTTGAAGATAAGGCTAAGTTGTAATTAAAATCTTTACTTGTATAAATATCTCGGAAGATTCTCTTTAAAACTATGAGGTAATGAAAGAAAATATAGTATATGATAAGATGTGTCCAGGTTAGAGATGAACTCTTACTTGTATTTTATGGTTTGTTCTCTCTCTCTCTCTCTCTCTCTCTCTCTCTCTCTCTCTCTCTCTCTCTCTCTCTCTGCTATTGTGTACATGTGGAGATCAGAAAACAACTTTTAGGAGTTAGTTCTCTCCTTTATTCTTTTATTTGAGGCAGTCTCTTTTATTATTTTTACATCCAAGGTGTGTACTTAAAATAAATCAGATGTATTCCCCACATTTGAGTGTTACATGGGTTCAAACTCACATCATCTTATTTGCATAGTAAATACTTCAATCCACTGATCTATCCCCAGTACCATGACTACTGCTTCTTAAAGACACCAAAATAATGGACAGAACTAAATATGTCCTCCACATTCTTTCACACTTTGGTGATGGCTCATGGAGATTTACCTGTGCACTGATTTAAACAAACTATCCTTGCTTAGGTACTAGCACATGTTTATGCCATTTAATGTACTTGACAATCATGCTTGATCTATATTTTTTTCCTTTTAAAAACTAGGATGTCAAAAATCAGAATATCATACACAAGGTAATGAGTTGTATGACACTGAAGACAAGTTTTGCCTTATTAAATAATTGTGTGTTTCAAGGATTCTGTTAGATGTGAAGAGCTTTGTGTATTGGACGAAAACACATATTACAAAAAGTCAAAATGAGCAAAAGAGTCAGTGGATATTAGCTGTTAAGTAAAGGATAACCAAGCTAATGTTCACAGACCCAGAGAAGCTAAGAAAAGAGGAAGGCTCTATCGGAGAGGAAAGATGGATCTCCTAGGAAAGGGGAAGTACATTAGATTTTGCAAGTGAATTGGGGGCAGGTGACAATAGGAAGGGTGATAATTGGGATAGATGGAGAGAGAGCTTGTGGGGAGAGGCAACTGGAACTGGGAAATACTGGGGACAGGTGGAAACCTAATGCAGTGAAAGCTTCCTGGCTACAGCAGAGAGGAGAGCTTGGGAGAGCTGGGAGGAGTAGAGGGGGAAATCTGTGCTCTGCTTGTGTTAAAAAAGAAACTATTTTCAATATAATATGAAAGGAAAAGAAGAGTGGCCAAATCAAAGAAAAGAGAAGAGCAACTAAGATGATTCAGCAAGTAAAATGCTTGCTATGCAAGCCTAACAGTGGAGTTCAATCTCTGAAACCCACAGAAAAGAAGAAGAGACATACTAAACAAAGTTTCCTATAACTTCCACATCTACACCACAGTATGTGCTCATTTACAAATACATATCACACATATGTGCACGTTTATATACACATACACATTCACAGGGATGCACACTAATATACACAAACACACACATAAACACTGTATTTTTTAAATTAAATATGAAATTGAGGGGTAGGTTTCTTTTTAATTTTTTCTACTTTAAAAAAATTTATTCACTTTACATCCCAGTTGTACCCCTCTCCCTCATCTCCTCTCAGTCTTACCTACCCACCCTCCCTCCCTCCCTCCCTCCCTTCCTACATCTCTCACCCCTTTCCCCCTCCCCTAGTTCTCAGAAACAACCTTGGTAGTACTTTCTGGTTCTAAACTCTAAGCTTCTAATCACAGACACAATTCTCTAGCAGGCAGAAGCACACCAATTCCCTGTGCTAGGGCACACCAGAGAAGTTCCCCACCCCCTCCAAGGGGAGGTAGAGTTTCAGGACTTTATCAGATCAGGGGAAGTATTTGTGAGAGTCAAAGGTATTGCCAGTAGACAGATGTCAGGAAGAGAGAACACACAAGGCAGATCTTGAGACTATAAAGATCAGCTGTGTCTAAGCCCATCCTTATAGAACTGCAGTATTCTATGCCAGGGACACAGGTCAGAAGTACAGGATCTAAAACCTCATTGCAAAACCACTGTGCATATGTAAGAAATAAAATCTGGTGGCTCCTTTTCAAAATAAAAATACCTTGGGTCATCTTAGGTCCATATATGGATGGACACAAAATACCTGGAGCCCCTAAGCTAATGATCTCCACTCAAATTCTATTAGCCTGACCACCCTGGCTACCCAAATTAGAAGTAGAAAGTTACTAACAGCCAAGGTTGTCTAGGAGCAGTTAGCCTGATAATATCTAAAACAAATTACATGTAAAACACAGAGATGAACTCATGTACAGTATAGTTGAAAAAAATTTAACATAAGTGTCAGAGGGCTAGACACTATGTGAGATTGTACACCTCTGATTAATCAGCCACTGAGAAAAAGATGGACGCCAGGAAAGATCTTGTGTCCTTTCTAAAAATTGCTCTCTGCTTTCAGTCAGCTTGCCTGTGATTCTGAGCTAACAATGTTTTGCAGATCAATAAGAAGAATGGAAAGTTCTGCTTTCCTTACACCCAGTATGCAGTACTTTTTTAAAGTTATGGACATAATTTCTCACTGTAAGGACGTACTTTTGGTGTGGTAGGAGTTCCCTAGGAGACTTTGATGTTTGTGGATCTCCAAGGACCATTTTCTGTTATGTTCACCAGGTTAGCTGGTGCTCCACACCTGAGAGTCCTTACTTCACCCACAATGCCAGTGACCTGGAACACAACTGTTCGGTTGTGTTACTGGAGTGAATAATCTTTCTCTCTTTCTGAAAGTTGATTTTCACAATCTTGTTATAGTAAACTGTATCTGATGCATCCTGTGGTTTCTTTCAGTGATGACTAATTGGTAAAATTTACAGGCTGTGATGGATAGGCTAATTTCGGTCCTCAGACTCCTCCAGTAAAGGTAGGTGGTATATCACCCCCAGACTTGCCTTTCAGGTACAGGCAAATTCTGTCCAGACACCTTCCTTCCCAGAGAAACTTCAGAATGCTAATCAGGGTTGAGTTCTTTCTAGGTCCAGAACTGCTGACCCAGCTGTCAATCTTATTTTCTGAGAAAGACAGACTTCTTGAGGCAAATTCTGGCAAGTTTGATGGGTTTTGGAAGCCTGTCAACAAATCAGCTAAAAATGGCTTTCTCTGACTAAAACAGTCCAAGCTTGAATTCCCAAGTGGCCTGAAGCACAACTTTGGTGAGGGCCTGAGAGGAGGGGGTTTGAGTCTCAGAATCAGAAAGCTGAAGGTCATCGCTGACAGAAGAAAATACTGACCATCCCTGAGACAATTAGTCACCCTTGGACTCTTCAGCTACTCAAAATTAACAATTTCAATACAAACACATTTTCAAGCTTTTCTCATGATTCAGTGTATGAAAATAAAATCATATTCAGATTATTGGCTTACACTGAAAACCTGAGTGAGGTTTCCACAGTAAGCCTGAGTTTTCATCAACCTCCCATCCATTCTCTGACTTTTCCAGCATTTATCAGCAACTTTAACTACATCAGATGAACCTTCAGCACAATGGGAGCTTCCAAGGAATCTGTCAAAGATTAAGGATAGCTTTTCTAACAAAATTTTGGGAATTCCTGTTTTTGATGAGCAGGTGAACAAAATAGGAAAATGATCAAGACAACTTAAATAGAAAACTTCAAAGAAATCTCAGCCAGGCATTCCAGTCCTAAGGCAAGTACCTCTGCTTTGGGCATCTTACAGTCAGGTATTCATCCATCCATCCATGTATCCACTTACCCTCCAACATAACTTTTCCATTCATCCTCACTCCATTTCTCCATCCTTCCGTCCATCCCTCCCTTCATTACTTCCTTCATTCTTTCATATTTCTTTCTCTTTTTTTCTTGAACAGATTGTCCAATAGACCAGATAAGCCTAAAATTTGCTACATAGCAGAGGACATCCCTGAACTTCTCATCCTCTGGTGTCAACCTTCTGAGTGCGGGGACTCCAAGAACATTCAACCAACATTAGCCTATGTTTCCATTAGGGTAACATGCCCCATTGGCCTTCGCATTTCTGTCCCCAACAGCCTGTGCCAACACACTCAGTATATTTTAGCCCATTGCTCCACTAAAACCAGGTACTACATACCCAACTTGGCTCCTCGTGCTTGCAGTGCAAACACTTCATCAACAAAATCATATCCTTAGTTCCTTGTTGGGAATATTCTGAATTCATTTGGTTTCATTCTTTCCTTGATGTAATTAAGACAAAGATGATGGGTCAAGGCATTTAGGGAGTCACACACAATTGTGGACATAAATAAATCACAATGATGGAATGGTATGTAATAAAGGGAAGTGTTACTATTCTTCCTACAATTCATTAGTCTAACATCCTTGTGTGTGTAAAATAATAAGAAGCATATAACTAGGCACAGACAAGAAGAATGTAGGACATTTTGAGGCAAACTGGGAGACAAGACTTCAAAGGAAAAGAACAACATGAGTAGTCATGAGAAGTGGGTACTCTCTTAGGATTATACAAAGGTTTCATTAGAGGGGAAATTTTTCTTTTCTTTTTTTTTCCTCCTTTATTAATTTATTCTTGTTACATCTCAATGGTTATCCTATCCCTTGTATCCTCCCATTCTTCCCTCCCTCCCAGGTTCCCCTTATCCCCCTCCCCTATGACTGTTCCTGAGAGGGATTACCTCCCCCTCTATATGATCATAGGGTATCAAGTCTCTTCTTGGTAACCTGCTGTCCTTCCTCTGAGTGCCACCAGGTCTCCCCGTCCAGGGGACATGGTCAAAGGTGAGGCGCCAGAGTATGTGAGAAAGTAATATCCCACTCTCCACTCTACTGTGGAGAGTGTTCTGTCCATTGGCTAGATCTGGGTAGGGGTTTAAGGTTTACCGCCTGTATTGTCCTTGGCTGGTGCCTTACTTTGAGCGGGACCCCTGTGCCCAAATCTGCCTATCATAATGTTCTACTTGTAGGCTTCTAGGACCCTCTGGGTCCTTCTACTTTGCCATTCTCCCATGCTTCTCTCATCTAGAGTCCCACTAGAATGTCCTCTCCTTTGTCGCAGTTTCCTGGTAAGTGAAGGCTTTCGTGGGACATGCCCATTGGGCTAATATGCAGATATAAGTGAGTATATACCATTTGAGTCTTTCTGCTTCTGGGTTAACTCACTCAGTATGATCATTTCTAGCTCAATCCATTTATCCACAAATTTCGGGAATTTCTTGTTTTTAATAGCTGAATAGTATTCCATAGTGTATATGTACCACAGTTTCTTTATCCATTATTCTATTGAGGGACACTTAGGCTGTTTCCATGTTCTGGCTATTATGAATGAGGCTGCTATGAACATGGTTGAGCAAATTTTCTTGTTGTGTGCTGGAGCATCTTCTGGGTATATTCCAAGGAGTGGAATAGCTGGATCTTGAGGAAGCCCTATTCCCATTTTTCTGAGATAGCACCAGATAGATTTCCAAAGTGGTTGTACTAGTTTGCATTCCCACCAGCAATGAAGGAGTGTTCCTCTCTCCCCACATCCTCGCCAGCATGTGGTGTCGCTTGAATTTTTGATCTTAGCCATCCTGATGGGTGTAAGATGGAATCTCAGCATTGTTTTGATTTGCATTAAGAGGGGAAATTTTTCATAAATATTTTTCACAAGTCACGAAAAGGAAGGGGATGCTTGTAGCCAAGGCTGAAAAATAGGAAAGCAGCCCTTATGGAAAAGACATCATTGTGTCTCTGGTTTATTTCATTTTCAGTGTTCTATTCAGATGTAACATATAGATGCTTGAGGAAGGCCATTTGCTTAAGTCTCAGCAGCAGAAAGCTGCTAGTTTTCCCTTTGTAACAGTGGATATGGCTTTCCATGAAAACATTTGTTATGGGCCTGGGGAGATGGTGTGCTCAGTAAAGTCCTAGCTAGAAAGTATGAGGACCTGAGTTGAACTCTCCCATTTACATCTAAAAAGCCAGTGGCAGGGCTAGAGGTGACTCAACAAATACAAAGCTCTGCTGCCCATTTGAAGCCACATTGAAAAAATAAAAAGAGTGTGTAGCCATTTGCATGACTGTTATTATTATCTTGTGGAGGTCAGAGATAGGAGGAACATGAAGGATGGCTTGAAGCCATCCTTGTGCCATGCTCAGTAAGAGACCTTCTCTAAGCAAACCGAGATAGTGATAGAACAGGATGCTTGACTTCCTGTCTTCTCTGGACTCCACAATCATAAGGAAGTATGTACCCCCACAAATATCTACCACATAGATATACTACACTACCTACACACTCAGACAAACACATACAGACACACACAGAGGCACACACATGCATGCACACACACACACACACATGAAAAAGCCAGGTGGTACTATGTAGTCTGTAATCTCAGAGCTGTAGCGGTGAAGGATGAAATATCCAGGGATTTGTTGGCCAGCCACCAAGTGAATTCACTGAATTTCAGTTTAATTGAAAGACATGTGTCCATAAAAATAAAATGTCTACCCTGGGCTATACATATAGACGCATGCGTGTGCATGTGCACACACACACACACACATACACACACACACACACACACACACACACACACACACACACACACACACACACCATACATACACAGAACACAAAAATTTTTTAAAAATTTCATGATTGCATGCTTTGAATATATCTTATGGCCTTCTCCATGGCTCTGCCTGGGTGCTTAGAGTTGTACTCATTGGCAGGGGGAGCAGTACATAAATCCTTGTAGCGACCATTTCCACAGGGACTGAAGATAAACCGTGCTGTCAGGCAAGGCCCTGGCCTCTGTGACTAAACTGAATTCAGAGTGGCTGGTCCAACTATGATGGCAGGTTAATTTTAAATCACCATAGTTAGGATAAGGCAGGAAGAACTTCAGAGTCATGTAAGCAGCTCATTCATGAGGCACTCATCCATTAGGACAGACTATGTCCTATGGATATTTTGCCCTCTCTCCAGCTTTACCTACACGAGCATGGTTCCTTCAACCTCCACAGTTAAAAACATTTCTTGTTAAAACCAGTGTTTGTTTTTGTTTTTTAGTGTATGTGTATGTATGGGTAGGGTGGGGTAGATGGGTGCATGTGTGTGCCTGTGTGTGTGGTGGTGATGGTGGTAGTTGTTTGGTATGTGTGTGTCTGTGTATGTATATGTTTGTGTTCATTCAAGGGTCACCTGTATGCATAGAGTATGTGAAGGTCAGATAATATATCCTTGAATATTGCTCATCAGGTTCTATGCACCTTGACATTTTGAGACAAGGTCCCTCTCTAGATTGTAATTCACCAAGGAGACTAGTATATAGTCTGACTTGACCTCACAACCCATGGAATTACAAGTGTGGAAAAAGCTGCTTATAATTTTTCTAAACATAGGTACTGGGGATGAAAGTCAGGCCCTGTTTAACAGGCAACACTTATTGACTGGGGTCTTTCCTATTCATAAACATTCCTATGACAGCTTCCTATAGCTTCTAATAGGCCACATTTCTACAGAACATGGGTTGTCTCCTGCATCACTAGGGCCCAAAGACATCAATGAAGGACAACTGACTACCATATACCAATTGTTGAAAAGCATTCAAATTCTCAATCAAGTAGAACCATGTAAAGAGGTCATGGGTTAAGCCAGAAGTCCTTGGTGCTTCTGGGTACTGTACTTCTGTTACCTACAGAGGTGCACATTTATCTCCTCAGTTTTTTAGTCACTTCAAAGAGTATGACCCCTGAATCCGTCTTCTGGACTTCTGTATTCTCATCTTCTCAGTGAAGGAATCACAAGGGTCTGGTGAGATCGTCCAGCTCTGGATACTAAGAGCCAGATTTACAGAGTAGGATCTGGGACCTCCACATCTCAGATAAGGCCACTGCTATCATGTCCGTCCCACCTCCAAGGCTGGCCTGGCTGTGCAAGAGGCCTCCCATCATTTCCACACTAGGAGTAGACTGATCTTTGCACCCCAAAGATAAAATTTAAAACTTCTGTGACTACTTATGCTTGTAACAAATGACTATGGATGATAGGAAAAACTGCAAAGAAGGCAGCTGAAGCAGAGATGATGATAAGGGATTCATTTAGAGAAAGAGAGCATGACTTTGGCTCAGAAGGTGATGAATTTTGGATACTATCACTTGGCAGTAATTAACCAGATAGGAACAAGGTCCTGTATAGAGGGAAGAACCTGGGGTATAAAAAGAGGGTTATAATTCTTAATTAGTCTGGGGAGCCTGGAAGATCATTATGCTTTATCAGAATTTATAATGCTTTTTAAATTAATTAGCTTCCCATACATAAAGAAATTCAGATGGAAGTCCCAGAGAAAATTTAATGTAGCTTAAATTCTCCAGATGGCTTGGTGGAATGTGTCAAAATCCTTTAGGACCAGAAATGTAAAATCCCAACCACATTCCTCTAAGGTACCAAAAAGATGTGTACCTCAATAAAAAAGAAGAAAGAATGAGAAAAATGTGACCTAAATACCTGAGTAACAGAGATTATTTAAGGACTAGTCATGCAAAACACCACTTCAAGAAACTGCAGGTACAAAGCATGAACAATTATTATTCCCATTATTTATAGAGGATTTGAGATTACCCAAGAAAATAGGAAGGATTAGTCATAAAGGCAGGTTACAATCTTTGGTGTTTTAAGCCCAGTCCATGTGTTGAATATGGACATATATGACATTTGTAAGCTTTCAAGTAGGCTATAAAGACAGTCCAATTGGTAACATACTTGCTACACAAGTATGTAGATCTGAGTTCAATTCCCAGATCCTGTGTAAAAAGAGATGCATGGTGGTAAATGCCTATAATCCTCAGGGGTTGGTGGACATATAGCCTATCCTAATTTCTCAGTGTTTATTATTTACTGTGTAGGAGAGTAATGTGCACCAGAGGACAACGTTTGGGAGTTGAATCTCTCCTTCTACCATGTGTTCCAAGTGATCCATCCAAAAGAAGTCATCAGGCTTTGTACCACTGAGCTATCTTCTGGCCCTTGTTGAAAATTCTTACTATCTACAATTATTTATAAAAATTCAAAATAATTAACTACAAAAATGAAAGGTTTATACAGTGCTAGTGACTGAGGTAGGCATTCTTCTAAAAGAGACTTTTTTAGAACCTATTTAGGAACTTATTTATAGAACAAGTGATTCTTATACAGAATTAAATACAAAGATGCAGGAGAGGCACACAGAAGTAGAGATGTACATAGGAGCTGTTGCTCCTGGCAACAATTCTACTTTGTCCCTGGAGACTCTTAAATGTGTGTGCTTGAAATTTTCAGGTTACTGGTTTTGACTTTGGGAGTGAAAAACTAACCTGGGTGTCAGAAGATTGATTGTGATCCTTTTTTGATCAAGAAAATGTTTTCTGCCACATAATTGAATACTTCCAGATATAAATGCAGGATCACAAGGGAACATGAGAGTAAATTTTGTTCAGGCCACACCTTGACAAAGCAGCTTATGGGCTCATTGTTACTTTAGCGACACTGTCCCATAAACGTTCAATTACTAAGAGCAGAGGGAGTCCTGGGACAGAAGCAGCTTTAGGCTTGGATTTCTTTTTACCAGCTCCTCTCTGGCCTGACACTTTTGGGACACAGTGAGTAAACAAGCATAGGTGAGTTTGGTGTGGGCAAAAACACACATTAGCTGCTATTCCAAGAAGGATGGTGGGAAACACTAAACAGCTTTGGGCTTGGTTCTATCTCTAGCCACTCACCACCATTCTGGCCTACAGTTGGCTGGCATGGCCAACAAACCAGCAGAGGAGGCATGTGGGACACCCAAATATCTTTGAACTTGGATTTCTTCCCACTCGCTCCTCACTAGCATGACTCATTTGGGTCACAGTGAACAGGAAGAGGCGTGTCATGTGCTGGCCACAATCCACATTGTCCACCATATCAAGGTGGCCTGAAGGGCACCTGAGCAGCTTTTGGCATGGTGCTGTGCTCTTTCCGGTGACAGTTCTCCTGCCAGCTGATCAAACTGTGACACAGGCAGTGAAGCTAGCAGAGCAGAGCTAGGCACAGCCTCCAACACCCATTGCCCACCATGCTGAGGAAGCCATAAGAGAGTACAGGCAAACAGCATTTATCTTGGAGCTCTTTTCACTTATTCCCAATCTGTCTGGCCCACCTGGGACACAGAAAGCAACCACATTAAAGGAATCTCCAAGGCTGCTAACACCAGAGAGAACAAAATGATGGGATGCCAGTACAAGAACATAGGCAGAAAAACTCAGAGGCATATGTCACCACCAGAAACCAGTGATACTACCACATCAATCCCTGGAGATACTAACACTAACAAAGAAAAAGAAGATGAGAAAACAAGGTATTCCAAGACAAAACCAAGTTTACACAGTATCTTGCCACAATTCCAGCCCTACAGATGTTACTAGAAGAAAAACTACAAACCAAGGAGGCTAAAAACACCCAGGAAAACACAGAAAATAAATAAACCCACATCCACAAAAGCAAAAGAAAGGAAATACACACTCTACAACCACCAACATTAAGAAAATGGGAACTAACAACAACTTGTCATTGGTATCTCTCAATATCAATGACCTCAACTCCCCAGTAATAGCCACAGGCTAAAAAGAATGGAAGCAAAAACAGGACCCAGCATTTTACTCCATAAAAGAAACACACCTCAACAGTAAAGATGCACATTACTTTGGAGCAAAGGGCTAGAAAAAGTTATTTCAAACAAACAGACCCATGAACCAAGCTGGAGTAACCATTCTAGTACCTAATAAAATAGATTAAACTAATGAAAAGAGAAGGACATGTCATACTCATGAAAGAAAAAAAATACACCATACTGGCATCTCAAGCCTGAACATCTATGCCCCAAATGCAGGAGCACCCATATTTGTAAAAGAAACATTACTAAAGCTTAACTCACACATTTAACTCCAGGGATTAATAATGAGAGACTTCCACACCCTACTCTCACCAACAGACAGATCATAAAGACAGAAACTAAATGGAGAAATGAGGAAACTAATAGATATCTTGAGTCAAATGTACCGAACAGTTATCTACAGACCATTTCACCAAAACACAGAAGAATATGCCTTCTTCTCAGCATCTCATGGGATGTTCTCCAAAATTTACCATATACATGGTCATTAAGCAAAGATCACCTGATAAAAGAAGATTGAAAACGATCCCTTGCAGCTTATCGGACAGCCACAGATTAATGCCAGAATTCAACAACAACAGAAAGAACAGAAAGCATACAAACTCATGGAAACTAAAAAACTTTCTACTCCAGCACCTCAGTGTCAGGGGCAAAATAAAATAAAATAAAAAGAACTTGAAGACTTCCTATAGTTTAATTAAAGTGAAGGTACAACATACTCAATCTTATGGGAAACAATGAAACCAGTGCTAAGCGGAAAGTTCATAGCATTAAGTGCCTTCATAACAGTATTGGAGAGATACAATACTAGCAACTCAACAGAATACTTGAAAGCTCTAGAACAAAGAAAGGAGACACTTCCAAAAGGAGTATATCTCTGGATATCATCAAACTCAGAGTAGAAATCAATAAATTAGAAACAAAGAGAACAATTCTAAGAATCAACAAAACAAAGAGCTGGTTCCTTGAGAAAATTAACAAAATAGACAAACCTTTAGCCAAGCTAAAGAAAAGGAAAAGGGAATGTATTCAAATCAACAAAATCAGAAATGAAAGGGGAGAAATAATGACAGATACTGAGGAAATCCAAAAAATCAACAGGTCTTACTTCAAAAGCCAGTATGACACAAAGTTTGAAAAATCTATATGAAATGGACAATTTTATTTGTAGAAACCGACAACCAAATTTGAATCAAGATCAGATAAACACATTAAATAGTCCTATTTCTCCTACAGAAATAGAAGCAGTCATTAAAAAATCTCCCAACTAAATAAAGCCCAGGGCCAGATGGTTTCGAACTGGATATCTGTGTGTAGGAAAATGCAATTTCATCTATACTCATTACCCTACGTAAAACCAAAGTCCAAGTGGATTAGAGACCTAAACATAAAACCAGGCACAGTAAATCTGTTAGAAGAAAAAGTGGGGAAGAGACATATTATCATTGTCATAGGAGATAGACTCCTGAACAGAACGCCAACAGATAAGGCTCTAAGAATCAACAATTAATAAAAGGCACCTTATGAAACTTGAAAGCTTCTGAAAAGCAAAGGACACTGTTAACACAACAAAACAGCAGCCTACAGATTGGGAAAAGATATTCACCAACTCTATGTCCGACAGAGGGGTAATATCCAAACTATGTAAAGAACTCAAGAAACTAAATACCACTAAACTAAATAATACAATATAATGGGGGTACAGAACTAAACAGAGAATTCTCAACAAAGGAATATTGAGTGGCCCACAAACAGTTAAAGAAATGGTCTATGTCCCTGGTGATCAGGGAAATAGAAATCAAAATGAGACTCTGATTCCATCTTATACCCATCAAAATAGCTAAGATCAAAAACTCAGGTGAGAGCACATTGTACAGGATATGAAAAAAGGGTAACATTTTCTATTGCTGGTGGGAATGCAAACATATACAACCACTTTGGAAATCATTCTGTCTCTCTCTTAAAAAGTTTAGAATAGTGCTACCTCAAGACCTAACTATCATTCATGGGTATATATCCAAAAGATGCTCCACCATACAGCAAGGACATTTGCTGAACTATGTTCATAGCAGTTTTCTTTGTAATAGCTAGAATCTGGAAACAACCTAGATGTCACTCAAATGAAGAATAGATAAAGAAACTGGTACATTTGCACAATAGAAAACTACTCAGCTATTAAAACCAAGGAAAGCTTGAAAGTTACAGTCAAATCCATGGAAATAGAAGAGATCACCCTGAGTGAGGTAGGCCAGACTCAGAAAGACAAGCATGGTATATACTCACTTATAAGTGGATATTAGCCACATAATAAAGGATAACCACACTACAATACAGAGACTTAATGAAGCTAAATAACAAGAAGGACCCTAGGGAGAATGTTTAATTCTCATTCAGCAGGGAAAATACAATAGACGCTATAAGCACTTGAAGAGATGGAAAAGGAGAGGAGCCTACCATAGAGGTCCTCTGAAATACTGCACACAGCAGGGGATTGAAACATATGCTGAGACTCAAAGCCAAACTTTTAGGTGAAGCCCAGGAAGTCATACATAAGAGTTCGGGGATAGCAGGACTTAGAGGAGACATGAGCTCCACAAGGAAACTAATGGAGCTAACAAATCTGGGAAGGGGTTGGGGGTTCTGCAGAGACTGCTGCATTAACCAAGGACAATGCACGGAAAGGGCGTAGACCCTCTCCTCAGATGTAGTAAATAAGTAGCACAGTTTATCTGTGGGTCCCATAATAAGGGGAAGAGGGGCTACTTCTGACATGGACTCTGTTGCCCACTCTTGGATCATTTCCCCGTGGTGGGTCGCTTTGCCATGCCACAGAGTCAGAGGATACAGGCAGTCCTGATGAGACTTGATAAGCTGAGGTCAGATGGTAGGTGATGAGGATCCCCCATTTTGAGGACTAGGGAGTGGTGGAGTGGGGATGATGGAGGGAAGTGGGACTGGGAGGTCATAAGGGAGGGGGGCTACAATTGGGATGTAAAGTGAACAAAATTTTTTAAAGTTCAATTACTTTTGAATGAAATTGCCTTATCTGTGAAGAGTACTGGGGATTTAAGAAGATACATTTCTTGGATATATGGAGTTTGTAACTTGATGGGTAATACAGGCAATTTTTAAAGAAATGTGTCCATAAATGATTAAACAGTCATATTAAAACAGATGAATAGATGATAAGCAATAGGTGATGGATAAATAACTAGATAAAATATGATAAATAATAGAAGAATAGATGATAGATAGAAAGACAGATGATGTTCTCTCCATCTGTTCATATATATTATTTTAATTAGAAACTTCACCAAAGAGCACAGTTGGACTAGGAACACTCTCTCTTAGGAATTGTAGCCTCAATATAGTACCCCAGTCAATTTCTGCTAAAAATTTTATGAGCCCAATCTGACAAAGTTTTGCTATATAAATATTTATTTATCTAAATACTGTGTGTCTGTCTACCTGTTATTATTATTATTATTTTATTTTGACTAGCTATATACTTAAGAAGCCCACTCATCCTAACTAAAAGTATGACTACAATACCTGATTTTCTGGAGAGCTGAGAGGCACTTGTATGTAATTGATAATAAACATGAGTTTCTCAACTGCTTGGTCCTATCACTCTAAGATGAGACTACAGGCATGAGCCATCATGTTAGGTTAAAGAGGTACTGGGACTCAAACTCTATTCTAGGTAAGCAGCCTACCAACTGATACTAATAAAGTTCTGCCAATTTCTATCAATATGCTCTAGTAGAATTTGAGATTTATTGTTCCACAGAAACAAAAATAATCCCCTTAAAATACTAAAATGTCTTTATTAACAAGAAGGAATTTCATAAGAATCAGCCTGGCTAAGCTGAGACAATGACATTGGCCAAAGCATGCTACCCACTCAGCAAATAAGCAGTTTTAAAAGCAGACACTTAGTAGTGAATGTCCATTATGTTATGACCTTTAAATTACCTATGGGATCAGGAAACTGGCAAGAAAGATAGGTATCAACTTAGCATCAACAGTTAAAAATCTGGTTTGTGGTACCATGCAGCAAATGAAGTCATATCTAGAAATCAAACATTAATATGAGATACACAAGAAGTAGGGCAGATAGTTTTAAGAAGCATTTGGAGTGCACACCATTGATAATGTCAAAGGTAAACTTAGAATCACACTGACATGTAGCTAGAGGAAATATTGTTATTTTTCCAAGCACTTCCCCAGGTCTTAGGATAAGGAACAGCTAAGAGACTATGAGATCTATTGAGCCAAAGCACAGGAAAAATGATAATCAGGAAATGAGGAGAAGGATAGAAATGGGAGAGAACAGCAGAGGAGGGATGAGGGGATAAAGTAGAGAAGAAGAGGGGATGGAAGGGAGTTATTGTAGGAATGTTTGCTGGAAATTTTAATTGCAAAGTCTCAACTGTATTAGTGAATCAGGCAGGCAGGGAAATGTGGGATTCTTTTTCTTTTTTAGAGATGCTTTTTGTATCTATAAAACTTAGGGTTGGTTTGAGGAGGATGAGAGTAGATATGACTGATGTCGCACAGCTGAGCACAGAAGCTGTCCCTCACGAAGTGGCAGATGTGGATCCAGGGTGCTTTCCAGAGGAAAATCTGGGAGAGCTACTTTTAATGGCGAGTGAGTTAGTAGACAACATATTAGAGGGAATAAATGTGCTAAAAACCTTTTAAATATCATATACCAAGAGGCAGGGTGTAGGTGCCATTGACTAAGACAGAAGTGATATGGAGTAGCAGATTTGGGGCCCTTGGTAACGAAGATATTTTGTTAAACTGGAGCCATTTAGTAAAGTTTCATGTGGAAACAGAAAGTAAGTAACTGTGTATTCATATTTCCACAAGCCAAGCTGGTAGACAGAAATGTGAAATTGATAAGGAAGTAGGAGATTTTTAGTCTCTGGACTCTGTAGCAACCAGAGCTATAGACAGAAAAGGTAAGAGACCTGAAATTAAGCGCTGAGAGAAAGGGGCCAGAAAAGATGAAACAATGGCTTTGCTTGCTTTTAAAAAGCATTTTAAAAGACCCCTACTCCCAAGGCATAGGGAACATTCTGGAAGAGGTGGCAGAAAGTAAAAACGGGAGGTTTGTGAGGATGCAATGAAATGCTGTCTTTTGATTCTGTTTCTTAGTAGCTTATTATAGAGTCGAGGCTGGCTTCAAATTCAAACTCCTGATAATCCTGCTTAGTTATCTCCTGAGTGCTGAGATTACAGATGTGTGCTACAACAATGGACTCAAATATTCTCTCTCTCTCTCTCTTTCTCTCTCTCTCTCTCTCTCTCTCTCTCTCTCTCTCTCTCTGTGTGTGTGTGTGTGTGTGTGTGTGTGTGTGTGTATTGTAAGCACACACGTACTTGTCTACTTTTGGAACAGTAGAGAAAGATATTAATACTGGTTATAGTCTTCTATAACAATTATCCTTATTTTACGAGACATGATGTCTCAGTAAACCTGCAGCTCTCTTATCTGGCCAGAATATTTGGCCAGGTAATATCAGAGACCAACCTGAATCTGCATCTTCAGGATTGAGGTCACAGGCACATGATGCCAGGCCCAACTCTTTTTTTTTTTTATTATTAAACATTTGTTAAAGAAAAATCACTAAAGTTCACCATGTATAACAGGAAATGTCTTTATTTACTAAAGTATCTCTCAATGCTCAAAGATACTTCTTAAAATAAATCAAATAGTGGTTTGAAATAATGACTATGGAAGTTATTTGGCTATGCGGAAGCCATTGGCAAATCCAGAAGATGATAGTTTCAGTAGAGCATTCTGCACAGGTTAAGATGCCCTCAAGGAAATAGAATAGAGTACTTATACAACCATTAGGAGAATTGAGACAGTGAATTTAACAGAGCAGACTATCCACTGATTGGCTTGAAACTGCCAGGGGCTGATGGTGCTCTTCAAATATGGAATGCCATCTCCATCAAGAAACTTCACTTCTTCTCTTGAATCCTCCCATTGTTTGAATCAAACTCACCCAGACTATGGTACAGTGTCTCTTTTACTAAAAATTCACCTGGTTACAGAGCTGGGGACATAGTTCACAAAAGAACAGCAAAGGCTGCTTTCCCAGAGGACCCAGGTTTAATTCTCAGTGCCTACACGGTGGATCAAAACTCATCCACTGAACCTCTGGAATCCTTATTCATAGCCATTTATGTGGTGTGTAGATATACATGGAAATAGAAAACTCATACACATAAAATTAAAATTAAAAGTTAAAAATAAATAAACAAAGTCAACTGGTTACATGCCTAACCTAAACAACATCTCAGCAACACTTGTAACAACATGTGGTAGCATACCTTGGGACTATAGTCATGCAAAGTTGACGCACCCAGCTAACCTTCAGAAGTTTAATGACTGGTGAATTCCTATGTAAAGAGAGACAGGCAGAGAGAGAAACTAAAGAAAAATTTTTTTTTAGAAAAAGCATTGTGTAGAAAGGAAAGGATAAAAAGGAGGGAGATCCTAAACAGGGCCAACAGATCTTTTAATAAGTTTGTTGGATACATATAGGGAGGGATTTTGTTAAGGGGAGCAGTACAGGGACAAAGGGGAAACAGATGTGGCAAAATGATGTGCCCATGATGGCTAATCTTGATTGTGAACTTGACATGCTTGGGGAGAGTAGCCTTCATGAAATCTGCCTGTAGACATATTCATGGGGGCATTTTCTTAATGGAAAACTTATGAAAGAGGATTCCTCCCACTATGGGCAGTTGGTTTTGGGCTGTATAAGAAAGACAGGTGAATATGATCCAGGGAGTAAATTAGAAATTTCTGCATAGATTCTGCTTCATTTCTTACTTCCAGGTTCCTGCCTTGAGCTTCTGCTTTGACTATTCTCCATGATATAAACCTATAAACCAAACAAATATTTTGCTGTCCTAAATAGATTCAGTCAGTGTTTTAGCATATCAACACAGAAGCAAACTAGAACAGACTGGACTCAGAAGCAATAGAGGGGCTTGGGCTTTTTGTTTGTTTGTTTTCTTTTATTTTTTACAAGGACATGTGTCGGTAATGGGAAACCACTTCCAGCTATGAACACACAACTAGGAAGCTCATTCTGTTTTGAATAGTTCCTAAAGTGGCTAACACCCATTGCTTGCCACTCTTCTTTTTTTTTTTTTTTTTGGTTTTTTGAGACAGGGTTTCTCTGTGTAGCCTTGGCTGTCCTGGACTCGCTTTGTAGACCAGGCTGGCCTCGAACTCACAGCGATCCGCCTGCCTCTGCCTCCCAAGTGCTGGGATTAAAGGCGTGCGCCACCACGCCCGGCTAGCCTGCTTGCCACTCTTCTTAAGGAATTCCACTCCCTTAGGTAACTCACCAGATATAGGAGTACCTGCAATGGAGATGGATGGCCTGGGTTCCCTCAAATTAACTAGTATTTTGAATTGAAACAGAGTTTGGCTTTAGCAGATCTATGGTATCTTTCTAGTTCAGAAAAATACACATATTTTCAGAGGATAGGGTGATTTATTGGCATAGATTATGAAAGGAGTCCATCATTGCATACCACTAAAATACTGCTCAATGATACCTTTACACATGATTGCAAATAGGCTGGGGAGATAGCTGTGTGGATATAGTTGTTTCCTTGCAAACCCAAGGGCATTAGTTTGACCTCCAGAAGCAACGTGAGAAGGGTCAGCATGGTGGCCTGTGCTCTTAAGATCAGCACTGGAGAGGGAGAGACAAGCAGATTCCTGTGTTCACTGGCTGGCCAGCCTGGCCCACTTGCCAAGCAACAACCCAGGAGCAGGCCTTGTCTCGCAAGAACAAAATGGACAGTACCTATGTGGAAGGAGAGCTGAAGTTGAACTTTGGCTTCGTATACATACTCATACATGCATTGACAATCCTGCATAGATGCATGAACAAGCACATATACATACATGTATGAACATAAAGTAACAGCTGTGATATAAATAAAACCTTGGTCACCTAGTCTGTGCATACAGGGCACGTGAACAAAAGGTGTAAAAAGATAATGATGAGAAAAAACATTCTTGGGGAAAACTAAGACATTTGATGGAGACATTTGATAAACTAATAAAAATCTTTAGACCACAGCTAACAAATGACTCCTTTATGGGTAAACGGGCTTGCTGCCAGGCTTTGTGACCTGAGCTCAAACCTCAGGATCCCCACAGTGAAATAAGAGAACAGAACCCTCAAATGTCCTCTGATATTCATGCCATAATTTGTCTATGTACACACACACACACACACACACACACACACACACACACACTGTAATTGAAATTATTAGATCCAAAGTGATGGCTTTAAAAATGACATAAGTAATCTTTATCAGTCTTTTTCCATCATGAAAATTTCTTAAATTAATAAGTAAACATCAATAAAACCCACAGAAGTCTCCTAGGAATGACAAAAAGTCATCACTAAGGGGTGAGGTATTAAAAGATATTAAAGGCTAGAGACTTGCAGGTGACAAAGTTCTTTTTTGGATAGCCTGTTGTCACTTGTTTTCTATATCATACTTTTTCTAAAAGTTTGTGTTCACTATAAATACAGTCATTGCTCCAGCAAATCTCTTGCCTTCAGGATTTCATTTCTCTGACAGGTATACCTTAGCCTATAGTTTACCTGAGGAGCTATTTATATTTCATACTTTTTTGTGTTTTCATTCCCAAAAATCTTAATCCAGTGCATATGATATTATGGAAGCAAATGCTTCTGAAAGAATAGATCTTTTGAAATAGTTTTTATTACCAGCACATATGAGTGTGTCACATATGAGGTCCTTCTATGACCCAAAGCAGTAACTCACAGAACTGATGGGATAACTTTAATTGCCAATAAGAAAGCAAGGAATCATCTGTGAAGGGAGTGTCAGTAAGGAATTGCCTAGATTAGATTGGCTTGTGGCCATATCTATGGGAAGACACACCCTCTCTTCATGGCACCACTGCCTGAGCAGGGCTATCTGGACTGATAGGAGTGATGGAACAAGTTGAATCCTATCATATGATATGCATTCATCACTCTCTGCTCCGAACTGTGGATGTCATGTGACTAGGCTCTTCTACTCTCTTCTACCTTGACTGTCTGGCAATGATGGAGTATAGCCTGAGACTGTGAGCTGAACTAATTAACATCTTTCTCACACAAAATTCTTTTCTTCCTATTGTATCTCAGTAATTGGAAACAGAGCTAAGATAGCTATGGCTTTTAAAAGTGTGTTGATTAGATGTAACACTACTTAGATGACATTGGATATTGTTATAAAATCAGCAGGTGAATGCCATTACTTAGAAGAAGGAAACTGATTCAGAATGCCACAATTTGCATGTTCACCATCATGCCTATTGGACAGAACAAAAGTATCAGAATCTTTATAAGACTCCTTCCTCTAGAACAGTGATTTTCAACCTATGGGTCATGCCCCTTTCAGGGGGAGGTCAAAGAACTCTTTCACAAAGGTAACATATCAGATATTTAAATTACAATTCATAGTGGTAGCAACATTACACTTATGATGAAGCAAAAAAATAATAATTTTATGCTGGGAAATCATTATAACATGAGGAACCATATTAAAGGATTGTAGTGTTAGGAAGATTGAGAATCCTTGGTTCTAGAACTATCTTCAGTTGTACCCATGATTACAACCTCTTTTTATTCAAGATGGATCCCTACTTCAAATTCACTACCAACATTCTCAGGATAACACATGGACACCATGACTGCAGAAGAAGAGAATTCTATGCATGACCCTGGGTAGAAACTTGCTCTTCTTCCAGAACATGAAAAAGGAGACCATGTTCCTGTCTGGGTCTTAAGAAGAAGAAGAAGAAGAAGAAGAAGAAGAAGAAGAAGAAGAAGAAGAAGAAGAAGAAGAAGAAGAAGAAGAAGAGTGTCACAATATCTCACGATACTCCTAGGAAAAAGCTGAAGACAGCTACTTCAGATTGCAAATGGAAAAAAGTTATCTAAGACCTAAGAAGTCTTAGCTTTGTATTTTTGTTGAGGTTTTATTGCTTTATTGCCTCCTCCCAATAGACAGCTCTATGGAATAGAGAACATTTCTACTTCTCAGCTGAGGTACACATTTTCATATATCTATTATTAAAAGTCAAGAATAAAATGAGATAACTACAGGCTGGGGAAATAGTTATGCTTCTAACAGGCTCACTTTGCAAGCATGAAGTCCTGAATTCCATTCCCAGAGCACAAATCAAGTTGGATATGATAGTCCACACTAATGGTCCCAACTGTGTAGAAATAGAGATGACAAGACCATGTGGGACAGCTCACAGGAACTGGCCAGCTAGCATAGACTCAACTGGAAGTTCCAGACCAAAGGAACAGCCCTGAGTCAAATTACAGACTGTGTTCTTCAGGAACATTACAGGTTTCTCGATGTCTTCCTTAAACACACACACACACACACACACACACACACACACACATTGTAATTCTCAGTATTTATAATCTAGTATTCCATAGGCAACATCATTCAACACACAGCTGTTTGACTTGTACATATGGATACTTACTGTAGGAACATCCATAGACCTCCGCTCTCAAGCCAATTTTACCATTTGGATTCCACTGCAGAGGCACAAAGCGAACAAAGCGGGCTCTCACAGAGTGCAGCAGCTTGTGGTGAACCACACTGTCAGCATTCATGTTTCCTACAAATGTCTGAAGAGAGAAGGAAATTCATTAAGTTCTACAGTACCAAACAACATCAACAGAAGTATGCATGCTTCTCCACGCAGGCTTTTGGGGAATGACAAAATAACAACAAAGTGAGACAAAACAAAATAAGCAAAATGAAGACTCTACTTTCTCTGACATTTATTGAATGTGGGTGACAGTCCTGCTCAGGCCTTACAGTTTTTTTGTAAGTATCAAATACTATTCTTTAGGACATCCCTCTCCCTGCCATTATGCCTAGCTAAAGTTTATGAAGAAAGTAAGTTGCAAGGCATGACACCTGAAAACTTAAAAGTTAATAATGCCATGAATTTCTAGTTTCCCACATTCCTATACTTGCTGTTAACAGGAAGACAACCAGCAATATCATCTTGTATGGAAAGGCGATTTACTAACATAATTGTCAATGGTATTTAAGGCCAGTTACTATACTAAGTATACAACATCATCAACACCATTTTTAAAATTTAGGAAATAACTAGTGAGGAAGGTAAACACATAAGGAAATAAGTCTTCAAGTCATCCAGTAACCCAGTAGCTAAAAATTAGCCCGAAGTTCAATTTCAAGACAATTTTATTCCAACAATCTCTGACTATGCAATCATCAGATTTTACAGGAAGAAACCATCACAGTATAGCTATATATGCAGCTATTTTTTCTGCTTACTTGAAAAAAATCTCACATGTCTGAAGAGATAGTATAGTGATTAGGAGCAGTTTCTACCTTGCTTGCTACCCAAAGCTTGTGTGGTCAGGCATCTTAGAGGAGAACATAAAACCACCACTTCACTAAATGAGCATGATCTCTGCTGCATTCTAAACATTGATTCTTTACACACAGCTAAGTAAAGTCCTTATCAAGAAGATATTTTCCTAGAAAGAGATAGAGAAAACATCTCAGAAGACCAACCATAACTTATTACAATGTAGAGAACAAGGAATTATAGCATGCTCAGTCCCAATTGATACATCCACAACACAACTGCAGTGCTCAAGGCTCAGAGATCACCATGGAAGAGATGGAAGGAAGATTGTAAGAGCCAGCAAACAGAAAGTTTTCTTTGAAAATGAGTCTGCTAAGAATTTCAGGGAAGTTACAACCATGAAGGCTCATCCTCATGGCTGCCTAAATAAGGCCTAAACTAGGATAGCACCAATAGACATGTTAACATGGAAGGGGAGCGTTCAAGAGGCTTCAACCCTAGATAAGGAACTACAGGTGACTAAGGAATGCTGAGAAGAGGAGAAATAGTCTTTTACTATGAAATGCCCCTCAGTTGGCTAGCCAATATCAAATGGTCAGCAATGAAATCAGATACATACAGGTAACATTTTCAGAGTGAACAAGTTTTATACAGATACACATGCATATGCAAGAACACAGACACAATTATATGTGTGTATATTATATTATGTATAATACACATAAAATATACATCCAAAAATGTATAGAAAAAAATGAATTTGAGAAAGAGAAATCAGGGATATGTGGATGAGTTTTGAGGGAGGAAAGGTAACAATAAATGATATAAATATATTTTAATTTAAAACAAAAATAAATAATATTTAAAAATGAATGCTTTCTGCACATGCGTGAAGAACATATTTTGGTTCCCAGCACCAACATTATGAGCTAGGCATGATCCCATGTATATACATAACACCATTCCTAAAGAGGGAATATATAGTAGGATTGCTGGGACTCACTGGGATCACTCTAGCAACAATCCACAAGCTTATGGATCTGGAAAAGATCCTGCCTCAAAGAAATAAAGGAGGGAATGATAGGAGAAAAGAGAATGCGTGAATGTCTCATTGGGACTATGTGTATGCACAGGGACATTCACCATACACACACACATACACACACAAAACACACACACACACACACACACAAAGACACACAGATAGACACAAAGACACACACACATACACACACATTACAGCACAAGACCTGTTTGATCTATTTGCATTATATCGTCTTCTCCATGGCTGATTATTTTAGAGCACATGAGATAAAAAAAAAAAAAAAAAAAAAAAAAAAACCAAATTTCTTTAAAAACATTGGGATCAAATATTCATAAAAAATCAAACATGTAAGCATTGTTAAATTACATAGCTTAATGTCAGAATGTACTTAAGCTGTTTAATTTAAGCTTACTGAGATTGTTTTCCAAACCTAACAACAAGCTGACATGTGGAGGGTTGTGTTTCTCTGAGTCACAATTGTCCTTCCCAGCTTCAGTAATCTACAGACAGTCTGCATGCTCATGCACAGTCAAAGTAGTGAATAGAGACCTGGTTCTATTCTAACGGCCAAAGTGAACACCAAGAAAAAGGATTTTGAGATACACAGAAGAAGACAGAGAGAAAAAGAAGAGGGGGAGAAAAACAGAGACAGAGACAGAGGCAAACAGACAGACAGAGAGAGAGACAGACAGATAGACAGATACAGAAAGACAGAAAAAATTCCTAACGGACACAGTTGTGAAAATACCATTGCATCAAAGTATATTCTGTATTCTAAGATAGGGACTTATTGATTCTTGGAAACCCTATTCAAGGTATTTGAAAATCAACAATATTTTATTTTTAATATATTGTATTAATTTATTCATGTTACATATCAATAGTTGTCCCATCCCTTGTATCCTCCCATTTCTCCCTCCCTCCCATTTTTCCCTTACTACCCTGCCCTATGACTATGACTGAGGGGGACATCTTCCCCCTGTATATGCTCATAGGGTATCAAGTCTCTTCTTGGTAGACTGCTATCCTTCCTCTGAGTGCCACCAGGCCTCCCCATTCCAGGGGACGTGGTCAAATATGGGGCACCAGAGTTTGGGCATTCCTTATTTTTAATAGGTGAGTAGTATTCCATAGTGTAAATGTACCACAGTTTCTTTATCCATTCTACTGAGGGACACTTAGGCTGTTTCCAAGTTCTGGCTATTATGAACAAGGCTGCTATGAACATGGTTGAGCAAATGTTCTTGTTGTGTGCTGGAGTGTCTTCTGGGTTTATTCCATGGAGTGGAATAGCTGAGTCTTCAGAAAGCCTTATTTCCAGTTTTCTGAGATAGTGCCAGATAGATTTCCAGGGTGCCTGTACTATTTTTCATTCCCACCAGCAATGAAGGAGTGTTCCTCTCTCTCCACATATTTGCAAAAAAGGTCCAATATCCAAAATATATAAAGAACTCAAGAAATTAAACACCACCAAACCAAATAACCCATTTGAGAAATGGAACTCAGAACTAAATAGAGAGTCCTCAACAAAGGAATATCAAAGGACTGACAAACACTTAAAGAAATGCTCAATCTCCTTAGTCATCAGAGAAATAGAAATCAAAACAACTCTAAGATTCCATCTTACACCCATCAGAATGGCTAAGATCAACAATATGAGGAAGTCCCCCTCAGTCACAGTCATAGGGGAGGGGAGTAAGGGGAAAATGGGAGGTAGGGAGGTATGGGAGGATACAATGGATAGGATAACCATTGAGATGTAATAAGAATAAATTAATAAAATAAAATTAAAAAAAAAACTAAAAGAAAAAAACATATAGCCTGATATCACAACCTGACTATTGTACATGGTTCTTCAATGAATTTTTATCATTAAATAAAAAAAATTAAAAAAACAATATTTTCTAAATGCTACCCAAACCTCTTGTCTCTTCAAGAGTGTAAGCCAAAGAGAAGAAAACACTGAAAGCTCAGAATTAATCATAAAGGCATTTTTATTTATTTTTGATAAGATACTCTTAATAAGGCATAGGCTAACTAACTTGGAAACCACATATTTAAAGCTGAAATTAATAAACCCACTCAAGCTTCCAAGTTCCCAACTGTTCTTTCTAGGGTACAGGATAAAATGGATTTTTATCAGGCACCCAGGATAAGGGAAATGAAGAAATTATATGCAATAAATTGGCCACTCTTGGTGACTGGATAAAATGGATTTTTATCAGGCACTCAGGATAAGGGAAATGAAGAAATTATATGCAATAAATTCGCCACTATTGGTGACTGATGAGGATTGCAAAAACATTATACTTTAAGAGATAAAAAGGAAAAATCACAGCACTGAATTCCCCTCTGAATAATACCTTTTTAATTTTGTTAGTCATGCCTGCCTGTTTCATCACTTTAGCTGTGAAGAAAAGTACCAACTCTTTCACAGGCCTGTAACTGATTTACACTGAAAGACCAATCATTTGATTGCAATGTAGGAATATAGTTGCACCATTGCAGTTAATGAAGGGAGGTAGTTGAGCCATACATACAATACCCTTCCTTCTGATGTATAACATCTTCCTCTGGGATTGAAACATTCCATTCTGCAGGAAGCTCCTTAAACAGGAAGGTAAACAACTCCAAATGGCTTCAGGAAGTCCCTGAAACGGACTATATTCACTAGGTCACTTTTTGGCAAAGTAAACAATAACAGCTGAGAGTCACTCTTACAAGAGCAGAGCCAAACTGCAAAAAACCAATCTGGCCAAAGCAGATGCATGGAAGACACAGTAACCAGCTGAGCTGTCTGAAAGGATTTGACAAACTGAGGAACTTGGAAAGGACAAATGTTTGACCTGTTGAGGAACTCTGGCCATCACAAGCATGGCAAACATAAACCTGGCTCTGTCAGGCCTTGCCCTTCTTCCCCAGTGCCTATGCATGCTTATAATCCCTTAGATTGCATTCCTCCAGCTATCCCCAAGAGTCTATTCCCTTATTTAGCCATATCCCCATCATGAGGCTTGCTACCAAGTTCCAGCTATTAAAGTATTGAAGTCCAGCAATCAAAATCCTCCTCTGGTTCACCTAATTAACATGCCCAATGGAAAAAAAAAACCTCTCATTTTAACAACAGTTTCCTCTTTTAATTTTATAAACTGCCACTTCCTTATCGGCCACATATGTCTACTCTCTATCCAGGGCTCTTTTTTTTCCCCCAGGATAAATATCCCTCTTCCCTCTACTTTGTCCTCCTCTTACCCTTGTCCCTCACCCTCTATCTCCTGATTTTGTGTATTATTTTCTGACCTTTGTTCCTCTGGGGCTAATAAATCTCCTTTGGTCTTGGGCGTCTTGAGCTGATACTGATCCCTTCCTTCCCCATCTGGAGTGAGTAGACATGCGTGTTGCACCTCCCCAGGAAAAAAATTGTCACACAACACAGACTCCTAATGGCATTCTGCATCCTTTGTCTGGTCTTGGATTTCATAATAAGGGATCATGCAAGAATTTCGGGAACAATACATTTTGACTAGTACTGGTATACATTAACATGATTTAACTTGGGTAGAGTGTAAAAGTGAAACCAATTTCATAGAATCTGTACATCCAGAGGAGATGGGCAGTTTGGTCCTGGTATGTTTAATAGTATGAGTGAGCTGACACTGCTGCTAGCCACAAAGAAAAACGGGCACATTTGTGGTGAGTTAGGAGTGGTATGTTGGGTTCATTTATAATGCACAATGGATTTACCAGGATATAAAATGATGAAGGACGTATATAAAGCTGTGAGGATGGGTTAATAACACATATGCTGAACACTATAAGAACAATAATACACCCATGTTCATCTAGGACCCCTAGGAAGCACCCACCCCTCCCACTCTGTAGATAGAGTAACTATACCAGAAGTGACTTGTGTGTTGACTCCAGTGTCTTTCTGTTTAGAAATTCCTCCAGGCACTTTGGTGTTTTCTCAGCACTACCCATCCCTAGCCCAGCCTCTGCCTTTCATGCCCTTGTAACATAAAAGACCATCTGGGCAGCATGTTGTTTTTCAATTTGGGGACCATAACTGACAATCACCCTCCTAGCCATTTCAGAAAATGAAATCCAAGAGAAGTTTTTAATAATGGCCACTTTGGTGTTAATTTACTTGTATTGAAGTAATTTTTGCAAATCTTTTCATATATAATGTTTCAGATACACCAGCTACAACTCTACTTTTGCTTCACAAAGAGTCCTTTATGTTCCCAGTGACAAGGTGTTTTAAGATTATCAGAAATTATACCATATCCTCTAATAACTGTGGATAACAGTTTCATCAAGTCCTTTGCCTATTAGAAGTGCAGTTAGAAGAGCAACAATAACAACAGAAGAAGCAGCAGCAAACCTTCCCTGCTAGGTAGGACTCCATGGCCAGGAAAATGCCAGAGCCCTCCCGGAATTCTCCTTCTCAGTGTAAATAGTCCTAGGCTCTAGGAGGTAGCTCAGTCGGTAAAAATGATAAAAATAAAAGCAGGAGAACCTGAATTCAATTTCTTGAACCCATGTAAAAAGCCAGGCACAGCACTGAAGATGTGGTGATGAGATCCCTTAAGTTCATTGGTTAATATCCTAAATTTGATGGGCAGGCTCCAAGTTCTGTCTCAAAAAAACGAGTAGAGATGAAAAGGTGGTTCACTAGGCGTAGCCTTATGCTCAGCCTCCAAGACTTGATTTAACCCCTAGATCCTACAAGGTAGAAGGAGGCAAGTGATTATTGAAGGTTCTGACTCCATATGTGCTATCGCAGATATACGTACGTGCGCACCCGTGCGCACATGCGAGCGCACACACACACACATACACTTGAGAATACACACACATGTTTGAGAATAAATAATGTTTTAAAAGTAAAATGGTGGAAAGAAATTGAGAAACCATCTTTGTGAAATACTGCCTTCTGTGTGCTAGCCGTAAACCTATACACACAAAATACACACACACACACACACACACATAAACACACACATATGCACACAATGAAAAACTAGGAAGTGCTTATTCTCCCCCATATTTTCTTATTATTTATTTGATGAATCATTATTTAAAATTCCCTATAAATAATTTTTACTATCTTCTATAAATGACTTAAGAGTTCTTTGAACTTTCAGAATTGTAAACATAAAAAAAAAGATATTGAAAAGATGATTTTAAAATATAAGCTGGGTGTGGTGGCTCATGCCTTTAATCCCAGCACTTGGGAGGCAGAGGCAGGTAGATCGTTGTGAGTTCAAGGCCAGCCTGGTATACAATGCGAGTCTAGGATAGCCAAGGCTACACAGAGAAACCCTTTCTCAAACAAAACAAAACAAAACAAAAACAAAAAGAAATATAAGTGGATGATAACACATCTTCCTTCCTATACCCACATTAAAAACAATCAGCTTTGTTTTTGAAGGAGGAATCGTTAATAAGGAGCTCCAAATCTTCTAATAACAATAAGAACCTTGCCAACCGTACAAACAGTGGAGCATTTTCCTTCTAATAGCAAGTATGAGTTTGTGCTTAAAAGATTGCTGAGAATAAAGAAGCAATATATATCTGCAGTGTGATTTACTGTAGTGAATGTACTGATAAAATACAAAAGCAACTTAAGGGAGAAACAGTTCATTTAGATGCAGAATTGGAGAGAATATAATATATCATGGTGAGGAAGTTATGATAGCAAGGCCAGAGATCTAGGGAAGATGTGAACTTTCTGTAAGGGCTGAGCCCAGGGCTCACTTCTGTGTCTAAGGTAAGGTCTCATGTAAGTAATGGAAACAAGATAGAAAGCTGGCTTGGTAACCAGTCCACATGCATGTATGCATGGCAGTGGCTCCAGGATGTGAGCCTGCTAACTGTATTCACAAGCATAACTGCATGCTGGTCTTACTGCCATACTACAGATGAAATATCTTATATGTGAATGTGTTTATGTATAAAAATATAAATCTGTCTTTACTCTCTATCTAGTATTTATAATCTTTCAGTGTCTTCCTGTCATTACACTATAAGCTGCAAGAGACAAAGGCTCTTTGAGTCACAATGATTATCTTTAGAATGGATATCATGAGACTGCATATTTATTCTCTAAGATTTTAAGTTGTTACATTTTCTTTTTTTTTTAATTAGTTTTTATTTTTGGTTTTTTGAGACAGGGTTTCTCTGTGTATGTAGCCTTGGCTGCCCTAGAATCACTCTGTAGACCAGGTTGGCCTCAAACTCACAGGATCCACCTGCCTCTGCCTTCCATGTGCTGAGATTAAAGGCGTGTGCCACCATGCTTGACAAGTTGCTACCTTTTCACGGAGCACTTTATGAAGTTTGTTTACCCCAGAAATGTGAGCGTACTGTCATAATGTGGAAATACATTTACAGAATTTTAAGTCTGTAATTGACATTTTGGAAACAAAGTCTTATTTTGCAGCTCCTTTGCCCACAAACTCTCAGTCACTGTGCCTCAGCCTCCAGAGGAGAATGCCCCAGTTAGATGCATGTGGCATCAGAAAGTCTTGGGGGAGACAAGGGGAAGGAGTTCTATAACAAAATTCTAATACTGATTCAGTACAAAGGGCCACCGAAGCATCATCGCAATTCAGTGTTTCTTCCACTCCCATAGCTGACCTCAGGGCTGTGCATTCTCAGACTAGAGTGCTGCAGAGAAGCAAAGAAAGTGTCAGTACAGAGGAGCCCACAGCTACACACTATCAGCCTATCAGGAGGGGTGAGGGAAAAATCACAAGGTGTGGGTGGGTAATACTTGCTGCTTCTTCCTTGATAGCATCTCTGGTGGTGATGGTCAGCTTGGAAAATCCTCCAGCTTGACATGGCTGGCATCCTTTGAAGGCTACATGATTTTTTTATCCTTTAAAAATTGAAATTATCCGAGGGCAGGCTATGCATGGTGCTGGTTTCAGGAGGACCAAATGACAACCAGAAAGGTGCTCTGTTTATACTTTATAATATTTCCTCTCAGAACTTTTCAGGCTCATGCCCAGGTGTGTATGCACTGGTAGATAAGCCCCAGCTTGTCAGTCAAGCAAGCACGTGCCCTCCAAGATGACCTAATTGACATGACTGAGAAATTTGGAGGAGATAGCTGGCACAATGAGAAAGCAGCATCAGAGCAGATAGCATATTCCTTTTTCTGTTCACTGTACTAAGACTGGATCTCAGCAGAGGCTGCGCACATTTGGTGCCAATCTTTGATAGAATCATGAACAGACCAAGCTTATCAAAATCTCCTCTCTCCTGCTCTCATTTTTCTTCTGGCTCTTATTTGACTTTATTGGACAGACGGATCTGGAAAATTAAAAATTGTTCAGGCAGTGGTTGCCCCCATAGAGGAAAAACAACATTTGCTGTTTTGAAAGGGTCTTGAAATACAATGGAAAAGTTGAAAAGGAGGCAGAAAATATTTTCCACACCAAAGGAAGTAATTTATGAGGCCAACACTGCTGATAAATTAAGACAAACCCCTTGCTGTTTCCTGCAATCTTTGAGGTCTGGCTCCCAGTGAATGAAAACCAAATTAAATACCTGGCAACATGCTTTTGACTGCAGAAAAGAGCATATATGGGGCTGGGGAGATATCTCAGCCAGTAAGGCATGCTGTGCATGCATTATGACCATTCTCAAAAGGTGCACATATATTCCAGTGCTGGTGACAGAAATCAGAGCATCACTGGAGCTTGCTAGCCAGCCAGCCCAGTTGAGGTTGTTAGATACGGGTTCAGTGAGAAACAACTCATATCCACCTCTGGTCTCCACGTGTATGACAGGGGAAAGGTTTATCCATCTTGTACATTTGTGAAGGCCATTACAGGTTTAACTACAATTTGATCTTCTTGAATAAGAATCCCTTGGAAAATTACCCAACTCTATTCTTGGAACATGAGGTCAAAATGCTCAACTAAATTCTCCTAGCTTCTGCTAAACATTCTGATTGTGAAAGCTGTGCAGCAACTCTACCCACCTGCTTCTTACATGCAGCTGTAGAGAGAGAGATAGCAGGATATGATTTTACTTTTAAAAGCCCTTTGTTCTAATTGCTTTGTGCTACACTTAGGACCCCATACCTGTGTTTAGTAACACCCTGGTGGAATAAAGTTTTGCAGCTGGCCATAAACTGTGCCTCATAACACATGCATACTCATACTTGTGCATATGCACTCACAAACATCTGTCCAACACACACACAGGCACACACACATATACACACACTCAGAAAGAGGGAGAGGGCAGGACAGAGTGTGTTGAGAAACAGAGAGGAGGTGGAGAAAAAGTGTCTTTCATATTGCTGAAAGCAATGCAAGCCTGTAGTCTGTATGAGTAGCTAATATCTTTGGAACCACATATTAACATTAGGACAGATGCTGCTGTTTTACCATCATGTGTACAAATATATATTTTATTTTTCACTTATCTTTATTTATTTTTTGCCAGGAACATACTGTGAAATGTTACTGAATTGTTCATGTAATAATGAAGTAGGAAGCCAAAAGACTTTAAAGAGGAATATTGTTGAAAATTACATATGACTGTTTTTTTCCACATATAACCTCAGGGCTTCCATGTTGTCTCTCAGAATCTTTTGCAGTCTTTATTATCTTATCTATTGAGTACAGTTAAAGATTCTTCATGAGATAAGTTATGTAACCCTGATACGAGTTGCACAGCTGCAGTCTTGCACAGAAGAGACCAAGTCAGAAGAAGCTCAAGTCCCAGAGAAGTCTGCAATATAGACTAGAGTTTGAGACTAGCAAGGTAGAAAACCTCTACTTTAAGAAAAGGAGGGGGAGAAAGAGAATAGGAAGAGGAGGAAAAGGAAGAGAATGAATAGAAAATGGAGGAGGGCTAAGATAGAAAAAAATGAACATATCAAATACGATTTCATTTAGTTCCTGGAATCAAAACATGATGTGGGAAAGTTGAACATGTGCTACTTATGTGTCCCAAAAAGTTAATACATTAAATCCATAGCACTAGTGTCATGGTATTTTCATGGCTTTGGGAAATAAATTAGTTTTTGACTGTTCACCGTTTGTGCTGGAATTAATTTTGTGACTGGCTGTTCAAACAATGGTATCTAAGAAACTAGGATTAATTCAGGTATTCATTGTGAGGGGATGAAAATATCTGGCATCAGTCCAAGGAAGAACTTGTGTCCCAGGATGAGACTTCACACAATGCTGACAACTTATAAGAGCCTTGCAGGAGGTACTTGAATGGAATTAGCAATTGGTAGAACCACAGCCTGACCAGGGCTCCACAATGATGCTCACAACTTGCCTTGTATTTCAGTATAAACAGAAGACTCTTCAGATTTTAAAAGTGGGGAAGCATTTTGATCCCTATCTGTGGCCACATTGAATAATCCAATTTCTCCCTTTTTTACCATTGCTAGCATTTTATGGCTGCTTAAGTTTCCAACATCAACAAACCTGGTACTGGTGTCTTTCAAGATGAAAAGGGGTGATAGTTTTCCCTCTCTTTCCTCTGCTAGTGTCCCTCCCTTCTTTTTTCCCTTCTTTCTTTCTCTTCCCACCATATAAGGACATAGAGGGGAGAGCTACCTACAGAACAGGAAGTAGGTTCTCAGCACATAATGAATTTACAAATTAATCTTGGTCTTCCTGACTCTAAATCCATGAGCCATATATTTCAGGCTTTTTGATTTACCTAGAAAAGGACGTTTAGAATGAAAACTATACACTGAGTAACTTTGAAATCTAAATTCAAAGAGCCACACTGTACAAACTTAATGGAAACTAGTGCTCTTGTCCTCTACACATGGAGGTCAAGGGATGTAGCAACAATTTCCATGAAGCTCTGGGTTTTTATTCCTAACACTGAAAATCAGTAATTATGGCACATATCTACAACACCACCTCTGAGGATAGGAAGGCAGGAAAACAAGAAATTCAGACTCAGCCTTGTCTACGTAATGAACGTGAGGTCAACCTGGGCTGTATGAAAGTCTACTCTAGTACCTGAAGTGCCTAAAGTCCTTCAAAATTGCTACTCCAAAATGTCCTAAGAAAATGGTTTCAGATTCAAAAATGACTTCATGCTTCCCAGTGTTAACATCTGTTTAGAAGCAGAAGCTGGATTCTATCACTAGTCTAGAGTCCACAAAATATTAAGCAGAATGCCCAGGATTGTTATTTCACTTACACATATATGTCATATGGCCTCCACTGTTTCTGCCGTTTTGGAAGATAATCTGGAGTTCTAAATTCACCCATTCAAATGCAGTGAATTTACTCAGCTAATTAAGTAAAGAATGTTTTTAATTCCCATATATTTTTGAAGCATCTACAGGCTACTATTCACTTAGAATAGCATAAAACTGATAATAAAAACCTAACAATTGAGTTGAAAATAGCAAGCTATTTTCAAATTAATATTGTGGGGAGGGGAAGTGGAATATTACTGCTTACTATACCCTGAATTTCATTTGTTACTTTTAAAAAATTATTGTTGTTAAATTTCTAAAAATAATAGAATAATAGCAAAAACAAGATAAAAAAAAAAAGAAGCCCTAGAGTTGAATATTGATCAGTTTTTTTTTCGATTGCTTGCAACAGTGTTTCGACCATGGGCATTAATCATGCTCTCTGCTGCTGCTCTCTACTAACATCAGGAGGACCAGGAGGCTGCAGACACAACAGCAGGAGATTAACAATGGATATATATGTTATACCAAGCTGTGATGAGGGCAAGAAACACTCAGGTTCTGTCCAAACTCCACTGCTTTTCCAAACTTAAACACACAATTCAGAGTAACTAACAGGTATTCTGAGTTCCCAAGACCCTGCGTGTAGCAAGTGGCATCCTGTTACTTCTCTTTTTCTTTCTATTTGGAGATGTGTATGTGTGTGCATGTATCCATGCTTGTAAGTGTGTATGTCTGCACATTTGGGCATGGATGTGTATGCAAAGTATTTATAGAGATCAGAAGACAAAGCTGAATTTTTTCTTCAAGTGCTTTCCACTTCATTTTTTCAATTATATATATATTCAAAAATATTGATTAATATTTACTGTATATATTTATGTAATAATAATGATTGTAATTTCCTATCCCTGTACTATTCTTTTTTCAATTTTTTTATTAATTCATTCATTTTACATCTCAATAATTATCCCATTCCTTGTATCTTCCCATTCCTCCCTCCCTCCTGCTTTACTCCTACTCCCCTCCCATATGACTGTGACTGAAGGGGACTTCCTCCCCCTGTGTATGCTCATAGGGCATCAAGTCTCTTCTTGGTAGCCTGCTATCCTTCCTCTGAGTGCCACCAGGTCCCATGAAATTCTTCACTTTTTAGGAAAGTGAGACGAAGGGGAAGACATCCTGTTGGGACTTTAAGTGAGAGAAGCATGGGAGAATGGAGAAATAGAAGGACCCAGAGGGTCTTAGAAACCTACAAGAAGAACATTATGATGGGAGGACCTGGGCCCGGGATCCTGCTCAAACAATGACACCAGCCAAGGAATATACATGCAGTAAACATCGAACCCCGACCCAGATCAAGCCAATGGACAAGACATTCTCCACAGTTGAGCAGAAAGTGGGGACTGACTTTCACACAAACCCTGGTGCCCCATATTTGCCCACTTCATTTTTTAAGACAGGGTCTTTCCATGATGGTAGTTCAGTGAGAAAGCTAGGTTGGATGGCCTGTGAGTCATGGTATTCTGTCTCTAACTCCTCAGTATAGGAATTATATATATTCTGTTTGATTTTTTATTACTGTTATAAAATACTGCCCAAAAGAATATATGGAAGAAAATGTTTATTTCAATTTATAGTATATAGGTCTTCATAAAGAGAAGTAGGAACAAGAACTCAAGTCAGTAACTGAAGCAGAGACTCTGGGTGAATGTTGTTACTGGCTTACTCCGCCATGATGTTGATAACCCTCATTTTTGTGGGAACCATGGAAAGAACTTCCCTAAAAGGAGGATCTAGTCTACCATGATTTTTTTGATGAAAAAGGATCACCTTACCACATGATTTTGTGTGCCTCATAACTACCTAATAAATGTTCACAAAAATGTCCTTAAAATTCATAACTCAGTACCCACTAGACTGCTTCCTACCTTGAGGCAGCCCAACCAATTTTTCTTTCAAGTATTTGTCTTGCTTATCTTTGCTAAACAGACTTCTTCTTAAATATTTTGATGGATGTTTTTCCTTCAAAGTGACTACAACCAAAAGTAAATGCACATTATAACTCTAAGAGTACACACACACACACCTACCTACATACGTACATTTTTACATACATACGTACATACATACATACATACACATGCTTGTAAAGATACACCAGATGTGTGTGTGTGTATACATACAGAGACACACAAATAACCACACATACACAAATGTGTATGTATAGATTAATGTTTCTATGTGGATGATGGTTAACACAAATGCTCCCATTAATACAAATAATACATTAGGCACATTGAACATAGAATGCTAATATGCTGCTTATGAATGTTGTTCACGTAGTACGAAATTCTAGTGTAATGTATGATCTTTATAAATGTTTGCTACTATAATTGCTAGTTTTACATGTTTAGTTAAATTTGAATTATTCTTCACACATGTCAAATACTAACTCCTATATTAAACAGTTCTCAATTATTCAGGCAAGGAGGGGGAGTGCCTATTTATTGGAGCTAGAGAACACCTCAGGGAGAAGACTCTGTCATATCTTTTCCCATATGTGAGTCTTCTGGAAATGAGGAAACAAGGATCTATATGTTGTGTACAGTGGCCATGGTGGAGCTGAATGTGAACCCAGATCTATTCTGTCTTTCCTTCTCAACATTTTTTTATTCCCAGGAGGCTTTTTTTTTCTCTGCTATGATGTGGTTCATAATATCTGATTCCACCATTATTATGAAAACTTTCCATTTTGTGTTGTAGTCATATGTGTGCCTATGTGACCTTCATTATGAAAGAATTAGTTGCTTTAGAACATTAATTCACATAAAATCTCACAACACACACACACACACACACACACACACACCACATTGCACACACACAATTAACAGCTATAGACATCACACTTGTCCACAGAGCCATGTATTAAACATTCTCTTAGTGTTTGACCTCAGCTCACCACAACACTCTCTGTTTCAAACTTTGTTAATTCCTTTGTGTTATCTGAAGATACTTTTTCTTCACTTATACTACTACCTGTTTGTGGAATGCACTGAATTCTCAAAATACTTTCCTTTCACCATTTAACACAAGGAAAACTACAGGGTGCAGTATTAAAATATTACAAAGTTCAAAATATATAGTAAGTAGAAGATGCTACATGAAATCATGGCGCATTGATGGAAAACTGAACATGGCCAATCATACTGAATGCACTCATCTCAGAAGACGTACATCATGAGTATGAACAAAGGTCAACCCGATGACTGTACTCTGACCTCTGTGGCAATGGGCCTGGTCAAGGTAGTTTGCCTCTCTCTGTGTGTCTTCATTTCCTTTTCTGTTAAATGGGAACAATAGAGGAATATTAAAAAGACGGTAGGAAAAATGCTGTGAAGCTATTCCCCTGCATCTAGCAAATAGTATGCATGTCCAGTATCCACCTTCTCATTTCTAATGAATCAGTATAGGCTCAAGATTGCCTCACTGAGTCCATGAGGATCTAAGCCACTCTGTCAGGAGCTGTGTTTGTGATTCTAGAGCTGCCATGTGTCATTTACATCTCTCTGATTTATTAAATGATTAGAAAAAGTACAAATTGGTACTAGCAATTGGGTTTTATAAATGTATAAAATATAGCCTATATCCAAATTTATAGTATAACAAAGCTGTCCAACTCCAGTGTACCTGATCATCTGAAAATCTGGAACTCATGAAGGCTTGACACAGAGTATTTTTCCTTGCTATATAGGAAGAAATCACACATTTGTTTTGTGAAAGATAAAACACAATGTTTTGGAAGCCTAAACACCACCAAAACTTCATTTGATAAAGCCTGAGACATAGGGCTCTATACCCTCATGGATATGTTCGGAGTCCTCAGCTGGAGTGGGCTAACTGCATGTTGTCCCTACTGTACTGGGTTACAAAATAAACAAGAAGCATGCACCCCAGATCAAGGTGTTTAGGTCTGCCTCAAGTTATGGCAAAAGTGTAGTCACATAAACGAACAAGTGTCATGCAGTGAGACAGAGGTACATTCAGCAGCACCTGATGATGAACCAATTCAAATATGGTAATGAAGATTGGGGAGATGGCTCGGTGGAAAGAAAATATTAGTTCAAATTTTTAGAACCCACACAAAAATGAGGTATGCTATTATACATCTGTGCTTCCAGTGTTCCCTCAGTGACGTGGGAGGTGGATACAGAATGTCTCAAAGCTCATTAGTCAGCTAACCTGAGGAACTGACACCTACATGTTCACTTGCCATGTAGCCACATGGCACACATAAGGGAAGGTCAGGACCACTATATAACATTTATGCACTGTAATTATACTCATTATTCCCTAGCATCCCTCTTGTTTCCATGGCCTGCATTGATGCTTTGCCTGGTCAAGGAGGATTCTGACCCAACAATTATGACAATGAAAACTTAGCTGACCATCTTTTGCAAATCAGAAGGAACTATGGTGTCTGAAGACAGCACTGACCTCATTACAATGAACTCTACACATTCCTTGTTCTACAAGAGATGGTAGTAAGTCTGTACTATTTGAATCTACTACAATCTGTAATCACTTAATGATGCCTTGTCATTCTCACCCGTCACAGACAGAAATGTAACAAAACGTAAAGCAGTGTGTGGAGAAATTTTAAGCAGTACGTGTAAAAGCTGCACAATTTTAGGAGAGTCTTAGAATCTATCCCTAGTGGAATGAATTGCTGACAGGATAAATTCCAGAGTTTTGATGGGCGAATGGCCAAATTGCTTCTTCCTGATTTCCCAGTTACCCTAAGATCCACAATGCCAAAACAAACTTGCTGAACCTTTTTGTTGTAGCTTTTTTTTTTCTCCCTTCCTTTTTTTTCCTCTTCCATCCCTCTCCCTTTTTGGCAGATAATGACAAAATGCAAATCACCAGTTAGATTTATTCAAATGCCACATTTAGGAAACATAGTTAAACAAATTATTCAGAACTGAAGCTGGGGAATCCGAAAGAGATGACAGGGTTGTGTGAATAAATTTCAATATAGGCTTTACTTCTTTGTGATATAATCTCAGTCTTAATTTCTAGTGTGGCTGTCAAAATGCATTAGAGTGCTGACTCCATTAAAGCAGCTTTGGGATCTGTGAGCTTGCTGACCGAGTTGTTTAGAAATTTCATTTAGCCAACCTATTTGTAGAGATTTGTAAAGACAACTGGTTTCAAGGATTAACCGTCTTTTAACTGTTTTTCTTTCAAAGGCAATCAAGATCATCTCTGTCCGTCACCAGGGCTAATTGCTGAGTGTATAGCATTTCATCCTGTTTGGATTATATGACCTTTCTTTGTCAGCTTTTATAGTTCTTCCTTATGAAAATTTCTTCTCAGTAAGCAACCTAGGTGTATAGTAAATGCTAATTGGACCTTTAAAAAGTTCCCATGATAAATATCTTTATGCTTCAATTTAAATTTTCTGGGCACAGAGCAGAGATGTGGGGAAGTCACTTTGCCCTGTCCTTCATCTGTATTCATGGTCCTCTCACATCCTCCTTGGTCTCAGCAATATTTGATTACTCTTATCTGTTACCCATGACTCTAGTACCTAGTTTCACCTTATCACTTTCTGCATTAACAGAAGGGCTCTGAGCACAAGACTGTGCCTAGCACTGCCTAATGCTCCTTAGAGAAAGGTCCTTTTCTCTGTTTTTATTGTCTGGTTACCCCAGGTAAGGGGTGGCATAAGGAGTGTGTCTTAGTTTCATTTCTGTTGTGACAAAATACCTTGACAACAGAAAATTTCATGGAGAAAGATTTCTTTTAGTTTATAATTTCAGGTTACAGTCCATCACTGCAGGGAAGTCAAGGTCCTAGGAACCTTCAGCTTCTAGTCACATCATACCCACAGTTAGGAGCCCAGAGAAATGAACACAGACATGCCTGCAGTTTTGCTTGCTCACCTGTACTCATCTTGATTTCTCTCCACTCTTACATCAATTGTCTGATTTATAATAATCCCCCAAAGACCTCCCAGGGCATCCTAATGTACCCAATCCTTCATTGAGACTCTTTTCTCAGGTGACTGTAGGTTTTGTCAGGATGACACATAAGCATCACAGAGTGTAACACATTGAACTCACTCCATTGACTTTATCCTTTCCATACATTATCAGATTCAATATCCTTCCCATTTCTTGTTTTCTGTGTTTATTTTTTGAAACAGCATATCTATAGATATTAACATCTTAATATCTATCCTGTCTCTCCATACTGTCTTTTTTTTTGTAAGTTTTGCTATTTTTTATTCAGAAGCTTACTTTTTAGTTATACTAGGGACACCTTTACAAATATGCAGAGGCATAATTTCAGTATGATGCTGGTTGATTTCCCGACTTTAAGTTTTCTACTGATGTTTACCAAACCATGTACTCTGAACAAATATCCATTATATAGACCTATTAATCACCCTTCCAGGCATACTGCCATGGAGGTATGCAGTTTCAGTCTTATGATTTTGTAGATGGTGTTGCCTATCCTAGTATTCCTCAAAAAATATTGCTGGACCTTATTTTGTGGTTTTATATCATATCATTTATGTATCTCATTAAAAATATAACAAGTCATTAATCATTGTGGCATTAAAAGGACTGACAAAATTCTTTCTTTTTGTGATTACTCATCCAAGAAACCACTAGTTTATTAAAAATTGAAGACGTGTCTCTGCTGATAAAACTGAGGATGTTTCTCTGCATCTTGCAACTCACATCAGTTACTGAAAGAAACACTATTTTCTAGTTTCCTTTCTATTTCCTTTCTAGTAAAAGCCTTATCCTTCTCCTTCTTCCTTATTCTGTTGCCACACACAATATACTTTTCTTTCATCTTTCTTTCTTTCTTTCTTTCTTTCTTTCTTTCTTTCTTTCTTACTTTCTTTCAACAACTTCCCTTCATGTGACTGTGGGGAACAGGTGGTGGAACAGTGATGTGGAAAAGAATTAGTAGGCTATTACATTGTTTTCATAGATAATTCTGTGGTGGATAATTACCCTCCTTGTCTTGTGGGAACACATGTAAACCCAGGAGTAGGGTTAAGATATTATATCAGAAGCCTACAAGTAGAACATTATGATAGGCAGATTTGGGCACAGGGGTCCCGCTCAAACTAAGGCACCAGCCAAGGACAATACAGGCGGTAAACCTTAAGCCCCTACCCAGATCTAGCCAATGGACAGAACATTCTCCACAGTAGAGTAGAGAGTGGGATATTACTTTCTCACATACTCTGGTGCCTCACCTTTGACCATGTCCCCTGGACGGGGAGACCTGGTGGCACTCAGAGGAAGGACAGCAGGTTACCAAGAAGAGACTTGATACCCTATGATCATATAGAGGGGGAGGTAATCCCCCTCAGGAACAGTCATAGGGGAGGGGAATAAGGGGAAATTGGGAGGGAGGGAAGAATGGGAGGATACAAGGGATGGGATAACCATTGAGATGTAACAAGAATAAATTAATAAGGGAGGAAAAAAAAAAGACAAAAAAAATCTACCTGACCTGTTATATGACATACGTTGTAAAATAAACTTTTATTCACTAGTTTCAATTATTAAAAAAAAAAAATAATAAAATAAAAAAATAAATTAAAAAAAAGATATTATATCACTAGAGTTCTCAGATTCAACCACTTTCCTTCAATCGGCCAGTTAAAAGCACAGATTAACAGGGAAAAGCAAGAAAAGAGTGATTTATTCAATTTGCTACACTGGGAAAAGTCCAATGACTGCTCCATGCTCAAGTCTGTCTTCAGCATCCTGATGTGAAATTTGAGTTTGCGTATAGACAAGAAGTATATACCGCTAAGAAGCCTTCATAAAAGTGTTGTCCTCCACATCATCAACTTATTACTGTCATCTGTAGAAAAATAGGTTGTCAGAAATGTGTGAAATCTTTTTTCAAAGACAAATCCCACTTGGTCTGGAGCCAGATTTCAGCCTTTTACTTTCAATGAAACATGTAATTTTGAAGAAATTCTAGTTTCTTGGAGTACACAGTTTCAAGAATCTGACAGAAATGGAGAGGCACAAATGTCTTTATAAAATCCTCATTTTTGTTAAGCTGTTTGCATTCACTTATCAGAATGAGCTACCAAGATATTTAGAGGAGAGAAAAAAAGAGAGAAGTCGATAAGAGAATGCATGTGAAATGGAAATCACCAAAGACATAACCAGGAAGCAGAGGTAGGCATTATATGGCTAAATACATTGAGAAAAAGAAACATAGTAGAGAAAAATTTTATTTTAGCTGGGTTAACTCAAGCCAGTAAGAGGACTTGTCACTGAAAGCATCCTGCCAGGTTCCCCTTTGATCATATTTTGAAGACACTTGTAGCTATGGTTTTTGAATTGAAAGATACTGTAGGGTGATCTTCTCTTGTGGGAACAAGAAAAATATTTTTTCTTGCTTCTTCTGATCTCATAACTTGTTTGTTCATTTGTTTTGGAAAGCACTGACATGCAGGTCCCCCTTTGTGGCCATTCATATCTGATGGTTTGTGGAAGGCAAGCATGCTTTGTATCATGTCTCAAAGCAACTAAGGCAGAATCTCCATTAAGCAGAATTAGTCCACTTGTCAAATGTATATGCATGCCTCTCTTCCGATAAAACTAAATACTTTGATAAGAATAGAAGAAAAATTGATCACATCGAAGACTGTGGGACAGGAGTCAAGTGAGAAAAACACAAACAGTGAATATTCCTCAGTAATCAGCATCATACAGCTGAAGGGGATCTGAATGTGGATCTGAAAAGGAGGGCAAAAAATTACATTCCATTTCCAGTTTGTGGTCTCCTCTTCCAAGTGGAAGTAGCACAGTTTCTTTTAAGAAAAGCATTTTATCAGAATTTCCAATTCCTTATTCATGTTTTGTATGTGGACTTAAATGTCACAGGATAGAAAATACTGCTTTTTGTTTGTTTGTTTGTTTGTTACGTGTTTTGTCTGCTCTCTTTCTTTTACTATATTCCATGTAGTATTTGTTTGTACTGAAAGGAGATCCTGGAAAACTATCTATACAGGGGAGTGTATGGGACTCCTGTGGCTAGTAGTTTTGTAGTGGTGAAAAGGAGCTACTTGAGAATAGATGGAGCACGTTGCCTTCCCTATACCTGCTGTTCTAGGTGGCTTCAATATTGGTAAATACATATGAAATATGTTCCATGTTCAGAGCCAGAAGTTAAACTGGGATAGAGGGTATCAAGTACGTATAGGTGAACAAGTTCAAATGAAGAGCAAAGAAGAGAGTCCTATACATTCTTCACAAGCATTTAATCCTATACCTGGCTTGAAACACCTTCCTCATGAATATATATGTGCAGGAAAGCTTCGTAAGCTCTTTATAAGCCTAGGCTTTTCTTAAGCATAGAAAGAGCACATCCCTTGCTGGAAAAAATGGCTCAGTCAGTAAGTTAGTAGTACAAGCATAAGAATCTGAGTTTGACCCTCAGAGTCCATTTGAAAAGCTGAGCATAATAAAGTGTGTTTATAGTCTTGGCCCTGGTTAGACAGATTCAGGTAGATGTCCGGCCACATGTTAACCAGCTATCTTAGCATAGTCACTGTGTGCTAGTGAACTAGAGACTTGTTACTTATATTCTCAATGGATATGCACACATATATGTACACTCAAACACACACACACACACACACACACACACACACACACACACACACACACACACGAGGGGGAGGCATGGCCTGCAGGAGCTGTGCAAGCTACATCTAGAGGCTCTTGTATAGCCATGAACTAGCCTCTTAGAGGGTTCTCTGCAGAACTTTGTGGTACTTGCACAGTCTGGCCTGCACAGACTTGAGATCCGTCTTCTGTAATTGCTGCCTAGCCCTCCATTGTGCCAGGTAACAACCTAATAGAATTATGGCTCAGGACAAAACCACACATCAGACGCCAGGCCTTGAGGTCTGATAGGATGTGATGTATGATTAGGAGCTCCAGCTGACCTGCTAAAGTCCTTGTCTAGTGCACACAAATCCCTGAGTTCAATCCCTGATACCATGTGAACTAGATGTGGTGTTGCATGTTGGTAAATCCAGTCCTCAGGAGTTAGAATCAGAAGGACCAGGAGTTTAAGGCTAATCTCAGTTACATAGTGAGTTTGAGAGTAGCCTTGGCTATATGAGACCTTGTTCAAGACAGAAATAGAGGGAGAGAGAGAGAGAGAGAGAGAGAGAGAGAGAGAGAGAGAGAGAGAGAGAGAGAAAGAGAGAGAGAGTTCTAATTCTTTGATCCCTGACAATAAAATCTAGCAGGTTTCCACAGTCTATCTGAGTCCTTTGAGGAGGGGTAATAATTTTCACAAAACACATCTTTTTTCCTCTGTTTTTCTTTCTCAGCCTACTGTTCTTGGATAGCCTTCCTTTTAGTAACTTGTACTGTAGACTATACTGTGAGTACGCATTAACAAAAGACATGACGGCTGTGTGGAGCCTGAATGTAAGGGCAAAACCTCAGAGATTTAAAACTCTTTTTGTCAGTTATTATGGATCCTAGTAAAATTACTGGTGTCTCTTAGAGGTCTGATCTATCTATCCACAGCCTCATTGGCCCCAGCAGAAGAACTGGCCCTGTGTTCAACTTTATGAATCCCATGTAATGTGACCGCTTGAGAAATAAAAGATTTTAGGCTTAGATTCAATCACCATTACCATAGATGGAATAATACTGTATGCATCTGTCAATATGTTGTCATGGCTACAGGGCCAAAATAACTTTCAATCTAATATTACAATAATGTTATTACCTTAGAAAAAAGTCAAACATAGGTCTTCATCATTAGGGAAGATACATAGTTCCCAAGGGCAGAACTCTCCTTT
Organism: Acomys minous; assembly: GCF_964271855.1. Lineage (NCBI taxonomy): Eukaryota > Metazoa > Chordata > Mammalia > Rodentia > Muridae > Acomys > Acomys minous. The sequence continues at coordinate 73,247,954 of NC_140483.1, read as the reverse complement.
GGGGTAAGTGTAGTCTAGAGAAAGTGAATGAGCTTGGTGTCTGACAGGTGACTGTGGGACCTTGACAGTCAATCTTTAAACAATTCACACTGCCCAGCTTTCTCTTCCACTTTGTGCCTTGAGTTAAAGAAGTGCAAAGTCCTCATCTTGAACATCCAAGCCTATGGGACCATAGGTAAAAAAAATACCTTTTTAATATTGAGTTTACCTGGCCTCAAGTATTCTGTTACAACCATAGAAACTAATTACAGTAGTCACCAACCCAGTCATGATAACTGGATTACTTTCCAACAGTCTCATTTCCAGATGTCCTCATACAAGGATGAGGGTTCTGACACTTGACTCTGAGTGCACACAAACATTTGCTCTATAAAGGAAAATTGCATCCTTTTGTAAGGATGTTTAGATATCTTGATTAGAAGAGAGTACTATCCTAGGTAGTCATGTTCTGTGAGATTGAAATAGTGTTACAAAATGTATAAGAGATATGGAGAAGGAGCACATCAAATTTACATCACATAGTGCTGCTGTTTGGATTAATAATGCCATCAGAGGCATTCCCATGCATTAAAAACTTGGTCCTTGACCTACTACTATTGAGAGGTAGTGAAAGATATAAGAAGGATTATAAAGGAAGGATGCTGAACCATTGGAAAGTGTCCATAAAGAGGACATTGGGACCTCAGAATCCCCTTGTTCCTCTTTGCTTTATATAATATGTGTTCTTGACATACAATGGTCTGAAAGGATGGGACCAAGAAGCAGATGAATATAAACTTCTCAAAATGTGAGTGAAAATAAACTCAAGGTTTTTTATGTTGATTATGCTGAGTTTAGTTTTTTTGTTTGTTTATTTTTAATTTTTTATTAATTTATTCTTGTTACATCTCAATGGTTATCCCATCCCTTATATCCTCCCATTCTTCCCTCCTTCCCATTTCCCCCCCTCCCATTTTCCCCTTATTCCCCTCCCCTATGACTGTTCCTGAGGGGGATTACCTCCCCCTGTATATGCTCATAGGGTATCAAGTCTCTTCTTGGTAACCTGCTATCCTTCCTCTGAGTGCCACCAGGTCTCCCTCTCCAGGGGACATGGTCAAATATGAGGCACCAGAGTTCGTGTGGGTTTAGTTTTTATGGCAATGGGAACTGTCTTTGTCAAGATATTACTGAATAAGTATTTGATTCCCTTTTTTAAGTGTAAGGTAAAAGTAGAACAGACAGGAAAACTTTATTGTATGGAGGATTCAGCTAAAAAAAACCAAAAGCATGTTCTTGGTAGAAAGGTTGCTTGACAATATATTAGGTGATGCAGCAATGTCACCATGCAAACATTTTCACACCTTTGTAGGACTGACACAGAAGGGGATATCTGTGTGGATGAAAACTGGGTTGGGTGACTGCCAAAGTTAAAGAACTTGAGTTTGTATTTTTATACAAAGTTAGAGTTTCATTTAGATAAAGTGTGTTGTGGCTTTCTAGAGGGCAAGGATCTCCTCTGCCTGCTGGACAAGGTCTTAAAACAAAGGGAAAAAAATTTCAGCAATGGCATTCAATAGCCTTAGGAAATTCTAAGCAGATGCCACAGAAATGCTGGCGTTCAGTTGTAGTAGATCATGTGAGTGAGAAGGATGCAACTATTAATCACTCTACTGGAAATACATTCCATTGTTCAAAGTCAGCTTAGAATATATCCCCTGATGCCGGGCATGATGGCTCACGCCTTTAATCCCAGCACTTGAGAGGCAGAAGCAGGCGGATTGCTGTGAGTTCCAGGCCAGCCTGGGCTACAAAGTGAGTCCAGGATAGCCAATGCTACACAGAGAAACTCTGTCTCAAAAAGCCACAAAAAAAAAAGAAAGAAAGAAAGAAAAGAAAAGAATATATCCCCTGGTACACCACCCAGGCACTTCACTTATTCACTGAGTCACTTACTCATCCAATAAATATCGGTGCAGCCTAGGTACAGGATACTTAAAAGATGTAAGATGAATGATGGACTCTGTAGGATTTCATAGTCAAAAGAAAGCAACAGAAAAGGAAGAATACAGCATGATAAATAAAGATAGAGAAAGGAGTAAAACTGAGGCAGTGTACCTCTTTAGTGCTCATTTACACAGAGCACAGAAAGCAAATGAACCTCTTCTTTTATGGCTGTGGTTTTTTGTTTATTTGTTTTGTTTTGTTTGGTTTTGTTGGTTTCTGTTTTGTTTTTGTTTTTACGTGATTGGGTCTCTCTGTGTAGCCTTGGCTATCCTACACTCACTTTGTAGACAAGGCTGGCCTTGAACTCACAGCAGTCTGCCTGCTTCTGCCTCCTGAGTGCTGCATGCACCACCATGCCCAGCTATTTTTATTGAAGAAGGAACGACTTGTATTTATTACAGCATCGACAATGCTGGCCTGGAATTGTTCAGATTCTGCCTTTTCTTTATCACTTAAACATATAAATACAGATCCATGCAACCAAAAATGGTGGCTTATTTAATGTTAAGTGCCAAGTAAGACACAGGAGATAGAGTTTTGAAATAAAAATATCATCTTGATTCAGAGAATGTACAAGTGTAAGATAAAAAGGGAAAATGAATTGCAGAGTCCTTATATGATGTAAAGGCTGTTATCAAATACCTTAAAATGCATTTGAGGGGAGAAATAATTTATTTGTGCTTAAATTTCCCAGTTATAGTCCACCATTGGGGGGAAGGCAGCAAAGGAAGAATTATAAACATTAAATCATATCATATGTTCACCCTTTCTCTACACTTTATAGTTTGGGGTCACTGTTTCCCACAATGGGTGGTGCTCCTACCTCAATTACTCAAATAAACGCAATCCCCACAGCCATGGTCAAAGGCTCACTTAAACTAAAGGATTCTTTACTAAGACTGACTTATCAGATTATAGGTTGTTGCAGACTGAACATTAAGACTAAGCTGCATAGGTGGTAAAATTGCACCGATGCAGTACATGAGTTGAATGGAAGACACAGTTTTTCCATCAGTGCCACAAAGGATGTCATGCCATACTATTGAATGGGAGTATGAAAAATGACATGTGTAAACTGCTGAGTGCCATGTGTGGCACAGCAAATGTTAATTGAGTATTAACTGTTTATTCTCTGTAAATGCCATTGTAATGGCATCTATTGTTCTTCTATTAGTTCCTCTGTTATTAGAGCAAGCACAAACACTATCTTTATCTATTTGTAGGTCTTGCTTTCTTGATTCTCTGGCTGGGATTCTTTTGTGTGCTAGGTTTGCATTGAAATTGAATGCATATATTGAGAGAGTCAACGGGTAAGTGAAGTGTGTATACCAGGGTATATGTGCTAAGTGGGCTTTCAACACTAGAATTGTACTTCCCATGGAGTGGTGGATGGTACTGTCATTCACTCTCACAAGTTCTACAGCAGCTACCCTCTGTATTTCTGTTACACTTAGTGAATTGCCTTGGGATGTTGTGTTGTACTGCTTACATTTCTTTTTCATAGTGTGAAGCATTTTATGCAACAAACAGAGATCTGTTCCTTTTAGAGACTTGCAGTACCAGCTTTCCCTCAGTGGCATACTATCTTCACTGCAAATTCAGATTCAGAGACTATTGTACATCTTTTAAGTTGAAATGATAAAAATTTGCTTTCTTCATTGACAAAACTCAAAGGATGGTAAAGGACTGCCTCCTTGCCTGGGCACCTGCCATTTGAAAAGTGAGCTCTAATCATTTGCCAAGATCCAGTTTCTTGTTGGAATAACTTAAGACAGTTTAAAAATTGTGTCATCCTTCAGTCAATATGGCACCCCTGTCATCTCCTCGATCCTCAACCTGTCTGCTACTCACCTGTCAGAATTGAAAACTGCATATGGGGAGAGACATGCACACAAGGGATACAAAAGAACTGGTGTTACACCTGGCACTATGCTTATCTCAGCCTCACATGACAAGGAAGTTAAATATCAGAGGACAATAAAAACTGAAGAACAAGAACCACACAGTTTATTTTGTAAAAACCTATGTATTTATTTTTTACATCATCAGGAGGTTTAAAGGACCTGTGTGTTAGTCTTAGATGTTTTTGTATCAGAATCTTAAGTCTGAATCCAGTTGACATTACAGACATCCACAGAAATTTTCATCCAAGCAGAAAAGAATACACCTTCTTCTCAGCACCTCACAGAACATTCTCCTAAATTGATCATATAGTGGGTCACAAAGCAAGCCTCAACAGATAAAAAAATATTTAAATAATCCCTTGTTTTTTATCAGACCACTATAGACTAAGCTGAACTTCAAAAACAATAGATATAACAAAAAAAACCTACAAAGACGTGGAAACTGAACAATGCTGTATGCAATGACCACTGGGTCAGGGATGAAATAAAGAAATTAAAGACATTCTGGAATTCAATGAAAATGAATTCACAATACACTCAAACATGTGGGACACAATGAAAGCAGTGCTAAGAGGAAATTTAATAGGAATAACTACCATCATAAAGATATTGGAGACATCTTATACAAGCAACTTAACAAAATACCCGAATCCCTAGAGAAGCAGACACATCCAAGAGAAGATGCCTGGGCATACATATTCAAATTCAGGGCTGAAATCGATATGTTACAAACAAAGAAAACAATTCACTTAATCATCAAAACCAAGAGCTGGTTCTTTGAGAAAATCAAGAAGATTAAAAAAAAAAAAAAAACCTTACCCAAACTAACAAAAAGACACAGGGAGAGTATCTAAAATAAACAAAATCAGAAATTAAAAGGAAGAGATAAGAACAGATATAAAGAATCATTAGGCCTTACTTCAAAACACTATATGTCACAAAACTTGAAAATCTAAATGAAATGGACTACTTTCTTGATAAAGTCTACTTACCAAAGTTGAAGGAGCAGAAAAACAAATTAAATAGTCTCACATTCCCATAAGGGAATAGAAGCAGTCATCAAAAATCTCCCACCTCCCCATGCCCCCCAAAAAGCCCAGGACCATGTCGATTCAGATCAAAATTCTACGAAGCCTTCAAAGAACTGATACCAATACTTCTCAAGCTATTTCACAAAATAGAAACAGAAGGATCACTACCAATCTCATGCTATGGACCCCCAGTCACCTTAACAACCAAGTCATACAAAGACCCATCAAAGAAAGAGAATTTCAGACCAACTTCCCTTATGAATATTGATGCAGAAATACTCATTAAGATACTCAGAAATGAAATCCAAAGGACACATCAAAATATCAGCAAGTCTATAGCCAACATCAAACTAAATTGAGAGTTTAAATCAATTCCACTGAAATAAGGGACAAAACAAGTTTCTCTGTATCTCTTCAATATAATGCTTAAAGACATAGATATAGCAATAAGACAACTAAAGAAAATCAAAGGAAAAGTCAAAGTATCAAGACTTTGGATGATATGATAGTATGCATAAGTGACCACCAAAATTCTACCAGGGAACTCCTATAGCCAATAAACATCTTCAGTAGAGTGGATGGATACAAAATCAACTAAAAAATCAGTAACTTTCCTGTATACAAATGACAAATGGGCATAGAAAGAAGTTAGGGAAACTATACCTTTCACAATAGCCACATAATAAAAAGAATGTTGGTATAACCCAAACCAAGGAAGAGAAATAGTTGTATAAAAAAAAATCAAGTCTCTTAAGAACATAAATGAAGACAGTATCAGAAGATGGAAAGAACTCCCATGCTTGTGGTTCTAGAGCATCAACATACTAAACATTGCCATCTTACCAAAAGCAATCTACAGATTCAATGCAATCCCTATCAAAATAGCTACATACTTTTTGGATGACATTGAAAGATCAAGTCTCAATTTCATATGGAAAAACATAAAACCCAGCCTAGCAAAACCAGTCCTGTATGGTAAAAGATCTTCCAGAGGTATCTCCATCCTTGATCTCAATCTATACTATAGAGCAATAGTAATAAAAACAGCACGGAAAATGGCATAGAAATAGGCTGCTGGATCAATGAAATTGAATTGAAGGCCCAGAAAGACTCCACCATATCAATGGACACTTGATTTTTGACAAAGAAGCCACAACCATACCATAGGAAAAAAGATAGAAAAAAGATAGCATCTTCAAAAACGACAGTGCTCTAACTGGATGTCTACACATTGAAAAATGCAAATAGACCCATATTTATCACTGTGCACAAAATTAAATTCAAAGTAGATTAAAGACCTGACAATAAAACAAGACACACTAAATCTATTGAAAAAAAGTGGAGAAGAGCCTCAAACTCATTGGCACAGGAGACAATTTTCTGAACAGAACACCAACAAGTCAGGCTCTAAGATGAACAAATAATAAAATGGGACCTCATGAAACAGAAAAGGAGCTATAGGGCATATGGCACTGTCAAGAGAACAAAAGGACAGCCTACAAACTAGAGAAGATCTTCACCAATAGTACCCCTGACAAAGGGCTAACATCCAAAATATATAAAGAACTCAAGAAATTAAACACAACCAAACCAAATAATCCAATTTAAAATGGGATGTACAGCTAAAGAGAGAATTCTCAACAGAGAAATATTGAATGGCTGAATAATACTTTAAAAAATGTTCAATATCCTTAGTCCTCAGGGATATACAAATAAAAATGAAACTAAGATTCCTTCTTACACCTCTCAGAATGGCTAACATTAAAAAAGCAAATGACATGCTGTAGAAGATGTGGAGAAAGTGTAACACTACTCAATTGCTGGTGGGAATACAAACTTATAGACCACTTTGGAATCAATCTGGTACTTTATCAGAAAACTAGGAGTAGTGCTACCTTAAGACCCAGCTATACTTCTCCTGGGCATATACCTGAAAATGCTTTACCACACAACAACAACATTTGCTCAACTATGTTTATAGCAGCTTTTCTCATTACAGCCAGAATCTTGGAACAACCTAAATATCTCTCAACCAAAAAATGGATAAAGAATCTGCGGTACATATACACAATGGAATACTACTTAGCTTTTAAAAACAAGGGAAATTTTAAATTTCCTAGCAAATGGATAGAAATAGAAAAGATCATACTAAGTGAGGTAACCCAGAACCAGTCAGACACATAAAGTATATACTCACTTATAAGTGGATATGAGCCCATCATAGATATCCTCTTAGAGGTTCTACCCAGCAGGGTATGAGGAAGAATATGGGAACTGGAAGCCAGATTCTAGGCAAAGCCTGTGAGTTATATGAAAGAGTGGAGGGATGGAAGGAATGGAAAAGGTGAGAAGCTTCACAGGGAGACCATTAAAATTTGTGGATCTGGAGACAAGGAGGCCTGCACAAACTGATGCACCAACAAAGGACAATAAAAGCAGAGAATCCCCTGTTCAGTTGTAGCCAATAGACAGCTAGTTCTCCATGTGAGGGCTGGGGGAACTGCTGCTGAACCTCTGACATGCACTCACGTGCCCACAGTTTTATCACTGCCCCTTGGAAGGATGGCTTTGAAGTCACACAGAGAAGGAGGATGCAGGCAATCCTGATGAGACCTGATAGGCTGTGGCTAGACAGTGGAGGAGGAGGGCCACTCTGTCAGAAGTCAAGGGGAGGGGAATAGGACAGAAGATGGAGGGAGAGTGGGAATGGATAGATAAGTGCAAGGGGATAACAATCAGAATATAATCTGAGTAAAGTATAATAAATGAAATAAAATGTAGAAAAAGTATATTTTACAACACAACACATAATGAGTAAGCCATTAGAACAGCCAACATGACTTAGCCTCTGCTGCCTGAACTGGACCTCTTCATTTTTTCCACTACTGCTCAGATGCTATACCCTTGCCTTTTTCCTCGTCTTTCACTGTCTCCTTTAGCATCGGTGTTTTTGAGGTTGCTTTTGCTAACTGTGTCTCCTTTCAAGTATCTCTATGATTTAGAGGAGCTCTTTTCGTAGATAGCCTTATAAAAGCCAACGCTGTAACCAACATCTTCAGTAGCATCCACATCTGCCTGTTAGCCATGCATTCTGGTGAATCTAATTCTCATTTCTCTATCTAATAGGTGATTCAAAGTTTGTACCTCCTACCATAGCATCTTACCTTCCCAGTATTGCTTACTACAGGTCAGCTCAGCACTGGGCTTTATGCATGAAGATTTCCTCTCAAGTCCATTCTTGGGGGTTGTCTTAATTACTTTTTATATTGCTGTGATAAATTACTACGATTGAAAAAATTTACAGAGGAAAGAGTTTGCTTGGATTACACTTCCATATCAGTCTATCTCTGAGGAAGGCAAGGGCTCTGGTGATTCTGAAGGATCCAAGCCCCTCTCCTTAAGGACCTCCATTAAGGCCAAAGTCTGGGAGAATATAAAACCTGGACTACCTAGTCCTCCCTTAAGGACTCACATTAAGGCCAAAATCTGTAAATCTTATATTCTTAGAGAGTCCAGTTTGTCCCCAGGACAGCCTGCATATGCTGAGAGTCCATCCTGATTCAGGACAGCCAGTTTGTGTTACAGCTTGTGTTTAAAATTTGCATTTTCCCAGAAATGTACTTACCCCTCCCAACTAAAAAAGTTCCTAATACCCCTGAGATTGCTTCAACATACTGTAAAACTCAGTTCTTTGTCTAAAACATATAAAATGACCATGCCTCTGCTTCTCAGGGTCTCCAACTCAAAAGAGCTTCGCAGACCCCATTGTATCAGCTCAATAAATTCCTATGCATTTACATCAACAACAGACTCCATCTCTCAGTAAAGACTCCGAGAATAGACTAGTGATCTCTCTAGTGGTCTCCACTTATAATTCAAACTAAAGGATGGGGCAAGAACCTAAATCCATGGAGAAACTCTGCTTATTGGCGTGCTCCCCAGGGCTCTGCCTGCTTCCTGATATACCCCAGGAACTCCAGTTTTGGGATGACACTGCCCATAGTGATCTGAGCCCTCACATATCAAATGTTAATGAAGCTAATTCTCCACAGACTTGCTTACAGGCATTCTTTTTTAAATTTTTTATTAATTCATTCTTATTACATCTAAATGGTTATCCCATCCCTTGTATCCTCCCATTCTTCCCTCCCTCCCATTTTCCTCTTATTCCCCTCCCCTATGACTGTTCCTGAGGGGGATTTCCTCCCCCTTTATATGCTCATAGGGTATCAAGTCTCTTCTTGGTAACCTGCTATCCTTCCTCTGAGTGCCACAAGGTCTCCCCCTCCAGGGGACATAGTCAAATATGAGGCACCAGAGTTTATGTGAAAGTCATTCCCCACTCTCCACTCAACTATGGAGAATGTTCTGACCATTGGCTAGATCTGGGTAGGGGTTTAAAGTTTACCACCTGTATTGTTCTTGGCTGGTGTTACAAGCCATTCTTATGTAAGCATTTTTCTCTGTTAAAATTCCCTTTTCACTGGTATAGTTAGGTTTGTGTCAGGTTGATTAAAACAAACAAACAAACTATCTAAAACAATCAGTACAGGGGGAATCTCATGCCCATCATCCCATGTAGAGTCAGTAGACAGAATATATATGGGCTCACACACATCACATATGCAATATTTGCAGTCAAGAGACCAACTTGGGATGTCAGGCCTTGCCTTCTTCTTCGTTTGTTAAAGCACTTGTGACTTGTCTGTGAAAGGCATTGCTCTTGCCAGGCTAGCTGACCCCATAAGCCTCTAGCAATATTTTTGTTTCTGTTTCTCATCTCCCAGTAAAACATCTGGGCTTATAGACACAAGTGCTTCTATATACAGCTTTTCATAATTTCTGTGATTCAAACACATGTCCATGCATTTTCACAGCACTGATTAAGTTTCTTTGCTTGCAAAATACTTTTCACCATATTTACTAGGATTCATTGAGTTTGCACTTGAGGACACTCTGGGATTCCTCTATAGTATGTTAGAAAGACAGACTATGGCTGTAATTCTCTGGTAATCAAAAGATCCTGAGCTAAGTAAATTTTAGTTTTTAACAAACTAGCATATTCCTTACAACACTTGTCTTATATTTTGTGTTCCTCAGAACTAAATGATACACTCTGCACAGCTCCTTGTTTCCTTCCCACGGGTTTCTATTATGTCTTTCCAAACTTGTAGTAACAATGGAATTGAAAAAAATCACTCCCCTAGATGCTACTTGGAAGCAAGAGTCAGTTAGTCAATATTCTCTGGGGATATGCTGATTTCAGGGTAATGAAAAGCCTCTGGGGATAGAACAATCATGAAAGCAGCCTGTGCATTCAGGAAAGTTGTGCTCCATTGAGAAGAAAAGTAGAAATCTCATATTCTCCAAAGGAACAAATATTCTTAAATAATACTATATGTTGTTTACAAAAATGCCCTAGTGATCTAGTAAGTATGAAGGATGTGACATATCCCTAAAGACCTATAGGCTAGATGGCTGGAGTCTCTAGGAAGTAATATCAGAGCTGAGCCTTGATTATTCAGAACAAAGACTGCTGAGAAGTGACCAAGGGATGTGAGTTCTAACTAAAATGAACTTGAGTGTAGAGACACTGATAGAGAACACAGCTAGGTGTTCTATATCTAAATCGAAAATAAAACACTGATGCAGATGGTAACCTGCTGGAAAGTTGGACAGAGCAGGAAGGGCATTTGACTTCATCACGTGTCAATAATAACCAGCTTAACACTGTGCATGCTGGACAGCTGTGATCCACTCTTCCTTTTAGGACAAGTAGAATGTTCATCTTTTCAGCTGTAGAGACATTTGTTTGCTGCTATAATAAACTACATATTGTAGACTCCTTTGTAAACTGAAAAGCATCAGCTTTCTATGAATGTTCTGGGTTTACAGCACCATATTGGAAATGCTGAGACATCCAGTCTCTTAGAATGGACAACTATGAGATTCTTGTCCTTTTTTTTTTGTGAGAATGTCATTGTGTTAAAAACTGTAAGATACTCTAATGAATCCCATATTCAAACACATATACATATATATCTTATACATATAAATATGTACATATACATATGTAGGTGTATTCACTCACTCTCTCACATATATATATATATATATATATATATATATATATATATATATATGTATGTGTGTGTGTGTGTGTGTGTGTGTGTGTGTGTGTGTGTGTGTGTGTGTATTCTGTTCTGTTCCTTTTAAAATTCTGAAGTAATACAGGGTTACAATGTTACATTTTGTAAATAGTTTGTTAGCTCATCCTTTGTATCCTCCCATTCCTCTCTCCCTCCTGCTTTCCCCCTACTCCCCTCCCCTATGTCTGTGACTGAGGGGTACCTCTTCGACCTGTATATACTTATAGGGTATCAAGTCTCTTCTTGGTAACCTGCTATTCTTCCTCTGAGTGCCACCAGGCCTCCCCATCAAGGGAACATGATAAAAAATGGGGCACCAGAGTTCGCATGAAAGTCAGACCCCACTCTCCACTGAATGGTGGAGAATTTCCTGTCCATCAGCTAGATCTGGGTAGGGGTTCGAAGTTTAGTGCTTATATTGTCCTTGGCTGTTGCCCTAGTTTGAGCAGTAACCCTAGACCCAGATCCATGCATCATAATGTTCTTCTTGTAGGTTTCTAGGACTCTATGTATCCTTCTATTTCCCCATTCTTCCATGCTTCTCTCAACTAGAGTCCCAATAGTATGTCCTCCCCTCTGACCCACTTTCCTGGTAAGTGAAGACTTTCATGCTGGATGCCTACATGTACAAAACTCAAAGTCAAGCAGATTAAAGACCTCAACATAAATTGGTTAGAGGAAAAAGTGGGAAGAGCGTGGAACACATTGGCACTGGAGACAAATTCCTGAACAGAATATCAACAGCCCAGGCCTTCACATCAACAATCAATAAACCAGACCTCATGAGGCTGAGAAGCTTCTGTAAGGCAGGAGACACTGTCAAGAGAACAAAGTGACAGCCTAGAGACTGGGAAAAGATCTTCACCAACCCTTCCTCTGACAAAGGTCTAATATCGAAAATATATAAAAAACTCAAGAAATTAAACAGCACCAAAACAAACAACCCAATTAAGAAATGGGGTTCAGAACTAAATAGAGAATTATCAACAGAGGAATATCAAATGGCTGAGAAACATTTAAAGAAATGCTCATCAGAGAAATGCAAATCAAAATGACACTGAGATTCCATCTTACACCCATCAGAATGGCTAAGATCAAAAATTCAAGTGCTACTATATGTTGGCAAGGGTGTGGAGAAAGAGGAACACTCTTTCATTGCTGGTGAGAATGCAAACTATTACAACCACATTGGAAATCTATCTGGTGCTTTCTCAGGGAAACAGGAATAGGGCTTCCTGAAGACGCAGCTATTCCATTCCTTGGAATATACCCAGGAAATGCTCCACCACACAATAGGGACATATGCTCAACCATGCTCATAGCTGCCTTATTCATAATAGCCAGAACCTGGAAACAGCCTAAGTGTCCCTCATTAGAAGAATGGATAAAGAAACTGTGGTACATATACACTATAGATTACTACACAGCTATTAAAAAGAAGGAATTCCCGAAATTTGTGGACAAATGGATTGAACTAGAAATTATGATAATGAGTGAGTTAACCCAGAAGGAAAATGAGTCAAATGGTATATATTCACTTATATGGTTACATTTTTATGTTTCTGAGTATCCCATTGTAACTTCATAGACACTTCTTAGAAGCTGCGGTTTGGACAGAAAGAAGGAGATTTACAGACCTTCATGTGGGAAACTTTTGTAAGCATTCATCATACAGTCATTATTAGTGTGGTGGCAGAGTAAAAAATATGTTGCATACCACTTGATAATAAATTAGCAATAACGGAAAGGAATTGAATAAAAAAATTTCTTCATAGGAGTGCTCTGTTTACATTTAAGATATCTTTCTGCATAGGCAGCCATATTTGAAAGCAAAAAAAAGTCTTCTTATAGATGAAAAGATAAAACTAGAGGATGTTATCCTAACAAAAAACAAGAAGCCAACTTTTGAGTTGAAAGAACACACACACATAAAATAATACTTAAAGTAAATACTTCTCCATTAAAAAGTTGCATAATGTATGATTTCTACTGTCTGAAAAAGAAATACCATGAAGAAAATAAAAGTTCAGTAGCTGCTACGTATTAGGAGGAAGGTATATATGTGGAGAAAACAGGGGACAAATACGGACAGTGAAGCTGCCCAGTGTAGGATGAAAGACACAGACATACACTCTTACATATTTGGCCAAACTCATAGAATGTTCAACATCAATTTGGCCTCAACGTAAATAAATGGCTAATTGGTAAATGCCATGCCTCCCAAACATAAGAACCTAGGTTAAGATCTCCAGAATCTATATGAATCCCTTTGTTATACCTCATCTTTATTTATTTTTTATTTTTTATTAATATATTCTTGTTACATCTCAATGGTTATCCCATCCCTTGTATCCTCCCATTCTTCCCTCCCTCCCATTTTCCTCTTATTCCACTCCCCTATGACTGTTCCTGAGAAGGATTACCTCCCCCTGCATATGCTCATAGGGTATCAAGTCTCTTCTTGGTAACCTGCTGTCCTTCCTCTGAGTGCCAGCAGGTCTTCCCCACCAGGAGACATGGTCAAATGTGAGGCACCAGAGTATGTGAGAAAGTCATATCCCACTCTACTGTGGAGAATGTTCTGATCATTGGCTAGATCTTGGTAGGGGTTTAAAGTTTATGGCCTGTATTGTCCTTGGCTGGTGCCTTAGTTTGAGCGGGACACCTGGGCCCAAATCTGCCTATCATAATGTTCTATTTGTAGGTTTCTAGGACCCTCTGGATCCTTCTACTTTGCCATTCTCCCATGCTTCTCTCATCTAGAGTCCCAATAGGATGTCCTCCCCTCTGTCCCAGTTTCCTGGTAAGTGAAGGCTTTCGTGGGACATGCCCCTTAGGCTAATATGCAGATATAAGTGAGTATATACCATTTGAGTCTTTCTGCTTCTGGGTTAACTCACTCACTATGATCATTTCTAGCTCAATCCATTTATCCACAAATTTTGGGAATTCCTTGTTTTTAAAAGCTGAATAGTATTCCATAGTGTATATTTACCACAGTTTCTTTATCCATTCTTCCACTGATGGACACTTAGGCTGTTTCCATGATCTGGCTATTATGAATAAGGCTGCTATGAACATGGTTGAGCAAATATTCTTGTTGTGTGCTGGAGCATCTTCTGGGTATATTCCAAGGAGTGGAATAGCTGGGTCTTGAGGAAGCTCTATTCCGATTTCTCTGAGATAGCACCAGATAGATTTCCAAAGTGGCTGTACGAGTTTGCATTCCCACCAGCAATGAAGGACTGTTACTCTCTCCACATCCTTGCGAGCATGTGGTGTCGCTTGAATTTTTGATCTTAACCATTTTGATGGGTATAAGATGGAATCTCAGAGTTGTTTTGATTTGCATTTCCCTGATGATTAAGGAGGATGAGCATTTCTTTAAGTGTTTCTCAGCCATTTGATATTCCTCTGTTGAAAATTCTCTGTTTAGTTCCAATCCCCATTTCTCAATTGGGTTATTTGGTTTGGTGGTGTTTAATTTCTTGAGTTCTTTATATATTTTGGATATTAGACCTTTGTCAGATGTAGGGTTGGTGTAGATATTTTCCCAGTTTGTAGGCTGTCACTTTGTTCTCTTGACAGTCTCTCCTGCCGTACAGAAGCTTCTCAGCCTCATGAGGTCCCATTTATTAATTGTTGTAATTAAGGCCTGGCCGTTAGTGTTCTGTTCAGGAAGTTGTCTCCTGTACCAATATGTTCCAGGATCTTCCCCACTTTTTCTTCTAAGTGACTTAGTGTCTCTGGTTTTATGTTGAGGTCTTTAATCCACTTGGATTTGAGTTTTGTGCAAGGTGACAAATATGTGTCCAGTTGCATTTTTTACACATAGGCATCCAGTTAGACCCGCACCATTTGTTGAAGATGCTATCCTTTTTCCATTGAATGTGTTTGGATTCTTTGTCAAAAATCAAGTGACCATATGTGTGTGAATTCATATCTGGGTTTTTTATTTGACTCCCCTGATCAACCAGCCTGTTGCTGTGCCAGTACCATGCTGTTTAAATTATTATTGCTTTATAGTACAGTTTGAGATCAGGTATGGAGATTCCTCTGGAGCACCTTTTATTGTACAAGATTGTTTTAGCTATTCTTGGTTTTTTGTTTTTCCATATGAAGTTCAGAATTGAACTTTCAATGTCTTTAAAAAATTGTGTAGGTATTTTGATAGGGATTGCATTGAATCTGTAGATTGCTTTTGGTAGGATGGCCATTTTTATTATGTTAATTCTCCTGATCCATGAGCAAGGAAGATCATTCCATCTTCTCATGTCATCTTCAATCTCTTTTTTCAGAATCGGATTTTTTTTTAAACAAGTCCTTCACTCGCTTAGTTAGAGTAACTCTTAAATATTTTATATTGCTTATTGTTGATGTTAAGGGTGTGGCTTTCCTAATTTCTTCCTCTACAAGCTTGTCATTTGTGTATAGGAAGGCTACAGACATTTTTGAGTTAATTTTGTATCCAGCCAATTTGCTGAAGGTGTTTATCAGCTGTAGGAGTTCTCTGGTGGAATTTTGAGGGTCACTTATGTAGACTATCATATCATCTGCAAATTGGGATAATTTGACTTCCTCCTTTCCCATTTGGATACCTTTGATCTCCTTTTGTTGTCTTATTGCTCTGGCTACAACTTTGAGTACTATATTGAAGAGATATGGAGAGAGTGGGCAGCCTTGCCTTGTTCCCGATTTTAGAGGAATTTCCTTGAGTATCTCACCATTTACTTTGATTTTGGCTATTGGCTTGCTGTATATAGCCTTTATTATGTTGAAGAAAGTGTATTGTATCCCCGATCTCTCTAAGACTTTAAATATGAATGGGTGTTGGATTCTATCAAATGCTTTCTCTGCATCTAAAGAGATGATCATGTGGTTTTTTTTATTTTCAGTTTGTTTATATGGTGGATTACATTGATGGATTTCTGTATATTAAACCATCCCTGCTTGCCTAAAATGAAGCCTACTTGGTCATGATGAGTGATATCTTTGATGTGTTCTTGTATTTATTTTGGAAGTATTTTATTTAGTATTTTTGCATTGATGTTCATAAGAGAAATAGGTCTGAAATTCTCTTTTTGTTGAGTCTTCTGAGGTTTAGGGATCAATGAGACAAAGGCCTTATAGAACGAATTTAGTAATATTCCATCCATTTCTATCTTTTGGAGTAGCTTGAAGAGTATTGGTATTAGCTCGCCCTTGAAGGTCTGGAAGAATTCTGCACTGAAACCATCTGGCCCTGGGCTTTTTCAGTTGGGAGACTATCAATGATCACTTCTATTTCTGTAGGGGAAATGGGACTATTTAGCATATTTATCTGTTCTTCACTCAACTTTGGCAAGTGAAATTGATCAAGAAAATCATCCATTTCCTTTAGATTTTCAAATTTTGTGGCATATATGCCTTCAAAGTAGGATCTTATGATTCTTTGTATTTCTTCAGTGTCTGTTGTTATGTCTCCCTTTTCATTTCTGATTTTGTTGATTTCAACACTGTCTCTCTGCCTTTTAGTTAGGTTGGCTAACAGTCTATCTTACTTGCTGATTTTCTCAAAGAACTAGCTCTTGGTTTTGTTGATTCTTTGGACTGTTTTCTTAGTTTCTAATTTGTTAATTTCACCCCTGAGTTTGATTATTTCCAGATGTCTACTCCTTTTGGGTGTTTCTGTTTCTTTTTTTTTCTAGGGCTTCCAGTTGTGTCGTTAAGGTGCTTATATGCGATGTTTCCAATTTCTTTTTAAAAGCACTTAGTGCTATGAATTTTCCTCTTAGCACTGCTTTCAATGTATCCCACAAATTTGGGTATGTTGTTCCTTCATTTTCATTGAATTTCAGAAACTCCTTGATTTCTTTCTTTATTTTTTCCCTGACCCAGGTGTCATTTGGCAGAGAGTTGTTTAGTTTCCATGTATGTGTAGGCTTTTTGTTATTTCTGTTGTTGTTGAATTGCAGCCTAAGCCCAGGGTGATCTAATAGGATACAAGGTATTATTTCAATCCTCTTGTATCTGTTGAGGCTTGCTTTGTGACCAACGATGTGATCAATTTTGGAGAAGGTTCCATGGGGTGCAGAGAAGAAGGTATATTCTTTCTTATTTGGGTGAAAGGTTCTATAGATATCTGTTAGATCCATTTGACCCATGGCATTGGTTAATGATGTTATTTCTCGGCTTAGTTTCTGTTTCAATGTCTTGTCTTTCAGTGAGAATGGGGTGTTGAAGTCTCCCACTATTACTGTGTGGGGATCGATGTGTGGTTTAAGCCTTTTTACCAGATCTTTTACAAATGTGGGTGCCCTTGTATTCAGAGAATAGATGTTCAGAATTGTGATATCATCTTGGTTGACTTTACCTTTGATGAGTATGAAGTGTCCATCCTCATCCCTTTTGATTATTTTTGGTTGAAAGTCTATTTTGTTTGACATTAAAATGGCTACACCTGCTTGCTTCTTGTGAGCATTTACTTGGAATATTTTTCTCCAAACTTTTATCCTGAGGTAATGCCTATCATTATGGGTGAGATGTGTTTCTTGAATGCAGAAGGATGTTGGCTCTTGTTTATGCACCCATTCAGTTAATCTGTGTCTTTTTATTGGAGAATTGAGACTATTGATGTTGACAGATATTAATGACCAGTGACTGTTAAGAGTCTTAATTTTGATATTGGTTCTAGTCGAGCGTTTGTGTAGTTGTGTTTTTGCCATTGTATAGTTATCTATTTCCTGAATAGTTTTGGTTGTAGCTTGACCCTTTGGGATGAAGTTTTCCTTCTAGTACCTTCTGTAAAGCTGGATTTGTGGATAGGTACTGTTTGAATTTGTATTTGTCATGGAATATTTTGTTTTCTCCATCAATGGTTATTGATAGTTTTGCTGGGTAAAGTAGTCTGGCCTGGCATCTGTGGTCTCTTCGGGTTTGCAGGATCTCTGTCCAGGCCCTTCTGGCTTTGATGGTCTCTGCTGAGAAGTCGGGTGTAATTCTGATAGGTTTGCCATTAAATGTTATTTGGCCCTTTTCCCTTGCAGCTTTTAATAATTTTCTTTGTTCTGTATATTTTGTGTTTTGATTATTATGTGATGGGCAGTTTTTCTTTTCTGGTCAATTCTATTTGATTTTCTGTAGGCCTCTTGTATATTTATAGGCATCTCTTTCTTTGGATTGGGGAAATTTTCTTCTATGATTTTGTTGAGAATATTTTCTGGGCCTTGGAGTCTGATATCTTCTCTTTCTTCAATGCCTATTATCCTCAGATTTCTTCTTTTTATGGTGTCCTTGATTTCTTGGATGTTTTGTGTCAGGAGTTTTCCAGATTTGGCATTTTCCTTAATGGTTGCTTCAAGATCTGTGATTGTCTCTTCTAGACCTGAGATTCATTCTTCCATCTCTTGGATTCTGTTTGAAAAGCTCACCTCTGTGTCACTCGCCTTCTTCTCTGAGGTCTCACGTTCTCGTTTTTCTCCTGTCTGTGTGTTTATCATTGAGTCTATTTTCATCTTCAGATCTTGAACAGATTTTTTTATTTCTTTCATCTGATTTTTTGTATATACCTGAGTTTCTTCCATTGTCGCTTTATAGGTCTTCAGAGCTTGAGCCGTTTATTTATTTCTTTCATCTGGTTGTTTGCATTTTCCTGAAATTTTTCCAGTTCCACACTATGTGTTTCTTTTATGTCTGCACCTGTTTGGTTGTGTCTTCCTGCATTTGATTACAATTTTTATTTCCTCCATTATCATTCTCATTATTAAGGATTTGAGGTCATTTTCTTGTGTTTCCTTTGTATTTGAGTTATCTGGGTTGTTTTTTTTTTGGGGGGGGATAGCTGGAACCTGAAGACGCCATATTGTTTTGGGGTTTTTTTGCGTATGGTTTTACACTGTCCTTTATACATCTTGCCTTCTCTGGTTTTTTTTGGTAGTTTTCAGAGTTGGATGGAGGGTGTCTGATGATAGATTCACTTGTTTTCTCACTATTTCTGTAGGCTGGAAGCCCTGATGCTTCATTGTTGTGGATGGCAGGAGGTTAGCCCTGTCATTTTGGGCTCTCCCAGCCAGTGATCCTCAGGTCCCCTCCGCTGTGGGTCCTGCAATTGTTCTGGTTCTCTGAATGAGTGTTGGGTCAAGCCAATATATCCACAGCCTTCTGGGTCCCCTGCCAAGTCTAGCCAGGGACACTGGGCCCGAACCATGCATTGAGCTCAGCTAGAATCTCAGGGCCTGAACCGTCTGCCACAGCGGCTGCACTGAGCTCACTCCTCCGATGGAACTGAGCGCTCCACCAAGCCTGTGTCACAGCAGGAGAACTGCGGCTGCGCTAAGTAAGCACCTCCGGTGGAACTGAGTGCTCCACCCAGCCTGTGTCATAGCAGGGGAACTGTGGCTGCGCTGAGTAAGTGCCTCCAGTGGAACTGAGCACTCTGCCCAGCCTGCATCACAGCAGGGGAACTGCGGCTGCACTGAGTAAGCACCTCCTGTGGAACTGAGTGCTCCGCCCAGCCTGTGTCTCACCAGGGGAGCTGTGGCTGTGCTGAGGTAGTGCCTCAGGCAGAATTGCTGGCTGAGTTGAGACAGTGTCTCCACAGCACAGCGCACTGAGCGAACCCAGGACTCTGGCACCACATGACCCAAATCCTGTCCAGAGTCCCCTCTCCTGCAGCAACTCCCACCAGCCACCATACCAATTGCCTTCACCGGAAGGCTCTCAGCTGCAAACCTGTGCTGCCACCTCTGCTGCTGCTGCTCCCATCCGAGGAAATCTGTGCTCCTCCCATGTGCAGGGGAATGCTGGGATTCCGAACCATGGAGCACTCCTGCTGCTGTGGTGTGGGGACCTTGGTGTTCCTGGCTCAGAAATCTGTGCAATTCCCTGAATTGTTCACTGGAGCTTCCAAACATGGTCCACACTGCTCTTTGGCATCTTGGATCCCCTGAAAGTATTAGTTTTATTTTCCTTTCTTACCTTATGCTGTCTTGAAAATCTCAGTTGTACTAAACTGTATATTTCTAGAAAAAATTTATGGGATTGTTTTTTGCTAGAATCCAAATTTGTAAGTCCATGTCTCAAGAAATTACATCAACATTTACTTTCTTGTGTTGATTCAGCTCTCATACTCACTGCAGGTCACTTTTTATATCACAATTTCAATTTAGATAGTCTCTGAATATTCTTGGCATATGGCTTTCTTATTTCTCCATGGTGAGAATTGTGATCACTTTTTATTCAGTTTGCTAGAATCTACAATGTGTGCGATAAGAGGCTATGAAGTTTTCAGCTTAGAAATTCACTTTTGATTCAGTTTACTAGAATTTACAATGTGTAAGATGAGAACCTTTGAAGTTTTCAGCTTAGAAATTAACACCTCCTTATTGTTGAGACACAATAGTTTTCTTGACTCTTTGTTGCATCTAAGCTCCTCTCTCAGCTGAGCCTCTAAGACAATATTTGGGTATGGGTACTTCGCTGTCAATGTGCCATTTTTCATATATGTATGTATATATATATATATATATATATATATATATATATATATATATATATATCTGTGTTTTTTAATCTGGCTTCACTGCCATATCCTTGCTTTTATCTCAAGGATAATCCATTCCCTCAAGGATACAATTTCTATGCCTTTGTCTTTTACATGTCAGATTTCTCAATTGCACTTAAGCCACCAGTAGTAAGTAATTCCAGACAGGAGCATATATCTTCCTCAATGCATATTTGATTCTAACTTCTTTTATTGTTTCTCTTAACATTCTAATTCTTTTGGACATAGTTGATTTCCCATTCTGTTTCTGAATATCATATTATTAATTCTCAGGGAAGGTGTCTCTTTTATCTGTGATAGTAAAAACTCTGCCAAATTTGTTTAAATAAAGGGGGTTTAGAACTTTTCAAGTTTGTAAATCCAAAAGTGGGGAAAGCTTAAAGGTTCTTTAAAAGAGTGGTTTTTTCTTCATATTTATGTGTATGTGTGCAGGTGTGTGTGTGTGCCTTGATGAAACTATGAGTGCATAGGTGTGGATGTCAGAATCCACTAGGTATTGGTTTTTGCTTTCCACCTTGTTTGAGACAGGATCACTTGTCTACTTTTACTTATGACAGTCTAGGTTTGTCTTCTATCTCCTTCTCTCATCTTATCATAGAATCACTGGGTATGTCCACTTACTACCTTTTTGACTTTCTGTGGTTTCTAGGGATACAAACTCCAGTCCTTACTCTTGGGCTGCAAACACTTTAACCTCTGAGCCTTCCGCCCAGACTTTATCAGAACAGTTCTATGATATCTTGAGCACAGTCACTCTGTTCAACTTTCCTAACTACCATCCACAAAGACAGTTACCACCTTAACACACAGCATGGTTCACTTCAATGAAGAATCTATATGATTACAGTGAACTTTTATTAAGAGGAGAAAACACTACCACAGATAATACAGAAATAAGCCACAGTGAGAATACAGCCAGAGATGGTACAGTTTTTTTTATCAGTTCCCATCTCCTCAAGTCTCAGAGAACATCATGAAGGAGGAGGATGTACGAGCTGCATGAGGGGAAGAGTGCTGCTAAATGGTCTCCTTTGGTCAAGGCTGCTGTACACAGGAACAGCTGACTTTTGTATATGAACACGTGGGCAGAACATGAAGTTGGGAGGGAGGTGGAGATGGAGGGAGGAGTGAAAATATGTAATAAGATCAAGATATATGGTATACATGTAGGAAATCTTCAAATAATAAATTAAAATATTATTTGAAAAGAGAGTACTTGCTTTTTAATGTGAATTGAAAATGTAGAATCTGTGCCTTTTTCACTTGTATAAAAGATGCATGTTGTTGGATACATTGCTGAACTAGGGAAAGTGTAGACTCACCTGCTTCTGGGCCACAGGCTGAGGCTCATTGCTGAGTACACCACCAGTGTGTATGACAGCATGTCTTCTTTGAAACATCTCTCAAGTTCATTTTGACAAAAGTTTACTCTTATTGCAAACTGGGCAGTGCTTTCCTTGCAAAAATTACAAGTATATGAGGTATCATTTCTCAAATCTCCTGGGAAGTGACAGAACATTTATTATGAGTCTTCAAATCAAAGCTCCTCACCTCCCAAACTAAGTGAATTGTGAAACAGTCTTGTTGCATGTGGCAGTTTGGAATGAAATGGTAGTGATATTCAAAGAAAAGTTTCTGACGAGTGGTTATAATGCATTTAGCAGCTATTTCAATAAAAATGGCATCTATCATTTTATCCTTTGGCAGACTGAAATACAACTGGCAAGATGGCTGATGTCAGAGTACATGTAGCTTATGGGTTTTAGGAACTTATTACCCCAAATACTATTAAGCTGAAGGAGTCTAAGAAAAGAAGAAAAGTAAGAAGATCATTCCCACTTTGCCCTGGCCATCCCTCCTAAAACGGATATTAGAACCTACTTAGGTTTCCTGAAAGTCTTCTGAAGTAAGACAAGAACCCTCATGTGCCTTTGTCATTCAGGAGAAAGGACTGTCTTTCTGCCTATCATCTATCTCTCTATTGATCTATTATCTATATATTATCTATCTATCTATTATCTATCTATCTATCTATCTATCTATCTATCTATCTATGTATTTATCTCATAATATATCTGAATAAACAAGCCTGTTCACATCTCACAAATTGTCACTCTTAGGTCACCCTATACCCATTCTATTTGTGTTTATTTGTATTGATTATGTTGTATGTGCTGGTGCATGTGTACATGCAAGTCTATGTATGTGGGGGCCATATCACCACCTTAGGTGTCATCTACTGTCTCCGAGAGATTATTTTTTATGGATTAACGTAGGTTGTATAAACCATGAGCCTCAGGAGCCTGTCAGTCCCTGAGTGTGCAGTATAGGGATTAAAAGCACAGTCTACCATACTCACCTTTTATATCTATGGAATTCTGGGGCCAAAAATTCCTGGTGCTTGCAAAGCAAATTCTTTACTGGCTGAGATATCTTCTCAGCCCAAAAGTATTTTTTAAAGTAAGAGATGCCATAAGTGATAGGAATCACTTGTAACATTAAAGTATTGTAGGAATAAGCAAGGATTTTTGACATATTGCTACAAGAGGCCTATAGAGAGGTACTGGAAAAAATTCAGGAAAATACAAACAACCACATGAAGGAAATCAATAAAACTCTTCAATCTCTGAAGGATTATAGAGAGGCAATGGAAGAAACTCAGGAATATACAAACAACCAGATGAAAGAAATACATAAAACAGTTTAAGATTTGAAGATAAAAATGGACTCAATGATACACATACAGACAGAAGAAAAAACGGGAACCTGATAGCTCAGACAGGAAGGCAGGCAACACAGTGGTGAGCCTGTCTAACAGACTCCAATAGATGGAGGAACGAATCTCAGGTCTATAAGATACAATCATAGATCTTGAAGCAATCTTAAAGAAAATGCTAAATCTGGAAAAATCCTGACACAAAACATGAATGAAATCAAGAACATCATGTAAAGAAGAAATCTGAGCATAATAGGCATTGAGGAAAGAGAAGATGCCAGACTCCAAGGTCCAGAAAATATTCTCAACAAAATCATAGAGGGAAACTTCTTCAATCTAAAGAAGGAGATGCCTATAAATATACAAAAGGCCTACAGAACCACAAATAGAATAGACCAGAAAAGAAAAACTTCCCATCACATAATAATCAAAACACAAAATATACAAAACAAAGAAAAATATTAAAAACTGCCAGGGAAAAGGGCAAACCTATCATAATTACACCTGACTTCTCATCAGAGACAATACGAGCCAAAGGGGCGTGAACAGAAATCCTGCAAACCCTAAGAGATGACAGATGCCAGGCCAGATTACTTTACCCAGCAATACTATCAAAACCGTTGACAGAGAAAAAATATTCCATGAACATGGTAACAGCCTAACTGTCCCTCAGTAGAAGGGTGGGTAAAGAAACTGTGGTACATTTATACTATGGAATACTACTCAGCTATTAAAAACAAGGAATTCCTGAAATTTTCTGACAAAGGATGGAACAAAAAAGGATAACAATGAGTGAGTTAACTCAGAAGCAGAAAGACTCAAATGATATATACTCACTTATAATTGGCCTCTAGCCCAAGAGGCATATCCCATGAAAGTCTTCACTTACCAGAAAACTGGCATAGATGTGCAGATATCCTACTGGGACTCTAGGTGAGAGAAGTATGGGAGAATGGGGAAAAAGAAGGATCCAGATGGCCCTAGAAACCTACAAGAAGAACATTATGACTGGCGAATATGGGCCCAAGAGTTCTGATCAAACTATGGCACCAACCAAGGACAATATGTGCAGTAAACATCAAACCCGTAACGAGATCTAGCCAATGGACAGGAAATTCATCACAATTGAGTGGAGAGTGAGGACTGACTTTCACATTAACTCTGCTGCCCCATATTTGATCATGTCCCCTTGATGGGGAGGCCCAGTGGCACTCGGAGGAAAGATAGCAGGCTAGCAAGAAGAGGCTTGATACCCTATGATCATATACAGGCTGAGGAGGTCCCCCTCTATCACAGTCATACAGGAGGGGAATAGGATGAAAGTGGCAGGGAGGCAAGAATTGGAGGATATGCAGGATGGAATAACAATTAGGATGTAATATGAATGAATTAATAAAACAAGCAAACAAACAAAGAAAAAAGTAACAAAAAAGGACACGTCCTAATCAATAACTTTTCTTTAGATATATAAAACTAAAACATCCATAGCTGTCAGATACAGCAACATAAGCATTAGAAAAACAATTTATTTGAAATTCTAAACAACACTGCATTCATATCTTTCTAATGTGTTATCCCCAGCTTCCTATATATGCTTTGTGTCTGTAAACCCATTCTAATATATTGTAATTGTTGGTGAGAGACTTCCACCTTTGGTAGTTCCCAGGCTGTCAAATCACATCTTTTGCTCTACAATTGTCTTAACACTGATCATGTGTGGTATAGTTATTTCCTCTGAAGTGAAACACTTCCTACTATAGGAAGGTTCCTTAAGGTGCAGTAGGAAAACTAAACCATTCAAGGTCAATTCATAAGTTTTAGGAAGCGACTGAAACAAGATTGATAGATTCCCCTGCTAGAAGTTTTATGAACAGTAACAATTGCTATGACAAAGAGATTTCCTGACCTGCAAGTCATGCAAAGAGCTCTAGATATTCAGCTGTTGTGAGTCCTTAGACATTCTGATGTGGATATAAATTACTTTTATTCTTGTAAGGAAACCTAATAAACCTCACTGTTTCAATATTGTAGAATTTGTCATCAGTGCACTCTCCAAGGAGAATTGATTACTGTCCACATCTTCTCAAGAAAAGGTTGCACAGCCATATGTATTTAGACATTTAACATACTATTCCATTTTGATTCCTTTACTTCTTTCAATCTAGCACACATACAGCTACTTCTGTTCTGCACTGTTTTGAGAAAGATAAAATTATGCAAGTACTTTGATATGCTGAGTCATATCAATGGCCCGGGTTATTTTTTTCAACTATGTTTGTTATTGTTTATTTTGAAAGTTAGGATAGGTGAAACTCAGTTTCCTCAACATCAATAGCCCCTTGAAAATGAGAAGTTATGATGCCAACTGTGTGGCTCCCACCAGCATCAGCCCACATTGGAGATGAGCCTCCTCTGTATTCTGTATTGTCTTCATCAGTCTGGAAGTTTTCTTCTTTGCTCTCCTTCCTTTCTCAACCTATTTGCTGTGGCCAACTTAGTACTGTGAGGCCAAATGTCCAGTGCATATTCCAGCCTCGTTTCTCAATCTCTACCTCACTTTTACTGAGACTTGAGCCCTGGCACTTACTCTATTGCCTCTTTCTTTTGTGAAAGTGGGAAAGCACCTTTTTATGGTTTAATAACTTTACCCAGAACTTATGGCATTATAAGGATTGGTCAGTTCATGGATTTGTGGTTTTCAATTTTCCTGCTGCCTTTAATCAGACATGCAAACCACGCCAATTTCTTCCTTACTGTCTCACAAGCAGAGAAATGTTATCTATACTTAAACCCTGCAGCCAAATCCTCTGTCCTAAAATGTGCTTATCATAGAAGATGGAAAGATGAAAAAAAGGTATTGGTATACCCCTAGTCCTCTAGATCGATACCCTTACTTTACTGAGCAGAAAAGAGAAATCCAGGAAGGTGACATGCTTTACTTAAGCTCCACTAATGGCCAATGACAGGTATCTAAGCTTTGAGGACATGGGCAAAGTTTTTATCCAGAACTCTATTTCTGCTCCTGAATACCACTTTATTCTTCACAGTTGATCCCAGGAGTTTACCTTCTCAGTGGGCTACTTAATTAGTATGAAATTCTGCACCTCCCAGGGGAAATACAAATGTGCTAATCTGAAAAATATGTATGAAATTGGGTTTCTGGGGAAGGCAGTGATGTGACCTCTAGTACTTCCAGGGAGCTTCATCTCTCTTCCTTTGGTGATATGTGTGTGTGTGTGAGGGGGTGCTCTCCTGTGCATACAAATGCATGTGGAGGACCCGGGTTGATATTGGAAAACTTCCTAATTTATTGTTTCCCTTATTCAGTAAGGCAATGTCTCTCAAACAATGCTAGAAGTCACCAATATAACTACCATAGCCAGCCACCTAAATGAGGGATCCCCTGTTTCTATGGGTTATTATGTCTATACAGCTTTTACTTTGATTCAATTAACAGTCAAGAAAATTCCTCACAGATGTGCTAATAGGCCAATCTGATCTGGCAGTTCATAATTTGAGACATTCTCCTCAATGATTCTAAGCTGCATCAATTTAACTCTTCTTGCCAACTAAAATCATATCTAAAACCATGTACAGATGAAAGGAGTGAAGGACTCTATAAAGCTGTCAATTGACCATGCATTGTGGAAGCCTCACCTGTCACCATCTCTCTCTTTCTCTGTGTCTGTATGTTTATGTCTCTATCTTTGTCTCTGTCTCTCTCATTCATGCACACAAATACACACACACACACACACACATATACACACATGAGACTAAGAAGTGAAAGAACAAATTGGAGCAAAGAACACATTTAGCATAGGAAGCTTCTTTTCCGCACAATTCATGTACATAGGTTTTAGTCCTGCACTAAGGTATGAATTTTAAATGAATGCCCAAAATTTATTTTGTTCTCTAGAACAATTTAATAATCAGAGACATTACCTCTTGTAAATAGATAAAGAGATATCTGAAGAGACATAATCAGTATAAACTAGTGTAAGTTGTCATTAGGCCAGTGGGAAGTTGAGAAAAAAATTCATCTAGTAGAGCTGCGGTGGTGAGATATAAAATTGGCATTTTTTAGGTATGGCGTAAAATTCTGAAAGAAGCAACCATAATCATATTTAGGAAACCAAGACTTCATGATATACGTATTCTGACCCCTGTAATTTTACCCTTAGACATGTCTGTTTTAATAGGGAAATACAGAAGTGTGAGTGAGTAAGTGAGTGTGTGTGTGTGTGTGTGTGTGTGTGTGTGTGTGTGTGTGTATACATATGTTTCTGTGGGTCACCAGGCCTACCTATTTTAATACTGCTTCAGTTAACAATCAAGAAAAGTCCCCAGAGATGTTTGCCAATAGGCCAATATGACCAAGTAGTTTCTCAGTTGAGACCCTCTTTTCAGATGAATCTAGGCTATATCAAGTTAACTGTTATAGCCAATGAAAATCATTCCAAAATTCATGTATATATGTATGTATGTATGCATATATATATGAGGAATATCTAATAAACTTTATAATTTATAAATTATACACTGCAACATAGGGTGAGGCAGTATTTCGCTGGAATCCCAGCACTCCAGTTGGGGCTGAGACAAAAGGACATTGATTTCAAGGGCAATCTAAACTATGCAGTAAGATCCCGTTTCAGAAATAAAGGCATCATTGATAAAGCAAGATAGCACAAAATAAATCAGATATTTTTCTAAAAGTTGCTTATGTTACAGCTCTTTACAAACTCTAGACACGAAAGGTGCTGAAGGATTTAATAAAGCAGTAGCATTAACAAATGTATGCATGAAGGGTAAACAAATAGTAGATTTTATGAGTGTGGATGATAAATAACTGTCCAACATAAAAATAAATATTTTCAAATAGCAATAAACAATTATGATATGTTATTGTAGAATATATACATATATATACTTTGGCCTGCCATGAAATTGTAGCTGGGAAGCTGTTTTCTGTAAATGCAAACTTCTCTAGGCTAATATTTTTCACTTTTTCTTCAAGTCTCTGAAGAAAGCACCTTAAGAAGATATCAGAAGAGGGAAAGATGTCTCATGTTTATGGATCACTAGGATTAACATAGTAAAAATGAATTTCTTAACCAAAAGCAATCTATAGAGTCAATGCAATTACCATCAAAATATAAACGCCATTCTTCAACTCCACCAGATACTTGAAAAAGGATAAACTTGATTACCTGAGTATTCTGGGGGTGAAGGCTAGTAGCTTTCTAAATGAGAAGATGACAGAGACAGTTTTCTATCTGAATAGTCACCCAAAACTCTCTATAATGTTGAAGCATCTTCTTCAGTCTTCTGGCCCAATATATCTGACAAACATGTTTGTGAGGCAGGAACTATTGAGGACTTGCTTACCCTGTCTTGGCAGAGTTTGGCTGTTAATTCTGCCTGCATTCAAGTTTGCCATTTTTTAAGGCAAAATTCTGTCTGTGTTAGGAATGAGGACATTTTGCCTACTGGCTAGTTTGACACATTTGAATCTATGTCCATAAGGAGGTTGTTTGATGCTCATTACCATCTTTGAGGTAGGCTGAGTGTTGCCAGGAGTTAACTTTCTCATTGTCAGTGATTCTTGAAGACTACATAGCTTAATTTCACAATGAAACTTAGTTGTTCAGGGGTTAAGATGCTTGTAGGTTTAGATAGATGTTTTAAGTTTATAATGACAAGATGTGAAGGAGGTTGATTTACATTCAGAATTTTTGATACACCACAATAGGATAGATATTTTCTTCAAGACTGTCAAATACAAAGAGCCAAAACACTAAGAATGTAACATTTATATAATTCCTGATTGTGTCATGGTTCTTCTTGTTATAGGTAGTTTATGGTATATACATGTATATAATATAAATGCATATATAAAAAGTAAAAAATATTTAATTAATAAAAAACACCATCCTTTATAGACCTTCAAAGAATAATTATAAACATCATATGAAGAAGAAGAAAAAAACCAGAATACCAAAAACAATCCTATATAATAAAAGAACTTCTGTAGGTATCTCCATTCCTGACATCAAGTTATACTAAAGAGCAATAGTAATAAAACCCTGGAATTAGACTTGTTGATTGATAGAACTGAGTCAAAGACCGAGAAATAAACTCACAAACCAAAGGACACTTGATTTCTGTCAAAGAAGATAAAACCATACAGTGTAAAAAGAAAGCCCCTTCAATAAATTGTGCTGGTCTAACCGAATGTTTACATGTAAAAATGAAATAAAATTAATCCATAATTATTACCATGCACAAAACTCAAGTTTTAATGGACTAAGAATGCAGCATAACACCAGATACACTAAATCTATTTAAAGAGAAAGTGGCACAGGAGAAAACATCCTGAAAAGAACACCAATAGCCCCAACTCTAAGATCAATAATTACTAAATGAAAGTAAAGAGCTTCTTTAAGGCAAAGGCTGTCAATAGAATGAAATGACAGTCTATAGATTGGGAAAAGAACTTCACCAATCCTACATCTGACAAAGTGATATTATCCAAAATATATAAAGAACTCAAGAAATTAAATTCCAACTAATAAAATAATACAATTAAACATGGGGTACAGTCACTCTGAGATTCAATCTTACACCTATTATAATGGATAAGATTAAAAACTCAAGTGAGAGCAAATGATGGCAATTATGTGGAGAAAGTGGAGCACTCCTCCATTGCTGGTGGGAATGCAAACTTGTACAATCACTTTGGAAATAAATCTGGTGTTTTGTCAGATAACTGGGAATAGTTCTACCTTAAGACCCAGCTATACCACTCATGAGCATATATCTAAAAGATGCTCTAACTTGCTCAACTATGTCTATAGCATCATTATTCCTAATAGCCAGAATCTGGTAACAACCTAGATTTCCCTGGACAGAAAAATGGATAAAGAACCTGTGGTATATTTACATAATAGAATACTACTCAGCAAATAAAAATAAGGAAATCATTAAATTCATAGTCAAATGGATAGAACTAGAAAAGATCACCCTAGTGAAGAAACCCAGACATAGAAAGACACACATGGTATATACTCAATTATAAGAGGATTTTAGCTAATTAGTACTAGATAACATACCATAATTCAGACCCAAGGAAGATTAGTAACAAGAAGGATCCAAGGGAGGATACTCAAATCTCACTCAGAAGTGGAAGTAGAATAAACAGAGGTTGAAGAGAGGGAAGAGAGAACACAGACAAAAATGATGGTGGAGACTAGACCTGGGGAGAGCAGGACTAAGTAACTGCAAAGGGAAGAGAAACCATGGGCTGGGGCATATATGTGACAAGCTGGAGACCTAAGACAGGATTTGCTTCTGGCATGATATGGAGGTGACATTATCTGAGACTACTAGTAGCTGGAATATTTGAGAGTGAAGAGGACAACCCCTAGGTAGATAGGATTTCTAGTGGTGGAAAGGGAACATAAAACCACCCATAAAAACTGTGATCCAAAATGTACGCTGCCTGCAAAATGTACAGAGATAGAGCAGAAATTGATAAAGTATCCACCCAATGCCTGGACCAACTTGAGACAAACTCCATGGGAAACATCAAATCCCTGACAGTATTAATGATACTTATCTATGCTGGCAGACACAAGCCACATACCCTGGGAGGTTCCACCCAGCAGCTCATTGAAACAGATGCTAAGAATCCTAGGTAAACATTGGGCCAAGTATAATAAGTCTTGTGGAATAGTGGAAGGATGTATAGAAGGACCTGTGGGGACAGGAGGTCCACCTGAAGACCAAAAGGTCCATCTAAACAGGTTTACTGTGTTTGAAACACCCAACCATGGACTGAATCTAGACCCCCTATGTTGATGTAGCTCATGCACAGCTTGGTCTTCATGTGGATTCCATAATAAGGGGAGCGGAGGCTGTATCTGACATAGGCTCTATTGCCTGCATTTTGATCACTTCTCTTTGGAGATGGTGCCTTGCCAAGCCACAGGGAAAGATAATGTCCTTATTGCTGATGTTACTTGATAAGCTACCGTGGCTCCTATCTAGCACACAAGTCTAATGGCTTACTCAAAACTATCTAACTTCCACTAAAGAGGATCTGATGCCCTCTTCTGTCCTGCTAAAGCATCTTCATTACCAGCAAACCCCTTCCCTCAAACACAAACTCTTATATAGAAACCTTAACCATATATATATATGTTTTAGTTAGAGTTTCTATGGCTGTGATAAAACATCATGCCAAGAACAATTTGGACCCACCCACACCAATCATTAATAACAAAAACATAGTAGAGACTTGCTTATAAACAGATCTTATGGAGGCATTTGTAGGCTCAACTTTCTTAACAATTATATTTTATTATGAACTTATTAACTGCATGTACCTCACTTCTAACCTGACTAACCTAAACAAGAGGAAAGGAGAATAAAGAAAGCAATAATGAGACCTTTTGTGTATCAGTTCCGAGGGAAGATTCTTCCGGCATAGTGAACAGGATTTCTTCTGCTGGAACCTGGAACACCCGGAACCCAGAGCCTCAGCCAAACCCCTGAGCTCCGAAGCCTTCCCTTGAGCAGTTCTCTCTATGAGCGTCTCGAAGTGGAGCAATGAACAGCCAAAAAATCCCAAGTCTCCAAAGATGCTGCCCTTCCTGTTTTTGGCTCACATTTATATCTCCTCTTAGAATTTATTGAAGGATGTTTTTCAGCTGTTAACAATCAATCTCCCCCAGAAGGTGGCTCGACTTCTAAGGGGATAAACATCACCTGCTCTCTCACAAGTCTGTTCCTCATCCCACACTTGGGATCTAAACAAAAAACATGTTTATCTTTCCTTCAGAAATTTTCTCAATTGAGGTTCCCTCTTCCCAAATGATTATATCCTGAATCATGATAACATACAACTAGCCAATACAATGCTATAGATGCAAACATGGCATAATGTTTTAAAAAGAAGCTTTTCCACTGACATTTCTGCTGTTTTATATTTGTTGCAAACTCCTTTTCACATGAGTATTCACCATTGTGCAGGTTGTGTGTCAGTCCCTGCTGCAGTTCTCTTTGGCTTTTCATTTAATTCTCATCACAGTCTTAGGAGATAAATATTAGTATAATGCTCATTTTAAGCATGAAGAATTTGCACCAATGTCTATACAACACAGTTAATAAATTTGGACTCAGAGATAGTTATTATAAAGGAATGTGCCTCAAGCATTTTAATTTTAACTACTTTAGCAGTCTTCTTTCTCTTACATATTATTGTAAATGAATCAGACTCTTCTCACAGATGAGGCTATGTCTAAGGAAACATGTTCTGCTGTGACCAGAGATGTCAGGGTCAGAGCCTGCACTCTGGCAGTAAAAATTACTCAGGGTTGGCCACCCATTCATAATATCCCAGTTAAACAGACAAGCAATTATGAAGTGTAGATAAAAGAGACTTATTCATTGTAGCTACATTTAGAAGAGGAAGGAAGAGGTCTAATGACCTCCCATGGTCATATTTGGGAACCTTACATGAGACTTAGGTTTAAATAAAAGGCTGGAAATGTATGCGACTAATTAGACTGATCAAGGTGTTTCCACCTTCCTTGTCTAGCTTCAGTCTCTCCTGCTAGGTGTCCTGACAGGATATCCTAACTGTAGAATCTCTTTTCAGGATACAAGTTCCTCTTCCAGCTGGCAGTAGACTTCAGCCTTTGCCTTTTCTGAGTATGAGACTCCAGGGGAAATTCCAATTCCTTGTAGTCTATTGTTCTGTAGTTTGATAGCCAAAATGAAGGGCACAATCATTTATTTAGAGCATACTTATTCTTTCCTAGGTAGTTATGGCATATTGAAATTTTGTGATTTATCACATGCCTACACCGGAGGTTGAACAGATACCACTAACCCTTAGGGGGAAAACAAGTTTAGAGTTGGCAAATGGTTCAACATGTAAGAATGCTTTCAGTGCAAACATGACAAACTGAGTGTGAATTTGATCCATAACCCATATGCAATAGCAGATTGGTGGCATGTATCTGTAACCTCAGCATCTGGCATGAAGCAGAGAGTCAGAGACAGAATCATCTCTATCCCTATGGGCAGTCAACCTGTAGCATGAGTAAGAGCAGGAAAAACAATATGGATGTGCAGAGTCCACTCTAGAAACTGTTTTTATGAACTCTACATGTGCACAGTGGCACACGTAGCACAGGAAGGGACACTTGCATCAACACATTTATGCATCTGGGGGCACATACCCACAAACACACACAATAATTTTTAAAATTTTATTTATTTGGTTATGTATTTATGTGTATGCATTCTGGTGCCTAACGTGTGTATTTGTGTACCACATCTGTGTCTTGTGTACTCAAAGTACAGAAGAGGGTCGCATCCACAGAGCCTGGAGATACAGAAAGTTGGAAGGTGTTGTGTGAGTACTAAAATCAGAACCATGATAACCTTAAAAAGTAGCCCACATTATTAGCCACTGAGACTAGTTCTCAAAACCCATAAGTAAATTTTTGAAAATTCAAGATAACCCTGCCAAGACAGGATAAACAAGTCCTCAACAATTCCTACCTCACAAATATGTGTGACATTAATATTGGCCCAGAAGGCTGAAGAAGATGCTCCAACATAATAGAAAGTTTTGGGTGATTGTTCATGTAGAAACTGTCTTTTTCATCTTCTCATTTGGAAAGCTACTAACCTATACTCCTGGCATACTGAGGTAATCAAGTTTATTCCTTCATAAGTCTCTGATGGGGTTGAAGACCAGACATCTTAGTTTTACAATGAGGCTTAATGGTTTAGGGGTTAAGATGTTTTTAGGTCTAGTTAGATGCTTTAAGTTGATAATGACAAGATGTGATGGAGATTGATTTACATTCAGAATTTTAGACACACCAAGATAGGAAATATGTTTTCTTCAAGGCTGTCAAATATAATTAGCCAAAACACTAACAATGAAACCTTCATATAATTCCTGATTGTGTCATGTTTCTTCTTGCTATAGGTAGTTTACTGTATATATGTGGAATAATATAAATTTGTATGTAAAAATAAAATAAATAAATTCTTTAAAAATTTAAAAATAACATTCAAGATAAAAAGTAAGTTTTAAAAACAATCCTGAAAGCACAAGCTTAGAATGGACTCCCATTTGATACTGGGTGCACAGTGCATCAGGGGTGGTGAGCCCTCTCATAGGCTCCATGGGTGGAGCTCTTCACCATAGCCTTCAACAAAGAAACAACACCATCTTTTTAACTCCTATCTAAACCTACTGTTTTACGACTCTCTCCCAGAACTGTATACTCCTTTCAGGCACATCTTCAAATATTTAATCTTATTTCTGATTTGTTTGTTTTCTATACTTATATCCTCCTTATACCACCCAACATATGTCCTTTTTTAAATATATGCAATCCATTAGTTCTTTTGATCTTCAGAATCCTTTAACACACTCCCCTCAGGGATACATGAAGACTTTCATTATTGAGCTCATATGCATTTGTTCCTCTGTGTGTGTGTGTGTGTGTGTGTGTGTGTGTGTGTGTGTGTGTATTACATGACCACAATCTCCACTCTTCCTGGTTCCTACCCCACATCTTCCCTCTCCCTACCCATCCACTCCTCTTTCATTTTTCTTCAGAAAAGGCAAGCCTCTAGCCTTTATCCTAACATATCAAACAGTCATTGCATATAAGACTAAGCACCTTCTCTCCTCTTATGGCTATATAAGGCAACTTAGTAGAAGGAAAGGGTCCTCAAAGCAGGCAAAAGAGTCAGAGACAGTTCCTGCTCACACTGTAAAGAGTCCCACAAGAAAACCAAGATACCCAACTGTGACATATGTGCAGATGTTCTAGGCCTGACCCACACAGCCTCTCTGGTTGAAAGTTTTGTCTCTATGAACCCTGATGATCACAGGATAGTTGAATCTGTGGGTTCTCTTGTGGTATCTTTAATGCTCTGGCTCCTACAATGAAACCCCACCCTCTTCCACAGTGTTTCCCAAACTTCACCTAATATTTGACTATGGGTCCCTTCATCTACTTCTATCAGATACCAGTTTAAGCATCTATGATGGCAATTGGAATATTCCACAAAAGAACTTGTATGATGCTAAGGATAGCCATGAGAGTCAAGTTGGCAAACACAGGGTAATTTTTTTTTCTTGCTTCATGATAACTCCATTGTAACCAATTTTGTCAAAGGCTAAAAAATAAAAATCACTTATGAAAGCACATACCACAGGCACATAATTTCTGAGATGCAACTTTTACTACTGGATTCTTTAATTTTCTTGTGAATTGATTTTTATATTTTTCCATCTAATGACTACTAAAAAAGTTACTTTCTCATCATCTTGACATGGATATCTTATGATTGAATATTTTGGGTAGAAGAAGAAGATTGAGAGGGACTGTGCACACCTTCAATAATAGGGAAATATATAGCAATAGTTGGTGGTGGACTCTGGGTTGTCCTACTCAGTGTTCTAAAACAAGACTTTGCCAGGTTTGATGGTGCACACCTTTAATCCCAGCATTCCTGGGGAAGAGGAAAGCAGATCTCTGAGAATGTGAGGCCAGCCTGGTCTACAAAGCAAGTCTAGTACAGCCAAAGTTACTCAGAGAATCTATGTCTAAAAAAAAAAAATTAGAAAAAACCCACTAACAACAAGATTTCCAGAAATGTAGGTGGTAGTAGACTCTCGTTAGAACAACTCAAATCAGCACTAGACATTTTATTTCAGGGACCACGGACATAGAAACAGCTCTCTTTGGAGAAAACTTTTCAACATTGGGAATATGTAAATTCCTGTTCATGTTTTTAATCTATTTATAACAGTCTGAATTTTGGGTAAAATAGGATTTCCTGAAAGTACCCAATCTAAGGTAGGTAAAGAGACTCAGATAATTAAGGAAAAATTTGATTCTCATGCCAATGATGGAGTCACTGGGGTGCATCTCTGTTTTCTCTTTCTATACAGGGTATATTCCTATCTTTTGTCAGTGCTTCCTATCTCAGAGACCACCATTACCCATGTACTTGACTCAAGCACCACAGACATTTACTCAGGTATTTCAAGTCTCTCCTTAAATATCTCCCCTCTAATCAATCAATCTCTCTGTCTCTATCTTTCTGTCTCTCTGTCTCTCTGTCTCTATCTCTGTCTCTCTGTCTCTCTCTGTGTCTCTCTCTGTGTCTCTCTCTGTCTCTGTCTCTGTCTCTCTCTTTCTCTCTCTCTCTCTCTCTGGTCTTATGCTTGATTTTCATCTTCTAATATGTTTAGAATCTATATCTCTGTGTCTTGCCATCACATCTCTCTATCTGGCATTCCATAATCTATCTTTATCTATCATCTATCTGTTGATTATCATCTATCTATCTATCTATTTATCTATCTATCTATTCTATTTGTCTATTCTCTCTCTCTCTCTCTCTCTCTCTCTCTCTCTCTCTCTCTCTCTCTCTCTGTGTGTGTGTGTGTGTGTGTGTGTGTAAGTATGGAACTAGACTTCCAGGGATAGAAACTATTCAATGTCATGTCAACCTCTTCTCACTCTGGCCCTGCGAGCAATCATTCTGGTAGGGTCCCATCCCAGGCTTTGTATGAAATAGGATCAGGTGTTTACTGTAAAACTGAACTACAATGAGAAGGGTAGCCAATGTTAAATTGTTGCCAACCTATGGTTTCACAAATACCAAGGACTCCTCAAAATGGGGGCATTTGTGTTTGGTTCAATACATGCATTCACTGTCCATCAGACTGCTAGCAACAAAGCCCCATTACTGAGATAAAAGACAGTCTTGATACTGAATATATCTATTTCTAGTTGTCATCATTCTCCCTGAATCTATTTCCTTGCTCAAAAATAGAAAATCTATATGTTAATACAAATACTTTCTCCTTCACTCTTTGAGATTACACTCTCTCTCTCTCTCTCTCTCTCTCTCTCTCTCTCTCTCTCTCTCTCTCTCTCTCCCCTTTCATTCATTTCTCTTTTAATATACATATATCATGCACATATTTGCAAGCACACACGTATTGTTGAACACACTTATGTAAATTACAGCCACATATTTTTGTTTATTTACTCTTTCAAGTAG
Source organism: Acomys minous (assembly GCF_964271855.1). Taxonomy (NCBI): domain Eukaryota; kingdom Metazoa; phylum Chordata; class Mammalia; order Rodentia; family Muridae; genus Acomys; species Acomys minous. Next base: position 73,210,512 of record NC_140483.1, on the reverse strand, counting down.
AGTAAGTGAACTGTTGTAATAACTAGAACAAATATAATATAGTCCTCTTATATTAGGCTTTAAGGTATCAGCAGACATCATGACTTCTTAACTCACAACCACCAGGAAGATAGGCTTGGCATGAATGATTCAGTTGGCCAAATGGGAAACACTACTCTTGTTTATCTGAGACATAAAAGAGGTTGAAGTATGCAGGGTGAGTGCTCCATTGAACCCTAAGTTCCCACCACATGCTAAGTAATCCTATCTCCCAGGGTCTAAGTTCACATCTGATACTGAAAATAAAATCTTTGCCCTATTATTTTGTTAAACCCCTACCTCCCCCTTGTGTCCAAATATTTACACATGCATGTGAAGGCTTGGGGTTAATAATAGTTTTCCTGCATCATTTTCTACATTAATATTTGGGACAATGTCTTTCACTAAATTTTAGTTCACTAACTTATCTCGAGTGGCTAGCAAAGAAATCCTCCTACCCTTCGTCTCTAGGACTGGAATTTCAAGCATGAGATTATATCTTGCTTTTTAAAGTTGGTGCTGGAAACTTGATTTTGGCCCTCTTGCTTAGAGAGCAAACATTTTATAACTTAAGCTGCCTCTCAATTGCCCTTATTATTATTATTAGGCCTCTTAAATATCCTAATTGATAAAAGAGTTATATCATTGAGTGGTATGACTCATGGATGGAAGAACTCTCATTTGTACCAAGGTTTCCTCTATACTTTCAGGCTATTTATTAACTTGAAACAAATGAATTCTTTTCTGGAGCATCTGTGTAGCCATAGTATCAAATTAGGCATCTTGGAGACACTGAGAATTGATCCTGAAAGTCACTGTTTAGCAACCCTCCCCATTTCATTGAAATTTGCACCATCAGTTGCCATCTATGGGCAGGGGTTCATGCCTAGCACTACAGTATCATCTTTTTCCTCTGTGCTGTGGCATGCACTGAGGCATTGGTGCATAAGCAGGGGAGACAAGTAGACTAGAGATTTATGACTTAGTAGAAAATGCTATATTCATTCCCATAGAGGCTTCCTTATGGACAAAAATTGCACAGGAGAGTTCAACTGCACAAGAAGATCACTGAAAAACAATTGATGACCTGTTTTACTTGTCAACATGAGTTTTCACCCAGCTCCTCAAAGAAGGTCAAAAGGTCTAACCTACTCCACTCTGTGAACGTTCACACACACACACACACACACACACACACACACACACACATACACCTTCATGGTTTATTGTCCTTTCCAACTTATCTCAGTAAAACTTTCAAAGTCTATATCTTCCTTTTCACTACTATAGACATTCATATTTACACATGCCCATTTGCTATTTCACTACTGTAAATTTCTCTGATCAACCTGAGTATTTATAAATTAATTCTAAATCTTTTAAAGGCATAAACATGAGCCAAGTAATGAATTAGACTCCTGACAGACCCAACGACAAATATAGTTACAACCTGTGTTAAGATTTGAGAAAGTTTGTTTTTAACTGCCAAATAAGACTGGTTTTTTATCTTTATATATGTTGTGAAAAATAAAGTAGAAGAAAACATAACATATAAGACTGATATAGAAGCTAAAGATATGGCTCAATTCTTAAGAGCACTTGTCTAGAAAATACCACCAATGCACATTTTTATTTTTTCTGACTAAGTATTCCATCTTCTTTTTCCCTGTTTCTACATGGAGGCTAATAAGGATCTATACCTCCAGTTCATGGAACCTGACATCCTATTCTGGCTTTTGTAGGCAAAAGGAATATATGTAGTGCACTTACACTCATGCAAACATTCAGACAATAAAATGAAATAAATATATATATTTTAAATTATGCAAACATTTTAAAACATTATATATAGAACCTCACATGCATGGAGTCATAACAGAAGTATCTTACTGTCCTATTTTGTGTTTATCTTTAATATATTAAAACCCCTAAGCTAGTAATACCTATAATCCCAACATTTATATAATGTGAGAGGACAGTGAGTGAAATCTGTATCAAGAAACAGAAAAATAGATCCAGAAACATTGGAATTGATTACACAATGGAAAAATCCAGAAAGCATTTCTACTAATTCCTAATACTCATTTGAAAAACAGCAAAAATAAAAAAAAACTTCTAGATAAACACTGAACTAGAGTAGCTTTCTCACAAGTGGGGGCAGAGGTTAGCTACTGAAGTCATCACTGTATGAGGAGCTGAGTTTGGATTCTCAATAGCGATGTGAAAAATAAGGTGTGCTGTCAGCATAGAAAGGAGCATCAGAGACAAGAAGATCCTTGAAGCTTTCTGGTTTACCAGCCTAAGCCCAAAGTCCATCAAACTCTGCCTCAAAGTATGATAGAGAGCAATCGAAGGAGACATGTAACATGGCCCTCTGGTCTCCATACTTATTTGCAAAAATGTGCATGCACACACCCATGCACATGTGCAAACACACACACATGAATACATGCACAAATTTAAAATCCTCACCCAAATTTTTCTAGAATGAACATGTGCCATTTTGCAAACTGGGTATACCCAAAAGAAATCCAATAGTAAATAAATCCTTTTAACATAATTGTGCAAGGTAATAAAATACAAGATAAAAGGATTTCTCATCTTTTCTTCTGTCATTAACATTTTTTGCCATGGGAAGTCTTGCTGCTGTGACACTGGGACACACCTCTTATTAAAAAGTAGAACAACAAGGCTAAAGAGATGTCTCAGAGTTAAACATGGGCATTGCTTCTTTCAGATTACCTAAATTCAATTCTCATTACTAAGTTTGAAGAGCATAATAACCTTTAACACCATTTCCAGGAAATCTGATAGCTTTTCATGTCCTCCATTGGTACCAGAACTTAAGTGTGCATAGCTGCACAAGCAGACACACATAATTAAAAAATAAAAATCTGTCTTAAAAAGATTAGAACATGATATAGTGATTTAGCTCTGTAATATCTTTGCCTAGTATGCAGGAAGTCTTGGAGTCAATAACCAGTAGCAGATGGTGCATGCCTCTAGCCCCAGCATTTTGGAAGTAGATAGACACAGGAAGGTGTGAAATTTAAAGTAATTTTCAGCTATGTAGTAAGTATGAAGCCCATCTGGGCTAAATGAAAACTACTGTCAAGACAAGCTGTAAGGTTTTGTTGAACACTGTTATTAAACAAGTAGGGAGAATGATGGCTACACCTCAATACTGCTGGAAAATATGTGGTTGTTTCTGTCTGGCATTAAACACCTATAAATCTTGAATTCCATGAATTATGCACACACAGCAGTGTGGAAATCTCAGTGTTGTAATGGAAAGACACAAACATGAAAGTGAAGTGACAAAGGATCTGGGTAGGGCTACATGGTTCCTTCTCTATAACCCTATGTCTAGAGAAAAGCAAACCAACATTGGCATTTACAAAGGAAGTAACAACCTAAAAGTTAAATTTGCATGCATGTATCATGTAAGATTGTGTAGCTGTGTAAAGAATGGGTTGCTATCTACTGCTTTGAAGGAAATAGCAAAAGGGATATATTGGGTCCAGACTGATCAAACAATGAATAAATAAACATCCTATTTCTTAACTTTTATTTTATGGCTGTTGAACAGTGAAATGAACTGTGTGTTTCCAATAGACCCTGTCTATAGTTTTGATTGTTTTTCTCAAAGGGACATCTAGAAAAAGCTAAAGGTATTGCTACAACTTAGGAGAAGGGTGCTAACATAGTATAGTTGTAGCTATGGAAAGCCAAAGAAGAAAAGAAGAAGCTCTCTGCTTTGTCTCTCTATACTGATAAATTGAGCATCCCTGAAATCAGAAAATGAAGATAGAATGAATAAATAATGAGATGTATGTTGTGTGTAAAGAAAATTAAGCATCACCACACACACACACTTCACAAACAAGGCCAATTATAATGAAATAAATAGCAATTAGTCTGGGCAAAAACTTGATAAAGGTTTTAAAGTAAACAGAAACATGTGATTGCCTACCTACTTTGAAACTTTGAAAGTTTTCTTCCCCCTCCCTACAGATAGTATGATGTTGTCAGGTAGCCCAGGCTAGGTTCAAACACTCTATGGAACTTGACATGCCTATATGGTTCTTATCCTCATGCCTTTTATTTCTGGCACTATAATTGTGAGCCACCATGCCTAGATTTAGTTTTAAATATATTTTATTAATTTATTCATACTACATCTCAGTTGTTAGCTCATCCCTTGTATCCTCTCATTCCTCCCTCCCTCCCATTTTCCCCTTACTCCCCTCCCCTATGACTGTGACTGAGGGGGACCTCCTTCCCCTGTATATGCTCATAGGGTATCAAGTCTCCTCTTGGTAGCCTGCTATCCTTCCTCTGAGTGCCACCAGGCTCCCCATCCATGAGACATGATCAAATATGGGGCACCAGAGTTTGTGTGGAAGTCAGGCCCCACTCTCCATATGGAAACAGTCTAAGTGTCCCTCAGTAGAAGAATGGATAAAGAAACTGTCATATATTTACACTGTGGAATACTACTCAGCTATTAAAAACAAGGAATTCCAGAAATTTGTGGACAAATGGATTGAACTAGAAATTATCATAATGAGTGAGTTAACCCAGAACATGAAAGAGTCAACTGGTATATACTCACTTATATCTGGACACTAGCTGAAGGGGCATGTCCCTTGAAAGTCTTCACTCACCAGGAAAGTGGGACAGAGGGGAGGACATACTATTGGGACTCTAGGTGAGAGAAGCATGGGAGAATGGGGAAATAGAAGGATCCAGAGGGTCTTAAAAACCTAGAAGAAGAACATGATGATGGGCAGATCTGGGCCCAGGGGTCCTGCTGAAACTATGGCACCAGCCAAGGACAATATGTACAGTAAACTTTGAACCTTTACCCAGATCTAGCCATGCCTAGATTTATACAGTACTGAGGATTTATCCTGCATGCTATGAAAACACTTACAAACTGAGAAACCTCCTCAGCCCATTATTTTATTCATGCAGTAGAAAAGTAAGGTAAAAGGATTTATGATTCTTTTCATTCTCTCAGTATTCTCGAGGAAACCAGTTGTTTGTACACATTTTTTTTGCCATTTTCCATCTCAATGCCCTGGAAATCCCTAAAACAAAGAACAGTCATCTACTTTGAGCTTCCTAATTGACAAATATATTCCTCAGCAAGAAAAAGTATTTAAAAATTTAAGGAATAGTGAGGTAAGGAAGCCAAAAGGTGGCTTGTCATTCATTCAACAAACTGAAGCTGATGATCTGTCATAGTAGGCAGTGTGCCAACTACCAGGGACAGAAAGGAAAATGGACATAACACCATCTCTCTTTTCAAAGGCAGGTCATTCATAATCAAGGAGGCTAAACAGACATTCTGTGTGGACCTGAAGATGTGCTAGTAAAAAGGGATCATGGACTTGGCAGCTCATAGAATCACAGAGGAGACAAGCCTCTGGGTATGTCTGTGAGGCATCATCTAGAGGAAGCTAACTGATATTGGAACACCAACACTGAGTGTGGGCTGCTCTGTCCCATGGGCTAGAGTCCTGGAAGACAAAGCAGGAGAAAATGAACTTAGTACCAGCATTCATGTCTCTCTGTTCTCTGACTGTTAATGCAATGTGACAACTGCTGCAAGATTCTGCTACCATGCTGCCATCTCCACTGTGATGGGTTGGGCCCTCACACTGTGAACTGGAATCAACCTTCTACTTAAAAATTTTTCTCAGATATTTTGTCACAACAGCATGAAAGACAACTAATACAGAAGGATAATGTCTCCTCTACCCAGGGAAAGGATGCATTGAGGAGTCCAAGAGGAAGATGAGGTACACCAAATATCACGTAAGTGCTAAAGTTTCAGTAGAAGAAATACGACTAGGTAGCAAAGGTTGACATGTAAAGAAGTGCAAGTTGGGAGAAGTATTTGTGATGCTCCCTGGTTTCAACCTTAAGACAAAGTAGCTGTGTGTGGAGAGCTGCGAGGTGCCGTGCCTTAACAAGGTGCAGGTTTCCGCCATCCCGATGGTGAGCGCTCTCTAAGATAAACAAGTCCTTATATGGCAAAAGGCTGTGCAAGGGTAACTGGTGATCTGATGACAAGCAGTCTTGCTCTGATGCAGACCTATGAGGAGGAGACACCTGGCATGAGCTGATTGGCCCTTGAGTTGTACTTAAGCGTGGCCCTTCCATTCTTCGGGGCCATTCTCACTGAGCTTAATCCTGAGTAAAGATCTCGAGAAGAAGTCTGGTTGTTGGTGTCTTATTTCCGCTGGACGGTGCGGCACCGACAGCTGTGTAATGGAGACTCCCATGAAACAATGTAAAACAAGGTCAGGATCTTGGCTCTTTGTTCTATGAAAACCCCTTTCTTCTTCTCAGAGAGTATGGCAGGCATTAAAGTAAAACCACAGGCTGCTTTTCAAACTCTTCACTTGTTTATGGAAAATTTTAACAATTAATTTATGGTACTTTACACATGCTTTATGGATGATCAAGCCAGTCCTGGAGCATAAAGAAGTGGCATTGTCTTCTCACTTCCTGGTCTATGAACTTCAGTTGGACTGTGAGACAGACCTTGGCATAGTTTTAGGAATCTCTCACTCTATAAGCCATCCTTTGAGCTTGAACATAGGCATATTTAAAGTGGTTTCTACTGTAACACAGTTTAAAGTTCAGAGATTATCATAGATTGAAACATGCTGCCTCAACGCAGAGTTATTTAGTGGACTGAGAGATTTGAGCAGAGGAAATTAAGCCAGGCCTCATGCTTGAACTCTTTCTCACCTTCTTCATTCTTTTGCCCACCTGCCCTATAAATCTTCTAATGTGAGTTGAATAAGCTACCATGGCTCTTCCTCAAAGAAAATCTCAAAGACCAAAACCCCATTTCCCCAAAGTAAGATATAAACCCCAGGAATGTTGGTGTCTTTCTTCTTCCAAGAAGGCCACCACTGGCACAGTAGTTGGAAGGGAGGAACACCACGTAGATCATTGAGAGGAGTCTGAAAAAGACCTCCCTCCTTAGTAAGTTCTTATTTATGTAACCATAGCAGAAGGAATGAAGTCTAGAGACAGACTTGTGTCCATGGACTAGCAGATTATTGATACAATGATCACTATGAAATTGACAGAAAGAAATAGATGAAGCCCTATGAGCAGCTCCAGGACAAGCCCATGTCCTGCAAAAAAAAAAAAAATCACAATTCTGGCCGACTTATCAGACTTCCTTGAAGGAAAGAGCAGATAAGATAAATATTATAGGCAGGACTACATCCCAAAACTGGATCATGACTTCATTCTTATGCATACCACTGACTCTCTATTTAAACCTAGACCTTGTATCAGTACCAGAAAGGTAAACTAGGGGATGCCATTGTGTCTTTCTATTCATCTTTCCAGTGTAGACATGATAAATAAGTCTTTCTTTCCCTTTTCACTATGTTCTTTTAATTGAATTACTGAAGATAGATGGGCAAATTTGGCTTGCTCAGGATCCCAGGACCCAGGATCTGACTCTAGTGTTATACCACTCCACTTCACATTTCTATATGCCTGCCTGTCCATAACTGAAGCTAAAAACCATCAAAATAAACACTTTACCCAAGGTTTTTTGAAGGATTTCATGTCTCATATATATGTCTTTTTTTTTCCCATTTTATTTTTTTTAATTAATTTATTCATATTACATCTTGATTGTTAGCCCTTCCCCTGTTTCCTCCCATTCCTCCCTCCCTCCCACTTCCCCCCTTCTCCCCTCCCCTATGTCTGTGATTGAGGGAGACTTCTTCCCCCTATGTATGCTCTAAGATTATCGAGTAATAAATATCTTCTACTGTCCCTTTCTATCTGTCTGAGCCTTATGAAGGAAGAGGGGATGTTTGTCTGCTTCTATGATACTAAATTCAATCATCTACCTAGCAATGGAGGCCTGTCTGGTTTTTTGTTTGTTTGTTTGTTTGTTTTATTTTCCTTTTTTTGAACCCAGAATTTTCATAGTTGTGATGTTATCCTTGTCATTGACCAATCATGCTACTGAGAAGCAGAGACACTGAAATTCTGTGTTATCAATTAAATATTAAAAGTAAACAATCTACTTTATTTCACATTGAATCAATTTGGGGTTTTTGAAAAACTTCAGGTAATTTCTTCTGAAAAAAAACTCAGTGAATGAGGAGTTCCACAGTTTGTGGCCTGAATGTCCTCAGAATCCCTGTTTCCATATATTTGGTAAACACCTTGGCCCTTTGGGCAGGTGGTGGTACCATTAAGAGCTTGGGAACAGTCTTTGGTATCAGGCTGTGCCTTTAAAGAGAGTAACAGAAACTTCACACTTCTTTCCTTCTCTTATTCTATTATTGTAAGCTAAATGACTTTTTCAGGTCTCCACAGTATAATGTGTTGCTTTACTACTGGCCCCTCAAAAAGGTGAAATATTTGTCATGTATGAAACAGTTTAAAATTATGAGTGGAAATAATCCGTTCCTTTTTTCTATATTTTCTGGGTCTGATGTACATATGTGTATACATTTTTATGTATAGTTATAGACATTTGTTGATACATATGTACAAGAAGGCCATGGCTTATGTCAGCAATTATCCTGTGTCATTTTTCCACCTTCCTGTCATCATTCCATGGAGTAGAAATTCAGCATATATAAATTGTCCTCACAGAAGACTTCACAAGGATATGGGAGAAGAAATGAGAACTATAGTGGCATGCCGGACAAAGATCAGCATTTTACAAAGATATTTTTAAACACTGAGAACCTGTTAGACTCAGAATAAATTAATACAATAAAATAAAATGACATCCTGTGATACTTGACACTGTATAAAAATAGGGACTTCCAGGGTACAAGCAATAATAGGCACATTCTTCAAAGCCTAGCTAATCACACTCCAGCTAGCAATGAGCAGATGTGCTCTGTGTTTTAGACAGAACTGTGGGCCACAAGGCTCTAGTGTCTGGGTCTTTTAGTCCAGAGGAGACACTATCATATAGAGCACAAAGTGTATCTGACATCAAGCCATCCAGCCACTCCACTGAACATTATCAGATCTGAACACAGGTCATCTGACCGATCCGTGGAAGTATTCCCTTATTCTCAAACGTCAGAGGTCTCAACCTATAGCCACTCACACATGAGCTACTCTCTATGGCCAGTGAAGGACACAAGAAACTACTACCCAATGCCAGAGACAGCAAAACCCGTGGGGGGAAAAGTAAGCCAAAATAATAGGTTATCTTCAGAACCCAGTTTCCCAAAGCTACCAGACCTGGAAACTCAAACACAACTGTGACACAAGAAAATGACCTCAAATCCTTAATAATGAAGATGATAATGGAGGAAATGAATAGGCTGTAACCAAATACAAGAAGATACAGCCAAGCAGATTGAGGACCATGAGAGGCCAATGACAGAAGCCTATAGAGAAGAAATGAAGAAATCACTGGGAAAAAGTTAGGAATGTGCTAATAATCAGGTAAAGGAAATCAACAAAATGGTTCAAGATCTGAACATGAAAATGGAAACAATGATAAAAGCACAAATTGAGAAAAGCCTCTAAAGAGAGAACTTAGAGAAGAAAACAGGAAGTGCAGAGATAAGCATCACCAACAAAACATAAGAGATGGAGGAAAGAAACTCATGTATAGAAGACACAATGGGAGAATTTGACACACTCATAAAAGAAAATGTTAAATTAAAAAATTTCCTGGCACAAAACATCCAAGAAATCAAGGACACCATAAAAAGATAAAACTAAAGAATAATAGGAATAAGATGTCCAGCTCCAAGGCCCAGAAAATATTTTCAACAAGATCATAGAAGAAAGTTTCCCCAATTTAAATAAAGACATGCCTACAAACATACAAGGGGCCTATATAACACCCAATGGAGTAGACCAGAAAAGGAAATCCTCCCGGTACACAAAAATCAAAACACAAAATGTACAAAACAAAGAAAAATATAAAGTTATCAAAGGAAAAAGGCCTCTCAACCAACAAAAACAAAAACAAAACAAACAAACAAAAAACCCAAGGCATGATGGTTTCAGTGCAGAATTCTACCAGACCTTCAAAGAGGAGCTAATACTGGTACTCTTCAAACTACTGCACAAAATAGAAATGGAAAGTGTTAGGATCTGGGTGATCTGCTGAAGAAAGACCCCACGGCAGTATGAAAAAAAAAAGAGTGTTTTTATTCTAGCATCCTAGGATAACCTCTCTCCTCTATAGGGTGACCCCAAAAATGAGCAAGCAGACTCTATTGATAGACAGTTTTAGGGTTTATGACAAGCTTTAGTTAATTGGTCAGAATTGAGTCAGAGTGTATGAGGGGATTCAGGACTGGCTATTTGTTTGGTTACTGGGGACCTTTTGAGTCACTGAGGATTGGCTCTTACTCAGGAGTTGGCTTTTAATTTGATTGGATGGGGCCAGCAGTGTTCATTACCAAGGCCATGAAGTAATAAAACATGGTAACTAGTCATTTTGTTCTATATGCTGATCAGCTGCCCATGAGCTGTTTATAACTTGTAGTTTTTCCAAGAATTGTTAGAAACTTGGCCTAGTTAGGAAGAGTGAAAACCTGAAGCTTGTCGTGGAGTTAGCCTAGTAAAGCAAATTGGCGTCTTTTGAGGGGGGATGTCTGGGGTCCCTAGTGGAGGTCCCTTCAGAAAGAAAATTATAAAATTCATACTATGAGTCCACAGTCACATTGACACCTAAACCTCACAAAGACCCAACAAAGAAAGAAAATTTCAAACCAATTTCTCTTATTAACATTGATGCAAAAATACTCAATATAATATTCACAAACTGAATCCAAGAATACATCTAATGTATTGTTCACAATTACCAAGTAGGCTTTATCATAGGCATGCAGGGATGAGGCAATATTTGGAAATCCATCAATATAATCTGTCATAAAAGCAAAGTGAAAGAAATCTACATGATCATTTCCTTAGATGTTGTAAAAGCATTTGACAAAATCCAACATTCGTTCATGTTTGAAGTCTTGGAGAGACTTGACACACCTAAACATAATAAAGGATATATATAGCAAGACAATGCCAACATCAAACTAAATGGAGAAAAACTCAAGGAAATATCACTAATATCACAACGATTCTGAGATTCCATCTTTTTAAATGAAAGGTAAAGTACTATTTAATAAAATATTTCTATAATGCATTTTTTAAAAAAAATACAGTCAGTTTTTACTAAAAATTACTGCTGTATTAGAAGACACTTTATAACAGGTTCAAGTTCAAAAGCAAAATTAAGAGAATGTTGCTACAATAAGGAAATACCTTCTTTACTCATATTTTTAAAAATTTTGTCTTTGTTTTTATAGCAAGCATTACAGAATCCCACAACTATGCAACATGTTTCTGAGTTCATTTTTAAAAAGTCAATTAACTGCCTTAAAGGCTGTCAGAAATCACAGCATTAACCTCATACATACTTTTTGATGCTAACATATTTCTAATCATAAAATATGGTATATTTTCTTTTTTGGTACAATATTTATTTATTTATTTGTGTGTGTGCATGCACGTGCATGTATGTGTGTGTGTTTGCATGCATGTGTGAGTGCATGTGTGTGTGTGAGAGAGAGAGAGAGAGAGAGAGAGAGAGAGTGTGTGTGTGTGTGTGTGTGTGTGTGTGTGTGTGTGTTTGAGTATATTTCATGTTTGTTCAGTGTCTGAGAACCCCAGAGATCTGCAGTTATCCTGTAGATGGCACCTCCCATCAGTCACTTCCTCTATGTCTCAGCTAATATCAGATTGCTGATCTCAGTATCACTTTGCTTATCATCTCTACTATTAGCTCCAAACCATAAGGGTCATGAATGACACAAAGAAGGCATCAGGGCATAAAACACAGAAGCAGGTTAAGTTTGGGATTGAGGTAACATAACACTCCTCGGAATGTAGAAAAAGTTAAATATATATACATATTTATTTCAAAAATCTACTAGGCCTCCAGGAATAAGAGGTTACTGCCAGTTCAATTAAATGAATGTATTGTAGATAAAGAAACTGTGGTACATTTATAAAATGAAGTAGCTATTAAAAACAAGGAAATCTTGAAAACTACAGGCAAATTTATGGAACTAGAAATGATCATCCTAAGAGAGGTAATCCAGACCAAGAAAGACACACATGTTGTGTTCTCACTTATAAGAGAATTTTAGACCAACATAGATGTCCTTTGAGAGACTCTACCCAGTGGATGGTTAGGACAGATGCTGGGACTAGCTTCTGGAATCTGGGTGGACTGATGAGAGTGGTGTGGAATAATGAGGTGATAAAAGGACTCTAGGGGTTCAGGAGCCTCACAAGGAAACCACCAAAGCCTGGACCCAAGGATCCCTACAGAAATTGTTGCAGCAACCAAGGACAAATGCAATAAACCTAGATTCCTTGCTGAGATATTGTCAATGGACAGTCCATTCTTTATGATTGTAGGGATAGTGGGAACTGATATGAACTCTGGTGCCCTCTATTTGATAACTTTTCCTTGGTTGTGTGCCCAGGTGCCACACAGCTGAAGCAGGCTATCTGGATGAGACCTGATAAGGCTGTGGTCCTTTACTGGGGGAGAAGTTCTTCTTCTGGCAGAGGTCTATCAGTGGGAAATGGGGTGAAGAGGGAGGGAGGGAGGGTGGGACTGGGAAGATACAAGCAAGGGGATAACAATAGTGATATATCTGAACAAATTATAATAAATTCAAATAAATAAAAAAAAAAGAGAACTGAGTTTGTACCTCTACTTGCTGGCTGCTTGCCTAGGTTCAGTCACACAAGCTTCTTTCCTCTTGTCTTAGTTACTTTCCTGAACAGTAAAGTTATATCATTATAAATACAGCTTATGAAAAAAAGCATGTGTTTGGGGGCTAGTTTATAATTTCAGAGGCTGAGTCTATGATTATCATGATGGAGGATATGGCAACAGGCAAGCAAAATCTGTTGGAGCTGGGAATTTACATATGATCCACAAATTGAGTCAGACAGGCGAGCACTTGCTGTGAGAATTTTCAAACTCAAAGCCTAACCCTGGCTCAAAGACCCCTGGATATGCATTTCCTCCAAGGCCACAACTATTACAACAAAGAACACACCTCCAAATCCCATAATTCCACTAACTAGGGACCAAGCATTTCAATATCTGAGCATAAGGGGGCATTGTCACCCAAAAGACTACATGTTGGGAAACAGCTGTCAGTGTGGTTGACTGCAGAGATAGTGGCTGCTTCTCTGTAGCCCTGAAGTCCTTGGTGTGGTTGACTACAGAGACTGGCTGCTATTCTGTAGCGCTGAAGTCAAGGTCCTTGAAGACACTTGACACTGACCTTGAAGTCATTCCTTGTCTTTCTTAATGAAAGTTTCCCTAAATCCCATGAGGCCCTTGCCAGTTTTCTAATAGGAACATTGTTTGAAAATATCTAAAAATATAAAGTTCTTCTTTAAAAAGCTTTCTGAAATAACCATTAGGGAAATTGATTACTTTTTTTTTCTCACTTTATCCAAGGGCTCATTACTCTAAGGAGTCTGAACAGTAAAGGGGAATGTGGAGGAAGGGAGGGAATGAAGCTATAATGGGAAGTTATGATGCTAGCAAGTCATGACCTTTCTTTCAGGAAGGATGGAGAAATAAAAATTATTAGTAGGAAAGAATGAATTTATCCACTGTCCAGGAAGTACCACACATATGCACCTTTTTTTCTCACCAAAAATAGCCTCTTCTTTTCTCTTCTTTTTCTGAAACAGGAAATAAACTGTTGCACAGTCATATGTGTGTCCATATATGAATGTATGTATGTATATGAAAACATTACATATATCTCCACTTAGGCTCTTTTTCACATATCTCAGCATGCATCTTTTATCATTTTATATAATACCAACATTCCTGAAAACCACTTAATAAATGCAATTTATTTTTGATGGAAGGAAGTGAGGTCCATAGTTACAATCAGTTTGTTATAGAGTTCTTATATGTAAATTCCTTTACCCAACCTTAGTATTCATATTAGTTAAGTGATGTAAATTCTTTGCAGATAAAGACTGCCTAAAACACTATGTAATAAAGTCTTCCATTCAGCTTATAAAATAAAGCACTTGTTGGGGCTAGAAAGATGGTTCTGAGAATGTGAGGACTTGGTAGGTAAGCAAGAGTACCTCAGTTTTAATCTCCAAAACCCACATAAAAGCTGAACATGGATAGCTTGAAGATGCAAAACCGAGGGTGAACACAGGAGATTGCAGAAAGCTCACTTTATATCTAATCTAGTTGAAATGATGAGCTTCGTGTACAAGAAGAGTTCTTGTAAACGAAAGAAAGAAAGAAAGAAAGAAAGAAAGAAAGAAAGAAAGAAAGAAAGAAAGAAAAGAAAATATAGAAAGAGCAAAAAAGAAATGGGGAGCCCAGAAGAAGGCTCTGAAGGTAATAGCTATTGTGATACATGGATGTCAGTGTGTGTTTGGTCTTGGATTCCCATGATGAAAGGATAAAACATCCAACATCCACATGTATACCTTGGCATGTCTCTCTCTCTCCCTCCTTCTCTCTCTCTCTCTCTCTCTCTCTCTCTCTCTCTCTCTCTCTCTCTCTCTCCCTCTCTCTTTCTCTCTCTCTCTCTCACACAAATACTCACACACACAGGGAATTTGACAAAGTTTGATTGCACTTTTTCAGTTTGAATGCTCCAATCATGTTAAAAATCCCCCACCCTTGGGATTCCACTGATTGACTTTTAAAAGGTCCTGTGAGCTCTCACTGCTTTGTCTAAGTGGTCACCATTTTCTCTAAGTGGTGACCCCCCTCAAGCTAGATTTCTGCAGGATAAATGCTCATTGCTGCTTGCATACTATTTGCATCTGGGGTCTATCCTTCCATGCATTTTGGACCTTAACACCCACACCCACACCACAGTACCAAGTACCATAATCTAGATTATATTTTTATATTTTTACTAGTAGCCAGACACAGTTCAGAGAGACTTCTTTATCTCCACCAACACTAGAAAAAGATGTTTTGACAAGATGCCATTTCTTTTTTAACACATTTTTATTGAAAATTAAAATAATTCATATTACATCTCACTTGTTATCCCATCCCAGGCATCCTCCTATTCCTCCCTCCCTCTTGCTTTCACTCCATTCCTCTTCCCTATGATTGTTACTGAAGGGAACCTCCTCCCCCTGAATATTATGCTAGGATATCAAGTCTCTTCTTGGTAGTTTCCCATCCTTCCTCCTAGCACCATCGGGCCTCCCCATCAAGGGGACATAGCCAAATATGGGCACCAGAGTTCATGTGAAAATCGGTCCTCAGTCTTCATTTAACTGTGGAGAATGTTCTGTCCCTTGGATAGAACTGGGTAAGCTGGTGGGAATGCAGACTAGTGCAGCCAACTTGGAAATCTGTCTGGCACTATCTCAGAAAACTGAGAATAGGGCTTCCTCAAGACCTAGCTATTCCACTCCTCAGAATATACCCAGAAGATGCTCCACCACACAAGAAGGACATATACTCAACCATGTTCATAGCAGCCTTATTCATAATAGCCAGAACATGGAAACAGCCTAAGTGTCCCTCAGTAGAAGAATGGATAATAAAAAACTGTGGTACATTTATAAGATACCATTTCTAAAGCCAAGACTATGAAAATGAGCAAGGAGGAGTAGGTCCAGCAATCAGATGTTATCTCCTATCATTTTCTGATAGTGGCACCATATCTTTGCAAGAGATAGTGCAGGGTACCTGCTGTCAGCCTATGCCTGTGTGAAGCTGATGTCACTCACCATGCTGCTTAAAGGTCTTTGTTGCTAAGATCTGGCCATCCAAAATAGTTCTAGCTATCACCACTATTTGTATAATGCATATGTGGACATAACAACTTAAATTTAGACTTTCCTAGAACCACTAGAGAGAAAGTGATGCCTTTTTTCCTGGATACTCAGTCAAGCTGTTATTGTGGGAATGGTTTATAATTAGTGTTGTGGTTTGAATGTGAAAGGTTTACCACAGGGTCAAGTACTGAATGCTTGGACTCCTGTTGGTAATACTATTTGAGAAGCAAGAGCCTTCCAACAGCATACCAATGAGTGCTGGAATTATGTTTTATAGGACAATTTCATTTTCAGATGTCTCTTACTCCTCCCATCTTCTGATTACTGACTAGTGATGTGATGTGATAGACCAGGTCCTGCTGTCATGCTTTCCTCACTATTATGGACTCCAGTTCCTCTAGGGCTGTCAGAAAAGCTTTAAGCTTTAAGCTGCTTTAGTCATAGTATTTATTAATACCAATAGAAAAGAAACTAGAACAATTAGGTCACCTCCATATAGAAGGAACTTTATGGCAGAGAAGCAGACAAACGGTGAGATTGAGTGACTGAGGAAGAAGGAAAGAGAAAAAGAAATAGAGTGGTAGAGTGGTGGGACGATGGAGCAAGGGAAGTCAAGGTTTCTCATTTCATTCCTTTGCTTTGATTCTTTTTTTTTTTTTTTTTTTTTTTTTTTTTGGCCTAAGGCAACCAGAAGAAGGCTTATTTCATCTTAAAATTCTAGACCATAGTCCAGCAATGAGGAAATGGAAGCATCTGAGCCCACTTGGGAACGGGATGGAGACCACACATGAGTGCCTGAGACATTCTCCCCAGGCTCTTCTAATGAGATGGGTTTGGGTCTGAGTTTTCTCAGAACCTGTTCCTTCTGTTTTACTTTTCCATTTCCCCATTTTTTATTTTATATTTTCTATACCAGATGTCAGCACAATGTCATCATTTTGGAGAAATTGTTCTTGAACCTCCAGTCTGGGTCCATTGTAAAAAAATTGAGCACTCCATTCACCAAGCATTTCTATTTTGTAGCGTAGTAATTATAATTCCATTTGATTCCAATGCTTGCTAAATTATTTTCTTAATTATTCTCACTAGTAGAACATGCAATTTATAAAATCAGAGACATTGTCTATCTTGATCACACAGCATCCTTCTGGTCTAAATAGAATGTGCTTTGATGATGATGATGATGGAGATGATAACCCAGATTTATGTGGGTCTTTGAGCCTCAAAAAACTTTTTGTCGGTTATTTTAAATTCTTTTCAACAATCCATATTTTTCTATCACATATTGCTGAAAGCATTATGTAATGTTGTAATGTTATGTAGAAATAAACAGTAGTAAAAGTTTTCTTTTTTTTTCCTAAATGAAACATCAATCTTGATGTTCATCTGTTTCACTCACTGATGCTCATGACCTTGGGATAACTAAAAAACTCCATTCTGTACCAGAAACTCTCCTTAGTAGCCACTGGCCTCTGCCCTAAATTCCAAGGAATCTGCACCAGAATGGTTTAACTGCTATGACATAATTAATCATTTGTCATGGCTTCTATTAAACTCTATGCTACTGTATATAAGGAGTAAGATCACTTTTGTCCTTCTGCAGAGGGGAAGATAGACAGATTCTTATGTAGCTGAGGTGAGTAAAACAGTTTCTCATGAAACTGAAAATTCCACAGAAATGAGATCATTTGGGTTTTTACCTGTAATATCCTTTCCCTTATCCCATTCTTTGTGTCATAAATTTGTTTCCTTTCTAGCTGTTTTTAATATATGCAGCTAATTACAATTTCAAAGACAAGTCTCTGGTCATATCCCTGAAGTCTGGAACCCCATAGCAACCTCAGAAGATGGGTTCAACATTTCAGTGGCTGCTGACATAGGGAGGCTGCCTCTTCATCTATTGGAAGCTTATGCACAAGGGTTTACAGGGTGTCTCTATCTGTGTTTGCAAAATCTACATTTAATTCTTTGTGCCTGAATACACAGACTTATATGCATATGTCCTCAGAGCATCTGGCTCAATGTGCACACAGCTCCTATTCTACTTGAGTCAGCTCTATAAAACAATACTCACAGGAGGATGGGACATTTACCAGGGGACATGTGATTTTGTCATGTAGCCCCAGGCTCCTGGCAGCAGAGAAGAAGTCACATAGCCCACAGAGGCACTGGCATGCACCAGCCAATCCCAGTTGGGGTCACATAACAAGTTGCTCCTGGTCCCACTGGGAAAGATGAGACAATCACCCACTAATGCAACCATGTATGTCCTAATGCCTCTAGACTGTACCTCCCTTGATAGGCCATTCAGCACCAGCCTATTCAGTTATGCCCTGTATTTGCTTCTTAGCCAGACCAATCAAATTAGAAGATAACATACCCTCTTAGAAGCCCCCTAGTTCTCTATAAAAAGGTTTAAGCTCCTTTGGCCTGGTTGCTGCTATTTTGTATGGATATTTGACCACAGCATGCAGACTGTTTCTTCAGAATAAATGTTCCTTGTGTTTACATACTATTTGACTCTGAGGTCTCTTAGCTATTGTCTCCCTCTTCCATGTATACATGGAAAACAAACAAACTCCTTTTCACCCTAGATAGCTAGCAATGCTGGTAAATATAATTTTACTGAAGTCCACCTTTGTGAGGCCAGATCTGTTTAAAGATTATACATGAGGAATTGCTTATAGGAGCATAGGAGACCTCAAAAGAAATCCATCATTGTAAAATCCAACCCTATCATGGATGATGATCGCAGGGAAGTAGCTATTGAACACTGCCTTCAATGAACCATCTATTACTTCCTTTTATTCCCCAAAATTCACTTGCAGTTTAGGAGGCAGGTGGAGCTATAAAAGCTACAATCTCAGGTGAGGGTCTGCTGAGTCTTATCCATCTACTAGTGAGTGTCAATTACTCCACTACCAACATTATAGACCTGACTTCCTCTGTATTGTTCTAATCTAGTTTCCAAGGCTACTGGATGTTCAGTCTTGTTATGACCTGAGGAAAAGGCTGCATACAACAGCTAATGGAAAACAGGTCATGGTCGATTTAGTCTAATATCAAACAGAAAAGCTGGGGAATGACCAACCAGTAGGTAGGGACTTGCCCTTTATTAAAGGCAAAGATCAAATGTGTTTAGTCAGAATACTAAGAGCAAATTTAGGATTCAATTCCAGGGAAGACAAGCTGAGCAATGGAAAGATGTGATTCAATCCAGCAATTCAGAGGCAGGGTGTATTTCACTAAGTGCAAGTGCAAGTTTAGAGGCTTGGAAATGAAGTTGTCCTCACAATGCTGGCTTTCTTATGTAAAATGATTTCTATGCCTTCTCAATGAAAAGCTACCTGCACACACAGAGATTAATAAAGGGAAAATCTCTTTGATACAGCATGGGCCCGGCCCCAGCTGATGTAGAAAATTTTGCTAGCTTATGTAAACCATAGTCCATATATTTCACACATGATGCCATCCTTAAATCTTTCTCAGATTCCAGCTCAAGGTTACACTTTGAATAATTTAAACAGAGATAGGAGCCAGATGAATCTACACAGCAAAAATATTGCCAGAATTATTTCTTAAGCACACCAGTGTTGTTCTTTTCAAATAATTGTTAAAGTGGTTTTTTTTTTTCTTGCTAACCTGGAAGAAGTATGCTTTTACTGATAAAAGTACAGGGAACTTAATGGTGGTTTTGATCCAATGCTGTCCCTTTAAGCTATCCCATAGATTCATATTCTTTGATACAAGGATGGGTCTCAAGGCAGGTTGTTGGTCAGGGTTGTCTCCTCTTATTGTGATGTAGGAGCCTAATTAAAGGTCAATCTTGGTGAATAATCATTAGCAGAAAAATTCTAGGCAACTCTTTACTTCAGTTATGGTACAAAATTCTCTTTCCTAGAGTTTCTAGCAAGCCTGATTGGTATGCTAAGATGAGGCATATTAAAGGAAGCTTCCTTTAGCTAAATTCTACTTTGTATACATTAATTTTTGCTAAGCAAATTTCTAGTAAATCCTTCACAGCATCAATTTTATTACTTCAAGTTTCTCCTGCATAACTTAGATCCAGAATCACATAGACAGTAAAGGTTCTAAACCTACAGATATGGAACCCAGGAACCTTGCACAAAACATATGAAAAGAATAGGAGACATCCGTTCATGCACTCATTCAGGAGAACATGCAGAGGGATGCCAAGTGTAAAGTTTGAGTTTCTTCTTCTGTTGCTTTCCCCCTTAATTTTTGAGGCAGGTTCTTCCACTGAATGTGGATCTCACTAATTCAGTGAGTTAGTGTGGGTAACCAATCAGCCTCAAGGATCCTTTACCTGCCTGACTGAAAGCCGAGGTTGAAGGTAACCACTCACACATTTGTTTTCAATGGAAAAAAGGAATACAAAAAAAGGGTTCTCATATTTGTGGAATAAGCATTTGTCCACTCTGCTATTTTCTCCAATTGATTCATTAATTTCATTCAAAGCAGCAAATATCACAGGAAATACTTACTGGGATGCTATAACAAAATACTACAGACTGAATGGCTTAATCTATAGATATGTTGTTGCATTTCTAGAGGTGTGAATTGAGGCTCAACGTCACAATGACTAAGCTTATGTGGAAACCTCTTTCCTTTGTAATTAGCTGCTTTATACCTGTGTCCTCCCTATTTCTTCCTCTTCTTGCTTAATTAAATCTTCACTTAATGATAGTCTTTGAGCTAAGGACTTGTTTCCACACATAGTCACATTAAGAGTGCTTCAATATGTAAATGTGAGATTTAGGGCACACAATTAGTCCATAACAGTCCACATTAGTTTAATTTTCCCTTAAGGTGTTACTTGTAGACATATTCTCCCCATACTCTGAAGTAGAGCTTTAGGATGCACACACAAATCAGTCACTTGAAGTATGATGACAAAATTTCAAGAGAATTTATAAGTGTCCAAGGCTGGGAGTTGTATGAGCTAGTAAAGTTCTTTGACATGACAACCTGTGTGTTCTTTCCCTTTCAGTTGCAAAAAGCCAAGTATGGCAGCCCATTCCTATAATCTCAGCTTTGGGGAGAAGGAGACAAGGATGTTTGGGACTGTTGACCTGCCAGTCTAGCTAAATCAATAGGTTTTACCTTCAGTGAATGACCACATCTAAAAAATAAGGCAGATATCACTTGAAGAACGGCATCAGAAATCATCCTCTGGCCTCCATATCTAAGCATACACATATGCTTATAAATTTCTAACACACATGCACACACACTCATACACATACAGAGAGAAAGAGATGGGCAGAGACAGAGACAGAGAGACAGAGACAGAGAGACCGAGAGACCACACAGGTACAATGAGAAACAAAGAAATGCAAGAGGAAGACTGTTCTCTAGTAAGAGCTTCTGATACAGGTTTACAGCATGAAGGTGTGCCCTGCCTGTTTTAAACAAAATGGTGTAAGAGGAAGTGTCAGAAAGAATGAAGAGTAGTAAGTCAGTTGATCTGTCTATTGTAAAATGATGGTTTATATAATAAAATAAAGGTCATTTTCCTAATAAAGATTTAATTTCATTAAGATAGCCAATTACAGCACTTAGGCATAAATATTTCATTAATGGATATATGTGGAATGCAAATGTGATGAGAAAGGACAGAATGAATAGCAAAATATTACACAGATTGGAAATGATGCAATACTTTAAGAGGTTTGTCAATATTACGCTTTACTGGGCAAATACAGCTGTCCAATTTTTGGAGATTATATACTGCTTCTGCAAAAATAAAGATTCAGTAACTATCAAGTGCAAGCATCATGCAATCCATCATCCAAGCAAAAGAGCTGTCCTTGTAAAGTGTGGACTGGAAACAAATGTTCTTAGGTGTAATACCTTGTTCAGAGAGCACATACAAACATTAATGTACTTATTCCTTTTTCTTTTTTAAAATACTTTAATTACATTTCTTTATTCATTTATTTATTGTGGAACTGGAATATTCATGTCAGTGTGTGTGTGTGTGTGTGTGTGTGTGTGTGTGTTTGTGTGTGTAGAAGTCAGAGGACATCTGCAAACATTTGCTTCCTCTTTTTGTTATGTGAGTCCCAGAGATAAAACAAAGATTATCAGTCTTGGCAGCAGATGACTTTACTCACTGACCTATCTTGACTTCCTAAATTTTATTTTAATTAGCATATTATATTTATACAAAATAGGTTTCCTTACATTTTTATGGGTGTCCAATGCATTTTAATCATGTTCATTTTGCACCACTGTTAATCTCTTCATTCATATTCTGCTTTCCAACTAGTGCCACTAATGCTTTCATACCAACTCTGATTCACTGAGGATCTAACCTGAGATCTATTTCCAGAATAACCACATTCCCAGTGACCTCAAAACTGAGGAAACTCTCTCTCTCTCTCTCTCTCTCTCTCTCTCTCTCTCTCTCTCTCTCTCTCTCACTCTTTCTCCTCCAAGTCACTATACAATGATATGATGCCTACCTGGACTTAGCTATAAATGGAAACTGTGTGTCCCTTTTTATCTAGAAAGAAATGTTGGTCCAACCAGTGTTGGCAAGGATTTGTGCAGGAGGCTCAGCTACCAAGACATTTAAAGCATAGTCAGCATTATTGCCTCCCTGCTCATGTTTGGAGAGGCACCTGAAGAAGTACGGAAGGCATGGGATGGAGGCAGCGAGACTGGAAGGTAGGATTCGAATCTGCCCCAGGTGAACCAAGGCTATTTGAAAATATAACAGGTTTCTGTGATTTGATTGATTGAGTTTTTTAAAAATCTGCCATAATAATAATTTACCTAACAATAAACATTTTTAGGCAATACTTCTAAATTAACCACAACACATTGGTGTCCAGTTAAATTCAACTATCCATTACCTTAAAAATCAGACTTTATTATAGTGAGGAGAATAGCTCTCAGAGAGATAACCCAGTTGATGCCTGCTGGAATTCAGGACTCTCTCTCTAGCTAAGAGATGCTGTCAGGTCTTTCTGGGATGGGCCCAACTATACAATTTAGCAACAAAACATTCAAAAGTATGATGGACAGGGCTTTCCTTGTTGAAGCCTAATTTGGCCCAAATAACCCAACTTGTTTCCTTGCTTTTCTCTTGAAAGTTTTCAGTTTTGCCTATAGAGGGAAATAGACTAGTTTTTGTTTGTTTGACATTGCTCAAACATGAGATTTCTGAAGATTTTTAAAAGTAACGGGGAAGGGGAGAACTGGTGGCACTCAGAGGAAGGATAGCAGGTTACCAAGAAGAGACTTGATACCCTATGATCATATACAGGGGGAGGAAGTCCCCCTCAGGCACAGTCATAGGGCAGGGGAGTAAGGGGAAAATGGGAGGGAGGGAGAAATGGGAGGTTACAAAGGATGGGATAACCATTGAGATGTAACAAGAATAAATTAAAACCCTATGAACATATACAGGGGGAGGTAATCCCCCTCAGGAACAGTCATAGGGGAGGGGAATAAGGGGAAAATGGGAGGGAGGGAAGAATGGGAGGATACAAGGGATGGGATAACCATTGAGATGTAACAAGAATAAATTAATAAAGGAGAAAAAAAAGAAAAAATTTTTTTAAAAATTAAAAAAAAAAACTATCCTCAGCTCAGAAACCCCACAGTTAGGTAAAGTCACTTAATTTAATGGTCCAATTGAGTTCCATCTCTGCCCCATGCATTTTCGTACATAAGTTATTCCCATCCAAGTGAGGAGGCTTTCTTCTGGGTGGGAGACGAGGGAAAAGAAGACTATACTATGCAGGAGGATCTGAGTTTACGTACTCTCCCTGATAACAGCAAAAAATTCAATTTGTAGCTAATATCACAGGCTTCTCCCACAGCATTTTCTTTATGAAATGGACCCCATGTCTCCATTAGCTCTGTTCTTTCTTTTTCAACTTTGCTCCCTGGAAAGGAATGTGTATATGTATATGGAGTTTAGTAGAAGAATTGGCATTAGTTTTATTATTTATTTATTTATTTATTTACTTACTTATTTACTAACTTACTTATAATCTTGAAACCTTTGTTCCAAGAGGGTCCATATGCAGTTTCTGGAAAGACTACTCAGAATGTCTTCTCAGACAATTCCAGGGGGTGTGGTATCAAGAGACAGGCAAAAGCAGGTGAGAATGAGTGAGGGTGGGAACAAGGCAGATATTTGATGACAGAAGGACAAGGCTGAAAGAAACAGTGCTCCCTAGAACTATATATCCTACACTGTCCTTGATAGCAGAAGCTGTACTGGTGGTTGTCCTATTGGAATCTGCCTCTTACACAGTTCTTGAGCAGAGGAGAACAGGTCTGTCTCTGTTTTGGATCTATTTCCCTCAGCATTGAAAGGCTGTATACACTTGTTCTATGTAATGTAAGGACTAGACAAACTCTATTTTGAAAAAGAAACTTTGTTTTGTGTTAATCCTAGCCAAGGCCTGAACTCAGATTTCAGGGAAAAAAAAACACAAAGTAGTTTAAACAGAAAATTTCCCCTAGTAACACAATAAGATCACCTTGGGAAAGCACCTGAAGTACAAAATTACCCTCTGCTGGTCAAGCCGGCCAGCAGATGTCTTGGCACATAGCAACAGCCAGGTAGTAGAAGGTAAGTGAAAGTTTCTAATGCCCACTGCTCCGATACATTCTTAGCCATTTGAAAACTGGCATGACTGCTTCAATCAATCTTTCTTATAGGCCAACTTGCACCTAGAACTGTTACCCAACAACAAAAATGCCAAGGCTTGGAACTCCCTGGTTGTAGTTTTTCTAAGCAATCATATACTGTACAACCCATTTATCTGTCTAAAACCTATAAAAGTCCCTCTCAGTTGAGACTCAGGGCCACTTCCCTCCGTCCGCTGTGTTAGTGCATAGGAGGTATAGCACGGGCTCAAGCCTGCCATAAAGAATTCCTTGAAATTACATTTAGTCTTGGGTCTTGTGAGGTGTGCTTGGGGGTCTCTCATGATTTGGATGTAACAGTGGCAAAGTAGAAGACGTTCTAGCCCCTAATTATGTCTTAGTGAATTTAATATTTAAAATATTTCCAAGTTGTTTTTTTCATTTATTTTCTTTATTTTTTTTGTTCTTTCCTTTTTATAAGTGTGTAGATAGATATGTGCATTTGCATATATAAGGAATCTGTTGTGTCTGAGGGGGTACACACGTTTATACATGTCTTTGGAAATCGGATGTCCATTGTAGAGTGTTTATCTTAATGGTTTTTCATCTTATATATCAAGGCAGAAGAACCTAGAAGTCGCCTTTCTGGCTAGTATGGCTACTCAGCTTTATTGGGTGTTTCCTTGTTTCTGTCCCCTACAACACAAGACATGTAGATTTTTTATGAGTTCTGGGGGTTTAGATTTACATCTTCACATACATCTGGTAAATGCTTTGACCGTAAAACAATTTCTACATCCCCTCAAAAGCATTTTCCTGTTGTGATTAGTTAATGTTGACTGTCTGGATCAATTGCAACAGAAAAAAAGCCAGCACTAATGTTCTAATCCATCAAATAGCATTTTATATGACATGAAAACAACTAGACAAGCACATTGTGCAGAATAACAAAATCAGGGCAGACCAACAAAGGAAGAGAAGGGGCAGATGTGTATCAGCTTTTAAGACTTTTTGTTTTCATTGTTTAGTTCATGTGCAGGTAGCAATAGCTGAAAGGCTTTTCTGCCCCACCATGCTCAAGAAGTATTTTTTGAATACATGAGTATATCATGCATCATGACATTTTATCTGAAAATTCTTTACATATTTAGTTGACTATTAAATCCTCTTATTTGCTCATTTCTTATAGTTGATCACCAGCACAAAAAAAAAGACTGATAGAAAAAAAATCAAACAATATAAAAATGACTGGATTTTAAGCAGGAAAATGAACTCATCTGAAATAACAAGGTGACTTTTTCATATGCTCAAACTTACAAGGCTGGAACTGATTTCAACACATAGGTCCTGAGTTCTGTCCCATGCAACACACACAGCCACCTCACATGGGTGGCACACATAGCTTCTCCTATCTATCTGAAATCTCACAGATCAGATGTCTTTATCAACAACAAAATAATTCAGAGTCTGGAGAGATAACTTATTCAATAATGTGCTGATCTTCATAGGAACTTGTGAGGTAGATCCCAGAACACATGTGAGAAAATCAGACATGATGGTGTGCACTTGTACTCCACCATCTGGGGAGGCCAGTCTGGTGAGTCTCTAGGGCACACTGGCCAGCCACCACACGGTATTTGGAGAGCTCCTGGCCAGTGATAGTCATCAAAAGCAGGTGATAGTCCATCATGTTGTGAACACAGATGCATCCCAGTCCACACTGGAATGATAGTAGGAATGAACATGCTCACTCATTATAAGAAAATAAATAAGGTTCCAATTATTTCAGTCTACTTCAGAAATGTCTAAGAGATGCCCATGGCAATCAAGTTCAAACATCCTCAAATCTTTCAAACTTTGGCTGTGTTTTGGCCTCTTATCTATGTCCCTTTCTTGTACCTTCCTTTTTCTCATTATCTTCCCACACAGCATGCACAGGATTTCTTCTAGTTCTCAGAATACCACATCCAACCTGGACATCATCCTTGCTGTCTCGACTACCTTACATCTACTACTGAAGATGCTGGAACCCTTCTATTGCACTACAATTTTGTGGCAGTTGGTGTTGATTATCACTTCGACAAAATCCTGAATCACCTTAGAGACTGGGCTCTGAATCATCTTGATCATGTTACTTGATGTATGGAAGCTTGTGGTGGTTTGAATAGTAATGGCCCCCATGGAGTCATATGTGAGTTCTTGATCTATGCTTAGGGAGTTCAGCTACTTGAAAGGGATTAGGATAAATGGCTTTATTGGAGGAAATGTGTCACTTGGAGTAGGGTTTGGGGATTGAAAAGCTCAGTTTCAGTGTTTTTCTCTTCCTGCTGCCTGGAGAACCATGTCTGCCTGCTGCCACCATTCTTCCCACCACGAAGAGAATGGACTCAACCTCTGAAACTGTAAGCCAACCCTGATTAAATACTTCCCTTTGTAATAATAATTGCCATGGCCATGGTGTCTCTTCACAAGAATAGAACACTGACTAAGCAAGCCTCATTTTAACTTTGGGCTGAACCATCTCCAGGGCTGGGCATCTGGGCTGTATAAAATAAAGAAAGCGAGTTGAGCACTAACATGCATTCATTTCCATGCTTCCTGATTATAGATGTAATGTGTGCATCTCCTGTTGCACTCTGTTGTCTTGAATTCCTGATTACGGTCATCAATAACCTGGATCTATGAGGGAAAATAAGCCCTCCTTCCTTAAGCTGCCTTTGTCAGAGTATTTTATTATAGTGCTAGGAAAAGAAACTAAGACAAATTCACACTTTGCATTTTAGAGACACCTATCTAGGCCCCTTAATATTCATATAACTCTAGTCAAACCTTTTTCATAAAACCCTAACTGATTGCTTTTATTTCATAACACTGAAACCACTTAAATGTTTCTTATTATTTTGTTTATTTTCACTGTGCTTAGCAGTTGTGCCCAAAGCCTTGCTCCTGGGGATCAGTACAGTGTTCAAATATGTATAACAATATATCATTGAAAAATATCTTGAGTGAATATCCTAAATGAGATCAAAGCAAATTACCTGAATAGCCTATAAAAATGCAACTGAGGGCAATTAATTCATGGCCAGCCAGACCAGTAGAATGGAATGATTTTTGTTATTATTGAGTTACTATTATATTCATGTGGGTATGCATGTTTGTATAATTATGAATAAACAAATTTACAGGTGCATATACCTCTGTGTACATATGTGTGGAAGTTAGAAGTCAACTTTGGTGCCACTCATCAGGAGCTATGCAAGTTTTTTACAAATAAGTATTTTATTGGAACAAGAGACACTTGCATTAGCATAGACTGTCTTCTGCAAGCCACATGGATCTGCCTACCTCAGCATTGGAATTGCAGTCACACATCACAAAATCTGCTTCTTCTCTGAGTGCAAGAGATCAAACTCAGGTTCTAATGATTTCAGAGGAAGCAACGTACTGTATAAGGCTCCTCCACAGGCCTGAAATGGCATATTTTACTCTCAAACACTCTATGTTTACTACACTATCCTATTTGTGCATATAACCCCTTGCATCTTACAGTCAACATCATGCCTCCTACACTGTCCCACAATTGCCCCATGCTCTTCCTCATTTAAAAACTATAGCTACATGTGGCTAGTCTATATCTATCCTTTCTCTAATCTTTGTTGTCAAGCTTTTTGGCATCTCCATCTCAGCTGTACACCTGATCATTATGAAGGACATCCAGAGAATGAGTGTTGTAGCCCCATTCTTGATTAGGTAGAGGTGATATTTGTGCCCACTGCCTGCAGGAGCTTCATGAGAGCTTGGCAAGCATTTAGTATAAACACACACACATTCACACACACACACACACACACACACACACACACACACACACACATACACACACACACACACACACACACACACACACACACATAAAATCACTAAAGGAATCAAACAACCCTGTAAGGGCATTTGTGTCTTCTTTACCTTGAAAGCTACACCATCATGAACAAAGATTCAGAGAGACCAAAGATCTCAGATCTGCCTTGGCTTTAAAATATAATAGACAGAACAAAAAAAGTAGAATTATTGTTTTAATAATTGTCATAGGTGTCCTTCATATAATTTTATGAACATTATCTTTCTACAAATTCTATTCTTTCAGTTATTTAAAGTCTATTATTTTTTCTAAATTATACATTATATTTTATTGCTATTATTCCATAATATATTAATAAAGTACCTTTCAAAAGGTACTTTGGTTTTTTTTTAAATATAAGAGTTAGAAGTTCTTCTACTTGTATTTGCCATAGATAGCAAAATACCAGGATGTCATACAGATAGGGATACAGTTAGCAAATAGTACAGTTCAAGAAGTGTGCCACAGCCTACATGCTGACCAGGGAGTGTGGGACAGAAGAAAGTGAAAAGCCTTCTTATATAGCACAGGGCATTATCACACACACACATACAATTTTGGCCTCAAACATGTGACTCCTCTGCCTAGTCTTCCTGAATGTTGAGATGATAGACATTGCTAGTGCAGCCAATATTTTAGAAAATGTTTACTCACTAAATGAGATATTGACTTTATTTTAATGGAGAGTTTTTAAATAGAAATGAGATCTAGTTTAATAACACTATTATTTCTCAGAAGGAGCTGCAAGATAGCTACCTCAGTTGAGGAAAGGTTTGCCACACAATCATGGCAACCTGTTTGATCTAGAGGAATCAAGAGATAAGAGAAATACAGCTGTATTCATCTTTGATCTCAGTCCAGGGAGTCAGTGAGAAGGGTCCCTGGAGCTCTATTAGTGTCTGCAATACCTGCTCAGTGGGAAACCTTGTCTCAAAAGGAAGATAGAAATTGACTGACAATCAATGCTCATGCACATTCGAAGTGTCCCATTGAGAAACATGAAAGGAAGAATTACTGATTTCAGCTCCTGGTTTCAGAGGTCTCTGTCAGTGGTTGGCTGGCTCCTTTTCCTTGGGCCCTAGTTGAAGTTGAACACACTGGTGCATCAGCACTTGTGGAGAGGTCTCTTCATAAGAAGCAGGGGGAAGGAAGAGAACATGCACCAGATGTAACAGTCATAGACATATGTTCAGTTATCTGCTTTCTTCTGGAAAGACCATGCTGCCTAGTTTTTACCCCTCTCAAAATAGTACCACTAGGCAGTAATCTTGCATTATAAAACTGTGAATGCCAAAGACAACACATTTGGATTATTGCAATTAACCAGAATCTTAAAAGAATAATTTTTACAAAGTAAATCATACACACTTATTTCTTTGTGTGTGGGGGGAAGGAAGATTACTATGGGATGAGATCAGAGGATGACTTGCAAGAGCTGGTTCTCTTTCCTTTGCTGTGGTTGCCAAGCTTTGCTACAAGGGCTTATGTGTCCTGAGTCATTCACTGTCCTGAAATAATAATTATTTTAATATCCAACTACAGAGTATTTGAACATTCAAAATCAAATAAGCTAACTACTCATCTTTCTTATTAGTTACACTAATAAATGTCTTAGTTCTGCTGTGCCGCATTGCTGCATTTTAAAAATTGTGTAGTTTTCTTCAAAAGTGAACTCCATAATTGCTGTGGTGGGTGTGATATAAAATAGTTCACTGATTAAACATAGAACATACATTTCTAAGATGTGAAGGTTTCTGGCCAATTTAGAGAAACTACAAATTGAAGAAGATCCTCAGTCTTAAATTATTGTAATAATATTTCAAACATTTAAGCCCATGTTAATTCTAGATGTTCTATTTTTTCCTCTTCACAATCTACCTCATTTCCTTTGATTAATATTTTTACACAATAAGACTTGTCAAATAGATTGCTTCTATGATTTGATTACAAGTTTTATTAAATTTAGATTTATGCACAATTACAGGATTTACTGATTTCATTCCAATATGATTCAGAGTATGAATTGATCTAATTAGGAAACAGGAGCTGCATCAAAATATTCTTCCCAGAAGACAAGATATTTTAGCACACAATCAGATTTCTGAAATTAAGTTTGGGAATATTTAAGTATTCATCATTTAATGGTATTAAATCCCTTGCTTGCATTTGTTGGAATGCTTTCAATATGTTTTTTATTTGCTTTATTGTTCAATAATTGTAATTTTCCAGGAACATAAAAAACTATAGATTTTTGGTGGGCTAAACTTTTGTTGGGTAATTTTTAAAAAATGCTGCAGGGAGGATTGAAGATAATGGGAAATGTTCCCAATTTAGGCTTGAACACTAAAATAAAATTAAGCAAATTTCCCTAAAAGAAAACTCATGCAAATCATGAACATATTCTTCACACTGATACATGCCTGACAGCAGAGCGTTATCATCCCACTGATGACCTACACTGGCCATCTTGCCACTGTGCTTGGTCATAAAAGATGAATCAGGTTTCACAGAGAACACCCTCATCATTACAGCTTAAAGCTGCCCTATTTTTAATACCAATATTTAATTTGATTGCTATGTAAATGGCTTTAAAGCACTACATTATATTTCAACACTTAAAAACATGGCAACATGGGTGAATAATTCAGAGGGAGACATTGTTGTAGTTTCGCAGACTTGGATAGCCCCAGCAAATCTCAAGGAGACAGATTCTGAGTTTATAGGAATATCATACCGAATTTGCAGTATATTTGTTTTCTAAGAAGAATATTGTGATGAAAAGTTAGCCTATCTGTTAGAAGTACCATTTAAGTTTATAGAAGATTCGATTTTTAGGAGAACAAGAAATCCCTGTGTGTTTATAGTTCAGAACATTCTTTGTTTTTTGTGAAGAGAAAACAATTTTTATTATCATGACACCTAATTAGGCCTACATTTATGGATAAAAATTAGACCAGAGGAAAATGTTACTAGCAGTTAGTTATGGCCTAAAGAATTACAAATGCTTAGAGTGGTGAGACAGGGATCTTGTACTGTAGGATAACCTCAAAGCTGCTATATATCCAAGGATGACCCTGAGCTGGAAAGCCTCCTGTATCCAGCTCCCAAATGCTGGAACTACAGAGTGTCTGCCCATTCCATTTTCTTGGCGTTGAGGATTGAAGCCACAGCTTTGTGTTTGAAATAGACGAATTCTGTCCCAAAAGTCTAAAAGTTTGATCTCTGTATTTTGTAACTGAAAAAATATAATTATTTTACATGTATAAAATATATGTATAATTATTTATACTTAATGGATTAATAATGGCTACAATGTGTAGTAGCAACAGTAAGTGCTTATGCATTATGAATGATTGATAAAAAGCTTAAAGGATGTATAAATACCTGTGTCTATATTTATTTATCATTTGTAGAATTAATTAAATTGAAAGAGAAAATCAACTAATGTTAATAGTAATCACACATAGGGATAATAAACTCAGAATGGGAACCCTTATTTTCACTTATCAATTCTGTAATGATGAACATAAGCATGTATAGTAGTCAAAGCATGCAGCAGAAAACAAAAGACATCATGAAAGAAAAATATTATCAATATAACACTCATGATGCTTTACAGCTATACTCTGGGGATTATGTTGTTCAACATGCAGAACCAAAGCTGGCATCAGAACAATACTTTATCAGCTAAGAACCCATTATCCGAAATGAGTAGACAGTAGAAATACATATATATGTAAAATGTGTGAAGAATAATCTTACATTTGAATTTCATGCCACTGTATCTAGAATTAAACTTATTTTGCATCTATATACAAAATTCTATACCAGTGAATTAAAAATATCTTGTGAGTGACAATTGAGGCATGAGATTGAGGAGTAGATTCACTAATCTACTTCTTGTTCTATCTTCCCTATATGTTTCTATATTTCCTCTTCCTTCTTTTCAACCTCTTTCTCCTAAGAGGATGTCAATGTCCAGCATACCGGGAGGAATGTATCCTGTCAGGTCTGATCCAATGGCAATGTCTGGATCTTTTGTTCTGAAAACATATAATTTATCACAAGCATTATATAGTTCTAAAATTATAAGTGTATAAGGTATGTGTGAAGCACAGAACAATTAAAACTGGATCTCTGCTTTTTGTATGAGCAGGAAAAGAAGACCTCTGTAAAATTTCATTCATGCCATATGAAGAATGAAATCATAGTGGTTCTGTAGTCAACAAGAAGCATTGTCTATGCCTAGACATTCACATTTCAGTCAACGTCAGAGCTAGTACCATTTGGTGGGATTAGCAACATAAATTACCTGCTTGTTCTGCAGTTTAAATTCTTTGCATCTTGATTGTAGCCCCCTCTCTCATTCCCTCCCGATCCTCCCTGCCTCCATCACCCCCTCTCCCTCCTTTAGTACTCAGAGAGGGGAGCCCTCTTCCACTAATATCTGATCTCAGCCTATCAAGTCTCATCTATATTAGCTCTAACCTCTTCCTCTGCAGCCTGGCATGGCTGTCCTGCCAGGGGAAATTGATCTAAGTTAGGTGGCCAGAGTGCATGTTTAAAGTAGTCCCTACTACCCATACATGGGATCCACAAGGCTACCGTGCTACTATATCTGAACAGTGCATGTAGATCCACATCATACATGGTCCTTGCTTGATATTTCTGACTCTGTTTTGTAGTATAGTTTAGTTATCCTGTATTATGTGGCTAATGTCGGACTATGTGTGGGTATATTCCACACTTGTCTTTCTGGATCTGGGTTACTTCACTTAGGATGATGTTTTCCAGTTCCATTCATTTGCCTGCAAATTTCAAGATTTTCTTGTTTTTAATAGCTGAATAGTATTCCACTGTGTAGATGTGCAACAGTTTCTTTATCCATTCTTTGCTTGAGGGACATCTAGGTTGCTATTGTACCCATATAACTCAATTATAATACAAGGTTTACTTCCAATGCTTTGAAAGTGCTATAGCAAGCTGTTTAGGAAAAATAAGTTATACAAATTAAATGTTAGTAGATTAAATCACACTCATGTAAATTAGTAGTCTACATTTATGACAAGAATATACGTCATAGGTGCAGCAGATAGATATGACTCTATAGAAAGTTAAAGACTTCAAAAAACCCTAGAGACAAACAGAATATGGCATTAAAATTTTTTTATTATTTTAAAAATTCATTGATAATGAGACAGGTTAACACTTGGCAACACACAGCCTACCTCAAAGAAGGTGATGAGCATCAAAGAACCTCCTTATGGAGATGATTTTAAACATGGCAAACAAGCCACTGCAAAAAGGTCCTCCTTTCTACCACAGACAGAATTCTGCTAAAAAAAAAAAATTAACAAGCTTGGATATAGAAAGAGTCGATGGCCAAACTCTGCCAAGACAGGGTAAGCAAGTCCCCAATACTTCCTGACTCACAAATATGTCTGTCAGATATCTTGGGCCAGAAGGCTGAAGAAGATGCTCCTAAGTTATAGGGAATTTTGGGTGACAATTCAGGTAGAAAACTGTCAATGTCATCTTTTCATTTGAAGAGAGACTAACCTGCACTCCTGGCATACTCAGATAATCAAGTTTACTCCTTCTCTATTCTTTAATGGAGTTGAAGACCAGGATAATAAATTTAACAATGAAGCTTAATTGTTTAGGGGTTAAGATGTTTTTAGGTCTGCATAGGTATTCTAAGTTGTTATGAGAATATGTGATAGAGATTGATTTACAGTCAGAAATTTAGATGTACCAAGACAGGAAAGATGTTTCCTTCAAGACTGTCAAATACAAACAGCCAGAACACTAAGAATGTAACATGTATATAATTCGGGATTGTGTCACAGTTCTTGCTATAGGTAATCTATTGTATATAAGTGTAATAATATAAATGTATATGTTCTAAAAAGATAATAAAGGAAATTTACCTAAAAAATGAGTAAATAGAGGTGTTTTTGTACTTTTCTTTTAACTCCATTAATGACTCTTTTTTGCATTTTTGAATTCTCAATATGCAAATGGAGATATTTACAGGATGGAAATGGAGTCTGAATATGAAATCCATTCACGCATTTATACATACTTGGAATGAAATTCCACTCAATATGTTACAATGTTTTTTTGAGTGTGTGTGTGTGTGTGTGTGTGTGTGTGTGTGTGTGTGTTCATACAAATAGAGATGAAAAGTTAGGGTAGGTATTGTCCCTGTTACTCTCCGCCTATATTCCTGGGCCTTCAAGTAGCTGATTGTGTTCGGTTACCTAACTTCAATACCCAGGGAATCTCCTCTCTCTGTATCCTGGCCATTGGGATTGTGAGACTTGCACACTTATGCTTGGATTTTTGAAATATGATTTCTAAGGCTCAAACTCAGGTCCTCACACTTGTATTTCAAAAATTTTACTGAATGAGCCACCTGCTCAGCTCAATTGTGGAATTTTCTTATGGTGGAACTCAAAATCCAAACATTTTAAAAAAGAATAGGACCACCTTGAGAGATATGAAAACTGAGATTTACCACATCTTGTAGCTAGGGAGTGGTACACACAGAAATGAATGTACTTCCTACAGGATTTTGTGACACTGAAAGCTTCTGTCCAACACCATCACTACATGATAATTACCTGCTTGTTAAATCAGTTATGTCTTAATCAGGATTATTACTGCTGTGATGAAACATCATGGCCAAAGTAACTTGGGGAGGAGAGGTTTGTTTGAGTTGCCCTTTCCCCAGATTGTCTTCAAATGAAGTCAGGACAGGGACTCAAGCATGGCAGGAACTGGGAAGCAGTAGCTGAATCAGAGGAATGGAGGAATGCTGCTTATTGTCTTACTCTTCATGGTGTGCACAGCCTGAGTTCTTATAGAACCCAGGACTACATGCTCAGGATGGCACTACACACAACAACCTGGTCGGTCCACATCAATCACTCATTAAGAAATTACCTTACAGGCTTGCATATAGCCAAATTACGGAAGCTTTTTCTCAGTTGCGGTTCCCTTCTCTCCAACCCAGCTTATCATGATTTGACATAAATCTAGCCATCCCAGATGGAGAATTTCCCATTTTCTCTAAGAAGAAATTAGGTTAGAGCCAGACCAGTGCCTATTAAGTGAGGATATTCATTCTAGGCCCTGAGTAAACAAAGCAAAAAGTTTTGAAGGAGAATTGGAAGCGATTACCCAAAACCTGTTTCAAATACTCCTGAGGACTCATTGCACTGGTATACTATTTTTCTAAAGGTGATGTTTCATTCCTAAGAGCACTTCCAAAGATCCATGAACAAAGCATATTTGGACTATGGATCTTTAATAACAACCTTGCAGCCAAGATGTAGACTGAGCTATTTTCCTTTCCTATGGCAGATGGAGGTGGGATGTAATTGTAGTAAAAATTTATCTAGTGATGCCCACACTCCAAGAACTGGGGGAAGCACACTAAAAAGCCCCATGCCATTTGAATATGGGGTTCCGTTTGCTGTTTCATCTCAAGGACTGCAAAACAAGAAGAGGCACAATATTTCAAACATGAGCAGAAATTTCTCTTCAGACTGGGCGTGACAAGGGAGACTGAGAACACTTCCAACCATTGGCTCTGCTTCCCACAAGAATTCCAAGGGAGCGCTGAGGGAAACCTAACTAGAATTCTATGTAATTAGATTTTAAAGTCATTTTAAAGTCATATAAATTAGATTTTAAAGTCATATTTCTGAAAAAATTTAGGGAATTTATTGTTAAGCCAGTATAGAAAAAAATACTATGTTTCTTCTAGAATTGTTGAGTGATAAATAAAGGCTGGGGAGATGACTCAGTGAAGTCCTTGCTTTGAAAGAATGAGGACATCCAGTACCCATTTCAAGAAAGAAATCTGCACACAATAGTGCATATTTGTAATCCCAGCACTGGGAAGGGAGAGACAACACTGGGAAGGCACTCTCTGATCTTACAGTCTGGTTGACTTGACAAGATCCAGGCCAATTAGTATCTCCATTTTAAAACAAACCCAGATGAATGACAGCAAAGGAAGATTACTAGCCACTCCATGTAGCTAGTAGACACACATATATACACACACTTGCACAAACAGAGAGCTACATAAGTTCATTCAAACACACACACAACACACACACATACACACACACATGCATGCACACACAAAAATTTCTCATTTTTGCATTATACACAGATATGTGATCATCCCCCGTTATTCTTTTACATTATTCACTAAGACAGATTCTCTGACACAAACCCAAAGATGACTAATATGTGTCAGCCTATTCAGAGGGTCCCCTGTCTCCATCATCTGAGGCTAGAAATACAAGGCTAACAACCAATCATTTATATGAGTTCTAGTCTTCAGGAATGCAAAGAAATCTACCCACCCTCACTAAATAAGTCACATCAATTAGGAAAAAAACACATAATCCTATTGTCATGAAAATGATGTATACATATACAGGCAGAATATAGCAAACCCTTTATGACTGGTTAAAATAGTGTGGATATTTGGCATTGTTATCATGTCCTTTCAAGTCAGGAAAGTAATCAACAGTATTAGCCAGCTGTGAACTACAATAACAACTGGCCTAGTAATTTATGTCTATTAGTTCAATACTGGCATGACTTAATGGAAATAACTAACAAATTTATGATTCAATATAAGTCTTCATCACAAGACATAACTCATGCCTGATGTGGTTAACTGAGGCAAGACTCAAAAGAGGATGGGTCTCAGATCCTAGGAGAGAACCTAGTATTTTTCTTCTACTAAAAGAAGATAATATTAAACTGCATAGTAATAACTTGTCTTTATACTCACAGATTAGATATATCAATCTTCATCAGAGAAGCTTGTCTTTTAGTAGTGGAAACTAACAAAGAGACCCATGACTGATCATTGTTCATATATTGAGAGAATGTGGAGTGTTCAGTCCTAAATGGGAGATTCATATCACTCTGCCTTCTTATGTCTCCTAGGACTCAGGAATCATCACAGACATATTGTAAGAACCAGAGACAGTGAGTGACTACAACAAAACTATGTTTTATAAACACAGCATAGATATTGCCCACATGAACCCACAGTGTCTGTTACTGTGTGCATAAGACCTTCAGTTGGTCACCTGGAGAGATATCAGACTGCATGGGGGAGTGGTCATGAAATCACCCTCCTAGCTAAGGTGCTCTTACAGACTGGTAGGTGTTGAAGAAAGGGAAATAATTTTCTTCAGAGATTCAGGCCACAATAGGTGACTTGTGCTCCAATAGAGTACTTCATACCCATGCACATAGAGCCTCAATAAGGTTTTGCTATTGCTGCTGCAGTTGTTTGTTTGTTTGTTTGTTTGTTTGTTTAAGCACATGAATGGCACCTTGAAGTCAAGGTAGTGAAAGTTATATGAAAGAGTTAGAAGAGCGAGAATGGAGATAGATTTCATCAAAAAATATGTACATGTATGACATTCTCAGTTTGTTCTTTAAAATCACGATACTGTGAAATTTCAGCCTATACCTCAGAAGCAGTATGGCAGCATCCAAACAGAAAATGTCTAAATTTGTAATGCTCTTATTGAGTTCTCTAGATGTTTCTCTATATATGAAATGGGGATGGCACTTATACTGTTTGGGATCTTATTAACATTTAAAATGCACATCCTGGAGACCTGGTTCATTATCTTTCTAACTAGTAGATGACCATCTATGGCGATAGGTTATAAAGTATGGATTTTAAAAAAACTATTTCTCCTAAACTAAATCTAATGATTTTGTGCCTAATCAATAATCCTGCACTTTATTATTATAAAGACTATTGATTAATTTGTTTTTATAAACTCACCGATTTTCATAACCCTTAAACATAATCATGTCACTGGCATTATTTTAGCCCACATAAAACCAATATTTTGTATCTATTATCAACTTCTTTCATATTTACTTTTCTAATTTATTTTTAGCAATATTTTGGCTGCCTATTTAATTTTTTGAAAATCACTCATTAAGCAATTTAGTGCACATTAACTTTGGTTACCTGGCAGAAATGCAACTTTTGGTGAAATGATCTCAGAACATTTTAAAGAAACCAAAACAATCTATACAAGTTTAAACTCTGAAATACAAAAGTCTAACACAACCCAACAGGCACAATGTCAATAGAGAACATTGTTTTCATAATAAGGACCAATGTTGTCACTGTACACAACCCAACAGACAAAATATCAGTAGGGAATATTGCTTTCATAATATGGGCCATTGCTGTCACTAGGCATCTGGCCAGTTGCAGTAACCCTGTATTCACAGATTCTAGAAATGAGTAGGGTGAACTAGAAAACTAAATCAGAACAGCCTCATGTCTTTTGACTTTATAGAAGAGCCTGAAATGACATCCTGTATAGAGTTATTTTCTTATACCAGACTTGGCTAATACTGATTCATTCACTCACATGTTTATTTTTCAAGGAATATTTGCTGAATCTCTATTTCATATGCTATATTCTTGTGTTTGAGGGCATGCTACTGGAGCAGACACAAACTTCTATGGAAATACAATTCATATTCAGAACAGGAAAGATTGACTATATCATATAGAGTTCAAATAACTGATTTCAGAGGAGGTTTACATTGGCAACTCCTATATTGGGCACTAGCTTAAATCCTAGAGACTGAATGAATGGAGACATCAGGCCTGCCTATGTGGAACACAGTTTAGTAAAACACTACACAATCTCATCCTCTACTGTTTAGTATATATTTTATATAGCATAAAGTTACTTTAATTTCAGAAGAAAACTCTATGAACAAGGAGCTCATCATGTGTCCCTGATATTCCCATGGATGACAAATCAAGCTGTCAAAATCAAAGTTCTGAACTCTTGTGAAGCTATACTGACCTGTTTATTACAAAAGTACCTGGAAAACAGCAATGAGGAAACAGATGAAGCTTGGGATGTCAATCTAAAATCAGCAATTGTCTCTGTTGGACAAGGAGAGTAAAGTCAAACCTCTGAGTATGAATTCCTGCTCCATGGCTAGCATAGTTAAATAGTAGTCAGTGTTGAAAAATCATGATGCCAGTGTCTTCTAATTTCATGAGAATATGGAGTTATCTGGCCAGTGAGTGTAAACTCCATGTAGAGTCCAAGGCATCAGAGAGCTATCACCACCACCAGCAGCAGCACGACCACCACCACCACCACAACAACAACAAACCAGAAGGATGACACCTGATATTGTTCTCTGGCCATTGCATGCATATGTACATATGTATATGTGTGCCTGCGTATACATATGAAACTAGCCAGTCTAACTAATTGTTAGGATCAAAGACCCAGTTGAAGATCTTATCTCAAAAACAAACAGACAACCAACACAAAGCTGGAGAGAGAAAGATTCTTCATTAACCTCTGGTCTCCACATGCATTTTTAAAACATGCATATGAACCCACATACATTTCTGTACTCACAGAAAACAGTAGACAGAATAGGAGCATGGGACACCAAATTACATGCCAGGATTTGAGTACAACTTTGGGAGTAGCTGTCTAGGAATGTTATGTGATAACCTCCGATTATTGTTCTTTCACCAGCTAAAGTGATGTTAAGGACAACCTGACTTAGTGGGAAGTATCGATTATAGGAAATCACCTCCAGAGTCCACCATCATTCCATCATTTGTTCCCTATTCCATCTTAGGTAAACTGTGCTTTTGGAGCTTTAGATTTCATAGATGCAAAGTGGGAAACATTATTTTTGCAAAGTCTGCTCTTCAAATCCAAATTTATCAGTATCTTTTATGTGTCAAATATAGGCCAGACATTTTAACATATCCTTCAGGAGTGGTACAATGAATGAATGAAAGGAACATTTCCTTCCACAGTGGTTTTCAACTTTTAGGAAAGATATTTTGATTAGAG
Source organism: Acomys minous (assembly GCF_964271855.1). Lineage (NCBI taxonomy): Eukaryota > Metazoa > Chordata > Mammalia > Rodentia > Muridae > Acomys > Acomys minous. The sequence goes on along the minus strand of NC_140483.1, from coordinate 73,170,210 downwards.
ATGCATAAGTAAATAGAAAACTCCAGTCGAAGCCAGTTCTGTAACGGTCCTCAGTGCTTACATATGCCAGCTGGAGATGTTTTCATCATTAGAGAAGGCTGACTGTGAACAATCTTTGATTGTGTGTGTGTGTGTGTGTGTGTGTGTGTGTGTGTGTGTGTGTGTGTGTCTGTGTGTGTGTGTGTGTGTGTGTGTGTGCATGCAGTGGCCAGCGGGTAATCTCATGTGTACTTCCTCAAGAACCGAACACCTTATTCATTTATACAGAGTTTCTTATTAGCCTTTAGTTCACCAAGTAGGCTAATGATTCCCAGGGAATAGCCTGTCTCTGCCTCCCCAGTGCTGGCATTATGAATGCCTTTTGGCATGCCTGCCTTTCCAAGTGCTGGCTGGGGATCTACCTAAGTCCCTAATGTTTGCATAGCAACTTCCCTACTCATTGAACCCTCTCCATGCCTGTGTGAACTGTCTTTTCATTGTGAGTATTATCAATGAATGATGGTTCCAAAGAGGAATGTGGGAGAAGGAGTAACTCCAGGAAGTGACAACATTTTATTTAATATACATGGCCATTGTTTACTGAACATCAGACCTGCGGGAGCCTTTATTATTTCCATTTTAGAAGACTTATTATGTCTAGACATTAAATACAAGGTAGACATCTACTATACCAAGTATCTGCTATTCAAATGTAAGTTCATCTTAGTCACAGCCTTTTGTTTTGCCAACAGCAATGTGTTTTCCCTAATTGTGAGTCAAGCCTTGTTTGAATTCTTTACTTATGTGATTCATGGAAGCTTTAAGACAGGCCTGAAGTATAGCTCAGAACTCATGCTGTCATGAGCCTAATTAATTCAAATGTAGGAGACTGTTAATTCATCTGGGGACAAAGAGGAGAAGACGGGGGAAAATGGAATTCAGAGTGTGTCAGTGTTACCTTCCTGAAGATGAATGCCAGGTCATTCTCTGCTGGGCGAGTAATGGTCAGGGTTCATGACAGAAAGGCCTGGGAATAAAAACTGTGAAAGAGGCCTTTACTTGCTTTCTTAAAAAAAGTCCCGTCAGGCTTCCAGCTTCTATACTGAGCAGAAGCAACCTTGTGGCCATTCTGGAAAGTCATGATAGAAGCAGCAAGGTGAAACTCATTCCTTATTCTTACCTAATTGGTTTCAAGAGAATACAAAATTTCAGAGCATCCTACTTCTTTCTTGGTACTCACATTCACAGTACTACTAGCCATACACAAGGGTCCTTTAAATATTTTCACATGCAAAAGAAAGTTAAAAGTATTTTTCAGGAAAAGATTACTTTAAACTTTATGTAAAAACATGCTTTTAAGTATTTATTCTTATTATTTTTGCCTTGTTCAACAAAATAATTCACAGAATAGTAACTGAGAATGATATTTTTTGTAAAACTTCTGAATGCTAGCAGAAGCACAAAGAATAGTGTCTTAAGAAGTAAATAAATATTGAATGAATTATAACTGACTTATTATAGCAAAAAAAATCTTCTTTTCATGAACTCTTTCCTTTTAGTCCTTAAACTCAGAGTCTCTGAAGAGAGGAGGGTGCTAAGTGTGGTAGAAAGCCCTCACCAAATTACTATCTCCCTGCTGGACTCCTCTGCAGGAATTTCCTGGCTTCAAGTGACTTGTAATGTATGAAAAGATGCCTCTGTTATGTTGCTGAAGAGCACATGATTACCACACATGGCTAAACTCACAGAGGAGCTCAATAAATACAGTTTCAGAGATTAATCCAATTAAGTCCATTTCTAATGTTAAAACAAAATTGTTGATCTAAAAGCCACTTTTAGCATTTCCTTATTTTAGAGTTTCAGTTAGATAAATAACTCAATGGCTAGCCAACATGGCCATAGAAAGGTCAAGACAAAGACAGTAAAAGGCCTAGACACAGCAAGAGTCTTTCTTTATATTAGGCAGCTACTCTGTATTGAAGGGGTTGTTGCTTGATTTCTTATGAATTATTTAATAACTATGTGAATTTATTACTATGTTTATTTTAAATAGTTAATGTTTCAAATAATTAACAAATGTTCATACTTATAATTGACAATACTAGCTTTTATATGATACCTTCACACATGTACATAATGCATTTCAAACCTATTCATCCTATTACTGCCTCATCTTCCCACTCCCAAGTTCTCCCAAATATATTATCATAATCATTTTAAGCATATATATATATATATATATATATATATATATATATATATATATAATATATTCAAAACTAGGAAAATATATATAGTTTTGAATATAATAACATTGTTGTCAAACAAGGAACATAGTCCTTCATGTTATCTCTGCCATATTTCCCTCTTTCCCTCATCTTCTTCTTCATCACGCTGGGATTATATGAAGGCCACACATGCTAGGCAAGCACTCTACCATTGAATCACATCCTTAAATATGTTCTTTTTTACTTGTTCAGGGAGCTGAATTAGAGAAGAAATTTGAATCATAAAGTGTTTCCAAAAGGTGGGACTCTCTAAGGTGAAGAGAGCTGAACACAGTGGGAACATCAACCAGGAGCTGAGAGTCTCCATTTGGTGCTGAGCTCATTTTTATCACCAGAACTTTGGCACATTTACTCTTAACAAATAAACTATGAAAGTCATGAAGAACCTCTAGCAAACAGTGACTAAGGAGAGCCTGGCTTAGGCATGTAAAACAAACTGAACAATTAGGGTCAAAATTAGGACATTAAAAGCATACAATAAAAAATATCATATACACTGAGGAAAGCATTGCATTTTCAGTAAAATAATATATGAATGTTTAAATTGGACATTTGGGTATCTAAGAAAGATATGTTAATTGACTTCACAAGTAAAGGATGATGTTTAATGCACATTTTCATTTTATCAGTAGTGGGTACTGTTTATCTAAAGGGATGAGGGGCAGTGAAAGTAACGGTGCACTTGTAGGTGGGAAGAGCTAATGATAGATGAGTCCCTATGTCCATCAGATTCCACTGTTGGGTTAGCATCACAGAAGCCCACCAAAGCAAGGAGCTCGACACATCTTTTCAACCTATTAAGTCACTGTTACCTGAAAATTAAAATATTTTCATGCAAGCCACAGGAACCTTTTGACATGTCTGTGATTCAAGAGCCCCCTCCTCAATGATACATGACCAGTAACAATTTCAGGGGAGGCAAGATTATCCAACACTGTGTTATGTAGCTGCAAGAGGTCAGAACACATTTTTTTTGTGTGTGTGACTTGCCACATATACTGAGTAGGCTGTTACTGTTTGTGAGTTAGCCAAGCTTCTGTAATACCCCTCACTTGTACTCCTGTAATAAATACCACTGACTTCGAGTGTTCATTAAGTTTAAGTTAGGTAGAATAGTTTTTCTTTGTTTTATTGCTGTTGCTGTTGCTTTTATTTGTTTTGTTTTTTGATCTGTTACTCATGTCCTATCTGAAATAAGTGGATGGTTATTAACACCTCAGAATATACCACACAGCCCCTTTTGTCCTTGCTTACTCTCTCTGTCCTAACCAAGCATGAATAGATTCCATATAATTTATGAACAGTGCTTTAACAATAAATAGATTTGCATGCATCATCCCCTAACTCAGTTTCACTAAGGCAATGGGGAGTTCATTTCTCTTGTATTCAATATGAAAAGAGAAGTAAATATGCTTACTCAATAGGATAGGCCTGTTGATAAGCATTAAATGATTGTCCTTGACCCTTAGAACAGGATCTGGAACTTAATATGTAGTCAGTAATCACTAATTATGACTGTTTTTTATTACATTAGCTAGAAGAAGACAGAACATTGCAACTAGAAAAATCTGTTTTCTGGTACAGATTAGACATGGATTCTGGACAGGAAACCATTGCACTGCCTTGCCAAGCATGTCATTGGAGCTATTTTAATCTATGAACAACTATCCAAGACGTGGCTACCCTCTTTTAAAAACAGCACAGTTGCTGAGAGAGGAGATTCTCTAACAAGCCCATGGGTCAACAAGTCATTCATAGAGTTATAGGTTTTCAATATTTGTGAGTCATCAGTTAGAGTGGGATGGGCTTTGCAGTGACATAGTTTCCACTGAGCCATTTCTGCTCCTACAAATGACTTCAGTAAACCTGTTGGGTTCCTTACTAAGACAAGGGTGGAATCATTTCTACGGTCTCTTGTCTGAGGTGAACAGACATTTTTTCGTGTCTGCCCAGAAAATCATATAACAACTACTAATTTTCAGACATTGTGTCTGTCTATTCAAAGTTCTACTAATTTTTAGAAAATGTGGAGATCATCACCTATCTAGAGGGTTTTTGATTTTTATGAACAGATACATGAATACATGATTAGCTACAGGAATGTTAAGATTGTGTCATTTCCATATAAAATTGACTATAATGAATAATTTGCCATAGGTAAATGTTTTCAAAAATCTGTTTAGATTCATTACTATAGGAGAAGCAGCCTAATTTTTTATTTAATTACCACACTGTAATATAGATTTTTCCCTTTTGAATATAATTTGTGATTACCTTGGTATGAATTAATTAACTGAATAGAATCTGCTTGTACCTTATTATCAACTTGATATTTTCATGGTTCTTCTTAAGTATAGCATTGGGCCTATTTGCTTTATGAACTTGGATATTCTGTTGAACTTTGATGTTGTCTATATAACTTAATGATTTGATGCATCTGTATTTTTAAAATTAGAAATTTCAGCCCTAAACTTCCCTTCAGCTTTCATAGTTATAATTACATCTGGTGCAGATGCCATACTATGGAAAAGCTACCTTGGGCAGTTCAACACTGACAATACTTTCAGTCTTCTGGGGAATGAGGGATGCACTTTAATAAGGCAACCAGTCAGAGTAGATCAGACTTGCATCTTGAGGTAGGTCCCTCCAGTGAAGCAGTGCTCTGGTAATGGCAACCAGACAACAACTGTTTTAGGCAAACCAGGTTTAAATACAGTGCCACATTTGCTAGTCGTTTCATATTTGCTCCCCTTGACCTAAATTGAATCTTGACTAAAAAGGGCAAATATTCCTTTCCCCAAGTTTAGAACATGTGTGTTTATATGTGTGTGTTTGCTCATGTTCTCATGATCATGTAGGTGTGGGGTATAAATACCTGTGTGCCTGTGTGTGCATGTATGTAGAATCAAGAGAATGAATTTAGGTATCATTTCCTAGGAGAAGTCTACATTTTTTTTTGGGATAGAGTATCTCACTTCCATGTAACTTTCCCATTATATTAGACCTGTTGGCCAACAAGCTCCCAGGATCCTCTTCTTTCCAACTCCACAACAGTGAGATTACAAGCGCAAGCCACCACAGCTGGCTTATATATGTGGTTCTGGTACGCAAGCTCCAGACGTTATTCTTGCATGGCAAGCTGTATTGATTGAACTATCTTCCCAGGCTTCAGAGATGACCATGTTAGCAGGTGAAAGAAACTAACTAATTAACTAGGGCCAAGCTTGATAATGGTAATTGTAGTAACGAAAAGAATGCTTAAATATTTTATGTAATATCATATACTGTTTACACAGAAAATCTTTAGAAATTAAAAGCTGATAAGTATTGCATTTACATATACATACTTACATACATATATATGGCCATATGTGTGTGTATGTGTGTATGTGTATGGTTTGAAAATAGAAATTGAGTTTGAATTAGTGTCCTAATCCATCCATTGGAAGTCTTGCCTAGTTACAGGGGATTACTGGTTCAGGTTCCACATCCTTTCTTGCTAGAAATCTTATATTTTTAGACTTAGAGGTAACCTCATAGATTCCCGGGAGTTTCCATTTTCTTATGGTTTTAATTAGTCCCAGAAATGCATCACTCAATTCAGTTGTCTTTCCCAGAACTCTCTCTCTCTTTCCTCCTCCAACCTCATCCCTCTATTCCCATTCCTACTTCCCCGTGAAACCTTGACCCTCTATTCATCCACCATCAATGTCTAATCTATTTCCCCTTCTCAGTGAGATTTAAGCTTCCTCCACTGGGCCATCCTTGTTACTTAGACACACAATTTGTCCTGCCTACAAGTTGTGCATTGGTAAAACATGGAGGAGAATTTGAGAGAATGCTCAACCAATGACTGTCCCAGATTGAGAGCCATACTTCAGAGGAAGTTTAGCAATAACACTATTAATGAATTCTGATATATTTGTAAACAGGAGCCTAACATAACAGTTATCAGAGAGGCTTCACACAGCAACTGATAGAAACTGATGCCAAAACCCCAGGCAAACCTTGAGTGGAGCTTGTGGCATCCTGGGGGAAAGTAGAAGAAAGGATTGAAGGATACAGGGTGGTCAAGGACACAAACAAGAGAATCTACAAAATCAACTAACCTGGGCGCATATGGGGCACATAGAGACTGAAATGCTAAACAGAGAGCATGAATGGGATGGACCTAGGGCCTCTGCACACATATAACAGTTGTATAGCTGGGTCTTCATGTGGGGTTCCTAAATTTAGAGCAGGGGCTATCTCTGCATTGCCTGCCTTTGGATCTTGTTCCCTTAAAAAGGCTACTTTGTCTAGCCTCAATAAAAGACTATGCCCCTAGTCTTAATGCAACTTGATATGCCAAGATTGGTTGATATCCATGGGAGGCCTCCCCTTTTCTGAATGGGAGGGGAGAGGAAGGGAGTAGGGCATAAGGAGGAAGGGAAATGGCTATCTGGATTTAAAGTAAATTTATGTAATTTTAAAGACAAGGGAATAGGTTCAAACACCTGAAGCAATTAATTAAAACACAGCCAAAGAATGTCCAAGAAACTCTCTTAAAATTTACTGAGCTTAATGACCCCTTCTACTATTTTTGCAATGGTAAAGCTAGTGTTACATTATTTTGCCTCTAAAATTCTAGAAGCAAGCATTCTCTCTCTCGTTTTTTCCTTGACTCCCTCCAAAGGGATAGGGGAGAGGGCAGATGGCTTCTGTGGTTCCTTTTCAGTATGCATAGTCTGGGTGAGTGGCTGGGTGTAGATATATAAAAATATATGTGTATGCTCCAGCTAGTTCCTATAAAAGGCTATTTCAATCCACTTTCATAACATAGTTAAAAGTAGATTTGAGTGCCAGAAAAAGTACCTATTTCATAACCCAAAGCAATCTATCTTATCTGAACTAAAGAAAATAAGTGAAAACTGGAAGTCTGTATCAGGCATTGGGAAAACTAAAAACATCTCAGAAATAAGCTCTTTGGCTGCTTAATTTTTGATGATAGCTATCAATAGTCACATCTCAAATGTAGAGGACAAAAAAAAACATATCTATATAGCCAGTACACACAATTAAAAGTTAGAAACTAGGAATGTCTCAACTAGAAAACTTATTTCTCAAAAAGAATGTATACAATAAAATAGAGAAAGTTAAAAATAAAAGATCCTACTTTTGTGTATCATACATAAGTGTGCACGTATCTGTGCAGGTGATATGTGTGTGCTCATGTGTGTAAATGACTGTTTGTGCATATGTGTCTGAAGGTTTGTATGTGCTGTGTGTGACTCTGTGTGTGTGTGTGTGTACTGTTAACTATATGTGAATATATAGAGAGGGCAAAAGTTGTTCTCAAGCTTAGTTTGTGAGATGAAATATTCCCAAAAATCCTGATGCTTACCCTTTCAGCTAGGCAAGCTTCAAGAATCCTGCTGTCTCCACTTCACTAGAACTAGGATTGCATAGATCTGCTCCGCCTCTCACTTCAGTCCTTCATTTTGATATGCACGTTTGAGATCCAAAGAGAAGGACATTGCCAACTAAACTGTCTCTCCAGCCCGTAAAGTTGTTTATCTTTTGACTCGGAAGAAAGCTATTTAAAAGACAAAAGCCTGTTTTCAGATGGATCCTTGTTAGTGTTCTGGGACTACACTGCCTTCGAGTTCTACAAGTCTTGTATGCAGTTAACTGAGGTATTTCCTAAGCCCTACTTTTACCATGTATCGTATCTAATATTGGTAGTCAAGTTGATACTTGGGAGGAGATGATCTGAACTAAGGAACTGCCCCCACATCTTTGGCCTGTGGGCATGGCTGTGGGAGCATAGTCCTAACTGATAACAGATAGTTGAGGACATAACATCCCCTAAGCAGATAGGCCTGGAATATATAAGAAAAATGGCTGATCAGGAGCTTCAGCAAGCAAGTAGCTCTCCTCCAAGATCTCTGCTTCAGTTTCTGTTTCCAGTTCCTGCCATCAGTTCCTCAGCTTTCTTCAAAGATGTACTGTCCCCTGGATGTCAAATAAGGTCTTACTTTCCTCCAATTATTTTTAGCAAGTGTTTCTATCATAGCAACAGAAAGTAAACTATAACAGCATGTCACATCCTTGTCTCTGGCCTTCTCTTCCTGGTATCTCACATATCCTATCCACAGCTACCTTGTCCATGACATTAGGCCTTGAGAAGTGTCTCAGTTCCTTTATTTGATTTATAGAAAGTCAGATAGTTGTGTGTTCCTATTGGATGGACATGTAAATATTTCTTCCTCCATAATATTACCCTGGTTCATTTAAACTATTATCAATTCCATCTTCTCTGGACTTTCCATGTAGTGATTTCCAACTGTTTTAGGATCATAACACTCAATAATTACATATAGAGATTAGCACAGGTGACAGATCATTGGTACTAGGAATAAGACCACAGTCAACCATGCAGAACTCTCTTTGGTGTCCAGAGCTAAGAGATTTGATGACTCTGAAAATAATCCCTTCTGTGCCACAATCAAGCAGTAAGAGGATTAAAGACTCTATGCAGAGAGACCTGAGTATGTATGTATGTATATATATACACACATTCTAACAGTAAGAGAATCAAGAAGGAGGAAAAGCCACTTTCCATTTTCACAGAACCATTTAATGTGATGTCTAAAATAACAATCAAAACTGGAATATAACTTTTCAGGTTGACAGTTTTTTCTTTCAATCTTGATGCATTTGTCATAAAACATTGAACATAACCAGATTCATCGATTTTACAAAAACAGTAGTTTCCAAATGACACACTCAACAAGCATTCCTATTCTCCTCCTTTAAAACTTAAGTAAACCAGATATGCTTACTGGAGCATGGAGATTTCAGGTGTATGTAAAATCAGACATGTGATCTTTAATCTTCTTGTCAATTAGAGGATCTACACAAATCTCCAGACATATCTCTGACAGAGATTCTAGGTTAATTAATTAAACTGGGAGACTGACACTAAATATGGATGGCAGAATCCCGTAGGAAAGAGAAAAAGAACTTAGTAAACTTAGTAACATCAGAATTAATCTCTTTCTTCTACTTGTCTGTAGGTCCAATGTGACCAGCCTACTCTTAATTCTACTCCCATGCCTGTCCCACTATGAAAGACTATACTCACAAAGCCAAAGCAAACATTTTCTTTGAAGGTCTCTTTGACAGATATTTTCTTGAAGTAACAAGAAAAATGAAGGAAACAGAAGAGGTATCATAATTTGCAGTGTCTCTCACAAGGGATATGAACCTGTAATGTGAGTCTTATCATTATAATGGTGTCACTATAATGGTGTTATAGCATGATCTAATACTGGATTTTGAAAATTATATAGAGGTAACTTATTTATAACATTGGGACATTTGTAAGGATGAGAACTCCTTTTTTTTTCTCATCTGTTGTTGGTAGCACCTATATTCAGGGTCTGCATATACAGGAACTCTCCTCAGTGATGTGAAGGATTCAGGCTCATCAGGTGAAGTGCTTCCCATTGAGGTATGCAGATCATAATTTGGAACTCAAGAACACATAGAATGGATATGTTGAGCATGTCTATAATCCTGGTACCTAGGTGGCAGAGACAGGTCATCACCACACCAAGTTGGCTACTCACTTAGCCACAATGGTGGACTCTGGATACAAAGAGAGACCCTGCCTCAGTGTAAAGAGTGAAAAGAGAAAACATCTGATGCCATCTTTGAGCTGACACATACACCTCTACATGTATACATACAACATCAATCATACATAGGTGACTATCCATATGCACATGTACACACACACTATAATACACACACACACATACACACACACACACACACACACACACACACACACACACACACACACATACACCTGGAGGATTTCTAATGAGCTCAAGTGTTTTTAATTGTTCTCTCTTCTCTAACTTGCTGTTTTGACCTGTTTAAATAGAGGAAGTCATGAGAGGGGACCTTTTCTTGTCATCTGTATTTTAAAAGATATTTTCATTTATGCTCTTGTGCACGTTGTCAGTTTGGGTACTGACTGGAATAAACAGGTATCCTCCAGCCTGGCTGTCTTGTAACCATCTCATCTTCTTTCACCCATAGCTCCCTTTTGTTCAGCTTACATTTGCTTTCTGGGTCAGTGTGCAGACACCTCCCTCTCTTATCACACTCTGTATTCAGAGCACAGGCAAGAAAATCCCTCTCACAGGTGCTTATCTTGGCCTCTGTTTCCTGTTGACTGAGCAAGGGAAGCAGCTCAGAGCTCCTATCACTCACTGTGAGCTCTACAGGGATATCAGCAGAGCCCTGCATGTCTTATCTTAAGCTCAACTACAGATAATTGACCAGGGTACTGCAAAGTCCCAATTCATTCAAAATTCCAGAGAAAGAAGCCAGGCTCAGTTTGCAGGGGTCTCCTTGATAGCAGCAGGAGAACCAGTTTTTCTACAGGATGTCTTCTTTAGAAATCATGTATTTTGTGCCTTTGGAAAGATTCCCCAACAGGCCAGATATCCACAGTGGTGTTTTAATTTTTCTTATATTTTCACTTAAAACCCTAGGAATTCAAGCAGAAAGACTAGATAAAACACCAAGTTTTGAGTTCATGGTCTTGGTTTGTATTCCTTTCCTTCAGCCATCCTCTGGAGATTGTGGGCCTCTGTTACAGCCCCTTGGCTTCAAGGGAATTTTCTACATACTATTTTTGGATCACAGTAGCCTTGACATGGCTACTATGTTTGGCTTAGCAGGTGATGAGACTAATTGTGACCTATCTTCTTTGATGCAACACTTTCCAGTTCTCCATTACTGCTCTTACATGACATTTTCCCCCTTCGATGTGGGACATGGTCAACATCTTGGAGCAGAAAATACCTTGGTCAAGTAATCATGACAACTAATGCAGTGACCAGACCTATAGTCACAGCTCTACCGGCATTTCTTCATTTAAGAAGAGGAAGGCCACAGGACCCAAAAATTACTCCTTATGCCTTCTCCTAACTTCAAATGATTTTGAAAAATCCTAGAGAATATAAGAGGTGAAAGGTTAACTAAAAAGGGCACTTCATGATGCTACTTCATGGAAATCTTCATCCATGATAATGTAGGTCTTACAGTGATGGTGCTGATTAGGATCTGACTATGAATCTGTAAGTAACTCTTCTCCTATGCACTATTAGTATGCCTAATGCCAAGTTGAACTTTTGTGGAACCATACTTTGATTGTCATCCTCATCTGCTTTGAATGGATGTTTGTGTTTCCCAGGAAAAAATAAGTCACCATCAATATAGAGCATATTTAAGTGTCCAGACTTTTGTATGATGAATATCCCTTAGCCTCTCCTAGGAGCTGTGCCTGAGGAGCATCATGGGAACCTGTGGGAAAAATGCATGAGCAACAGGTAGGATAGTTGAAATGTGAGTCAGGTAATGGAATTATAGCACTGATATACACATAGCATGCGTTCTGATTGGGCACTGAACTTCTGTGGTATGAAAGCCTACTTGTGAAAAAGAAAGGAAATCCCAAACTTATTTCAGTTTTTAAAATATAATTTACAACTTTTATATAAATAGACATATCATATATAGACCTTCATTTATAATTTCATCCTTCATGGATATATGGTGTGTGCGTTTATTTGTGTGTATGTGGGATTTTTGTGTTGTATGTCTGTCTGTCAGTGTGTTTGTGTGTATATGCTATATATAAATGAGTATGTACAAACTGAAGGTCAACATCAGGTGATTCCTTGATCACTGATTGCTCTCCAGTTTACATTTTGGACATGGTCACTCATTGGATATGGAGCACATTGACTCCACTAGACTGCATGCTAATGAACTTCAGGTATCTTCTTTTCACTGTCCCCCAGCCCTGGAGTTATAGATGCATGCCATCATGCCCAGCTTTAATGAGTATGCCAGGTAGCTGAATTGAAGGTTCATGTGAGAGCCATCTCCAGTACCCCTTTAAAGCCATCCCTTTATTTGACATGTTATAACCACCTATATATAACACTGTAATGATTGTATTCACGCATGCACTATGTAAATATCAACTGAGGCTACTTGGCACACCTATCCCCTCAAAGGGATTGTAAATGGTCAAGTCATTTATAAACTTTATGCCTTGGTCACTTCAGAGTATACTATATTATTATTAACTTTAGTTGCTTTGAAATGCACAGGATCACAAGAACTTACTCATTTCAGGTGCAATTTTTTACCTGTTGACACGTATTATATTCCCTGCCCCAATTCTCCACTGCCTTTGTTTGTCAGGAAACCCTGTTGCTAAGGTCATAGTCCATTATTCCCAAAAATCCCTGAGCTAGATGCAAAATGAACAACTCCCTTTGTCAGTGAGGCTCCTTTTTCTCTGCCTGGGGAGACTGGATCCCACACCCTCTACCTGAAGAATGTCACATAAACCTTAAGTAAATTACAAGTCCAACTTGCTTTCTCCAAGTAAGATCCTGTCCATCAAGCACCTGGGATTCCTGGAATGCTCTCGCACTTCCCCATGCTGCATGCATCTTCCATGCAAGAGCAGAGAGTGCTTTTAAATTATGAATCTTAGAATTTCATCATAAAACTCAAGAGAGAGAGAGAGAGAGAGAGAGAGAGAGAGAGAGAGAGAGAGAACAGATAAAGCCTGCTTTCTAATGATAGTGAGGGCAGCAATAATTTTAAAGTTTTCACAGTGTGTTAAAAAAAAAAAACCTTCAAGTCTATCTTTTCTGTATAATAAATCCATACTATCCTTAAGGCAGCAAAAATGCATGCAGTTTCTATTCTATGGGTGTGTGGTTTTTTTGTAAAACAGACCAAGATGCATTCATTCATGAGATGGTACACAAAAGACAAAGCCAAGCATGTCAGATGCATCCTAATTGGCTGGCAGGTCTGAGTTTTATGGCTTCACTTCATCTAGTGGTGAAGACTCAGATGTTATTATTCAGGAAGGTAAAATTCTATATTAACTTCACAGTGCATGAGTTAAAGGGAGAGGAGAAGAGCAGAGCATCCATCAACAGCAACAGTACTGACGCCTGTCAAGAGAAAGTTTCAGTAAAAATTCTCTTCTGTTGAGGTGTCTAAGGGACAACAACTTGTCCTACGTGAGGCACACACCTGAAAAGCTCTTGACAAATTCACTAAAGAAAATGAGATTTTATGTATCACAGAGCCATGCATAAATCATTCTAAGGGCTGCCAAATACTTTCCTCATATTTGCTTAATAGAAGCTGAAACTTACCTTTTCCACCATCCCAGGCCTTCAACACCAGATTGAGACTGCTGAGTTACCCAGCCTCGGGAAATGAGCGCTTAGCTGGGTCTCTCTATTTCCAGTATGTAACAGTTGTTGGACTACTCAATTGCTCTCACTGAAACCAATATAAGTCCTCTTATAACACGCATTCCTTTGGATGTTGTGCACCCCTAGGATAAGATAAATGGGAATAGAATAATCCCAATCTAAATCTTATATGGTTTTCTGCCCCCAGCAATAGTCAGCGTGTTACCAGTTCATGGCATTTTGCCTGCTAGCCTTAAGCTCCCACTTTTCTGAAGTGTGGACTATTTACCTTTACATTCAGTGAGTCTTGTTGTGCCTGATATACTACAAAGAGGAAAGGAAGTTTGGAACTCCATTCTCACTCCAGCCATTCAACAAGTCAATTATCACATGCTTATCAACAGAGACTGAAACACAATCCCTGATATAGACAGGGGTAAAGAGACACATTTATTTATTTTTAATTTTATTTTATTAATTTATTCATATTACATCTCAATGGTTATCCCCTCCCTTGTATCCTTTCCTTCCTCCTTTCCTCCCATTTTCCCCTTACTCCCCTCCCCTATGACTGTGACTGAGGGGGACTTCCTCCCCCTTTATATGCTCATAGAGTATCAAGTCTCTTCTTGGTAGCCTGCCATCCTTCCTCTGAGTGCCCCCAGGTCTCCCCATTCAGGGGAAATAGGCAGGTTTGGGCCCAAGGGTCCCGCTCAAACTATGGCACCAGCCAAGGACAATACAGGCCGTAAACTTCAAATGCCTGCCCAGACCTAGCCAATGGACAGGACATTCTCCACAGTTGAGTGGAGAGTGTGATCTGACTTTCACACATACTCTGATGCCTCATATTTGACCAGAGACACATTTAGACCAATGAGTAAAGGAAGCAGGAGACAACTCACCAAGTAGAATATCATAAACCCAAATAAAAATCCTAACCCTGTTAGAGACGGTGGGTACCATATCTCTGCTACAGAAATTTCTACGATTGGACAATATACTTTACATTGGCTATACTCTGACTGTTAGTTCATCTTTGCATCTTTTAGTTCTTCAGCTGATGGCAACAAGAAACCCATCCTCAGGGTGCTAGCAATTCTTACTGTTCTATTCCTCTAGGAAACACTGACCCTTACAAGAAAGGTTAAGCAGCTCCCAGATATCTAGCTAGGAATGGCTAGAGCTTGACTGAAGCCAAGATTGATTACACATAGAAAAAAAAAGTTTAAGTACAAATATATATTAGCTGTGCACTGGGAGTGGCAAGAAAGCTGGCTACATAGTACATATCTGAAGTTGGGCAGTTTGTCTCACTGTGGCACTGAACCAAGACCTCAAAGAAAGAAACAATTCCTTCTATAAGCCTCCTGCTACAAATGTAAAAGTGGATGTCCATTAATTTTGTGTAGTCCAGCTAAGTCTACTGGATCATAAAACAAGTCACAGGTTCCTCTACCTCCTAAATAAGCCAGGGAGGCCACACACACTGCACAGACTACAATGTCCTGTAAAGCTTCCTTTGCCATGAGCTAGTTGCATAGGCTGCATCACAAAACCTTGCCAGAAGGCCTCTTTTTCTCTCTTCCTAAATTTGAAATCATCTTTTTCAGATGTGTTACAGCTATACCTTCTTTCTTTTCCCTCACAAAGCTTCCAAGACACTGGGCAAAGTGTCTTGTTCAGTGACAATTTGTTGGTTTCAAAGAATGATGACAATTGATTAGGAATGAAGGTATGATGTTCAAGTGTCAATCGAATCCAGTGAGCACAACAGGTGATAATGGCCCAATTAATGAGGCCAATGAGGGAGCCAGGACAATCATCATCACAGGGTGCATAAAGGCTCTGCCATTCACTCAGAAATTAATAGAAGAAAAAGGTGAAAAACATTGATGAGCTACACTGCAAAGACACCATTCTTACCTAGATGACTCCATATGCCGTGGCCATATACAATGGGGAATTTATTTAGGTGCCTTTATGTGTTTAAAACACACGGAAAAGGTTGTGTTTTTATGGAACTGAGTAGATGCTATAAGGTGTTTATTATAGTCTTTAAACAAAATTTACTCTTCCTGCAAAGTAAAGTTGCATGTCCCTGGCTAAATATTATTAAGGCAAACTTCCTCTATTTTAGTGGCACAACTGATGGGTCAGAAGAGTCATTTGACATTGTTGTCCTGGCAGGGATGAGCATAGTTGAGAGCCACTGTGTCCTTTCTCTTGGTTATCACACTGTTGAAATGATGGAACCCAAATAATTAGAATTTTCCAAGAAACTTCATGTTGGTACAAAGAAAAAGTAGGAGCTCAAGTGCCAGCCACAGGCAAGCTTATCTCCCAGGAAGAGATTTCACACAATTCCCGAACTTGTCAGACAGCAGAGGAGGAGAGACGGAGCCCATATAAAAATGGATAAGAAAGAAAGGTGTGAGCACATTTTGACTAGGAATAGTTATGCACACCATGTGCCCTGTTTTTAAACCTGTACCCCATCTCTAAGCCTGAAGTTAGATTTCAGGGGGAACTGTAAGTGGATTATGTCCCAGTGTGATTACTTTGAATAAATCTTGTCTTCTTTCAGTAAACAGTAATAGCATGCTGAAAGTTATGTCTGCATAAGGTGCGGAAAATAAGTGACAGATGAGGTATTCACACTACTCTGCCCTAAACAATGCATTTATCACATCCCTCCAAAGCTAACATTGTTCAGGATACAGCAGGAAGAATGTAAGAGCCAGAAGACAAGCAATGGGCTGCAATATGTCATCTTTTAGACAAGACACAGCAACTGCAAGGATGAACTTAGCAGTTGTGGGTGTCTGCATAGTGTCTTCAAAAGTATGGGTCCATCAAAAGCCAATCATGGATATAGAAGGGACCCATGGGACTCTACCCCTCAACTGATGAACTGTATACAACTTTTAGATTCAGGGAACTGGGAAAATTTTGCCTTGGTTATGTACAGAACAATGACCCCCCCACCAGGTTGCAATAGACACTTCCAATCCAATTGTCCCCAAAAGAATCCTTGTTATATAAACAAGTCACAAAACAATATCAAAAGTTATGAACTGGAAATAGAATATGGTAGGTTAGGATTCTGCGACAATCTGCCTACCTGTGATGTCACTGCTTATCTGTCACTAGGGTAGTGGCTCTGCCCTTGGCCATATAAAAGAAAAGACCCCCCCACTTGGCTCGCTCTCTCTATCTCTTTTTACCTCTCTCTATTTCTCTATCTCCCTCCTCTCTACCCCTCTCTAGATCTCTCTACCTCTTTATCTTTCTCTCTTTTTACCTCTCTATCTCTCTATTTCTCTCTATCTCTCTATCTCTTTTTAGCTCTCTCTATCTCTCTATCTCTCTACCTCTCTACTTCCCTTTCCTCTCTATCTCTCTTCTCTCTCCTCTCTCTCTGGGTTCCCCCTTTTCTCCTTTCCTTCTCCTGTCATGCTTATCTAATAAACTCTGTATGACATAACATCTACATGGTACCTTGTATTTCATCATCCTCCTTTTAACCTTAATTTTTAAATAATATAACAGTAGGGATAATGGGGGATTCATAAGGCTGAGATCCGAGATGGTGGGGAGAGAATAATAATACTATTATAAATGTATTGAATTATTGAACAACAAAATTAATGAATGAAATAGTTTAAAATTAAATAGTTATTATTTCTGCTTTTCATTATTAATTTGTGTGTTAAATTGGCCTATAAGTAAGATATATGGGCCTGGCTTCTGAGGACAGCTGACCCCAGGATCCATCTCTAACAACCCCAGTGACACAGGGACCTATGTGAGCTCTATGTTATTGACTTTTCATGCAGCTTTATAGCACAAATCACATCTACTCAGTGAGAGAAACCACTGTATCACCAAACCAGACATTGCCTCAGAAATGTATGGAGACATTCAGATATGCCTGTCCATGAGCACAGGGAAAATACATGAAGACACACAGAGAGAACATGCAGTGCTGTGAAGTATGTACATAAATATATGGGTAAATATAAACGCATATATACACACATAAATATATATTTATTCCCTTTTCCAATGGTCTGAAAAATATCTATCCAATTTGAGACTGTGACTGGAAAGTTGTAATTTGAGAAATAAATTGGCAAAAACTATTATTTTGTTTTCTACTATTCTCACATTGATGTATGTACTACCTAGCATTATGTTAACTCAACACAATCTAGAGCCATCTGAAAGGTGGGAACTCCAGTTTTGAAAATGTTTCCATAAGATCTGTCTGTAGGCAAGTGTGTGGGACATTTTTAAGATTAGTGATAGATGGAGAAAGTCCAGTCAATTTTAGGGGTCTATCCCTAGATAGGTGGTTCTAGTTTCCATAAGAAAACAGGATGAGCAAACCGTGGAGAGAAAGCATATAAGCTGCATTCCTCTATGGCCTTTACATCAGTTCCTGCTTCCTGGTCCCTGCTCTGCTTTATTTCCTGCCCAGACTTCCTTTAGTCATAGACTGTTACCTGAAAGTATGAGCCAAATAACCCCTTTCTGACCCAAGGTGTTTGTTGTTTGTTGCTGTTTTTTTTTTTTTTTTTGAGTTTTGATTGTTTGTTTTGGTCATTGTACTTCATGAATGGACCCCCTCACTGTGTCAGAAATTGGTACCACCAAAGGGGTTATGTGACAGACCTGACCATGTGTTTTAGAGAGGATGATAGGAGGATTTTGTAACATAGGTTTCAGCTAGCTATTTAATCTTCAAAGCTTAGTAAAGCTGTCCTTGGGAACGTGGAAGACAGGAGTGTTAAGAACAATGCAGAAGATGAAGGCTAGTTTGTGAAGTTATAGAGGATACTTTGAGATCCTTAAAGTATCTATTGGGGTTGTTTCATATTTTGAATTAAGAATCTGTGGGTTAGCTGCATCTGAAGAACCAGGTGTGAGCAACAAAAGACCAGCACCACTGAAGTGAAATCTTTCCTTTACTTGGACAACTAATACTCATTACCTGGATCTGAAAAATTAAAAGTGACTAAGAAGAGACAAGCATCATTGAGGTGAAGTCTTCTAGGAAGAGCTTTCTAGGGTTCATCATACAAAAGTTGTATTTCAGAAGTAGCCAAGGCTGTACTTTATGCTGGCAGCCAAACTTGCTATATATTAAGAGTGACTTTGGTAGTGCTAATTTTGAAGGCATGAAGGGGTCATGGAAAGCAGTTGATATTTGGCATTGAGAAAGACAAGAAGAGGCCATTTGTGAAGGTGTGTTCTCAGTAGAAATTAAAGCCTGAAGACTAAAGAGGTCATACAAAGAAGTTAGCACCGTGTGTGTGTGTGTGTGTGTGTCTGTGTCTGTGTCTGTGTGTGTGTCTGTGTCTGTGTCTGTGTCTGTGTCTGTGAGTGTCTATGTGTATGTGTACCTGTGAACATACATGGTCAACAGTCTTTATCTAATATTTTGTTTATTTATTCATTTTTATTTGTTTGTTTCTTTGAACTTTACCTACATTGTGAAACACATTGGGTAGTTGCTGTGACACTTGGATTATTCTTATGCAAGTGCTAATTTTTATATTATATTGCATTGTATAGCAGATAGTTATAACTCAAAAATAAAATCTTTTTGAACAGTTATGCACAAGATATGCTGTAGTACATTTATGAAGTGAATCACACATTTGGTGAAGTTGTATTGGACACACTCACACAATCAAAACTGAAGGGCCACTGCAGCCTGTGCAAGATTGGCAGTGCTATTTCAGAGATGGTGGGATTGTTTTAAAACACTAACTAATTCATGCCGCACAATGTTACACATCATCAGCATCTCACTATAGGGCTTTATAATCTATTCAAACTTATGGATCTCATGGACTTTGAGCTCATTCTCTAGCCAGTGCTAGCCAGGAATCCCCAGAGGTGATATTAACAACACCTGCCCAGTTCTAGGATAGCAGGAAAGCACCACCATGTGTATATTTTGTATGATGCTCTGATGATCACCCTCTTGTATTCATGCTTACAAGTCAAGCAGTTTACTGACCACAACATCCCATTAAACTCACTACCGCTATTTTCTTTTAACATTCATTCCTACATCCTCTTTTTTAATATTTGTGTTTATTTTATTTATTCATGTTATATCCAGATAGTAGCCCTCTTCCACTTCTCCTCCTTGTACTACCTTCCCTCATTCTTCTCTTTCTCCACACTCCCATTTTCCCCATCAAACCACTTAAGCACTTAAGTCACATCAGGACTGAACACAACTTCTCCTGAGGCCAGGAAAGGGCACCCCTCCCTGGAGAAAGTGATCTAAAAGCAGGCAACAGAGTTCATGTTAGAGACAGCCCCCATTTCCCTTACTAGGGGACCCACATGAAGACTAAGCTGCCCATCTGCTACATATGTATAGGAAGCCTAGGTTCAGATGATGTATGGTTTTTGGTTGGTACTTAAGTCTCATACGCTCCTGTAGGCAATGTTTAATTGACTCTGTTGGCCTTCTTGTAGAGTTCTCATCCCAATTCTTCCATAAGACTCCTTTTGCTCTGCCTAATGTTTGACTGTGAGTCACAGCATCTGTTTGTATCCATTGCTGGGTGGAGCCTCTCAAAAGACAGCTGTTAGGCAAGCATGGGAGAGTATCCTTAATAATGTCCTGGTTGGCTTTCTCCCATAAGTTGGTTTCAGGTTGGGTCAGGTTGGATACAGCCTCATTCTCTACACCCTCTTAAAGCTCACAGATGTGTGACATGTACTGCATTTCCTGGAACCTGAACTCCATGCAAGATATCCCCTGTGTGCTTTGTATCTAATTGAATTTAGTATTTACAGCTTAGCTTTTTTTCTACCTGCAAACTGATTTCCTTTTAAAGCTAGAAATCTCCCAGTCTCATCCAAATGTTTTATATTTTGTTTGTATGTGTGTGTGTGGGGGGGGGGAGGGATAAAGATATTTGTGTGCCTGTACAAGTATGGAGGTCTGAGGTTAACCTTGGATGCCATTTTTGAGGATCCATGCCCTTGTCTTCTGAAACAGACACTTTCACTGGGAAGCACTGCTCAATATTAGGCTAAATTGGCTGGTATATAAACTCCTGGTATCCTGGTGTCCCTATATCTCCTTGCTTAGATTACAATTGCGGATATCATGCCTGGCTTTTTTTTTTTTTTTTTGAGACAGAGATTCTCTGTGTATCCCTGCCTGTCCTGGAACTCACTCTGTAGACCAGAATGACCTCAACTGCTGATATTAAGATTGAAGGTGTGTGTCACCACCACCACCTGGCCGTAGCTTGGCTTTTTATGTGGGTTCTGGATATTAAATTCAGATCCCCGCCCTTTGTGACACAATCATGTTATTAATGTGGTTCGCTCCCTTGTACCCAAAATATTTTCTATTATAATATATATTTAGTTATGATAGTTTGGAGTGTTATAAAACTGGCACTGTGGTGGTCAGGGCTGTCAACTTTATACAATCTAGGTGGGAGTTTCCGATCAAGAATTGTTTGTACTATGTTAGCCTAAAGGTATGCTTGTGATGGATTACCTTAATCTTTTAAATTGGAGTGGGACCCATCCTGAATGTGGGCACCTCCATTTCATGGTCTTACCCAGGAATTGACTGAAAAGACAAAGGCAGATAAGCTTTAGAGAACATGCATTCCTTTTTTTTTTTTCTACTCCAAACTGTGGTTGTGGCCAGTTGCCACAATTTCCTATAATTATGAGGCAGACAAACATTTTTCTTCCTGAAAGTGATTCTTCTCAGAGTACTGCAAGGACCAGACTAATGCCATGTTCTGTATGTTCTGTCAGAACTTGTCCTCTAGGTGACCCTTACTTCCTGCATTCTGGAAATGACCAAGAACTGCTATAAATTGCACCTGCGAGCAGTCTCCAGAAACTCCACTGGAGCAGATTAGATACCATCAGCATCCAATTTTCCTCTGAGATAAAATTCCTCTTGAGATCCAGCCTCCACTTAACCTGCCTGAAGGTCAGCATTCCTGTGACCCACAACTTCCCCTTGAGATCCAGCCTCCACCCAACCTTCCTAAAGATTGACATTCCTGTGACTCAGACACCCTCCAGCCCCACCTCCCTGCTTATGTCTTTTTTCTTTTATAAACCCATTGCCCTTGAAGCTCTATGCTACTCTCCTATCCTGTTGTATCAGGAAGAGTTGTGGTCCAGGCTCAAGCCCATAATACAGGACTCTTTGTATGCTGCATAGGTATCAAGTCTGGGTGGTCTTTTGGGGGGGTCTCACAATCTGGGTGATCTGGGTACTACATTTGGGTATTTCTTAGCAAAAAGAAAGCAACTAAGACAACCAGTTCCAAAATTTTTGAAAGTGTCAAGTGATGAAACTTTTCTTTATTTTAGGAGGGTGTGTGAGTTTTGGAAAATACTTGTCATGTAGTCTTTTTTACTATAACGTTGAATTTCTTCTCATAGATTCCTGTCACACTTGGCCTGTTAGTAAATTTGCAAGTCCGTACACATGGAGTTTTGCATAACAACAAGAGAGTACGCTTCACTGTTACACAGTGTGTAGATGCTCCAGTGTAAATGTTTGCATTGGGAACATTTCACATTCTTTCAATGTTCAGAGGTGAGAGAAAATGCCCTATGTCTGAGATAGCCAATGGATGATGATACTATCCTCTTGCCCAGTGCCTTTGCCCAAGTATAGCTTTGCCACTTATGGATGCCAACAGCCATAATGATTTTCCAAGTAATATTACCAACCTAAAAATTATTGTTTTCACATACCTGTATCTTTGGACACTTTAAAGAGCATATTTCTCAAGAAATATGTGATTTTGTTAATTGTTGCAAATTATTTGCTTTGTAGAAATTAATGAGGGCTTGTCTCTTCTTCTTTCCTCCAGCAACTACAGGCTGCCTTTTCTACTCTAGCTCATTCAACACCCATACCATAAATTTGTAGCGACCCAGCAGAGCTGTCATATCATCCTCATTGCTGTATGTATTTTCTTCCTGTCAGGCTATTTACATGGGTCACTTCCCACATTTTGCTGTTCCTATGGATATTGTGTTATGTAAGGACAGGCTTAATGAGCTATGGGACAAAGATAATCCTCAGCAAATGCATCAATTGAACAGCTTTCAAGTCAAGTTTATAATGATGTCAAAGTCATTTCAGAAAACATTTCAGCTATATCACTAAAGAATGAGGCAGCCAAGGCAAATATTCAGCCAATGTTTTTAAGGTACTTGCTTTGTGTGACATAAAGTAGAAAGACAGAGGAAAAAATCAGGCTAGTCTCTCTTTACCAAAGTCACCCTGTTCAGTTCCCTAGACAAGAACTGCTCATCCAATAACATTGGGAGAGATTGTAGAAAAATGTCAGGAATAATGCTTCAGCCCTAAAAGGTGAACCAAAGGAAAAGTGTTGGCATATAAATGGCCTGCATCTAGGTTGCTTGGCAACCTCTGTAGTCATCATCTGCTGCTGCCACCAGAGGCCCATGATAAAAAGGACAAACTTGCCACCTCCTCTCTCTCTATCACTCACTCTTGTACTTCTCTCTTGCACTTTCTCTAAGGATGACCTTTTTCTCTCTTCTGTTTCACTGTCTTTATGTCTCTGTCTTTTTACCCTTGTTACCCATTCAGGTCGTAAATCCTCTCCATTTCCCTTCCTTCAAATAAATCTCTTCTTATTTTTATATTCTAACAAAAGGAGGGCACATGTGAAAGAAAACAATTCTACCTTAAGTAATTGAATCAAGAGTAATATGGCTGACTGCCTTTGAATTGTATATATGAAGACAGAAAGTGTCCAGTGATGGAGCTGAGTGTTGAGGAGCACCTGGGAGCTGATGGTGAATTACAGTAATGGTGTTACCATGAGCATGGGCTCTTTAGAAGGAGGAGAAATATGATTCACAGCAGTTTTGCTGTAGGTAGAACATGATGCCTGATGCTATGAAGGATAAGACATGTCCTTATGCTGTGTTAGTGTGTAAGTAAATGTGTTGAGGCCTAAGATCAGCTGCTGTTCAGGAGTACAGTTCTCCTTGACACTGTTTTTATGTGTAGGCTGGACTTGCTGGACAATGGGCAATGACCTGTCTTCTGTAGAAGGGATTCACATTATATGAGGTTTACAAGAGAAAACAATAGGTACGAAAGTGTATTAGATTCTTAATGTTGTCCATGCAAACTCCTCCTAACTAGCTGACTTATAACACCTCAAATAGTTCATAATTATGGAGGATCAGAACTTCACAAATTAACTGGTATTGGGATGTAGGTTCTTGGAAAGTCCCAGGGGACTATTTTCTGGTTCCTCCTAGCTATGGCTGCCTCCTGCCAGTGGTGAATGTTCCTTGGCTTGAAGATGCATCAGACCAGTCCTTGCCTCTCTTTGTCTATGACTCACATTATGTTCATTGGTCCTATCCTCTTGTAGGTGCATGCCTGTACAGACAAAATCATGTTCTCACCTTTTAGCATCCACTTGTGATTCCTCAGAGTGGAAGAATATAAAATGTTTATAAATGTAAGAAAACAGGGTCCATATAAGCTAACTGTAGAAAGGCCTCAGAAATTAGGGTTTTCATGGCTACAGCATTATTTCGAAATCTGGTGTCAAATAAACTCTCAAAGAGCAGAAACACTGCCATGAATAACACTTTTATTTGGCTCAAATATTAATTTCTAAAGAATGAGCAGTAATCTCGTAAATTACCATAAAGATGAGGGTCAACCAACCTCAACAAAAGTCATATGCATTCTCTAATCATGTGCATTCAATGAGAACTGCTTTCCTTAATTTATTTTCTTTTCTCCTGTACATTAACAGCATCTATAATGGCATTTATTATACAATCTTCTGTATGTGTATGTGTGTTTGTATATATATATATATATATGCGGGGGTATGCATGTGGAGGTCAAAGTCAATGGTGGGAATTGCCCTCAGTAGCTGTCTACATTAGTTTTGAGGACAGAGTGGTACCCTGCATCCGGAGGTCACTGGTTGGACAAGACTTGCTGACTGGTAAGCACTAGAGACCTTCCTGTCCCTGCCTTCTCAGTGCTTGGATTATAGGCCCAGGCCTCAGTGCCTAGTTTTTGTAATTTAGTTGCTGGGAATTCAAATTCAGGTCCTCATTTTTGTGCAGTAAGCATTTTGGTGACTGAACTATCTAGACCTCCCCCTCAAGGCCTTTTTAAAATGATGATTACAAGTGACTCTCAACAAATAGTTCTGTCAAAGAGTAGGTAGCTGCATGGTATTTTCTTTGTACCAATCACTAATGCTATTCAGAAGAATCAGTAAGTTTTTCAATGCAAGTCCTTCTGTTCAACAAACTGATGACATTTTTGTTCACTCTAGGCAGCTAATGGGAGTTACATATATTTCTCACCAATAAATCCTTTAATTTATCATAATCCTTAGCTGATGCTTATAAAAATGGCATAACTTCAATTTTTTAAAGCCAGCATCCATTAAATACCTTCCATATGTTTAGAATGGGTGCATGTGTTTGTCTAAGATACAGCTGGAAAGGCTGAAATACAATAAATGAATTTGAAAATGTATATGCCAATAAGGGACATGGTGAACAACAGAACATTCCTTACTTCAAATCCCAAGTAATTGTTATTTCTCCCTATCTAAAGAAATTGGTCCTGAGCTCACATAACAGTGGCAATTTTACGGTTGGAGATTCCGTATTTTTGAGATCTTTGTTGAGCCAGTGTTCTTGTTTTGTCGGAGATCTTGAGTCTGTTACTTCCTGGGGTCTTCCTTCCTTTCACAGGGGAAACTGATATTTTGGCTATGTTCTTGGTGTTCCATGAGGCATGGTAACATTGTATTTCCTTATATACATCTCTTCTGGAGATTTCTTCATTTTCTGAGAGGACTTTAGGGAATTTCTATCAGGAGACCATGTAGCTCAGTGAGTAGAGTGCTAGCTTAGCATGCATTAAAAAATTCAGAACTTAATCCCAGCACTGTACAAGGTTGACATTATTATACATGCCTAAAATGCCAACATTTGGACAGCACAGCCAGAGGATCAGAATTTCAAGGTCACCCTAGACTGTATAGCAAGTTTGAGGACAACTTGGCAGTATAGAACTAGTTTAACTTTATTTGATTTAAAACTTATCTAAGCAGGGAAAGAAACTACAAGATAAGCTCATGTCATTGGAAACCAGTCAAAAATGAATATTCTGACTTTTTGAATAGCTACTCAAGCTACTCAAAAATGAATGCACAGTACCTGCTATTAACTATCTCATGTGGAAATGAAAAAAATTCATTTATGATTCTTTGGGTTCTATGCTTCCAAGCAAGATGCTCAATATAACAGCCTAGCTACAGTCAAGTCCCAGCTGTTATATTAAAGCTTTACTGGGATGCTTTTTCTGGGAACCAACCTTAACAAAATGCTAGAGGCTAACAATCTGCTGTTAAATTCCTGAACTACCAGGTGTTTTGTTCTGCTTGCAGACCCACTTGCATCTGCTAGCAGATTACTTAGTAACTTGTATTCATCCCCCAGAAGTGGAAGTAGTTTTTCCATCTTGAACCAGTTTCATTAGAGGGAATAGTCAACAATCCAGGAGTCATGGAGCTTCCATTCCTTCTCATAACACCAAGTAGTTCCTTAGTCTCTGGAACCTACAAAATGTCGCTGTCCTCTGAAAATATACCCAGTAATATGAAAATCATTAGTGTGTCTGTGCTTTTGTGCTGGTACTTACAGTTGCTGTGCTTGTTTGTACACACATGCAAAGGAGAGATAGAATGTCAGGTGCCATTTCTTAGACATTGTCTACTTTGTTTATTGGGGCAGAGCTCTCACTGGCCTAGGACTTACAAAGGAGGCAATCATTGAGGCCTAGGGGGACATTGGTCTTTCTCCCCAGTGATTTCCAGTAAGCAACACACACACACATACACACACACATACACACACACGCACGCACGCACGCATGCACGCACGCACGCACGCACGCATGCCCGCGCATGCTCACATATATGCACATGAAAAAGAGAGGCGGGAAGCGGGAGAGAACATTTTAATGTGCTTTCTGAGAATAGAGCAAAGATCCTTATGCTTTAAAAACAGCACTACACTGACTTCACTCACTCCAGTTAACAAGTGTGCTCTTACCATTTTACATTTGAGGGAAGAAAAGTGACTCGGGGGATTCAAAGAAAGTTATTACATAAATACATAACCATTGTGGATTTGAGCACTTTCCTTCTATAAGGGACACTGGGAATCTATGTAAAACAGCCCAGTGGGTCTGAAATTGTTTTATAAACCTTTGTGAGAGGTAAGCTCTGTCTCTCAGAGGTATGAAGTTCTGCTCAGGATGAAGCGGGATTCAAACTCAGATTTGCCTAAATCCAGAGCTCATGTCCTAAGTCTGAGCACAAAGGGAGAGCTCAGTTAAGCACTTTAAATCAAAATGATTCAAATGAAACAGTGCAATCTCATCATTTTATCTAAATCCGTGAGGCTGACACAGGTTAGAGACACACTTAATCTCCAAGAACTGAAATTATTGCATTGTATTCTGAAATAAGGCAATTGGGTATCTGGGTTGATGAGCAGGCACTGGTTGGGCTATGCATGTGCCTGTGTAGTGGGAGAGCTAGAGTGTGAAGTTTGGACATCTTTTCTTTAAGTCTCAGCCCTGCTAGTCATCTGGATCCAGGGTTTTAACTGACACTAGGAATGTATTGCCTTTTTTCTCTGTCTTTTTTGAAATATACTAGGGTTTAGACCCACAATCTCATACATCTTTAACAAGTTATCTACACATACACTGAGCCACAGCTCCACTCATTATTGGAGAATCTCTACATGGGCATTGTCTCTCTCTCCTGTGTTCTGAGCTGAGTTTACAAAAGTACTGGCACAAATGTCTCTCTGAAAAGATACATATTGTTAACATATATTCTTCTAAAGAGTTTGAAGGGAAGAAATAAGAAGGAGAAGCAGCCAATCAAAAATAAATAGAGAAAACCTACTTGCATGCTAATGTGATAGTTCAGTTGGTAATGTTCTTTCCTTGCAGGCATAAAGACCTGAGTTCAATCCCGAGTCCGTTTTAAAACATCAGGATATAGTCTTACATGCATATAAAGGCAGATTTCTGGGGCTTACTTCCAAATTAGCCTAGCTTGATGAGTACTAGGACAATGAGAGACCCTGTCTCAAAACAAGTAAAATAGACAACACCTGAGAATCTATGGTGGGGCTGTCCTCTGACCTGCTCATTCCTATACTCCAGCACATGGTCATGCATCCACAGTTACAGACACAGAAACTAAGACAGTTGCAAGCCTATCAAACATTGTCCATGATTCATTGACAGGTCAGCAAGGATACATATTTATTAGCCTATATTTCATCTGGACAAGAATTAACTCAGGAACGCTTTATGTCCTTTTTCTGACTATTGTCTTTTTTAATATCAGTTGTCCTCTATAGGATCATATGGTTCAACTCTTGAAATTCAGTTGGCGATGCTGTTTGGGAAGACTGAGGTGAAATCTTGTGGGAGGACATGAGTTCCTGCAGTAAGCCTTGGAGTTTTACCGCCCACTTCTGCAGCCTCTGTTCCTTCCCTAAGGATATAATGTGCTCAGCTGCCATGCTGTTGTCATGCCTTCCCTACCATGAGGAACTATATCATCCTAGAACTCCAGAGATAAAATAAGCCCCTTATCCCTTAAGTTGCCTTTGTCAGTGTACTTAATCACAGCCTCCAAATTAACTGAGCCAAGGAAGAAAATGATGTCACTACAGTGGCACAGTTTTAGAGACAAGTTTCTGTACTGCTTCTTCATATCAGGCCTCACAGATGTTCCTGAAGTCCATGGGTCCTTGGGTGGAGGATGGATAATCATTGTGCAGTGTCTTTGATGTTTACTATTGAAATGATACTGGTTTTTGCTTACAACTGTACAATAATTTGATACATTTTACATAACATATCTCATTGAAAAATAAAAATTTAAATACAAATATAATGTACCAACGTTTTCTAGATATTTTAATAACTAGAAAAAAGTTAAAAAAGAAATAATTAAAATTTATAGCTCAGAATAAGTGCAGCCTGCTAACACTTAAGTTTATGTGTGTGTAAAAAGCACATACTTATTTAAATGTATTATGTACATGTAAATAAATTTAAGTATATAAACACAAATATATTTTATTTAAATGTATATATATATATATATATATATATATATATATATATATATATAAATACATATTCAGCTACTGTTGCCACTTGAAATGCAATTAGTTGTATACAACCATTAAATATGTGGTGTATGCTTTTTATTTCTAAGAAGTGGCAGTTGTAAGTGATTCTTCCAGATATCTGCCAGTCAATTTAAAATGATATTGAGATATCTTGTGAAATAGCTTTTTCAATGAGGAAGTGCAGATATGCAACATTTTAAGAAGCATACGTGTACAGAATATATAATTATGCCTGACAACAATTTATTGAACATTCAAAAAAAAACTAACACAGAGAATACTCAAGTGGTGTGAACATAGAAGATGCTATATTGGTCTAAATCTGAGTTACTAAGCTCCTTGCTTTGATTACTATACATTGTATAAATATATAAAGACCTCATCCTGTACCTATGAACATATACAATTTCTGTGTGTCAGTTAAGTGTTTATGTATGTATATATAGGATACATATTAATATAATATAGTTTAATAAAAAGAGAATCTAGAGATTAATAAATAAATATATATGTAAATGAATGCACATTTGAATAATAACATGGACATATTTATGTGCACATACATATTCACATACACATACACACACATATACACTATATGTGTTGAAAGAAGCTATCAACTCTTGTGTGAAAACTAGGGTCACATATTGAAAGTAGCATTTTATCAATCACATACGTACATTTAAATACAGCTATCTGGAAGACGCCAGGTTTCAGAAAAGTGGTCTATAAACATTCACATTGATTTTGCAAGTTTACAGAACTCAAAACTTTGAGTACTGTGATGCTGTTTAAAATCTTGGGTCTCCATGAGAGGTTGCCGTGAGACAGTCTCCATGAAGACAGGATTGGAGTGGGAGCAGCCAGAGTGAGACTAGTTGGCAGGATAATGGGGCACACGGCTGGGAAGCAAGCCAGGCCAGCCTAGTCAAGTTAGAATACATCAGTATCTCCCCAGCTATAGTGATTAAAAGTTATTAACAAATGTAAAAAAAATAATGTCATTTCAAGTTGGATTTTGCATTTTCTTACATGATAATTTGGCTGTTGCATTACACACAACTGACAGAGCCATTTATTGAGTTGTTTCTAATTGTTTAAGAGATTACTAAATGAGAAGTCCATCTCAGAAAGAGAACAATGACAAGCTGACATGTTATGTGAGATGAAGAAAGTACTTAAAAGTCTGAACTGTGACTAGAATACCCATCAGGGTAGACAATGAAGAACTCCAGGACACCAAGGGTTTTTGATCAAGCTACCTTTTTTCTGGACCTGTCTGGAAGAGAATCTGCAATCCTGTGAGTTTGGCAGAGTGGTTGATGTTCACTTAGGTGTCCCTAGAGATGCAGTCATTTGTGTGTGTGCATTCACAACAGCAACACACCCTTAGTACTTCCAGATGTGGCAAACACCATCTCAACCGAAATGGCACCCAGATACTGAACTCTAAGTAGAGTTCATTTGTTAAGCATAGATTTCCTGTTATTTCTTCCCTAAGGTGACTGGGTCTAATTCCCTTATACTATGTACACATCATCTTCTGTGCATATGCAAACCTTTATTTCTTGGCTTGGGAGTGTGTGCATACATGTATGTGTGGGTACACGCATCCATGTGAATGTGTGCAGAGTCCAGAGAATGATACTAGATATTCTGCTTTGTCACTCTGTGGCTTATTCTCTTGAGACTGGGTTTATGATTAAACCTGGAGGAAACTGGCAGCAGTAAAATCAGTGATCCTCCTATCTCTGCCTTGAATAGTGCTGTGGTTAAAACTGTATGTGGCCGCAGCTGGCAGTTTGCATGAGTGCTGGTATTTGAACTCAGATCTTGTGACTGGTACAGCAAGTGCTGTTCTTCTTCTCAATTCACCAAGCCACAGGATCACTATATGTGTGCCTTTATCAGTTCTCACAAACATACAGCACTCACAAAGATGCAATATCTTAAATAGCAGCACATCACAGAAACAACTATAGTGTAATGCTGAGTGAGGTCCTTTTCCAAGAGAGTATGCACTGATTGTCCCCATGTCCACCTGATATGGACCCACCACCAGCAAAGATGCTTAGAACATCATGACAGTGTGTATAACCTAGCCTGTTTAGGCCTTATCCCTTTTAGATACTCAGTTTCTCAGTCCCTTAATAGAAGTCTGGCCCTCTGTTAACAGCTTGTCATAAAGAAGAGAGATGACACAAAAATGTAGCCAAGTCATTATAAAGTCAAAGTTACTTCTAGTGAAGAATTATCATACCATTTGATCTACTGACAAGCCCAAGCCATTTATTTCTCAATTTTCATGTAGTTCTTCATGGTGTTCCTTCCCATGCATTTGCCTCCCATCTCACAGAATGCTGACACATCTTACCTGTAAAACCAGCATAATCTGTCTTATATATGCTTGATACCCTAAATTGTAATCAAACTAGACAAGAAGTGAAGGACCCAAAATTTTTGATAACTCCTTCTTTTTCACAATTTAGTTTTATTTTTAAGTGTGTGTGTGTGTGTGTGTGTGTGTGTGTGTGTGTGTGTGTGTGTGTGTGTGTGTTGTAAATCAGTGTAATGCCTTTATTGGCCGCAAGTATCACATCTACTGGAGCTGGAGTTATAGGTGGTTGTGACCCACTATACATGGATGATGGAACTGAACTCAACTCAGGGCTATGGAACAGCAGTACACAATCAATACTGATAAACTATTGCTTTCATTGCTGGATACTTCTCTATGATATCTTTGAAGGAAAATAAAACACTATTATCTTCATCTACAGGCTGATACTTTCACAGGTCACACAATGAAATAACGGTTTACAAGGCAAGTTGGGGATGCCTGACACATGTTGTGGCACCATTTGGCATTTCCTTGTGTTTCAGTGTTGAAAGCTTCTGTATACTGTCAGACAGAGGGGAGAATTTTCTCCATGTGAACCATTGGAACTGGGTATAGACATGAAACACAACAACTCTGAACACCACCATATTTCACTTGAAGGGATGGTCCACTTTTATGATTACTCTGCATCTGTCAACTTTTCATTATCCTGCTTGCAGTACACAGGCAACAACGGCAAAGCCCAGCTTAATAACATTAGTGCCTTGTGGTTTTCTTATTGCATTTCTTCGCTTAACACTGACTGCTATTGTGATAATGAGCTTAATAACCTTATTGAAGATGAATTTCCTTTGAGTTTCCTTTTTTTTTTCTGGAGCCTTTTCCAGGCCTAGAAACTTTCCATTTAACAACAGGCCAAGTAGACATCTAAGGCTTCATATTTTAGCTTAGAAATCTATTCTTTTTTTTTCTTCTTTTATTTCCTTTTTCTTTTTTAATGGGGTTTTTAAAAAATTATTTTCAATTTGTTCACATGTCAATTGTAGCCCCCTCCCCTATCATCTCCTGACTCCACCATCCCTCCCTCATACCTTCTACCTCCTTCCTCTAGTCCTCAGAAAGGGGAGCCCTCCTCCCCTAACATCTGACCTCAGCCTATCAAGTCTCATCTGGACTGCCTGCATCCTCTTCCTCTGTGGCTGGCAAGGCTGCCCTGCCAGTGGGGGGGATCAAAATGTGGGGACCATATTCCATGTCAGAAGTAGTCCGTATTCCCCATATTATGGGACTCATAAGGAGATTTTGCTGCTTATCCATTACATATGAGCAGAGTGTCTAGGCCCACACCATGAATGGTCCTTGGTTCATGCGTCAGTCTCTGCAGCATCCCTCCTCCTCTGCCCAGAGAACTAACAAGCAAAGGTAAGTCCTAAGCCACAACAGCTGATATCCATAAGAGGCCTGTGGGACACCTGAGCAAGTGGTTGTGGCCTTGGATCTCTCTCAGTTACCCACTGTTAACCAGCCTGGCCCATCTAGGACAGAGAGAGCAAACAGATTTATTTTCTTTAGGCATCAGCAACTCCTCCCAGGTTTTTGCTACAGCTCCTCTGTCACCTGCAAGGTCCCTGAGCTAATTGTCTTTAATGAGTTTGCCTGGCTAACTCTGCCCATAATCCAAGGAGAACTTACATTTCCCATTGAGCTTTCAGCCTACTCAGAAGTGCTGACTTCTTAGGATTGTTCTCTCTTTTGTATACGAAGCTTAAATTAAAGAGAATGAGAGCTGGTATCCTCTGGGTACCTTATCCAAGTGGATGCCACACGCAGGCTTTAATAATAATCATAGTTTTCACTGTTTTATCTCGGGTCAAAGCTAATCAGATGGTTGAATCCACTTATGGGTTACACAGAGCTTCACAAAGTGAGGTCCTAACCACCTGCCCCACAATCATCTGATATTTTTTAAGAAATGTAAATTCTTATGCTGAACTCTGACCTAGTGGATGAGATGTTCTACAAGCAGATCTTGGCACACTGTGCCTTAACAAGCCCTGTGGGACATTGTGAGGCATGATCATTTTTTAAAACTCCCTTTTACAGGTCATATAATGTCAGAATTCCCATTATGTTTACTTTTCAAAGGAGAAGACTAAGCTTCCTAGTGATTTAGTTATCTTTCAGTCATAGATTATTTTAAACTTCAAAGCAGTTACAAAATATAGAAGAAAACAACAGCTTAAAGATGAAACACAAATTGCATGTATAATATTAAAAAGTTCAAAAGTGGGGGTGGAGATGGCGCGGTTGGTAAAGTGCTTGGTGTGCAAAATGAGGAGCTGCATCTGAGCCCCAGGACCCAAGTGAGCAGTTGAGTGCGGGAGTGTGCATTTCTAATCTAAGCACTGCATAGGCAGAGACAAGTGGTTTCCTGGGGTCTCATGGCCAGCCAGCGTGTGCGCACGCACACACACACACACACACACACACACACACACACACACACACACACACATGCACACACTCAATATAGAGAAGGCAGTTACAAATAACTTTCCCTCTCAGATGCTACACTTAATACAATTCAATAAATGTAAAGAAGCAAAAAACTGTGTTGAAATTGAGATATTAACTCTGATTTATTCTATTCTAAGGAGAAGCTCTTCATATATATATATATATATAGTCATTTGTTGTTCCCTAGAAAGTATTCATATGAATATTAATTCTGAAGACTGCATGTTGACTCCTGTCCACGTAATGTGTTTAAATGCCATTGTGTAAATTTAGGAAAGCATTAGCTTCCTGAAGAGGCTAGACCTCACGCAGAGATGCTCCCTGAAACATCAGTCAATTCTCACGTTACAAAAGAAAAACATATGGGCTTCGGTCAGGAAGACTTAGGACTAAGTATGGAGGCAGAGGGCTAGAGAAAAGTCTGCTGGGGCTGGAGTGAGCACCACATGTTGATTTGGCCATTGGTTCCTTCCTCTCTTTTCAACAGTGTTCCTTCAGCCTTAAGAGTGTCTTAGGACAGCAAAGACAACCACTGGGGCACCGCAAGAACTTTGAGCTTCAGAAGTCTATATTTGGTGAGCTAAAGCTGGATCAAGGTGAATTTAAGAGTTCGATTTTGGTACTTCCTACTACCACAAGCAAAGCAAGCTGTAAAACAAAGTATCTAAGCAGGAAGCTCAGGGCATCAGGAAGCAGGTACAAGTATACCTTCCATGGCTAGTAGTGAAAGTGGCCTAAGTTAAGGGCACATTGTCTTTCTATCCAGTGCACAGCTGGGATCAAGACTGTTGCATGGTGGCAATTGAGTTTCATATTGGTAATTCCTGCTAAATTAACAGCCTTGGTGTGCAAAGTTCTTCAATGTTTTTTTAAACAGCTCATATTAGTTCTTTGGGAGTTTTATTTAAAATATATTCAGTATATGCATATATATATATATATATTCATATATATATATATTCATATATATTCATATATGTTTATTCATTCTTTGAGAATTTCATGCAAAGTGCCTTGATTACATTCACCTATCACTTCTTCCCTTAATTGTTCCCAAATGCACTCCTTATCACTAACCCCAGCCCCTATTTCTTTAGTTTTCTTGCTCTTTTTGGAGAAGCCTATCTCACAGCAGATGTCCTGCACTACTGGCTCATACAATATTTCTACTCATCTGCAATATTCCTTAAATCTAAAGTGTTGTAGAGTTATGTTATAAATGTGTTAATTGGGGACAGATATCCTATGGTCTGTTTATCCTGCATTTTGTCCAGTCAAGGCTTCTGTAATGGTCTCTGTCTGCTAAATCATAAAAATAAAATAATAATAATAATAATAACAAGAGGAGGAGGAAAAGAAGGATGAGAATGAGGAAGCAGAAGAGGAGGAGCAGGAAGAGGAAGAAGAAGAAGAGGAGGAAGAAGAAGAAGCTGTTTCTTTATTAAAGGGTGAGAGCTGCACATATCTGTTGGTATAAAGATAAGTATTCATAACACAACCAGAGATTACACAAGCTTAGGAAAATGGCTATAAGAAGATCTATTGGCTCCATGGCCTCTACAGCATGGGTATTTGGCAAGGCTTGCTGTAGCAGACATGAATTCCCTCCTATTGATCAGGCCTTAAGTCCAAGTCCACATAGATGTTAATTACTCCAAGGACATAAATTTTGCTCTTGCTCCTTAAGAAATATCTTGCCATACTGGTCATTGTTGTGGTGTGTAGACATTGTAGCCAAATAGGATATTGATTACTTTTCTCTGTGGCAGCTTTCATGGTTCTTTTCAATACTGTTAGGGCTAGTCCTCAAGGTGGTTTTCAGCTCAGATCTACATTGATTTTTCCAAGTCCTATATCCAAAGTGTGTGGTGTCTTCAGCAGTAGGGTTAAAACTTTTATTGGTACCAAGGACAAATGCAATATTTTGTATTGTTTTGGGTCTGTTGAATTCATATGACCAATGATTCAAAAGTGTTCCCAAGCCTCAACTGGTGTTTTTGTTAGGCAGGTTATGGACTTTGCTTGTGGGCATGCATTGCAATTCCAAGTAGCAGAACTTTAATTAATATATACATATACATATGAACATATACTATATGTAATGTTAAATAGATATAAAATAATATACTTCCTTAAGGCCTTGGGCAACACTCTTAGTATTACTAATGCTTCCTCTTGTACCTTTAAATAAGGTTTAACTCAAAAATTAACACCCATAGTATGTGTTCTAAGTGTTTATGTGTAAGAAAACAAATAAAAGATACATCTTTAAAATCCTGGCAGTCATTGAACTTGGTGGCATGTTCCTTTAGTCATAGCACTCTGGAGTTTGAGGCAGACAATAGTAGTGAGCTCATGATCAGAGTGGCCTACATACTGTGTTCCATGCCACAAAAATCCCAACAAATATCTTTAATGGTATCTCATTACTTTATTTTAAAGGTTCTAAAGCAAAGACTGTGGAGATGGAGAGGTGAGTAAAAGTACTTGCTATACAAGCATGAAGGTCTATGTCTACACATGAATCTTTTGAATGCTCATAAAACAAACAAAACAATCAAACAGCTGAGTTTGACACTGTGTCTACTCTTATCTCCAGGCCTGTCAGGGACTGAGGTCAGAGGATCACTGGGGCTTGCTGGTTGCAAGCTTAGCTCCAGTTTCACTGAGTGGACCTGTCCAAGGGACTAAGTGAGAAAATGACATGACAGAACACACCACATCTGACTTTATCTTCTGAATGCACTGATGTATAGCACATATACACACATCTAAATAAGAATGCGTGCTGTGTTACAGAAGAGTGATGGTTTAGTGGCTCCCTTAGTGGGTTTAGACATGCAGGAAAGAAAGAGACCATATCTTTAAGTCTCTGTTCGTGCATCTAGCCTGGTGCTAGGCACATAATGAAAGCTTAAGAGATATATGTTGGTAGTAATGAGTGTCTTTCTTTAAATTGTTTTCTGAAATTGGTAGGCTTAAAATAGTATATCAAACGCTGATCAATACTCAAGGCATGCTAGTGGAAATTGACAGAATAAATGTGTGTAAATTAAGAAGATAGGAGAGCATCTCCCAGAAAATTTGGGGGCTGCTCAAGGATGAAATTGGAGAACTGATGACTGAAATGTGTAAACCATTATTTCAATTGACCTCAGAATAAGGAAAGTGCTGGGTAACCATAGGAAGCCTTCTATGTATGAACAGACTCCAGAAAACTGTAGAAATAACAAAGCATAATGCTGCACAGGATGAAGGACCTAATGCTAAGTACTTGATGGCTCATGTGTCTAATAAAAGGCAGTATGGTCTTTGTAAAAGCAAAATGCAAAATGAATCTGAAGAAAAGAAAGGATA
Organism: Acomys minous; assembly: GCF_964271855.1. Classification (NCBI taxonomy): domain Eukaryota; kingdom Metazoa; phylum Chordata; class Mammalia; order Rodentia; family Muridae; genus Acomys; species Acomys minous. The sequence continues at coordinate 73,133,164 of NC_140483.1, read as the reverse complement.
GTCAGGGGAAAGTGAAAGGCTAGTGAATCCGTTGCTTTTCTGACTGCTGTAAGAAATTAGTTAATGGGAAGTAACTTCAAGGAAAAGCATTTACTCTGGTTTTCCTTTCGAGAGACTATAAGTGCTCATGGGTACATGGATGCAGGAATGGGAGGCAGATCAGTACCTGTAGTCAGGAAGCAGAGTGGGAACACAAATTAAGCATCTCTTTGTCCACCACATCTTCCCACAAAACCAAAATACACTCCATACCAGAGTTTTCCATGAAGGCTTGAGCTTTGATTTTGCTTAACATTGTGTTCCGAGGCTGAGCCTGGTGGAGGCTGCTTCAGGTCCTCATTGTCAGTGCCTTTAAGCTAAGTTATTACCTACTAAATTGTGTTTAGACATTGTGTACAGGCAAAGCTGAGTTTGTAACCTGGCTTAGTTGCTTTATTATGTGACAGGGTCTGCTTTCTTGGGCATTTGAAATCTCAATGTCTTCTGTATAATAGAAGCAAGTAATTTGGCTTCAGTATAATGTAAAATGGTATGCTCATAATCTTATTGCAGTGCCCTGATCCATATAGTTCTGGTTAAAGAGTATCTGATACACAGAAGTGCAAGTCCTGAGGACAGATACCCCAAGGAAGTCACTTTGAACTTTGGAAGGTTTTCTTCTGACATACAATCATCAGCTACATAGGCACTTAATTGTAAGCTTCTTTGTTACTTCATGGACATGACTCTTCAAGATTCTTGTTTTTCCCCAGTGTTTTTGTCCTTCACATCCTTCAGAAAAGAGTCTTTATGTTATCACAAGTGACCTGCACCTAATGCAATGTGGTCTTTCATGGACAGAATAGAATTCAAGGAGATAAAAGTGGGACAACTCACCTAAATAGGATGGTCTAATGAGTTCATAACCATTATTATGAAACCAAAAAAGCTTCCAGCAGGGAAGGCTTGTCTGAAATCTCCACCTGAAAGGGGCTTCTTGGAATATGTTTGCAAAAGACAAATGAAGCAAATTATGACAAAAAGGTAAATGCCATTACTGCGAATGTGAGGCCCAGACTGAAGAGGGAAAGCAAGTGACTGGGAGGCAGAGAAAATTTTAAACACCAGTACTGACACCAGTTTATTATGCTTGTTGTTTTATGTTTTCTTTGTGGGCCCAGTGTGAAGAATGGGCGAGAGTGCGGGTATCACTGAAGATGTTAAGTGACTTTGAAGTCTCCAAGTAGGAGAGACACAGATGGGATCACAGAAGAAGTTTTTGTAACTTTTGAGGCACATGAAAAGCAGTCAGGAGTGTCAAGTGCTTCATTTATTCTCCTTCACTAGATGCCCAAATCCTGAGCTGAGGAGATGGCTCAGTGGGTAAAGGCACTTTCTACTAGTGCCATGACCTGGGGGGGGGGTCCATCCCTGGAACACAAAGAGTGGAAGAGGAGAAGAGACTTCTGAGCTGTCCTCTAACCTCCATATGCACCCCACCAACACACACAAAGGAAGTCACACTGTCTCAGGCCGCTGCTATGAGGTAGAACTGCAATCTTTACATCTATCTGGTTATGTGTATACCACAAATTAGAGAGAGTTCAGATCCATTAGGATTCTAAACTTTGTTGCCTGTGACATCTTCATGGTTGATCCTTTAGTGACCAGGAGCTCAGCTTGTTAATAAATCATGAGGCATTGTTCAGTGGCCTCATTCATGAATGTCCCATCCAGTGCCAGCTGAGGAGCTCTCCAAATTGAATTTTTTGGCACATGAAAATTTTGCCTATTGCAAATATGTCTTTTAAAGGTTCTTGTCCTGAAGTGAACTTGAAATAAGAACAATATTTTGAGTACTGGTAAGTTGATGTCCCACACTAAATGGGTGCTCTTTGTATTGTTTAGTGTACCTACTTTAAAAACCACGACAAAATCTGACACAGCAGTGCACACCTGTAAGCCTAGTACTCAGGGAGGCAGAGGCAGGTGGATCTCTATAAGTTTAGGGCCAACCTGGTCTACAAAGCAAGTCCAGGACAGTGAAGGATACACAGAAAAACCCTGCCTCAAAAAAAAAAAAAGGCAAAACAAAAACAAGCAAACAAACAAACAAATAAAACATTGAAAACTAAAGCACATCAAATTTCCAGCCTGTGAAAATGACAAGCAAGCCTCAGGATATAACTATTGGGAAAGATCTTGCCTGGCATGCCTCAGGCCATGAGTTTCATCCTCATCAACGCAAAATCCAGGTGCTAAAGAGATGGCTCAGCATGGACACTGCTTACATCTCCATAATGGAGAAGAATTTATTAATATCCAGTGAGTGTAGCATTCTGCCTGAAATCCTATTGATGAAGAAACAGACAGGAGCTCCTTAGAGTAATTTGGCTAGGTAGTCTAGTTTAAAGGTGATCTCTGAGTTCAGTGAGAAACCCTGCCTCAAAGTACCAGGGAGAGAACCATCAATGAAGCTATTCTCAATGCCATCCATGGGACTCTCTACATAATAATAAACATGTACACATATGGGAAGGTAAAGGGGAATTTGAACATATGTGTTAGTCCACATTCATATCAGCAGGGATGCACACATGCCACACACACACAAAAGATGTCCTTAAAATACCAGAGAAATGCATTTCTCTACTGATCCCAGGGAGCATCCTTAATGAATCTGATGCATGATATTGATAGGATTAAATATTGGGGCTATGTGGAATGTTAAAATGAGCCATTTAAGTACTTGTATAAAAATCTTTTTCTCTATTTTATTTTCTGATTCTGTTACCTTATTCTCAAAGTAAAATTAACAATAAAAATTCAGAAGGAAAAATTAAGGTAACCTAGTGTATGTTTAGAGGTGTATGTTGCATGGATGTTTATGTTTGTGTGTTGAGTCCAGAGGTCAACATTAGATACATTCATTAATCTCTCTCCACCTTAATTTTTGGCCATGTTTTCTAACTATACCTTCAACTTACTGATTTGGCTGTACTTGGCTGGCCAACAAGCCTGAGAGATCACCTATCTCTGACTCCTCAGATCTAGGAGTACAAGTATGTGGTATGTGTCACTATATCCATATTTTTCTTTTTTTTTTAATATGTACATACTGAAGAATAGAACTTAGATCTTCACACCTGTATGGAAAACACTCCACTCACTATGCTAGCTTTCATAATCAGAGCATGTTTTGATGTAAGTTTCAGTATTAGCTAAAAATGAGTCATTATATATTTTTGTGAAGTGTTTGTAAAACACCAGTTTGACAGACTCTCCTAGACCACTTCAGAGTTTAGACATTGTTCCCCACACACAGGTACAATTAGGTATAGTTGGTGATTTTTTACTTTTATATTTAGCAGTGTGTAATATAAACAATGGGGTTTAATATTACTCTTCCAGAGTAGGTCTGACAGGCTTCAGGTTTCAAATGAGAAAAGAAAAAAAAATTTGTGAAAATTTAAAAAACTTAACAAAGGAGAAGCAGACCATAATTTCACAATCAAGTATACTTATAAATAATACTTAATTGTAATGGTATTAGTGGTGCTGGTCAGTGTCAGTGGATGTTGAGGGCTAATGGACTAAGGTGAAAAGAGTCTTCCCTTTTTACCCTGAAGCTCTAAAAACCTTGGAGACTCAACAGTTCTTCTAAACACCCACAATTTAGACCAGTGTGGAGGCTTTATTCTCCATAGATGTAGAAGAATATGCTGCCTAATATTGAAAACACAAGTGAAACAACACCTCCAGTTTGGCGTAGAGCCCTTCGCCTGCTGTTCCCACATACAGAACTACACCTCTTTGAAATGCATCCTGAGGCCCAGCAAGGCTAAGAGAAGGGTACTTGGATTTGAAACTTAAAAAAAAAAAAATGAAGCTAGGATCTTTGTTTAATCATGGAAATAAAATAACTCAAAGGTGCAACTTCATCTGAAAACAACCAGTTCTGATTGAAAACTCCAGAGAAAATAAATAATCTCCCATCCATTTTCACCTCTAAAGTCAACATAAAAATTTTAAATTGTTCCCTAGGTAGAAGTACTGCTTATTTCTCACTCCAAACTGTACAGCAAACCAAGCACAAATCTGTAAAAATTGATGTGCACTTCAATATTGAGAAACAAAATAAAGCACCTTCAAAGAGTAGTTTCAAAATGAAAATATTGCAGATGATTTAACTGACCCCAAGTAAGGATAACAGCACTGATGTTCACTATTACATGTTTGCTGATTAAATGGAATGCTTAGCTCACTCTGAGTCTAAATTAGGGACCTACATGGTGGATAGGCAGCAAACATCAGTCCAGCTAGAATACATTGTTTTCAACAAGCTAGGCTAATATTAGAAGGTGTAGTAAGTGAATTCAAGGTTGCAGCCAAGGAGGTTCTGCAAAGAGAAGACTGTGTTATCCATCACGATGTCTTTACATTTTACGATCCTTTCAAAGAAATTTGTGACTTTTTTCTCCTAAACTAAACCTAGCATTTGTTAACATGTTATTTTATCCAAGGCATTAAGTTTCTTATTTTTGATATGTACATTTATGTTCATGTATGCATGCATGCTCACACAGGTGCGCCTCTGTGTGTTGAGGCCTCAGGTTGACTTTTGGTATCTTGTTTCTACCACATTTTATCTATTTAGGCAGTGTCTATTTTCTTTATGTCTAGTCTGTTTGTTTTGTTTTGTTTTTTGTTTTTTGTTTGGTTCCAGGTACTCACAGTCCCAGTGAAAGCATAAACTGCCATTTTTTTCTAAATACGAATGTTTTTTAAAAACTTGTTTTATTTATATGTACATTTGATGTTTGGCATATATATATCTGAGTGAAAGAGTTGGAGCCACTGGAATTTGAATTATAGACCAGAGAGTTGAGAGCTAGCAGATGGGTTGTGGGAATTGAACCAGGTTCCTCTGGAGGAGCATCCAATGCTCTTAAGCTACTGAGCCATTTTAGAACCTTGAATGGTGGTTCTTCCACATACCAGAATACAGATTCCTCAAGCAGAATCCCACAATTTGCAACCTTGGACAAGAGACGTTGTTGAGTTATTTTGGTAACTTATGTAAAGTATCTGAACTATGCAAACAAGTAACTTGACAGATATATCCTCAGCTAATATGACAGTGAAAGTTACTTGTCAATTTGAAAAAAAAAATCTACAGTCACTGAGTGACTAGACTTTGAGCATGTCTATAGGGAACTATCTTGATTGTGCTAATTTAGATAGATATAGCTGCCCACTGTGGGTGGCGGCATTCCCTTGCTAGGACTGATGCTTGACTGAGTGGAAAAAGTGATCTGAGCAGTAGCATAGCATTCATTGTTCCTTCAGATTATGAATGCAATGGGACCTGCCAGCTCCCGCAACTGTGACTTCTCTGCTATGATGGATGGTAACCTTGAACTGTAAGCAAAATAAACCTTTTATTACTCATGTTGCTTTTATTAGTGGGATTTTACCACAGTACCATGAACTAAAGAAAGTAAGGCAGCCAATGACATAGACTTAATGACAATCAGATTTTTGTCAGCATGTCTCCCCATTTTTATAGATGACATAAGAGATTCTGTTCTAAAACCATCAAAATTTCAAGAAAGGGGAGAAGATAGTGAAATCTCTGTGGGTGATACTCCAATTTCCTTTGGATAGAGTTACAGTGGATTCATGGCCTAGATATGGGTCTCTTTATTTCTGAAAGCTCACAACATAGTGATTAAGTCCCCACAGTCTGGGTACAGTAAGATGGCAGAAAAACTCAAAGTTTAGCATTAGCACATTTCTCTCATCTTTATTCACTGGAAGAGGAAAGTATTTCCTACCCAGATGGTGTCTTCTTGCTTGTACTGTTGCCAGTTATGCCCTGTGTCGCTGAACATCAGGTGATAGCTTGTCACCCAGTCAGAGCTCCCATATCTTCCCTGCGTGGCCACTGCTGTAATCTCCACTCTGTTTCCCAGGTCCATCTGGAGCCACTGTTGGGCATTGGAATCTGCTGGGGACCAACCGCCAGTTCCTGGAAGAGGAGGAAAGAGGGACTTTGTAATAATGCCTTGGATAGTCACCATTTTCTATGTCAAAGATCAATGAAACAAAGTTCAGTCAAGACACAGTTCCCTGCCTTTCAAATTAAACTCTTAGTCCTTTCCGAACTAACTTTCAATCCTATAACTCAGGCATCCAGTTTTACAGAAATGCAGTGTTTGTGGTGCCTTCTTCCATCTCCCCTTTCTTCTTTCTCCTATTCTTTTCTCTTTCACTCCTTTATTTTCTCTGTCTAAATCTGTACTATGAACCGACCAAGGGGTCTGTGTCTCACTGTGAGTACAAAGCTAAAAGAAATTAAGCATTTCTCCTTCATTGGGCATCAGTTTGTTGTTGTTGTTGTTGTTGTTGTTGTTGTTGTTGTTGTTTTCATTTAACCATTATTCTCCACAACTAGAGTGCTTGGGGAAAGAGAAAGAAATTTCAAAGTGTGTGAGGACCATCCACAAGAGAAAGACAGAAGGTACAATACCTGCACAGGGGACAGGATATCTTAGTAGCTACTTAGAAAGTCTTTCAAAAACAGAGACAGTAAAGCTGAAACCTGAAGCCAGGATAACCATGCTTGGAAAGGTGAGAAGCAGTTACGCAATTACTCATGTATAGAGAACGGAGGAGTGAGTGGGATATAAATAACCACAGTATATGAGCAGGCCTGGCACATTTCATATGTAACCCACTGTACCAAGACATGCAAAGTCCTTGCAAAAGCTGTTTGGCTCCGGGACTATTCATGAAATTTTAACTATGTCCATTCTCATGGAACTGAAAGTTGCATGGTTTAAGGGTTTTGTTTCCTTCTCAAGTATGAAAAAATAAATCAGCATAAACTTTCACCAACTGTTAAACTTTTAAGTCCTCTACAACTTGAAAGTGAGGGGCTTTGCAGAGTGTCTTCTGAAGTGGACAGGTGTGTGGTGAAAATCAATCATCTTGTTCAAAACAGGAGAGGAAAGTGGAACTAAACATAAATGAGTAATAGATTCACAATTTCCTTAAACTCACACGCTTTTGTTCTCATGGTGCTCCAGTTTACCTCGCACCAAGTGAAAGAGCATTTACTGAACCTCTGCCGGGTGGCTCGGGGGCATTCTGCATCCTGGTCCCCACTGCAAAGTCCCTCACTCTATGAGAACAAACCCATTGATAATAGAGCTGGCGAAAGAAGGCAAAGTAGCCACTAGATTGCTTGGGTTAGGGTGGGTTCTGTCAGTCTGGTGTGTAATCCACACAAGGTTTTACCATTTTATTTATCCCACTACTCAGAGGACACAAAACAAAGGCCAGACCCCACCCACACAATCCCTGGCCTGCCTTTAGGCCTCCAGAGCTGGACACACAAGGGGGAAAGCAACAAACCAGACCTACTGTGGGCCATAGAGCATTACTGAACCTTCCTGAGGTCTCAGTGCTGGTGGCTATGGTATACATTCAAATTGGACACTTCCCCTAGACTACCAGCTCTGCCCACAGGCCAGTGCTGGTTTGATTTCAGAGGCAAAAATATGTCCAAGGGCATAAGACTCTCAATACTCTCAGGCTTCTTCCCTCTCCACTATCCCTGGGATAAAGCCCCAGAGCTACTCGCTTCCCAAAGAGTTGCTTAAATGCTTGTCTTACCAACAGCTCATGTCTTTAACACAAAATTGGTTGAGTTTTATATTTGTTTAAAATAAGATAATGATACAACACAAGGCTCATATATTATGTTGTAGAGGAGTTTATTAAATGAGCATTGGGAGGGGGAGAAGGAATGGGGGCAAGGGCTACCCCAGAGAGAGAGAGAGAGAGGAGAGAGAGAGAGAGAGAGAGAGAGAGAGAGAGAGAGAGAGAGAGAGAGAGAGAGCGCAAAGAGAGACAGAGGGGGGATAAGGAGAGAGAGAAGTAGAGAGATGGATAGAGAGCGTAGAGAGGTTAGAGAGAGAGGAAAAGTAAAGAAAGAGGGCCACATGGAGGTTTGTACTTTTATATGGCCCTGGGCAGAGTCATGTGCCCATTGCAAGTAAGTGATGACATCATGGGCAGGTGGACTGAAGCAGAATCCTAACAAAGAATTTTAAAGGCAACTAACAGAACTATACAAATGCCTCAGCCACGCTTCCCAATTTTCCTTTTTAGCATTAGATATCAAGATTGGTTTGTTTGTTTGTTTGTTTTTCCTCTCCATTTCCACTTCAGAGACTTTGAATGCTTGGAGTTTTCAGTAACTCCTACCATTAACAGGGCTGGGCCAACTTCAGACTACAGCTAAACAAGCTAGTCCTTTACAAGGAAGCTATGATGAATGCATTAAAAATTCACTTAGAATTCCATGTTTTTAATAGCTGAGTAGTATTCCATAGTGTAAATGTACCACAATTTATTTATCCATTCTTCTATTGAGGGACACTTAGGCTGTTTCCATGTTCTGGCTATTATGAATAAGGCTGCTATGAACATGGTTGAGCAAATTTTCTTGTTGTGTGCTAGAGCATCTTCTGGGTATATTCCAAGGAGTGGAATAGCTGGGTCTTGAGGAAGCCCTATTCCCATTTTTCTGAGATAGCACCAGATAGATTTCCAAAGTGGCTGTACTAGTTTGCATTCCCACCAGCAATGAAGGAGTGTTCTTCTCTCCCCATATCTTTGCCAGAATGTGGTATTGCTTGTGACTGCATAGATCAACTGATAATATTTTATGCTTTGAGTCTAAAAATTCCAGGTTCAATTCCCAGTTAGTTCCTTTTACCTTAAGAGTTTCTTACCACTCCCAGTGGCCTTAAATAGACAGCCTAAAGGCTTTTCACCATGTCCCATGGGTACTAAAACAGCTTGGCTACCAGTCTAAAAGCTAAGTAAAAGAGAGAGACCAGACCCTGGACAAAACAATGCTTCCAACTTAAAATCAGTACAGATTAACATCTTGGATCCAACAAGCTGCATTAACAACTCCGGAGGCCAGTCTATTTTTTTTTTTTAACAAGCCTTTAATGTTTATCTCCAATACATAAATAAAATGATGTTTTATTCCCAGCTACTTTAAACAGGTATAATTCCTAGGGGGCTGGAGAGATGGCCCAAAGGTTAAGAGTACTGCCTTCTTTTCCAGAGGTCCTGAGTTCATTTTCCAGCCTTTCTTCCTGCTTTCCTAACTCCAATACAGGTGACTGCCATCTAAAGGATGACAAGCCAAGATTGTTTTTGTTTTGTTTTGTTTTGTTTGTTCGGATTTTTTGTTTGTTTGTTTACACCTACTCCTTGCTTCATGCAGCACTTAAAAACACTCCTGTGATAACTCCAGTCAGAGGAAATGACACTAGTCCACATCCTCCCCCAAATTCCCCCTTTCCTTTAATCAAACAGCTGCTTTGTCAGATCATCTGCCTTCCCCTTTCTTCCAGATTTGCATAATACTCTGGCAATCAGATGTTTATTGGACCAACCTGTAGATTACTTCCTTCTCTTAAATAACCTCCTTCATAGGTACCCAACTGCCAGGAAGCTCACCCCTTGTGATTACTTCAGAAGTCTTTGGTTTTTTTGTTTTTTTGTTTTTTTTAAAGCATTCATCAGATAGAGACAAAATATCCCTCCCTGAGAAAACTAACTACACACCAGACAGACACCAAAAATCCCCCACTGGTTGAGCCCAATATCACAGCAGCCTCTGACCAGAGCCATTGGACTGGGAACCTGTAAAAACAGCTTAACCAGATGAGGACATTTACAGCCTTGGATTCCTCCAGCAACACATGACTCTCTTTTTGGGTCCTGCTCCTAAACAACAGAGCTAGACCTAGTGACAGCTGCACATGTGGAGACTTACATAGCACTAGAAAATGCTCTGTTTATGTAGATGTATAGAAATTATTGAGCTTTGGTCTATATATTGTACATTTGCATACATGAATATGCATCGTTCTACACAGATGTCTACACACACACACACACACACACACACACACACACACACACAAACACATACACTCAAGCATACCATGAAAACAGATGAAGAAAGGTAGAATGTAGCAATAAATTTGTACCCTTTTAAAGGTCAATCAATTAAATGAATCAGGCAAAGCTAAAACAATGAGGTGCTTAGTCTAAGATGATTTCTTCAAACATCTGAAGAAAGTGATATTTCCTTTTATTCAGAACAGGAGGAAGCCCCAGTTTCCTAATCCTTCTGAAAATGTTCTAGAGTGGAACACTTGCTTGAGCATCCATGGACAGATGAAGTTAAGCATATTCTGAACCATTTACTCTCATCTTAAGTACTTAGGATGACTTGCTGTGCCCTGAATGACAATTAACTATGCTTCTTTTCCTGATGTTAAAGATCTATCCGATATTGAAGTTAATATGAAGACTTCCAGGCTTTATGTGTTTATCATGGCAATATTTTTAATTAGCTAAATAGTAAACGTCTTTTGGAAAATGATGAGGCAACCTCAAGATATGTATAGTCTTTCTAAGACAAAATGTGTGATCATCCCCTCCTCTTTCTGAATAATGTAAAAAGTGAGTGACCATAGACACAAATATGTAGCGGTGGATGCATGAAATCAGAAGTGTGTACTGAGACAATGTTGTCAATAGCCATGGCTGATGTCTCCAGGATTCCTAATTATAAAGGACTGTCACCAATCCTGAAGTTCATACTTAAGTGCATTTTAAAGAAACTTCAATTTATTACATTCATTGGTTTTTTAAGTATATGTCTATCTGTCTGATTGTCTGCCTTTCTGTCCATTTTTGGATATTTGTGTGCCAAGGCATGCACATGCAGATTTGAAGACAGTTTGTAGAACTTGGTTTTCATTTTTTGTCATTTGGGTCACAGGGATTAACTCAGGACATTAGCCTTAGAAGTAGTGTCTTCACCTGCTGAGTCATTTTTTTAGTTAGAAATGAAATAAAGAATCCCACTTTATATATGAACAGCATCTATAACTCAGCCATAATATTTCCGACAAAACTATGAATGGTTTTATGACTATTTTTGATTTCCTTTCTAACATCCTACAAGTCTCACTAACTGCATAATGATAGATGCTTAGCTCTATTTTAATTTGGTATATTGACACGCTGTCTGAAATCTATTGCTCAGGCCTAAGAAATTTTTGGTGGATTGTTTATAATTGATTTATTTATAATTGTTGAGTTCCATCCTTAAGTAAAACAATTTAGAAGATTTAACAACACAGTAAGACAGTATTCTTGGTTTGGGGCATAATTCACCTCTAAACATCTTTGGAAAGAAAATGAAGGTGTGAAATCTTAGTCGTTTGAAATAACAAGTCTTGTTGACATTACCATATAAGTCTCTCGCACATTACCAACAAATATTTTACACAGTTATAACTAGTACATTGAACATGTGTCTGTTTGTTTGTTTTGTGTGCATGTAATTTCTTTTAAAATACAGTGCCTAATCTAGGTCCATTTTGTTTTGTTTTGTTTTTTAATTTAAAAGGGTTACTTTTCACTTTTGGGACTTGAAACAAATAATTTTACTCCGTCTGTGTAAATACTGTTTCTAGAACTTGGAAGTAAAACCAGTGCGTTGGGCACTTGCTGGACAAGCATCAGTGCTTTACTTTGATTCCTAGAATGCACATTAAAGACCAGGGAGTGGTGACACAAATTTATAATCTCAGAGGTTGGGAGGTAGAGACAGGGAAATTCTTAGGATTTGAGTTCTAATTTGGTGATAAAGCCAATCTTAAACAGTAAGAATGATGGCCTTTGAGGAATGAACTTGAGGTTGTTTTGTGATCTCCAAACACATATGAAGACACTTATATGTGCATACAAGCACATACACACACACACACACACACACACACACACACACACAGAGGCAGGCATGCACACAGACAGCAGCAAAAATGTAAATCTGTTTGTTTGTTTATTTTTTCTCTGCAGAACACTGCTATATGTGACTGAGGGTTTGGGTGGATTTCTTACCTTCACAAAGATGTTGACAGGAAGACAGAAGTACCAAACTGGCCTATCTCCCTGTACATGCCTAACAGCGCTGCATACTTTTTTATATAGGGAAATAGTTTTTAATACACTGGCAAAAAAAATCCTACAGATAAAAATATTGCTCAAACATGGATGAGGTGTAGCCCTATGTATTTTAAGCCATGAGATCCTAGGTTCATGTCCCGGAACACTTAGCCACATACATGCAGAGAGGGAGGGTGAGGCATGGGGACATACACACATATGATAAAACCACAAAAGGAATGCTTGGTGTTACAAATCATTTCAGAGCATCTGGGGAATATTTTGGTATAGCCACATAACTGATACTAATACAAGGTGCTGTGTCTTCTCCAGAGGAGAGAAGTAAGGACACTTTTTACACTAGAAGGTGTTTAAAGAGGCACAGGAATGTCTGTGTTTTCTTTCTGATAATGACAAATAGTAAATAGCCAATCTCTAGACAAACTAGTGTTTAACAATCCTGTTATTTCCTCTGAATTTATCTATTATTATTATTATTATTATTATTATTATTATTATCATCATCATCATCATCATCATCATCATCATCATCATTTATTAACATGTGCTTGCAGTTTGTTGATTTTTTTAAAAAATCAAGCTACATACTTTTATTACAAATTAAAAATGAAGTTTTAAAAAATATCAACTTGACCAGATATGAAACAATTTAAAAACCATCAAAGGTGTATTGAGAAAAACCAGGCATTTTTTTCCTTAAAAAACATTTGTCATTACAAAAAAGAGACATATTAAGTAAAAGTAATAAAAACCCCATGCTGCATAGATAATGTAGAGAGTTCTAGAAAATTGTTCAACAGGCAAAAAAGCAAGCACTTAAGGTCTTCAGCTACAATCTTTGTTCATTTCTTATTGGTGGAAGTTCATATTCATTTCTTCTTGATAGATCACCACACTGGATAATGGCAGAGATGGTAAATGGTCATTAATCAGCCGGGTCCTGATCAGCCTCGGGAGCGGAGGACCTCTCAGCTGGTGGATCAGCCGATTTTGTCTCTTTGCCATCTTGTGGTTTAGGGTTCTCTGGGCATCAACATTTGTAATTAAAGTTGCTGCGATACCTAGGTTGTGGTGGCTGCTGACCTTGGGTCTCATCTTGTTTTTCCTTGTCCTCTTTCATTGCTGCCCTCTCCAGGCTGTTATTGGCAAGGAGGGCACCTGCGGAATCATGGTCTGTAACCCCGGTACATATTCAGTCTCACTGGTCTACCTTGCTCTCCTGCACCGTGGTGGTCAGCACCCTCCATCACTTTTCCTTGCACAAGCATGTTGGAATACTATGGTCAAAGCCCATAGGTTCTCTCCTTGTACTAAAGTGGGAACCTTAGCCTCTGATAGGGCCAGCAAGGCTCTGGCCTTCAGGAGCGCTTTCCCTCATTCTTTTCCCCACTCTTAATATTCTGGTAGTTTTGCTGGTAATTGCGTGGCGGACCCCTATGACATGGATCGTGTCTATAATGGTTACGGTCGGCTGTGTATTTACTTCCTTGAACTGGAACTCCACCAGGGCCTGTAACATTTGCTGCCTCCACACCTTTTTCTCCTTCAACACCATCAAACTCCAGTCTCTCTATCTCCTACACTGCGAAGGAAGGTACTTCCTGGGGTTATTCTTTAGGGCAGTCTGGGGTACAAATCCTTCGTATCTTCCCTGTTGATGAAATCTTTTCTGTTCCTTACACTGAACCGTTTTACTGTTCCCCAAACCTTCTGTGCCATGACCTTCTTGCCACCTAAGGCAGGCACAGGGGAAGTGAGGCCTCCTGGGCCGCCACTACCTGCGCCGCCACTACCCACGGAGCAGGCCTTGGTGTCAGCAGTGTTAAGGGAGGCGGGGCTGGACGGCTGGAGGCTGCTGGGTCTTGGCCTCCTTGCTCTTGGTTGTGGTGATGGTGACTGGGGCCAACAGCGAAGGCAGCCGCTCCTCCCGGGTGTGATGGTGACTAGGCCGGCAGCTGGACCTCTCAGGGCTTTCTCTTCTCAGTTTATCTTTAAGTCACTGTGTTTAAGGTAAACACTGTCAACAGGGGAACACGGGTAGGCCCAGTGGAAGAGTGTTCAGGAAATGCCTCAAACTGGGGACTGTTTTAAGGCCTGAAATAGCAGCAGTCCAGGGGCTGAGGCAGGAGCATGGTAATGAGTTCAAGGTCAGTGTGAGCTGCAGAGTAAGATTGTGTCAAACAGACAAAGAAATTAAGGAAAGAAGAGGGAATGAAAAGAGAAGAAAGGAGGAAAAGAGTAAGGGAATAAGAATGGGAGAAGAAAAGGAAGGAATGGGAAGAAATATTTTAGAGTACTGGTTTCATGATACAAACAGAGAGTTAAAATTTCTCACACACTTTCTTGCTCCCAAAATCTTGGTCAACTTTAATGTTTTCCAGAGCTCCTTAATCACTCAAATCTATACTTAATGAAATGTAGCAGTAAGAATTGAAGGGGCTTCAATTTTTCAGTAGTATTCTAGAAGAGAGTGTCTCACTGGAATGAATAAAACCAATAGTTAAACACTATTATTTCTGAACTGTCTCATAGGAAAGAGATCCATGAGCCTTTTTTTTTTTTTCTCTTCTGGATGCTAAGACCTCTATGCTTATTTGTGTTTTAATCACACAGGGTAGATTAAGTTCTTCCCCTAATTGTCAAGATCTAAATTACATCTGGGTTGTTTGATCCTTGGCCAGAAGGTCCTCAATTTCCTGTTGACAGTTTGTTTGAAAGCCTGGCTGAGTTAATTCCCCAAGTTAAAGCTTTCTCGCCACAAACACATCACATCTTATACATGGGGATCCTACCTAAGCCGTAATTACAAAGAATGGCTTGGCTGCCTAAGTTACTGGCCATTGACCTCAGCTTAGTGCATTTTCCAGGTCTTTTCAGAAGTGATTAGTGTTCTTTCTTGCTTTTCTTTTTCATTGTGTGAGATAAGAAGAAGTTGGGAGAGTCTTATTGAATAGAAATTGCCCCTGAATTCAGAAACCTTCTTGTATGTGGGAAGAAGGCTTAGGAGATTCAGGAAATAAATAAAACTCACACCTCTCATGAAGGTTTCCAAATCTACAATCGTTTACAAGACCCCTCCCAGGTGTTTTGCCAACTCTAATTGTTTAGAGAGAGAAGGCTCTGGAATCAGCTGAGCTGTCTGAGGGATAAAGGTGGGCTTCTCAGTGCTTCATTGCTTATGAGTCAACCATGTTGTTGTAAGTGGCCTGTCATCCACAGTCCTGCAAGTAACCCCACTAAAGTCAATGAATCATTAAGTTAGAGTTGAGTGGGCTACATGCTTCATCAGTACCCTGACTGTAGTGAACATATGTTTCCTCATATCATCCCAGGAAATGTCAGTCACCACCACCAAGCACCTCCAGGCCTGCAAAACAGAATTTTACTGAAATAAGATTTTTACACCTGGGATTTCATCTTCAGGAATAATAAAAGAACAATCCCTAACACTATGTGGAAAACTGGATGGTACAACACAGAAGGAATTTGTTAATTCCAGTGAGAAGAACGTAAGTGTTTGAATATACTATATTCAGAAAACCTTAAGAAATCTCATAAGTCTGAGAAAGAACACTGCTTCCTTTGAGTAGCACCTAGGGCTCTTTTATAACACACGTCCTTCGTGATTATTCAGTTGTCTAGACAACATCATCTATCTTTGCAAATTGCAAGCATCTTCTATTTGCAGACTGATTAGATTTCAGACACCAGGAAGCTACATACTAGCTAATGAATGTCTGCCTTGTAGAGTCATGACATCGCATAAGATATGATGATGGTTGCTTTCAAGCATCAGTCTGACTTAGGTAAGGACAGCCTAGATAGCCAGTGAAATATTGTCTCTGGTTCTGTCTGTGACTATGTCTCTGGGAGAGACTGACATTTTAATCACTGCATGTAGTGGGGCAGATCAATCCTCAGCTATGTGAAAATATAACATGCAATCTCTGGGCAAATTGGATAAAATAAGGAGACAGAGTCAGGGTGCATTCGCCTCCTTTTCTGGGGCTGAGACACTGCCTTCTTCTGTTTTTAGCCATAGGATTCCAGGCTCAAACACCTTTGGCCTTGGAGTATTACAAAGGTAGTTGCCCACTCTCAAGCTTCAGCTCAAGAGTTACTCTAACAGCCTTCTCTGTTCTCAGAGCTTTGATATCACAGGGATATGACATCTTCCCTGGTTCTCTGATTTGTAGAAAGGACATGGGGGTCTTCTCTGCTTCCATGTCCACATGACCAAGTTCCACAATGAGCCTTTTCCTGCATATTTCTATCATCCATTATATGCCTAAGTGTTTATTGTATTTCTTCACATATATGCTCATATGCATTTGTAAATATACATTTATAAATATAGATTTCTATCTCTTTAGAAAATCCTAATGAATACAGACATTAACTAGTTTTGCATGTACTTGCAATTTTATTATAACACTTCCTTCTTCCTGAAGACTTTACACTTCTTGAACAGCTTTTCTCTCGACCCAGTTTCTTTTTAATGAGTTGGATATTCCCTGATGTGGTCATTATGAGAGTTGTGGCTCTACATTGACCATACACTGACAGGTATTTATCGCTTAGCAATTTTAAGCCATGTCCTTGGAAATGAAAAATTGTGTGTGCATATTTTATTTTTTTATTAATTTATTCAGATTACAACTCAAATGTTCTCCCATCATTCATATTCTTCTGTTCCTCCTACCCTCCCACCCTTACCCTATTATGCTCCCTTAGGTCCATGCCTGAGGGGGATCTCTTCCCCCACTTTATGATCACAGGCTGTCAAGCCTCATCTTGGTAGTCTGCCTATTCTTTCTTTGAGTGTCACCAGGGTTCCCCACCAAGGGGAAGTCATCAAATATGGGCACCAGAACTCATGTCAGAGTTAGTCCCTGCTCTCTGAAATCTCTGTTTGTGTATATTTTAAAAACTCTCTAAGAGTTTACATTGATTTTATAGAAGATGGCTATGTTTTGGTGTATGTGTTTCTGTACATGCATGTGTTAAAACTTGGGCTTAGATATTTAGAAGAAGCAATGAGTTTGTATTGGGTGAAGACAGACATGAAGAGAAATGAATGTAGTTAACTAAAACAGGATGCTGTAAGTGTATACTGTTGTGGAAATCACTACACTGGGGATGTAGTTCAGTTTGTACAGTGCTTGCTCAGGGCTTGATCCTCGCATTGTATATAATTCATGTATGTTCTAAAAGCCTGTAATACCAGGGCACAAAGGTTGGAGGAGAAGTTGTTGAAGATCATCTTCAGCTGTGAAGTGAGATCGGGGCCTGAGCTGAAAACCCAATTGCTGAAACAACAGAATAATTCGGAGAAATCAGTGGCACAATGTGATGACTTATAAATGGCTGTATGCTACTGTACACTTGAAATCTGAGTGTAAATACATGCAGATGGACCCCTCAAAAGTATAGGAAGAGAAGGCTGTATTAACTAACTTGATTGTGCTAACCATTTTTCAGTGTACAAGTAGTCACACCATGAGTTTAGTATATACAATTAATTTGTGATTATGCTTCAATAACACCATGGGGGAAATAATGGAGCTAATAGAATCATACACATCTCTTTTCTATACATTACTAAAGTTATGAGTATCCTCTGGATCAGACATGTAGAGGACGCCCCCTGGATAGAGTAAGCACATGGGAGGACATTTCTTAGTGAATTTTTGGATTGGCTATGGCACTCCACCATGTGCTGAAGCTCTGTCACCTTGGAAATGGGGATGAGGATACTTCATCTTTAGAAGGTGGCTGGCTGATGTTGTGTGAGGTGAAGCAACGAGGCCTTTTGCTCAGGATGTAGCACGTTGATCTTGTGGTTTGTTTGTTTGTTTGTTTTTTCAGTTATATAAGTTACATGTTAAATAAGCTTGCAGCAAGATTGAATTCCTAGACTCACAATCCAGTACTACTGGAGAAAGTTTTGTATATGGTTTTGGCTATCAGTATATCAAGCTTTTTGTATCTGTAGAACAATCTGCTCTAGTAGGCTATAGATGATATCGGTCCATTCATAAAATGAAAGTGGAGATTTAAAGGACTTCATGTTGAAAAGGGATGCTCAGGCTCTCAGTCATTTTGAGCCTTGATAGTCTATAGACAGGACATAAATCTAGTCTGAAAAGAAGAAAAATAAATCATCTTTATGCAGCTGTCAATATCGATTAATGATAAATGGTTTCTTTTTTGCTTGCTAAATTTTACACTTGCCTGTTCACTCATGGGACAAAACATTTTCTTCATTATGTTACCATATATTTGTGTTTTATACTAATGTAATCATAATATATGTAAATACATTCCCTATGTCAAACATATATATTTGCATAAACACATATTTATTACTCTATCCACTCATTTGTGCATAAACTCTTTCAGTGCTGAGTTATGTGCTTACATTCCCAAAGGGGATGAAACTAATTTTTAAAAATTGATTTATTATTTTTAAATTTATGTGTTCTATATGTAGATATTTATATGAAGGTTATATGCCTGTAGAGGCCAGAAGATGGAATCTTAGCCCCAGAAGCTGGACTGACAGGTGGTGGTGAGCTGCCCATTATGACACTGAGTCTTCAGGAACATATGCAAGTGCTCTTAACCACTGAGCTTTCTTTCCAGTCCCTCTACCATGTTTTTTTCCTTTTTTATGCAGGGTCTCTAGGAGCTCACAGGTTTGGTTAGACTATATGGTCATCATGGCCCAGGGATCCTCCTGATTCTCTTTATCCATAATAATGCTTAAGTTACTGTGTGCAATCCTGGCCCTGGATTTTTATATGTGGAGTGAGAACTTAGCCGACTGAGTCATCTGCTTGAGCCATCAACTCTTATAAATAGCATTCCTACCTGTTTTGGGCAATAATGTGTGAAGGTTTTAGCACAGTTTCTAACACATAGGAAGTACTCTGGACAAGCAAGAGAAGGATTGACTATTCATTATTTGTCCTACAGTATTAGCATGGAGCTCTGGTTGCATTTTAAAAGTTCTGAGAAATCTTTTGTACATTCACTTGATCAATATCCAGACAAAACATCTTAGCTCTGGGTTTGGCAATGGTACTGGCAAAGGGGCCCAGGTGATTCAGACACACACACACACACACACAAACACACACACACACACACACACACACACACAGAGAGAGAGAGAGAGAGAGAGAGAGAGAGAGAGAGAGAGAGAGAGAGAGAGAGAGAGATTTTCAGAGTTCTAACTGCCCTAGAGTCTGTTCTTGCACTTCCCTAAAGGAAGATGAGACCCTGTGAATTGAGAGTCCTGCCAGTACATTGCACACTGGATTAGAGGGTGAGTTTTAGTCTCTGAATCCCGACTTCATGACTACAGCTTCGGCTCAGTTAGGACTCTCAGAAAACAAGGTGAGTTGTCAGTCTCCCCTCTCACACAAACTGCTCTGAGGTAGATTACCCAGGCTCAGGCTCCCCACCTAAAGAAAAGGATGGTATAATTAATCATTGCAGGGACACTGACTCTAGTCAATATATGTCTAATAGAGAGGTAATTACCTCAAATTAGACCCTCAAATACCCCAGAACTTGATAAAGAGGTCTTAGACAGCAATGAACTTGTATCCCTCAGAGGCGAGACTAATTGTCTTGGTAAGCATTTTCAGATCTCTATTAAAATTGGCCCTTCCTGCTTGACTTTCTAACCTGCAGTGGCAAAACTCTTCTCAACATGGGGGTCAACTCTGGTCCTGCAGGTAATACTGCAAGACAGATATTACCCACTGGTATGAGACACATTCATCCAAGCTTACAAGTGGTTTTCTGAAGCCCAGGGAATACCACAGTGTCATAGCTGGCATGTGAACTCTTGCTAGTGAGGGTTTTTTTTTTAATTTAAGTAATTTATTTAGAATATGTCTCAGTTGTTATCCCTTCACTTGTATCTTCCCATTCCTCCTTCACTCCCTCTTTCACCCTATTCCCCTCCTCTAGGTCTGTGACAGAAGGGAACCTCCTCCCTCACCATATGATCAAATCCTATCAGGTCTCATCCTGGTAGCTTGCTTACCCTTCTTTGAGTGCCACCTGGCCTCCCCACCAAGGGAAAGTGGTTAAATAGTGGGCACCGGAGTGCATGTCATAGTCAGTCCTTGCTTTCCATGCAACTGTGGAGAATGTATTGCCCATTTTCTAGATCTGGATAAGGGTTCTAGGTTTACTACACACATTGTCATTGGTTGCTAGAGTACTTTGAGTAGACCTCCCTGGGTCAAGATCCACCAACCTTAATTGTCTTCTTGTAGATTTCTAGGACCATCTGCATCCTTCTATTTCCCCATTCTCCATTGCTTCTCTCACCTGAAGTCCCAATATGAAGTCCCAGTGTCTATCCCAATCTCCTGCTAGGAGAAGAACTTCAGAGGACATCACTGTTGGGCTAGTGTCCAAGTATAAGTGAATATATACCAGGTGTATCTTTCTGAGTCTAGGTTAATTCAGGATGATAATTTCCAGTTCCATCCATTTGCCAGCAAATTAAAAAATTGTTTTGCTTTTAATAGCTGAATATGCATGAGGGGGACTTCCTCCCCTTTTATATGCTCATAGGGTATCAAGTCTCTTCTTGGTAGCCTGCTATCCTTCCTCTGAGAGCCACCAGGTTTCCCCTCCAGGGGATATGGTCAAATATGAGGCACCAGAGTATGTGAGAAAGTCAGACTCCACTCTCCACTCAACTGTGGAGAATGTTCTTCCCATTGGCTAGATCTGTGTAGGGGTTTGAAGCTTACGGCCTGAATTGTCCTTGACTGTTGCCATAGGTTGAGCATGACCCCTGGGCCCAAATCTGCCTATCATAATGTTGTTCTTGTAGGTTTCTAGGACCCTCTGGATCCTTCTACTTTGCTATTCTCCCATGTTTCTCTCATCTAGAGTCCCAATAGAATGTCCTCCCCTCTGTCCCAGTTTCCTGGTAAGTGAAGGCTTTCATGGGACATGCCTCTTGGGCTAGTATGCAGATATAAGTGAGTATATACCATTTGAGTCTTTCTGCTTCTGGGTTAACTCACTCATTATGATCACTTCTAGCTCAATCCATTTGTCCACAAATTTCGGGAATTCCTTGTTTTTAATAGCTGAGTAGTATTCCATAGTGTATATGTACCACAGTTTCTTTATCCATTCTTCTATTGATGGACACTTAGGCTGTTTCCATGTTCTGGCTATTATGAATAAGGCTGCTATGAACATGGTTGAGAAAATTTTCTTGTTGTGTGCTGGAGCATTTTCTGGGTATATTCCAAGGAGTGGAATAGCTGGGTCTTGAGGGGAAAATGGGAGGGAGCAAAGAATGTGAGGATACAAGGGATGGAATAACCATTGAGATGTAACAAGAATAAATTAATAAAAATAATTAAAAAGCAAAAAAAAAAGAAATTTATGCTAATGTCCTTATGCTTAGTAAATAATCTTAACATGGAAAAAATAGCTCAGTAGTATTACACAGTGTATATATACCACAGTTTCTTTATACATTCTTCAACTGAAGGGCATCTCGGTTGTTTCCAGATTCTGGCTACTATGAATAAGGTTGCTATGAACATGGGTGAGCATATGTCCTAGTTGTGTGGTGGAACATCTTTTGGGTATATTTCAAGGAATAGAAAAGCTGGATCTTGAGATAGCTGTATTCCCAGTTTTCTGAGAACATGCCAGGTTGATTTCCAATGTGGTTCTACAAGTTTGCACTCACACCAGCAATGAAGGAGTGATCCCCTTTCTCCATATCCTTTCCAGCACATACTGTGACTTCAGTTTTTGATCTTAGCCATTCTAATGGGTGTAAGATGGAACCTCAGAATAATTTTGATTTCCATTTCTCTGATGACTAAGGATGTTGAACATTTAAGTGTTTCTCAGTCATTAGATGTTCTTCTGCAGAGAATTCTCTGTTTACCTCTGAACCCCATTTCTTAATGTGGTTATTCGGTTTAGTGATGTTTAATTTCATGATCTCTTTATATATTTTGGTTATTAGTCTTTTGTCAGAGATAGGTTTGGTTAAGATATTTCCCAGTCTGAGAACTCAAGAAATTAAACACCACCAAACCAAAAAACCCAATTAATAAATGGGGCTCAGAACTAAACAGAATTCTCGACAGAGGAATATCAAATGGCTGAAAAACAACTTAAAGAAATGCTCAACCTTCTTAATCGTCAGGGAAATGCAAATCAAAATGACTCTGAGATTCCATCTTACACCCATCAGAGTGGCTAAGATCAAAAATTCAAGTGACACCACATGCTGGCCAGGATGTGAAGAAAAAGGAACACTCCTTCATTGCTGGTGGGAATGCAAACTGGTACAACCACTTTGGAAATCTATCTGGCACTTTCTCAGAAAAATGGCAATAGGGCTTTCTCAAGACCCAGCTATTTCACTCCTTGGAATATACCCAGAAAATGCTCCACCACACAACAGGGACATATGCTCAACCATCTTTATAGTGGCCTTATTCATAATAGCTAGAACATGGGAATAGCCTAAGTGTTCCTCAGTAGAAGATTTGATAAAGAAACTGTGGTACAGTTACACTATGGAATACTATTCAGCTATTAAAAAGAAGGAATTCCCAAAATTTGTGGACAAATGGATTGAACTAGAAATGATCATAATGAGTGAGTTAACCCAGAAGCAGAAAGAGTCAACTGTATATATTCACTTACATCTGGACACTAGCCCAAGGGGCATATCCCATGAAAGTCTTCACTTACCAGGAAAGTGAGACAGAGAGCAGGACATCCTATTGGGACTTTAGGTGGGAGAAGCATGGGAGATTGGGGAAATAGAAGGGTCCAGAGGGTCCAAAAACCTACAAGAAGAGTATTATGATGGGAGGATCTGGGCCTAGGGGTCCTGCCCAAACTATGGCACCAGCCAAGGACAATATATGCAATACACTTCGAACCTCTACCCAGATCTAGCTAATGGACAGGACATTCTCCACAGTTTAGTGGAGAGTGGGGACTGACTTTCACATGAACTCTGGTGCCCCATATTTGACCATGTCCCCTGGATGGAGAGGCCTCATGTCATTCAGAGGAAGGATAGCAGGCTACCAAGAGGAGACTTGATACCCTATGAGCATATACAGGTGGAGAAGTTACCCCTCAGTCACAGACATAGGGGAGGATACTAGGGATGGGATAACAATTGAGATGTAATGTGAATAAATTAATAAAATAGTAAAAAATATATTTTCCCAGTCTGTAGGCTGTTGCTTTGTTCTGTTGACATTGGCTTCTGCCTTACAGAATCTTCTCACCCACATAGGATCCCATTTCTAGATTGTTGACCTTAGAGTCTGGGCTATTGGAGTGATTTTCAGGAAGTTGTCTCCTGTGCCAATGAGTTCCAGGCTCTTTCCATCTTTTTTTTCTAACAGATTTCTTGTCTCGGGTTTATGTTGAGGTCTTTAATCCACATGGACTTGAGTTTTATGCATGGTGATAACTGTGGATCCACTTACATTTTTCTACATGTAAACATTCTGTTAGATCAGCACCATTTGTTGAAGATGAAATCTTTTTCCATTAAATAGATTTGGCTTCTTTGTCAAAAATCAACTGTCCATGGGTGTATGGACTTATTTCTGTGTCTTCTATTTGATTCCATTGGACAACCAGCCTCTGGCTAACCCAGTACCATGCTGTTTAATAATTGTTGCTCTATCCTATAGCTTTAGATCAGGTATGGAGATTACTCCAGAGGATCTTTTATTGTAGAGGATTGTTTTTGCTATTCTGTTTTTTTTCCCCCATATGATGTTGAGAATTGATCTTTCAATGCCTTTAAAAGTTGTGTAGGTATTTTGATAAGGATTGTATTGAATCAGTAAATTCCTTTTGATAAGATGGTCATTTTTACTATGTTAATTCTCCTGATCCATGAACAAGGGAGAACTTTCCATCTTCTGATGTCATCTTCAATCTCCTTCAGAGATTTGAAGTTTTTTTCAAGTAAGTCTTTCACTTGCTTGGTTAGAGTTACTTCTAGATACTTTATATGCTTGTGACTATGTGAACAATGTAATTTCCCAAATTTCTTTCTTGACAGAATTGTCATTCGTATTCTGGATGGCTACTGCCTTTTTTTGAGTTAATTTTGTATCCAGCCATTCTACTAAAGCTGTTTGTCTGCTGAGAGTTCTCTGGTGGAACTCTGGTGGTCACTTATGTACACTATCATATCATCTGCGAATAGGGACAATCTGATTCCCTCATTTCTCATATGGATCTCCTTGATTTCCTTTCGTTGTCTTATTGCTCTACCTAGAGCTTCACAAATTGTATTGAAGAGATATGGAGAAAGTAGACAGCCTTGTTTGGTCCCCAATTGTAGAGGAATTTCCTTGAGTTTCTCTCCATTTAATTTGATACTGGCTATTGGGCTTGCTGTATATAGCCTTTATTATGTGCCTTGCATCCCTCATCTCTCCAAAACTTTGAACATGAATGGGTGTTGAATTTTGTCAAATGCTTTCTTGGCATCTAAGGAGATGGTCATGTGGATTTTTTTCTTTCAGTTTGTTTATATGGTGGATTACATTGATGGATTTCCATCTATTGAACCATCCCTGCATGTATGGAAAGAAGCCTACTTGGTCATGATGAATGATATCTTTGATATGTTCTTGGATTCAGCTTGAGAGTATTTTAGTGAGTATTTTTGCATCAAATTTCATCAGTTAAATTGGTCTGGAAATAGCTTTCACTGATGGATCTTTGTGAGGTTTAGGTGTCAAAGTGACTTGCGGCCTCATAGAATGAGTATGGCACTGTTCCAACAATTTCTATTTTATAGAGTAGCTTGAAGAGTACTGGTATTAGCTCTTTTTTGAAGGTCTGGTAGAATTCTGTGCTGAAACCATCTGACCCTGGGCTTTTTGTTGTTGTTGTTGTTGTTTTGAGACCTATTAATGACTGCTTCTATTTCTGTAGGAGAAATAGGGCTATTTTATTTGTTTATTTGGTCTTGATTCAACTTTGGCAAGTGGAATCAATGTAGAAAATTGTCCATTTCCCTTATGTTTTCAAATTTTGTGGCATATAAACCTTTGAAGTAGGGCTAAATGATTCTTTGTATTTCTTCAGTGTTTGTTGTTATGTTTCCCTTTTCATTACTGATTTTGTTGATTTGGATAGTGTCTCTCAGCCTTTTAGACAGTTTGTCTAACAGTTTGTCTGTCTTTTTATTTTCTCCAAAACAACCTCCTCATTTTGTTGATTCTCTGAATTGTTCTCTTTGTTTCTAATTAATTGATTTAAGCCCCGAGTTTCATTACTTCCATCCATCTACTCCTCTTGAGTGTTTTTCCTTCTTTTTTTAACTAGGTTTTCCAGATGTGTCATTAAGTTGCCTATATGAGATGTTTCCAATTTCATTATGAAGGCTCTTAGTGCTATGAATTTTCCTCTCAGCACTGTTTTCAATGTGTCCCATAAATTAGGATATGTTGTTTCTTCATTTTCACTGAATTTTAGGAAGTCCTTAATTTCTTTCTTTATTTCTTCCTTGACCCAGTTGTCATTAAGTAGATAGTTGTTTAGTTTTAATGTGTGTATAGGCTTTTTGTTATATTTCTTATTGTTGAAGTCCAGCTTTAGTCCATGCTGATATGATAAAAAACAAGGTATTACTTCAATCTTTTTGTATCTGTTAAGGCTTGCTTTGTGACCTACTACTTGATCAATTTTGGAGAAGGTTCGATGAGGTCCTGAGAACAAGGTATAATCTTTTGTGTTTGGGCGAAAAGTTCTGTAGTTATCTGTAGATCCATTTGTCTAATGACATCAGCAATTTCTCAGTTTAGTTTCTGTTTTTGTTGACCTATCCTTTGGTGAAAGTGGGGTGTTGATGTCTCCCACTATTAATGTGTGGGCATCAATATGTGGTTTAAGCTTTGCTAATAGTTATTTTACAAATGTGGTTGCCCTTGATTGGGGACATAGATGTACAGAATTGTAATGTCATCTTGGTTGACTTTACCTTTGATGAGTATGAAGTGTCCTTCCTCATATTTCTTGATTAATTTTGGTTGGAAGTCTATTTTATTAGATATTAAAATGGCTACCCCACCTTGTTTCCTGTGGCTGTTTGCTTGGAATACCTTTTTACAGATTTTTATCCTGAGATCATGTCTGTCCTTGTGGCTGTGATGTGTTTCTAGAATGCACAAGAATGTTGGGTTGTGTTTATGCTTCCATTCAGTTAGTTTGTCTCTTTTAAGTGGAGAATTGAGACCATTGATGTTGAGATATATTAATGACCAGTTACTGTTAAGTCCCTTGATTTTGATGTTGGATGCATTAGAGTGTTGTGTGGTTATGTTTTTCAACAGTGAAGGTATCTATCTATTTCCTTTGTTATTTTGGTTGTAGCCTGTCACTTTGGGTTGGAGTTTTCCTTCTAGTAACTTCTCTAGGGACAGATTTCTAATTAAGTACTGTTTGAATTTGTTTTTGTCATGGGATATCTTGCTTCCTCCTGGCCTGGCATCTATGGTCTCCTAGGGTTTGCAGTACCTCTATCCATGCTCTTCTGGATTTTATTTTTCTTTTCTGGTCTCCTCTATTTGGTGTTCTATATTCCTCTTGTATGTCTATATGCATCTCCTTCTTTAAATTGGGGGGAATTTCTTTTATGATTTTGTTGAAAATATTTTCTGAGCTTTGGAGCCAGGCATCTTCTCTTTCCTCAATGCCTATTATCCTTGTTTCATTTTTTCGTGGTGTCCTTGATTTCTTGGATGTTTTGTGTCAGGAATTTTTCAATTTTAACATTTTCTTTCATGGTTCCATCAAGTTCTACAATTGTGGCTTCTACTCCTGAGAGTCTTTCTTCCATCTCTTGAATTCTGTTAGAGAAGCTTACCTCTGAATTTCCTGTTTTCTTCTCTAAGTTCTCTTGTTCCTGCCTTTTTTCTATCTGTGTCTTTATCATTGTTTCCACTTTTATCTATAGGTCTTGAACTTGTTGATTTCCTTCTTCTGATTGATTGTATTTTTGAATTTCTTTGAATGCCTCTCTATAGGCATCTTTAATGTCTTCAATCTATATGGCTGCCTCTTCCTGCATTTGTTTACTAATTTTGTTTTTCTCCTCCATTATCATCTTCATTACTAAGGATTTGCTATCATTTTCTTGTGCTTCATTTGTGCTTGAGTTCTCAGGGTTGAATTATTTGGGATAACGGAGATCTAGAGATGCCATATTGTTTTAATTTTTTGTTGTTTGTTGTTTTTACACTTGCCTTTAGCCATCTTGCTATCTCTGATGTTGAGAGGTAGTTTATTGTGTCCTTCACTGGTCATTGAGTGCATATCATTGGTGAGTGTCTATAGGTCGAGAGCCCTCACTTGTCAGGATCAGAGAACCCTTCTCTAGATCAAGCAGGTGACTTAGTTTCAGCTCCAGGGACTTTGCTTCACATCCTGGACTCTCCACTGGGTCTCCAGAGGCAAGTGCAGGTGCTCTGCAGCACAAGGATCCGTTTGAATTAGTGTGGATAAAGTTGGTTATCCTGCTTTGTCTTGGCTTTGAAAACCCTGCCCTTGGTCACTTGGGCTGCCCAGGCCTAGGCTCAGCCCACCTTAGAGTGCAGGAATACCTACTGGCTTGTGGAGATTGGCTAGCCTTCTCCTTGATGCATCCAGTCTGTAATGCCTAGGTTCAGTCCTACATGAGAGAGTAGATACTGCCCTATGACTTGGGGTGGTTTACTCCAGGCATCAGCCTTATCCCTTCAGGACAGTTCAGTCCCATCTGAGCATGAGGGCACTCATTCTGTGTTGTGATAGCTGGCTGGGTTTCTGCTGGATCACCTCAGAGTGTTGGATCATTCCCTCCCGAGTGCGTGGGAGCCCCTGATGATATGTTGTGACTGCCTAAGCTTCTGTCTGATCCATTCAGGCCAGTTCAGTTCTACCCAAGTGTTGGGAACAGGCTTCTGGGGCTGTGAGCTAGGATTCTTCCCAATCTGTTCAGAGAGTGTCACCTTAGATCAGTCAACCTGAGAGTGTGGCTATGGAACTGTAGCTGGAGAATGTGTCCACAGTTGCCTTGGACTCTATATAAGCCCTGGGTTCCTCTTTGGATTGGCAGGATGATCTGAGGTCAGTCCTATCCCAGATCCACAATCTAAGCTCCCCCTGGGCCAGAAGGCACTGATGCTGTTCCTCTGTGGCCCACAGATCAGTCAGAGAGGGAGAGAGAAAGAGTACAGGTATGGCATGGCATGCTAGGCTACGCCAGGCTTTGTATACTGTGCCAGAGTGATCACCAGCCCTTGGGGCTTTCTATGGACTGGTGGGGTGGTCTTAGGTCTGATCCACCTGTTTTCTTGAGTTTTCCCCAGGCTAGCTGCTCCTGACTCTTATGCTTCACCACCCACAGTTCAGTCCCAGTTACTGAGTCTGTGATAGCTGTAGCTCGCAGGCTAGTATGAGTCCAGACTCTGGGAACTGGGAACCCATTCTCAGTGGGCCAGTTTGATAGTCCAATGCAGATGCACCTGTGCTCTGCACTGTGCAGACCCCTCTTACTGAGGGCTCTCCAGGTCTTATGGTCCCTAGTCTCTGTCCTGCAGATCAGATACTTTGCTTGCTCAGCACTGCCATCTTGGATCTGGCTGGTGAGTTTCTGAGACATATTTCTTCCTACTCCATCCCTCTCCCACTTTTGTTAATGAATCAAGCTGCTTTTATAGTAATAGTGACCAGGAATCTTGAATCCAGTACAACTGGGTTTGAACTCACATATTTTTTCTTTTCCTTCTATATGATTTTGAGCAAGCTATGTCATTTCCCTTAAGTTTAGCAACACTATTAAATGTGAAAAATGTTATAATTTGTATCTTACAATAGTTTTCTATGGATTAATATGATATATAATAAAACAATTAATAAATTTAGTAGTAATTTATAAGATTAATCGAAGACAGTATTAGAACAGACATTCCATCAATAGTCTCTCAACTGTGCTATGATGTTTTTTCTGATTTAAATCATACAGTTTTATTTTTGTATCCCAAAGGCTCAGTTTCATTTCTTTCTACATAACAGCCACACATGTTCAGTTTTTAAAAATTATGACAAAATACTGATTTTTCACAACATCTAATATGTTGTAAATGTTAACTAAATAACTGTTATAGTGTACTGTTTGGGAATAATTATAAGACAAACACTCAGGTTCAGTATATAAGCAATTTTTCTATTGTTTCCATGAAAGGAATAGGCAGAGATATCTATATTCTTAGATGCCTTCCTCTAATAAAGTGTGACTCTGACCTTTGGGTTACTGATACTTTTATGACAGTGAGTTGCAACACATAGCATGAAATAAACTGTAAGGGTATAAACAAATCTATAATTCAGAATTGATGGAGATTTAAAATCATAAAGCATTAACACATTAAATGCATTGAGGTTTAAAATATCAATAATATAATAACAGACTAAAATATGTTCCAGAGTGCAAAGGTAAATCAAGATAGAGAAATATAAAATAGCCTAATACACCCATGTGATACATAGTTGAGAGGAGTTGGTGTGAATGAGAGAAAGCTGATGGTTATGCTGCAATACATAAGCTCATATACATTTGTGTGTATGATGTATGTATATGTGTGTGCATGTGAGCACACATCCATTTGTGTGTGTTAATGTATGTTACATACATTTGTTTATATGTAAGGTGTCCCAATATCATCTTTTGGACTGTTGATACCAGACAGGTATTAAAAAGCTTGTTAAGCCTATAATCAAATCATCAGGTAGTGTTCCATTTCTACTTGGTTTTTCTGAACTTCCTTAGCAGTGAGATCCTTGGTCAGAGGGAACATAACAGTAAACCAGCCTGCCTTCAGATTCCTGCTTGAATTCTTTCCCAGGCTTATTTCAATGATGAATTGTAATGTGGAAGCTTGAATAAACCCTTCCTTCTCTAAATTGCTTTTGGTCAGTGTTTTTATAGGAGAGAAAACAAAAGGAAACTGTGGCAGGTCTTCCTCAACCGCCCTTCATGTTAACATGTTGGAGCAAGCTCTCTTGTAGACAAGGACTCAATATTTGACTAGTCTTGCTAGCCAGCTTGCTCTACGCATGGCCTATCTCTGCCTCTTGAATGCTGGCACTGCAGGTAGCTGCCATACCCTCTGGTCATTTACATGGGTGCTAGGGATCCCAATTCCTTATACTTTTGAAGCAAGTACTCTTTACCCTAAGCCATCTCCCTAGCCTTGACACTCAACAATTTTTTAATCAAGGACAAGTTCATAATATTAATCAGAATTTAGAATTTTTAAGTTAAGGTCTTATAACAAATAATATAGTTCTCTATATCAACATCTGCACATCACAAAATCAGTATAAAAATTTGATTAAAATACAGCTAAATAGCTAATGTTATATTGGTTATGTTCACTTTGCATTAGAGACTAGTCAATTGTAACCAATATAGTTTTACCACAACTAGTTCTTACTTAAAGCTAAATATCCAATGTTATATTGGTTATGTTCACTTTGCATTAGAGACCAATCAAATGAAACTAATCTACTTTTACCAGATCTAGTTCTTACTGATGATACTCTCTATCTGGCAAGGTTACACATTATTTGAGTTCTTACTTTTAAATAATTGCATTTAATATATCCTTTAAAATAGAAATGCTAATCTTAAATATTAAATTGAAATTAATAATTAAGCATCTTGAAATAGTTTAATAAACAAACCGTTAGCATATCATGAAGCATGCTATGGTAACTATTTATGCTAACAAAAAATTTCAATCATAAAAAAAAATTAAAAAAAGATAATCTCCTCCATTACTTGTAACTATGACTAAAAAAGAAATTTAGAGGGTTAGGGGATGGCTCGGTGGATGGAGTCCTTGCATACAAGCATGGGGGCCTGAATTTTAATCCTATAGAATCCATGTTAAAAAACAAATAGGTAAGGAGTCACATGCTTGTAATCTATACTCTGGCAGGCAGAGACAAGAATCTGGACAGCCTACCCTCCAAGCTCTAGCTTAGTGAGACACTCTTCCTCATAAAAGTGTAAGACACCTAAGAAATATCAATCAAGGTTGTCCTTTGCTCCTCAAACAACACAGAATTGCATATATATTGCATATACATTGCCACATTGTCTGTCCACAAACAAATCTACACAAAGAATTTTCACAGGGTGGCTATGTGCTCCCATGAGAGCACAGTCCTAAGGTGCATTAAGTTCTGGGATCCAGGGTCATCACCTGAAACCACAACATCAATGGCAGCAGCAGCTTTGGGTTGGAGGAATTGTTGATTACCTATTACATAGAGGGAAGTAGTTTTCTATAGACTTAAACTCCCAGATATCCTTCTGGACTGTGACTTTGGATGTGACCCCAGGATAGACAGTATTTCCTCTCTCCAAAGCACTCACAATGTCCTCATCTATCACATGAATTTAGGGCTTAGTAACTATACTTACCCATTCTCCAGTTGAGTTGAGCTGGGATGGAACTTCCAGTAAGATCTGAGGAGCTGGAGAAAGCCTTCGGTGAGAGGAAGGAGGCCAATGGTTCGTCACAGTTGTCTGCAAAGATGACAAGAGCAGGAGAGGTCAGAGGCTATGGGCAAAGACATTTTTTTAAAAAAGGGAATTAATAATGTAGGCACACTCTTTTATCAACCATCTGCTCTGGAAAAGGTTGGGAACTATCTTTCAGTGTGTGTTGTCTCTGATACTTTTTATAACTCTCAAACATGGTATGACTTCCATTCATTAATGGAGAAAATGAAGGCTGGAAGGGTTCAAACTTACAGGATTAGGAAATAACATAACCAAAACTCTCAGGAAGAATTGTTTGAGTTAAAAGCCCAGCTACCCATTCTTTCCTTTAGTTGAGTATTTGAGAAAACCTTCACAGCATGTCTGTGTTTAGCCTAAGAGAAGGTGGAGTCTTACAGGGCATTGTTTATTCTCCCATTTTCAGCCTCCAAGAACCTTAAAATGAGATAACTTTGGATTCCTACTGCAACTTGTGTGTGAGCCAGTGGAAAATGTGCTACTTACACATGTACTCACTTATGTTACTGGAAGTGAAATGGAATTGTCTCCAGCATTGTACACTATTGAGCTGGATAGGGCCTTCAATGTCTAACTATCTAGACTTTCCTGGTAAAGAGCATTCTAAGGATTCTTTGATAATACTAAACAAGATAACAACATGGACAGATGCATTCCTTGTCAGCAAGATTATGTCCCTCCCAGTTCACAGTAATCCATAGCCACTGGATTTCATATGGAAAAAAATGGTCTACGTCTAATGCATATGTCATAATTAACGTGTTTGAATATTTGTGTTCACTAAAACTACTATTGAGATTTAACTGCAAGGCAAACAAACTAAGAGGTAGGATCTTTAAAAGCTTCACCCTCATTGTGCGGTAGTATTCCAGAAGTGCAGTTTCTCATAATCTTTCCTTCTGTTACATAGTGAGTCACTAAGTTGGCTTTGCTACATCCTGACACCTTTATATCAGACTTCTCAGTCTCCAGAAATGTCAGCAAAAAAATTGTTCATTATAAGTGACTCTGTCTCCGATATTCTGTTGCAGCAGCATAAAACAGGTTATTGGACTTAGTCATCAATGTGTTGTAGTAATGCATGTCTCTGAATCTTCCACAAGGTGGTCCTTGTTTTTGTGGGTCTTTAACAATGAGTCTACTGTATAATAGGACTCAAGTGAAAGTGTGTGAGAAGCGGAGGATGGTGAACTGATGAAGGCAGGGACAAGAGAAGAGGCCTATCAATCAACCAATTAGCTAACTTCACAAAACCAACATTATTTTCCCACTTTTCCCCTTTTGTACACAATTAATTACCTGCAACTTTGAAAACTGTATAACATTTAGACAGCTCTTATTCAAACAAATTTAAAATGTGCCACTCAAGGTAAATTTTCTGGTATGCAGCCTCTTGGGAGGAACTGATCTGACATTTGAAAACAACACTTACATAGGATCATGACTGTTTATCCAGGCAACTCTTAGAAATCTATATTTTGGGTAGTTGCAGAAAAACTAATTAGAAATCTGAGGCCTAAGTTCTTGTTTGTTAAGTGTGTTTAAAAAAATCACCTAGTAAATTATGTTTCTGTGTTCTCCCAAATGCAAACATCTAAAACATTTGACAAGGATAAAACAGTGGCATATCCTAGCTAGAAAGGAGAATCACCAGAGCCACATCAATGGCAGCTTGATGGCTATTGAGTTTGAGTCATGCCATTGGGAAAGCCTGAAGCATGTAGTTGCTTTATTCCTAACACATGAGCCTAGAGGACTACCTATAGAACAAAAAACACTTGTTTGATTTTTCTTCTTTCCCTCTCCCTTCCTCCACCTCCCCTCTCTGTTTCCTCCCCCCTCTCTCATACACACACAAATACATCGTATTTGCTTATGAATCTTTTGTAATCAAGAAATGTCAGAATATCAGATACAGCTGGAGACGTAGCTTAATAAAGACCCACGTTCAACCATCAGGTAAAAGTGTGGATGCTATGCTTTCCCTTTTTAATATGAGCACTGGGGATAAGGAGAGAAGTGAATTTCTTGGGGATTGCTTGCCAGATAAAATAACCTATGTTGTGAGCTACATCCCAGTTAGAGACCCTCTTTTAAATGAGAAAGTGGACAGCATCTTGAAGAATGATACTCAAGACTGATCTCTGGCCTCCATAGACACAGACAGGAATCGACATGCATATGTACTGGCAAACATGTCCATCTGCACACTAGAGCATGAACACACACACACACACACACACACACACACACACACACACACACAGTTACTTTATTTAGCTATGATTACTTTTCTAGGTGTCATGGATGACATTTATAAATACTGTGATTTTGGCTCTGATCATCCCATAAGCTTTTCTTATCAGGTTGTACAGTACAATAAGCCCTTTATTTTTGACACATTTGTATTTTGTATTCTAACAGAATTGAGTATACTACTTTAAAATTCTGAAGTCAGTTGAAGTCACACATCACTTAGAAAACAGTCTTGGCACTTAATTTTTCTCCTTTTAGTAGTAGCCCTTGGGTACATGTGTAAATTGTTAAAATGCCTGCAATGTGGAAACATAGCTCTGACCCAATCATTTACATTTAAATCATCCCATATATTTTAAGGTTCTATTTGTGCCTGTCCTCAGATGGGCACTGGGGATAGATCTGAGCAAAATAGTGCCATACACCATAGGTTGCTCACAGACCACTCACAAATACAAGGGTATAAACAGATATACTTCAGGGAAAGCTTAGAATCCATTCAGTTAGGATACAGAACAGTTCAAAATACTTCCTTATTTGTCTAGCCTATTGTGTTCCCTGAGAATAGTGTTGAAGGATTTGATATCCAAAAAGTCATTGGCCTTACAGCAATAGCAGCCCAGTTCCTTACTGGCTATTCCCACCTGTAACTTTTCTGGGGACAGTGTTTCCACTTTGGGAGTCTGCAAATCTGTGAACAGTGAGCTCTGCTAAGGGACAGGGGAGAACTTTAAGTATGTTATCCTCACAGACTTGGTATGCTTAAAGAATGGATTTTGAAGAACCCATCTCAATTACGATCTCATGTGCCAGAACAATGGTAATAATGGGACATTTTCAATTTAGAAAAAAGAAAATTCTTCCTGCCTTCCATCCTGAGTAGGGATGTGGTTCTCTATGGAATCTCCATGTTTATTCAATAATATTTGTAGAGAATAGATCAGGCCAATGAGCTTAGAGGTCAAAATTCCCAGATTTCTTCCTTCTCCTGCCATAGTGTCTGGAGACAATCTAGGTAAGTGGACCAAGCTGTATTTTCATGTCTGCCAAGTTGAGTCATTTGTGACATATACAGTCATAAATGATGTGATGGAATAAAAAGGAGGCTCCACCCAGCAGCAGATTGAAACAGATGTTGAGCTCATAGCCAAACACTGGGCAGAGCACAGGGAGTATTGTAGAAGAGTTGGGGGAAGGCTAGAAGGGAGGGGACAGGAGCTCCACAAGAAGACCAACAGTGCCAACTAACCAGAGCCTAAAGGGGCTTATAGCTGTTGAGGATGTGCTCAGTTCAGAGGCATTATAGTGATGGGGTAGATTGTTGTGTGTGCGGGGGGCTTGCCTTATCAGAGGAGTAGGGGATGGGTTATGGGAGAAGAGGAAGGGAGAATGAGACTTGGAGGAGAGGAAGGAGAGGGCTATGATCAGAATCTGAAGTGAATAAATAAAAAAAATATTGGAGGAAGAAAATCAGTCAGTATGAAGCCCACATGAAAGCAGATGGCAGCATGGGATTCTGGCGATATCTACTGCCATGTAGAAGGAGACCTAACAGTTTTATTACTAAGATCTTGTTCCAGTGTTATGAAACCCTCCAAAGAACTGGTGCTGCAGATGGCTCCTGTATGCTAAGAGCTCACCGTGAGCCAAGGAGACACAGGAGAAATGTAGAAGAGAAGAGGGTGTAGACATGTTAGGAGGAGATTACAAGGTGCACTCAACACACAGCTAGGCATTCTGGTAGAAGCTGGCATGACTTCACACCCAACATGTCTGGAAAAGAAGGAAAGGAAATGCCATCTGCTCCATCACTCCTCTGAGCTTCCAGGAAGCCTACCACATTGTCTTTTAAATTTAGGCTCTTCTGCTTCCTCAGTTTCCTACAGTGTTTTCATAAATGGTGAGTCCCTCTCCCCCACCATGTCTGCAGGGTGTGTGTGTGTGCTTGAAGAAGGTTTTAAAAAGTGAAGAATTATTTTCTAGAGGGAGTTTCTGTTTGTGAGACATTATCTATGTAGCCAGTGATCTCAAATTTTGAGTTCCCCTGCTTCGATATCTGAAGCACCAGGCTTTCTAGTGCTGAAAGAGGTGCTTTCAGTTAAAACAAATATTGAGGAGATTAGATGATTAATCTCAGTTGTCAACTTGATTGAATCTAGAGTAAACTAAGAGTGGAGCCCATTGGCACATGTATTAAGTTAGCTGAAACATGAAAACTCCCCCAGGATGCTGGCAGCATTTTCAGGTATCATCTAGATAGAAGAAGATCCATCATAAAAGCCTTTGCTTCCCCTCCCCCCACCCCTGTTTTTTTTTTTTTTTTAGCATTTTGCTGATCAGTTCATTTACTTTGTCAAGTTTTTTCTATTCTTTGCTGTTGTTGACACTATTAATGTCATCCTTCATGGGTATCATAATTCAGTGATAATCAGTGGACTGAAGGGCAATGGTTCAGCAGGAATCCTTCAGGCTGATGATACCAGAAGGGGGATATTGAGGCACCAGACTCCTGGACCTGGTGTGTATATCTCCTGTCTGAGTAGATACCCACTCTCAGCTTTACCAGTGTGAACATAGCCATTTTCACCTACCCAGAGGACATGTAAACCAATCTAATAAATGCCACTTTAATATATATGCATTCTACATTCTATTCCTACAGAGTCCCCTTACAGGCATTGAGCATCAAGTTTCATTCATATGCACTTCTGGTGCGTTGTTCTGAGATGGATCACAGGGATTCTCTGAGATTGGGAAGCAGATATCTCCTAATGCACCACAGACTGCTTCCAGAATGAGCCCTCAATGTCTCCTTCCTGTGACATTCCTTCCAATCCTCAGATGCAATCCAAATTCAAACCCTAATTAAGATTGTTATGATTATTTTTCTTCAGCAAATGAATGATCATTTTTGTTCTTTTTTCCTTTTTTTTAAGTTAATTTTAGTTTTACGTAGCTATCTGACTGTCTCTGTGTGGGTACATGCTCATGTGGGTGGGTGTCTGTGGAAGCCAGCACAGGTTCCCTGAAGCAGGATGTGTCGCTGTTGTGAGCTGCCTGACTTGAGTGATGAGAACTGAGCCTAGGACTTGTGTAAGTGAGTTGAGCACTCTTAACTGCTATGTCATCTCTGCAGTATTCCAGTGTTTTCTCTTATAACTTAATAAAATGAAGTGCCAGTTATAGTCCATCCTTACACAGATATAAGAATCCAAGCTTGCAAGGAGGAACCAAAAGCTCATCTGTGTTTACAGATCAGATGTTGTTAACACAACCTTTCACCCAACTACTCTCTACCAACAACATATTCCCACCGACATCCTTTTTTGAGACAAGGTTTCTCTGTGAAACAGAGCCCTAGCTTTCCTGGACTCTCTTTTAAGGCCAGGATAGCCTTCAACTCACAGAGATACACCTACCTCTGCCTCCCAAGTGCTGGAACTAAGGGCATGCAACACCACAGCCCAGCTACAGCAACATATTATAATATTATGAAATTATTGGGTCTATGGAATTAGACAGACATCTAAATTCACTTTATATATGAGGTGATTTGGGCCAAAAGAGATGAAAAAAAATCCGTCTCGGACTGTTACTGGACCAGCTTGGACCAGGACATAGGTATTTCACTGTGCACTGGAGAACTCTGGATGAGGTCCACTTCTGTGTGAGGCATGTCACTATTTTTTACATTATTCATAACTATTTATTTAATGTGCATTGAGTTTTGCATGGTATCTCTATTGTTTGCGCTCTAACTTTGATTGCATCTGAGAGAAGGAATGTCACAGGAAGGGGACTTTGAGAGCTCATTCTGGAGTCTGTCTGTTGTGCACTAGGTCATATGTGCTGCACAATCTTGGGGAATCCCTGTGGTGCATCTCAGAACAATGCATCAGAAGTAGATATGAGGAAACTCTTTTGCTCATTTACTGTCCTGGTCAGGGAACTCTGTAGGAACACAGCATGGTGGCCCCTAAGAAGACTAGGACACTAGACAGAAGACTGCAACTGGGTTGTAAAACTGGGAAAGACTGCATACAGAACAAGATGCTCCAGCCTAAACCTCACAGACTGCATTATCTAGGTCTGCAGTTTCTTAGCCACAGATGATCTCCCAGATCCTGGACAGCACATAGAACAGCCTGCTCTTTCCAGACTTGGCCAAGATTTCAGCCTGTTGCCTGCTGCTTCCCCAATTATGATGGCCTCAGTGTCAGCAAGAAGCAGACAAAGACTTTGCTTTTCAGTACATATCTGACCCTTTCTCCTCAAAAGAGAAGGACAAAAAGGTAGTAAGAGAAAAATAGAAGAAACTCATCTGTTTGTTTCTAAATATCTGCATGCATACTCTAGAATGTTGATGCTTCACACTGCAGCGGTGGAGATGATTTCTTCAGAACATTGAATTACAAGGACCTTCTTTCATAGCATGGAGCAGCACACAGAGTATGTAGTAAATCCAACATTAGCACAGCTTTTTAGAAGTTAACATTAAGTGTTTATGATGCTGCTCCTTTAAGTGCCGTTGCATTTTATTTTCTTTTTCTTTTTTTGTAGCTAACATATATTTTTATTCATTATAATTAAAAATACCAATATAATTACAGATGATACTCAAGTTAAATTGTGAGTATCGTCTTGATTACTACAGCAAATTGTTTGTCTTCATATGGGGATTTGGAGCATAAAAGATTCACTTGCATTTATCAGCAAGATAAAATTCCTCTTAGCATTGAACATGTAATGATCTACTTTGTCTAAAAGATAAAAAGTATGAATTATGTAGCATGTCTTTATGGATACTTGGAGGTGGTAACTCAGTATTTTTCCCTTCTTTTATTTTTTCCATTGTAACCTATAATTTCACTTAGTGAACAATGCAACATATAATGTGGTTTTGCTTTTAAGTATGACCCTGTCTCCTTCCTCCCATGTAAATCCCAAGTGCAGATAACTTAATAATGAGAACACCAAAATACTAGAGTTCCCTAAAATGCAGCACAGGGACCCTCCACTTCTGTATCTAGCCCTTCATCTCCACTTTACTACAACATGCGAATATTTGATTTTTCATTACCCTCTGGGCAGTGAGATCAGACTGTTTGCTACAGGAAGACAATTATCAAAAGATGCTAGCATATGACTGAGTGGTAAAACAGTTGATAAGCCAACATAAAGCTAATGGGTTAATTCTTAACACTAATTCCAATAATTGTTTAAAATTAAAATTTAAGTTAGAAAATTCATGCTTATAAACAATTTCATGTAAAACTGAAAAGGACATGGCTTGAGATACGGGGTCCTGGGCCCACAGTGACACAACACTCTGTCTGGAGTCAACAGTGATACAGCCTCCTGGGGCTAGCAGTATAGTAGTTTCCAGTCTGTGGGATCACTTCTCTGACATGCATAGTGACTAACAAAGGGAAGTCCTCAGGACGGTCAACAGTCTAACTTTGAGATATCAAGAATAACAGTAGGAAAAGCACAGAGAAGACTATTATGAAGATGAGGACTTGGAAATGGCCATTATACAAACACATTTTTTTTTGCAAGTGTGAGTGTGAACTTTCAATCAGGATCAATAGTCTTCCTACTGTCTGTCATGAACTTGCTCTTCAACACTACAGTGGTAACTAAGCCTTGAAGACTATCTAGTCAGTGTAGCTCTTTCTTTCTCAGACTATCCATGGATGTGCCACATTCCAAGCTGTAAATGTCTTTTTTATTGTATTACATAACCTCAGGCCAGTTATGCTTTCATACTGCTTTGTGAATTTATTTATCTATTTTTATAAAATGCATATTTCTACATTCATCCACTACTAATTCCATCACCCCACTCTCTTGAGGACTCTCTATAACACCATCTTCCAAGGTTCATATCCTCGTTATATTTCGGTTGTTGTTTATAACCCATATTTCAACTACTGTCACACATATGCCCATACTCTGAAGCAAGAGTAACATACCAGAATCCATATCCGCAAAGGATAGTGCCTCTCCTACATTTAGGATCCTGTACATGATAAAATCTCCTCCAAGAAGGGTGGAGTCTCTGGAGTCCTCCATCACCTTTGCTGGATTTTTGACTGGATCAATCTTTTACAGATAGTTACAGCTGCAAAGAGATGATGTGTGCAAAAGCCATGCTATGCTCAGAAGTCTTTTCAATGATTATTGGCTTTTTGTTTTAATTCCAAGGCAAGGAATATTGTGTTCTCTGCAGCCCACTTTATTGTCTTTTATTTCTGTCCTAAAATCTAATTTCTCAATGGTTGATTGAACTCAACAAATGTTTCTTTCAAATTTCCCTCAGAATGTTTTCTAAGAGGTACAATAAGAGACTTACTCTGTGTGACACAGTTAATTAAAAGAGTCAACACTGAAAATAACAGACTCTATTCTAAAAGAGAATGATTGGAGCAGTACCAGAACCTCAGGATTGTAAAAGGGCCCTATCCTCACAGATGTGCAGAAGAGTGAAACTCAGTAAAAAGCATAGGGAGCATGCTGTTCTCTAACAGTGGTAAGGGTAGAGGCCAGGGAGCAGAGGTCACATCCAATAGGTAAGTCAGATGGTTCTGCTGGAAATAACGTGACAAGATCATTGTCTTGTTGTGTAATGGTCCATGGATGGAACAGAATTCCATTCTACCATTCCTGGTTTCTCAAAGGGGGGTGAAAAGTGAGGTTAGTGATAGCACACATATGATTTAAAAGTGTAAGGGGAAATTTTGATAGTTTTAGGTGCAAGCAGAGATGGGACCCAGGAGATAGAGGAGAGGAGTAGGCATTAAGAGGATGATTAAGTATGTATCAGAATTCCTTAAGCAAACCTATCATAATTTTTTACAGACCTTGAAAGAAGGATTCTCAACATCATATGGAAAAACAAAAACAAAACAAAAAACCCTAGAACTCCTAAAACCATCCTGTACTATAAAAGATATTCCAGAGGAATCTCCATCCCTGATCTCAAGCTATACTATAGAGCAACAGCAATTAAAAAAAAAAAAAAGACATGGTACTGACATAGAAATAGACTGATCAATGGAGTCAAATTGAAGACCCAGAAATAAAGCTACACACTCATGGACACTGGATTTTAATAAAGAATGCAAATCCATACAATGGAAAAAAGATAGCATTGTCAACAAATGGTGGTGGTAACTGGATGTCTAAATGTAGAAAAAAACAAATAGATCCATATTTATCACCATGCACAAAATTCAAGCCCAAGTGAAATAAAGACCTCAACCTAAAACAAGCCACACTAATTCTATTAGAAGAAAAATTGGGGAAGAACCTTGAGCGTATTAGCACAGGAGACAACTTCCTGAACAAAACACCAATAGCTAAGGTTCTAAGATCAACAATTAATAAATAAATGGGACCTCATGAAACCAAAAACCTGTAAGGCAAAGGACATTGTTAGCAGACCAAAAACACAGCCTACAGACTGGGAAAAGATCTTCACCAT
This sequence comes from Acomys minous, assembly GCF_964271855.1. Classification (NCBI taxonomy): domain Eukaryota; kingdom Metazoa; phylum Chordata; class Mammalia; order Rodentia; family Muridae; genus Acomys; species Acomys minous. The sequence continues at coordinate 73,091,741 of NC_140483.1, read as the reverse complement.
GCCTACATCTGACCAATGGCTAATACTCAACATATTTAAAGAACTCAAGAAATTAAATACCACCAAACAAATCATGTTAATAAATGGGGTACAGAGACAAACAGAATTCTTAAGAGAGGAACATCAAATGGCCAAGAAACAAAAAAGAAGTGCTCAATTTCCTTAGTCATCAGGGAAATGCAAATCAAAATAACTCTAAGATTCCATCTTATACCTGTTAGAATGACTAAGATCAAAAACTCAAGCAACATCACATGCTGGGGAGAATGTGCTGGTGGGAATGCAAACTTATACAACCACTTTGGAAATCAATCTAGAGCTTTCTCAGAAATTTGGGAATTGTGTTCCTCAAGATCCAGATATACCACTTCTGGGCATATTTCCAAAAGATGCTCTACCATACAAGAAGGACATTTGCTCAGTTATGTTCATAGCAGCTTTATTCATAATAGCCAGAATCTGGAAACAACTTAGATGTCCCTCAACTGAAGAATGGATAAAGAAACTAAACCTTTGGTACACCAACATTGTTTTTCTCACCTCTTTTTTTTCTTGTCCTTCGTATTTCTCCTTTTCATTTTTTCACTATAATTTTATTTTTTAGAAAGCTTTCTGACCTTCTCACGTACTCTGGTGCCTCATATTTGACCATGTCACCTGAATGGGGAGACCTGGTGGCACTCAGCGGAAGGACAACAGGCTACCAAGAAGAGACTTGATACCCTATGAGCATATACAGGGGGAGGAAGTCCCCCTCAGTTACAGTCATAAGGGAGGGGAGTAAGGGGAAAATGGGAAGGAGGGAGGAATGGGAGGATACAAGGGAGGGGTAACCATTGAGATGTAATATGACTAAATTAATAAAATAAAATTTAAAAAAGAAAGCTTTCTAAAATCATATTAAACTTCTTATATTTGTGTACTTCTCTGTGTGTGAATGTGTGTATATCCATGTGTTTGTGTGCACATATAGATCTACATGTGTCTGTCCATGTATGCACAACAGCTACATATATATGTAGGCATGTCATACGTGTGCCTGTGCACATGGACACCAGAGGACAACCTCAGGTGTTTTTCTCTGCACCTTATAGATTGTTTCCTGACATCAGGACTCTCACTGTAGATTACAGATTAAATCATTCTCCCTGATCAGGAAGCACCATGGGTATGCCTTTCTCCTTTTCCCACCAGCACTGGGATTACAATGGTGTACCATTTGCATGGACATTTTCTCAGGGTGGGTTTTGTTAATCAAACTTAGAATCTAGTGTTTGTAAGGCAAGCACTTTAATTCCTTAAATACAAGACATCAGTAAAAAGTCTCACTTACTAATCCACACAGGGTTGGAGTGTGAACTCTTAAGGTAAATATAGAGGAAATAAATACTATCCTAAAATATGTCTAATTCATAAATCCTTCTTTATTTGATCTAGAAGATAGCTAAAGCAGCTAGAATCAAGAATGGTATTCACTAACTGACAGAAGAGGAGGCATAGGATCCATATTTATGTGAGATACCCTGGGAAGCGAATCATTTATTTCAGCAATAACTCATATTTTGCGAGTAAAGATACATAAAATATCAGAAATGAGGAGAGTCTGATTATAGAGAGCTCAGAGGTCTTAACAATGTGCAAGCCATGCAAAGCAAATTAGATTGCATGGTTGTGAAAGGGAAATTTTTTAATTAGCATTCAAGCAACCAGAACAGCCGAGCTCTCTAACTCATAAGTGCAGGTCGACAGGTATGCTAGGTCAAGGTCCCAGATGATAAGTCACAAAGAATGCGGAGATAAGAGACAAAGGCCTATTGAGTGTTCCAGGGACTGACTGGCCATAAAAGATAGGGAGGATACACAAGGACAAATTCCTGAGAGAAACAGGTACTGGACATAGTCGAGTGAGTAATGAGCCAAGACCCCTCATCCAATCTTATGGTATCTGCTTAATCCCCCCTTGAGGCCGCACACGATGTTCCAGGTTTGAGTTTAACCAGATGTGTCGTTAGCTCAGATAAACATCTACCCTTGGGTTCCAAGAAAAACAGGAACCAAGGACTGTTCCCATGTGATTAAGTCTGAGCTTACCCCAGATCTCCCTACACAATTTGCTGATGTTCAAATGTTTGAAACAACCAATCGTGTGTGGCCGCGCCAAAACTTCCCACTGCCCCCGACCCTTGCCCATATAAACCCCTAACCCCTGGACTTCTGGGTCGACCCCTCTGTCTCCTGCTTGAGATACATGTCGACCCGGAGCTCCGCCAATAAACTGCCTCATGTGTTTACAGCAAGAAGGTTGTTTGTGTGTCTTTGGGTGCATGCCATCCCGAGGCTTGAGTGAGGGTCTCCCTTCGGGGGTCTTTCAGTTGTTGATAGCACCCCTTTGCTATGAAAGGTTTCACTTATTTAACTGGCTGAGTAATTCAAGCAAACTCATCCCCTTCTCTGTGCTGCAGTGTCAGGTCTGAACAGAGAAGATGTTGTCTCCTCTCCACAAGGAATCCTCAAGCAAAGGTGTCAGAAGCCACAGGCAGAGAACAGTGTTTTTCAATCCAAAGGGCTCTATTGACAGTAACTATAGCATTGTAATGATAATGGATCCTGAAGACTACTGAATAAGAAGGTGATTGTCACAATAGGATGTCCTCCCCTCTGTCCCAGTTTCCTGGTAAGTGAAGGCTTTCATGGGACATGCCCCTTGGGCTAGTATGCAGATATAAGTGAGTATATACCATTTGAGTCTTTCTGCTTCTGGGTTAACTCACTCATTGAGAAGCATGGGAGAATAGCAAAGTAGAAGGAACCAGACGGTCCTAGAAATCTACAAGTAGAACATTATGATAGGCAGATTTGGGCCCAGGGGTCCCGCTCAAACTAAGGCACTAGCCAAGGACAATACAGGTGGTAAACTTTAAACCACTACCCAGATATAGCCAATGGACAGGACATTCTCCACTGTTGAGTGGAGAGTGTGGTATGACTTTCACACGGACTCTGGTGCCTCATATTTGACCATGTCCCCTGGAGGGGGAGACCTGGTGGCACTCAGAGGAAGGACAGCAGGTTACCAAGAAGAGACTTGATACACTATGAGCATATACAGGGGGAGGAAATCCCCCTCAGGAACAGTCATAGGGGAGGGGAATAAGGGGAAAATGGGAGGGAGTGAAGAATGGGAGGATACAAGGGAAGGGATAACCATTGAGATGTAACAAAAATAAATTAATATTTTTTTTAAAAAAAAGGGGTGATTGTACAAAGATTGGAATTAGGAAGGTGTAAAGTGAAAATACTTCTGATTTTTCACCAGGCACATTGAAAATTCTGTCTTTTATTTCCATACTAGAGCTGTGTATTAGCTAGGAATGGTGACTAGTGGTGTGAGTGTTCTTCACTAACACTGTGGTTCCATTTTAAATGTGGTTCTAAACTAAGTATACACTCTTTCCTGGAAAGACATTCTTTTACTCCTGCAATATGTGTTTTCACACATTAATTTTCTGTATGTGGATGTGCACATCCATGCGGGAACAGGTGGAATCAAGAGGTTGTTTTCCTGAAATTACTTCTTGACTTCCATTTTTGAGAGAACTCAAAGCTCACTGTTTTGGTTCTGCTTGTTCATTAGGTCAGCAATCACTAGGCATCCTCCAGGCTCTACTGCTCAACTGTGATGTTACAGGACCACACTGACAGACTTAGCTTTAAATGAATATTACAGATTCTAATTCATGGCCTCATGCTTGCAGCTCATGGTGCAGTCTGCCCAAATCTCTAGAAAGTTATTTTCTTACTGAAAAGGAGATAAGACAGAGCTAAATTCCCAATCCATTACTATAGCTCTTTGCATCCTTTAACATGGTGCTGTTTTAAAAATATATCTAGGCCAGAGAGAAAAGCTAGATTTTATTTGTGAAAATAATAGTTTTAATTATAAAGCAGTCAAATCCCTAGATGAATTTACTGGGCTACAGTTGGGACTGTGCTGTGTTAACACAGGGTACATGGAGCTGGTTGGCATCGGGGAGACATGGTCCCAGTAGTGCCCGTCCATTGAAACAAAGTTCTCTGGTATGGAAAACACAGCCATCTGATGGTGCCTGCCTTACAAGCTCTGAGAAATGACTTGCTGTTTCTCAAATATAATGATTCTTGAGACATTTCCAGATGCTTGATAATGTTTGTTTTTGTTTTGTTTTGTTTTGTTTTTTGTTTGTTTGTTTGTTTTTTAGAGGGACAGACTAAAAATAAAAAGCTAATTCCTGGCAAAATACTTTGGCATGTTCTACTTTTCCTTGTAAAATTTTCTCCTTGCTTGTCCTAAATTACAACTGTGATTCTTGAGCAAACATTGGCTGTTACTATCAGGAAATAAAATGCTACATATGTTAATGTCACATAGAAAGTTCAAAGGATTCTGTTTTATAATTTGAAACCATCAATAAAAGTTAAATTAGAGTTATAGTCACATGAGTTTCAACCATCATTTTCTACCCTCCTCTAACCTCTTCAATTATGAGAGAATAGATTAAAACACATAGTATTGTACTCACCAAAATATCTTCCATTTTGGAAAAATTCTTTACCAATACAAAATGTGAAAGGAAAAAAAACATACACACACACACTGAAGAGCAGTCCTAACCCTAGGGAAATTACATGGCACTCCTTAATACAAAACTTGGTGTGTTTCAAAATTAAAAGCAGAGATATGTGGAAAAGGAGGAAATGGCTAAGAATCAAGGCATTTTATGATGATGTTCTCACAAAACATGAGCTGATGATGCACCAATACTCAGTAATGTCAAATATAGGGCCATTTATTGCTGCATTTTTCCTTCCGTTTTCTTACCATTTAAAGTATTTTATTTTATAAAGTGATTGGTGCTGATAATTTGCTTGTGTGAAATTAAGTATTTTTTTTCTTTTAAAAAAGTGTGTGTGTGTGTGTTCAAATGAGATGTTCACTTTTACTGTAGGTATTGAACTGACACTGTTGGGAAAAAGCTCTTGTGGGCTGTGTACAGTTTATTTGTGCTCATTCAAATGTTGAATTCTCTACCCCACTGTCTGGATATTGCATTGAGATGTTTATTCTAAGTATCTCTTGTTTCAAATGTGAGTAAACATGTTGCTACCAAATAAAAACCAATTAGCCAATATTGAGCAATAACAGTGCATAGGGTAGGACATCCTGCTCTAGTGATGGGAGGAGAAAGAGGAAGAAGGATAGGAGGGAGTCAGGAGGAGAAGGCCACTGGGAAGCACCAGGAATAATGAGCAAGACCTAGGATATGAGTAAAAAGCAAGTACAAAGTGGGAAATCAAAATGGGAGGAAAGTATACTAGGAAGGAGGTTTAAGATGAAGTAACTATTGCTTAGCATTGTGCTATAGGCTAATAAAACAGATCTTTTGGGCCTTTGTAGGTGGAGGACACGTCCACTCCAAGTAAGCTTCCAGCTGTGAAATAGGCAGGTGTACCCACTGCTGGCAACAGTCCACGAGACCCTAGACAAAATGTGTTAAAAAGCTAGTCCCTTGCAGAGACACTTTCAAAGCAAACTGCACAGACTTTAGGCCAATAGGTATCAAAAGGGCGCTCTTTGAAGAAACACATATCAAAGTTGACCTGGATCAATCCCAGAGGCAATATGACTCCTGCAATTGACATACCTTTGGTTTAAAACCCAGAGGTTTCTGGGTCATTCTTTCTCTCTCTCTCTCTCTCTCTCTCTCTCTCTCTCTCTCTCTCTCTCTCTCTCTTCTCTCCCTGCATGCACTCTGCACAGGCAACAGGCATTCTCACTTCTTTTTCCCTACCTCCCTGGCTTTGTCTTTTACCTTTAAGTTGGATAAAACATTAGAAAATCAAAACCCACCTCTTTGACTGTCATTTGTTTTTACTTTGATCAAGCTCTTATTCATCTATCTGGCCTTTTCTCAAGTCCAAAGCTCCCTTCCCCCACTGGAAGGGACTCAGACTTTCAGCATCTCAATGCCACCATGTGGTTCCTCAAGGAAGGGGATATGGCTGGAAAGCTCCCTCCTTGCTGAGGGGGCCTTTCATGTGACCAGCTCTCAGGACAGAGTCTTCTTTAGGAGAGAGTGTTCATGGCGAGGAGGGATTTTTGTCTCCCTTATAAAGGTTAAAAAGGGTCTAGAGGGTACTTGTGGGGAAAGCAAATCAGGGTTGAAGCCAGTTAATGTTGCCCAAAAAGCTCTGGAGCGAGACAAAAGTTAAATTTTGTGGGAAAAACCTGTGAGCTTAAGAGGGCTTATTGAGGTGAGGGAAATTTCTGTTCCTAGGAATTTAATGGGTGGAATAAGTTGTATTTTTTGAGGAGCTGTTTTAAATCCTAGAGAGGATATTGAAGGCATTAAGTGATCCTTAAGTTGAGTAGGGGAGGTGGAAGAATTTCCCTATACTAAGATATCACCCATATAATGTTAAATATTGAGTCTATTGACCATGCCTTGAGGGAGAGCAATCCATTCAGAGTGAGAGAGGCTGGCCCCACTTTGTTAATGGGAGGTAATGAAAATGCAAAGCTCCTTGCAGTTTTGGGCATGTAGAGGAACAGAAAAGAAACAGTATTTTATATCTATCACTAACAATGAAAGATTGGAAGGAATGACTAAGATAGGTAATCTCCTTTGAGGGAAACCCCAAATTCTCATAGCTTTATACGGCCATCAAGTCTTATACTAGTCTCCATTCCCCTGAGTTATTTTTATATAGAACACAAGGGTGTGCCAGGAACTACAGGGTGGGTGAATGTGTTGTAGTAGAAGCTGTTCTTCTACCAGTTGTGTGAGGGCTTCAAATTTCTCTCTTGATAGAGGCCATCGTTCAACCCAGACAGGCTCATTTTCGAGCCAGTCAAGGCACGGAATATTAAATCTAACAATAGCCCTTAGGATGGGGTGATTGAGAGGGGAGTTTTTAGGGTCCTCTTGGGTGTAGTTTTTTAGGGTATTATCATCTATTTTGATGTGGCTTCTTTCAGATTGGGTAGTAAGCATTATCTTTAGGGTTTGTAATGTATCTCTTTCCAGAAGATTGGTAGCTACGTGAGCTACTAAGAGGCATATCAAACCAATGGTCCCATAAGAGTCCTCCCATCTATAGGACTGTTTAGTAATAAATGAATGGTAGTACTCCACTCCCCTCCCATGCCCATAAATTGGAGTCCTGGGACTAGATGCCAGTTTTGTGAAATTTCTTGTTGTCTAAAAATTGGCCTGTCAGCTTCTGTATCAATAAGGCACTTAAATGGTTTGTTATCTATTTTGAAAATTAATTTTGGGTGGCACTTTTCTGAGATGCTAGGTGCCCATAGAGCCTCTATGGAAACATTTGTCCCACTTACTGGGGGGGAGGGCTACCCAGTTTGGAGTTTAAAGTCTATACTAAATTGCTGCCTCTATCATAATGGGCTACAAAATCATTTTTCAAATGAAAGCCTTTAAGACAACAAGAACAGGTGGCCTTAGGGTGTTCAGGGTCTTTTGTTTTGGTGGTTTCACTTGTACATTCTTTTTCTGTGGCCATCCTCCCCACAGCTAAAGCAGGTTCCTTTTTTTAGTCCAGCAGTGAAAGCTTCAATCTGACTTAATGTGCCTATGTCTCGGTTGGCCACTAGTAATCATAGTGTTCATCTCAGAGACCTTCCCAGGCTAGCTTGGATTTCGAAGTCCTGTCTTCCCAAATAATGTTTTTGAGATGGTGGTCTATGGCTACAGACTCAGGAATCTTTCTCTCTACACTTATTTTGGTTGTGAGGATAAAATAAATAAGGTCTCTCCTAGTTTTTGTTAGAGAGAGAGAGAGAGAGAGAGAGAGAGAGAGAGAGAGAGAGAGAGAGAGAGAGTGTAGGGAGGAGGTGGGATCTGTGAGCCAGTAGGTGGGATTATTTTATTCCAAACTTGGAGCTCACAGAAGTTTATCTGTTCAAAACAACCTGCTGGCAATGTTGCCTGTTGTGCCACAGAAGAGAAAGGACCATGGCCAAAAAGCTCATCAAATCCCCATGGGATATCGTCTTGGCCCTCATTTCCAGAAAGTTGTTGCAAACATCTGTCCCTGATGTTGGCCTCCCATTGTAGCAATGGGCCAGGTAGGGAGGAATGACAAATGTCTCCCCAATGACTGGATATATTTAAAGCATCGATCTGGCTCTGTAAGAGCAATTTAGTCCAAGGTGCAAGAATGTCATCTTCTCTTATTTAGATGGGCAGCTTGATAAGGACACCAATGGAGTGGTTTGTTTCTGGCAGGGTTTCTGTAATTGGGAAGGATTGGGATTCTTGATTTTCTGAATCTGAGTCAGACTCATACTCACCAGGGGATGAAGTCTTAACTCGGGATATTTTAATACAATCATGGAAATTGCTGCTCTGTGGTAGATGGTGGGGGATGAGAGGTTGTAGTACTAGTTGGCTATTGTTTTTTCCTTTTGATGTGCCTTTGAGAGGGGTGATTTCTGTTTAGAAGCCTGGGAAGCAGGGCTTTCTCCCTCTGCTTCCTTGGGGAGTGAGATTGGTGAAGGGGAATCTCGAGAAGCAAGGTTGGGCTGGCAGTTTGTAGCTCTCAGAAATTTGCAAGTGAGGAAATTCGGGAAAAAGGTTATATACTGAATTAGTCCTAAGCATTGTAGGATTATACTTAAGATATATGTGAATTGGAGAGATGTTGTTTTAACCTGACTATTTGTATTTTGGATGATGAACATGACTCAGGACCATGCATAAGGGTTATCAATACTGTATATGTTCGTAAAAGGTGCTGTTGGGATTAACTCTTTTCAAAATGAAGAAATCTCTTTTCTGGTGTATTTTGTGCTCCACCCATCAGGAGGTTACATATGAACTGAATCTGAGAGTCTTTCTTACTTGATGGACTGTTTCCCATGGTGATAGAAAAGATTTGACGTGCCGCTGAGGATGGTCAACATTCTCTAAATAATTTCTTGTTAGAGAGATTCTCTGCCTCATAAGCACAAGCCTAGCCACAGTTTCAGAACTGGCAACTGTCTTAGATGGCCTTTACTTGGTCACTGAATAACCAGTTTTTGTTCAAAGAGGTTATAAGGTCATTGTCCACGCTCAGTTGGGCAGTCCAGTTCCAGAGGTCAGGTTAGGGTATCTTTGGCCAGTATCAGAGAGGTGCTCTGACCAAACGGCTTCAGTTACTCCACAAACCTTATCTGGACCCATGCCAGGGCTCTGACTAGAAGAGAAAAGGAGGAAAAATAGATATTAAAATGTCCACACCCATTAAGCATTTTTAGGCATGGGAAAACTCACTCTGCTTTGTTGGGAACAGTATTTCCCAGTAGATGGCAATGTTGCCTCATGGTTGGACATCAAATATGAGTTCTTCCTCAGTGAGGCTGGGCTGAGAATATGGTCACAGAGTTTTCTTCAGCCTTCTGGAGGCTATCTGAGGAAGGCTCTGTCCTGAGAACCAGTCATGAGGGAGGTAGGAAGCTTTCTGGTCAGATCTCCTAGCTTAAGGGAGGGCAGGGTGACCATGCAGCGCCCTTAGATGCATTAACACTTGAAGTCCTAATCCCTTGGCAATGGGAGTGAGGAGACTTGGATTTGAGAAAAGGCCAGATAGTTGAGCAGGAGCTTGGTCAAAATAAAAACAACTGAGAGTTGAGGACCTAAGTTTTAATTTACTAAATTTCTATCCAACTTAAAGGTAAAAGAGAGACAAAGCAAGGGACCTGGGCAAAAAGACAGGAGAGAAAGTGTGCAAAGGGAGAGAGTGTGTGCCACTCCATGCCCCTGGGTTTTAAACCAAAGGTATATAAATTATAGGACTCATTTTACCTCTGGGATTGATCCAGGTCAACTTTGATATGTGTTTCTTCAAAGAGCCATCTTTTGATACCTTTTGGTCTAAAGTCTGTGCAGTTTGCTTTGGCAGTGTCTCTGCAGGGAACTATCTTTCTGACAAATTTTTGTCTAGGGTCTTGTGGACTGCTGCCAGCAGTGGGTACACCTGCCTATTTCAGAGCTGGAAGCTTACTTGGAGGGGCCATGTCCTCCACTTTCAGGCAAAGGCCCACATATCCTAGTCGCTATGTGGTTATTTGTTCATAAAACTGGTTAAGGAGTAACCACTGACTTCACTAAAATAGAAATTCAACATTAAATATTAATAATCCATCAAATGGGACCTCTCAGTTCAACCTAGAATTCCTGATTTGCTCATCTATCTTCACAGTGTGTACTGTGAACCCTGTCTGTGTCTGTGCAGTGTGCAGTGCTTGAACTGCAGAGGGCCACAACACCTGCTCGGCTTTCCACAGATAACAGAGATCTGGACTCCTGTCCTACACTTGCTTGACAAGTGCATTATCCATTAATCCATCTTCCTGGACCAGATAAGGGTTTTCCTCAGCCCCTGCCCAAACAAGGCTAAGTTTAGTTTTGATGTAACAATAGTTTAAAACTCTCTTGCCAAACAGTTCCTGCAGGAACAAAAGCAAAATGTTTTCTGCAGTAACTTTAGTTCTATCTCTAGTGGCTAAACTCAGGGGGTTGGAAGGGAAAAAATGGAAAAAGAAAGCCTTGGTGTTTAACGTTGCTGTGAGGATTCCAGACATGGTTGTTCAAATATACTTTGAATAATTAAGACACAGCCTATTTCTTTAAATTCTGCAAAAATGCTTTTGGAGTGAAATCTAGCTTCTTCAGTGTGTGTGTGTGTGTGTGTGTGTGTGTGTGTGTGTGTGTGTGCATGCACATGTGCATCTTGAGGCAAGACATCAGCATCAGACCTGCTTACTGAATCGCTGGCCAGCCCTGGACTTAGGTGTATCTTTTCTTTAAATGCAATTTAAATTAATGAATAAATATAATCTACACAGATAGGGAAGATGGAGATAGTTTCTAATTGACAGAAAGCATATTTGCCATGAAGAATGGACATTGTTATATACAGATTTGGGCTTCACCTCAAGTTCCCAAATGCCTCTGGTGAAGGAATTGCATGAATTGCTCATGGATCAACATGGTCTGAGGACTTGGGTGCTCTTTTTTTTCCCTCATGAGTTCTTCTAACTTTTCTCTTCATGAAAGGACCCTTACTAGCTCAATCAGACCTCTGACATCTGCCATCCAAAGAGCTGGGTAAATGAATGCATCGCTGTGCTGGAGAGAAAAGGGCTGGTTCATGAAAAGTAGTTGGAACTTCCAGTTGCCTTTTGGACATGCCAAATTATGCCTTTCCATCTCAAAATGGCCATCCACATCTGACTTGCTCTCATTTGCATTCACTTGCCTTATCATGGTAGGATGCACCTGGTGCTGAATTCAAGCACTGGGCCACCATGATAGGTGACTAGGGTCAGCACCGAAAGAAACACTATTATTCTAGTGTTACAAACGAACTAAACCTCTGTGTATTCAACTGATTTGCTCAAGATTACAAACCTTGGATTAGCCCCCATTTGTCCAAGGTCATTAGTTATCTGTACTTTTCTCGGTTACCATCATAAAGAACTTAATCTAGTTTGCATTCCCACCAGCAATGAAAGAGTGTTCCTCTCTTCCCACATCCTCACCAGCATGTGGTGTCACTTGAATTTTTGATCTTAGCCATTTGATGGGTGTAAGATGGAATCTCAGAGTTGTTTTGATTTGCATTTCCCTGGTGACTAAGGAGGTTGAGCATTCGACCATGTCCCCTGGAGGGGGAGACATGGTGGCACTCAGAGGAAGGATAGCAGGCTACCAAGAAGAGATGTGATACCCTAAGAGCATATAAAGGGGGAGGAAGTACTCCTCAGTCACAGTCATAGTGGAGTAAGGGGAAAATGGGAGGGAGGGAGGAATGGGAGGATACAAGGGATGGGATAATCATTGAGATGTAATAAGAATAAAAATAAATAAAAGAACTTAATCTAGACACTAGATCACTCCCTTCAAATTCTCTAATATCAGTCTTGGGACTGTCTCAAAATGCAGAGAATATAAAAAGCAATTTCTACACACATTTCCCCAGGATCATTACACTATCACAATACACCTAAAACACAGGTTTTTTTCCCCTCTTATAACCAGGAGGAGCTTTAGGTTCAAGGGAAGCACTTCTAGAATAAGACCCTACTCAAGCCATTTGTGGAGATTTTTGCCCAGAGGTTGGAGACCAGCATGAGAACACACATGGCAGTAGCTTTAGAGTGCATTAGAGCTGTGGTCATGTGGTAGGGGACCCAAGAGTCAATTTATTCACCTATGAATATGATGAAAGAACATACAATATCTCCCACTCTTAGCTTTGGGACTTTCGACAAGGTAAAAAGCCTTGGACACCTTAGGGACTTACTGTGAGTCTCAAATCAGCTGCAGCCCACATACTTCCTGGCACCATTGTCACCAACCACACCTAGGTAAATTTTATTCTCCTTTCTGTATTTGTGGCAAATTCTATGACTGATGAAAAATTCCAGCACATTCCCAGGCTCCATTAATGAACCAATCAACTTGTGGGAGTACTCTATAGCTTTGCTTAAGCACTATTTAGGAACAGAGAATCTAAGTGGGTACCATGTCGTGCATGTTGGAACTCAGGCATCCAACCTTAAAACAAGGATTTGCCTCCAGTATTAATTTCATGTCTTATTTTTCCAGTTTTTCCTCATAACAAAGCTTGCAAGACAGACTACAAGAGTAAAAAGAAAACTGTCTCTAAGCTAGGTTTAAGTCTTTGTTTTATAGTGTAAGACTCTAGATGGCCTGAACTCAGCAGTGACATTATCAGCTAAGGAAATGGTGTTTACATTATTAGCTAAGGAAATGGTGTTTTATTATTAGCTAAGGAAATAGAAGATTCCAGGTGACCTGGACTTTAGCCATCATGACAATAGCGTTGTTGGCTGAGCAAGCAGGCCAATAACAGGAGCAAACAAAGTAACAATGAACTGAGAGGAAAGAATTAAAGATTCTCCACCTGCCTCCATCTTAACCCTGCCCCTGGAACTTACTGCCCTTATCTCACTCTATATAGAATTTCCTACCTTAGAACCTCTATTGTTAGCCTAGCACTCTTTAACTATTAACTAACCATTGTCACTAAGTTCTGATTCTGTAAAAAATATTTAAACCCTGAAGTTTTGTAATACAAGATCTCCCATCTCCTTGGAGCTTGGTGGACCCCAGCACATTGGCTTAATAAATTCCTTCACTTTTGCATCCACTCTGGACTGTCTCTCAATCAGGCTTCCAAGGATAGACTCTGACAACCTGAGTCTAGCAATAGCAGTTTCTTTTTAATGGAAGAATAGGGGAGGCTTATGAGACTTGAGGAGAGACATTTTTAAAAAGTCACATGTCTGAGAAAACTGAAATAAGACTTCCTTCCACCCTTCTTCAAGGTTATAAACACAATAAATACCTGCTGGAGGGGGAGTCTCCCCCAGCAGATATACTAAGAGGAGAGTCTGGGATTGCTTAGCTGCTGGAAAGTGGTGCAGGAAGTTCCAGGGTTGCTTCCTTTCTGAGTCATCACATGTGGGCATGGGCTGCCTGTGATGAAGCTAGTTTTGACCCAACCTTTTTGTACCCCTCACCACAATCCTGCAACTAATCCCAATAAACTTATCAGCTCACTAGGTTGAATTTTGATAGAAATGTCATTTTGGTCTCCTCTGGCTTCCCTATGTGTGGTGAATAGATACTATATGCAACAGTCTACAGTACAGCTACTACCCTGTGCCTACAGCTGGTTGTGTTTGCTTTCATGAAAAATGTGAAAATTTGTGTTGCAGACACCAAACTGTGGCTTGTTAAGTGAGTGTTCCTGGATATTGGTCAAAGACGTTTCCTTTGTCTTTTAAGGGTCATCCTAGAAGACACTGCTATGGACCCTGAGGTCTTCCCCTTCCCTCACTGAGATGCTCATGTTTCCATATCACCCTGATAGAATCATGCTAGGACTCTTCAGAGTCCACTCCTTACCTGACCTCTTCAAGGCTATGCTTCAGCTTTGTACTACTGAAACAACACCAATAAAATCAGAATTTGAAAAACCAAGTCATTTTGAGAGGGCACCTATTCACGTATATGTGTGTAGTGGGGGAGCTTTTCCATTCCCACAATTCATTCTGATTGTAGGTCTTGCATAGTTTGGAATGATTACTGAAATATCCAGACTGAGACTGGAAGATGGGGACATGCCTCAGTCTGGACCCCCAGGAGTCATGAGGAAATGATAGAGAACTCTCTCCCTTTTTTTAGCGATAGTCTTAAATGATTATATCATGCCCATTTACTTTGTATGTTGAGGTCAGTGTACAATCTTTAAGAATGAGTTCTCTCTTACCATGTGGGTTCTAGCAGTTAGACTCTGCTTGTCAGTCTTGGCAGCAAGCACCTTTATTTTGAACATTCCACAAACTTAATGGTTATAATAATATTTTTCATATGTGCTTTCTCCAGATATTGAGAGCACACACAAGACTTATATACATATGTAAATTGGCAGAAGATTATTGTACCTTACAACAGACATCATTGACACAGGCTTCAAAGGCTCCTTTATAGACTGACAATTGGCTTAGATCTTGATTAAAGAAGATCTGAATTTGAGGAAAAATAAAATCAAAAGTAAAGCCATGGTGACTGACAAAGCCCTTATAAATCTATGCCAGTTTCTATGATGAATTATGAGTTTGAGTTATACAGTGTGTCTTGAAATATTACCTTTGTACTCTCATAGATACTTAAGAAAAAATCTAAGTTTATAAAATTCCTTCTTTCTATATGTGTCTTTAATTGTCAACTTGATTCTGGCCAAGTCACTTGAGACTAGGCTCTTCTGGGGCGTTGTCTATATTAGATTGGCTTGTGGTCATGTCTGAGGTGATTTTCTTGAGTATTAATTGATGTAGGAGAGCACATCTTACTGTGAGAGGCACTTTCCTGGGTACACAGTCTTTGGTTGTAATGGTAATGCTAGATGAGCACAAAGCTTGGCGCTAGCCAGCAAGCAGTGCTCCTATACTGTTTCTGTTTCAGTCCCTTCTTTGACCTTCCTTAATAAGAGACTCTGACCTGGAAGTGTAAGCTAAATAAATCCTTCCCTCCCATAAGTGGCTTTTTGTCTAAGTGTTTTATTACAGTAACAGAAAGGAAACCAGAGAACTGGCCTATATAAAGTCAAGTATTATTTTTCCTTTGTTCTCACTCCTCACCTCCTTCATTGAGGACCTTTTACAACTGGCCTTGTTCCTTACTGTATCAATTGATCCATGCTGTTGCTATCTCCTATGAGGTGACATCTCAAGAGGTGAAAAAAAAGCTTTATTCATGCTCCAGATGCCAAGTCCCATCAGGAGGCTCATGTCATGTGAAAGGAGTTAGGTTTTGGATAAAGACTCCTGAATAATCTATTTACCCTTTCTGAACTGTCTGCTCTTTGGCAAAAATGAGAGCATCAGCCTTTCTTAGCAGCACTGCTTCTGAGAAGATTAAATGCGATGACACATAAAGGATTCAGCAGTTGTCAGAGTCCTGTAAATGATCCTTTGCTTTCTTTTTCAAATGTCTTTGTTGTTAAATACATTCTGGTTACCAGGCAGATACATAAGACTTCTATAATTTTTAGAAATTGTTCCTCTTTGATATTGTTTTCTTCTTTATAGGTGATAAACATACATAAATGTGCTCCAGTCTTGGAAGATGGAGTGACCTACAAATAATACACTTGTTACAAGATCTGACCTGGCATGAGACACTAGAGTGAACTTTGAAAATGATGGATAAAAAAAAAAAAAGAAAATGATGGATGACTGGGTAAACTCTTGACACAGAGAACTAGTCAACTCTGAAACTCAGGCTGGGGGAGGTGAGAAAAGAGAGCTGCTCAACATTGTTCTTCTATACAGTGACTGACTCTAATGAACTTTAGGGCCAAATGAAAATATTTCTGAGAGTTTGGGGTGAGCTAAAGGGAATCCAGGTTATAGTCAGCCTGAAGATGTCAGACAGTCAAATGGAGGCAAGATATCTAGTGCTTAAATTATGCTCGCCTGCTTTTTGTAACCAATTTAGGAGTTGAAAAAATGTATGTAAAGAGCTGACAGAAATGGCTTAGTCAGTAAAGTACTTGCCTTACAAACATGAGGATGTCTATTTAATTCTCTAAAATCCACATGAAAAAGCCAAGTATTGTTTCTTACACATGTAATCTTAGCACCAGATGTTGGGGGCAGAGGTGGAGACAGGATTTTAAAATAATAAAAGTGTCCATCAGGTTTCTGTCAATAATGGCAAAATGTTTTGAGAAATATTTTTTTAAAAAATGATTGATGCCTAGAGGATAATTGTACAAATAATAAACTGGTCACCAAGTCAGGAATGAAACCCAAAAAACTTAGCTAGCTCTCTCCTTTTTATTCAGTACAGATCCCCATCTTGTGGCATAGAACCACCCACATTCAAGATGGATCATTCTTACTCACTTAAACTTTTTTCCAATATCCCCATAGGCACACCCAGAGATGTGTTTCTTTGGTGATTTTAGCTCTACTCAAGCTGAAAATGAGCATGAACCATCAGAGATGTGTATAGCCAACCTTAATGATGACATGGCCAAAGCCTTTTCTTATAATCCAGACCCTATAATGGACTCAAAATATTAAACCCAACACCCAGCAGAACATAAAATAATAAACATATCAATGAATAGTTATCAAAAACGAGGCACAAATGATCATGGAATATATAAAAAATTATTTAGCATCCTTCATCATCAGGGAAATACACATTAAAAGTATATTGAAATTCCATATCACCCTAGTAAAAGTCATCATGAAGAAAACAAAATTAGTGGTAAGAATGTGGGGAACTTGCCCTTACACACTGTTCACAGGAATATTCACAGTTATAATCAGTCTGGAAATAAACATGGAGGTTCCTTTTAAAGATAACATTATGGCTACCATATAATTCAGCTATAGTATCAGAAAAAGATTCCCAAAGCATCTAAGTCAGCATCCACAAAAGGACTTGTACAACTGTGTTTATGCAGCACTATTTTTAATAGCCAACACTTGATATCATTTGGAACTGTTTTGCACCAAAAGAATGGGTGTAAAAAAATGGGGTCTACATACAAGAATCTATAAATGGGGTTCATTCAGATGTAAAGAAAAATGGAATTATATGATTTACATGAAAATGGGTGGCACTAACATCATCATACTAAGTAGAATAATCTAGAAGCAGAAAGACAATTGCTAATACATAGTCTATATGTGTGTAGGACAGAAAACTAAGAGTTTATAAAGGAAAGGACCATAAGAGAGAGGATTTAAGAATACTGAGTTTCCACATGTTGTGTAAATATGCACACTCTGGTAAATGTGTACCTATACATGTATGCTCCTTTACATATATGAACAAACACAAAAAGAAAGTATGTAGAGGCTTATGAACTTACTTGAAATCTGTGACACCATTTACACAGTCCACTCCACCTACCATTCTGCCTGTGTCATTATTTGTAGAAGATATGTGTGTCCAGATACTCTTTCAGAAAGAAAGTTGTAAAGCCATGACAGAACTTTATGCAGACAGTATTATCTGTGGGGCATGGCATCAGGGAAGGACAGTAAACCTCACAGATTCTTCTAGTCATTGTTAGTCTAAGGAACCTTGTGTGGACTGCGTTATATGACCTTGGCCCTCCACAGTGTTTTCCTTTTGCATTTTATATTTTCCTCCATTCCTTAGGCTTTTCAAAGGACTTTCTGAAGCACTTTATAATATTTTCACATATTTGGATAAATTTACCCCAAAGTGTTTCTCTGCTAAGTTTTGAATTCAGTCATTTGCTGGTACATTAATATAATGTCATGTCTTTTACATGTTATGTTTTCTAAAATGTTTTGTGATGGCTTACAATGGTAATGGTAGATACTGTCTAGGACCTTTTCATTTTAAGACAATTCTGATAGTAGTCCATAAACCATGCCATTCTTTTGTGACAGTAGACTGCCCTCTATAATTTGGCACTATTTGTGCTGTCCTAACATGGAGAGAGACGTACCTCTGCCCGTGCCTATAAAGGACTTTCTAGCTTGGGTTAAATGAACTGGGAAGACTCAGCTTAAATGTGTGCAGCACCCTCCCATAGAGTGGGGACCTGGACTCTATAAACAGGAGAAAACGACCTGAGCACCAGCATTCCTTTGTCTCTGTTTCCTGCCTGCAGATATAGTGTGCTATCCCCCAGTCTTGCTGACATACCTTCCCCACCATTCAAGACTGTACCTTCCAGTTGTGAGCTAGAACAAACAAATACTTTCTTCTTTAAGTTGCTTTTGCCAGGTCACAACAATGAGAAAAGTAACTGATACAGAAAACAATAATAGAAATGTCTCCCAGGATGGCTACAATCAGGGGTCATTTCTGTGACTTCTTCCTCTTATACAAATTGAATCATCAGTCTTCAAGCCAGCCCTGCAACATAGGAGTTATCATAATAACTGTGACACATGGAAACAGAGTCTCACAAAGAATTACGTTTTATGATTCCAATTCTTTATCCATTCTCTCTTCTTCAATTGCATCATGTGAATCCCAGGCACCAGGCTTTCACATAAAACAGCCCACTATCATCTCATTATCAGAAGGTGTGTCTCTGACACTGTAATCTATTGCACACAAAGCTTGACAATTTTATCATCCCCTTTGGGCATTTATCAAATCACTATTTCTTGATCAAGAAATAATGCTATTTTTATGAAGTGTCATGTTCACTTTAAGAAGGGATGGACACAAAATTATTAAAAAGAACTGCAATTTTGTCTCCACTGTCAAAACCCCATGCTTTATGGTACCCTGGGATGCTTGGCTGTACATGGAAGTATTCAGTTCCTGAAATTTGAGAAAAATAAAGGTTCTTATCAAGAAAATCATAGCATTTGTGCAATTCCTTAGTAAAATCATTAAATGAGGGGATGAAGAGTTTGGCTAAATGGTTAAGAACACTTACTATATAACATATGGACTTGCATTTGAAGCCCTGGCACTGTACAAAAAGCAGAGTGTAGCTGCATGCTTGCCTGGAACTTCAGCACTATTGGGAGTAGAAACAAGAGGATCGCTGGGGCCTGCTGGCCACCAGGCTAGCTGCTGGTTCAGCGAGAGACTCTGTCTCAAGTGACTAAGGCCAAGAGTGATGGACCAGGATATGTGATGACCTGACCTGTCCTCCTCTAGCCACTCTGTGTGTTCACAGGCAAAAACAGCTACACACATACCTGCATATAGCACACTCACACACCCACACACACCCCCCCCACACACACCCTCCCCCGAACAAACCTATCTACAGCAGACAAACAAACATGCAAATGCATACACATATGCATTAACACACATGTAGAAACACACCCACCCACTTATACTAATTACATATGTACATACACTCATACATAAACACACACACATAGACACAAAAATATATATGCACACAAATACAGGAAGACAGAAACACACATGCATCTGCTCATACTCACAGGCACACACACCCATACACAGAGACACATCTCACACCCACAAGTGAACCTGGACATATGTGTATTATCAGTTTTTCATTCTCCTTTTTTAAATTGTTTACTCTTCTTATACTAGTTCCATTATCTGTCACATTGATAATAATGACAATCCATGTGAATCCAGGATATATTTTATACATCATATTGTCAATTTTAAGTCTGAAAAATTAAATTTTGAAATAAATTGTAGAGGAGCAGGCAAAGAATTGTTAGCTCAGGCCATACCAGTCCACATGCTTTAATTAATTAATTAATTAATTAATTAATTAAGTGTGTGTGTGTGTGTGTGTGTGTGTGTGTGTGTGTGTGTGTGTGTTTAGGTATCTGTGGTGTCGTAAAGATGACATTGGATCCACTAGAGCTGGAGTTACAGGTGGTTGTGAGCTGATTGTGGAAACTGAAATTTAGTCCTCTGGGTGAGCAGTAAGTACTCTTAAATACTGAGCCATCTCTCCCACCCTACAGCTTCATTTTGTGAACAATGTTTCACTGGATTATGGTCCCTTCCTTTGCATCTGGTCTCCAAGGCTACTTTCAGTGATGCAGGGTTACTGTGAACTAACTGGGAGAGGACCTTCACTGTGCAATATTTGTCCACAGGTAGAGTTTGTGTGCCTATAAGTTATGCCTGTCTAAGCCTACAGATGAACTGAATTCACTATTCCCAAAAGTGTTTGCATTGCAAACTCTTTTAAAATCCTCTCGGCTCCTGCTCATTGCAGCAGGTAATTTCAGTCTCTGTCTCTCTCTGCCAGCTGGATTTCCAGCACAGGCCCATCTCTGATCTCACATTGTTCTGTGCTTCTTGCCAGGGTACTAAATGGCAGGTAAATTCTCATCACTGTTTAGATATACATTGTTGATTTCAGTATGACTGAGCCCCTTCACCATGCTTTTTGTACATTTTTAGATCTTTTTTTCTGGAAATGTCTTAAAATAACTTGCTTATTTGTCTATTGGTATGGTTGTACTTTCTGTCATGATTTAAGGCTAGGCTTCTTCCATGGTTTATAAACAACATCTTTTGAACTAGGACACAATGAATCACATCTGCTATTCTGTGACTCATCAATTAATTTTTCCCTGTGAGCCCAAAATGTATGAAATTCTTGTCCTAGCTTCATTTTTATTACTGTGATGAACACTCTAAAAGAAGAATATTTAGCTTATAATTCCAGGTTATTGCCTTTTCTTTGAGGAAGTCCAGGCAGGCACTTAAAACATCACATACAATTTTGTTATAATTACCATGTTAAAATGACACATAAAATATGCTATAATAATGTGTATATTGTTATATTATTAGTGGAAAATTCTTAAGACCTAGCAACCTAGTAATTTTAATTACTAACTGATTTGAATAAGAAGAAAAGTATTGCTAAATATTTGTATGATTTGTTATCCTCTAAAGCAATCAGAAAGACCGTGGCTACATCCTTATGAAATAATCACCTTTTCCAAAGGAGAACGCTGGGCTCTATCTAGTTACCTAGACATATATCGTACTGTCCACATAGAGTCTAATTTCTGACAGTACTGTGGATAATGTAGGTCTTTAATTGTACAGCAGGTACATGTTTCTCCATGTGTTTCTCCATAGTTGGCATGCCCTGAAGTGTGAATCACTCATTTCAGAGTAGTGTACAAGGAATATTTACTCTCTGAGGAGTATATCAGCCCAAGTTTGGCTGGGAGGTTTTTTGAATTTAAATGGTATTAGAGTATCATGAGTGTTCTAGAGCCCAAAACATATGCAGGCAACTACCCGGAGCCAGGGTAATGGAGAAGAAGAGCACCGCTAGTGTCCAGGCACAAAGGTGGTATCTGAAAGACAAAGGCATAGTTCATCTGCACTCTGAGCTCATAGGAAACTCAGGGGCATCTTGAGTCTCAAATTGATTTAGTGACTCAGGGTTCAGGGTCACCTTCTCCTCTCCTACTCTCTCTTTCTCCTTAAGGCACATACCAAACAGTCAAGCCAAAACCTCAGGAAGATTATCAAAGTGAAAAATTACGATTTAAATTTTATGAATGGGCTGTGAAATAGAAAAAAGACACCATGAAAGTAAAACATAGATTCCTGAGGTATGCAGTAAAGTAGTCTATGCCAAGTGAGAGGCTAGTAGTTGGGTGTTTTCCTTAATCATAACATGTTTGCTTTTCAAGAGATGAGCCAGAGCATCAGAGGAATTATCATCATGCTGAGCAGAATTTCATGTCACATTAATTCTTAAAATATTCTGTTATTTTCACTTTTCTTTCACTCACAAAATGCCTATTGAATATGCTTTTCTTTCCCAATGTGTAGCCACAGCAATGCTAAAAGAAGCAGAAATTCCAGTTTAAAAGTCCCTACTTCGCTTTTAAGACTGAACATGAAGAGTGGATCTAAATTTATCAACTACGTGACCCTCAAAGACATATGTTGGCCATCCACTTGCTCTGTATGTGAGGTGTTTGATACATAAACATGACGTCCTGACATCAATTGCTAGCCTCCCCATTAAAGCCAGGGCTGGAGTGTCTCATCTAGAATTGCAACATAGGAGGTAGAGACAGGAGGATTCTTGGGGTTTGGTGACATGCTGAATTGATAATCTATAAGTCTAGCTAAATTGGTGAGTTACAAGTCAAATAAGATGAAGAGTAATTGAGGAAGACACACTGTTTTGTCTTCTAGTGTTTAGATATACATATGTACAAGCACAATTGTACAAATATAGGAACATATACTCATATATGCCCCACAAATACACACACATAAACACACACATATACAGAGAGCTGAGGGAAGTTGAAGTCCAACATTCTAACTTTAAGTGAGAATAGTCTGTGTAGATCTTTTATTTGTTGTTATTGTTGTTTTTGTTTTGTTTTGCTTTATTGTTTGCTTTTTTGTTTTTGTTTTTTTGAGACATGGTTTCTCCATGTAGCCTTGGCTGTCCTGGAACTTGATCTGTAGACTGAGCTGGTCTCAAACACACCGAGATACACCTGCCTCTGTCCCCCACCCCACTCCAAGATCCCACTGCCATCATCACCTGGCTTAATTTGTGTAGATTTAATCAGGTTGAGATGTGGTCTTGAGAGAAGGTGAATATTGGTTCAGACACACAGAAGGCAGAGGATAGAGGGAAAGATCAATGATAGACTCCTACAAATCACAGAAAGGCCAGGACTGCCAGACTGAAAGAAAAGGTATGCTCTACCAGCATCTCTGAAAGAACCACGACCCTACCGCCACCTTATTCTAATGTTAGTCTTTGAACTTGGAGAATAGTGTCTCTGTTTTTCTAGGACCCTTAATATTTGGTAACTTGTAGTGTGATAGCTAATGTTGCCTTTCAACTCAACAGGATATAAAACTGCTCAGCAGACAAACTTCTGGACATGTCTTCTAGATTGGGTGGATAGAGAGGAGAAGACCCACCATAAACATAGGCATTGCCATTGAATATGCTGGGATGAACAAGGAGGAGAAAGTGAGTCGAGCATGAGCATTCACCTCTGATTCCTGAATACGGATCTAATCTAACCAGCTGTCTAATACTTCTCCCACTCTTCCCTTCTATAACATGTTCTCAAACAGTGAGCAAAAATGAATCTTTACTTTCTTGCATTCTTTTTCTTAGGCATTTTGTCCCAGCAATCAGACAAATAACTGACACAAGCATGATAAGAGCAGTAACACACCACAAACACTAGAGTACCCTCATGCTGAGAAACAGAAAATGCCAAAGCAGAGTTGAAGATCAGTGTTGGAAGCAGCAAGGGATGAGACACATTTTAATTGGGTTGTAGCATTGACTTTGATCATAGAAAAGGACATGCATGCATGGGACTGCGGGAAGGACTTCAGCATACTATAGGTGAGAGAGAAAGGGTTGGAATGTGCAAACTGGGAATTTGTTTACCCTTTGCAGGGGCCTCATTTTGAGTTGGCACCCACCAATGGGAGTATAACAATCTATTTGCTATCAGTTGCACAACAGGTTGGATTGGACACAGGAACCAAGAGGCTGCTAAAGCACCACTTCCCTAATCTGGCAAATGGGAGAGAAAAAAGCCAAAGCTAGAACATTTGTCCAAGCACTGCAGAGAGGAGACAAGATAAGCTTCTGGTTACATGTTGAAAGTCGAGCCAATGTAATTTTCTTGAAGATTCTGTGTGGTTCATACAAGGAAGTGGGCAGAAGGCAAGATGGGCTCTGAGGTTTAGAATTTGACAACTGGTGAAAGGGAAATGCCACAACTGAGATAATATAAAAGCTTGCCAGGTAGGGAGTGTGGCGGAGTTTTGCTCTGACATGTTGAGTGTGAAATATTGAATAGATATCAGTATCCATCAGGCCACCAGTAGGCAGCAGATAATGTTCCCAAACACAAGGAACATAGAACAGAGATACCATCCCCAGATTGTGGGGTGATAGAGTAAAGTTTGGTTCTGACAGATCACTGTGCACAGGAATCAGTGGGCTTCACTCCTGTATAGAGGCAGGCTGGGAGCCAAGACTATAACTCCAGCCAGAAAGAAAGCAAAGTAACCACAGCTTTCTCTAGGGAAAAACAGGTTTGTTTTTTTTTTTTCAGTTTTTGGGACAGGAAAGGAATTTGCCACACATTCTGATCTCACTTTTCTCAAGGTCTGCCAACTCTTGGGAAGTAAATGAGCAGAAACTAGGAAAAAAGAAAAGTGATTGGTATAGTGCCATAGTTAACCTTGACTGTTAACTTGATGAGAGGTTTAAAATCACCATGGAAACACACCTCTGAGTATATCTATGAAATGCTCCCTGAAAGGTTAATTGAAAAGGGAAGAGACACACAAGCTGGGTGACTGGAGTAAACAAGAAAAGTGAAATCCACCTGGTCCCCAGCACTCATGCCTTTGCTTTCCCATTGCAAACACAAACTGGCTAGACACTTATTTCCACCATGGTAGGCTGTAGTCTCAAACTGTAACCAAATAAGCCCACCATCCACGAAGGTGCTTTTTATCAGATATCTAGTCACAGCAGTGAGAAAATAACTAATAGAGAGAAGCCAAAATCCAAGGTCAGACCCCTAATGTGCAGTGCAGTTATTTTTCACAGAATTAAAGAATTAACATAGGCTTCAGTCACAAGGTCTCATGCTCAGCCTTCAGTGTGAAAACAGAAAATGTAAAAATAAAGCCTGCAGCATTCAAAAGAGGCTTCAAAAAGGAGGCTTCACATTCTCACTAAGTGAAGGCTACTAATTTTTTTTAGTTCCTCTTTAGAAAACTTGTGTTGGGATCCATTAGTGTTAACTCCAAATCATAGCCTAGTGGTGAGTGCCTTACTGACCACTTTGACCTGATGTCTCCATCTCAGTCCCTTCCATGCTTTCTTTGACATCAGAGAACACTGAGTGCTTTGCAAGGAGTAGCCAAGTCTCTCCTCTTTCCTTGGCCTAGGAATGTTGTGCCTCCACTCTCTTTGATGGAATCCCTAACACCATTGCCACTTGAATATGAAACAATAATGCTAGTGAGAGGCACTAGTGTTGAGAAATTTTCTAAGGAATTCTGTCCTCTTGGGAGATCAGGAAGAAAGAGCAGTCACCAGTGAAAGTACCTGGAGACCAGAGCCTGGGCCAAAGAAGGAAAAACTTTTCTTCACTTTTGCTGTGTGGAGCTCCTAATCTGGTAATTCAAACTAAAATTGAAGTCCTAACTTTCCCAGGCATCATTCTTTATGGCTATATAGTCCATGCAGGCCTCTGTCAAAAAGCCTAGCTTCCTGATCATGTTTGAAGACATAGGTATCTCTTTTCATCTTCGCTGTAAATTTATGTAGGCAAGATGCATCACTTCAGCTTGTTATGACCCTGTTGTGCCTTACAGTCACTCAGGGTGCTGTCCAATGCTGAACTGGCATCCTGTTATCTCATGACTACCTTACCTTGCCTTAGTTCCCATTAGTAATCATAATTGCATGATCTCGTTGTTGGCGTGACCTTTTTATTGGCTTTGTGAAGGTTGCATTTGTATATTAAGTTGTTAATTCTGTACCACCACATAGCTCATTACTGTCTGGACTTTCATTTTGTTACTTTAATTGTTCAACACCTGTATCGTGTTTTGTATGATTGGGTTAATAGAGAACTGCATGGCCTATAGCAAAAGCAGAAAAGAGAGGTGGGACTTCAGGACAGAGATAGGAACTCGGGGAAAGAATCAGGCAGAGGAGTTGCCAGCTGGACACAGAGGAAAAGACAAGTGCTGCTGGGACTAAGATTGAGAGGTAGTGGACCACATGTACAGATGTAGGCCAGGACAGTATTGTCTTCTTAGAATAGCTGCGAATCTGACAGGCTATTGTGACTAAGCATATAATAAATGCAGTAAGTCTCTCTTCCGTTATTCAGAAGCTGGCTCTCCAAAGAAAGCCCCACTCTACATCATTCACTGTGTCTTTTGAAATACCCCCAAATGAGCAGAAGTTTCTCTTCCTGCGTCAACAACAACCTAAGGGCCTTTGAAGAATAGTTTCTTCAACAGCAGCAGACCCTAGAAAACTATCCAGTTCATGCAGTTTTCTATCTCTTGTCTTGGGTTTTAACTTTCCTTCTGTTACTTATATAAAAATTACGGGTTGACTGTAAATGGGAAGTTTGACTGTCTGAACATTAAAAAGTGTCACATTTGTTCTGTCTATTTCAAAATAACTCATTTGAATTTTAAATCACTGTCACTGCTGTTCCAAGAGTAAAGCAAGCAAGACAAGTATATTTATGTCTTGAAATAAAAGCTGTGTAAAATATCAACAGTGCATCCAAGGTTGGATTTGGGAAGGATTATTTCTTTGTAAACGGTTATAGTTAGTGCTTAGAAGCATCTAGGTATTATAAGAAAAGTCAAGAGGCAGAAGGTCAACAGCTCAGTTGCTAAAGTATATTTTGCATGAGCATTAGGATATGAACTAAATCCCCAGAACCCACATTAAATGTTGGGCTCAAGATGACTTAATGGATAAATACACTCGCTGCTGAGCCTGAGGACCTGAGTTTGATTCCTCAGAACCACATGGTGGAAGAAGAGAATTGACTCTCATGAGTTATCCTTTAACCTCCACGTACATGACATGATACATGCACATACATACACACAGTAACAAATACACTGTTAAAGTATAAATCTGTACTTACTGGAACAAGTAAGCACCACTGAGGTACTGACATGCAGGTCCCTGGGTCTCCCTTCCTGGCCAGTCTAATCAAGCCTGGCAGTTCCAGACCGTGTGAGACAGTTTCAAAAATCAATGTGACTGACACCCTGAGAACATCATCCAACGTTGACCCCATGTCTCTACATACACATGTACATAATGCATATGTACATGCACACCTATACAAGTACATGCACCCACATGCATAAACATGCACATATACAGAAAATAAGTAGAACAAGTCTGTGCCTAATTTTGATTTTATAACAATATGTTGAATTTAGGAACATGTCCTTCCTTATGCAACTCGATATGTCAAAATGTGTGATTCTGAATACATTTTTTAGCAAATGTTAGTTTAAATACTAATTAACCTTTTCTGACTTTTTTCACTTTGCTTATTTATAAAAATTTTAAGATGTTCATTATAAAAGTAGATGCTGGATGTGGTAGTGCATACTGTTAATTCCAGCCCTTGGTAGGCAGAGGCAGGTGGATTGTTGTGAGTTCAAGGCCAGCCTGGTCTATGAAGTGAGCCCAGGAAAAAGAAATCTACACAGAGAAACTATGGTTTGAAAAACCAAAAAAAAAAAAATAGTTAAAAGAAAAATTCACCTTGTTTTTATTTATAAAAATATTATACTATTATTTTCTCTTTAGATAAAAAGAGAATCTGTAGCTTGAAAATAATATTCAAGCACAGTAATTGCTTTTCAGAGTCATATTTATCATTGAGGATGCTGTCTTTGATTGGTGAGATAGCAAATAAAGGGGCTTGCTAAGTAAGTATGCCTGACAGCTTGAGTTCAATACCTATGATCCACATAAAGCTTGAAGGACAGAGTCAACTACAAAGTGACTTTATGGCAGTGACACTGTTGCATGATATGTGCATTGCCTCAAATACTAATAAGTAAATTAAAAGTACTAAACTATCTTGAACTATGTAGACATTAGCAAATCAAGAAGGATTGCAGTGACGGACCTCTTAAGCCTAATACCACAGACATAGATGTGGAACAAGGAAAGCAACCTGTTTTTCCAGTTGAATGAAATCATATCCCCAGTAACAATTTCACAAGCTAGCTATTTCAGTCAACATCCATATGCATGCTTATGGTACTGTCTTCTGATGGATTTTTCCACATTTAAAGAAAGAAAGTAAGGAAAACAAATCATTAATACTGTATTTAGGGTAACAATTAGACATCTGAATTATATGGTAGTAGGAGGCCCAAGAAGAAGAATCCTCACATTGCCTGAAAGCCTAAAGTGTCAGTCAAGTTGCCTTCCTTTCTGGTGTATTTCACTAGACATGAAATTAACCTTCAGTAGCTGACAATAAGACACTTTTCCTTGAATCTTTGCTCTTTATGCTTTTTATATCAGAGAAGAAACTGGGTTAAAATATTTATTTGGGTGAATTCAATGCTCTCAAATGAAAAATAGTAACATAACTGGATTAACTAGCCACCGTAGGAGCATAAATCATGATAGAATATGCCTATGTTTGGGTTTTATTTTTACCTTGAGCTGTGGTTATGGGATATATGCAATGGAAGTAGGGTAGCTCTTGGCTAGAGGTTACTGACACAAGATACCAGCGTTTCAACCCTTGTTAGTATTGCTGGGTGGGTCAGATCTATATTGATGTGAGATGACAAGGATTTTTGCAACTTTCAAGGTCTAAAGGTAATTTAAGAAAATTTGCTTTGCAAATAAGCACAAAAATTTAAAGAAGCATGTGTGGAGCTGGTGCAGTGAGTCAACTGGTCAAGTGTTGGCCCTATGAAGATGGAGGCCTGCATTCCATCTCTTTAGCACCCATGAGAATTCTGGGTGTAGAATAGGCACTTTTGACCACAATACAGGGAAAGCCAAGTCAGAGAAATCCCTGGCTTTTCTGGCCAGTCGGTCTAGGTCTATCTTACTTAGCAAGTGTCGGAATGATGAGATGCTTTCTGTCAAGGAAAAAAGTGAGTGTTGCTGGAGGAATGAAAGGAGGTGGTACTCTAGCAAACAATGGGGGTTTATGTGTAAACATGTGTTCACATGTGTGAATGCACACTTGTGCAAATGAATTTAGAGGCCAAAGGACAACATCAAATGTCTTGCTTAATAGTTTTCCACCTTATTATACTGAGTCAAAATCTCGTACTGAACATGGAGCTTATGGACTTGTCTAGGCAGCCTGCCAGCAAGCTCCAGGGAACCTCTCAGCTCTGTCTCCTCACACTGGAGTTATGGAAGCACCCTGCCATATGAGTTTCATTTTTATTTTTTATTTATTTTAGTTCTTGGTCATGAGATCTAGCTCAGGCTCTTATGCTTGTGAAGCATTTTCTCAGACCCCACTCTTACATAATCTTAAATATTATTACATTTGACTCATGAAACAGCTCCTTACTGTAAGACTTCCCTTCCAACTACCCAGGAAGTTTGCTTATATAGATCATAGCCTCCTGCTACACTAATAATGGCTCATGTTATATTTCTATTCAGACCACCACAGCAAAGGAGTCTTTAAATAATTAAATAAATATGAATTATAAAGCAAAGAGAGATGCTCATCTAGAAGAGTACTTAGAGAAAGTAGTCTTGAAAACAAGTGAAAAATCTAACTTTTTATGTAGGCATGAAGATTCAATTTCACCAAGCTAGCCATAGAAATTTTGATTCCCCCTCAGTTTTCCAGAGATGAAGTTCAGTGGAGCTGAAAGGCTTACTTGAGAGAGTTATGAGAATGAAATGAAAGCCAGTCTCATAGACTCCACCTGCTTTTCTTTGTGGTACAGGTAACCCTGCATCCCTGAGTGACTGACATGTACAAGTTATCTTCTTCGCCTTCAGATCAGCAGTCATAGCAAGGTGCTTTGGAATCACTTAGTAATCCTGTGTCAGAAACCTTATGAATATAAACTGAAGGCCTCTGGATGCTCTATTTTGAAAATAAAGAAAAACCAGTGTTTCCCTAAACCAAAGAGATTCTTTTCCTTAGCTGATCATGGTGTTAATTGGATTGATGGGCAGCTTGGTCTTCATGTGATTCTTCTAGTAAGGGGATTGGAGGCTGTCTCTGACAAAGGCTTTCTTGCATGCAATTTGGAGTGCTGAGATGAGTAGGTGAGGGAGGTGGCTCCCCTTTTCTGAGGGGTCAGGAAGGGGGAGAGGGAAACACAGAGAGAGAGAGAGAGAGAGAGAGTGGGACTGGGAGAAGAAGAATGATGGGGCTACGATTGGGATGTAAAATGAGTAAATTAATTAATTAAAAATAAATTATATGAATGAAGCATACCCATTTACAGACTTCTTTGACAGTTATATTCAAAATATCTCACTTCTGTGATGTTCTATTAATCTCCTACCTCTGCCAAGTATGGGAATACATGCTCATAACACCAGATACTTGGGAGGTCCACTGGCAGGACTGTGAATTCAATGCTGCCTTGGCAATGTGAGAAAAAAGTGCGGAAAAGTACTCCAAACATAAACAAATAAATCCAATTATATATTGTCAAAAAAACTTTAAGGTAAACCTGATAACCAGAAAACAGAAAGGTGGAACCAGAGCAGATCAGCTTTTCACTAGAAGTCTGGGGAGTGAAGTGTCAGCATAGTTTCATGAAGACCATACAAGGCAACATGCGTCTATGTCATGAAGAAACAACAGTGGCCCCTGGAGACACTTAAGTTAAGGAAGCCTATGTATAAATTGTGTGTGTGTGTGTGTGTGTGTGTGTGTGTGTGTTTGTGTGTGTGTGTGTGTGTGTGTGTGTGTGTGTTCTTTCAATTATAATACAAAGAGTATAAGGCCAAAGTCTTTTTATATCACTTCCTTTTCTATCTTTAACATGACCAAAGGTAGCAGATATTAGTCAAATATTTGTTTCCTGAACAGGAAAATCAAAATTAGATATAATGACATCAAAGGAGATGGCTAAATGGCAAAGTATTAGCAGGCACATGTCCACACTCCAATAGCTCCTCACATGTGCACACTCAGCAGATATATGTACAACACACACACACACACACACACACACACACACACAGAGAGAGAGAGAGAGAGAGAGAGAGAGAGAGAGAGAGAGAGAGAGAGAGAGAGAGGAGAGAGAGTTGTGCTGCTGATATCATTTGTAGCAGAGTCCTTGCCTAACCTGGGCAAGTTTCTGATATAGACATCAACACCACTAATAAATATGTGGTGGGTACTGTCAGGAAAGTTTCTGTGCTCCAGGTCACCATCTCCAAAAGCTCCCACACATTCTTCCCCTGTTTAATGTCTAGTCCTTTGCAGAGAATGGTGTGGCCATTTCCTTGTATTTGTCTCCACCTGGTTCTCATCTCTGTGCTCATTCATTGATTGCATCTCAGTGGCCTTCTCTGCTCCCTAATATGCCATCATCTTTGAGAATGATCTTCCATTGATTAAGTATCCTTTCAGCTGCTGAGACAATGCTCGAGGTTTTCTGCATTATTTGCATTTGACATTATCTTAGACTGTGAATAAATATTTGGCCCCTTCTTCAAATAATTTTAGTTACTTGCAAACTAGGAAGGGAAACAAAACTTGTGTTAGTTAGTTAGTTAGTTAGTTAGTTAGTTAGTTAGTGTTGCTATTGCTGTGATGAAACCCCATAACGAAAGCAACTTGGGAAGAAAAGGGCTTATTTGCCTGATGCTTCCACATCACCATTCACCACGGAAGCAAGTCAGGATTAGAATTCAAACAGGGCCAGAAACTAGAGACTGGTGTTTATGAAGATGCCATAGAGGAGTTCTGTTTACTGGGCTGCTCCTCTTGGCTTGCTCAGCATGCTTTCTTAGGGACCATAGGATCACAAGTATAGGATTGTTTCCACCCAAAATGACATGAGTACTCTTCCCAGTAATCAATAATTAAGAAAATGTCCTATAGACTTGCCTACAATACAGCCTTATTAAGGCATTTTCTCAATTGGGGATTCCTCCTTTCCTCGTGATCCAGCCTTGTGCCAAGCTGACATAAACTAGCCAGCACACAAGACCATCTTTAATTGAGTGATTACATCTCAGTGGGTAATCTGTGGAGTTGCTATAGGTCAGAAACCTTGATAAAAGCTATGGGTATGAATAATCTGTAAGAACTTCAGAAACCTGTGTGAGTACTGTGAGAGATCCTCACAGGTCTGCATTTGAGACATACTGATGGAGATGGCTTTCGATACTGAACTCCCATCATCCTTCTCACTGCAAGTTCATTTCACTGGTTCTTAGAATCCTGCCTCCAGCTTGTCCCTTCAGCATGACTCTAACACATGAGTTCTAGTGAGCTCCCAGGGGGTTTGATTTATTACTGTAGTCATCCTTACTGGCTTCTGTTGTAATAACTGCTTTTCTCTCAGTCTGTGTTTCCTAATATGAAAGTGCTGATCGAATGTTCTGGTTCTAAGCTTTGAGATCAGAAATAATTCTCACTGAAATCTTGGCTTCTCTGCTTTTAGATAAGAATTCCTGAGCATGCTGCTAATAAACACTGTTTGCCATCCGCTATGGGTATACTTTAAAGATAACATTCATGGAAAATAGTAGCATAAAAACCCAATGCATGCTGTGAAGCAAGCAGCCAGTAACATATAGGAAGCACTTTTCCCAAGGATCTCTCTGTTTTTCTAAGATATGCCTCTTTCTCAGGGAGTCTGATAAATTGAATAAGGCAAAGAAGTGGGGGAAAGAGCAGTGATTGTCCTGCTGAATCTGGACAACTGGCCACTGTCTTTGTGACACAGTGTTGATGTGTCTCTGTGTGGAAGATGTGTATATGTGGTTGTTTATGTTTGTGTATGAGAGCATAGGTACTTACATGACATGCAATGATGTGTGTGAAGGTCAGAGGTCAGTCACAAATGTCAATCCTTACCTTCTGCATTATTTGGAACAGGATCTTAGTTCTGTTCAGGATAACTATCCCTGGAGTGTCCAGGAAACATGCTGCCTCTGTTTTCCATATCCCTATAAGGGATCCATAGGATTGCTACTGAGGCTGGGTTATCTGTGACTCCAATCTTAAGTCTTCATGCTTCACAGCAAGCATGTTACCCACTGAACCATGTCTCTAGAGTTCATCTTATGCTTTCAGTATTTTATATGTACTTTTTACCTCCTAGTCAGGAGGGAAAGTTCCCAAACTCATCTTTTCCTCCTCCTCTTCCTCCTCCTCCTCTCCTCCTCCTCCTTCTCCTCCTCTTCCTCCTCCTCTTCCCACATTTGCCATTGAAGCAAATGGGCACCTCTAGCACAGGGAGGAGATATGACTCAGGAGTGCAGTACACAATGAGTTCATGCTGTGTTTTCTGTACATCTGAGTGAGGAAGGAGAGGGAAATGATTGAAATTTGACTTTACAGGAGGACCCTGGTGGTTGCAGTAATGTGGGAACATTATTTGACTGGGCAGATTCACATGTGACATATGGCAATGTGGAAGATATTCCAGAAAAATTGTAAAGATCATCTTACTAATAAAGTTTAACACAGCCAGCAGGAAAACAAGTCTGTTGGAATACTTTGGGTAATGAAATTAACATAAAATAAGGAATATGATCAAGCATTTAATCATTGCTGAAGACAGAGATGGATTAATGATGTGCACGTAAGTACACCCAACATACATGCCACCAAGAGATGAACTTATCCCTATGTTTTTATGTGAAATGTTTCTCAAGGGCAGGGAAGATGGCTCAATTGGAAAAACACTTGGCTTGAAAGCACCTGGACAGAATTCTGTCCTGAAAACCTAAATAAAAGTATCTAGGCATAGGAGTACATATTTGTAATCTCAGTGCTAGGGAGACAGTGACAGGTAGTTCTCTGGGGGCATGCTGACCAGCTTCACTAGTCTACTAGTTTGTGGAGGGTCTCGACACAACCACTCTCAAAAGCAAGGTGAAAAACACCTGAGAAATAATACCCAATGTGTTCTTTTGTTCACTGTATGAAGGCACATATTTGCATGCAAACAAACATACATATGAACACAGATAAATATACATACAAAACACACTTCTATCATGCATGTGTGTATAAAAATTTATATTTAGGTTGATAAAATTTCATGAAGGGTTATATTGCCATATTTATATATGAATGAGTATCTTGTTTATACTTTACATGTAAGTATTGAAATAGAGATAAATTTGTTAAATTATCTTCTTCTAAACATATCATTGAGCTATAGAATATATCTATGTGCATGTAAACGTAACACACATACAGGAAAACATCAGAATGTATTTCTTGTACCAACTGTTTTAAAATTTGGTTCTGTTTCAGCACAGTTGGCCTTGCCTAGGAATTTAATAAACCTACAATATCTTAGACCTAGTAGGACTGACTGGATTTTAATACCCATGACTCACTAAGCTTCACACTAACAAATTTAGTGGATGACTCTGATTTATATCTCACCATGAACAAGACTGTTATAGTCAACACATATGAAACAGAAATTATACACAATTTAGAAGAAAGTATACATGTACTTAATGCTACCATCTGTGCCTCATATTGAAAGTATTTATGAATATAATGCAACTGAGCATTGTGACTAAGCAAGTTAAGCAACTGGGAGATTGAGAAATTGAAATACTTCACTCACATACTTCACCTCAGCATAAGACAGAACCCAAATAGTGACATAGGAACACTGAATCAAAAAGTCCAAAATGTAGCCATATTCTGACCAGCACATCCTGAGTAGGCAATTAGGGATCAGATATAAACACTCATTCTATTGTTCTATTAAAAGATGTATTGATAACAACCTAGCCACAAAACCTTCAACCTACAACCTCTCCTGCCTGTAAGATGTGCTATGGCAATGGTAGCTCAGACTTGCAGGAATGGCCAACCAATGTCTAGTCCAACTTGAAGCCCATGCCTGACATTGTCTGGATTGCCATGAACTGGAATATAGATACCACAGAGACCTAAGATATAACAACAACAACAACAAAAAGGACTAGATGAGAGAGAGAGAGAGAGAGAGAGAGAGAGAGAGAGAGAGAGAGGAGTTATTCTGATATACTCATATATTGGTGCCTAGGCCAATTGTCTTCAAAGAAGCATCATTCAAAAACTGATGGGATCAGATGCAGAGACCCACAGCCATGCACTAGGGAGGACTTTGAAAACATTACCGAAATGGGAGAGGAAGGATTATTGGAGTCAGAGCAGTCAAAGACACCAGGAGGATATGGCATGCAGAATCCACTAAGCAGGACCCATAGGGGTTCACAGAGACTAATGCGACAATAACAGAGACTGCACTGGTCTGCTCTAGGTCCTCTGCAATTATGCAATGATTGTTTACCTTGGGGACCTTGTAAGACTTCTGCCAGTGGGAGTGTGGGTGTCTCTACCTTTTTTGCTTGCTTTTGGGACACTTTTCCTCTTTCTGGGTTCCCTTCTGCAGCCTTGATATGAGAGTTTGTACTTACTTTTACAGTATCTTGTTTTGCTGTGTTCAGTTGATATCCCTGGGAGCCCTACTCTTTTCTGAAAGAAAACAAGGAAGTGGATCTGGGGGAGAGTAGAAATTGGGAAGAAAATGGGAAGACTGGAGGAAGGAGAAATGCTGTTGGAATGTATTATATGAGAAAAGAATAAATAAAAAGAAAAATGTATTCATATTTTTAAAAATACTTATTTATTGTTATATATACAGTATTCTGTCTGCCTGCATGTACAACTGCATGCCAGAAGAGGACATTAGATCACATTATAGATGGCTGTGAACCACCATGTGGTTGCTGAGAATTGAACTCAGAACTTCTGGAAAAGCAGTCAGTACTCTTAACCTCTGAGCACCTCTCCAGCCTCTTATATTTTTATTTGTGAGTGTGTGCATGCATGTGCATTTAAGGTATGCCATGTTATGCCATATGTGTGCTAGTGCCCACCATGACCAAAAGAGGGCTGCAAATCTTTTCATCCGCAGCAATAGTTGTGAGCCCCATGACATAAATCCTGGGATCTGAACTTGGGTCATTTGCGAAAGTAGGAAGTGATCCTCATCTTCCAAGCCATCTCTCTGAAGTGATGCATGTTTCAGAACTTGCGTCTGAGACCCAAGAGCTTCTACTGAGTCTTTGTGTCTAATGTTCTTAAAACAGTATATGATTTACATTTAGCTGTGCCTCATTTATCTAATCAATCAGTGTTACCATTCTGTCTCTTTTAGTATACTTATGTTCCATTCTGCACTTTCTATAGGCTGAACAGGAAAAAACAACAACAAAAAGAAATCCTCTAAACCATTCCATCCCCCAGCTGTGTGTTTGCTTAGCCTGTGAAAACACACTCCCATGAGGTTCCTCACGGCATAGAATAGAAAGGCATTAGGAAGATCCAAGGTGTATAAGATGCCATAAGATCTGAGATCCTTGTGCTATTCCTTGGCTGTCAACACTAGAGGTTTCTTAGAACAAGGCAGAGCTTCATTTCACACCTCTGGTAACATTCAGTTTAGTGTGAATACAAAACATAAACCAAGCAAGCTCTCAGAGATGAACCATACAGCAGACTGAATTACACTGACCCTGAGTACCAGAGGTGCCAAGTGTGCGGAATAAAGCTTCTATTAGGAAATACATGGTTTGTAATACCATTGCACTAACAAAGGGCACGTTATCAGACGAAAGAAATCAGAGCACTTCATTGTACCGATTTCCTTGTCTGACACTTTGACTTAAACATTAAGGACCTTTGATAATAAATCCATTGCCGTAATATTTATGTGAAGACTGAAGTGTTCATTTCATAACAAAGGCTCTAAATGTGTGCACACTTGAGAGCATATGACTCAGACCCAAAAGAATCACAAAGCCTTTGTATCCTAAGTATTCTTACAACACTATTTACTCCACAGTCTGAAGAGTAGACCAGCACATATACATCTACTTATCAGAGGAACAGAAGTCTCCATCACATGACCCATATGGCAGCACTGGAACAGTAACACCACCTATTCATCTGAAAATATCTGCTGACTTCCGAATGAGACCTAAAGATAACTTTTCTCTGCAGGTTTTAGCTCTATGTGTCCTGACAATAAATGGCTCCACATCCTGAACACCATCCTCAGCTTGTGTGTGTCTAGATTTTAACAGCATATCTCTCAAATTGGTCTCTCTTCTCCAATTCATCTTCTGCACTGACTCTAGAATGAATCTGGGGGATTTAATGCATAAAAATGCACAAACTCAATTGAAACTGGATTTTTAGCTTAGCAATAAATATTTCTTTTAGCATATGTATGACCCAGACAATATTTAAAGCAGGGTTATTCCTAAAACAAGCATCACTTATTTATCTGATATCGTACTGAAGTTTATATGTTCATCTTATTTCAGGTGGCTGGGTTGCTAATTTAAACATTCCTCTAATTTTATACAAAGGTTCATTCTAAGATTTCATTTTTCTTTTTTGAGAAATGGTCTTAATATGTATCCTGGATGTCCCTTTGTACACCAGGCTAACCTTGAACTTGTAGGGATCTTTCTGCCTCTGTTTCCTGAGTGTTGGAGTTAAAGACCTGTGTTACTATGCCTAAATATTTTTTTAAATTATGTGTATATGTATGTCCCTGAATATGGGATTGTGAACATAGAAGCATCCTCAGAGGTCACAAGAGAGCATTGGATCCCCGGAAATAAAGTTATAGGTCATTGTGAGCTACCTGTCATAGGTGGAGCCACCATGCATTGTCCTTTTGCAAGAGTAGTACATCATCCGAACTGATGAGCCATCTCTTCAGCCCCATGCCCAACTCTGTAAAGCCCCAACATTCCCAAACCTGGGAAGGTTTACTTCTCAGATAGGAAAATTCAGTGAGTGTATGTCTAGCTACTCTGTTTGAGGCCTCTAAACATGACTGTCAGCCCTCTGAGTAGTTTTTGATCTACATTGTTTTCTGTTCTTTTTTAAAATGTTTTATTAATTTATTCATATTACATTTCAATTGTTAGACCATCCCTTGTATCCTCCCATCCCTCCCTCCTTCCTGCTTGTTTTCTGTTCTTTAAATGTTTTCCTTTTCATCTGCTTCCCAACAGTTCATAACCCCCTTCAATGTGACATCCTCTGAAATCCTCCCTATGTCCTAGTTTGAACAAATTTTCTTTCTATCTTGTGTTATAAAACCTGAGCATCTCTCTTCCTGAGACATTATCACACCATCTGTTATTTTCACCTACTAATCTGCAACCACACCTTGATCTTGAACAACTTGCAAAGAGAAAGTCACCTTTCCCTCCCGAGCTGCAAAATACTCAGCTTTCTTTCACAGTACATTTAGGGGAAACAAAGCATTTTAAGTGAACATACAAACATTAACCTCATGGTAGTTATTTACAAAGAAATATTAGAAAGGGATCATGGTGTTTGCAAGAAAACACATTTGTGTTATGTTACTCTTCAAAAGAGAAAGAATCAAGTGTATTAGACTTTGTGAGGGAACTGATTAATGTTATGGGTAGTGGTTTCTGAAAGGCAGCTGTTGAGCCCAGCACAAGCCCAGTGACACAAATTCAATAGCAGTCATTTCCACTAGATTATGACATATTGACTATGCATTTCATTTTTTCTTTTGTACTTTCTATGAATGGAGTATATTTCAAAGCAAAACAGTCAGTTTTTACTAGTTGAGAACTTGATAGCTTAGTTGGTTTTATAATGAAGTTTAGTTGTTTAGGGGTTAAGATATTTTTAGGTCTAGATAGATGTTTTTAAGTTGCTAACAACTAGATGTGATGGACATTGACTTACATTCAGAATTTTAGACACGCCAAGATAGGAAAGATGGTTTTTTCAAGGCTGTAAAGTACAAATAGCCAAAACACTAAGAATGTAACATTTATATAATTCCTGATTGTGCCATAGTTATACTTGCATAGTTAGTTTATTGTGTGCATATATATATATATATATATATATATATATATATATATATATATATATATGTAATAATGTAAATGTATATGTAAAAAGTAAAAAGAGAAAAATAAAAAAAGAAAATGAAAAAATATTATATAATTAAAAAGAAAAATATCTTATTAATTTCAAGGGTCCTCTAAGATAATTAGAAGCAAATTGCCTCTGAATAGTTGACATCATAACTTGGGACAGATACACAGAACTTTTAAGCTGCTTCTAACCTTTGGATATGTGTTTTATTCACCCATCCACTTATCCTTTTCCAATAATATTTAAACTTATTATTCGAAAATTTAATACCTGTATATGATGTATTTTGATCTGATATAACCCTCAACTTCATGTAGAAATCTCTCCAGTATACTGAACTTATCTTCCTTCTATATTTCTATATCCTTTCTTAAATATGTGTTTGCCACTGGGTCCTATCAGTGCTGCACATGAATGTGGCATTACCCATTGCAACACACAGAGCTAACCAGAAACAACACCTCTGAAGAAAAGTGACTTCCCCCAAGCAGCCATCAGTTGACAAAATTTCCTAAGTTTGGGTGGAGTTTCTATAGCTCCTTCTCACTGGATTCTAGGATCTTAATTTCCTTGATGTTGTACAGTCACTGAGAGTTTTAAAAGTTTATGCCTGCAACAGTCATGTCATGTCTAGAGGGCAGTATTTCACATCATTCTCTCCCATCCTCTGGCTTTTACATATTTTATCAACTGTTTCTGGTGTCATCTGTGAGCCTTGGAGGAAGAGATTGAAGTAGATATTGATGGCTGAGTACTCACCGTCATTTATTAATAGTCTTGTATCTGGTTATAGCCATTTTAGTGGAATATTTTCTCTGTACCCATCACTGCGGTAGGTTATAGGAATTGTCAGCCATAAAGAGTATTTATCATCGGAATGTACCAGGTAGACAGGGTAAATGTATTGCTGTTACCTAGTAGGGAAGCAATAGAACCAAGCACATACAGGAACAAGTAACGTTTAGATGGTTTTCCATGTTGAGAAACACAGTCCTTACTCTTTTATACTGATAAACAAAATATTATGTGCAGAAGTTAAAAGAGAGGAAAAATTAAAAATGAAAGGTTTTTAAATGTCAAGGTAGAATAATTTGGCTGGGATGGCCAAAAACAGAAGAAATGCATTTCTGATTCCAAGGAGTGTTGATGGGGAA
This sequence comes from Acomys minous, assembly GCF_964271855.1. Classification (NCBI taxonomy): domain Eukaryota; kingdom Metazoa; phylum Chordata; class Mammalia; order Rodentia; family Muridae; genus Acomys; species Acomys minous. The sequence continues at coordinate 73,051,811 of NC_140483.1, read as the reverse complement.
GCTAATGTGTATTTACCTGAACAAAGGACATGTGTGCAGGGTTGAAAAATAGAGATGTCAGGAAATTGCTTGCCTTCCAAACAGGAGATCCTGAGTATAGTGTCCAAATTTTATGTAAAAATGTCCATACGTCATAGTGTGTAATTGGAATCACAGCATTTGGGAGGCAGAAGAAGAAACACAGTTGTGCATTGCAGGCCAACCAATCCAGCCTCCTGAGGAAGCTGCAGACTAATACGAAAGTCTGTCTCTAAAGAACAAGAACAAAACAAGACACGCCATTTCTGAGGACCAGGATCTCTGGTACGTGTGCCCGTGTGCTCACACACATGCACACACGTACACACACATGCATTCACACACATATGAATGTACACACTCATAATTATCTTTTATTTTGAGAACTATATAAAGAAGAGGTATTCAGTTTAATAAAAAGCATTTCTATTAAAAAAAAGGAACATACTCTCCCTCTTTTTGTCTCAGTGGAAGTGATAGATTAAACTACTGACAGAAAGTTCAAAAGTCGAATGCTTTTGAGGACGATTCATACATGGCAAGGCATAATGCTACTTTCTCTAAAATATAAATAATTAAATTGACAAAACTCCAGTCCAAACTATACTTAGCTGCTTGAATGACTTTCTTGCAAACACATTTTAGAATTAGAGAATCCCCTTCTGTCACAATGCCAAATTTGTAAGTCAAAATCCAAGAACTACCGATTAAATTAAGATCAAAGTGTGAAACTGGTAGTTTTGCTCAATTTTTAAAGTCAGCCTGTGCTCATTTCCATTGCATAGGTCATCCGGCCATAAACACACAGGGTCTGTTAGGCTTATACTGCACATCGATAATCTGATTGGATCCTTCCAGAAGCCCATGCTGTACATGTGGATGTACTGGTTTATTACCTCACAAGGAATAAACATCAGACATAAAGGTAAGTTCTTTGTTCAGCGACTGTCATAGAATGGAAGTCAGAATGCAGCTGGAAGAACCCTTGTCAGTGAAACTAAAAAATTCTCCTGTTTGACTTGTTTATTTGGTCAAATTGCTTCATAGGGCACAGAATGAAAGCATGCAAGATATATTGATAGCAATAAGGACAGGATTCAAACAATGAAACAGAAAAGAAAAATTTAAGCTTCTATGCATATGTCTAGAACACACTAAATTTCTGTACTATAGCAGCTTGTTTATATCCAATGAAACAGATTTGGATACAATCTAATTTTGACTCCCAATCATTGTAACAGTCACACAAGTACCTCAATTTATCCCACAATTATTGATTAAATTTCCAAAGTAAGATAATATACTGTTTGCTGTGGTTACCTGTGAGAGTTAATGTTGTTAGCTTAACAAGATCTAGAATCAAATTTGGAAATGTCTGCAAGGAATATTTTGGACTGAGTTAATTGAAATGAAAACACACATCCTAAATGCTTGCTCCATCAGTTCACGGTCTAGGACCCAGACAGAATAAAAAGGAAAAACTAAGCTGTGTACCAGCATCCACCAGCTTCTGCTTCCTGACTTTGGATGTGATGTAATGATCTGCCTTCCACTCCTACTGCCATGCTGCTCATGTCATGATGGAGCATCCCCATCCCACCAAAGTCTGAGCCAGAACTAGTCTTTCTTTCCCTGTTTTTGTTGGACAAGTTTTCATTGCAATGAAAGAAGTAATGGACACACTATTTAAAGAAATTTCAAGGGTGTCAGAGAAGACATAATGTTAAATAAAATATGAATGTACAATTTACCCTGGACTAACTAAAATAACTGTGGTAGAAGGGCCCCCTAACATGAACAATGAGTAGAAATGAATTAGAGAGAAAAGGTGTTCAATAGTCCCTGTGTCTTACATACAAGAGCTTGTATTGCTTTCAAGGTTTTGTTTTTTTTGTTTTTTTTTTGTTTTGTTTTGTTTTGGTGGGGCGAAGGTGGGAAAGAGGGCTGATGCTTTTATTCCCTAAGTCCATGAGCTGAAGCAACATGTAAGTTATTTCTGAGTGGTACCATAATTATTTTTTTAACTGTGACTGGTGTGTGTGTGTGTGTGTGTGTGTGTGTGTGTGTGTGTGTGTGTGTACTTATAACTGTGTGCATGTAAAGATGAATATATCATTGAGTGCTGATCATTGCTTTCCACACTTTTTTAGTTTTGCTCTTACATTTATGTCTATAAGTGTTTTGCATGCATGTTTATATGTGCATTGTATGCATGTATGATTCCTTAGGAGGCCAGAAAAAAGAGTCAGATACTCTGGGACAGAATTTTGGATTGGGAACCATTTGTGCATTCTAAGAGTTGATCACAGGCTTTCTGGAAGAACACTAAAACATTCTTAGCTACTGAGCAATCTCTCCAGCCTTCACTTCCACCATGTTTTGAGATGGGGTGGCTATGTTGTTTTCCATCTGCATATGTTAGTCAGCTGGCTTTGTGGATCTGTCTACCTCCTTCTCACCAGAAGAATGGTGAAATTACAGATGTCCACTAGAGTGTCCAGATTTTGCATGGCTCTTACAATTCTAACACATGTCGTCATACTTGCACCACAATCACTTTACCATTGATCCATCTTCTCAGCCCTGTATCATCACTCTTCAAATGATTTTCATCAGTTGTTAGAGTTAATTGAAGTGAGCTATGATAGAATTAATCTTGAATTTATATGTAGCTTTAACTTTATCTAAATATTTACAAATTTCTCATTTTATGCCCAATTTATGTAGATTTTCACCTTGGTTCCTTCCTACTTATATTTTTGGAATAAAAGCACGTCTAAAACAATCTATAAAATGGAAACTTTGATATCACCAATGGAAATGGCAGAATACAAATGAACTAAATGAGGACAAAAGTATCTATTTCTAACATTTATCCAGTACTTCCAGAAAACAAGCAGAAAATAGACTTTCAGAATCTTATCTGACGTTTGTCTCAAATCTTTGCCTCTTTACTCTTTACAGGAAATTGATTTTCTGTGCTGGGAATAATCTCGGCCCTGCAGGTCCTTTGAAGTCTTGTCCAGAACCATCAAATATTTTTATTCATTGTTTGTAAGCTTCCAAAATATTAGTTCATAAAATTAATTGTTGGAGAAGGAGACCAGAAAGCAAATACTATATTTCTTCAGATTAACCAGCCATAGAACCACCCAAACCATACAAAGGAAATAAAAGTCTCACAGGTTTATTTTTTAAACCAGCCCTCCTTAGCATTTTCCCCTAGAAACAGAGTGTGTATATTCTAAAATAACTTTGTCCTCAGGGATCTGAAATAAGCAGATAAATGGCCACCAGCACAGTCATGAGACTGGCTTTGGAAATCTAAAAGTCAAACCTATCACGGAAGCATCAAAATCCTATTCCCTGGAGAAGGAACAGATATTGAACTTTAATGGTTGGAAATAGAGAGTGCATTTGTCTTTGGTTGAACTGGAATCTCTGTTTCTACTCTCTTCAGCTTGCATAACTGCATTCCATGTAATTAAAGGAAACAGTTTGAAGGATGATTTCTCTTGTCTTGTGGAACTCAACAATAGTGTGTGAGCTCTACAAAGTGTTTTAACTTCCTTCATTGTTTTTTCTATTTCATCTCTGTCTCTATCTCTGTCTGTCTGTCTCTCTTCTCTCTTCTCTCTTCTCTCTTCTCTCTTCTCTCTCTCTCTCTCTCTCTCTCTCTCTCTCTCTCTCTCTCTCTCTGTGTGTGTGTGTGTGTGTGTGTGTGCCCGTGTCTGTGTGTGTTTGCAAGAAGAAATAGAAACAAGCTTTTCAACTTTGCCAGGTGGTACTGATTTGTTGTTACTGTTTGAGTTTGTGTGGTGTAAGAGACTGGATGTGGACTCAGATGCTTGAAAACCCAAGGTGAATAATTTTTATTGAATTGGATATTAGAAAAATCCAAGTTTTGTGTGTGTGCATGTTCATGTGTATAGGGGATGCACATATGAAGACTATAGAGATAAGGAGATAACGTGGAGTTGGTTCTATTCTGTCTTTATGTTGGTTCCTTTTGGTCATTCAGGCTGTCAGTCTCAGGCAGCAAACAGTACCACCAAATGAGAAATCACTTAGGCCCTCACATCATCTTGAGACACTCTCTCAAGGTTAGAACTCACCAAAAAGTCTGGGAACAGCTACCTAGAAAGACCCTGCATTCATCCTGGCTGTGCCTTACCAGTGTCAGTGTGCCTGGCTTTTCATGTGTGTTCTGCTGCTCAAATGTAAGTTTGAGGACTTGAAAGGCAAATATTTATCCAACATTTCAAGTCCCCAGTGCTAACTCCAGCATGCTTTGGAGGAGGACTTCTGACAGATGCAGAACTCCCAGGAGGGTGTTCTTATACAACTACAGTTGTTGGTATCTATTGCCAATGGCATAGTCCTATGATAATAAATAAATTGTCAAGACATCCCAAACTAGAAATTTAAGAGTCTTAAAATTTTCCTAAATATTCAATTAAAAAAACATGAACAGTAGAAAAGGCCAGGACTGTAAACCAAATATTAAAAAAAAATCAAATACTGAGTTAATATCAGAACCAACATAGATGTCACATTCAAATTTGACATTGAATCTTGCCTTTGAGACACTGAGACCACAGAAGACTTGGCAATCTTTGAGCATTACAAGCAAGCCAGTAGTGAACACTACGTTTGTGAGATTAAACCCATCACTAAAATTCCTGTGGCAGACAGACCTCTGTAAGTAGTAACTGCCAATCATTTCCAAATTATGCAAAGATTGACACAGGCCGGAAAAACCTGGAGTGCCATACAAGGCAAGAATGAGGAATGAACGAGGAGAACGGCCTATTGTGCCACCAGAGTTTCTGCCTTACATGTCTTGCTGACCATGTCAGGGAACTCTAGAGAACTCTGATGAAGCCAAGGTTACTGAGGTAGTCCATGTTTTGCTGAAAACATCCCCAACAAAGACATCAAAGGCAACAAATGAACAATAGTTCCTTCTTGCTTAAATACTGTGTAACTTTGAATATTCTACCCTTTCTATTAAACCTAAACAATTCCCTACATAAATCCAAGTTACAACTCTGTTTAGTTTCCCCCCCCCCTTTCTGTCTTCTTCATGTGTATCTGGTGTGTGGAGTGAGTGATTGCTGCAGCCCAGACATGAGCAGGTGCACGTGTTTGCCTGCTGGCGGGTGGAGGCCTAGAGGTTGAAGTTGGGAATTCTCTTTCAATTCTCTCCCTTATTATTCCTTGATATAATTATCACATCATCACCCAGAGCTCACCAATACAGCTAGTCTCACTATCCAGCCTGCCTCAGATGGCTTCTAACTCTACCTTCTGTGGCCAGACTTGCAGGCAGGTCACAACACCCAATCACCATTTATTTGGGTTCTGGTGACCTGAAGTTTGTTCCTCATGTTTGTCATAGTAAGTGGCTAAATGGTGCAATTACTTCTAGCCCCAAGTTTCTTCAATGTTAATCTTTTCTCAAAGTACACTCAGAGGAATAATGAAGTGTTTGTGTGTGAATCTTAACTTTGACATGTAGCTTGAGAGACACCAAAATACCCATATATATATATTGTAAATTCACCAAGCCCTGCTCTCTCCCAGAAGCTAAAATTCACCTATCCTTTGTATGACTGACTCTTCTACTAATCCCTGTGCTAAAGATGCACACTCATTATGCCTCTCAGTAAGTTTCCAGTTCTACTTCATATGGATTTTCCTTAAATCCTCTCCTTTGCCACGGCCCCTGCTTTTATCTGATTAGAGGTCTGTAAGGGGAAGGAAACTCTTCTAACTGCTAGTGGGGGATGTGGGACTTGTGTAGATTGAGAGTATGTATTTATTTTCAGAGTAATGATGGACGAAACTATCACCAGCATGCTCAGTCCAATTCGTAGCCTTAGTTAATGAACCATATCAAGAATAAACTAAGATCCAGTCCTCAAATTAGTAGCAAGAGGGAAGGGGCCACTCACAATGGATGAAAAGGTAAGAACGCTTGCTGTGGAGCCAGATGCTATGAATTTACTCCTAGAATACATGGGTGAAGGACAGAACTGAGTTGAGTTTATGACCTTTATATACATGTTTTGTATGTGCACACCCTCACACATGGCTAGGTGACACACAAATAAATAAATGTTAAAAACATAAAGAAATATTTTATTCACTGGAGTGGTGTGTTCTAGTTTAGTTTTTTATGTTGTAATAAAATAACCTAAAATGAGCAACTTACAGGAAAGGGGGCTTATTTCAATGTACAATTCCAGGTTATAGTTTATCATTATGGGGTAGTCGAGGCAGGAACTTCAAACTGCTTGTCATATCACATCACAAAAGAGGGAAAACGGACATTTGCACACTCTCAGGCTTGCATTCTGCTTAGTTCCTCTACTCATAGTTCAGGGACCCATGCCAATGGAATGATACTAGAACAGAGTGACTGGTCTTCTCACATGATTTAATTGACAGCCTCCTATAAACATGACCACAGAACAAACACAAGTGGACAATGTACCGTGACCCCCTACCCAGGTCACTCTAGGCTCAGCAGGTTGCTTACTGATGCTAGTCATCACATGGGGTCTCTAACTCTAACTCATAGCTTGCTGGGACATCTGGAGTTTTGCCCTTATGAAATCTGGAATCCCCATTGGGCTGCCATGCCTGCCTCATATTTACATATGTTCTGAATGGCAGCACTTGCTGCATATGAATCAGACAATCAAACTTCTGAGACTCTCCTTAGCCCTGGCTTTGACAGCACAAAAACAAATGCACATAGCTTTGAACTCTAAGTTTGCAAAAAGTTTCTGGCTTTGATTTAAGTGAGGGATGGTGTCGTGCATGATGGTGCTGCTATTGTTGAGAAGTAACAAAAACATGGCCAAAGTTGGCGTACAGAAAACCTTTCTGGATCATGTCCTGAGAGAACACTGTCTCAGTAGTTACCATCCAGCCAATAAAAGCTTGACCTACACTTTAAAACAAGCATGGCTAGGAGACAAAGCCCTTCTATGTAGCAGACAGGGTTCCTGGGACACAGTCCATTTCTATCATCTAAGCAAAGGAAAGTTGAAAGCCTAGGACAAGTATGCAACCTGTATACATAGCTCAGTCCCCAAGGACCTTTCTTGATACTACAATGAGCCCAGAGACTCTGGGGTGCCTCTTTATACCTCATTGCCCAGCCCATTATTTTGAGTTCTCTTGTTCTCTCCACCATCTGGCCTCACATGCTATCTGTTCACAGTTTTCTTATGTAGAGAACAGCTTAGACTAGCTGTATTCTGAGACTCTGCCATCCCAACTTTGCTGGATAAAAACAGAAACAAGGACACTCTAAGGAGATTCAGTTGAGTACCATGAATTTGAATTTAGTTGCCAGCAGAAGTTACTCTTCAGTATTTCATCTGTCCTTGCTCAAGGAGATGCAGTAGTCACATCAGTGGGAAGAGGAAGAGGAAGAGGACAAAAGCCACCAGGACATCTGAACATAGCCAAGGGAAGCAACTTTTCCTATTCCTACTGTAACTCTAAGCTGTTTTGAAAAGCAATGTGCTGCTTTCCATGTGAGTGACAGATTATTATAGTGCTTAGCAATTTGGATTAAAAAATATCAAACTTCATGGTGGCAAAATCGAAATGGGCATAAAGTGAAGGGGCTCCTCATATAGATGATCACAGTGAACCTATCAGCACTCACTATGCGTCATATTGAAGAGGAATGACTCTATTTCTCAGGTCCACCAGCATGACTGATACAATGCCATGTAGCAGGAACGGACAACCCTGGGATCTATAAACACTGGCATTCTCATTGTCAGTTACTTTTTAATTGTTTTCCTCATTGACCATGTCCTACACTTGCTTATCACAACCTCTCCTCCTTTATCCTCTGTGGTTGTCCCCTCATTTCCCTTCACCATGGAGACCTGAAGGCTAGTCACATGCTGTGGAAAAGACTATATAGTTGACTGTGATCCAGTGTAAATGCCCCTTTCCTGACCCTGAACTCAACCTAAAGCATCTCATCAAGGTGAAGTTTTACTCCACACACTCTTAAGAAGAACCCCACAGTTTACTGGGCAGTAGACATCCAGAGCTACAGAGCCCTTTCCTGGTATTTACACAATGGCAAAGGACACCACTGTGTGATTTAATGGAGCTATCTCTGCTGACATACCTGGGCGCCACTCATTTCAAAACTGTCTGCACACAATGCTAAAATTGGAAAGGCTTATAGAAGGCTCACTTAAGTACTAAATCATGCCAAATGAGCAAGTCAAACCACACTGGCCTTCTTCCAAAGCAATGACACCAGTGGAAAACCAAGGTCATGTCAATGCCTGAAACAGGAACCAGCCCATGCCATTCTGGAAAAAGGAAAAAGAAAACTGAAGAAAATGTAAGGCCAGCTCTGAAAGTGGGTTCCTTTATATCTTTATCCATCTGGTGGATGCCTCAAATAAATTATTCCTGCATTTTCCATCCTCACATGGCAGTTTTCTTCCCATCACATATCTTTGGTTTCTTTTCATCCAAACTGTAGCATACAACCTGTTATTATACATGTGTTTGCTGGAGCCATTTTCTCAACATGGAGATATGGATGCTTTCTCAGAGGGCTTTGCCCATTACCCTTCCCATAGACACAACAGCAAAAAGCATCTCTGTGTACCATGGAAAGTGTTGGTGCTCAACTCCAGTGCTCCTAGCTCCTAGAATCAGGCTCTGCTGCCCTCAGTGGGCTCCTTTCACATTAGTTGCTCAGTCACTTGGAGCCTAAGTACAGGGAGAGCTCTGCCATCACTCTCCATAGCTTCTTAAATGGAGAGATGGAAAAACAAGGAGAGTAGTCAGGTGCCTTAATTTTATTGTAGAAACATCATAGCTCTTATGGGATTAGGTAATGGGATTTTAGAAAGTAAAGTTTTTAGTTGGGTTTTGATGGAGGTATACAACAATGTTATCAATTTTTGTTTTAATGAAGAAAGAGGGCATCAATTTGATAGAGAACAAAAAGGAGAATGTACAGGGAGTTAAGAAGAAAGGAAAAGGAACTGAGAAATGATGCAATTTTATTATAATATCAAAAACAAAAGAAATAATTCAATAATAAAATTAAAGATAGAAATAAAATGACAGTTTCTCATAATAAAAATAAAAATAACAAGTCACTGTTATATCTATAGTTATTTTTGAAACTTTACAACAAATGCCAACCCATCCTTCCTTCTTTTTATAACTCAAGGGCCTTTGTATCAGTACTTCTCTTATGCAGGAGAATTTTTTTTTTTTTTTTTGGTTTTTCGAGACAGGGTTTCTCTGTGTAGCCTTGGCTGTCCTAGACTCACTTTGTAGACCAGGCTGGCCTCAAACTCACAGCGATCCACCTGCCTCTGCCTCCCAAGTGCTGGGATTAAAGGCGTGCCACCGCCTGGCTGCCGGAGATTTTTTAATGAATATTTTCTTCATTGCTTTTTCTATTCTACGTAAAGTTAGTTTCACTTTATTAATGAGCTAAGTCTTTTGTTTTTGATATTCCCAGTTGTTTTCCATATACGGATCTTGCTAGGAATATCTACATTGATATTCTATCCACTGATCTAGGTTGGTTCTATATTTAGAGAGCAAGAACCCAATGTACTGCAACCCACACAGAAGGAAACAGAAAAGGCCATGTGATGTTTGTTCATGTATGTAGAAGAAATTGTGACTCTCTTAATTTAACTTCTTATATTGTGATATGCATCATGACTAAATGTGACCAAAAGGACCTTGGACAAGGAAGGAGTTTATTTTAGATTATATTTTTAGATCACAGTCGATTAGTGAGGGAAGAAAGGGTAGGAGCTGAAGCAGAAACCATGAAGTAATTCTGCTTACTGATTTGCTCCCTGTTTCATCGTCAGCTATTGTTTTTGTTTCTGTTTGTTTGTTTGTTTATTTTTATAGTTTAGGCCCATCTGCCTAGGAATAGTGTCACCCACAGAGGACTGGGCCCTACCACCTCAATGATCATTCAGTATAATACCACACTGACATGGCCACAAGCCAGTGTAATTGAAATAATTCTTCTGATGAAGTTTCTCCTTCCCAGTGACTCAAGGTTGGGTGATTTTGACAGTAAAATCTAACAAACACAATGGATGACCTGTGCTGTCAATGTTTACTGTATAATGGGAAAGAAAGCATGTTTGTATATAAACCTGAACCAATATCTAAGAAGTAATGGACAAAAGAGGCTGTGGTTCATATGTAAGAGCTAAAGGAGGGCCACCTATGGACACTAAGTGTGGTGAGTGATGCTGTTCAAGTGTACTGTGTGCACACTGGGAAGTCAGGAGGAGCAGTCTTGGAAATCTGCATCACCTCAAAGTGCTGATATTGTGAAATTTTCCTGGAAAGCCTTGGACATTTTTTTTAAATCTAAGTCATATAGGACACAAACTACAGACCAAAAGATGATTTAACCCAAGTCTAGCTTAGTGGGGCCTATTTATGTTTACTGAGTTAACTTGTAGGAGAATGAATTACTTTGGTAGCTGCATCATCAAAAAGCCCACCCATCATGAGCAATGACTACCAAAAGCTGCATCTGCTGAACACTTTACATAACATATGGACAACATGGCAATCAGAGAACCTCTTTGCCTCTGCATCTGATACTGGTTATATATTCATGGGGAGATACCCTGTTAATCCTGACAGCTGCAAAGGGCTTTTGTAGTCTGGAGAGTTTCATTTATATTCTGATCTTCATAGCCTCCATTCTCTCCTCAGAAAGACAGAGGAGAAGGAGAGGTTAAATTAGGAGAAATAATTATGTAGCATATTGCATATACATCAATTTGTACCTCAAAATTAGAGTTGATATTAATATATAATATACAAGTATATATTTTTTAGTTATGCTTTGAATGTTTTGTGTGTTCTTCAAGTGTCCTTGTGATTGTAGACATAGTCCATAAAGTCTTCAGAGTGACTGTGAAATCTTTAGGACAGAGCCTAATTGGGGATCCTTGACTCTGGAAGTGGGTAATCATTACCTTTGTGGACTTTGGATTTTCAAGAGAGAAGTGTTAGAAAATCGCAAAGCAGATCCCACACCCTCTTGTCTCTCATACAACTTCCTAAAGGTTTTCTGTGCTATGCAAACAGCCCATGGCCAGACACTATCATTTTGACTCAAACCTCCTTATGAAATGTACTTGGACCAGTATTCTGCTGTAGTGTCAAAAAGCTGACTAGTACAGCTTGGATTTGGGTAATAAATAAGGTTAGTAAAATGGTAATAATTAAACCAGCTACTTTCATTTGTCTACACTTCCTTTAATAATATTGATTTTCCTATGACATATAGGCAAGCTTATGTGTTCTCTTCATGTGTTTTTTTTTTTCTGTCCTGGGCAAGCTGAATCAAAAAATGAGATAGCCAGAGACACCAGAATTAAATCACGGGACTGCCTCTTCTGTCTCTCTCTTCTTTTAGCCAAGACTGGGTGATATTGTAGAAGATTCTCTCTAAACTCTCTTCTCGGTCTTGAATGAATGAAGAATTTTTATGTATATAAAAAACTGTGCTACTGAAGGGTAAGTGACTTTATGCTTGGCTTGGCATAATTGCCACCTAACAAAACCCACAGTAAGAAAGTTTGTGTAGTGTGGTTTTCCCTTCTGCTTTGCAATTTCCAGGACCACGTGGACTACTCCTTTGCTATTCCTTAGTGTTACTGCTATTTCAGAAAGTGATCAGTGTCCTGCCTTCCCAAGATTGTGACATGTAAACACATAGTAGCAGTTTTTGTTTCCTTAAATGTATGTATTTTTATTTTATGTGCATTGTGTTTTGCTTGCATGTATATCTGTGTAAGGGTATTGTATCTTGGAGTTACAGACAGTTATAAAATGCCATGTGGGAGCTGGAAACTATACCTGGGTCCTGGGAAAGAAAGAGTACTTTCTGCTCCAAACCATTGACCTTTCTCTCTAGTCCTGTTTCTTTAAAATAATATCTGAAACTGCTGGGAGAATGAAGCCAATTGTACCACACTAGCCAATATGCAGTTACACTTCATAGAGCAGGGCTAGTTTAACTCCTTATGATAGGGATTGTATGATATCTAAGTGGGCAAAGCATGCACCAACCTTCCAAAGAAGACAACCTGAGCTTGTTTCCCCAGAATTAATGTAAAACAACATCAGGGACACCATGGCTGTGTGCATTTGTAATCCCAGGACTGGTGAGGCAGATCCTTGAGACTCACCTACTTGATGATCTAAGACTAATCAAAGATCCTATCTCAAAAACCAAGTTGGGTAATATCGTAACTAATGACAATCAATGTTTCCTTATAATCTCTATGCACATGCCCAAAAATAATAAATAGGCACCTGCATTGCATACATTCATACATACATAGAACTGAAAGCTTATTTCAGCCATATATCAGGACACATGCATGCAAACCCAAACTCTTACCAGTTTTCTATAGCTAGTGTTCTGCCACTATCTGATAATATATCTAGAAAAAAAGAAATTACAACAATTATGGATAGTCTTCTTGCCTGTATTTCTTTTCATCTTCATCTCTTCTTCCTACTTCTATTTTTTTAAAAGAAAAATAGTACATGTATTTTAATTCTCAGATTTTACCTTGAACCACCTGATACATTATTTATTTTTCTTTAACAAATTTTAGGTATCACCAGTCAGCATACAAATGTTTACAGTGATATGAACTTGTAATACTAGTATCTGGGAACCTAATCCGTGAGACTAGCCTGGGGTAGGGAGCCAGACCTTGTTTCAAAAGGAGAATGAGTGAATGAATGGATAAATATGTGGACTACTTTTAATAGGTACATGAAGTTAGGAGAGTTCTTTGTAGATCCCACCATTCCAGAGCTCTGGAAATGTATCTGGAGTGGTCTTTTGGAACACTAGAGGAACTTCAGCTTTCAAAACACCAGATCTACAGTTACCCCTTGGTGTTCCTGTCTATATAGGCTGCCTGGGAACCACCTAACTGGAGACATGAGGGACAATCTGTTTACTGGTGACATTTAAGGATCAGACATTGAAAGAAAATACGTGGTAATGGAAGCAATTTCCTCATATAAAATCTCTTGCTTTCTGCTTATGCCTTTGAAAAAACATGAAGAAATACATGTTTTTGGTTTTGGCTATTTTATTCAATACTGAGAAAAGTGAGCATCTACTTTAAAAATATTTCGTACTTGACAACTTCTGATGATAAATGAAGTTGAAAGTATCACATTGAACTGGACATTAAAGTGTAAATGGAACTTTTGGAGGACATGGGAGGAGCAGGAAACTGACATTGAATGCCTGCTCAATGTACACAGTACTGGAGGGTCTACCCCTACCCTCTTCATGTACATTTTAGCCATATGTATTCTTGGATGTATGTGCATGTGAAAGCAGAAGGTCAGCATTGGGTATCTTTCTCAATTACAACTACCCTTCACCATATGTTATAGAATCTGAGTTTCCAACTGACCCTAAAACTTACAGTCTTCTTGCCAGGCTAGACAGAAAACCTCAGAGAATTTGTCTACATTCTCTAGGCAGGATTACAGACACACATGACTGACTAAAGCTGCTTTTTGCGTGGATCTAGTGTCTGAATACAAATCCTAGACATTGTGAGGTACACATCTTATGGACTGAGACATCATCGCAGTTTCATTGTTTCTCCAACTTGACTGATAACATGATGACCAGTATCATTTAATTTCCTTTCATGAAAAAGACCATCTGTTCCTTTTATTTTCAAATTATGTCCACTGTATTCATTTTTTCTAAACTAAAGACCCTTCTTGACAGTACAAATACCTTTAACACTTTCAACATTTCTTCCAAGATCTATGACTTCTATTGGCTAGCTGTACTATACCTCCAATCATTCCCTCCTTACAGCTCTGTTGACTGCTAGTGCATGGCCTAGTGGATTTCAGAACATGATAGTTCTCCTAGCATTCCTGACATCAGTGCATTCATGCAGTCATCCAGTGCTCATGCAGAGACCTGCAGAGATCACACTCATTTTGAGTGAGAGAGCTGAGTACATCCCAACACATGACTAAATGGATTTTAATCAAAGGAAACTTAGGGGGAAATAAGAAAATAGATATATTATACTGTAATATATTTTTAGATAACATTAAATGGAAAAAAATTATAAAAGCCAGATGGTCCTTCCCAGAGAGACTACTGGCAATAAATATTTGTATTTTTTTCAGTGGAATAGCTACAGAAATGTTTAATAACCTATAAAAAGAAGTTGGATAACCTTCCACCAATGGGGATACAGTGACAACTTAAGCCCAGTAATTATTACACAAAAGAATACATGAAAATGTGAAGAGGGCTTGATGAAAATAATGTTTTCAGAGGGGGATAAATCAAAGAGGACAACCAGGGTAATCATGGTATAAATGTAAAAAAACTAAAAGGCAGTTATTTTTAAATGAAAGGATCTAGAGAGAAGGCTCAGCAGTAAAGAAAGAGTAATGGGTATTCTTCCAGATGCCCAATTTGTTTCTCATCACCTTCGTGGAAGCTTATAGTTATCTGTAATTCCAGTTCCTGAGGAGCTGATGTGCTATTATGACCTCTGTCAGCCCCACACATGCCTGCGATGCACATGCATACATGCAGACAAACACTCATACATATGAAATAAAAATAACAAAAATATTTGAAAAATCCAGATGAATGCAAAGACTAGTTTAAATCATATGTATTTTTGTTCTTCTTTTTAAAGTTATGTCTTTTGAGCAAGTGATATTTTAACAGACACCTAAATAAAGTGAGAACAGAGTTTAGAAAAAGCTAGTTTTCTGTAGAGGAGACAATCTAGCATGGTGAAGTGCCCTTCCGTTCTCACAGGATCTTCAAAGAGTAAAAGGTGATAGGAACTAGAGAATGGTACAGCAGAACATGGGAAGGTTAGACAAAGACATCACAAAGGGTCACAGAAGTCACATGGAGGAATGTGGATTTCGTTCTAAATATAATACAAAGCCACTAAAAACTTTGGAACAGAGTCTAACAATGGTGTTTAGATGTCCTTCTGTTGAGCTGGGAGACCCTAGAAAGGCAGGCCGTAGCTGGGGACAGGGGAGGCTAAGGTATGCTATGAGCTTTTTCATAAATGGATAAGGCATGTGTGTATGTAGAGGAGATAGAACACCAGAAGATGGAAAAAAGCTGTCTTGACAGGAGGAAAATGAGGACGGTATAATCAGCTTTCTCAAGCTGATTAATACATCTATGATGTGTATGAGGGGCTGGACTTCAACTGTAAAGTGAGGACACATTTTAGAGCCCCATTACTACACGTGCAGGAATGTCAGGAGCCATTGTGTGATGAGATTAACAGTGCAGTTTGCATAGTCAGTTTGGTTTTGCTTATGGTTGTGTGTGTGTGTGTGTGTGTGTGTGTGTGTGTGTGTGTGTGTGTGTGCAATCTTGCCTTATTACTAAAGCCCCATTGGAACAATTTTCTTTTAAAAAAAGTATGTGTGAAGTATAATTGTAGCTCATATAATGTTTTGAGAAATAAATTATGCATAAAAGTATCAAAGTACAGTTTGGTTCAGTAGCTGCAGAAATTTGAATTTATATGCTTAATCTCTGCCACAATTTATATTTTAATACTCTTCTATGTGTATGTAAGTGATGTATATATGTGCACATCAGTTCACATGCAGATATGCAATTGCTCTCCACCTTATTCATTGAGGCGGGATTGTTCAGTTGATCCCAGAACTCACCAATGTCTGCACTGGAACCAGCCATGTTAGTCCAGGAATTCTTAGAGCTTGCATTACAGCCTACTGCCACACCCACTAAGTACTAGTAAACTCTAATATTCATCATTCTGTGAGAAGTGGTTAATCAATTGAGCCATCTCTCTAGCCCCACAATTTATTTTTGCCAATGTAAGAATAGGTTTTTAATATTATATAAAACATGCTTATTAAATAGAACTTCTTACTTCACTCAATGTTAAGGAGTAATGATGTAGCCAACTAATTACCACTGTGACTCCATCTCCTTCCAGAAAACTGAGACACATTTCAATTGACAATCTTTTTCCTGAGTGGCATGAATTATCTATTTTTGAAAGCCTCACTTTCCACCCCCTTAGGTAACCAAACCTAGAAGAGTGGCAATATACAATCTGGAGGAAAAAAAATCCTTTCTCTTAACTGCAGATGATGGATTTTTTTTAATCAGCCTTGTTCTGTCCATCTTAAAACTATTGGTATCATATTTTAATCTAATCCACACATATATATCAGTTGTATTAATTAAGTATGCAATGAAAAACTATATCTAATATCTATTATCATCTATCACTTGTCATCTATCTATTATCTATCTGTCTATCCATCTTTCTATATATCTATCACTTGTTCATCCATCATCTATGTGCCTATTTCTTTCTTCATGAGAAAGATTCCAATATTTTATATGGGAATTTTACAACTCAAAGCTAAAATCCTCAAGTCATGGCCTATTGGTGGTAGTTCATGAGTAATCAGTAAGAGGAGATATTTTACTCTTGTTTTATGCATTTGAAATCCATTTTCATTTGTAAAAATCTTAATAGTCTGCAATTATATTACAGTGGAGTGACTGGGTATTTCCATGCATCTTGTGTCCTCCCTTTACTGCACTGCAGCACATCCCATCTCCATTCCTTACCTCCCACCTGCTGGACTTTTTAGTGCTCTCAGATGCAACCTACTGACTTACTTGTGTCAACTAATGTGTGTGCAGAAGATTAGGGGTGTGATTAAATATAATAAGGGCTGCAATGAATCCTCAGTTCTTAAAATAATCACTGTGCAAACATGCATCCCTTAAAATCCATAACAAAAATATGCATGAGATAGTATGAACTGAACCTATAGAAACAGTGCTGAGGAGGAGGAGATAAGGGTACCCTGGGACTTCCTGTCTTATCAATCTATGGCTCATACTCATGTGCACACATATACATACACATACGGGGGGGCAGAGAGAGCGAGAGAAGAGAGAGAGAGAGAGAGAGAGAGAGAGAGAGAGAGAGAGAGAGAGAGAGACAGACAGACAGACAGAGACAGAGACAGACAGAGAGACCGAGACTCAGAGACAGAGACAGAGACACAGAGAGACAGAGACAGATATCTCAATTTGGCATTTTCCGAACTTCCAAGCCCCACAATACATTTTTGGCTGGAATGTGAATGTTAATGATCCTTGACAAAACAAAATTCAAAACAGCCAATTGTTCAGTCTGGGCTGTGCTCATTGTGTTTCCACTTTCCCCAGTCCTGTGGCTTAACATCTGTGCTTCTGTAAACATGACAAGGATTGAATTACACAGACTGTTGTTTCATTTAAATGAATGTACTATAATCCTGATTAAACTATCATGTGGGAGATTTTATAATAATAATTATATGCAGTTCTCATTAGAACTAGGGAAAACCTAAATCATCTTTAATAATCTAAAGCTTGAAATTAATCACTTTCATTTACATCTGGAACCTGGGGGTGAGTAAGGGTTGCTTTCATCTTCTAGCCATAATGAAGGCTCTCATAGTTAATGGGCTTAACTCATAGGTAGTGAAGCCTTTGTCTAGCAGATCTGTGGCTAGTTGTCACTCTTCCCTCCTTTGCCTCGCTCTGATAGTTTTCCATTCGATTATTTCACATACTGGTGTAGCTATATGCTTATGCCAATAATTCAAGCTAATTAACAGAAGCCAACAAAAATGGAGCTTACCCAGCTCCAGCATCAGAGGAACCTTTTCTTGCAATGGTACCACATTGGCTATGCATTTGGCTGGGAAAAGATACTGTGCCCTAGGACAGCTAGAGGGCCTAAAAGATCACAAATTCCAAGGCAACTAATTCATCTTACTGGTTTATTCCTTCTATAGACATTTTTAAAAAATCTCTTTATCAACATTTTCAAGATAGAAAATGAAAATCAGGTCGAGCTTTACTGTGTTTCTCGTGTGTGAGAGAAAGGGGGGAGAGAACATATAGAAAAGCATTGTGGTAAAATCATGGCATATAGAGGCAGCAGAACCTGGTAATCAGCTAAATTTACATGGTGCACTGTCAATATATGCATCCATCTTGCCTGTAGAGTTTCTGAATGCAAAAATATCTCTTCATTTTATAGTGTACTCTGTATTAGTTTGTTTTCAATTTGCTCTGTCAAAATACCCAAAAAGGAAACCCAAGCAAGAGATGGTTTATCTTGGCTCATAGTTTGTGGAAATGCCCATCAGAGAGAGAGGGAGGCCTAGCTTCAGAAGCACAAGGCAGCTGTTTACATCTACTGTTAGGAAGCAGAGAATGATGAACGCTGGGGATCCCAGCCTGCAAAGGTGCTGGCTGCCCTTAGTGTGGCCTTATAACATCAAGTCACCCAATATAGGTACTCTCTTATAAATGTGCCTTTAGACATGTGTCTTTCATGATATTATATATCCTCTCATGTTGCAGATATGGACAAATACCTGCAGGAAAGTGTCCTGAGTGAATAGAGGGTTGTGATCAGCCATGCAATTTTTTGTTTACATTCCTCCCTTGTGAAATCAAAGCCTGCAGAGAAATACCTTACTTACTTTCAAAGTAAAGAGCACATATCCGCTACCCAAACTCTACAATGCAGAACACTTAATTTTGTAATTAGTCATCACAGATCTACTTTTATTCAAATAAGGAATTCCAAATATGTACTAGGAGCACTGGGACCAGATCTGGCTTTTACGGCCTCCTGAAGCCTTTGCTGTGTTGTCCAAGTGTGTATAAAACTATGCATAATTTAGTTAAAAACTGTTGCTTCTTACTAGAAGGAGGAGTTGTTGCTGATATATTTCCCCTTGTGGTCACATGCACATGAACATGGGCAGCACACCAGAAGCCTGGAGAAATGGATTGTAAGACAGAGAAGACCTATCAAAGTGATAAAGCAGAGGGTTCACAATGGTTGTTCAAGAAGTTTGTAGCTTTCTTGTAGTCTATACATAGAAAAAACTTTACCTTCCCTTCAAAATGGGATCACTAAACAAATACATTACTTTTTGTATTAATCATAAAGGGAAGAAAATGGTTACCATTTGCTTGATGAATTCATGTAGAATGTTCTCAAAAGCTAGTCTTCATCTCCTGAAGTACCTTAGTGTACATCAGATTCAGTAGCCCATGCCTACTCCTCAGAGCATGCTGATGCCATCCTGACCTATCCAGGAAATGAAACTGCTGGTCAGCTGGTGGATAAGATATTTGCTTTCTGAGCATCTCCAAAGAAAATAACTTTCTATGAATAATGGGGTCTTGTCACTTCTGTACTTCCTAGGATGGAGGCAGCACATCAGCACCCTGACTATAGCCTGAGACCAGTGTGGATATCAGTGTTCTTGACAGCTGGTTTAGTTCTGTATTTTTAAGTTATTAATTATTATGGTGGGCTCGCTCAAGAATATGCCAATCAACTAATGTTTCAGAGGTATACTGTCAATGGCCTCATCAGGATACATTTTAGTCAATTTTGAGAATAACGTTTATTTTCAAGATAATTTAGTTTCAGAATACTCAGTCATTCAATGACATTCCCACCTCTGTGGTGATATTTCCATATGTGAAGTGGTAAAAAGGAGCAAGAACCATGAAGAAAATGAAAAAAAATATGCTTAGAAAAATAAGTTACTGGTCTGGCAAGATAAGCATGCTTTCTAGCAAGCCTGATTGCCTGAGTTTGATCCCTGGACCCACATAATAGAAGGAGAGAAACAACTCTAAATGACATTCTGTGACTACCACATGCATGGGTTGGTAGGTATGCTTGTGTGTGCATACACACTAAATAAATAAATATTATAAATTAAATATAAGCATACTACTATAATCTCAGTGACATTAAATTTATTTTTCTTACAGATGGTAGTAGATAAATATTCCATAGTCTCCTTTTCACAAAAGCAACAATTAGTGTTTTCTACATTTGATCATTATAGATAAAATTCTTTTTAAAAAGTTATTTTCTTCTATCCTTCCTCTGAGTGCCACCAGGTCTACCCCTCTAGGGGACATGGTCAAATATGAGGCACCAGAGTACGTGTGAAAGTCATGCCCCACTCTCCACTCAACTGTGGAGAATGTTCTGTCCATTGGCTAGATCTGGGTAGGGGTTTAAGGTTTATCGCCTGTATTGTCCTTGTCTGGTGCCTTAGTTTGAGTGGGACCCCTGGGCCCAAATCTGCATATCATAATGTTCTACTTGTAGGTTTCTAGGAAGACTTGATACCCTATGAGCATATACAGGGGGAGGAAATCCCCCTCAGGAACAGTCATAGGGGAGAGGAATAAGGGGAAAATGGGAGGGAGGGAAGAATGGGAGGATACAAGGGATGTGATAACCATTGAGAGGTAACAAGAATAAATTAATAAAATTTTTTTAAAGTTATTTTCTTTTTCCTAGCTATGATTTCTACATTTCAAGACTCATTTCATGCTATGGATAGGAGCATGGTGGTAATAAAGAAGAAGGATACTGTTTTTTTTTTTTTTTAATTTGAGTGCCCATAGCATCATTTCTAAATTAGTGGTGGTTGAATCTGTGTTGTGTCAACAACTAGAGAAACAGTAAGTGGTTATCAGATCATTCTCCCCTGGTTGTGAGTGTAAAGCACAGCTCTGAACCTTGACCTAAGCAAGGCCAAGGGAGCAATTTGACAGCTTTATGGCTTGACTTACTGTCTGTGAAATGAAGATAATGTGACAGTTGACTTCATAATTGTTGTCACCGTGGTCAAATAAAGTAAGAGCAGTGGAATGTTTGGATAAATGGTTTGTGCAAAGTGATATTCTAAATGTTGGCTATTTATACCTAAAAAGGGCTATGTTAGTTACCTTTGCACTTCTTGTATCAAAAGCTTCTGAAAGAAGCAACTTGAGGGAAAATGGTTTATTTTGACATATAGTGAGAGGTTACAAGTCCTCATATCTGGGAAGTCACAGCAGCAAAAAGTTGATTTAGTTTGTTTTATTGCATAAGAAGTTGAGAATCAGAGAGTAATGAATGACTGTGTTCATCTCAGGATCCAAGCATAGGGAATATTGCTACCCATATCAAGCTATCTACCAGTGTCAGTTAACCCAATAAACATAGTCACTCACAGGCATATCCAGAAGCCTGCCACTCAAATGACTCTAGATCTTACTGAGATGACAAAGGAATTAACTATAACAAGGATGTAAACAGTTTCATAATGACATTTTTTAATAAAGAAGGCAACCAAGATCAGGTAACAATATCTGTATAAAATCACTCTGATAATGAAAGAGTTATAGGTCCCAACACTGATTCTTTAAGTTAATTGAGTTTCTTTTAAAGATACATGTGTAGAAAGGGTACATACACAAGCTTTTATACAGTCAGTATCACATGAGTTATGACAGATGTCTGCTCTGTCACAGCACCTCAAGTCTTCATAGCATCTGCAAGTTTCGCTTGTCATTTGTCCACTTCCTTTTTATTTATTTTAAATTTTTAAATTTTTAAATTAATTTATTCAGATTACAAATCAGTTGTTATCCCATTACTTATATCCTCCCATTTCTCCCTCCCTCCTGCTTTCCCATTTCCTTTTTAACTCTTGAAATCCTAACTTTAAATTTCTCTCTTTCTTTCTTTCTTTCTTTCTTTTTTTATTTGTGGCTTCCTCTGCTATGAACAGGGAGATGATATTTTTTTTCTAGATTCTATTTCTTTAAAGAATAGATACCATTAAAGGCAAGGAAAGATTCCACACTAAAAAAAATACCCAGCAATGCTCTATAAGTTATTACATTAATGCCTACATGTTTGATACATTTTGAAATATCTCATGACTGCAAAATAATTGAAAAAGTCCTGATCACAAAATAATTGCTGGGAGTCATTAGGAATGGTTTTCCCATGGATGCTGACAGGATCTGTATTTGTATAGACACAAAGCTATTTCTTTCCTAATCTTTACTGGTCTACATAACATAGATTCAAGGTTTATTTCCCCCAGATCTTAAACTTGCCATTTTCCTACTACCATGTTGTTCTACATAACCCATACTCTGTACCATAAAATGAGATTGGTCATTGAGATAAAGTTTTCATCTCTACTCATTTATTCTTGCTTCCACTTAGTAAATTTATATCTCCCTGGTTTTATCTGTACAATGGGAAGTAGATGGTTGACTTCAGGACTGCTGTAAAAATTATAAATTAACTGATATATTAAGCATTTTTTCTACAAATATTATCACAAAATTATGACTGGAAGGAGCACAAAGCTTAGTCATTTCTATTGTCTGGCTTTCTTTTCCTAATTGGTGTTTACTCAGATCTTACTGTTTTGCTTATATTCAGTTATGCTTTTAGTATAGCATCATGAATAATTTTTGCAGGTGACCCACAAGAGCCTTTTGGAAAGCTGACAAGATTTCACACCGACACTTTAAGGAAACATGTAAATATTTTTAAAAATTGCAACATTTGGTCACAAATTTCCAAAGTCCTGTGTTCTGTAGATATAAAGGTTGTCATCAATAATGGTTATTTATAAATTCTAAAGTTCAAAAAAAGTAAGAAATGTAAAACTTACAGAGAATCTGCCTGTGCAGTAGCAATGCTAATTGAAACTATTTATGTCAACAACGTACCATTTATACCTAATTACCCTGCTTCAAAATTACATTATGCCTATCATTAAGTGTGTTTCAAATTAACTCTGTTGTAAGTTTTATTTGATTATACCACCACTCCACACACCTGCATGCTCAGTTTTTATAGTTTGTTGCTTCTGTGCCATGGTCAATTGATCCTAACCAAAAAAAAAAAAAAAAAAAAAAAATGACATCACCGAACACCAGGCAGAGGAGAACTAGATTATACAGCATCTACTATCAAAGAGTTGCTGTTGAAGATGAAGAGGTATGCCATTAAATAAAGCCCCTGTTGAGCAAGCAGTGGACTTGAGTTTAGACACCAGCACTAAACAAAAGGGTGGTGTGTTTGTGTGTATCTACAACAATGATGCAGGATAGATAGAGACAGGACTGCAAGAGTCAAGATAGTGATTAAAGAGGAAATCTAGCATTGATTTTTGGTTTTCTTTTGCATGCATACACATATTCAGGGACATTAGTACCTAATATACACTCACATACACACAAACATTTGCAGTAAAGATAATTTTTGCAATCTTTATTTAGTTAATTTTTTGGCTTTGAAGGGTCAGTAACATCACAGAATGCCACCTGTGAGCTGTGGAAGAAAAGCCTCAGTAACCCCTACCCAGATCTAGCCAATGGACAGGACATTCTCCATAGTTGAGTAGAGAGAGGGGTCTGACTTTCACACGGACTCTGGTGCCTCATATTTGACCACGTCCCCTAGAGGGGGAGACCTAGTGGCACTCAGAGGAAGGATAGCAGCTACCAAGAAGAGACTTGATACCCTATAAGCATATACAGGGGGAGGAAGTCCCCCTCAGTCACAGTCATAGGGGAGGGGAGTAAGGGGAAAATGGGAGGGAGGAATGGGAGGATAGAAGGGAGGGAATAACCATTGAGATGTAATATGAATTAAAATAAAATTAAAAAAAAGAAAAGCTACAGTAACTTTGTCCAACCCTTTTGTTTCTCAGAGGAGGAAAAGTAGAACACAGTGAAGGTAAATAATTTCATCAATGGCCAAAGAGTCTTCAGGAATAAAACTGGCAAGAAATTACAATTGACCTTTGCATTGAGTAAGGCCTAGGGCTAGAAAACTATGACCTAGAGGCGAAATGTTACCTGCTACCTATGTTTGCAAGACAAGTTTGACTGGGCTGGTCATGCACTTATGCATTTACATATGGTGTAGTTTGCTGATCTAACAGAAGAATTGGATAACTGTGACAGAAACCATATGGCCTGAAAATCCAAGCATGTTTACTAGCTGACCCTTTGCAGAAAGTTTTCTGACCTCTTCTTAAGAAAAACAAACACCTCCCATTACCAACTCACAAACTGAGATAACATAGCTGCAAACTTCATGTTATCAAGTGAATAAAATCAACCAACATCAAACATGCATATATCCCTTAAGCAGCCAATGTATATATCCTATTGGGTGTATTGTGGGTGTGAATAAATCTGTAGAGAAAATGTTAAAACCAAGGATATGGCAATGTTTTTTTAATGACATCAAGAAGATTCTCTGTCAAGTTTCTGTGATTGTTACAGAGTTTTCTAATAAAGAAGAAATATTTGAGGTTTAGAAGTTAATTCAGTTTACAAAGTATAAGCTATTCAAGCATGGGGCTATGAGTTTAAGATCTGTAGCCTGGCAGGTCGTGCCTATAATCCTAGTGCTAAGGAGATGAAGACAGAAGGATCCTTGGGTATTATTGACCAGCTGAATTGACAATATTTGGATTCAGAACGAGAGATAAAGAATAAGGTATTAATGAATTACAGAAGGTGTGTTATATTTATCTTTGCCATCAATGATTATATGTGCACACGTACATGTATACATGCATGCATACATAAATATACACATAAATGCATGCATACATAAATACAAACCACACATACACACAGTATTGAATTGCAAGACATTCCTGAGTCAGCAGATCTTATAATTCCATTCATAATGCATAAGCAATCTGCCATCCACACATCTAGCTTGCTACATCTGTAATCTACAGCTCAGGTTTACCTTCACAATGAAGGATGCATCATGTGTTTTCCACAGAGAGATACATTGGAAAGAGGAATTATACCTGACTATCTGTTAGCTAGAAAACCAAAAAGCTATGCCTCTAGCATAATAAAATTAAAGATGTGTGAAATAGTCTTTCTACATAAGAAATAACTGTCTTAAAGGTATCAGTATTAAGCATGTCATAATGATTGTCACAAACAAGCTAATAATAGACATTATACATTACATACATCATCATCTCCTTCTATGCTTTATGTATGGATGGTGCTCTCCAAAAGATACAGGAAGTAGCCAGAAACAGGAAAAGCCAAACCAGTTCATATAAAGGTGAAAGGAAACCCTTCAACTCATGCAATATAAACAGAACAGCATCTCCCTAGTCTTCAAGCCAAAAGCTTAGCAATGAATCTAAGAGTCCATTTTTTTCCAGTAGTCACCATGACCATTTTCTCCATGTCTCTGCTCTCTAACTGCCGAGATTGATGTTATGACAATGTTTAATAGAAGAAAATGAGGTGTTTATTCTCCCAACCTTCTTTAAAAATGCACAACTTTGGTAGAGACTCATCTCAACCCCTTGCCACTTTTAAGTTACTGGACTGATGACTTTAAAGAGGACAGTGTGATGTGGAACTCCCATCCTGATAATCTCCAATAGACTCTAAAGCATTGGGACCAACAACCATGCCTGAAATTCCTAAGCTATGAGCAAAACTAAAACTTATGTATTCATAAATTGACCCTACCATATGTATACCATATAGACATCTTCTCTCTTCTAAAAGGAACTGTAATATTAAAATTTACCTGTTATATAACAAAAATAAAAAATTAATATCCACTAAGGATATATTAAGTACTAGCAGATAGAAAAAAGTTTAAATAGGGACATTAGGAAACAGAGTAAGATGTCATCCCAGATTTGTGCACTAAGCATCCAACACACAGCTTCCTAACCAGAGAACAACAGAGAATCCTAGTTGTGAAGTCACTGGAGATATAGAACTTTGCCATGCATCACTTCATTCATTCATATAAAGAGACATATAGGGTAAGGATAGGATTAGTGGATGAAATTCTTTCCATACAAGTATGAGGACCTGAATTTGAATCCCTATCACACACATAAAGCTGAATGTGGTAGGAATCTGTAACCCCAGGGTTTCTACAGAGAGGTGAGAAATGGAGCCAGGGGGAATACTCAGACATTTTCTTGTCAGCTAGCCAGAGTCACTAGCTCTGAAGACACGAGATCCTGTCTTACTCAAGAAGAAAAGTGAAGCCCAAAACACCGTGATATCCTATGGTCTCTACACATGTATAAATGCTTGCCTGTACTTTATATGAACACACACACACCAATAACAACAGCAATAATGAGGACACCAGTTACTTAATGACAGATACACTATGAAAGCCATGTGCTGGGAAAGAAAATCCAGTTTCTGCACCCAGGAAGAAGTGGGATCTGAGAGACAAGTATACAACCGGTCTTACAAGCCACTTGAGAAATGATCAACCATTAGAAATTACTGAGAAGAGAATGAAGTGCCTCCATTGAAAAACCCTCTATTTTTTTTGGAATTTGTGGATTTTAATAACTAGTGGGAGCTGCTTTAGAAGACCTTCAAGTCACTTTATTTATGTTTATAAATCACCAGGTTCTATTCCACAAGCTTTCTATCCACAAAATAATCTGAAAATACCTATAATATGAATATTGCTGTCTCTTAGTACAATCAGGCAGACAACCTTGAATGATGCTTCTACCTTTTCACCTTGCTTAAGAAAGTATCTCCTGGTTTTGTTGTTGATGATGATTGGTTGTTTGGTTGTTTGGTTGGTTGGTTGTTGGTTGGTTTGGTTTGTACTTCAGTCTAAGTTCCCATTGAACTTCTGAGATTCTTCTGTCTCTGCCTCCTATTTTACTAAGGACATGCTGGGATTATTAACACTCACTATCCCATTTCACTTATGTGGGTTCTAAGTATTGAAAGTCTGGTTCTCAGGCTTACATGTGGTAAGCTCACTCTCCACTAAGTCATCTATCCAGAACTAAAGATAAGTATTATTAGTAATATGGTCAGTCTCCCATTTATAGAAAATAAAAGTGAGATACAGAGATAGTAAGCAACTTCTGTAGGTTGGATGACTATATACATGTTAGAACTGAATGATCTTCACCTAATCTCAGGAGCTATACCAAGTAGATACAATGTGTATGTTCATTGGACTCTCCATGTAGGCCCAGCACAGGCATCATTTGGTGTAACTCACAGAGTTGAGATCATCCTTGACCTCATGTTTATAGCTCTTTGATCTACAGTGTGTAAATGAAGGTCTCCAAGGGAAGTCCACACTCTGAAGCCCAATTAAGTAATTAGATCTGGAGTCCTAAGGAACTTCCCTGGATTTCATTTTTGCATTTGCCCTTTCTTAAGCTCTCTCTCTCTCTCCAGTATCCCTCAGGCCACACTACATGTTCACAACTCTTTCTAGAGGCCAAATTGTGTCTTTAGAGGCCTTTCAGATTTGACCATGAGAGCTCATATCTCTTAATCCAATTCCAAGATGATGATCACTGATCATGGCTAGTTTTCATTTTTCTCTGTGTTCCACAAAATTATGTCATATTAGCTCATGTGAATGTAGCTACTCATAAAACTTCTCTTAGGGGCATCTCACACTTGGGCCCATTTTCTGTGCAGGGTGGGAAAATATGGCATGCTCACTATTTCTAATGAAGCATAAAGCCACTCATTTAGAGGATGCCCACATGTCCCCTTTAGACTTCTTCATGGAAATAAAATACTAGTTGTTCTCCCTACATGTCCACAGCCACTTATTTTCCTTCTCTCAGAAGTCAGTTCATTGGTTTTCATTTTGCTTTCAGTTTCTGAAATACTGAGAGTTGCATTTTTTGTAGTAAGCCAATTAAGGAAAATATAATTTAAGTGTCTCAGTTGTTAATATTACACACACACACATGCACACACACACACACACACACACACACACACACACTTGATGTAGCATCTGCTTTTATGCATATTTTAATGTACAGACAAACAGATTCTATTGAGAATACTACAGGAATGAAGTGGTATGGGAAAACTCAAATATGAATAAAGAGTTTGAATAACAATTTCAGAAGGAGGTGAGCACGTGCAGAGTGTAAAAAGGAAGGTCAAGTTCAGGCAGTACTGCTGCCATTGAATATCTAAAGGGCAGTCATCTACAAAATGGAAGAGACTCATTCAGCATTGTTAAAAACTGCAAAGCAAGGATGACTGAAGCAAGGAACATAGGAAGGTTTGGCCCAGCTGAAGAAAAATTAAATTGGAACAATTAGTAACAATTAGTGCTGTTGAAGAAGAGAATGATTTGCTTCTGAGAATATGAAAGTTGTCTCATGAACAATTCCTAAAAGGAACTTCAATAGCCTTCTGTCAAGGATATTGTAGAGCAAATGAATGCATTCACCAAACAAGAGCAGTGGCCCAAGCTGCACAGTACAATCATGTGGTGAGTTTGTGCAATTTTTCACCCCAGGGCCATATCCAAGAAACTCATTTAGGAAGGATACAGTGGAGTCAGAATATTATATTTTAGAGTTTTCAATCTGATTGTCATATGCAGCCTAGAAAAGTACAGTTTGGTTAGAAAAATACATCCTATTCCTTATTCAAACTAAGTATCTTAATCTATTTGCTGTTACTATGACAAAACATAAAGGCCACAAGCAAATTGGAGGGGAAAGGCTTTATTTCAATTTACAGCTTATAATCTATCAGGAAAAGAAATCGAGGCAGAAGCTCAAGGTAGAAAGTCAAGGCAGGAAGCTGGAAGCAGGCCTTCTAAGAGATGTCTTGGAGGAATGCATCTCACTGGCTTGCTCCTCAAGGCTTGCCTAGATTGTTTAACTATATAATCTCGGGTTGCCTGCACAGAGGTATCACCACTCACAGTAGACCAGGCTTCCCCATTAGAAATTAATCCAGAAAATGCACTACAAATCAATTTGAAGAAGGCATTTTCTTACTTAAATTTCTCCCTTACATGACCCTATCTGTGGCAAATTGACAATCAACTAGCCAACAGAGATTTATACATTATAGAATCATCCTCCTTGAGTCAGGAAAAATGAGCCAGATTTCTGCTACATACATGGGAGTTTCCCCAACCTTCACCATCAGATTTTCCAAAGCAGCACTTACAGTTCTCAGATGAAGAATATTTTCTTAACAGTGGAGGCCTCTGCGGCAGCATGGCAGGACAAAATGCAGAGTGACTCTTCCAGAGGATAATTCCTCAGCCAGAGACTGAAAGGAGCACCCTGACTCAGACACGGTTGTGTCACTTAGAACTGTGTATTCTACAATGACACTCTGCATTCCTGCATTGGAATCACTTAACCTCTGAACACATTAGGAACTACCACCGTTTTTGCTATACCTACATTTTTCTTCATCCCTCCTTACTACTACTGTTCTTCTATCTCCAGAACAAGTTCCTCATACTTTAATGTTGAGTGCTGTAGCACGTTCCACACAAAATAGAGAATAGTTAGGCCATCTCAGGTAGGAGAGAACCCACAGTATAACAAAAGACAAAACATAAACATGACAGATTCTGAGAATTTTAGTACAACCATTCAGATTAGGATGTACACACCTATACACATATATATTGTAGATATATATGATTATATTATTTTGTATATTATTATATTATTTTGTGTAAGTGGGAGGACAGCTATCAGCTGCCAAACATATTGACAAAGGTCAAATGTCAGAAAAGTGGCTCAAACTATGGCTCATGTTCACTCAAAGGCCTTGACCGTGAATGATGCCCTAACCATCATGAAACATGGTGTTCTTAAATGTAAACTCTGAATAATAGTGAAACCTTCTACACTTAATATCCTATAATTCCAGCTGCATTGTGTTACATGAGCACCTAACTTTGAAATTTTCTTTTCCTCTAATATCCACTAAGAAATTTTTATGAACAATTTCAAGTCAAATGCATTCCTGAACATATTCAGATGCAGATAGAAGTGTGATGATCCAGCCCACAATGGGTTTGAATGCTTGGACATTAAGATCAGCTTTGTCTTCTAAGTAACCTATTAGAGAAAATTCTTTTTTTGTCAAGCCTAACTGGATATGCATATGATGAAATACGGTACATCATAGGGAAGTATGTATACAGTGCATTGGCTTACATAATTAAAGTTGTCAAACAAAATGGAAGCCATTAAAATTATACATCTTAGCAGCTGGCTTTCTTCTCCTAGACTCCATAAAAGAAGAAGACAGGAGCTCCACAAGGAGAGCAACATAGCCAACAAATTTGGTCATATAGTTTTAACTGAGAACCCCTGCTCATTATATTTTTTATCAATAAAGTCTCAGGAGCCAGATGCTATGGTGAAAAACCTCAGAAAGGCAGAGAAAGCACCCAGCTGACCTTTCTACTCAGCTCACAGCCCAGTGGAGAAGGTTCAAAAGACTCACCATCTCAGCTGTCAGCCCAGGAGATAAAGACAAAAACAAAACAAAACAAAACAAAACAAATAAACAAATAAACAAACAAAAAAACCAATGCCAAAGGCTTACTAGTTCAAAACCCCAAAAGCCAAAAGCCAAGTATCTGAGGTGCTTAACATCCAAAGAGCTAAAAGCTAAAGAGCCAATGAGGTCAAATTAAAATCTCAAGACATCAAGAGTTAAAGATCTAAGTCCATTGTACTTCTAAATGCTGTCTTAAATACCCCTCAACTCAAAGTCCCTCCTACTCTTTAATCCCTGTCAGCTGGTTTCTAGCTTAGCCTCTTGACTGAGGGTTAACTTTATTAAATCCTATACACAGCTAGCTCTTGGATTAAAGGTGTGTGTTAGGGCTCAACCACAAAACATAAGACAGGTATTTTACAGTTCACAATCTCTGAGATCACGTTGGGATGAAATATCCAGTAATATGGGCCCAGCGGACCTAAAGAGACTGATGCACCAAGCAAGGACCAGGCGTCTAGAAGATCTACTCCCCCTGCTCATATGTGGGTGATAGGCACCACCCACAGTCTCTATGTGATCCCCATAATATGGAGATTAGGGACTGCCTCAGAAATGGATCATGTTGCCCACTCATTGCCTACTTTCCCCTCCCTGGCCAGCCATATCAGCTGACAGAAGAAGAGGATGCAGGCATTTCTGATGAGACTTGATAGTCTGGGATCAGGTAGCAGAGGAGAAGGGCCCCCCTTTCTGAGGACTAGGTAAAGCAGGAAGAAGAGATGGAGGGTGGAACAAGGAGGAGACTACAGAGGGGGATACAATTGGAATATAAAGGCCCTTAGATACTTTTCTGCTCAAGTGGCATGCTGTACCTTGCACTTGTACCAGTAAACCTTGCTTTACTTTTGAATTGTTTCCTTCGTGCTTTGAGATCTGATTATTTGAGTAAGATGCCAAGACCCTGGAAATAACTAGTCTAGACAACAACCTCAGTTAACACAATGAGAATTGCCTTATTTTACTCAGCTCCACATCCTTGTCTATAAAATTCATTTGATCTGTCCACTAAAGTCTCAGTCAGATTCAGTTCAATGAACCAGTGAATGGACAGTACTTGTTAATGGGGTTCCTTGAAGTTGGTATCCACAAATCTGATCTTATTTCACTGATTCTCTCCCTTACCTTTGAAGAAGTTGCAATTTCCTTAGCAACTGTCAGTGTCTGGTTTCTCCAGACAATTAATGCATTGTTATATGCCTGAAGACATATGCACATTTTGTGAAAAGAGATGCAGTATAGAAGAAGGTTAAAGTAATAGAAGTTGTTACTGAATCTTGGGTCTGATATTTGTTGACTCTTGGGACCAAGAATAACAAAGATTACTTAGCCAAGTAGGAAAGAGCCTGTTGCCATCAATGTAAGGCAACTCTGCATGTCTAGGTTATATGTTATCTACTGTGATATAGAATAGAGCAGGCAGAGTACAAATATTATATATATGGTAGAAATTCTACTGGAGCAGCTATAGCACATGAGTCAGGACATGTATTTGAATTTCACATTGTTATAAAAATAATAAATAACATTCTTAGGTGTTGAAATATAGACTTAAGTTAACAGTCTATGGGAAGACTCAATTAAGGAAGACCATCTTAGCATAACGGCTCTTAAATTACAAATGGTTGAATGCACACACACACACACACACACACACACACACTCACAAGGGACAGAAGGGGAGAGAGAGAGGAGATAAGAGAGAGAGAGAGAGAGAGAGAGAGAGAGAGAGAGAGAGAGAGAGAGAGAGAGAGAATTGCCAGATGCTGCTAAGATTTAACGATGTTCCAATCTTTTAGATTAAGTGATAAAGGAACTGCATAAAATCATGAAACTCACTGCTTTCTATATTTATATCATCTCTAGATTTCATATTGAGCCTAACACAATGCAAATGTTCCATAGCTATTTGTTACTGTTAAACAATACTGTTTGTGAATCTACGGTCCCTCAGTAGAAGAATGGATAAAGAAAATGTGGTACATATACACTATGGAATACTACTCAGCTATTAAAAACAAGGAATTCCTGAAATTTGTGGACAAATGAATTGAGCTAGAAATGATCATAATGAGTGAGTTAACCCAGAAGCAGAAAGTGTCAAATGGTATATACTCACTTATATCTGCATACTAGCCCAAGGGGCATGTCCCACGAAAGCCTTCACTTACCAGGAAACTGGGACAGAGGGAAGGACATCCTATTAGGACTCTAGATGAGAGAAGCATGGGAGAATAGCAAAGCAGAAGGATCCAGAGGGTCCTAGAAACCTACAAGTAGAACATTATGAAAGGCAGATTTGGGCCCAGGGATCCCGCTCAAACTAAGGCACCAGCCAAGGACAATACAGGCGGTAAACTTTAAACCCCTACCCATATCTAGTCAATGGAAAGAACATTCTCCACAGTTGAGTGGAGATTGGGGTATGACTTTCACATGAACTCTGGTGCCTTATATTTGACCATGTCCCCTGGAGGGGGAGACCTGGTGGCACTCAGAGGAAGGATAGCAGGTTACCAAAAAGAGACTTGGTACCCTATGTGCATATACAGGGGGAGGAAATTCCCCTCAGGAACACCCATAGGGGAGGGGAATAAGGGGAAAATGGGAGGGAGGGAAGAATGGGAGGATACAAGGGATGGAATAACCATTGAGATGTAACAAGAATAAACTAATTAAAAAAAAGGAAAAAAAATTAAAAAAAGAATACTCTCCAATTCACAATTGTTATTTAATGCTTTCCATTTAAATATAGTTGAGTGCATATATGAAGTTTGAGTTCTTACACTTAAGTATGAATGCATATATGCACATGTCTGTGATGCCTAGTTCAAAATTAGCATACTTTCAATGGCATTTTCTTGGTAAGTCACTTTCTGAGTGTTTTTTGATATATGTAAAACAAATGTACGCAGGAAATTAAAACTCTAAGTTTCCAGAAATGTTAGAAGTGATGTTTACAAAAGTGTTTGGGTTAAAATTAAAAGTAAAACAAACCAGCTTATTCTTCCTGAAAACATGAGATAGTAAGCCTGGGTAACTTGTGTGGGTGGAGGCAAAGCCACTAACCTTCAACTTTTTCAAACCTTTATCTTACATCATGAATATTAATTGACTTCCTCACAGGTGTCAAGATCACAGTCACAGATATAGATTGCTTTTACTGGACATACTTCAAGCACCGGAATTGTCACCATTTAGTATAGTCAGTGAAGGATCTATGCAATATATCTTTGCACTTATGGATTTATGATGGTTCAGGCTAAAGTATCATCATAAGCTAAACTAATCCATGTATAGTCAACAGAAGATTTTCTTTGATATGACGCCTGAGCCCTACGCTCATCTGCTGGCAGAAGGACCACTTTTCAAGCATAGAAGTCCTCATTCTACTCATGAGCATCAGAGGTGGTGCCAGGCCACTACAGGACTGCTAAGCTCTTTAAAAGACTTCTAAAGAAAAACATAGAAGCTCTAATGGCAGCAATATGAAACATTTCCAAGTACATCTAAAATATTGTATCAATTTTCCAGTCCTATCTTCAATTTTTAAATCTCCATATGTGAAATCAGAAAATATTTGTGATGAAGTTTGCTTCATTTGGAGTCAAAATTTAACATGAAGTAATATATTCATTACTCATTAAGTGTTACAATTATATTCATATTTCCTATGAATATATTAATGCATTTAATAGCTGCTTGGGACCCTTTTGTTTGGCATTTATCATACAGAACATAAATAGACAGAAGATTGGGATAGATGTGAGGACATTCTATTGGGACTCTAGGGGAAATAGAAGGATCCAGAGGGTCCTAGAAGCCTACAAGAAGAACATCATTATGGGTGGATCTTGGGTGGAACGGGGCTCATGGGGAGTCTGCTCAAACTACTCCACCAACCAAGGACAATATAAGTAGTAAACATCGAACCCCTACTCTGATCTAGCCAATGGACAGGACATTCTCTCTAGTTTTGTGGAAAGTGAGGACTGACTCTGATATGAACTCTGGTACCCCATATTTGACCACTTCCCCTTGGTGACGAGGCTTGGTGGCACTCAGAAAAAGAATAAGGAGGCTACCAAGATGAGACTTGATAGCCTATGACCATACAGTGCAGGAGGAGGTCTGCCTCCATCATACACCTAGGGGAGGGGAATAGGATAAAAGTGGGAGGATCCATTGATGGGATAACAATTGAGATGTAATCTGAATAAGTTAGTAAAAATTCTGAAAATAAATAAGACCCCAATGCTTCAAACTCCTTTTGGAGATTCTCCTTTCTTTCCAGGTATGTCCAAACATTTGGCATTTCAAACCGGCTTTGTCATTTGCAATTATATCAAAACACATTTACTGCTATCCTGGGATACATATAGTTAACAGGCTACACAGGTAGAACATTCTTCAAACATTAATCAAAGGTTATCACTAGATGAACACATGCTTTAAAAAATGCAGTTCAAGGCCAGTGAGTATGACAACAGCCTGGCCTAGGTGAGATTTTCTCTCAAACAGACAGACACTATAACTCCCTTCTCCAAGCTCTGAATTCTACACTTAATTTTTCAACTCTGTCCCTATTGCTTTTCAGATACTTAAACATATCATCTGGAGGTAGATAAACAATTAGCAATAGTTTATTAAATGAAATAAAGCACTTTGGCATTTGGAAAGTAGGCTTATGGCTTGCTGTAGATTTATGCCCAGCACCCCAAGTTACACCCAGCTCACATGACAGTCAGTTATGAGATCCTGTGGCAAGGCTTGCTGTATGAGAACAGGCCCTTCTGTAGAAGTTCGTAATAAATCCAGAGCAGTACTTTTATAAGCACAAGTTAACATGTCTTAACATGTTAACATATATATATATATATATATATATATGTGTGTGTGTGTGTGTGTGTGTGTGTGTGTGTGTGTGTGTGTGTGTTAAATTTCTTAAAAAAATTAAATCTTCTAGTAACTACTCAATTTTAAAAGTTTTATTTATTTATTTATTATGTACATTTTAGATGGTTGTGAGCCAACATATCATTGCTGGCAATTGAACTCAGGGCCTTTGTAATAGCAGCCCATGAGCCATCTCACCAACCCCAACTGCTCAATTTTTAAATTCATTTAAAATTTGGTCAAAATTATAAACCACTTCAGAAAAGTCATATATATGTGTATATGCATATATTTGTGATTTAAAAATATTTTAAATTCTATTATATAGATGTATTGCTTGAAGATATGATGAATAAACATTATAGTATTTATATATTACAATTAATAAACTAATCTATTTCAGCAAGTACAGTTTTGGATAATTAGTTTCCAAAGACTTCCTGCAATAATTCCAAGAAAGCACCAGAATGGTTTCCAAAGTTGTATACAAATTTGCACTCCCACCAGCAATGGAGGGTGTTCCCCTTTTTCCAAATCCTTGCCTGCATGTGCTGTCACCTGAGTTTTTACCTTAGCCATTTGTATTGATATAAAATAGAATCTCACAGTCATTTTGAGTAGCATTTCCCTGACAGCTAGGCATGCTGAGCATTTCTTTAAGTATTTCTCAGCCATTCTATATTGCTCTGTTGAGACTTTTCTGTTTGATTCTTTACCCCATTTTTTAATTGGACTATTTGTTGTGATGTTTAATTTTTGATTTTTTAAAAATATATTATGGATATTAGCCCTTTGTCAGATGAAAGCTTGGTGAAGATCTTTCCCCAGTCTGTACGGCATCATTTTGTTCTCTTGACAGTGTCCTTTGCCCTACACAAGTTTTTCAGTTTCATATGGTCCAATTTATTAATGCTTGATCTTATTGCCTGAGATGTTGGTGTTCTGTTTACGAAGTTGTCTCCTGTGCCAATGAGCTCAAGGCTCTTCCCCACTTTTTCTTCTAACAGATTTAGTGTGTCTTGTTTTATGTTGAGGTTACTAATCCATTTGGAATTTAGTTTTGTGCATGGTGATAAGTATTCCAATTTTTCTACATGTAGCCACCCAGTTAGACCAGCATCATTTGTTGAAGATGCTGTTTTCCATTGTATGGATTTGGCTTCTTTGTCAAAAATCAAGTGTCCATTGGTATGTGGGTTTATTTCTGGGTCTTCACTTTGATTCCACTGATCAACCAGCCTATTTATATGCCAGTACCATGCTATTTTTGTTACTGTTGCTCTGCAGTAAAGCTTCAGATTTCGGATGGAGATTCCTCCAGAAGATCATTGTACAGGATCGTTTTAGTTATTCTTCTGAGAATAACAACTTTAATGGATGGACTCAGCAGTTTGTTCTTAAATGTTTATTCTTTTATATGTAATATATTAAAAAAGAGAATGAAACACGTTTGGGAAGCAGTTGGACAGAAAAGAAAGAAAAGAGAAGGGCAAGAGAGAAAAGAGAGAAGGGGAAATTATGTAATTATATTTTAATTTGGGACTCATAGCTGAGATATCCAAGATGTTCAAATGCTTAGAAACAGAAAACACTAAGTTTTTCTGACCTCTCTGTGTCCTACTTTCTGGAATATAAGGATAGTTCTCTCTCTCTCTCTCTCTCTCTCTCTCTCTCTCTCTCTCTCTCTCTCTCTCTCTCTCTCAGTGTGTGTGTGTGTGTGTTTCTGGTTTGAAACAACATGAGGAAATTTAGGCATATTTAGTTATCTGAGAATTTATCATTTTCAATTTTAATTGACCAGACAGCTTTCTGACAAAATGCATTTATCCTTTGTCTCTATTTTTCATGTCAGTGTCCATTCGTGCGTCAGTATCTACCAGCTTCTCTCTGTACCACTATTTCCTTGTCTTTTTGTTGGCAGTTGTGCTCTCTTCTTCCCTGCCTGCTTCAACTGGAATGCTTTCAAGAGAAAGTAAATTATTTCTCATGAAAAGATCTTTTAAAGCAAAAATTGCTGCACAGCTCCAGCCTGTTATTAATTCTCCTCAGTAGAAATGAGAATTTTTGTCAGCTACATACTGTTTACAGTTACTGTCAATGTGTATCAATTTTCTATCCATCTTTTGAAATTAAAAGCTGAAAATCGCTGGGCGTGGTGGCGCACGCCTTTAATCCCAGCACTAGGGAGGCAGAGGCTGGTGGATCGCTGTGAGTTCGAGGCCAGCCTGGTCTACAAAGTGAGTCCAGGACAGTCAAGGCTACACAGAGAGACCCTGTCTCAAAATAAATAAATAAATAAATAAATAAAAGCTGAAAATCTCATTTAAAAATTTAAAGCATCAAATCTTCCTATAATTAATGACAATAGTTGGGCACAAAATTTTCAAAAATAGATATTGTATTTGACAACAGTGAATACTGATGAGAGACCAAGGGAAGCAGGTAATTATAGATTAGTGTCCCTGTACTACTGTTCAGAAAGCATAGAGCAGAGGAACTCTAAAGGCACTTTGTGTGACAGGCATCCTGTCCATGACTCCTTGTTTCTCAGCTGAAGGAAGACAAGCCCCTTGAGAAAGGCTCTGTGGAGGGCCCATCACAACACTAATGTCCCATGGATTTGAGGACCTTAGTCAAAGGGAATGACCCTGAATTCACTGGCAAGGTCATCACTGGAAGGAAGTTTTACATATTTGTTCAATGTTTTGTAGACTTACGTATCAATTGGATGAAAGACATGCATATTAAACATTTTATTCTCTATCAGTTATTTTGTGAAGAATATATTTTGAGGGCTAGAGACATGTCTCAGGTGGTAAAGTAAGATTTTCCTGGCATTCATGAAGCCAAGGGTTTCATTCCCCAAACTGTACAAATTTGGCATAGTGATTCACACTGATGGTCCTCAGTGTTGGAAGGTAGAGGCAGGAGGGTTAAAAGTTCAAGGTTATCCATTGCTACATATTATATTTGCTGTCAGCCTGAGATACCTGAGAAACTGCCTCAAAGTGAAGAAATAGTAAGAATGACAGATGAATGAAGGAAAAGGTGAGGGAAGGAAAGGCGATATGGAGAGAGGGAGAAAATTTGGGATCTTCTGAGTCCTCAGCCAATCTCCGTATGGTCCTAATAATCTCACAGTGGAAGCTTCAGTCCAAGTCAGCTGAGAGATACAAGGGGCAAGTGTAGAGAACACCTAAGATGAAAAAAGCAAGGAAGCAACTTGTGGTATGTGAGAAAAGTCTCACATGGCCTATCTCTGAAGGTTGATCCATTGACATTTGTCAACTGACAACACCTCATACCTTTTTCTTAACAAGAAAAGGGTCTACATCACAAGAACTAAGCAATATTGGGCACCTTGATAGCCAATGAGGAAGAAGAGATGGGGAGATCCCACTCTCTTGCCCACTCTCAGAAGGATGTTAATCATTCCTGGGAGGAGAGAGATTTTCTTCATTATTGTAGCCAAAGTCAAGGTCACCATGCTCCAGTAAGCAATCCTAATTATACTTATTGGGTTACAATATGCATGTACATATGTTTTTTATATACATTCATATACTATAACTATATATTAGTCCTTTTTCTACTTTTATTACATACCCTGTATATATATTTGTATATACTATGTATGTATATATATATATGTGTGTGTGTGTGTGTGTGTGTACATAAAATAAAAGAAGAAAAATACTAATAGAAGGAGGGAATGGAATTGTCAAGAATGAGAAGGGGACAAGAGAAGAAAACAAGGGTTGAGTATGAACAAGGCAAAACATATTAAAGGGACATATGAAAACATTGTAACAAAAACATTATCATGTATGTCCATAAATGCTGATAAATCATTTAAAATAAAGCTCTCTAGAAAACTTTGAAACATCAAAGAGCTTTTTAATGTATCTAGTAAAATAAAGTGGTGACAAATGCTTTGTGAAATCTGGAGAATAACACTTTATGAACCACCTAGGGTTGACAAAGGTGTGCCTTCCTCTCCCATTGGCTTCTTATTGCTTCCTGGGAGAGAACACAAAATTTCTAACACAAAATTTCTAAAAAAAAAATCCATTTATTTTTATTGTCAGTCTGGGAGTCACTCAGCTCTGATAAAAATATTC
Organism: Acomys minous; assembly: GCF_964271855.1. Taxonomy (NCBI): domain Eukaryota; kingdom Metazoa; phylum Chordata; class Mammalia; order Rodentia; family Muridae; genus Acomys; species Acomys minous. The sequence goes on along the minus strand of NC_140483.1, from coordinate 73,012,433 downwards.
TGAGAATCCAACACACAAAATGTCAGGGAGGCTAGCTTCACACTCTCTTGCCTTTTGTCTTCCATACCCCATCTATGAAGAACAGTTTTGCCCTGTGAAATATATTGCTTAGCAGGTAAAGGAACTAGCCCACAAATCTAACTGTTTAAGTCCAATCCCCAGAACTCATATCTGAGAATGGAGAGAGCCAAGCCAACTCCCTCAAGGTGTCTTCTGATTTCTACAGGTACAAGACACGTGTGTACCAACAGACAGACAGACAGAGAGACAGACAGACAGACACGCACAAACACACAACTTACACAAATAATCTTCAACTTTCCACTTTAAATTATGTTAAATATTATTAGAACCTTTTCTTCAATATTAAAATATGTGTGGACTGCTGAAATTATTCTTTAATAAGACTGGATGGGTCTTATATATGGATCCTGAGGGTTAGGGCAGGCATGGGAAGAGCATCTCCTTGGCTTACATTCTAGATTTATATTCTAGTCCTCATATCTACAAATGATTTACGTGATCTGGCTGAAGTTTGGGCCCCTAAACACCATGATTTTCTGTAAAGGAGTCACGGATTTTCCATATGTTAAGCTAATATATAGCCTCAATGCCACATGAAAAAATCACCCTCACCACTATAGGTTCTGGTTCCTTTCCCTAAATTTGCAAAAATACTTCTGTGTATCATTGCAAAGCCTCTAAGAGAACATTTTAGGCATTCTTGTTTTCTCCACCTGCCTTGTCCTTCTCCACCTTTTGGCATAGAAGGACCCCAGCATGATATCCTTTATTAGAGTGTGTGTGTGTGTGTGTGTGTGTGTGTGTGTGTGTGTGTGTGTGTGTGTGTAGATCAAGGGACATCTACCTTACGGTATCATTCCTTAGTGTACTTCCAACATTTGTTCTAGATAGAGTTGGTCAATGCCCTGGAAATTCTCTACAAAAGCTAGAATATCTGATAAGAAATCTTGGGGATCTGCCTGTTTAAGAACCCTATCTAATCCTGACTGAGATTCTATTGCTGCACCACAAAAACAGACTTTTTATACTGTCTCTGGGAATCTAATTCTAGTTCTCCTGCTTTCAAGGTATGTGCTTTTCTGACTGAGCATCTCCTGAGCTTCTTTACCAACCGTGTTTATATTCATGTGTTATCTTATCCTTAGGACAACCTAACATGAACTCATTAAAATTAGAGAGTAGTTTTCACTCCACACTTCTCCCTATTAAACCCTCAAAGTCAACAGTACCCTTATGTGATCAGGACATCAGATTGGATAAATGACTTTTTTCTTAGATATCAAATGTCCTACTGAATTTTTTTTCAAAATCATTAAATCATTATAAATATGCTCAACACGTATTTCAGACTAGCATTTTTACCTGTACACACATGGAACATGACCACACATACTCAAGAGAGAGTTTGCAGTAGATTGATGATTCCTGATAAAGGGCCACTTCCTTGATGGGACAATAATTCAACTAGTTGTTTGAGAAGTTTTTGCCAGCAAGTTATAGTATAAACTGTGTGATACACTCTCACACAAACACCTTAGTTGAGATAATACCAGATTTCTCATTCTTTCCCACTATTGTTACTTCCTCTTTTAATTCTTATACCCTTTGGCTGTAGAAATACATGAGGTCACAGGGCCATTGTTCAGCTTTCTCTGTTCAGCTACAGCTCTGGGATTTATATAATGGGAAAAGCATGATGCCCCTGTCTTTGACAGAGTTAGACTTTTGCAAGACAAGTTCATGCTCTGAGAGGAAAAATGAGAACTATATTTAGTGAAAAACTTGCCCTAGATTGCCTGTGTGTCACAGCTTTAAAACTTGTCATTGTCCTCTATTGTTGGATAGTTTGTGAGATTTAGGATTCCTTGTTATTGCAATAATTCATTATGTAAGAGGTTAGAGACTATTATGATCAGTAAATATCAAGATCAAGGTCATCTTATGTCTTTATGGAGAACAATGCTATGTCTTTTGTAGGAAATAGATGATACTAGAGTCCATCCTGCAAAATAAAATGCCAGACACATTTATCTCATACACCACCCACAGGATCTGTATCATCTAATCATCTATGTATTATCTATTTATCATTCATTTATCATCTTTGTGTCTATCTATGTATCTGACTATCTACTTATTATGTATCTGTCTTTATGTCTGTCTATTTATCAATCTATCTACTTATCCATCCATTCATCTATCTGACATGCAGAATAAGTTAAAATACTTAGGATAGAAAGGAGGCTTAGGTTATGGAAAGAAAATATGGGCAACTAGAAAGTAAATAGTGGTTAAGTAGATGATATCTATGAACTAAACTGTATAAAGAAATTCAGCATTTTAATTAAAAATTTTAAAAATAAATCTCTTGATAAGGGAAGGTGCTGTATTTGTCATGGCAAAGGATAAGCACTGTTTAAATGATGAATATCACTGTAAATAGGGAGGAAAAGTGAGTACTGCAGTCCATAAAAAACATAGAGATAAGAAAATTTTTAAAAAAGACTAAAACTAAGCAAAGGCTCTGTTTTATGTGGGTTGGAGGAAACGTAATGGTTGGATGAGGATGAGCCTGTAAATGTTGACTATGTTAATGTATAGTAACCATGGTAAAAGGAGGAATAGGTGAGACAACTTTATAAAAAGAAATATTTTCAGAGAGAGAGAGGAAACTGACATCCTTTTCATGAGATAAGTTTCTAGCAGTGTCCAGTGGGTCTGGTTATCTTTATGTCTCTATTGAATCAAAATACAGAGGAAAAGAGAGATCCAAGGTACATTCTTTTTGTAAGAGTAGGACCAAGAAACATGAGAAACCTGCAATGGATTTAATGTGAAAAGTTTTGGGCTCAAACCACAACACAAAAATAAAAATTAAGTATTGGCAGACAGGGGTCCCAGTTGCCATGTGCTTGAGGTATGAGAAACATCTGAGATTCAAACTCACACTGATTTCTGAATATGAAGCAAGCTCTCCTCTAGATCTTGGATGGGAGAATTCTCAGAAACACTGCAAATTGTAGGATTTCATAAAAAGTGAAACTTTTTACCAGTTGTAAAGTTCCACAAAGGCATAGGAGTGGTATACAGGCTGTCTTACCTTTAATTTCTATTAAGGCTTTAGTACTGGGGAATTGAATGGGAAAAATATAGAGCAGGAACATTCAACAACAACCTCTTTTCTTTTTGTTTGAATTCTGCAAGAAAGCTATAGATAAGCTGAGAAATCTATAACTAAGCAAGTTCTATTCACCAATATGATGACGTACGAAGAAGTAGTAAAGATCACATTACCTTTTTATTCATAGTTTGTCTGATTATATGGTTCAGTGGCATTTCTATATCCTGACATTTCTGTTATTTTCAATGTGTGTCTGTGTGTGCTTGCTCATGTATATTTGTTATGTGAGTCAGTATATCCCATGGTGGAAGTTACCTCTCCAGTCTCTGGACAATATTTCTCAGGAAAGAAAACAGATATCTAAAGTCTTTCATGGTATGATCATTAGCACTATCGATTATAGCCAATTACTCTTTTTTTACTTTTTAAAATTAATTCATTCATATTACATCTCAATAGTGATCGCATCCTTTGTATCCTCCCATTCCTCCCTCCCTCCAACTTTCCCACTAATCCCATCCCCTATGACTGTGACTGAGGGGGACCTCCTCCCCCTGTATATGCTCATAGGGTATCAAATCTCTTCTTCCTTTGAGTACTACCAGGCTTCCCCATCAAGGAGACGTGGTCAAATATGGGCCACCAGAGTTTGTGTGAAAGTCAGACTCCACTCTCCACTCAACTGTGGAGAATGTCCTGTCCATTGGCTAGATCTGGGTAGGGGTTCAATGTTTACTGCATGTATTGTCCTTGGCTGGTACCATAGTTTGAGCAGAACCTCTAGGCCCAATTCCACCCATCATACTGTTCTTCTTGTAAGTTTCTAGGACCCTCTGGATCCTTCTGTTTCCCCATTCTCCCATGCTTCTCTTACCTAAAGTCCCAATAGGATGTCCTCCTCTCTATACCATTTTCCTGATTAGCAAAGATTTTCATAGGACATGCCCCTTGGGCTAGTGTCCAGATATAAGTGACTATATACCATTTGAGTCTTTGTTTCTGGGTTAACTCCCTCATTATGATCATTTCTAGTTCAATCCATTTGTCCACAAATTTTTGGGAATACCTTGTTTTTAATAGCTGAGTAGTATTCCATAGTGCATATGTACCATGGCTTCTTTATCCAATTTTCTACTGAGGGACACTTAGGCTGTTTCCAGGTTCTGGCTATTATGAATAAGGGAGCATATGTCCCTGTTGTGTGTTGGAACCTCTTCTGGGTATACCCCAAGGATTGGAACACCTGGGTCTTGAGGAAGCCTTATTCCCAGTTTTCTGAGATAGTACCAGATAGATTTCCAAAGTAGTTGTACTAGTATTCAATCCCACCAGCAATGAAGTAGTATTCCTCTTTCTCCACATCCTTGCCAGCATGTGGTGTCACTTGAATTTTTGATCTTAGCCATTCTGATGGGTGTAAGATGGAATTGCAGAATTGTTTTGATTTGCATTTCTCTGATGACTAAGGATGTTGAACATTTCTTTAAGTGTTTCTCAGCCATTCGATATTTCTCTGTTGAGAATTCTATGCTTAGTTCTGAGCCCCATTTCTCAATTGAGTTATTGGGTTTGGTGGTGGTGTTTAATTTCTTGAGGTCTTTATATATTTTGGATACTAGGCCTTTGTCAGATGAAGTGTTGGTGAAGATCTTTTCCCAGTCTGTAGGCTGTCACTTTGTTCTGTTGACTGTGTCTCCTGTCTTACAGAAGGTTCTCAGCCTCATGAGGTCCCATTTATTAATTATTGGCATTAAGGCCTGGGCTACTGGTATTCTGTTCAGGAAGTTGTCTCCTGTGCCAATGTGTTCCAGGCTCTTCCCCCCTTTTCCTTCTAACTGATTTAGTGACTCTGGTTTTATATTGAGGTCTTTAGCCCACTTAGACTTCACTTTTGTGCATGGTGATCCAAATATGGGTCTAATTGCGTTTTTCTACATATTCAGTTGGACCAGCACTATTTGTTGAAGATGCTATCCTTTTTTCACTGAATATATTGATAGTCAATTATTCTCATGTTTTTTTTCATTTATGTTACCCCAGGACATAGACAGTTGTGTTTTATTAGACAGTGTTTTATGCAGGGTGTATGGATTTTGTGAAATGGCAAACAAAATATGTCAGACCACGTGCTGCAGGTATTTTACTAATAGCATTTCTGAAGATAAGATTTTCATATCATAGAACCCTCTGTGCTGCTGTTTCTAAACTAATTTTTGTTAAAAGACCATATAATTTCTGTTTGGAGTATAAGTTCACCAGTAAAATTAGCAATGGGATACATTTTAGTTCTACTTAGTTTAGAGAGAATTTCTAAATGATATCACACTTCCTTTCCTGAACTGGAGACAATCTAATCATCTCTGCAGCTTTTCAGTTTGTATTTTTTTTATGGTAAGGAGATGGAGAGAGTAGAATTAGGCCACTAATTGTCAGGGAAATGTATCCTTGAGAAGCTCACTGTTACAGCAGATTTAGCAACTGGCATTGTCCTAATTTTGGCTTTTACAAATGAGCAAAACCAGAATTAGTTACTATGTACATCTGCAAAGTGTGTCAGGGTGACATGTAAAAGGAATCAGCACATTACCCTGGTAATGTGGCAGGAAAGAACATCAATTAAAGGCCAGTGAATGAGGTGGCTACTTCAGCTGCTTCAATACCCTGCACATTTCAGCTGCCTCATGGAGTTGATAGAAACTATGCACCTTAGCAGGTACAGTGTACTTCTACATTTACAAATTCATTTACTTCAAAATGAATTTCATTGTGTGCCTCTTCTGGTGCTACAGTATGTTCCCAATGGCATAGACTTGTAATTACAGGAAATAGAGAATACTTTAGATATTTTATGCAATGTGGGTCATGGTTCAGAGGAGTTACAAAGGGAACAGTGATCCTTGAAGTGCAGTGGGGGTGGCGGGAGGGCAAAGGTTTTGCTGGAGAAGACACTAGGGTATAATCTTCTACTGTTTCAGAAAGACAAGCAGAGAAAGAGCTAATTGCATGGAAAATAGTTCTGGCCCTTGCTTCCCATAATGTTATCAATTTCTCTAAAGACACCCCAAAGGAGACAGGATCACGCAAGTGTAGCTATATCCTTGCAGGAAATGATGGTGTGAGTGTCAGGAAGAAGAGAAAAGTATTTCTAGGTAACGTTTTCAGGACAGAGACAGAAACATGAGGCTAAGGCAGCACCTTGGAGGATAAAACAATGGTATGAGTTTCTCTGTCACTGGAATGGGCTAGAATTATAGATTTAAACATCAATTACTTTCTCTAAAAAAAAAAAAAGATCAGTATCTGGTTTAATCTCTTCAGAAGGGGAGCTTTGCTGAATGAATATATGAAAAGCTTTGCAAGTCAGTAGGCTCTTATAATGGAAAAGAATATTATTCCTTTATTACCACTAACATCAATATTGTGTTGCTGATATAGTCATTAATTAATAAAAGATAGGAACAGACATAGAAATGCAGCAGAAAAGAACTGATTTGTGTGTCAGAGTTGGGTAGTTTACTTTGTTGCAGAGAATGATGCTTCTACACAGCCAATAAGTGTTTAAATGAACAGTCACTGACACAACATACCTAACAAGTTCACGCATTTTCTCACACATCAGTTCACATGTTTCTACAGCCCTATGTTGTAATCAGATAAACTATATCTCCAAGTCACTGGAGAGAAAATTGAGCTGGTCTTTAGCTAGGTACCTAACACATAACAAGCAATAATTAAATATGTGCTTTGTATAGTATTTGCTAATAGCACAAATGTGATTCCATTGTAGTTATTGAAAGCTCATATAGGATGGCTTTTGAGAAGTCCAACAATCAATGCTAATTATTATTAATGAAGTTGTTTATCTGGAAAGTGAGGCTAATAACATTTATTCTGTTTGCATTCCAGAACTGTGGGTATGTCTGAATGATCTGTTTGGTTAAAAGTATATACTATTGGAATGGAAAATATACAAAGTAAAGATGATTACTATAGATACCAGTGGGGCTTTTTCTCTTTTTCAGTTCTCTTTAACTTAATCCTTGCACAACTTTCTTCAAGTTAAAACTGCTTCAGTGCCTCCTAGCCACTTGGTAACACACACTTTAACCAAATCTGCATGAAGCCACTAAGACTAAAAGAATACTGAGATCAACTTCAGATTTATTATTCTAGTCAATGATTCATTAAGTATTCTGAGCCTTCAGAAGCAAAAATGAGACTGGATTCCAAAATAGAAATCATGCAAACTTGAGGTCAAATCTATTTTTTTTTACCTTAGGGCACCCTTTTCAGCAGCTACCTCGGTGATTTTTAGCTCTTCCCATGGCCTATTTTATGAGCTAAGAATGGAATTAGAAATATGGGATTCTTGTCACAATGTGGTCCTGGAGGAAGACTTCTCTGGTTACTCTTTCACAGCATAAATACTCATGTGTCTCACTTTCTGAATGTAGCATTTAAGATTACTGGTTACAAAGGTGCTATCACAGAGTAGCTGTGATGTAAAAGACTGATGTGGTAACTAAAGTTACAAACAAGAACTGTGAGGTTCTATTAACCTGAGAGAATACACATAAGATTTCACCACCCTCCATCAGAGACACTTCTATGGCCTCAGTCAATAAATGTTCTTGTGCCAGTGATACATCCACTGAAGTGTAAACTGCACACACAGATAGAAGATTAGTTAAGTAGATTATTCTACCTTTCAAGATTTTCTAAAAAATATATCCACAAATGCTTTCTATTGCCAATATTTGTGGAATTATGATTAATATAAGCTTTCTACCTCTGGGAATTGACAACATATTATATCATACAACAAGGAAGGAAATTTACATAAATCACAATTTATGAATATTTATTGTACTGACTGGTTCAACAAATCACCATGGAAACACACTTCTCTCTTCTCTCTCTCTCTCTCTCTCTCTCTCTCTCTCTCTCTCTCTCTCTCTCTCTCTCTCTCTCTGTGTGTGTGTGTGTGTGTCTGTGTGACTGTATGTGTATGTTTGTTTCTAGAATGAGTTATCTTAGGTAAGCAGATCCACCTTGGATGTGAGTGGAATCATTCCCTAGGCAGGAATCCAAGAATAAAGAGGAGAATGTGATCTGAGCACCATCCATCTACCTCTGTTTCCTGAGTGTGGATGCAATGTGACCAGTAACCTCACTTCCAGTTGTCAGGACTTCCCTCCTACAGACAGATGGACTATGGCCTCTTAAACTGTAAGTGCAAATAAACCACTCTTCCTTTAAGCTGTTTTTGGTCGGGTATTTGTGCACAGTGACAGAAAATGTAACTTGCACAGCATTTGAATATCTATTCAGGCTGCAGTGCATCAAGGTTTGTGGAAAAAATAGACTGTCTATGATGATAATGGAAAACTACTAGGTGAGACAAAACCCATATCAAAGTCTATAAAAATCACATCAAAATAAAAGTATGAATGCTAAAATTAACCTTGGGTTATCATGGATTGGTGAAAGAGATTAAAGGACCCTAGAGCCAACAGAGATGCACAAAAAAATGTACTATAAATTTATACAGGTGGGATGGATGTCCAAAGAATCTGCCCAGTACAGTAAAGTTTCATTATTTGAATTTTTTTAGGGAAAATAATATTGTTTACTTCACTTTCAAATATTAATTTGTCAATCCATGGATAGGCCAAAGATAGTCATTCTATAAAAAGAATACTATTTGTCTGGAAGACTGGAAGAGGGGATAGGTGTGTCTGGAAGGAGTTGGGGCAACCTTGTTGGTGTGTGTGTGTGTGTGTGTGTGCGTGCGCGTATGTGTGTATCTGTCTATCTATGTCTGTGTCTTTGTGTGCAACCTTTCACTTGAGAACCAAAGTGGCAACAGGAGAAAAAAATGAGTCATATTTTATTTTCCTTCCTCTTCATTCATGTCATCATTTATGTTTTAAAGTCAGCCAAATATACCACACACAGAGATATATAAAGAGGAATGCACCCATGTGAAAGTGCACACACACACACACACACACACACACACACACACACACACACGTAGAAATCCTTGTAACAGAAAGGAAAATCCTGGGATGGAAGTGATTTTAATATCTAATTACAGCCATAGTTCTTAACCTTGAATTTGGCAAGTTGGCACTGTATATGAAAAGATGAGATCCCAGGCTAGAATTTAATGGCCAAAAGACTAGTTCTTCTGTGCATGTGATTGTCCATGGTTTGTTTGTTGCTTTCAGGATTAAGGACAAAGAGAGACAATATTTTGGTATTCAAGGTAGGTTAACTCATACTACCCATCTCTCTAAGATCAAATGGTGAAATCAAGAAGAAATATAGAGACATTTTAAAAGTATATTATATTTTTTACTTCTAGTTAAATCTTCCTGAATATGCATCAACAAAATGTTCAGGCCTTTCATCTGAAGGTAGACTTTTATCATACTCAGTACAAAATGTGTGATAAAGAAGATGCACACATGGTGCTTTGAAATGTGCAATATACTGTATTTAAGTATATATTTATTCAGAGAATAAGCAAACACATGAGTGCAATTTTGTAAATTGCTTCTTCCTTTCCTTCACTGTGTGTGTAGGTTTCTATGCATGGTTTTAGGTGTTTGTGTGTCTGTGTTATATGTGTATTTGTGTATGTGTGTGTATGTGTATGGGAGTTCCTGTTTGTGGGTGTATGCATATGAATGCCAGAATCATATGTGTGAGTCTGTATCCAGCCACTCTTCACTTTATTTTTTGAGAGCATATGTCAAACTGAAGCTGGAGTTCATGGATGCTGCTACCCTACCTAGTCAGTGCGCTCCAACAGTCCTCTTGCCTCTGTATCCCCACTGCTGGGATCAAAGACCATTAATTTTATGATAAATACATGGTATTTGTGTGTATCCTAGGAATCATAACTCAGTTCCTCATGGTTGAACAATAATACTTTACTAATTAACCATTTTGCAGACTTCCTCTTGTTTTCCTGTATGTTGATAAAAATCACCTCTATTCAATCTTTTCTCAACCAATGAAGTGGGTACTAGTACCACATTTTACAGAGTAGATAAAAGTGACTCTATGTGAGGTGCTTATGGTCACATAGTTTTCCATCTGACCTAGCCTGGCCCATAGTTCCCTTCACTTTTCACTGGCTACAGATATTTAGTCTTTGAAATGTTTAACTCACAAAATGACCATTTCTGAGGAAAAATATGCTTTTATTTGTTCTATTTTATCTACTTAATGTGTTGGCTCAGGACTTTCAGAAGGATTCATGGATCCTAGGAAAAAACGTACCTCTTTGGAAATGAAATCATCCTTATAGCAGGTGTATCTGTACAGATGTTTATATGATACTCCCATTCTTCCATATGACCTATAGGCAGTTATAAACTGTTATACCAGACAGAGATACTTATTTTAGAAGTGTGGCCAACAGTGAGGAGCTCAGGCTTTTATAAAAAACATTTTTATGCTTTTTTAGTAACCTCAATATAATTTATTGGGTCACCCAAAAACATAGACATGGAAGGGGACAGGAAGAGCATTGTAAGTACCACAGGACAAGAGAGGGTTATTGGGGTACATATTAACACAGTACATCATGCAAATGTAAAAAACGGCTTGGTTTAAAGCAAATTCCATCTTTATGTATAACTAATTATATAATTAACATGTACTAATAAAACATTTAAAAGATCTTGTCTTTTTAAACCAAGTGTTGTTGAGTAAAGTCATTTTTGTATGTGTATTTATTTACTTTGGCTTCTTGGCAGTTTGCTTTGGAGTTCATATGCCAAATACAGGAGGTGAAGTCAGCAATCAGAAGACATCATGGAACTGTCAGGTGACAAACATGTTCTGTATCATTGTTCTGTCTCCTCAGCCCTTTCCTCCTTCCTTCCTAGAATCTTTCTGGCAAGAATGTTCTGTACTAGAGGTATGAAACCTTTTGGAATTGTTGCAACACCCCATGATCAACACAATCACACACACACACACACACACACACACACACACACACACACACACACACGGACTTTTCTTCTGTCTAAACTAAAAACCATATTAAGTCTCCACTACAGTCTTAACTACTCAATCAGCTAGCACCTAGAATCTGAAAAGCTTGTAAATTGTTTCTATAATTGGATGAAGATCATATTCACAAAAGGTCTAAAGAGAAAGTGGAATATGGAAGAAGTTGTCATCTGGGGCCTGGAGTTATTTCAGATTGACTCTGGTCCTTGTCAGCTCCATACAGTGAGTATTTTAGACTCAGGATGACAAATTCAAAGAGTTTCACCTGAGTCATTCAATAGGCAAACACTAAGAATACACAAGAGCTCTTATGACTTTTAAAATATCTGTGCTTCACAGCCTGCCTAATGTTTCATGATTAAATTAGTAATATCATTTCCCTGGACTTAGGCTGCTCCATCATACTGCAGTTATTTCATTTCTGGCTGTCTAGATATAGCTGCTGGCTGTGGGATCTGGTATTGTGGGTTTTTTTTTTTTGTGAAGATGAGTGTGAATTTTCAAGAGGAAAACACCAGCAAGAAGAAATAAAATTACTATGACTCTGGCTTTACAAATAATTTCACCTATAATAAAACCACAGCCATTAAATATCTCCCCTTTTAATGAATTAAATGACATGGAACCCTCAGTAGAAAGCTCACCAAGGAGCTGAGAAGGAAAAAATGAACACACAAAGACAATTAATCTAATTAATGGCAGTAATAGTGCCATGCATCTGTTTAGTATAGTTCACACCATGCCCTTTTGGGGAAGTGATTTTATTTAAACTCATTTAATTAGCTTTGAGTGTTATCTTGTTTGGTACACACTATGAGACTCAGATGATGTTCCCAAAGGAGAGATGAGCATGGGTTGCTTGGTAGGAAAGCCTACATGTCTCCAAGCAATGTGCAAAAGTGTAATACAGTGGGTAGCTCAGGGGAGGATAAAGACAGAGGAAGCAATAAGTTCCTTAGCTCATATCCTATGGAACATTTCATGAGTCAAAATACCTCATCATTTCCGCATCTGTAGACTGTCTTTAAATCTAATTCAGCGTTTGACCACAAAGACATATATATTTAGCTCTGTAAGTATCCTCAATATCTTCAATGATGATAAAAGTCCTGGATGCCAGACATAATGATAATTGTTTTGACTGTGCAGGAATACCAATCACAGTCTGCTTCTCTCCTGCAGCTCAATTACCTCAGCTGTACTGACTTGAAACTAAACTACTGAAAAAGGAGAATGCCTCTGAAATATTCGGGAAAAATGAATCAAACATGGAAAGAAAATAAGGAAAGATTCATACCCATGTGTGAGCAGACCATCTATGGAGTAAGCAGTGGACTTTTTCAGTCAAGGTTTTACAGTGTTGAATTTTCACTTAAAGGGTCAGTTCTAGCTGATGGAACAGTTAAAACTTGTGGTGGAGACTTAACATGGTTTTTAGTTTAGATGGAAAAAAAGGCTATCTGTATGTGTATGTGTGTGTGTGTGTGTGTGTGTGTGAGAGAGAGAGAGAGAGAGAGAGAGAGAGAGAGAGAGAGAGAGAGAGAGAGAGAGAGATTGTGTTGAACATGGGATGTTGCAACAATACCAAAAGGTTTCCTACCTCTAATATAGAACATTCTTGCAAGAAAGATATGGGAAGCTTTTAAGGTTATGTTTCAATTGCTGTGAGAAAGCATCATGGTCTAGGTAACTTATAAATTATAGTATTTATTTGACAGAGTCACGGTTCCAGAGAGATACAGTCCATGACCTTCATGGTTGGGAGCATGGCAGCAGGTGGGCAGGCATAGTCCTAGACCAGTTGCTGATATCTCACAGCTTGATCCATATGCACAAGGCAGAAAAACCTAAATAGAAGGGCATTGGGTTTTGAAACCTCAAACCCTACCATCAGTGACATACTTCCTCTAACCATGTCACATCTTTTAATCCTTCCTAAATAGTTTTACCAACTGGAGACAAAGAATTCAATTATATGAGTCTTTCAGAGACATGTTTCGTCAACCAATCAACCAAAGCCAGAGCAACACTAAGTTTCTTGAGTAATCAATTCATCACATAAAGGAATCAGTAATGGCTGTATCATTTTACTGTATTCGTTTCCTTCTTTTTGCGTGATAGACTCTGTCATCAAAAGCAATTTGGAGAAGGAAGGGTTTATTTTGGAGTCCATGTCCAGAGTGGATACAGTCCATCATGGGGGGTTGCATTGTATCAGGAACATGAGATGATTGTCAGGAGGCAGTATGATCACATTTTACCCATACACAAGAAGAAGAGAGTAGGCTAAAGAAGTAGGACCAACCTATAAAACTTCAAAACACTTATTCCCAGTGGCATACTTCTTTCAGCAAGGTGCTGAGGAAAGCAAAGCACACAGTGTGTGGTAGTAATTATGGGGTGTACGTATATGTTCATGTGAGTGTGTGCACATGTATGTATACGATTCTGTCTGAACAGGCAAGATGCATATTTTGATTATTTTCTACTTTGTTTTCTGAGAAACGGTGCCCCACAAAACTGGTAGCTCAATTTTTAAAGACTGACTGGCCAATGATCCCAGCAATCTGTCCCTGACTACCTTCACAGGTCTGGGTTTAGCACTGTGCCTAGCTTTTTTATTTTGCATGGATTCCTCATTCTTGAATCATAGGCACATTGCCAAATGAATCACAACTAACTATTCTACTATTCTAAGAGCTATCTTTTTTTTTTATTTCAACCAAAACTAGTTTATTTTGCCTTAGACTTATATACACTCTAAAACAAAACTTTGTACATCAAAAGAAAATTTACCTCATGATCATAAAATAAATTATCACATAAACAAATTTTGGTCTGCACCTGGATGGTTAACTAATTTAAGTTATGAGGCCTTAAAAACAACACATAGATAGATCACCTGTTTCTTGGTTAAAAAAAAAAACTTGCTAACCTATGACATAAAATCTATTGTTGTGAACTTATAATGAGCTTGTGGAACGAAAGACAGATAAAAATATTACATTGAATGTACAATGAACTTGTGGAGCTAAGATGTAAAGACTGTTTAGTTAGGTGTGATCCTTAATGGAAAGACATGTAAACAATTAACTTGTAGTAATTCATTAAACTAAGAGCTATCATCTTATAAAAGAAGAACATATTTGGAAAACAGACTGAAGCAAGGACAATTGAATTGCCAAGACTTTCTATCAGATCATACAACACAACAGAAACCATGTGTGTCTACATTATGTTGGTATCTATATGTGTCATGTCAAATTAATATCCTGAATATCAGACACTCTTGCACAGAAGTCTACAGGCTTGTGTAACAGTTTAGACTGTGCCTTCAACTGAATCTAGTTGCTTGTTTTGAGCAGAATGATTAAAAGTATTGTATCACAAGTTTCTCACTGTTAAAATTAGCTAGTTAGACCATGAAGTACATACAAATTTCTCCTTTTGCATTTATCACTCTCATATTCTCTTTTTTAAATATCTTTTCACTCTGTTTTATTCCCTCCTTTTTTCATCCTCTTCTTGCTCTATGTCCCCATCTCATCCCTTCCTTCTTCCCTCCTTTACTTGCCATTTCTTCCTTTCCTTCCCTCCCTTACATCCTTCCTTCTTTCATTTCTTCTTTATTCTTTTTGTTTAAGAGCATACATCTTTTTCTGTATCTCAGTGTGTCCTTGAACTTGAAGATGCACCTTATAACAACTTATATTGCAGACATTTGCCACCACTCTCAGATTTTATTATTTTTGATAATTAATATTGTTTGTGATATTTAATTCTATTGTACCTATCATTAGAGATTATATCTTGAGTCCTCCAACAATACCTGTCTAGACGTAGTTTTATTTCTGTTTCCCACCCATATATTTATTGACCACAATACACCAAATATTTTCATTTTCTCTAACTCTCTTTCATTTCTTTCTGTTTAATTTTTTCTCATGCTTCTGCCTCAGATATCCTACCTCCAGCTTTGTGGTTCTGTCCTTCACTGTTGTGCCAAGGTTCTGTGAGGGAAACAATGAGAGATTAGGGAAGTCCGTGTCTATATTCCTATAGCAAACCCTATTCATGGTTGTCTTCAGACTTCAATGCTAGTCTCATATCATGATAATTTTGTCTGATAATTTCCTCAGACACTGATATTACAGTGGCTACTGCTCTATCTTTAGAATGATTTTTATTATATTACACATAAACCTTGCTACACCATAGAACAACTATGTCAAATATTACTTTGAAAATCACAGCCAGATAGATTTTCCTTCCTTCCAGTGATACAAAGTTCGAGAGACATTGCCTCACAGAGTGTAGAAAAACTGTCCTTAGCTATTCCCCCACTGAATAGACTCTAGCCTATTAAAAAAAAAACAGTAGTTATCATCCTGGGTTTTCATTTGTTTTCCTTTGTTGTTTCACTGTAGATTTCCCTGTATAATCTGTAATTTTGATTAAATCAAATGAAGCTCTTTATTAAGGTTTATCATAAATTATTATAAGATAGCACAATGCCAGCCACATGTAATTTGACTGCTAAAGTTATTTTTAATGTAAATTATATATAGGTTATTTGGACAGACTTTTTTACATTTAAAAAAATTTTTTTATTAATTTATTCTTGTTACATCTCAATGGTTATCCCATCCCTTGTATCCTCCCATTCTTCCCTTCCTCCCATTTTCCCCTTATTCCCCTCCCCTATGACTGTTCCTGAAAGGGATTACCACCCCCTGTATATGCACATAGGGTATCAAGTCTCTTCTTGGTAACCTGCTATCCTTCCTCTGAGTGCCATCAGGTCTCCCCCTCCAAGGGACATGGTCAAATATGAGGCACCAGAGTTCGTGTGAAAGCCATACCCCAATTTCCACTCAACTGTGGAGAATGCTCTGTCCATTGGCTAGATCTGGGTAAGGGTTTAAAGTTTACCACCAGTATTGTCCTTGGCTGGTGCCTTAGTTTGAGTGGGACCCCTGAGCCCAAGTCTCCCTATCATAATGTTCTACTTTTAGGTTTCTAGGACCCTCTGGATCCTTCTACTTTGCTATTCTCCCATGCTTCTCTCATCTAGAGTCCCAATCAGATGTCCTCCACTTTGTCCCAGTTTCCTGGTAAGTGAAGGTTTTCATGGGACATGCCCCTTGGGCTCTTTTGCAGATAAAAGTGAGTATATACCATTTGAGTCTTTCTGCTTCTGGGTTAACTCACTCATTATGATCATTTCTAGTTCAATCCATTAATCCACTAATTTTGGGAATTCCTTGTGTTTAATAGCTGGGTAGAATTCCATAGTGTATATGTACCACTGTTTCTTTATCCATTCTTCTACTGAGGGACAGACTTTTTAAAATGTCAGTCTTTTAATTTCTTTGGTATGAGTAGAAATTATTTGCTTAAAAATGTGCACTAATTACATCAGCTCTCACTAAAGGTCCAGTGTATTATAGAGGACAAGAAAATGCCCTGTTCCTAAAAAGTTTCTATTTTAACACAGAAGTAGAAGGGAACATACACCAAAGAAATAAACATGTCTACATTCTGAACTTATAACTATAAGGAAATTGCAACAGGATGAACATATTAGAGTGGTCTAGGAAGTTCTTTTTACTGGGTGGTCAGGAGTAGATGCCTAGCTTCCACCAGATACATCTTCAGATGACAACATCTGGGTTCCATGAGGAGTGTATGCCTCATGTTTCTACTAATGTTCTTGAAAACTGCCTAACAACTTTTTTTGCTTTTGTTTATATATATATATATATTGAAACTGTTATCATGCTGGGACATGGTATGTGAAACAATCCAAATCTGGGTCTCAGAGGATATAATAAACAATGTCTTACTTCCTTTGAAAACAGAGCTATGTTTTAATGTTGGTATTATTGTGTGGGCTATGGTACAATTGGGGTTATCCACGCACATTCCTGAGGCATACTGAGTATTTAAAAAGTATTTGGAATATAATGTGATAAGTTATAATAAATTTTAAAATTGGAAAAAATAACCAAATGAACACACACACACCCACACACACATATACACACACACATAGACAAAGACACACACAGTATTGCTTTTCCTTCTCACTCTGGTATAATCCAATGGTTGCTTAGCAACACCAGAAGTATCATAGCAGGCAGCTTGCATCATGAGGCATGCACTGCTATGTCTCCTTGACCTCCTACTAGCCTCATCTCTCTACAGGGCCCTCTGTCAATGTTTTCTCTGAAGCTCAGGATTCCCACAGCTGATCAGGTCATGCTGCTTTGCAAAATAAATCAGCTTACTGTCACAGCATATTCCAAGGGATGAAAACCTCACTATTTTTGAATCTACTTTTCTGGCATTCCATTCTACTCAGTAACAGAGGTGTCCTCTTGGCTGGATAGGATGGGGATTACCTTGTCATCTCTTCCAGGTTGAACATCTGCTGTGTTAACTATATAAGATGCAATTCAAAACAAGGTTTGTGCTTTTTGCCTCTGAAGTTTTCAAAACCTAGATGCAAGTATAATTTTTTTGTTGAATATTGTCTGTGGGTATTCATACACATAGTAGTGTATGTGCCCACACCTGCACATGTGTATACATAAATATGTACATGTGTTATACAATTGTATGATGTTAAAGCATAGTCTCAACTCTTTGTTATCACTATATTTATCTTTGTCATATTTTCCTAAAAAAATTGAAAAAACTTTCCAGAAAGGGTTTCATGTAGCCGAGGCTAGCTTCTAACTTTCCCCATATCCAGTGATGAGCTTGTACATCCAGCTTCTCTGCCTCTACATCCTGATGCCAGGATTATAGGAATGCAGCATAATGCTCAGTTTATGTGGTACTAGGGAGCAAACTTGGATTGTGTATTTGCTAGGCTAGCACTCAACCAACACAGCCTTATTCCTTGGTCTGAAGAGAAATTTTTAATATAAAAGTCTGAATTCATTACAAACAACAAGGACAAGAACAAGGATAACAACAACAATGACAAAATTACATGGACCAACACAATTCACAAGTGTGACCAGACATCAAAATCCACCATCTGATTTTATCATCCTGTATTTGCCTTAAAATTTACATTTAGTGTCCATTGGTTGTATGGAGTTTTATGCTTTAATGGAGGGTAAAAAAGAAGATCACCAAGGATATGTGAGTAACAAAGACAGAAAAAAGGAACCACTGCTCCTGACCAAGGCCTTTTGGATTAGAAATGGTATGAACCTCAATTCTTATTAACGTAGTACTTCATACTAGCCTGAATATTGTTTTCTCTCACCTTCTAAACTAATTTCTTATCCTATCTCACTTGAGAATTTATAATTCAGCATCTCATGCTATAAATTTAAACAAGCGTTGTCTCAACAAAATTTATTGAGAAATGTATCTTGTTTGCATAAAGTACAGTGAACTCATAATGTTTCATCTCCTCTTTGGTGGGATATTAGAAAATGAGACAAATTAATCAAATAAATAACAATACTATATGTCAAATTATTAGAAAAGAAAGTTTCAAACATGAAATTGGGAGTAGACAGTGATGAGATGTGGAATTATAGATAGGGTGGCCAGAGAATGCCCACTCCCTCTTGACTCTTACAGCTTTCAAGTATACCAAATAACTTTATTTTTGCAGGGGCTGCGTTAAGTATATACATATCAAAGAGGTGAGTTCAATTGGATACTGAGTTCTCAGCTCTAAGCAGGGCATCTATAGCACCCCTCAGAGGGCTGTAAGGAAGGTAAGGCCAAAGACTGTAACTACTTCTATAAAATGTTACCTTTGGCACAGGACAAGACTGTTGCACCCATGCACTAAGAGCAGTGGCATCTGCCAGCACAGATTTAAGTAAGTTAACAGCCCAACATGAATGAGGGAGGGTCCATAAGGTACTCTCTTCTCTGAGGAGATATAGATTGGATTCTGAGGGGGATGAACTAAGTTCTTTAATGGTATAAGCACTGGTAAATTGCACTTTATAGAGTAAATAATTCCATATTGATGCTCATATAAACAACCCTAACTAAGCAAAATGGGATCCTCACAAGAAGGATGAAATAAGGAGGAAAAATTTGGGAAGAAAACAAGGTTCAGTAGTAGAGGAAGAAGGATAAAATGATGAGGAAAAAATTAGTAAAGTATATAATGTAAGTGTATGTAGTTTTCAAAGAATAAATTGCTTAAAGTATAAATACATTGAAAAAACATGACAGAAAACGGCTAAAGTTCTATGGTTTAAATTAGTCAATTGTATTTTCTATATTTTCATTCCTTCCCTTCTTCCTTCCTTATCTTCCACTGGCTCAGTGTATTATGTTGTCATGGGTAGTTCTAAAATTACTTTGTAGCATATAATAGACTTGAACTTCTGATCCATCTGCTTTAACTTCCAATGTGCTGGGATTAGAGTTGTGCACCATCACACTCAGCAATGACTTTTATTTTCTTGTTAACCTAGTGTCTCCTGTTTCTCTCTTTTGTGTACAAAAGTTTTTTTACTTTTAATTATGCATGATCCATTTGGAATATCCAGAGTGATTAAGAAACTATTAAGGATTCATACCTGGAGAAATACTTCAAGTCATAGTAGATAGAATGCAAGGCTATAAAGCAATAAAAAAAAGAATGTCACAAGAAGGATTAAATAGATTGGAGGCTTAGAAAGCAGAATAAAGAAAGGACTATGGGGAAGGTTAATTAGCATAAAAGACCTTTCAAGAAAGTAATGTGGACACCTACAACTATAGATGTTTCTTAAAAATATATGTTATACATTTGCATTTAAATACTCATATACACATGCAAGAGTATAAATGGAATTATCCTTAACACAGCAATAAAATCCCTACTAGATCATGAAGAGTGAAAAATAAAAACTCAGCGGCATGAATAGAATACATTATTTGGAGTAATTAGTTAGTGGAGTCTCACAAATATCCCTCAAACAATTCAGGTTATTGTCCAGGTTCTTGTTTATCTCCAAGAACTTGATGCTAAGACCTTATTGATTAAGGAACAACACACTCAAGTCACATAACATGAAGAAATCAAGCTGGTACTCACCTGGAAAATTTACCTTAACTCAATATGTTCTGTAGTGTCAGAGGGTGTTTTGGTGATTTTCATAATAGTAAAGTAGAAAAGTAATCATCAGTTTTGCCTAGTTGTGAACCCTGAGAACTATAATGTTGACTGGCTTGACAATACATTTGGTGCAATAGTGGCACAAACATCATAGGAGTAACCAGCCACATTCTGATTGTATTTAAGTCTAAGTCCATAAGTTAAAACACATTCTTGGCATTTTTATTAGGGTCAAGAATAGGTATGGCTGGATAGGACCTACAATGATTACTTTGTTAAATGGCAATTAATTTAAGCAGACTCCTAATACATTATCATTTACACAGAGAGTAGTGCATCCTTCTTTTTCAGTACATGGTGATTAGCACAAAGACCCACAAGTGGCCAAAGTTCAAAGAATAAGACCATGGAATACTAGGACATCTCTATTGCACCTCACTTACTGAGACTGAGAGATTATTTTGGAAGAGGTGGGAGAAAGATTGTAAGAAACAGGAACAAATAACAAGTATTTGTTTGACACAGCAAATCAATTGCATATATAAACCCACAGCAGTTGTAACATCACACACAAGATGTGGACCAGCTCAACCCAGTCATAGCCCCAATGTGGGAGGGGAGGTGCACATGAAGTTCTAGCACTATCTAAGAAGAAGCTATTGGTAAATAATATCAACTGGAGGGAATGAGAATTGTTCCCCCACTTTCTTCTTCCTTTCTTTCCTCCCTTTCTCTTTCTTTTGCCTCTTCCTTTCTTGTTCCCCCCTCCTTCTCTCTCTCTCTCTCTCTCCCATACTTCTACCTCTCTCTCTCTCTCTCTCTCTCTCTCTCTCTCTCTCTCTCTCTCTCTCGTGTGTGTGTGTGTGTGTGTGTGCATGCACATGTGTGTATGTGCATGTGTGTTTTTCTGATTGCTCATTGATGTTACAGTGGATGACACATTTACGAGTAGAGAGGTGAAAGGAATTGAACTTTGTAAATTAAAACATGGAGAAGAGAATGCAAAATTGGGTAGGTAAAGAAAGGGTAAATATAGAAGGTATGAGATAAAACTGAGTAAACAATGGTCAAAATTCTTTGCACAAAATTCTCAAAAAACTAAATAAATAGGAAAAAAGATGGCTTGCCATACTTTACCCTGTGTTATAATGCAAAGGCAATAACAAATATTGGCTTTGAGAACCATGTTTGGCTGGGAAATTTATAGAGTCATGAAATAGTTAGCACCCAGGATGAAGACAGAAGACAGATGTATCAGACTAGTTATATCCAGGAGCATGTCCATTTCTTTGAAGTTGTCTTAATATAACCTCTAAAATCTGAAATGTATCAATGTACAAATATCTAACTATCAGTAGAATCATCTTCCCCAGTGTTAGAATCTGTAGCTATATGTGTAAGTTTCTGTGAAGATGAAGCAGTTCTAGAAGAACTCATCTGACCAGGAACTAACAAAGTTTATGCACATAGTCATCCCTTGCAGAGCTATCAAGGTACAGAGAAGGCTTAGGAAATCACTGCAAGGCAGAAACAGGCATATCATAAGATAATATTAAATTACTGCTTTCCAGGGCCAGCACTACTTTTAAAACTGTAATTCCTTGCCTTTTCTGTTTCTTTCTTTTTCTTTTTCCTTCTGTTGTTTCTCCTTCCACTCTCCTTTTCTTCTTTTTGTCTTCTTTCCCTTACTTTCATCCTCTCTCTCTACCTCCATCTCATTTCCTTTCCTTTCCTTCCATTCCCTTCCCTTCCTATTCCTTTCTTATCATTTTCTTTTCTTTACTCTCCTTCCCTTTCCTTCCCTTTCCTTCCTTTCCCTTCCCTTACCCCCCTTCCTTTCCTTTCCTTCCCTTTCAAATGTGAGATATGGTCTCACATTTCCCAGGTAGACTTCAAACTCTGTATACTATTAAAGCTGACCTCGATCTTCTAATAAATTTCTTTTGAGGACTGTTATTATATTTCCCGTCTTATTAATTACTTATTTCTTCCACAAATGCAAACAAAATAAAACAGACCCTTAAAGCATTTAAGGATTTCGTTTATCCTTGTATATATCTGTTAACTGAGGACAGAAAAATAAATAAACACCAGTGAAGTCTCAAGTGCGTGTTAAGCATTAAACCACCTGATATTTCTTCTGTCAGGACTCATTCAATGGGATCTGGGGAGAGGACTCAGTTTATAAAATACTTGTCTTCAAAGTATAGGCAGTTGAGTTTGATCTGCAACAAGTATTCCTAAAAATCTGGGTGTGGTAGTATACATTTGTAATCATCATACTGGGGCTGACTGGCTTTACCTAGCCTAATCTCATTGGCCAGGAAAAGTCAATGTTGTGTGCCCTTCTGCATCAGAGATGTCTCCAGGGACACAGTGAGAGGTAATGGGACAGTAATATATGTGACAAATTATGCAGTGATGGAAAATTCAGAATAGACACAGTCTGGTGACTCAGAGCTTATAGTTTGGTGAAACTGCAAAATCACAAATGAAAGCTACTACTTGGGAAGAGGAAATGGCATATGATGAATGTGAGAAAGGGCCAGAAAGAAGATGAATTGGAGTCATGGAAGTGTTTATGTCAGCACCAGTGAGTCATTAGTGTTGGTCCTTAGAACTTGGAGTGTTTGCTACTTCTTCTCTCAGCTGCCCTTCTGGTTTTGCACCAATCATGCTGAAATGTCTCCACTGTTTGCAGTAATTCACATCAGTTTTGAAGCCTGAACTGAGAATAAAATGAGTTGGAGCCTAAAGGAAAGAACAATGCATGCCATCATGCCTCTGGGTAATCAGATGCACGTTCTGCTCTAGTATGCACATATGTGTCAGGCTTCAGGTGATGTTGGACCCTTTAATAAAATTCACTGTTATAGACAATATGTCTCTTCTGGGCTGCTGAAGGAGAATATGTATGTAGAAGCTGGTTAAAATTGTTCTGCAGTTGGAAGCCACTGAGATTTTGAAGACATGATTAGGAGGCCTAGGACCAACTTACTTCCATGAATGCTCTATGCAGATACTCCCTGTCTCCTCTGTCTTTCATACACATACATACATACATACATACATACATACATACATACATACATAGTGGCACATGATTTTAATCCCTGCACTCTGGAGACAGAAGCAGGTGCATATTTGTAAGTTCGAAGCCAACCTGGTCTACAAAGAGTCCAGGGTAGCTAAGGCTATTGCACAGAAAAACCCCAACTCAAAAAAATAAATAAAAGCATACATATATACTCATAGAGAGACACAAGCAGGAACACATACATAACACATGAAGTAAATAAAACATAATGAGAAAGAAACCAGTTGAGAAAAGACTAGAAAATCTTCATGTACTAAGCTACATTGAAGAAAAAAAAACAAAAACAAAAACAACAAGAGGATACATGAGAAAATCCCATGATAGAGAAATATAGAAGCAGTACACATTATGAAAATGACCCCTGAAGGGTCATGAGACTCATGTCTACAGCTTTACAAAGAGATGTGTTCCCAGATCACTGACCCTATTCCATTCTCAAACTGCTTTCCCTTCTTTAATAAAATGTCCCTATTTCTATTTATAGCCACATCCTCTTGCTGTAATTATTTGTTGTGGAACACACAGACTTGGAAACTTCATTGAGTACTTTCCAAAATCAGTCCTGAGCCTATATATCAACACCAGCTGAAAATTCATGAAGCAACTCACCTGCCATCCCTACCCTTGTCATAGTCAGAAAGGACACTCTTGCTTATTTGTAGTCACAGCTCCCGCATGCACTTCCAGTTTCCAGTCTAAGATATGCACTGCATGAAACCTGTTTCCATAATGGGCATCCAATTTTCTTAGGCATCCAAATGTACCCTAATCCCTCAAGAGTTCTGTCCTTTTGTGTTCTTCCATTGCTCCATATGGCCTTTCCCAAGCTGCATATGGGACTTGCCCAAATTTCATTGAATCTTTGATTGTCTGCCAGCCAGATAATAAGAGGCATCTGATCAAAGCCTTGCTTAAGTGCTCCATCAAGTACTGTTGATGCTGCATGCATTATTCATGTAGCACCACCCCAACAAACCACACTTTGATTATGCAGTCATTTTTCAGTCCATTCATTTAACAGACAAGTTAGAGATCACTGGAGATCAGAGGAGATGCACTTATGAATCGATAATGAACTTAGGCTCTTCACCCCCTCTGTGTCCTTGGCTCCCCTTTCTGGTGCAGGTGATCTCTGGCAAGGAATTTTCTGAAGATCAAATGAAGGAAAAGATGGAAAAGTTCTCTGAATGATAAATGTACTGAATAAACTGACACACTTATCCTTGGAAGGCAGAGACTTTGAGTAGAATGTGTTGCAATCAGAAGAGAACTACTTCTGAATGCCAAATATGTGAGTGACTTCTGAGAATAACCTAAACTCCCTTTTTGCATTCTTTTTTTCTTTCTTTCTTTTTTGTTGTTGTTATTTTATTTATTTATTTATTTATTTGCTTTTTGAGATGGGGTTTCTCTGTGTATCCTTGGTTGTCCTGGACTCACTTTGTAGACTAAGCTGGCCTCAAACTCATAGAGGTATGCCTGCCTCTGTCTCCCAGATTTCTTGGATTACATGCATATGCCTCCAGGCAACCTTAATTTTAGTGACTTTAAACTGAGGAAAATAGGGTTCAGATGGGAACTGCTTGACATGTGGCCATAAGGACCACAGTTGAGATCCCTGACCCTATGTAAAATGTCAAACATGAATTCACATGCCTGCTATTCCAGGGCTAGGTGATGAGGAAGTGCACAAAAACATGACCCTTGATGATTGATGGTCAGTCCACTAAGTCGAATTGGTAAGTTTCAGGTTTAGTGAGAGACAGATTAAAAAATGAGATGGAAAGCCACTGGGGAAAGAAAACCATTGTCTATTTCAGACCTCCACACATATGGACACACACACACACACACCAGCAAGTACATAATCACAGACATACACCATACACTCATGCATGCCTGTGATGACACACAAAATAAATGAACAACAGACCACTGTCAGCATGTTAACTGCATCCAGGCCTCACCTGCAAAAGACTTTCAGTAATTTTCCATTTTGTTCTGGGGTGATGTTGCTCATGGACAGTCTTTGAACCCCATCATTCTGTTTACTTTTCTTTAATGTGAATGTAAGTTCTGCAACCAGCTTGAGTTTACAATCCTGAGATACAAATCTGTTTTCTTTTTCTATCTTCCCTTCAGAGCCAAACACAGTCAACTATACACATAGGAACCTGGCCTCTTGATATGCATAATCCTGAGAGTGTAATCTCTACACAGTGTTTTAATTACTTTTGCATATATTGCTTTAGTGCTAAAGGGAATTTTGGTGCTTTTGACAGGAGACTGTACCTGCATATGTTCCCATAATTTCATGAGAAGATGATGCAGACAAATGTTTCCTAAGAACTCACAGCAAATGTGCCAACATGAAAGTGTGTGTATCTGCTGATGAAAATAAAAGAAAGAGATTTGTTGTGAGACTTTTAGCACACTCAGCTGACTAAAGGGAAGAGACACAATTGCTTCTGTGCATGTGGCATGGCTTTCTGAATTAATATCCTCTAGTTGGAGTTGTCAGTACAATTTTCTGGCATGTATATTACCTGTAGAAAAGAATGAGTATATGATAGAGGAGCTAGTACAAAAGAAAAATGGGTACAAAAATAAGAAAATATGAGCCACAGAGATGGCTCAGCAGGAAAAAGCAGTTGTTATGAAAGCCTGGCCACATGAGTTCCATTAAAACAGAAGGCCACAATAGATAGATATAGCCAACTACTGAAAATTAGTCTTTGATGTCCACACTGTAGAAATGTGCATGTATGGACACACACCACACACACACAAACACACACACACTCACATAAATACACACTCACACAAACACACACTCACACACAAAATTATTTACATATATATGTATGTATATGTAGTATATATATGTATGTATGTGTATACATACATACATACATACATACATACATACACATTTTGTGTTCACATTCTGCAGGGAGTGGATCAACATAGAGAATGTACATATACAGGCAGTTACCTGAAAACCCCTTGGGCTCTGCTGCAGGACATGTTGCCTGAACTAAGTTATGACAAGAACAAGTGAACTGCCTGCATCCTCTGCTATGCTAATTACAGCATAGGGAAATATAATTCTTTTATGTCTTATTTCAAAACTATGCCACTGAAATATGTGACCAGGCTCAACTGTCCTGTGTGTGTATGTGGGAGGGTGGCATTAGGTGTGCACCATCCACACACTGTGTAGATGTGAAAATATGATTTGGACAGAGTGTGAGGCATCAGTGGTTGAGACATTAAGGGTGCATCAACTCCCAAGGAGAAAATTCTGTAATGATATCTCAAGGGATATAATTTCTAAAACAAAAATTCAAATATGACACCATTCATAATTTAAAGAGTTCCTAGATAAGGAGCATTTTGACTTTGGCAACCCATGTGACTGAGCTGGTCAGGTTAGCTGAAGCTGCTGCTGATTATGATTGTGTAGAAAGGGAGTGCTGGTCTGTACTCAGGATGGTAGCTCAGAGCCTACCATTTCCTCTAAGTTTCACTTTAGGATGAAGTCTTGGTAAAAATCTGGTTCAAGTCTGTCAGTTTGGTTTACTGGGTAAAATACTTGTTGAATAATTCCAATGACCTAAGTTCAATCTCTGGAATTCCTGCTAAGGTACACGAAGATTGCCTACTCCATGAAGTTGTCTTTGAAGGGTGATGCTTAAGTCATGATGGATAGTCTTTACTATGGTTTGAAACTGATTTGTCACAGACCTAACCTGTCAAACATTCATGTTTTTCAAGTCTGATCTTCTAAGGAAAATGGACAATTTACTTGATCGATTCCACTTGCCAAAATTGAATGAAGACAGATAAACAAATTAAATAGTTCTATTTCTCCTACAGAAATAGAAGCAGTCATTAATAGTCTCCCAACAAAAAAACCCACAGGGCCAGATGGTTTCAACACAGAATTCTGTCAGGCCTTCAAAGAAGACCTAATAATGATATGCTTCAAGCTACCTCAAAAGAAAAAATGGATGGAACATTACCAAATTCATTTTATGAGGCCACAGTCATGGTAATACCTAACCCTCAAAAAGACCCAACAAAGAAAGAGAATTTCAGACCATTTTCTCTTACGAACATTGATGTAAGAATATTCAATAAAGTACTTGCAACATAAATACAAGAACACATCAAAGATACAATTCAACATGACCAGATAGGCTTCAATCTAGGAATGCAGGAATGGTTTAATATATGGAAATCCATCAATATAATCCACCATATAAACAAACTGAAAGGGAAAAAAAAACACATGATCATCTTAGATGCAGAAGGAGCATTTGACAAAATCCAATACCCATTAATGATTAAAGTTTTGGAGAGAACAGGGATACAAGGTACATACCTAAACATAATAAAGTCCATATACCTCAAACCAATAGCCAAAATCAAATTAAATGGAGAAACACTCAAGGAAATTCTGCTAAAATCGGGGACCAGGGAAGGATGCCCACTTTCTCCATATCTCTTCAATATAGTTCTTGAAGTTCTAGTAAGAGCAATAAGACAACAAACGGAGATCAAATCGATCAAAATGAGAAAGGAAGAAGCCAAATTATCCCTATTTGCAGATGATACGATAGTGTACATAGTGACCCCCAAAATTCCACCGGAGAACTCCTTCAGCTGATAAACACCTTCAGCAAATTGTCTGGATACAAAATTAACTCAAAAAGGCAGTAGCTTTCCTATATACAAATGGCAGAAATGCAGAGGAAGAAATTAAGGAAACTAAAAATTTCATGATAGCCATAAAAATACCAAATACCTAGGAGTAACTCTAACCAAGCAAGTGAAAGATTTGTTTAAAAAAAACTTCAAATATCTTTTTTTTCTCCTTTATTAATTTATTCTTGTTACATCTCAATGGTTATCCCATCCCTTGTATCCTCCCATTCTTACCTCCCTCCCATTTTCCCCTTATTCCCCTCCCCTATGACTGTGTCTGAGGGGGATTACCTCCCCCTGTATATGTTCATAGGGTATCAAGTCTCTTCTTGGTAACCTGCTGTCCTTCCTCTGAGTGCCACCAGGTCTTCCCCTCCAGGGGACATCAAATTTCTAAAGAAGTCGATTGAAGATGACATCAGAATATGGAATGATCTCCTTTGCTTGTGGATTAGGAGAATTAACATAATATAAATGGCCATCTTACCAAAAGCAATTTATAGATTCAATGTGATCCCCATCAAAATACCTACACAATTTTTAAAGACATTGAAAGATAAATTCTCAACTTCATACAGAAAAAAATACCCCAAAAAGCTAAAACAATCCTGTACAATAAAAGATCCTTCAGAGGAATCACCATACCTGATCTCAAGCTGTACTATAGAGCAATAGTAATTAAAACAGCATGGTACTGGCACAGTAATAGGCTGGTTGATCAATGGTATCAAATCAAAGATGCAGAAATGAATCCACACACATATGTTCACTTGATTTTTGACAAACAAGCCAAATCTATTCAATGGAAAAAGGATAGCATCTTCAATGAATGGTGCTGATCTAACTAGATGTCTACATGTAGAAAAATGCAATTAGATCCATGTTGATCACCATGCAAAAAGCTCAAGTCCAAGTGAATTAAAGACCTCAGCATAAAACCAGAGACACTATATTGGTTAGAAGAAAAAATGGGGAAATCCCTGGAACATATTGGCACAGGTGACAACTTCCTGAACAGAATAACAACAGCCCAGGCCTGAAGGTCAACAATTAATAAATGGGATGTCATGAGGCTGAAAGGTTCTGTAAGACAGAATACACTGTCAACAGAACAAAGTGACAGCCTACAGACTGGGAAAAGTTCTTCATCAACCTTACATCTGACAAAGGACTAATATCCAAAATATATAAAGAGATAATGAAATTAAACACTACTAAACCAAATAACACAATTGAGAAATGGGACTCAGAATTAAACAGAGAATTCTCAACAGAGGAATATCAAATGGCTGAGAAACATTAAAGAAATGATCAACGTTGTTGGTCATCAGAGAGGTGCAAATCAAAACGACACTGAGATTCCATCTTACACCCATCAGAATGGCTAAGATTAAAAAAAAAAAAAACAACTCAAGTGATACCACATACTGGCAAGGATGTGGAGAAAGAGAAACACTCCTTCATTGCTGGTGGGAATGCAACCTTGTACAACCACTTTGGAAATATACATGGCACTCTCTCAGAAAACTGGGAATAGGGCTACCTCAAGACTCAACTATTCCACTCCTTGGAATATACCCAGAAGATGCTCCACCACTCAAGGACATATGTTCATCACAGCCTTATTCACAATAGCCAGAACCTGGAAACAACCTAAATATCTCTCAGTAGAAAAATGGATAAAGAAACAGTGGTACATTTACACTATGGAATACTACTCAGCTATTAAAAACAAGGAAATCCAGAAATTTGGTGACAAATGGATGGAACTCAATATGATCATACTCAGTGAGTTAGCTCAGAAGCACAAAGACTCATATGGTATATAGTCACTTGGACATTAGCCCAAAAGGGATGTCCCATAAAAGTCTTCACTTACCAGGAGATTGGGTTATATGTGAGGACATCCTATTGGGACCCTAGGTGAGAAAACTATGGGAGAATGAGAAAATATAAGGACCCATATTGTCATAGAAACCTACAAATAGAACATAATGATGGGAAGATCTGGACCCAGGGTGTTCTGCTCAAACTACTGTACCAACCAAGAACAGTACATACAGTAAACATTGAACCCCTACTCAGATCTAACTAATGGAAAGGACATTCTCCAGTTATGTGGAGAGTAAGGACTAAGTTGGACATGAACTCTGATGCCCCATATTTGACTACTTCCCCGTGGTGAGGAGACCTGGTGGCACTCAGAGAAATGATAAGCAGACTATCAAGATGAGACTTGACAGCCTATGACATATAGTGGGAGAGGAAGTCCCCCTCAGTCATAGACCAACAGAAGAGGAATATTTTGAAAGTGGGAGGGAGGGAGGAATGGGTGGATACAAGTGAGCAGAAAACAATTGAGATGTAATCTGAATAAATTAATTGAATAATTAAAAATTTAAAAAATAAATTTATTTTTTCTACTTTTTCTCTTCATAGTAAAAATTTAAAAAGCAGTATAGATGATCTTAAACTCATTTCATAGCTCCTTAATTAATTTAGAAGGAGCAAAATACCAGAATATTTTATGATGAAATTAAAGGAAGTCAGGAATCAAGATTGGGGACATAGATAAATGTCTTAGTTTTCTTTTTTGTTGCAATGATAGAATATTCTGACAAAAGCAGCTTAAAGGAAATAGTTTGTTTGTTTATTTGTTTGTTAACAACCTGGCCACAGCCTCCTCCCTCCTTATCTCTCAGTCCCACCCACCAACACTCTCCCCCATCCTGATCCCTTATTACTCAGAAATGGGGAGCCACTTTGCCATCCACTCCAGTTTATGAAGTTGTGTCAGGACTGAAGGTATGCTCTGTCCTGGTAGCTTGGCAAGACAGTCCTGCCAGGGGTAAGTAATTGAAAACCTAGCAAGAAAGGCTATGTCAGAGAGAGCCCCGCTTCCCTTACACACCTGAAGCCTGAGCTTCCCATCAGCTGCAGATGATGAGAAAGAATTTATTTTTAGAAGCTCATGACTTAAGTGTGTAGTTCACAGTAGAAGGGAAGTCACAGCTACTTCATACCTAGACAAACAATGCATATTGCAGTCACAAAAAGCAGAGAGCAATGCACAACGCATGGCTGCACTTAGCTTATTTTTTGTAAGCTCGTTTGTTAGTTTATTATTTCTAGTCCTGTACAGTTCAAAGTCTCCTCATAGGGAATGATGACACCCAGAATAGGCAGATCACTCTAATTCAATTAACATAATCACAATAATCCCTCACAGACATACACACAAGTCCATCTAATGTAGACAATCCATCATACAGAATCCCTTTCAGGTGATTTTAGATTGTGACAGGTTGACAGAATTATCCATCACATTCATTAAGTTTTCCCTTGTCACCAAGCATGAAGACTTAAGTTTAATTTCCAGTATCCATGGACAAATACTTGGAAAGGTATAGATCTGTAATTTTTGCACGGTGGAAGCAGAAACAGGAAGATCCTTGTGAATTACTGGCATCCTGGTCTAGCTGAATGGGGAAACTTCAAGTTTACTGAGTGTATAAATGTATGTACAGGGTATATATGAGTTGGAACTTATGGGGAAATGGACAGAATAGGGCTTAGATATCTTCTTCATTCACTCTTTTCTTACTCCTCCAATGCAGAGTCTCTCTCTGAAAGGGGATCTCAGATCTGAATATCTGCAAGTATTAACAGTATTCATGTTATCATTCAGCAATCTTGCTTCCAGAATTTCTCATATATGTATTGAAATATTTGCATAAAATCAGGTGTGCCAAAGATAATTAACTGAACTATTATTTACCTTCTTTTTTAGTTATGTATTTAGCTGTGCATCTTTATTTTTATGTGTGCATATGAGCACACATGTATATAGAAGCCAGAGATCCACCTTGGCTTTGGTTCTTCAGATGATTTCCAACTTAGTTTTGGAGCAGGATATCTTGTTGATGGACAGTTCACAAGTAATGCTAAGCTGACTGACTAGCAGGCACAGGGACCCTTCTGTATGTCACTAGTACTAGGATTACAATCACTGCCACCATATCTGGATCTTTACCTAGGAATTGAATTTGACTCATCATGTTAAGGCAGGAAACACTTACCTGACTGAGTTCCCTCAGCCCGTACTATTTTTAATAGTAGTAATTAGTGACAAACTACATGTCCCTTAGTGGAAGATACGTTAAAAAATTGTGATACACCCACACAATTTGATGTCAGGTATCAATAAAAGAAATGAAGGTCTTCATGTACTGATCTGAAAGGTTCACTAAGATATTTTTTATGTAGAAAAATTCAGTGTTTATGATTTTTAAGTATATGGAACATATATGTATTGAAAGATGAGTTGCCTTTGTATGTGTGGAAAAATATGAAGAATTCCGGAATGCCACAGAATAACCCAGAAAATGGGTAACTGGTTTATTTGAGAATAAAAATATATAGAGAATTATTTGGGTTTTTTTTTATTTGCAACTATGTATGTGGATGTGTTTTTGCTTGTTTCTGTGTACACATGTGAGTGGGTGGACATGCATGTGTTCTCATGTGTGTATAGGCTCAAGATTAATGAGGAAACATTTTCCCACTCACTGTCCACCTTACTCTTTGAGTCAGGGTCTCCTAAACCCAAAAGTTGAATATATGGCAACTCTCCCTGAAATCCCTTTCCTGCTTTCAAATATTTCAAGTAGAGGTATGGTGCCATATCCACCTTGTATGCACTTGGGTCTTAGGTATAAAAATTCTTGCCTTCTAGCTTGCACAGCAACTGTTTTAATTGCTGATCTCTCTTCTCAGCTCTCAGGAGACTTCCAAGCACCATTACATACATTTCTCATTGTGTATTAATCACTCACACAGAAATAAGGGACTGAAACAACCCTTTTCAAACTACCAAAATTTTATGAATATAAATATATCTGTCCTTTTGCATGAAGAAATGATAGAATAAATGAAGTGCAGGCCTGCTTCATGGGGTCTGCTTATTATGATGTTTACCTATAGGTCAACTCTGAGCCTGCCCACATTGAAGGTGCGGTCATGAAAGTGAATACGTCTTAGAATATCACTCTATTCGGCCATAGTTATGAGTGCATCTTGTTGCAGATCACTATTCCATTTATACTGACATAAATGTATCTTGCCCATTTACCATGAACTTGCACACAAACATGCAGATATGAAATGTATTTAATGACAACAGTCATTGTCCCCCAAATTCCACTTCCTTAGTATGGTGCTCAAGACACTAATATAGTCAGTGTTCCTGCATTTTCACTTGTCATACATATACCATACCTTGAATCTGGAGTCTAGTTATATAAAACACTCTCTTAGTGTCAAATCTAGTGTGTGTGTGTGTGTGTGTGTGTGTGTGTGTGTGTGTGTGTGTGTATGTGTGCACACACATCCATGTGTACTATTCTTAAGTATGTGTGTTTTTTCTTATATATAAACCATGGTGTTCCAGGAGTCTCTGCCTCACATTGTTGTAGAAGAACTCTAGGATTAGAAATATACACTCTTATATCCCAGTTCTTGTGGGTTCTAAGCATTCAAAACGAAGTGCTTAAGCCAAGTATTTTACTCGCTGAGTCATCTCAGTAGCAATGTTTGCTTGACCTAATATTTACCATGATTTTGAAGGCATAGTCCTCAGAGCATTTCCCAATTCATCTCATTCATCCTCAAAAGAGCCTCGTGAAGAGAATAGCATTTTTTAAGCAAAACCATTATGTGTGCAGAATAAAACTTCAGGATGGTGAATGTGTTTCTCTCTATAGGAGTGGGAGGCAAACCCCAGGGTACTCATGGAGAGAGCAGATTTTCTCAGAGACAGAACATGTTAAATCAGGGATGAAAGCATTGTTCCAGGTTCTCATTTGAGGTAATATAAAGGGGATAGGGATCCAAACTAAATATAGCTTTCTCACTGCTTTCTGCTCTGCCTCTGCAGCTTCATGTGCTGTTATTTCTCTGTACCAAAGAATCAATATCCTCCATCCCTTCCCCAATCAAATGGCTCTGGCTTGCCAATGGAAAGGCTCAAAAGCCAGTGTGTGGGCCACAAAGCTTCTGGCACCAAGTTCTTTTCATCTTCAAAGTCACAGAGAGTCAAGGGTTTAATTGTCCCCTGAGTATAAGTTACATTTCTTTACTGCAGTATTCAGCAATTTTAGGTGGCAATTTCTTCACCTATTTTTTTTCCATTTCTTTGAAAAGTGGCCCCAGGGATTAAATAGTTCCTATGCCTGTTCAATGTCTTTAATATATGCAACAGAAAACCCAAAGGTCACTTTCTTCCTACATACTTTCTGTTTCCTCAATATTTAATTCTAATGTAGTGCTAAAACTGAGGTTTGAAACTTCATTGTTTGGAAATAATTCAGCTGACAAGAAGGTCATTGTTCTATTTAAGGTCTTAAATGGTCATTAAAGGCTACTTTGCTTCCAGGACTGAGCAGTGGAGATGCACAAATGTGACATGAATGCCAGGAATTATGACACAGTTGTTGACAGGGAACTAAACTGCTAGTTGACATTAACTAGAATGCAAGGCTCAGAAAACCATCATCCTCCGAGAGAGGCCTTAAGTAAGTGACTAGCAAAGTGCAGACATTTCCATTTCCAGTGACACTAATGCCAATTTGCTGTTCTGTGTGAGTTCAAACACCAGGACCATGGCTGTGTTGACAAGACCTATAGAAATCTTAGTGAACAGATTGAACACAGCTAAAGAGGCTAAAAAGGATAAATTACCTAACCTTTTGACTAAACTATTCATAAGTAGAAAGAAAAAAATTTGCCTAGGTTTGCTTTTTAGTTTCTATACTTAAGGAAGACAATATGTTAAAGGGAAGCCATAGTAGCACTTGAGAGGCAGTCAGTGCCTGTGTGTGTTTCTGTGGTAAATACTTGTGTATTTTGTGTGGATGTATGTACAGTCTATCTATGTTTGTCTCTCTGTGTGTTGCTTATTAGGCTTGCATGGTGGTAAGTTCAAGTTTTGAGTCCCAATGTGTTAGTGAATATTTTGAAATCTCTTTCAAGCATTTCCCATGCTTTTTCCTCTTTGTCTTTTCCACTTGTTATTGCTATGGATAGTTTTGCAGTTTTCCAACTCTAGTGCTCTAAGTTGACATGCCTAGATGTTGACAACTCCTTAGAGGACAGCACTAAGTATTAAGGCAATGGAGGGTTCCTGCTATGAGTATAGGATCTGATGTCAGAGTGTCTGGCTTTGAGTACGAAGTCTGTATCTGCAGTGGTTCCAAGATAGCACTCCTAGGAGCTCAAGGCCCTCAGTGTTTCCAGAAAAGCCATGGACAAGTGTTGAAACAGTATCTCAGCATATAAAACCCTTGCCACACATGCACTGAGATTAGAACTTAGATTACCAGAACCCATGTAAAAAGCCAGGTGCAATAATGTACATCTGGAATCCCAGCACTTCTATGATTAGATGGGAGAAAAAGACAAAAGAATAATTACAACCTCATAGTCTGAACTGCCTGTCACATACAGCAGTGTATAACAAAGAGACACTCACTCAAGCAAGGTGAAGGACTATCTATAGACGGTTGGTCTTGGCTCCTCCTTAGCTTTGATTTTCAACATGATAAAGCCTAAAGTCATCTGAGAAGAGAGCCTCGATTGGCAAGTGGATATGACTGGGGGTAAGTGTATTGATTGGTAATTGATGTAGGACAGCTGAGATCACTATGGACAGTATAGTCCCTAGGCAGATAATCTTGAACTCTAGAAGAAAACTATCTGATTATAAGAATGCCTGCAAGCCAGTTAACAGGCAACATGCTCAGGGCTCCTGATATAGCTCTTTGGCTGCATTTAGAGGCAGTGCTATGTAGAGTAGCAAGCATCACTTAATTCATGCTCCCGTTTGAGTTTCTGCTCTGACTTCTCTCAAATAAGGGCCTATGATCTCATTTACAAGCCAGAAGCCCTTTTCTCCCGATAGTTGCTTGCAATCGGTACAGAAATGCAACTAGAACACTGTCTGATTTCTTCACATCTTCCCTACAATATCCATGCTCACTCATGTACACAGACATATGTTTCACAAATTATGAAAACCTGTAAACATATTAATATTCATTTCAAATAATCTTTGCACTGAGTATTTTGTGGATTTTGTTTTTGCAAGCTGGGTGGATGGGCAGCTATCATTTATATGAGGGCTAGGGAATCCCACCTCCACTCTTCAACTTTAATGTAAAGCACTTGATCCACTGATCCGTTTCATAGTCATGAAAAGCTAAAGACATCAAAATAAATATTTCCAAAATTATATATCAACTTTTACTGCATTTTGTTTTTCGCTAACTTTGTTAAATGCGTTCTATGTGTGCACACCCCTCCTAAAATAAAAGTGTCCTGATATTTCACATGCTGAAGTAAACACATTCTGCAATTTGGGTGTTCTTGGTGAGCTTCATTTTAATGAGTACAGCAATGCAGTTGTGTACACTTTCAACCCATCCATCCTGCAAAATGCAAGTTGAAAAGTATACCTCAGGGCAAGTGTCTGTGATCCCAGCACACTTCTATTGGAAACAAAGTGGAAAGTGGAGATGGTAGATCTTCCAAGACATCACCTATCAACTAGCCTGACCTATGGAGCACTGAACAAAAATAAACCTGTCTTAGGCTGGATGAAAGGTCAGGACCTGAGGTTTCTCCTGATGTCCCTCAGCACGCACCCATACACATGAACAAGTGCATGTGCGTTCACATCATACACACAAACAAAAGGAACAAAACTAACTACAAATCAAAAGTATATAAAAAGTAATTTTAATAATGATTCTTAGGACTATTTATCAAATACTGTTCAATGTAGTCTCTTTTGAAGGCTTCACAGGCTACTGTTCCTTACCATGAATTCCTGGGCAGCTATCCTTATTTTCTACTTCTTAGATTAAATATGGAAGATGAGAAAAAAGAAGGCATTGCTTTAAATACATAGAAACTCTGTACAAGATGAATATTTTATTCATCTAGTATTGATTTTTATTAATATCCTTTGGTAATTTCATAAATTAATACAATTTATATAGTCCCTATCCACCTCCCCTAGCTGCCCCAAACTCTTACAATGGACAATGAATTTACTCACTGGACACCTTGGGTTGAAAGGGGAGTGTGTATATTTAGTATAGTGCATAGATAGTAAAGTGAGTATAGTGAGTCTAGTACATATAATCACTTCATGGAGAATAGGAGTGAATAGCAAAATTGGATTTGTGCAGATAGTTGTTGAATAATGAATTGTGCAACATGAAAAGATAGTTTAGCATGCTAAAGCACTTGCTATACAAGCTTTTCAACATGAGTTTGATTCCCAGAACCCACTTTAAAAAAGCAAATGTGGTGGCATACATCAGCAACCTCATTACTGCTATGGGAGGTAGGAGACAGAGTTAGGAGAATCAGCTTGTTCAGGAACAAGCTAGCCTGAAGTATGCAACATAGTGGCAGAAAGAACAGAGGACACACTGGTTCAGCAAAGTGGGAGGTGAGAACTGACTCATGGAGATCATTCTCTGGTGTCTACACTAATACTATGGCACAAAACATGTTCCAATTATACATACATATACATAAGAACAAATGAATGGTATTTTAAAAACATAATAATATTCCAACTCAGACTTCTGTGATATTATGAGCTATCATGTTGCCAATAAATATGCCAGTGTTTAGTGTAATATCATGTATGAGATTAAAAACCCATGCTCACAATGAAAAATACCTGTGATATCCAGACTTTTGTGACAGTTGGGTTTGTTGTGCTCTAAGTACCCCTTGCTCTAACCCACTTGTCACCAAGAATTGTGTTGAGGAAAATTACACCTCACATGTGAAGAGCCATAAATTCACATTGCATATAATTAAGGGCACTAATAAGAGACTTAGGAAGTTCACATGGCCAGGTGTTTAATGGGCTCAAGGGGAAACAAGTTATATTTGGAAATGAGTACAGGTTGTTCAAATGACAAGCTCAAGTGCAATCTGCATCATGTCACTTCTTGGTTATGATGGGTAGTTAAATGTACAATATCAGTATTTTATTCATCTATTCTCTATTTTATTAAGTATGTTTTGGTAATTTCATGAATTATTACAATGTATATAGATCATATCCACCTCCCCTGGCTGCCTCCAACTCCTATGACAGTGAAGAAAATAACTCTCTGGGCTCCTTGGACATAAAGATTTACAAGGCAGGCAGAGGGCTGGGGAGATAGGTAAATGAGGAAAGCATCTGCTTTTCAAGCATAAAGGCCTGAATTCATTGCCCAAAACTCACATATAAATTCAGCAAGGTAGGCTGTTCCTGAGACCCCAGATATGGTGAGAGAGGAGGTAGCGACCAGGAGATCTCTTACCCTCTCTGACCAGGTAGCCTACTCTATCACATAAAGTTCTACGCTAATGAAAAACCCAGACTTAACCATGGAGCAGAAGACACTTGAGGAGCAACACGTTCAAGGTTGTCTTTTGACTTGCACACACACACACACACACACACACACACACACACACACAGAGAGAGAGAGAGAGAGAGAGAGAGAGAGAGAGAGAGAGAGAGAGAATCAAGTCTTATGTGATTAGTTGTAGTAAGTAACACAAGTGATCAAGAGAGTCTCCATGAACCTAAGTTGGGAAAACTGAACAAAAAGTTATAGGAAAAATCTTCCTTTAGAAAGAAGTATCTGGGAGAGATGGCTCAAAAGTTAAGAGTGCTACCAGCTCTTCCAAAGACCCTGTGTTCAATTCCCAGCAACCACATGGTAGCTTATAACTATCAAAAATGTGATCTGATGCCTTCTTCTGCAGATAAAATATTCATATACAATAAATAAATAAGTAAATCTTAAAAAAAAAAAAAGAAGTGTCCTTGAGGGAAAGAAGAATGCACTGTGGACCATGAGAATGGAGACAGAGGAAGGGAGGAAGAACCTCTCTGCTGTGTTTTGGGAACTGTCATGCAGAATGGCTGTGAGATCACCAGTAAGCATCATGATAAGAACCATCTTTCAGCTTAGACCTAAAATTACCCCTCTCTAACATTCTAAACCTGTGTCTCTACATGTTAAACCCCTGGTCAATAGCATGAACCTATTGAACTTTTAAGTGTAGTGTGAGGTTCTTTCATAAATGGGAGGGTATCGAGATGCCCTGAAAGGAAATTCAGAGACCCAGATCTCTCCTTCCCCCCCCCCATCTCTTGTTTCTTGGTGACAAAGTGAGATTTTTTCTCTTTCATTCACTACTCATGCGATGTGCGGCCTTGCATATACCTGAGGGAACAAGGCAAGTTGCCTACAAAATTTACAACACTGATCCTAACAAATCTTTCCTGATTATAAGATGGTTATCCTAGGCATCTGCACGATCACAGAAACTTGAGTAACACAATATTGAATGAATTATTTTTCCTCTGGGATGGAAGTCTCAATTTCCAAGGTTAGCTTCACATGTCTAGGTAGCCAAAGAAGACTGTGAACAGCTGTGTCACCTCTACCTCCCCATACTGAGGGTCCAGAAAAAATGTCTACCAACAAATGTGGGGATCGCTATGAGCTAACAACCAAATTCATCATGTTTTGTGTACTGCATCATTCCTTACTTATGAATTATTGGGGATTGAAGGCAGAGCTTTCCTGCCAGCTAAGCAACATATCTACAACCAAGCCATACCCCAACACCACAAAAAACTTCAATAACTTCTGTAGGCAAAGCTGGAGAGAAGACTCAACTGTGAAAATAGTTTGTTACTCATCTTCAAAACCTTGTTTCAATTTCCAGCACTCATATTAAGTGGTTTCCAACCACTGGTAATCCCAGCTCCAGAGAACCTATTGTTGTCTTCTGGGTACTATAGGCATCCACATAGGTGGTACACAGAGCATAAACATAAGTTGTCTTGTTACATTTATATTACTGTTAAGTGGTACCATACCAGGGAAACTTTTAAAAATGTTTACTGAGAGCTTGCTTACAGCTTTAGAAGGTTTTACCTTGACCATCATAGCAAGGAACATGGCATCAAGCAGGCGTGGTGCTGGAGTAGTAGCTGAAAGCTTATAATTTGAGAGAACAATCTCAAGGCAGAGAGAAACAACCAACTTGAATGGCACAGTCCTTTAAAAATCACAGCCCACCCCCAGTGACATCCAATAATACCACACTTTCACCAACAAAGCCACACCTCCTAATCCTTCCCAAACAGACCAGCAGTGGGGCCTCAAAGCATATAAGCACATAAGCCAATGGGGTTTATCATTATAACTCAAACCACAGCATTTAATAATATTAAGGAAAAAACTAAATAAAAATTTCCCTACTTTTGAAATTATCAATAAAATTAGGAAGTGATAGGCATCAGACCACAATAGCCTAAAGGAAGCTAAAATATTAATTTTCTGTTCCTTTATAAACCTTTCAACTACTGGTAAAATACACAGCTAAAATTACAGTGAGATCTCAACTTTCCCACAGTTGGTTGACCAAGGATTTCATAAGTGATGACCACTGAAAACCCTTCATTTCCTAAATTTTAATTTCTCCCTTGTATATAAAGGATAGGACATGATCTGTCATTGTTCTAGGGTACCTGAAGATTCCATAAAGATGTTATGAGTCTTAAAAATAAGGAGGTAGTTTTCAGAATGAAGAATCTGATAAAAAAAAAAAGAGGGGCAGGGGTGCTCAGACTGAAGTTACACTAGTCACCAGATTCACAAGACACCAGCTCAGACTGACAGAAAGATAACAGAGATGCTAAGATCCTCCTGCAGCAAACAAACCAGACATCTCATTGATCTGTAGCAGTTTCAGATAGCAGGCACCTGGCCTACTTAGAAATTTCAGTTGTGTTAGCTGTCTCAGCAGAAGACATCTACAGTAGCATGTAGAGCTGAGCTGTCTTCATCTGAGACTCAGGAAACAAATCTGCCTATCAGAATTCAGTGAATGAAACTCCCTTGTATTCCTGAGGCGGGGAGGGGGGAATGAATGGGAGGATACAAAGGATGGGATAACCATTGATATGTAACAAGAATAAATTAATAAAAAATAAAAAATATTTGCATCAAACAATGGAGCAATGATAAAATAAAAGACTTGTTAGACTTTTTTCAAACAAACAAAAAAAAAAAAAAAAGAAAAGAAAAAAAGAAAGAAAAGAAAAGAAAAGAAAGCCCCTTGTATTTTAGGGTCCAGAAAAATGTCTACCACCAAATGTGGGGATCGCTATGAACTAACTACCAAATTCAATCATGCTTTCATGCTTCAGTTTTCTTCTTCCTTTGAAATGCATAGCAGTTATTGTAAGACTGTAAACTCAGAGCTGCTGAGCATCTATTAGAAGCCAGATCCTTTCTATCAAAATGTCCAAACTTTTGGCTTTTCTAAGCCATGTTTTATGAAGAAGAACTACCGTGAGTGACATATTAAGTCCAAGGAGTCCAACTCATAGAATATATGTTTTAAGGGATGCACATATATTTATTCTGTATGATATTATGACATAGTGTGATTTTTCATAACATTACAGAGTCTCACAGACATTCCCATTTTTCTGATGTTGAAACTAAGTATTAGACCATAAAATATAATTGATAGAGTCATAGAAATGAAAATCTTCTTCACTCCACTTCATCCTGGGTCCTTGGTATTATTTAATTTAGATGCACAAGCCATTCCACTTTGTCCCACATTCACTACCCACGTTTGAAATATTCCTTTATACGTCAATGTTCCCTTTAACCCACATCAATTATTTTTGGGAGATCTGCTTTGGACATAGGTTTATTATTCAATGAGCAGCCTTGAGTCTGATCCACTCTTTCACCTGTTAGTTTGAACAGACTCTCCTCTGTATATAACTTAACCTAACCATGACAGGCTCTGGCTCCTATGCAGCTCTCTCTTGAACACATTCACCTGCCCTTCCAGGTTTAGGAGATCTGTTTACGACTCTTGCCCATCCCTACATTTCTCTTAATGCTTCAGAACCATGCATATCAGCAGAAGGAGATTCTGCTTTCCTTTTCCTTTCCAGATGCACATTTACTAAGCTTGTGCAGAGCTAGTTTGACAGAACACTGAGGGTTGTTATTTCAAATGCTGCTTGAACAAGTTCTTTCCATTAGTGTGTAGCCCTAGTCAAGCTGCTCAATCTCTCAAAGACTGGCCTTTCTCCTGAGTGTAAATCTGAGTGAACATTCTCTATTCTGAAAGCTTTTCCTAAAAGATTCCATGAAAGATTCCACTGTGAAGTCTACAGTCAATCCATATTTCCTTGCTCTACTTTATTTTTTAAAAATAATATTTGTTCTAAAATGTTTGTTTATAGGAGTATGTGACTGTATGTGCATGCACACGCATGGGGTGGGTGGATCCACATATCTGTGCACATGCAAAGGCAAGAGGAGTGTGAGCCTTGAATTTTGCAGAGAAGAGAACAATGGGTATTTAAGAGATGTTTGGCTTGTTAGATTGGTTTTGGGATTTAAATACTCCTGTACCCATGATTATGCAGCAATAACTACTAACCACTTGCTACCTTTTTTTGTCCCCTAGCATTATGTATGCTATTATTGTGAGGTCTATGCTACTACAGAGATGTCAGTTGTCACTTAAGAGTCTGGCATTGCAGTCATCATTTCATCATCATCAACACACACACACTATATATATATATATATATATATATATATATATATATATATATGATCATGCTACAGCTTGAACTCAGTGCAGATCTGCATGAGAGCCAGGACAGTCATTGTTCTAGTAT
Organism: Acomys minous; assembly: GCF_964271855.1. NCBI lineage: Eukaryota > Metazoa > Chordata > Mammalia > Rodentia > Muridae > Acomys > Acomys minous. The sequence continues at coordinate 72,969,553 of NC_140483.1, read as the reverse complement.
AGATGTCTGAGGGGCTTGCTAGCCCCCAACCTTAACTGAGGAACCATTGACAACTGATAACACCTGAGAGTCAGTTTCTCTTAAGGGTGTAGTCACTGGTGGGCTAAACATAATCCAGTGGATGGCATCACAACCATGATGACTTGAGCAGCACAAGTTGGAGTCAGTGGGTTATTAACAAAATGAAAGAACAAGAAGTTGGAAGATAAGAGAGGCAAGGCATGTCTCTTGGGGAAATTGGAGGAGGAAAGAAGGTAAGTATGATCAATAATTGTTGCATTAAATTCTGACATCATTATTCAAAATTTTTTGGAAGAATAAAGCATATATAATCTACATATGAAATTACCAGAGATATATTAAAATGAAAAATATATATTTCAAAACTAATAGAAATAGCATACAATAATTGGGCATGAATTTTTCTATTTACCCTTTAAAATAAGTTGAACCTGTAGAAACTCAACAATAAATTATTTAATACACTGCAAATAATGGGTAAAAATCAAAAACATTAACTAAAATTCTAACTAAATAAATTAATTCTGTGGAAAAGCAAACTTCTCAAGCAGTGCCCAATAAGTTTCTATATTCATATAGTGTTAATTGAAAAAAGGAGCTTTTTTCAATGAACTAGTGGTTCTCTCTCTCTCTCTCTCTCTCTCTCTCTCTCTCTCTCTCTCTCCATTTTTGAGAAAGTTCTGTAAAAAAAAAACTCAGATTGATAGTGCTAATTTGCACAATTTTTATAATTACTTCTAATTTTTTTCAATATCAGGGCAAGTTTTTTTTTCCAAAAAATACTCAATCAAGAAATAATGTCTTACAAATATGCATGGCCATTTTGTTGACTATATTTTATTTTCCTTATCGATGTATCATATTAATGTTGTTTCTTAAAACAAGTTATATAAGGAATGGAACATGCCATAGGAAAATAAAGGTCAAAGGATTTAGTAGTGGCTGGAGAGACAGCTGAGAAGACCTGATTTAGTACCTAGTACCAACTTTACAAAGCTTATAACCACATATAATTTAAGCTCCTGGGAATTTATTTCCTCTCTCTGTCTCTGAACACATTTGCACACACACACACATACCCAAAGACATACACAAATTCACATATAAAACAATAAGATGAATCTTTAAAAAGATAAAATGCTTTCTATCAATAATTCTGCCCTTGCAGGTAAAGGTAGATTTGTAGAGAAGCCACCTCAGAGGAGTTGATGGCCACTGTCACACAGTTACCTCTGGAAGCTGAGAGTGGATAGAGAAGCAAAACTAATTTTAGTTGTACCAGGGCTTCTCAGGAATCCATGGTCTTTCAAAAATATTTTCATCACTTATAAAATCTCCTAGACTAAGCTATTTTCACCACATAATGACTCAACGAAATCTATTCCCTTCCATCGAAGGAGAAAATATTATATAGGTAAAAGAGATCTGGATTTTAAAACTTCCATTTTTAGGATAAATAGTCAGCATTTGAGACCAATCAAACAAAATTTAGGTTTATTCTTCTTAATTTTATGGTTTTAACAAAAATAAATCCCCACCTATATCAGATGTAGTTATTTTTACATTAAAATGTTATTCACATGACACTCCTTTAGAAAGTTTAGGCTGCACTGACAATGTGCTAAGTCACTTAAGGAAGTACAAAATATATTAGGGCTCAGAAGTTGGTTACATAAGCACATAAAATTGCAGCTATATTATGTTCCACCACCATGGCCCAGAACAAGTTCAATCACCTTCCTTTTTTTTCTTGTAAGTTTTTTTTAATTGTCTGTATACCTGCATGTATGGACATGTGGGTGAAGATAACCTACAGAAACTGGGAGAGGGTGTTGAATTTCCTGGAGATGGATTGCAAAGTGCTTGTGAGCTAACTGATGTCGGTGACACAAATCAAACTCAGGTCCTCTACAAGAAAAGCAAGCAATCTCTCTTAATTATTTAGCCATATCCACAATCACATCCTCCAACTTTCTGGGATGTAATGTATCAAAGGGGAATGAGAGCATTCATTTGGAGAGTACTCCAAAGAAGTACTCGGTATACGCTAGCCCAACAAAATGCTTGGTTTCTTCTCTTACATTGAACAAACTATGGGCTAAGAGGAAATTAAGTAAACATAATATATACATTCCTCTCACTAAATACAAATGAAAACCCTGGACTCTGTAAATCAAGTAAGCGTACGAAGAGTGTGAGAAATGAGTAGAGCCAAGCTGACCAGAGGAGGACCTTGAGATGTGAGGATGTAGCATGGAAGGGGATGCCTGGCTTTATTTTTTCTGCATCATATACAACAAATTTGGAGCTGAAGAACTGGAATATTCAAAAACCAATATTGCTTGAGAAGCAACAACACCAAAAATAAACAAGAAATCAGAAAATAAAACAAAGACACAAAAATTATACCATTACCATCTCAAGCACAGGGCTGTTTTGCAGAAGAAAGGGGAAATGAAAGGAGACACCTCACAGGTCAGAAGACTTAGAGAAATTTAGTGCTCTGTTAGATCAAATATCACATACTGTTCTCTCTGAATACACAGACCAAATGCAAAATTCGACTCCTACCTCGTGAAGACTGTAAGGTAGCAGTTGTATGTTGAGAACAAAGGTCAAGTACACAGCTAAAGCTTGAAGGCCCACTGCAGTACTAAGTCCTCACCCACAGAGTCCCAGAAACAGCCTCCCAAGGATGGTGCTTCTTATCTGGCTCAGTATAAGTAAGGAATCATGCAATTGAATAGCAATTAGAGTTTAATAGGAGAATTTCAAAATCTCCATAGCATACATGCTTAGCACACAAACACAAACATGTGTAGGGGGAACCATTTCACAAATAGAGATATAGAATCTTTACACAACTTTCAGTAGCATGCAAAAGTAATCCCATACTATTTGGAAACAAAAGGTGCTTCTTCTCAGATATGTTTGTTGATTAAATATTAAATACTTGAAATTCTTTTAAGATAAGTTAACCCATAACAGGATAAACGAGGGAAAATAAAGATATCAATGTAATGAAAATCTTTGATAAAATTCAACACCCACTTGTGAAGAAAGTTCTTAGAGGCTGGGGCTGGAGGTCAGTGTTAGAGTTCTGGCTAAGCATATGCAAAAGTCTGCATTTAGTTTTTCAAAGTGCCCCTGTCCCACCCCTGAAAAACTCTCTCAGAATACTAAAAACAGAAGGTGTTTCACATATAAATAAATAGTATCCATAAAATGCTATGACTAGAGCTAGTCAGATAGCTTTGTGGAGAAAAGATTTTACCTCCTACTCCTGAAGATCTGAGTGTGATCCTTTGAACCCACATGAAGGTGAAAGGAAGTGAATGACTTCATAATATTGTCTACTGACTTCCACATGAGCACCATTGCACACACAAACCAACACATACATCCTGCATACATAATAATAGCAAATAAAACACTTTCAAATTATTGTGGCTGACACTATATTTACTGGTAAGGAAATGATTGTCTTCCACATAAAATGAAAGGGAAGCAAAGATTGTGGAAAATTATTGCCTGAATCATAAGAAAAGACTTTTCAAAAAACCCTTAAGAATTGATAGGTGAGCTGGAGAGTCTAAGAGGAATCTAAAAAGGTTAAAAATTTATATACTTAAAATGATAATATATGGAAATGCAAATTACATATACTTGTAACCATTCTAATAGTTGGCATTTGAATATAAATTAGACTGAATACAGACAAGACTTTGAATTCTGGAAGCTGAAAACTGATCATGAAAAACTAAACTATCTACATACATGAAAAAAAAAAGAATGCCTATAGCACAACACTCTATTCTTTTAGAGAAGCACACATGAGCAACATTGCTTATCAGAATCTCAATCACACATTCTGTTTTACAAAGGTCTTCCCTATGCATATGTTTAAAAAGAAAGAATTATAATAATTTAAATTTTAAAATAAAATGCCAAAACAAAGAAGGGAAGGCATGCAGGGAAGCATCAATTTATCTTCCCTTAGCTCCTTAAGGAAAGTTGTATGTTGTTGTTGGGGTGGCAGATGCATAGATCAATGCAACAGAAAGGGAGCTTGCTAACTGATCTTAGAAAAATGTATTAAAGCAGTTCAGTGGAGAAAAATAACCTTTTGGAACTATTAAATTTTAATAAGTGAACCTAGCAGAAAATATTTAGCACCTAAGACTTGGCAAAGTGCACAAGATCCACAAAGATAAATCAAGCTACATTCAATTCAGAAAGTGTTCCTCCAAAAGCAACTGTCAAACTGAAGAACAATGCTAGGGTCTTATACCCAAATGACCTCCCCAACAGAAGAGCCAAATCCAGTGTAAGAACTAATGCTGAAACCTCAACAGTAAGTAAACAGTCAGTTATTGCTGGGGAAGATACACAAAGTGAATTTCCACTCAAAGGAACTTCAGATGGCAAATCACCATCTGAAAGATGTTCAGCCTCATTAACCAATGGAGAAATGCAAATTGAAATACCGGGAGAGATCAGTACACAGCTTTAGCAATGCAAAAAATGAAGAACAGTAATGCCACCATGTGCTTTCTGGGATGTGGGGAAATCCAATTGCTTTCAAGTCACAGTGAAGGTGGCAACCTGCACAGACATCTGGAACACACTTTGGCTGGTGCCTTAGAAGTGCTAATGCCATCACCATATGGCTTGGCAATATATTCCTTGGTATTTCTTTAAGAGAAAAAATTAAATCATCCATACAAAAAGTTTGGTGTGAATTTTATATCAAGTTCATATCTAGTAGTAATAAACTGTAGCCAATCCAATAATTCTTCAGCAAAGCATAGATAAATGAAGTATGGCCACACTATGTGGAAAGAATGCAAAGGAAATGGACACATGATGAATGTTTTGGTGCACGCCACTTTGAATCTGCAGAGAATTATATTAATTGGTAAAGACCAATCCACTTTGTTTACAGTGTGGCTACATTTACAACATTTGTGATGATGAGATTGTTGAATAAAAATCTTGGAAACTTAAAATAAATAACACGAATCTGAGGCCACATGGATACTGACTATTAACAGGCAAGTGAGAGAACCTGTAGTAAGAGATTTTCTGTATTTTTGCTATTTTATGCCCTTATCTTTATTGGCATGTTTTACAACTTGTAAGCTATTGCCTTCAGGAAATTCTGGAGACAGATGCACAGAATCTCTCTGCACTGTTTGTGTCTATGTGTCTTTATCTAATGCAAGCTTGTGTGTGTGACCGCATATACATGGGTGAACTGCCCATGTGGAGGCGAAAGGAAGGCACTGGATCTCATTCTCTGCCTTATTCCCTTGAAAACAGAGTCTCTCACTGAGCTTGGACCTCACTGTTTCTTCAGCAATGCTAGCAGATAGCAAGCCCCAGTGGTCCTCTTGTCTCTGGCTATCACTCTACCCCTGAAATAGTGGTCTACACAAACATACCTGATTTTTAATGGTCATGTATGTTGCAGATCCAAACTCAAGTGCTTATTCTTCCACAGAGTGTGCTCCTACCCTATAGTCATTGCCTCAGTCGTTTGTTACTTTATGAAAAACTGTATATGAGTCTACAGTTACCTCAAAATTAACAGTGTAAATTAAATGTGTGAATGGTTGAGACATTTACTTCACGCTAGTCCAGCTTCCACCTTCCCCCCAAAAGAAGACATTTGCCCATTGTCCTCAGAGAAAGGCCAATCATCAATAACCAGTCCAATGTGAGAGAAACGCAGAGCCTTCAGACAGTATGCTTAGGCATGCTCTATGTTGTGAATCATCTATTTTACACTTTACAGAAGCCAGTGCCTCAGGCCTAGAGCTCAGTAAAAGGAAGCAGAGGAGGTGGATGCTTAAGTGTTATGGAGACAAGTAAGAAGTTAACACCTTTAAAAAGCTTCCTTCCACTTTCTAAAAGTGACTCTTGCACACAGGAGAGCATTTAAAGGAGGGCTGTTAAGGTGGAGATCAGTTATGAAGTCACTTAATGCAGGAAGTGGTTGAGGAAGATTTCTAGACTGAGCCCAGAGAGGAGAAATGTTAGCAGGTGCACGTACCTGAAGGGCTGTTATTCGAGACAAATAAGAGGCTTATTTCCTGTTACAGATAGATTATTGCCCAAGGAAAGCTTCTAATAGATTATTTCAGGTGGTGTAAGAAGTGATATATTTGTGGGCACTGTGATGGCTCAGTTAAATATGTATTAGAAAAACCTAATTATATAGTCACGTATGTATTAATACACAATTGTCACTTATAGAAAATTTTATGCATTTCTCAAATTTAGTATGCAGCATATTGTAAATGAAGATGTTTTGTTGCTTAAGCAATTTTTATGCGAATGTGTAATGTACTAGGATCCTACACCTACCCACACCCATGCTTTTTCCTCTTCCCCTGTCCCTCTTCCCCTGCAATCAATCTCCCTTGTTTCACATGTACTTCTGTGTTATGACTATATACACACTATGTATGTCGTCTATAAAGTCTAGGAATTTGTTGTCTAGACAGATTTAATTTGACTAATGTGATTCTTTCTAGTTGCTTAATTCTTCTCTGGTGCTGAGACATTTTCCAAGTGTATTTGAATAAAAAGGAGGTATTGAAAATAAAAATAGAAATGAGGGTCAGAGAGAATACTTACTGTGAAACAAAAGGCTTGATTGAGTTGGGAATTTTAGGAACCCCTGTTTAGGAAAAACAGGGAAGATAGTGCATGTCTGTAATCATAATCCCAGCACAGTTATGGTGAAATTAGGGCCTGGGACTGTAGCATCCTTGGAAGACTGAGGGCAAGCAATACTGGTGGGCAACTCAGTGAACAATAAAGAGACCATTTTTCAAACAGGGTAGAAGGCAAAGACTGACTCTTAAGGTTGTCCTCTGACTTCTAACACTTTCACGGGGGCACACATATGCCTATACATATATATGGTGGCACACAGACATTCAAACATATAAACATTTTTATAAATAGGGAATAGACTACAAATGTGAGTATATCTTGGTATGCCTGTGAAGGTTATTTATGAGCATGGCTGTGGACTGTACTGGAGACAAGTGCTGATTATCACATTTCATCAGTAGAAAGCAATAAAATGTGTCAAGGATGCTGGAAAGTTTTGACCATGGTTGGGACTCAGAAAAAAAAAAGAGCTCTCTTAGAACTGTCCCTGACATTTTAGGATTTCATTACCCATAATTCCTTTAGGCTAACTATAAAGAAGGAGGGAACATAAACTCACGGAACAATTGGTGCAGATGTACATAGATAATCACAACAGCATTGTTTCCAGCCCAGGAAAGCAGTGAGCACGCCATAATCTAGGACTTCTCAGAATTGCTGGTCTCTGGTTCCATTGTCTCTTTCTACTCATATCATCCTGAATGAATGTGGGAAATATCAATGTTCACTATCTAACAAGCTCAGTGAATCACAAAATGCTGATGAAAGTCGTCCTGCAGTATTTGGCGTGCAATCAATTCCATCATGACTCTTCCAGATTCCATAAAGAAGGCTGCCACATTGAGGCACTACTAACTCAAAGTCACTGCCTTGACCCTGATACCTAGATTGTGATGATTGCTCTGTGCTTAATGGTGTGTGTCACGCTGTTGGAATTTCCTCTGAATTGAAACATTCCATCATGGAGGGAGTCTCTTTAGTAATCAAGAAGCAACTAAAACCTAACAGTCCTAGGAAGAAAATAAAACAAAAGGCATCAGAAAGTTCATGAAATTTATAAGAATCAGAAGGGATCTATAAAGGGCTATATAAACAAAAGCAGACCAGACCAGGTGCGCTGCCTTTTGGTGATGCCGGGGTGTCCAAATACGCAGCTTTTGTTTGCCATCGCCAACGACAGGTAGGCTTTACAGCAAGTCACCCATCCTTTTATCGGCAACTCCAGTATACTCACTGGTATGTGCAGATTTATTTTGGGAAGAATCATGTTTTGTTTGTCCTTGGTGTCTTATCTGGGACAAGCCATATTATGAAAATCATAAGCTAGCTTATGGAAACATGAGAATATTTTTCAACAACGGCAAGACTATTTGAGGCATCAGAAAATATTACTCAGATCATATATCATAGAAAAACTGGACCCAGTGCATCCTTTAGAATGGGCGGTTGTTCATGGAAATAAACACTTCAGTTTGATTTTCTTAAGGTACTCGTGGCTTAAATTGATAAATACTGTGCTTGTAAAACCAGAACATTAGCTAGTGACAAGATCTTTGAAAGAGAATACAAAGACAACTGCAGGAAATTTTCTTAAATCAAGTCTTGGAATACATCTTTCTTGGAGGTAGCAAATATGGATGGTTTTCTTCTCCCTTGTCCCATGCTGAATAAAGACTACCTGCAAAATTTATACATTGATTGCACTTCTATAATAAAGGTAATATTTATTGAGTGATGGTAATATGTAGGCACCATCCTTAGTTTCCTATTTATAGTCATTAGTTTATTCCTCACAGAAGACCTGGAGGGAATGGTATTTTATGGACAGAACATAAAATCAAACTAATAGGTGTTGGTGCTAAGATTTGTTACCCAAGCATTTAAAAATTGCTGATCCTATATTTTGAAACTATGAGTTAGTATAAGATTATGTTTATTTCTTTTTCATGATATAGAGTAGGAATGTATTTCCTGTATAGTCTCAAAAGAAACACACACAAACATACATAAACATTGATGTACACATACATATATATGCATTCAGAAATACACACATACACACACATACACACACACACACACACACACACACAAACATACTTCAAAGAAACTTTTTTCCTTTGGTAAACTGACAATAATCAGAACTTTTTATATTTTCATTTTCTCAGTTGTCTCATTTTAAAAATGCTACTCAATACATTGTTAAAATGGTGTTGCAACACAACATATTGCAATCAACCAATTACAAATGAACACTTTTTATGAAATTATGTAAGACTAGAAACTGACTCCTTCCTACATAAAAGACAAAGACAACCTTAGCAAGTATCTACTTCATGACACCTTAAAGGAAGTTCAAGTTTGTCATGGATTTTTCTGGGTTGGTATAGAAAGCTAGACAAATCTTCCTCGAGTACCAAGAAGCTGAGAGGGACAGCCAGAGTGCAGGAGCTCCTGTGCAAGCAGAGCGCAGAAGCTGAGCTTCCTGAAGATGGTGCTCTGGGGTGTGAGGAAAGGTGGCTGTTACCAGCAGAACAGTTTCAAGCATGGGCCCGATGGTAAGCCTGTAGAGTATTTACAGGCAAATAAATTAATCTCTTAAAGATAAATTTCCCACCAATTATTTTGGGATTATGTAGCAGGTGTTCCTGCTGCCCTAAATCTTACACCTTCTCCACTTTATGATTTCTGTCACTTTTTCAATAAGTAGTTCATATAAGCCTTGTTATCAAATTCACCTTGTGTGCTCTTGACTGTGGCATTTGAATTGCTTGGAACTGCAATATACAACCACATCTGTTGAGCCAGGTGTCAATCTTTAGCCAGTGAGAAAATCTGCCGGTTTCCTGCCCCTGGGCAGACAAATCCAGAGATTATTCTCTGCCTTTCCCAGAGCCAGTAAAGAATCAAATGCTTCTGTTTTCAATGTCTGTTGGGTTATTGCTAAATTTTTCTCCAATAAATAGCATCTCCCTGATCCAACTTCAGCTTTCCAGGGTCTTTCACAACTTCCAGGATGGTCAGACCACAATTGCTGATGTCAGAGATGTGAAGCACATTCCTTTATCTGTTTGGTCAGGTGCAAATCATTAGAAAGACCAGTTTTATTCCAAGGCAGGGTGACATTGACAGAAGATAAACAGAGGCACCACAAAGCTAAAAAATAATAGGTGTGTTAATCTAAGTAAGGGGCAGTTGAGATTCCAATAGTGATCAATGCTTAAGGCAAGTACTAACCTATCTCCTTGCCTGTATGGTTAGCAACAAATTCATAAGATGTTCTTAGTGACCATCACAAATGATCTCTCAACAACCTCTGACAGCAGAAATTCCAGGGAAATAGAGGTGACATTCAAATTCAAGGTATTACCTTCTATTTCTTCTGAGGGTTATTCAGGAGAACTACCTACTGCTGCTGATTTCCTAAGAAAGGTTTGCAGTTGTGATTTCACTTTTGACTACACCTGCCAAATAGAATGGGAAATATAGAGACACATTTGGAAACATGTCATCCAAGTTATTAAGTGATTATGTGGCATATTTCTAATATTCACATCATAGATACTGAGAGGTATAACAAAGGACTTCTGAATATATTAAGTTAAGAGTAAATGAAATAATTTGCTTATAGTTGCACAAGTCAGTCTCACTCCTCCCATCTCTGATATGGAATTACTTTTGCATGACCTTCTGTGTGGCAGAAGCTTTCAATAATTGCCTTTCAACTTTCAATGAATTCCAAGGTAGAATCTGAGTTTTATTTTAAAATGTCACTGAGGTTCTGGACACTGAGTCTTGGCTCAAGTCAGCATCACCAGACACTGCAGCTGGTCTTCAGTGTCAGACCTGAGGCCATTTCCTCTACATTATCCTAGCTCCTTGTCAGCATTACTGTGTTGGAACAGTCAGTAACTCCTTTTTAGGTGTGATGATTCCAGTTTCTAATTGCATTTGAGAAATGATGATGAGAGACAAGTCTGTGGTCAATTTGGTTCGGTGACAAGTAGATGCTCACTATAAAAAGAGGTCAGGTTTTCCATGCATCTTCTGCATTTTTATTCTCTTCTGTTTATTTTGCACATGGAAATAATGAGAATGGTCACAATTTCCTAACTTTGCAAAGGAACTTCCTAGTAGATTTAGAGTATTATCCCAGTCTATAAAGTGTGTGCATTGGAAGTGTGTGAACCTGAGTGCTATCCCTCAGGCCCCATGTAAAAAACAGCTGTAGCATATAGACTTGTAATCCCAGAATTTAGAGGTCAGAGAACAATGGATTTCTAGGCTTCCTTGGCAAGCTCTAGGCCTGACCAAAGTAAATTCCATCTCAATCTAACAAGGCAGACAGTGTCTGAACACCACCCAAGATCGTTCTCTTTCCTCCACATGATTATATCCAAGTGTGCACATGCACACAGATATATACAGACAAACTTTCATGCACATGGGTAGTTGCCCAAGAAATACAGAATTTTACAAATAGATCTCTTCTGGAAGAGATTAATAAAGAAACCTTCAAAGGCACTAAAATGGCATTTCTGGAGGCAAAAGCTAAAAATCATCACCACCAACACCAGCAGCAGCAGCAGCAGCAGAAACCCTCAAAGCAGAAAAAAAGCAAGCAGCAATCAGGTCCAAGAAGACTCATTAAGGACAAAAAAAGGAAGGTAGAATTCAAGTTATCATGAATATGTTCACAGGAGGTCAAGAATTTTCACTTTGTAAAAGGAATAAAATCTGTAATATCACAACAGCCTCATGATTTTAAAATGTATCCCCAGTGCTGTTGCTATTTTAGGCCTGTATGGAGTTTTGAGGAGGTAGAGTCTGGCTGTTAGAATTTGAAATTACTCCCACCCCTAAGTCCACCAATCTCTCTGCTTCTTGTTCCACTTAAATGTGCAGAGCTTTCTTTAAAAAAATATTTATTTGTATGTGTGCATGTGTGTGTGTGAGTGTGAGTGTGTGTGTGTGTGTGTGTGTGTGTGTGTGTGTGTGTGTGTGTGTGTGCCTGCATAGTTTTATGCATCCTATCGATGTGCAGATGCCCATGGAGAACAGAAGAGGGTAGCAGATCCCTTAGAACTGGAGTAAAAAGCAGTTGTGAGCAGCCTTGTGGGGGGCAGGAATTGATGGTAAGTGGCCATGGGTCCTCTGTAAGAGCAATATGTATTCTTTCTTAACTGCCATGCATTCTCTCCATCCCCTTGAAGGTGTTTTTTTCTCCTTTATTAATTTATTCTTGTTACATCTCAATGGTTATCCCATCCCTTGTATCCTCCCATTCTTCCCTCCCTCCCATTTTCCCCTTATTCCCCTCCCCTATGACTGTTCCTGAGGGGGATTACCTTCCCCTGTATATGTTCATAGTGTTTTTTAAACCATTTAGTGCCAAAGCTTCCCCATGGTTATGAACTGATGGGCTGAAAAATCCTTTCAATCACTTCTATGAATTATTTTGCCATAGTGATAAGAAGAACAACTAATCCCACCATACTCATGCCACATAGACACAACCATGGCTTCAATCTGTATTTTTTTTTTATATAATTCACATAAAAATGAGGTCTCAAAAAACTTCTGTTTTAAAAACTGAGATGCCAGATATACTGCTTATTAACTAGGGAGTATCCTTGCTGAGCTAGAGGGAGAGTAGAGTACAGCAGCTACAAGGGATTTGTCTATTCTCTAAAGGACAGCTTTACCCTCATGCTGACAAGGGCAGCCCTGGTTAAATTCAGAGTCACAAAGTAAAACAAACGAGCAAAACCACAAAAATTACATTATAGTGGGAGGGAGACTCATAATGCATTATATAACACACATATATGAAGTTGTCAAAAATGATTTTTTAAGTTGGCTTTGCTGAAAACATTCGGGCTTTCCAGGGGTTCTTATGATATCCGTAAATGTGAGGGCCCACAGATGTTTCATGGTACTGGAAAATCAAATGATGCCAGCTAGAGGCTTATGTTGACTACGAGAATATGGTGATTCAGTGACGCATAGAGAAGCTACTGTTTGTGAGTCACAGCATGGCATGAAGCCAAACACTGTTCAACGGATTCCAGGTAAAGTCTTTACAAACAGAGAAAACACTTTAGTCCTCAGGGTTTCCAACATGACTGAATTCAAGTATACCAAATCAATACTAACTTTTATTATTTTCTTACATATTCATCAGAAACTGTTACAATGTTTTAGGAGAATTAACTTACACCTGGCACTGAAATTTATACCTGATAGTCTACTGTGTCTAGGCGAGCCATGACTGGATAATCTCATTTAAAACCTTCTGATACTTACACTTGTATTCTATTTCCTTTCGATTGAATGTCTCCATGCCCGCTGCTAACTGCTAAGCTTTCTGAATTATAACATACTCTAACTTAAGCATACACATTAGAATATTCAATACCTGACATCCATAAATAGGAGACAGTGCCATATTTGTCTTTTTGAGTCTGGAATATCTCACTCAGAATGATTATTCCCAGACCCACCCATCTACTTTAAAAATTAGTAATTTCGTTTTTCTTAACAAATGGATAAAATTCTGCTGTGTAAAGTTACAAAATTTACATTATCCATTCACTAGTTGGTTTATATCTATGCTATTTCCATTTCTTCACTACCTTGAATAAAGCAGCTTTGAAAATGAATAAAGAAGTATAAATAAAGTAGGATATAGAGTCTTCTGTATAAACACTCAAGAGAGGTGTAACTGTATTTTTGGCATAGATCTCTTTATTGTTTGTTTTGTTTCATTTTGTTTTGTTTTTTTGAGCAGTGGTGAGCGTCCAAAGGCTACCATATTTTACAGGCTATTGACATTTCTCTTTGTTATCATCTAGAATTGGTGGCTATGTCTTATTGATGAAGGCAACATATACTTGATTCATAGCACATCTTGGAAGCTTACCCCTCCTGTCTAGATTTCATAGTGCTGAAAGGTGATGTGCCTGTTACCAGAGTAAAAAAAAATAATAATCCTTAATCTTACCTGTCTGTGAACCTTGAGAGCTACAAGAGTCAGTTGCTTGCCAAGACAAGCCCACTGGTACAACAGTCGCATGAGCATTTTGATAACACCAACCACTTTCTTATTTGATGTAAAGCCCATTCTGCAAGATAGAACTCATGGCTGGAATAATTAGCAGGGTCAAGATCCATGGCTGAACATGTAATGGGCCCTAAGAGAAAGTATACTACTTTGTTCTGTTAAAGGAACATAAACATAATAGTAAACATACTCTTAAGATTTAATGTTAAATGCACACATTAGTGCATCTTTCAAACCTCAACAAAGAATCTTTGTTTTTCAGTAGATGACAATTAATATAGATGCACAACAGGCAATGTGCAGAGAACAAAAGAGCATTTATGCTCAGTCCTAAATGGGGAGTAATGTCAACTCCCTCCTCCAGCAAAAATCCCATCAAGGATGGGTGTGTGGGCACAAAACCCAATCCATAACTAAGGAACTATTAGCAATTGATGGTTGCCAGGAGCCTTTCAGTTATCTTCAAGTACTTAGTCCCAAACAATCTACCAACTATGCAGTAAATTTCCAACACCCAGCATGCACTTTACCAGCTGTGTCTCCTCCCTAGAGGACATGGGTACTTGCTGCCAAGTCTGATGACTAGAGTTTGATTCATGGAATCCACATGGTAGAAAAAAGAGCACTGAAATACTTGAATTGTCCTCTGACTTCCAGGGTCATGCTAAAAAAATGTGTTTTCCCTCCTTCTCTCACACACAAATAATAAAAAAGAAGAAATTCTGTTCTTAATTCTATTTTTAAGGTGACAAAATGTTCTCTACTTTTTTATTTAATTAATTTATTCAGATTACATCTCAATTGCTATCCCATCCCTTGTATCCTCCCATTCCTCTTTCTTCCCCGCTTTCACCCTATTCTCCTCGTCTATGTTGGAAATTCTTCTAGCAAAAAGTATTTTTGTGATACACTTCAATCCACCTCCTTTATTTTGACTTGATGCTTCTTTCTGTAATTTGTGCTACAGTTAAGCTTGGCAATTATAGTGTATGGATGACAGTGCCTCTGCCATGCACCAAAATAGCCATTTCCTACTGGAACCTTTACATTCACCCAATGTGGCACAAGGAGTGTTTGCAGATACCAGTCATTTTCGAATGTTGAGGCCTGGTTATGACAAGATTATCTGCAGGGATGTGAATATAATCACATTTTTCTGTATATAAGGAAGGCACAGGAATACTTTACTCAGAGATGATAAAGTGACCACTGAAAGCAGATATTGTAGTAATGTGCCCACAGCCCAAGAAATTCTGCCAATCTCCTAATGCAGAAATAGGCAAAGAAAAATTTCCTTAAGGAGCCTCTCCTGGGATGGTATCTTTGTTAACATCTTAATTCTAGCAAAACAGCTAATCGGCTCTTCTGGTATCTAGAATCAGAAATCCATTTTTTCTCTGTCAATGAGTTTGTAATAATTTATAACAGAAATCACATGGTATAATATTCTACTTATATATTTTGAATATCACCCAAAATATGTTTTTACTTATTTGGATAAATCAAACCCACATATAACTAATGAGAAATGACCAAGTACAAAGTATGTGGGGTTAGTTATCTGGATGGGTTGAATAGGACAAAGCCTTTGTGTTTGAAGTGCTCATGTATTAATTGAATGTGGGAATTGTGTGTGTAAAACACTGCACAATTCTTTAAATTCTTGGGCTGAGAGTAAACAGCATAGCATCATATAATGGGATTTTACTTTGGCTGTTAAAAATACGACAACAAGCAAATGTTCTTGGAAATACATTCATACATAGATATATTAAAGATGGTAATCAAATGATAATATTAAAATGATCATGTAACAGACTATGTGACAGGAGACGTTGTTCAGAGTTTCCCTGAGGTTACAGAATTATGGTATTAATTTTAATCTTCATTTTGATTTGATTACCAATGTCATGAAATGTATTAATAAGACCACAAGAAAAGTGTTTTGTGTTAAAAGTTTTCTGGAATCTGTGCCAGGGAAAAATACATGCAAGAAGTAAAAGTGACACAGAGAAGGGATCCATGAAATCCCATGAGGCTGCTATGCCTTCTTCCTGTGGAAGTTGATGAACATAAGACCCACATTCAGATGCCATCAATCAAAGGCAATGTCATGACTTTAATAATGATTTTTCAGATGAAATAAAACTCACTCATCACCGGATTCGGAATGCAAACTCTGATCTCCAATTATTACACTGTGAAAAGAGACGGCCCTTGATCTGAACAAATATGAACATTTTCAAAAAGTAATCCTGGCTTTGGCTTTCCTCCAGGATAAAGTGGAGTAATGAGGGTTAAAGAAAAGCTTTCCAGAGAATAATTGAGGTTCGTTATAATTCTATACACAATGTGAGTAGAACACACTGCTGTCCATCTTCTAAGTAGACTCCTGTCCCACCCAGGTACACAAAAACATATGCAAACAAATTCCAAGTTGCCAAACACACATATGCACCCATATACACTTAAACATGGCACACCTATGTGCATGTACACAAATATACATACATATGTAAAATACATAAATTTGCATACATGCTTATATACATCCACACATATGTCTATGCATGATTGCAAATACAGGACATACACATGCAAGCTTCACATCTATTCCATGCATGCACACATACACATATATGCATGCTCGCGAGCGCGTGCGTGCACACACACACACACACACATGGACCAAAGACCTCCACACCTCTCCTGTGTCAGCCCTGTGGATGGAGACAGACACCAGCAGGGAGAATGTCCTCTATCTGATTATTTGCATGACACTTTGAAATTCTACCTGAGAGCATATCCATTAACTGCTAATAGCTTTAGAAAGTATTTCTTAATTAGAAATCCAAACCAAACTGCAAACACATTGTTTTGTTTTAGCCTTATAAAGCAGATGGATTTTAAACTGATACATCACTAGTCAGGGACTAGCATTAGTATCAATACTGTGAACTTAATTGACTTTTTTAAATGTTTGATTCTGAGTCATCTTGGATTTGGAATGTGGAGCTTGCATGGCAAATGGGGACACCTGCCATGAGAGGAGGTGGCTACTGTTTAGTGCTCACACGCCTGCTTGCTTCTCAGTACCATCTTCCCAACAGTGATTATATTTGGGATTCTTTGTGTTAGTATAGCCAAAGGTTTGTGTGTATGTGTGTGTGTGTGTGTGTGTGTGTGTGTGTGTGTGTGTGTGTGTGTATGTGTGTTTGGTATGTAGTAGTGGGTGTGTTGCTGTGAATGCGGATGCAAGTGTGTGTGTGCAGATAAATAGGCATATGCAAAAGCATGCCTATGAAGGTCAGAGGTCAGCTTTGGGAGTGTTTCTCAGAAGCTCTCTACCTTGTTCCTTGTTTGAGATAGGGCCTCTCAGTGGACCCTGAGGCTCATCCAATTAGATAGGCTGGCTTCCCAGTGAGTTTCTGTGTGGCCTCTCCACTGTTGGGATTAAATTCACACCATAGTATCCAGTTATTTGTCTGTATTTTGAGGGTTGAACCCAAGTCCTCACACATGTGGTATTAATGCTTTGTTGAGTGAGCCATCTCCGCAGCCCCACAGCAGGTTTCATTTTGAGGACATTGGAGCCGCTTTTCCTCCTAGAAAGTCAAAACCCCTACAGTTTACTTAAGAGTAGGTGTGGACCAGAGAGACCCTCTGAAAGTCACAGGGTTTGATATGTGATTGTTGTATGTAGGAAATGTATTGAGTGCTCTGAGCAAGGACATTCCTGGGATCACATGATTCTCATTTGTCTTGCACTTTCAACTTCTCCTCACTATTCCTATACTCAGTAGGACAATGACTAAACCTTCATGTTTTGTGGCAGCCATTGTTAATCCTGAAAAGTTTTAGCATAGACCTGCAAGTAGTCAGCACTTTTAAACAAGGTCTCAGTCCCTCTTCCCTTGTTCTGGAGAAAGGGGGTAGTCATGGAGCTCGAAGTAAATTAGCCAAGGATTCTGGTGTGGGTCGGTGTGTGCAGGAACTGGTCACTGGACTGAAGCAAGGTATCTGTATTCTGGCATTAGAGAATACCAGCTCAATAAAAGACAGGTTTCTTTAACCACAAACACTGGAAGATGTTTTTTAGCTCAGAAGCTGAAGCCATGTACAGCACCAGAGGAACCATGAATCAGAGCAAGTGTGAGTCATATGCACTTTGCTTTCTTCTGAGACACATGTATTTTGGTCCAGATGTTTGGATCACTTGTTTCTTGACTCTTGGTTAAATATCTAGGATTTTGAGTAGTGGGAAAATGCTTATAGTTTTTGACAGGATATGGCAGTGTGAAATAAAGCTCAATTACTAAATTCATCATCCTTCCATCTAATTTTATTATAGTTTGGCCCACAGTCCTCATGTCTGCTGCTATAGCTCTGAGTCTGACACCCTTGTGACTACATAATGAAAACCCTGCACAAGTCTCCCTGGACCTCCAATCTTCCTGTTTTCTTGGCTGCTACTTGAGATAGAAATATGCCTTTAACACATTATCATTTTTAGTCTCATATCTCTCCATGTTGCATTTTCTTTTGTTTTAGGGACTTAGAATCACTCATATGGGGCTACCTTCATCCTAACTCCTTGTCTTTGTCATTTTACTTACTGGATATGAGAACGCCAAAGTTTGATTCACTTGAGTTTCAAGGAGGACAGCTTGTGACACAGAGGGATACAGGGGTGTGTGTGTGTGTGTGTGTGTGTGTGTGTGTGTGTGTGTGTGTGTGTGTGTGTAAAAACCTTCTGTCTTGATGGAACCTGAAATTATAGCCATGTCTCCTGGAGGGGGAGACCTGCTGGCACTCAGAGGAAGGACAGCAGGTTACCAAGAACAGACTTGATACCCTATGAGCATGTACAGTGGGAGGAAATCCCCCTCAGGAACAGTCATAGGGGAGGGGAATAAGGGGAAAATGGGAGGGAGGGAAGAATGGGAGGATACAAGGGATGGGATAACCATTGAGATGTAACAAGAATAAATTAATAAAGAAAGGAAAAAACAAAAGAAATTATAGCCATGTCTCATCTTGTAACTTAGTTTGTTCTTGCTTCAAGGTTGTTTCACATTTTTCCTCCTGTATCTCACTGTGGTTAGTTTTTGGCAATTTTATATTTCCTCTCAGGACTCTAAAACTTTTATCATCTATCATATATATATATATATATATATATAATCTATTATCTTTCTAACCTCGATGTATATATCACCTGTCTATCTTTTATACATCTCTCTTTCCTTCCCCCCCCTCCTTTTTTCTTCTTTTCGGTATTATTTACTTAAAATCTTATATTAACGAAAGGATAATTAATTAATTCAAATGTAAAATAATATTGTCCTAAACTCCATTCTACAAATTGCCATCACCATTTGGAAGAATTAAAGACATATAAGTTCACCTGGCCTCCTCTCCCTAATGCAGGCCTATGCCTTGTTCCCATGCAAACTTAGTGTACAGCTGCACCATTTTCCACAAGTTGCACTTGATTCTTTTCAGTTCTTTGTGTCTTATATTCATTAAATTAGCAATATTACTTTAATGCTTGCATTTTTCACATTATAATAATACTGTAGTAATGGCCTACTATCGAGCTACTCTTTTCTTGTTTTGTGCATTCAATTCAATATACAGTCTGTTTTGCCAGAATTATGAGAGTGCAGCATTAAATTGAAAAGGTAACCAACTCTTGAAGTTAACACGCTTTGAAAATGTCCTGCTGAGCTACTGTCATTTAGGATTTTAACCCTGAACACTAAGTGAAATACTTCAGAGAGATAGATGAAAAGGCTGACTTTTAGATATCAACGTAAGATTCTCTCAAAATACCTGTGTGACTCATGTTTTTATAACCCCAAGTAGAGAAATGTAATTTCAAAATAAAGAACAAATTCCATAAACTACCATCTACTGTCATCAGCAAGTTATTTGCCTCATTGACCCCCTATCTAGTGATATTACTTACTTTTCTCACTGAGACAACACACCTGACAGATGAGAGTAATGACTTGTAAGAGTCGTTCTTGGTGGGGGCATCATGTTGGTGGGAGCGTGAGGATGCTAGTCACAACCCTTCACAGTCAGAAAGAAGGGAAAGGAATGGTGGATCTCAGCCCATTTTCACTTTTTATTCACATTAGGATCCTGTCTCACAGGATTTTTCACTTCCAGGGTGAGTCTGCCCACCTCAATCAATTGGAACGAGAAGCTCTCAAAGCCATTAGAGGTTTCTGTCCTTGGCAATTGTAGATTCTGCCAAGTTGACAATCAGTATTGACTGACACACTGAGCATCTTGCCCTGTGGTTCCCATGGCTATACCTCCACTCTTCTTTCATCTGCCTTTGCTTCTAAGAACAGCAGGTGTCCATGCATTAATAAGACATCAGGGACTCTCACATCCCTAGGCCTCTATTCTACTGCAACCAGTCTTTAAGCTTTCCTAAGTTGAAGGACATAGGCTATTTTCTCTCTTTTCTGAAGCACGTCAGTGAATGTATCTGTATACCTGATACTGAATACTCATCATCATATCTTAGTTGCTGCCTGACTCATAAAAATAGACTTTTGTCTGCCCCTCCCCCACCCCATTAAGATAGTTAATTACTGTGATTCTTGTCTTCCTTAAAAGATGGCAGTTGCCCTGAGCACAGGAATCTTATGTTATCATGGCAGATCGTGTACTCTTTGCATAAAAAATATCTGATGAATAAAATACGGAAAATATTGAAATGGCATTATGTATGGAAAGCACATTATACGTGAAAAAATAACAGTTCTCATAAATACATATTCCTTAAAATGACAGAGCTACAAGTAGTTTGACTCTTGCCTAAGACTAACATTAGGAGTTCTGCTGTAGTTGGTAGCTGAGAGCGAACTTTATATTATTTTGACCAGGGTGGCCCCTATTTCATTTTCTGGCCTTCCTGAATTTGAACTGAAGACTCCACAGAGCTCAAAGCATCATTATTCACTCAGAGGTACCTGCATGCACCTTCTACAGCAGAAATCCATTCACTGTGAAGACATCTATCATGATGGTTCAAGGTAAGCTTTCCCCATTAGGAAAGCATAAGTGAGTTTGCCTGCTACAAATATCTGCAAAGCCACATTAATTTGGAATGTAGCTGGAGGTGGTCAATGTACCTGGTAATATGTTGGCGTTACGTAAGCAATTACTCAGGTACTCACAGTCAGCTCCACATCTAGTCTACAGAACGGCCTCTGCTTATATCTGAGGGGCCAAGTTATTGAAAAGGTCTCTCAGAAATGGCAACCTCAAGAAATTGAAAACTTGACCCTGAAGTAAGAGTGTGCACTTGCTGGCTTCATGACCTGTACAGGTGTGGGTAGTGCCGGCTGGAAGAGAAGGAGCATAGAATTTGGCACTGGGCAGACTTCAGTTTGCATCCTGTATCTGCTGCTAATTGCTCAACATTTCTACATCTAAAAATTAAGCCACACTGGAGAGGTACAGGATAAATTAGAGAACCTTCACACCTGCATTTGTTAAGAACTCATCACCCTCCTATATGTGAATATAACCTGATTTGAGACACATTCAATTTTTTCTTAGAAAATGTAGCTTCTAATTGTACAATATATAGATATGTACCATCGGTTTTTTTGTTTTGGTTTGTTTTGGTTTTTTTGTTCTTATAGTACAAGCAAACAAACTTCTTTTGGAGAGGAAACTTGGGTCTGGTGCATTAAATCTTGAGAGGTCACAGCCCTAGTGGATGAATCTACTACTGTTGTTTCTCTAAATGTACATGGTGCAAACTGCCACCTAAATATTTTATGTTCACAGATCAGTGTCACCATCAGCCTTCAGCAATGAAGCTTTCTTTGTAGTACATAGCTGTTAATGTAGATACTCATAAATGGATATAGTGTGGAGAATAATTGAGGATTAGTGCTCAGGCATAAGTGGAGCATATATATTACCACTCCCCAACCCTCTGTGCCACGGCTCAGAAAATACTATAGGAAAGTAAACTGGGAAGGAGTGGAACACAACTGCATCTTCTCTACATGGCAGGGCCTTTATCCACTCACTACAGCAGGAATTACCTCTACAGGACTGGACCCATCTTCATTTCATAATGCCACATATACACCATCACCTTACACGGAGAAAATGGGCAGTGAATGGGGACAGGGGAGGAGGTGTTATTTCTTTCAGTAGCCACTGACAAGTTGTCCTTGTTCCAGTAAGTAACTCCCAACTCAAAATCATACAACAATCATTAAACTCAATGAGTCACAAAAAGACATCAGTGAAGGATCATGGGAAGGAATTCATTAGGAAGGAAATTGCAGTGGGAGAGAAAAAAAGGGAGAAACTTGATGGGGTGTGAGAATGAACAAAATTCAGTATATGAGTGTATGGAATGCAAAATAATTTTGAAAATCATACAGCTCACTTATTGGGAAGGTTTGGTTATCATTTTAAATATTGGTTTCTGATGATTTCCTCAAGTCACAAACTAAATGTTATATTTGTGGGAGTGATCATTCAGCACTCCACTAAAGTAGTTTGTTTTTTCCAGTGCTGGAACTCAGAAACAAACAAGAAAATATGATGTGGGAAGACATAATAAAGGACCATTAGGTAGAGAATTCTCTGGGTATTTCTACAAAATCTGAGCCTCACCTATCTCGAAAAATGTTTTCTGGATTTTTCTAGTCTGCATGGCATTGCTTTGTCCATAACCACATCCTCCAACTCCAGAAAAGCAGAAAAGCAACACTGGGCTGTGCCCTCTTCTTTCCCCTCCCTCTTCCAATTAAAAACAATCTATTGTGTTTTAAATGTGAAAAGTCCGTGCAAGCTTCTATTCATGAGTCACCAGCTCATGATCTTGGTTGGGAGTTAGAATCTTGCTGGAGGAAGTGGGTGACTGGAGCTGGGTTTTCAGCCTCCATAGTATGGCCCCATTTTAAGTTCCCCAACATGATGAACTGAGTCCCCTGGGAAAGTCAGCCAAAGTAAATTATTTCTCTTCAAATCTCTTTCTTTGGGCATTTTATCCTAGAAAGCTATAAGTAAATCACAAACTTTCAGTTATATTGGGCCTTACACATAACCTACTCATCTCCTGTCTGAAGAGCAACCTTACTTCCTCTTCCCCATATTCTTGATTACCTTAATTAGTTTTCACAATTTTGGTGATATTATTTTTCTGCCTTCTACAAACACAAAATGCCTAATACAGTAGATTCAATAATTAAATAATGACATTTATAGCTTGGAGGTGGAAACATTTAATCTTAGTATTCTGGAGGTAGAGGCAGGTGAATCTCTGATTTCAATGCCATCCTGGTTTACAGACACTTCCATGATATCCAGGGCCATACAGTGAAAGCCTATCTCAAACAAGCAAGCAAGCAAACAAAAAACCAAAGAGGAAACAGTAGAAAACGAATAGTAAGTACTTATTTAAGAGTGACTATACAAATGAATGTCTGCCTGGATAAAACAGTAAACTGTAAAGGAATTAATGAGTGAATACAAATGTTGTAGAAACCACTATGCTGTGTGCATGCATCTAAAATGCCCTCTGTTGATCTAGGAAAAGAGGGTGGATGTAAACCCGGGCATTCCTAAGACTATTTGCATTATTGTAAGATGAAGGCACAGATCTTCTTTTTGTTGCCATTGGTTTTTTTTCTCTCTCTCTCGATCTCCACCATTCCTCTTCTCTGCCTCCTTCCTTCCCTCCTCCTCTTTTTCTTTTCTCCTTCCTTCTTTCTTTCTTACTAAAGCTAGGCTTTAATGTATCTCAGGTTTGCCTTAAGATCACTGTGAAGTTAAGCATGTCTTTGAACTCCTGTTCTTTTTATCTTTATCTCCTACAGATAAGGAGTACAGCACGCATTCCACCACCATCATTGGCTTATGCAGGGCTGGGCACATAACCCAGAATACTTTATATTCAAGGCAAACATTCTAACAACAGAGCTACAGAGCAGAGCAGGCATTTTAGATGTTTCGATGTGTCACCCAATAATGCCCAGGCTTGAACTCACTATGTAGCCAAGAATGACCTTTAGCTTCTATTCCCTCAGTTCTGGAATTTTCTAGATTTGTAGAGCACACAAAGTTCTAGGAAATTCTTTAGAAAGAAGAGCGGTTCCTCACTGGAGATCCTTCAACACATTTACATTGAAGTTAGGATGGAGCCGTGCAGTCAAACACCTCTGAATTACCTGAGCTGCACATTTCAACTTGACCCAGGAGCTGAAGGACTCAGTCAGGCTGGTTGAGGCCTTGTCTGAATGGTCCCCATAATACCTTTGGTTTTAACAAACTCTCTAAGTTTTCTTCTTCTATGGAGATCTGGGGCACTTTCTTCTCCATAAGTTCCCCTGAAAATCATATGATTTTTTTCTATTAAGAAGGCTGCTGTTAGAAACCTGGAAAATCAAGAGTTGGATGACATGGTTTTATCATTCCAATTTCCTGACCATGAGAACTGATGAATGCTTTAAGTATTTTTTTTCCCCTCTTCATTGAATTTTCACCCAAAATGTGCAGTGTTTTTCGGTAAATCAGAGAAGTTTCTATCACTTCCTGCAATTTTTTTCTGTTTATGTGTCTGTATGTTTGTGTATCTGAATCATTCAAAATTAAAATTTATCATTGGATAATATGTCATCTTCTGGGTTTATATGTAAGGTAATTGGTACTTGTTATTTTACATTTCTTCAATGTGTTTCTAAAATAACCCTGAATGTTTTCTTTCTAGAACAGAAACACACAAAGCTGCCCTCTCACTTCCCTCTGCAAGCAGAGTGTGGAAATGGCAGGTCTCTTCTTGACTTGGTATTAATTTACCCCTTCACTGAAAGCTAGTCCACTTCAGACAACAGTCCTGACTGAAGGGACTATGAAGCCTCTAGAGTAGGAGTCACTCAGCAAACCATTCATGCCATTTTAACAGCTTCCCTCAGCAGAGGAGATAAACAGAGCTGATCAAAGATACAGTTAAGATGACTATTGTAGTCTGAGTATGAAACGTCCCGCAGAGGCTACATGTTTGAACATTGGTCACCAGGTAAGGGTACTGCTTGGGAAGGTTCTGTACCCTCAGGAAGATGAGATTTCAATTAGAGTAAGTGAGTGAAAGGTTGGACTTCAGGGTTTTTTGCTCACTCCTACCTCCTCTTCTCTCCATGCTTACCTACCTTTTATTGGACCTGACACCACACTAAGTATTTATGCGTATTATGCCATTTAATCTGCAAATCACTGAAAGACATAAGCTGTCATAAACTGTATTTTTCCCACTTGAGGAAAGAGAGACTCAGAAAAACCAATAGAATTTTGAGATTGTAATCAATGAGGCATCAGCTGCAATGTAAACTTGAGTGTGCCTGTGATTGTAGGGCCTGTGTCACCTATCAAGGTCTTTCCCTTGACTAAAGAGACTTTTTGTCCTGATGTTGATAGCCTCACTGGCTGTACCTAACATACAAGTGTACCGTTGCAAACATGTATATACCACAACACACACACACACACACACACACACACACACACACACACACACAAGAACTCTAAGAGATTATAATGTGAAGTACAACTTTAAGAAGGAGATTTGAGTCCAGAGAAGAAGCCAGTGAGGGTGGAGCATGCTTCATGAAGGGGAGGGACATGAGGAAAGCAGGTTCACATTTTACAGGGCTCACTCTGTCACAAGTTGCGAGGTGCAAGGGGAAGTAAGAGTGAGTGCTTCCACAAGCCTCCTGATCTCCAGACTCTCATGAGAGCCAGGGGATTATTAATAATTACTGAGTGGAAACTTTGAAATGGAAATCTATAAAATGCTAAAATTTCTGCACTGTAAAAATGCTTGCATTCATTTCCATTTCCTGTCTGCTATGAATACCAAGACCTTTGCTCAAGAGAGAATAAAATCAATGTCTAAGTTGCCTCTGATTCCTTCCTTGCTGGTGCAATGTCTTGGTAATTCTTGTATTAGTACTGTCATATCTGTAGCCTTGATGCCTGTTTACATATGGTAGTTTCAGGTTAGTTCTATCAACAATTTGTAATGGATATTGCTGTTTTAAAAAGATGTTTTTAGTTTGATTTATGTGTATGTGTTTTTCTATGCTTGTGCCTGAGACTGTGTATATGGTCTTGTCTAAGTGTATGCACACATATTGTGTGCATGTGCCTCAAAAAGGCTAGAAAAATGTGTTGATCCCTTGTAACAGGAGTTCAGGGTGTTTTCAAACTGCCTGATGTGGGTGCATGGAACTGAACTCCAGTTGTAACAATGAAGCAGAAAGTGCTCTTGACTACAAAGCTATCTCTCCAGGCTGCATTTTTTTAAATCTATTAATGAGTATTTGTGGTAAAGTACCCCCAATGGACTACCCCAGTGACTTCCATCAGCATTCCCTCATGGTTCTGACTTTCTGATTGTGCTTTGCTGACAAGGATGAGTGCAGGGCATCTCTGTCACCAATCTAGGCTCAGACATATGTGTAGCATTAAGCCAATCCCCATGACATCTGTATCAATCTGGGTTTTATTTCTATTGAATAGAATTATTAAAATTTATGTTTTTCTGTTTTTGGATGTTTCATTACTCTCCATTTAAAATTGGATAAGTTTTGTCTTTTATGACAGTATTAGTGTAGAATAGATAGAGACGATGAAAGGCTTAGAGAAAAAGAGATTGTTCATTCTAGACTGCTTGAGAAGTTTTGTTCTACTTCTTGTAACAAGGGAAAAACTGAAGATAGAGTCTGTAATGATGGTATCACAAATGTCTAGGGTTATCTAAGTGCTGACAAGTGTGTGTCTAGCAGAGAAATTTTTGTATTTACTCCACTTTTACCCAGTATAGGGTGCTGATCACAGCTAGTTAGAGTTAAGGGGTGGTCTAAGAGAGTGCATGCTGAAGGTTTTGTCTTGAATCCATCAAGCTCTGAGTCAGTACTCTCTAATAGTTTGTGGTTTCTTATCTTTAAGTGACATTTAGAAATAACATTAGATGTAACTTCTTGAGCAGCAGTAGAAAGTTCATTAAAGTGTCCTGTCAACATTTCTTACTTTGTAAAGATCAACGTCAAATGTTATCTTAAAGGCCATAATCCATTTCAGGCAATGTTAGGCATGTTCACATCAATGAATTGCTGATTAGTTGGCAACACCCTGGAGGCATGCTTGCTGTTGGCATGCTCCACTGGAAATAAGCAGTAGAGTCAAGAGTACCTGGGGGTGATGATTGATCTGAGTTGTCAAATAAGAACCTTGCCCCTTCGTGGGTCTAGGAGAGTGCTTATTGGAAAGATTAACTGAGGTGGGAGGACGGTCCCAGAGAGTGAGTAGCTCTTTCGCATGGCAACACAGATAGGAGGATGTCTGAGGGAGAAGCATCTGCAGGAGAGTGCATTGCTGTCACTGTTGCTGCCCTTCCTTCGTGACATAAGAACCCAGCCTTTTTAGCCTCCCAACATCAACTGAATATGGAGTCTCCAGGAATATTCCTGGTCTTCACCACCAGACTAAGATATCAAGTCTCTTCTACTAGGCAGCTAGTGGGTTATAAGTTCCTTTAGCATGAAGACAGCAATTGTTAGACTGCCTAGAATGTGTAATCTAGTTAGTTTCACTGCATTTCTTGGTGTTTCTGTCTCTGTCTGTGTGTGTATTCACACGCATGCATGTGTGCACTCATGCATGTGCATGTATTCATTCATTCATTCTATTGGTTCACTTCTTTAACAGAACCCCGAGAAATTAAACGTGTATGTGGAAAGAACTGAAAACCCCTTATCTGGGCTCTAGACAACTACCAGAAAGAGATCGTTGCCTTAGATTGTTAGCTACAGGAAAAGAGGAACTTTAGATCACTGTTGACATCTGAGGGAATTATTTTCTTTCATTTCTGAGAGCTCTGTGTGTGTTTGAGAAGAGATGGAGAGCAAGTTCTGTTTTTTAATGGAACCCATACCATAGCAGGTGTCTATATGAGCTGCAACAAAAAAGGGAACACTTTGTTACAGACCGTTCTATCAGATACTAACCACCTCACCACTTATAACACTAGTTTACATGGATGGTTGGTTGTGCTGTTAGGTTTTAGCATGCATGTTTAACAAAAGAATTCTCCACATGTCCTAAAGTAGGCTCCAAAGTCCATATGTGCGTATTATATTCAGAGCTAGCAGATTTTGTAGAGAACTTGTGTGTGCGTGCACTGGTCCTTAAAGTGTGTCTCAGCCCTTTCAGGTACCCTGCCTAGCATATGAGAATGGTAAACAATGCTGTAAGAAATTAAATTCAATCAGAAGGATTAGTAGAGCGCAGTGCAAGATCCTGGAATCAACTTAGCTCTCAGGGAGCCAGTGGCCTGGCAGCAAAGAAAAATTACAAAGTCAACTCAGGAGCACAGTGGGAAGAGAAAAATACCCCAGAGGATTTGAATTCTGGGGAGCACTGGGTAAAGAACTAACAATTCTTCTTACTTCTTTATTTTTATTATTTTTGGCAGTACTAAAGATTGAAACATATGGCTCAGGAATCCAAGTGCTCTACTAGGAAGCTGTGCCCCTAGAATTTATGGGTTTTGTTTGTTTGTGTGTGTGTGTGTGTGTGTGTGTGTGTGTGTGTGTGTGTGTGTGTTTATATACCTGTTTTTGCCTGTATGCTTGCCTGTGTGTGTGTCTGGCACATTTGTGCAAATGTCACTGGAGGCTAGTAGAGAACATCAGACCCCTTGTAACTGGAGTTATGTATTGATAGCTGTGAACCACCCAACATGGACGTATGGAGCAAAATTCTCATCCTCTTAAATACCAGCAAGTTCTCTTAACCACGTAGCCAGATCTCCAGCGCCAGCATTTAACTTAGAGGATCACAGTTCCAAGTGGTGGGAGTACATGAGCAGTGCCATGTGGAGCATGGCAGCAGGTAGGCAGGCAAAACGCTGGAGCAGTAGAAGAGATGTTACCTCGGATTCACAGGTAAGAAAGAGAGGCTGGAAGAGATGGAGGGAGCAGGGAGATGGGGAAAAACCTGGGAATTGTGTGGGCTTTTAAAATCTCTAACAAGGCCCCTGGCTTATTCCTTCTCAAAAAGTTCCCTCAGCTTCAGGTCAAGCATTCAAACATATGAGCATATAGGGGGCATTTTCATTCAAACCACCACACCACATATAATTTGGATCTTCCCACCTTACTTAATTCAGTCTAGAAATCCCTTAAAGATATTTCCAAAGGTATCTTTCTTAGGTGATTCTATAACCCATCAAGTTTTCAGTTAATCTCAGTCACTACTTGTGGAGCTCCTACATCCTTCAGGTCCCTCCATCTTCACACACTTCCACAAGACTCCCTGAGTTCTGCCTAAACTTTGGCTGTGAGGCTCAGCATCTGCTTTGATCCCCTGATGGGTGATGTCGTTTAGAGGACATCTATGGTCCTGATCCTTCTCTTCAACAGCTCCCAGTATCTGTTCTATTTGCCCTTCAGAATGTGAATTTAGCATCCTTCCTAGGGTCCTTCTTGTTACTTAGCTTCTTTAGTGCGTGGATTATAGTATGTTTATCCTGTGTTATATGGCTAATATTCACTTATAAGTGAGAATATACCATGTGTGTCTTTCTGGGTCTGGCTTACTTTACTCCAGATGATGTTTTCTAGTTCCATCCATTTGCCTACAATTTTTATGATGTGCTTGTTTTTAATAGCTGAGTTAAGTAGGAGCCAACAAATCTGGACCCTGGGGAAATGAGGGTCTGCAGAAACTCATGCTCTAACCAAGGACTATGCATGGAGAGGACCTAGATACCTGTGTTCAGATATAGATGACAGGCATCTCAGTCTCCATGTGGGTCTCCTAATATTGGGAGCAGGTGCTGTCTCTGATATGAGCTCTGTGCTCTCTTATTGATCACTCCTGCTGGGAGGGTGACCTTGTCAGGCCACAGAGGAACAGTATGCAGGCAGTCTTGATGAGACTTGATAGTCTGGGCTCAAGTGGTAGGGAGCAGATCTCCCCCTTTCTGAGGATTAGAGAAGTGGGAAATGAAGAAGGGAGGGTAAGAGGGGGGAGATGAGAGAAAGGACTACAATTGGGAAGTAAAGTGAATAAATTGAAAAAAAAAGTTAAAATAAAAAAAAATCAATCACCACATCTGTTAAATGAGAATTTTAGCTTCAACAGTCGCACTAAAAACCATAAGCCCCATGAGCTGGCTTTTTCCATTTTTGTCTTCATGACCTGAAGCAAACAACTTTGTCTCTCTGTGCCCCTGTTTCCTTCCTGTAACCTGGAAACCAACATGCGCTTCAATATTGTTACTTGGAGGGTTAGTGTGCTAAAAGAGCTATAGGTAACTACAAATGGCTTAAGCATCTTCTAAGTGTCCCAGACATGACAGTTCATCATTGCCCTTCTTCTTTGTTTTGCTATGCTTTCATGTTAAAAGTAGCCAGTTCTTAGGGCATGTTAGATGCTGAGGACAGTGAATTTAAGCAAGCAGGTCAGCAAAGATCAGGTTAAGGTTTGTTGAAATTTTATTATTAAATAAATTTCATATGAATGGAGATATTGACATGTATTCCAATATTCATCTAATTTTCAAAAGATACTTTAGTCTCCATTTTGCTACTCACCTGAACCTCAGAGTGCTTTTTCTTCCTTCATATAAGGCATAGATTACTCAGAAAATGTCAAGACACCCCAGTGGACCTTTTAATATTAAAACATTCCTTTACATTTATCTCTAGGTTGGCCTTCAGGTGTTAAGACCCACTTGTCTCAATCCTTGTAAAAAAAAATGTGCCCTCTCCTGTAACCTAATCTGACAGAAACACGATTAGTTAATTGCTGTAGGCACATAATATTTGAATAGAAAAATGGATCTTTCAGATGTATTTCTTATTGTACAGTGGAGATGATCAAGCTTCAATGCTTTCTCAGTAGGTGGCAGCTCTTTCAGGTGGATAGTCAGAGTTGTGCAAATTCTAGATTATAAGATGTCCTTTTATTTCCTTTCTTCTTTTATCAAGGGGGTAGTGTTAGTGATTCAGGAGAGGACAAAGGGATGAGCTGTGAATAATTTCTTATTAAAATCCCTCCTTTTTATACTAAAATTGTTGAGATTGCTTACAACCTGCATATTTCACCACTGGCAAAATGGTGACAACTTAAAGTGTTCATTTGTTTCTGTCCTTGTCTTTTGTATTCTGCAAGGATGTTGCCTTTGGGGGTTTTTTCTCACCCAGCTCAGTTTCCATGACCCCATTCCAACCTGTCATGAGTGTAAAAAGAACACACTGCTCCTCTAGAATAAGACAGCCCCCGTTCTCTGAGAGGACATACAGGGTAATGAGATGCTAAAAGCCTTCCTCTCTTCTTCTTTGACTAGGTCAAGGGTCAAGTTTGGAAATGAGAAGTAATATAGAGGTGTTTATCCTACATAATTCCAGAGATGCACACATTTATACAATAATGTTGTGCACTTTCAGGGGATTCTTGGCATCACTTAAATGGAGAAGAGAAATATTTTATAGTCCTACTGAATCTCTTGAAATTACTTTGTGTCTAAGATTGTTTGTAACCATCAACAAGTGATTTCTGATATAACCACTCACATGACGTGTCTGATATGGTTTCCCACAAACTTGTATTCCCAATGCAATGGGGCAGGGATTGAGGTAGAGTGATCATTGGATTTCTGATCGCCTTCATAGATGAAAAATATGAGCTGTAATTTAAGCAAAAGACCCTGCCTCAAAGGAATGAATCAAAATGTGATAGCAGAGGACATCTGATGTCTTCCTCTTGTCTCTTTGTACACGTGTGTGCATGTACACACACACATGTTTACAAAAGGGTACTACTCTGCTCTGAGATAGAAGTGTTTTGTCTTTGTAGAAGATCTACCTAGTATTTATGAATGTGGGTATGATTACTCTAACTACTAAAAATACCAATTACACTATTCAATCAATAACGTTATAGGAGGGCTAAATATCATTGACAAGCTTGAGAACCAGTATGTGGACAGTGTGGGAGTGGGCTTCTACCAATTTTGTTTTATTTCATGCCTTTCTTGGGATTCATACTTTTCTTTGTCTGGGATTTGGAACAGCCATGTAAACCAACCTTTGGGATTTGTGAGGGAGTTGCAAGATTATGTTAATGGGTTGGGAAGACATAAATATAGGCACTACCATATCTGTGTTGAATTAAAAGGATAAAGTGTGGTGGACTCCAGCATTCATCTTGCCCTCCTTCTTCACATCCAATGCAAAGGGACCAGCTGGCTCCTGCTCCTGCTCCTGCTCCTGTTTCTGCCATTACTTCCAGGTACATCCTGGAGCCACAAGCCAAAATTCAGCTTATTTTCTCCCTTACATTGCTATTGTGAGATATTTTTCTTTTAAAAGTTATTAATTTTGTTTGTTTGTTTTTATGTTTATGAGTGGTGTTTTTGCATTCATATATGCATTGCACCATGTTTGTGCCTGGTGCCTTTGGAGATCAGAAAAGGGCATCATATCCCCTGGAACTGGAGTTGCCAATGGTTGTGCACATCCCTGTGGATTATCTGAAAGAACAGCAAGTTCTCTTTGCTGAGGCATCTCTCCAATCCTTTTTGTCAGGTATTCTTTTATAGCAGGAAGATAAATAGCTAATTCACTTCATAAGCATATAATGCCAGTAAGTACTGTCCCAACATAAGACTACAAAGAAAGGCTACTATTGATAGTATTTGCTCACAGAATGCGCTTTATCAAAGAGGATTAGGAGATAAGATGAATATAAATAGTACATCACTTTTTACTCCAACACTATTGACTAGCCTGTCTTAATGGGCAAAAAATGTTTAAAGAAATATACATTAAAAGAGAAGTCAGAAGACAAAGGGACTCTGAACCTTCTAGCTTGAAAAAAAAATGCCTCATTCAAAGCATTTATATGTTGCCTTTCCAAAACTAAATTTTAGTTTAGAACTACTACTCAAAAATATTTGTGGATTAAATGAAATTTCTTCTAATCGACCAGGAATGTCATTCAGAATCTGTTGACAGCTCAGGCACAAGCTGGGGTGCAGAACATTTTCACTGGTCAACAAGGAATCATTGCCAACACTAAATTTCAAACCAACTGCTTAACAGTTCTTTCTAGGCTCCCTAAACTTCTTCATCCACGGAGTAGAACTAAGCAAGTAAATCATATCATATTGATGCATTTTTATCTTGAAAGACCATACTGACATAAAATATTTGAGGTCTCTATGTGTCTGTGCACGGGACTTCCCATTCTTTTGTGCATGTTTGTGTGTAAAAGTTCACATATGTGGGTGTGCATGTATATGATTATGCATGTGGAGGCCTGAGGACATCTGCTGTTGTTGTCAGACACCAGGAAGTTTGGGTGTTTTATTGGACTTTCCTAAACTTTTAATGAAAAGAAAAATAGATATGAATAAGAGATGACATCATTTAGGGGATTAAAGATGTAACTATGTATTATTCAGGCTTTGGGATTTGTTTATTTACTGTTTATGTTTGTGGGCATTTTGTATGCATGTGTGTCTGGTATGTATTTGTGTCTGTGCACCATATGTATGCAGTGCCTGCAGAGGACACAAGAGGTCATCAGATTTTCTGGAAGTGGAGTTATGATCCTTGTAAGACTTCCGGTGTGTTTTGGGAATTGAACTTGTGTCCTCTACAAGAACAGCTAGTGCTCTTATCTGCTGAACTATCTCTTTAGGCCCAGGTTAAATCTAGCCTGTGAAGATAATTTATGTTAACAGAAGTAAAGTCCACATTGCCTTCAATTTAGGAAAAGCATCACATGCATTTATTCAGGTAACCTTGATAAGAGTAGAGGTTCATATATACCAATGGAAAATCTGTTATATGAAACTGTGAGGTTTAAAAAAGAAAGCTATTGCCTGGTAGGCAGTGCAGCTTTCATGATGCTAGTTTGATTAACTTTTTTCCTTCAGCATTACTTTGATGTGTGTGTGTGTGTCTGTCTGTCTGTGTGTGTGTGTGTATGTATGTATGATTCTGTGCATATGAGTATATTTACTTGTACATGTACATGTGTGAAGATGTGAGTTTATGTGTAGTGGTATTCAAGTATGTATGTATGTATATATACAATTGGGGCCAGAAGTCAACCTTAGGTATCACTACTTAAGCAACATTTACTTTTTAATGTTTTTTTTTTGTTTTTATTTTGAAGCAAGATCTCTCACTGGCCTGGAACTTGCCAACCAGGCTGAGCTGGCTGTTCACAAAACTCCAGGAATCCAATTAGTTCCATCTTCTAAGAGCTTTAGTTACAGGCATGTTTTGCTATGTTCTGTTTTTCTTTTCTTTTCTTTCTTTTTTTTTTCTTTCTTTCTTTTTTTTTTTTTTTTCTTGTGCAGATTCTGGACATTGCACACAAGTAAGTTTTTGCCTGCCTGTTTTTTGAGTTGTTTTTTTTTTTTTTTGGTCATCTGAGCTCAGCTCATTGTATCTTCTCTGTGACTGCCACGTTGTGTCCTCTGCATGTTGATAAAAAGCAATCAGGATGCATTATCTTCTACACATCTTATTACATACCTGTGACTTGGACAAACGGAATATAAATAAAATGAGAGAGCATGTTCCTGAGAATAAAGTATATAACACTAAGACAACCAAGAAACAAGATTGCAGTAGGCATGGCAGCTGACTATTCCTAAACATTTGTAGAAGAGTCATGATGACGTGGCAGGTGGCTCATTTGGAGATGAGGAATGGCATCTGGTGGTCCTTTATGTATTCTTGGGCACTCTGGGGGAAGGGTGTCTTACTAATAAAATATATTGTAAGGGAAATTATCTCAGAGGTCATATTTTTACACATAAAGCGTTGTGTAAAGTGGAATGAGTAAGCACCTACAATGCTGTGAAAGTAAAGATGTACATTAGGGATGTTCAGCTCTGCTCTGCTACTTGACATCAAAGACTTTATCCAGCCATGTCGTTTCCGATATTTAAATCTGCCTTTTGTTTAAGTGCAGACATCTAGTAGAGGAAAAGAAAATCTTCTATTAACATTTAAATGATGAATTAAAGACTTTGCTTAAGATTTAATTTATTTCACAATTGAAGTTGAAGGTGAGTAGATTAGCAATCAATGCCAAGGCCCTTATCTATCTGATCTTTTAGCTGCTAAGTGAGGTAGGAAATAGCATCTTAAAAGATCAAGTACATGGCCTTTCTGGACACAAATAGCTGCCTACCTCAAAATCCAATACCAGTTTGCCATCTTTAACTTTTACCTAGAATTTTCTTAGCTCAGAATTTTTCACGTGTACTAGAGAATTCTATGAAGAGTTAGGAGTGGATTATTTCATTGCAGCATACTTCTGTTGTCACATGGCAATGAGTGGACTCCTTCCAGTACCACTATGATGTGGAGCTTTAGGAAGAGGTTAAAAGCTCAGCCACACAAAGCCCAGAAAACCTGGAGGTGGTTTAACATTGGCCATCACATTTCTGAGCCTAGATATACCCTGAGTCCCCATCACATGGAGCCCACAGTTTTCTATGTTGTCTCTTACTTCTCCAGAAGCTTGAGAGGAGAGAACAGGGTGTCAATCACTTTTATAAATAACAACTCCAACACCCACCTTAAAATATGCCCTTTGAGCTCCTCAAAATTATTCTTCATGTAATTTATTAGTCAAAGTCACAGACAAGTGACCATCATTATTGTTATCACACTCCCTGGAATGATGACAACTGTGTCAGTGCCAATAAATGAAAAAAATACAACAACATTATTCCTTCAATTTGCAACCCTAAGCCTCTTTCTATCAAGCTAGATGCTGGAAGCATCCTTTGATTTTCACCTAATATAGGATAATGAAAAAATATATGAGCTACATTTTCATTCTTTGGCCATGTAAATATTAAGGTGAGATAACGACTGTGTGGTGGTATCATCTGGACTGTAAGATGTTGCCCTCAAGATATTCCTGTGCTAGGTACTCAGTAGCTAAAAGGAACAAGTCTCTGATTGTGACAACCAAAAGTGTTTCCATAAATGATGGAGTTTTAGCTTATTGAGAAGTTTCCATGTTGTATTCTATAGCAGCTTGAATAGTTATCAATATGCTACACAGTTCCCTTTTGTTCATCACCTCACCAGCATTTGCTATTTATGTTTTTGATAACAGATAGTCAGACTAGAAGGAGACAGAATCTCAATGCAATTTTGATTTGCATTTCTTTGATGGCTGGTGCAGTTTACCACTTTATTTTCACATGTTTATTCCCCTTTTGAGACATGTGTGTTATTTTGCCTAGCTATTGATTGGGTTGTTTTGCCTTCTCTATGACCAAGCAGTACAGCAACTGGATAGTCAGTAGTCAATCTGTGACAGGGATATTTGCAGAACAATATTGATTGTAACACTATTCATCATAGGTAAATTATGGAACTTATATCATTATACAAAATGGAAAAAGTGAAAAAATGTGATATATTAATAGTAGAAAATTTCTGAACCATAAAAAAATGAATTAATGTCATTTTTTTTGGAAAAAGTGATATAAATGGAGACAAACACAGTGAGTGAATGAAGTCAGTCTTAGAAAATCAAGGATCTCTCCTTTGTGTCCTCTAGACACATAAAGCCATATGTATATGTATAAATGACATAAAACTAAAGTAAAATTGTCTAGGGAGGCAAAAGGACTTAATAGGCAAAGAGGGAAAAAGAGAACAAAAGAACATGGGGGAGGGAGAAACAAACTCAATTTAGAAAATATAGTATATAAAAGTTTAAGCAAATTATTTTAACAAATATTTCTAAATATTATCATTCTTTTTTAAAATAATAGCTCTATCCCTTTTTCTGCAAAAAGAAATACAAAATTAATAGTGCATCAGTTTCTGCTGTGTGAGAACATAGGGCCATACACATGTGAAAGACAACCACTCAATGATTTTGGCTTCCTAAGAAAATCAAAGCACCCATTCGCCATAATGCAGCTATGCCATTTTTGCTTTGACTTCTAATATGGGATGTGAATTTGGTAGCATGTTAAACTAGGCTTTCATTGGTTATCACATTTGTGATTTTTTCTATTTGTCCATTCAGAAAGTGTCCTCATTTCTCCATAAGTCACAAGCACTTAGCAATAGGAACCCAATAAGTCAAACTGAGTTTACCAACCAAAATTGATATTTATGTAGAAAACACAGAAGTCTTTACCCACAAGTAATGTTTCGACAAGAGTGAAAACATCAATAGAGTTATACATTCTCCTCTTGAATTGATTTTATTTCACATGCTCGGATGTTTCTTGGATTAAACTTACTAATGAATTTTCACAGTACTTAGTCCATTGACTACAAAGACAATGTGCTTAATGATGATGTTCAAGTCTTTTATCAGGTCATTAATAGCTGGAAAAAGATTTGGTAAGAGGATAGGTAACCTTAGACACCTTTTTGCTAATGAAAAGACAAAAATGGAATGTATATAAATATCTGTGTATAGAAAATAAAGTGTTCTCCCTGCTCACGTAATGATGGACAGCAGCCATCCTAAAAAGTTGCATCAGTTCTTTATGGGATGAAACTTTACTCAGATCATATATTGTGATTCTTCACCCAGAGTTGACACAAAAATCTATATTATAAACTCAAATTTTTGAAATAATTTCAATTGGGTCTTACATATTAAAATATGTCTACAAAAAGACATACACTACTGTTATGGCTTGAATACCAAATTCTAGACCAAGGAAAAGCAGTTTCCATTCAAGCCTGATAATCTGAGTTCAATACTTGTAAATGACGTAAAAAAAAAAAGCTAGACTTGATGGAATGCATATGTATTCCTTGTATTTCCAGAGTTGTGGAGGTGGAGACAGAAGAGTCAGCCAGAGAAATGTGGACTGTTAACTTTGAATATGCAATGCAATAGCAAAAACAGCAAGTAAGCCCCTGTCTCGAAAAAAATATGGGAAAAGCAGCTTACAAAAAAGATGTTTTGTGGACTCAACACACACAGTATGCTTACATGTTCTCATACACACACATAAAATGGTTAAATTAATGATTAAATAAAAATAAATATTAAATATCCCCAGTTGGCACATGCATTTGAACACTTTTTCCCAGCTAGTGTCTGGTGCCAATCCTGGAAGGTGATGGAGCTTTTAGAAGACAGATACTAGCTGAAGGAAGTGTCTTTGAGGTTTTGTAGTTTGATTTTGCACCCTATAGGGTATCCACTTCCTGTCCTACCAGAATGTGAGGAGGAGCAAGAGCTCATCCACATACTTCTGCTACCATGGAGATAACTTTTTTCTACACCTTTTGGTCCAGTTTGATGGGGAGATACTCTAACCAACAATCTCTTTAACTTGCATCTGTTAGGCATTTGGTCACACAGCAAGGAAAGCAAGTGATACAGGTATTTATTTTTAATATTGGTTATTTCATTTGAGTGTGTGTGTGTGTGTGTGTGTGTGTGTGTGTGTGTGTGTGTGTGTCTATTCACATGCTACTGCATATGTGTGGAGAACAACTTGTAGAAATGTATTTACTTTTTCCACCATGTGGGTTTCAGAAATAGAACTCAGGTTGCAAGCTCAGCAAAAAGTGCTTTACTAATGACTCTACAAGTATTAACTTCTCATCAAAGATATAAACACTGTTATAAATACACACACACGTGTGCGCACACACACAGATACACATAATATAGCCATGATACATGTTATTGGGGAGTCTTGAAAAACAAATCAGTACCATAAACTAAACAGAAACATTAGGTTGCTGTACTCACTATTTTTGGGGTCTGTGCAAAAGGAACAGCAAAAACAGCTCTGAAACTCATGGAATGTGGCCCACCAGTTAGCAAACCCATGATGGGTGTGTTTTGGAGAGGCATAACCCTGAGAACTACGTGTCCTGAGGACTTCATGCTGTTATGGAGCATAGCTCTGCTTGTTACCTTTGGGTCCTTATAATCCCTTTAATATGTGAATTGTGTGAGTACTATAAAGGGGCTTCCAGCCCCTCACTAGGCAGTATCATTGGCATGCTCAATAACAATGCTTGAACTCTTTCAGGCATTGCTGCTGGAGCAGATTAATGATGCAACCACCATCTCTGAAAACAACCTGCAGATGCAGATTGCTAACAATGATCACTTTCCTTAGAAAGAATTTTGAAAAACAGATTGTTCAACAAGGTTAGGTAAGGCTGTTTTTGCTACTGGCTCTGACGTTGAAAGTCTTAGGGAAAAATAGATTCTTTAGCAAAGTAAGGTAAAGATGTTTTTGCTGTTGGCCCTGATGCAGGAAATCTTAGGGGACAATTGAAGTTAATAGAAAGTAGACTATTATTAGTAAAACTATGGACTTTTTGAGGTTGGCAAAGGAAGAACAATGGCCCAGTGATCTTTCAAGCTGGACTGGTGACTGAGATGATGATTGATTTCCTTACTCTATTTTTCTGCCCTCAGCTTCCTGATATGATCTAATAAAACATATTAATGAATAGATGAGCACCTTTAGGACTTAAAGTAGAAATGGCTGATTACTTTTATATAGGAGTTTAGATTTGTGAATCTTTTAAGATCTTTATAAGATTACTTCTTAAGATGATTGATTCCTTCTTTGTAACAGCAAACTGCAGCCTGCCAGTAAAGAAAAGCTGGCTGAGAAATTCCCTTGCTTGCTTATACTCTGTTAATATGTAACAAGTTGCTTATGTACAAGTGTATGTGGCTTCTTAGAAATAAAATGTTATTTATGTTTGTTCCTCACATTATATGTAAAATTTTGATCATATGAAGGTATTGGGGAACATGATTTTCTTATGTATATCCACTGTAGTCATTTATTTATAAAGACATAGAATGTAAATACATTGTGGTTCTTGTACTGCTTGAAAGATTTTGCTGGGGTATATAAACTGTGGGAATAAGAAGAAGGAGAAGAAGAAGAAGAAGAAGAAGAAGAAGAGGAGGAGGAGGAGGAGGAGGAGGAGGAGGAGGAATAAGAAAAAGTGGAAAGGATAAGAACACTTATAAAAATAAGGATAAAGATGAAAATGAAAAGATAATAATAAAAAGAACAATAAGCACCTTGTTAAAACCTACCTGCTGGACTCTGTCATCTAGTGTAAGTGTGTGTTTGTGTGTGTGTGTGTGTGTGTGTGTGTGTGTGTGTTTCCTTTCTTTCTTTCCTTTCTTGTTTTTAGAAACTTGCCACCATCAGTGGAAGCCCCTGCTAGGAGCCATCAGCTCTATCATCTGCTAGGAGCCATCAGACCTAGCCCCAGCTTGTCACCACCAGTGGAAACTATTGCTGCTAACTCTCAGTTCCATCTTGGAAGTTTGCCCTCACAGAAAGTCATCAGGCATCCAGCCACAGGATTTAAGTCCCACCTTAGTTTTGGCCAGTTGATATCAAAGCATATCCAATATTCTAACAACTGAACAGTAGGACATCGATACACTGTATCCTTGGAGATGGAGATGGACATTGGAGATGATCTCTGTTTTCCTGATAACAAAATTTAGCCTAAGTAAATACCAAGGTCATGGTACTTATTGTCCAAGGTTTTGTTTGTTATTCATATATTTAAGCATTACCACCTGGTCTTGTTACTAAAATGTCAAGCTGAAAATATTCAAAGCCCTCATTCTATTTGCTAGTTTGAAAATAGTACAAAATGAAATAATTTATAAACATAATGCCAGTACATCAGAATGCAAGGTAGGCTACTACAAAGCTATTCTGAAACAGAGAAGTGGCAGTGGGACATGACTCCATGCCTTCCATACTCTGGCAAAACATTTGATTTCAGAAAATAAATAGATATTAATTCCATCCAGATGCCATTTCAATCAATTATCTGTATAGACAAATATTCATAAAGGTGACACCCGAGTCAATATTGATTTGGGGGAATAATAAATCATAACAGACACTAGATCAAATGGTTTATGTAAATAATATCTCCATGTGCAACTCTACTAGGTATGCTACCCATGATAGAAAATAATTGACATGTCAAAATTAAGGTACATATTCTGGGAAGATGGCTGAACTTGAAAAATGATTGGTACACAAGTATGAGGATTTGAATGTGAATCCTTCCTATCCATATAAACCTACATGCATCAGTCCATTTCTGTAACCCCAGCACTGAGAGTATGACAGGCAGTTCTCTGGAGCTCATTGGTCATCTAGTCTAGCCAAATCATTGAAGAAGACACGTAATGTCCATGTCTATACTCTACATAGAGTTTTGACACATGAACATGGACCTACATGGAAAAAAATCAATATACAACACACACATCTCATTACCTTTACAAAATTGAGTAAAATACATGTATTCATATATATAGAATGTTAACTTTTTGAAATAATTTATTAAATATTATATGCTATATTCAATTATAATGAATAATATTAGATTCTGTTAAAATATAGCATAAGGCATATATATTTCCCTAAAGCAAAGAATGAGGACAATAAATATCTGAATGGACAGATGTGCTGAAGGATTATGCTCAGAGAGCACTAAAGATGTGATAAAAAAAAATAGAACTTGGATTGGAGTCAATAATGAAATCTAAATCCAGAAATGCAACAATTTCTTTAATTTGTGTCTGTTTCTTCTTCCAATTACATTGGTCAGTAGAAGACATCACTGGGGGATTCTTGCTGATCATGGCCCAAGGTTCATTTCTTACCCCTATGTAAAGTTGTGTTAAGCAGTGTATCTGGGGAGGAGGTGACCCATATGTCCTAGATAAAGGCTTGCTGCCTTGCTTAGAGTTTTACTCAATTTGTCTCTACCAAGTACTTATTTTGCCACTTACTGTGCTATATATGAATGATTTAATCATAGCTAACATGAGACCTCTTCTTTTGAGGAGGTCCCAAGGGGATGCCTGGAATGTAGGTGGATAATTCAAGGGCCTTTACAAGATACTTCTTTCATGTAAAAATAGCTCTTGACTGCAAACTAAGGATAGCAAGGTAGGGAGGCAATTTTTTTTTTTTTGACAAGCGGCTATCTTTTCAGGACAGTAAATGCCAATAAAATGACACTTATATAAATAGTAAAAAGAGAATTCTGTATTCACAATTGGTTAAAAATTTAAAAATAGGAGCTTCTCTTCTAGATATCTGAAATATACAATACTTTATTGTCAGCTACAGGATCCTACTGTATTGTTAAAAATGCCAGAATTTGTTGTTATTAGGCAATGAACAAATAAATGGAAAGTACTTGAGGTAATATGCTGAATATTCTGGTATGATCAGAATAAAATATCTACTTTGCTTTAAAACATTATACTTTAATTCATAAACATACATAATTGTAATATGTCAATAACACCAGAATATGGTGCATACTCATTTAATATGACTTCAGGCAAAGATCATCTTAATAATAATCTTACCAGACACTCACTGACCACTTCAAACAGAAGCAATGCTCCAAGAGTGGCCCCACTGCTCCATCCCAGTCAGTCAATAGCTGTCTGCATAATGGCAGCTCCTATGCTCCTTCTCTACAACTTTTAAATTATGATTATTTCTGCATGTAATTATGAATTTGGATTTTTTGCAAGTAAGAATTAGGTAAGAGCAGGAAAATTGCATAAAAGTACAAGCACTTGTTAAGAAAGTCTAATAACTTGGTTACAATTCCGATAAACCAGGTATAATAGCACATTTACAATCCCAGTTTGCCTATAGAGAGATAGGACATGGAGACAAGAGAATCCCTGCAAGCATTTAGGTCAAGTAGCCTGGTATAGGCAGTGAGGATAAACTTGTCTCATACAAGGTAAAAGGCAAGGGTTGACATGACGGTTGTCTTCTGCCTTCCATGAGATTGCACTCAAGCACACACAGGTACAGAGAGAGGAGGAAGAGATTTTGTTGACATGTGAGAAACTTTACAAAGCCCCTCCTAGAAGAATCAGAATACAAAAGATATGCTGAAGCATAGATGTCTGGCCAGTTTTCTTCCATTTTCTCCAAACCAACACTTTGTAATGTATTTCAGGTGTTCAAATTCTATATTAAATGTCTTTGAGAAAAAGAAATGATCTAATTTTAAAGTAAGTTTATTTATGGAATTTTTATGAAATTGTGGCATGTCCATGCTTTTTAAAAAGATTAGAACAAAAGATGTATTGATAGCTTTGTGATTAACAGGATAATCAAAGACCTTTCATGTCCATAAAATTTACAGAAGAATTGGTGTCACTCAAAGGAAAAAGGCATTGAACATTAAACAATCTCTTTTTAGACTCCCTAAGCCCAAGGAAGCATGTGCAAAGAGTCAAAGCAGGAATTAAACATAAGATATACAGGAGACCAAGCAATACCTGAAGTCAAAAGGATTAGCTCATGAGACCTTGAAACTATAGCAAATAATTTATTGACTTAACTCTCCACTAAGCTGACGACGAGGACAGGCTGCTGAAAGGGTCATTTCTCATTACTAAATGAATATTCTGTGGACATCTGGCAAGGTCCTTCACTTCACTGGCCAAAGATGGAAAAGAGTTGACATTGGATAGACATTTGTAATTTCTACCCACTTGTATAATCAATATTCCTCAGCTGAGGAACACTTCACTTATTCTTTGGCATGGTTTTGTAAGCAGTGCTGTGTGTTAAATAGTGAACGATTTAGAAAAAAGACAAAAGCCAGTACATTGAAGATGGAGTTTCATGGGCAGGGTGTATCCTACAGCACTGGAATCTCTTCAGTTAGAAAAGTTTTCTATGAGCACAAAAATATATAAGATATACTCTCCTCATTTATTTCCTTGTGGCTCTATTTATAACCTGGCAAACACAATTTAAGGGAGAAAGAGTCCACCATGGTGGGGAAGAAGCAGTGATATCAAGGACAACTTGCATTACATCCGTAGTCAAGAAGCAGAGAAGTGACCACCGATGCTTATTCCCTGTTCTCCTTTTTACTCAGTCCAGAAACCCAGCCCATGAGAATATGTTACTCATATTTGGAGTAAGTCTTCCCACTTCAATGAACATAGGTAAATAATCCTTCACATGCATTACTAGAAGGTAATTTCCATGGTGATTATAAATTCCCATCAAATAAACAACTAGAATTAAATTCATCACTTATGGACAGTAGGCACTGACAGTGCAAGGTACGGTGCTATTTTGGACAGGTTGGACCTGGCCACGAAGAGGTGATAGAGATTTAATCAGTAACTCAGGCAACTTTTATAAATAAATAGTCCTCTATAGGAGCATCCTTTATAGGGGCAGGATTCTTTTCAAGGTTAGCATAAGTTGCTTAGCATAGTAGTGGGGGCAGATTTTGTGGGTCTGGACACCAAAACCATTTCTCAACAAGTGTCAGAGAGACCTAGCTTTGAAAAAGATAAACAACCTGCAAACTTTCAATAACTGTTTGGGTGCTATTCTTAATAAAACAGAAGACTGAGAAAATATATATGTGAAATTTGAAGTCACGCAAAGTGAATCCACTGCAATTTCTGTACAGGATATGATATTGGTTCAGTTCCCACTTAACATAGCACATTCCCAGTGACAGGGACAAAGTCCTCTTTCTGTTTGACTCTACAAGGACAAAGTGAAGGCTCACCAAGTGCCAAAGTTGAAATGGACTACATGTCTGAATTCCTCACAAAGACACATCAGTTAATGCTCTCACTCTCTCTCTCTCTAGTGATCCACCACTACAATCTGCTGCCATAGTGCTTCTGATTGTGCCTAAATATTGCCAATGTCTGTAAAATGAGAAGTGCTAATTTCTATTATTGATTCTTAATCAAAAGCAGCCTACCATTTTGGACCCCAGTCCACACTGCACACAAGGATCAGGTAAGGTAAGCGTGTGGAGAGGGAGATGTGACCTGCTCTTCTCTGTAAATATAGTGGAGGTACCAGAAAGTCAGGTGGGGTCAGGTAATTTTATTAAAGATAACACCTCCTCAGTACTCAGTTTCTGCTCACTACAAGGCTCTTGGGTCTTCCTGTTCCTAATATTGATTGACCATATTCTGTGGCTTACAGATCAGTAACAGTGGATAATGGGAAATGAAGCAAAGTTCTTCTGAGATAAAGGGACAAATAGCTGCCTTCTCTC
This sequence comes from Acomys minous, assembly GCF_964271855.1. NCBI lineage: Eukaryota > Metazoa > Chordata > Mammalia > Rodentia > Muridae > Acomys > Acomys minous. Next base: position 72,924,613 of record NC_140483.1, on the reverse strand, counting down.
TATAGAAGAAACTTGGAAGGCACAAACACAGACAGAGGGAAAAAATCCAGGCCTGCATCCTAGTGCTTACAACACTCTGCTAGTAGGGCAGGGTGGCACATGCCTTTAATCACAGCACTCTGGACGCAGAGGCAGGTGGATTGCTGTGAGTTCTAAGCCAGCCTGGTCTACAAAGTGAGTCCAGGACAGCCAAGGCTACACAGAGAGACCCTGCCACGAAAAATAAAACAAAAAAACAGAAAACAAAACAAAACAACAACAAAAACCCACTCTGCTAAGGGATAAGGAATATACTTGGCTCATCAATTTTAATTAAAGATTTGAGTAACATATTCTTATCATAAATAAAGATATAGTGGAGCTAAATGCAAATTTGCCTGAGTTCTTAAGATAAAATCCCTAGAAATTATACACTTCACTGGTCACTGGCTGCTGTGTTGTTCAAATTCCCTCTGCTCTCCTGAGACTCTTTTCCACTAGAGGGAGCATTTGAATGAGAAATCTGTAAAAGCATTAGCTTAGGCCACAAGGTGTAAAACTGTCACTCAGGAAAGGGTAAATGAATCAAGCAGAGGAGGAGAGGAAGGACAGACAGGAAGGACAGACAGAGAGCCATGGAGAAGGCTGCAAGGAAAGGAAATGGGGAAGATGAGAAGAGGAAGGAGGTACTGTGGAGAGGACAGCTGAGGGGAAGGAAGTGGTGAGATGAGACCAGAAGATGGACGATCTTTTGCCCACTGAGCAGGGACACAATGGTGGTGGTCCATCATGCAGCCTTTGTGCAGAGGGTAGAATTAGTGCTGATATCCTGAACATGCCTTATTCCCCCTTTCCTCAGTTCAGAACATTCCCTTCCCCTCTTCCTTATGATCATTGCTACCTGGTCAGTCATCCCTGCAGTCAAGTGTTCTGTGCAGACTGTTCTCTGTAGTTTCCTTATTAATGGAATCTACATAGCTAATTTCTATGAACTGGAATGTATTCCCCATAATTACAGATTTGAGGGATTAGTGGAATTGGTAGAGGAGTCGATTCGAGGCAGATGGATGGGGTGAATGAAACTATGTGGACATCCTCAAGTGTACTGTAGGTAGATGGTCTGTGTCAAGCTTGTGCTGCAACAGACTTTGCTGGAAGCATCATGTTTGGTGACTGTCCATACAGCATAATAAATTAGAGCTGGAATCCACTTACATCTTATCCTATACCCTCTATGCAGCAATGAGCTCAGGGAAGACACCTGCACAAGCTACATGATCTCACAGAAATAGAAGGACTAGAGACCACGGAAAAGCAAATGCTATTTGTAAGAAGGGAAAAAGAAGGAAACATGCATTCAGGCACAAATGGCCTAAGTCAATTTATTAAATACTGTTCTTTCTGCAAACTGACTGATTTGGGTGTGTATTTATATAATGTATATATCTATTTGTGATATTTGTGTATGTATGATTATATGTGATATTTGTGTTAGGTGTGTATATACATATGGAGTGTGTGGTGTTTGTTGCCTTGCACATGATTGTTAGGTGTTTTCACATGTGGGGAAGGGGGTTATCCCTATATATGTGCATGTATGTGTGTGTCTATGTAGGTTAGATGCCTTAGGGACTCTGTTGTTAAGGAACTGTAATATTGCATCTGGCTCTTTGTTGGTGCTAGGGATCCAAACTCAGGTCCTCACTTTTATACAACACTTTAGTTTGTTGTGAACTATCTCACGGGCCCTCAAAGTTCCTTAAACTATTACCAACTTAAGGCTATCTTCAGAAGAATATTTCTGCTTCAGAGGTAAATTGTTAAAACAATGATATGCGTGCAAATGTGTTGGCATTTCCCCTCAATTTCATTCTGTCATTACCATTGCTGGTGTCACCCTGGTAAGCTCAATAGATACAGCTCATGGAGTCAAACAGACAGACTTAACCCCCAACATCAGAATGTGCATAAAAAAGTAGACAGTATAGAGACACTGGGTTTGTGCTTGAAGATCAATTACTAATGATAACACATTAACCAGAATCACCCAACTCTAGAAATTCTCCTTCCATACAGCAGACACTAAAAAGAGTTAGGATGCCTCATAAAGCCCCAGTTGAGTGGACCAGAATCCATAGTGTTGAGCTTTAATTATACATTCCTTAATGAATAGTTCTCATTTTGCTGACACCAACCAATATAATTTATAAACTAGAAAATTTCATCAGGGTGATGGATAGAGGCAATGTGTATTAAAAGGTGTCATGTATATATGAAATATGCTGTGTTCAGAATATGGTCACTCTGTGTTGCCAGCAAAGAACTTCTTTTCAGAGCATTGAACATCTTTTGGGCATCTATTACTCTTGTTTGTCACAGTGTAGAGGATATTTTAGCTATAAATCTGTGCTTTTGTGTACTTAGAAGCACATACATCCCTGAGCCTTGAATTTTCTTCCTCTTCATCTCTTTGGAGAGCTGCATGAGCTCCACCTCCAAATGTCCTTCTTGGGTACCTTACTAGCTGTTATGTGAGCTTCTGTAATTATCTCAGTTAGTTTTCTGTCAAACATTCTGTTTTATTTCATTCTAAGCTTAATTTTTCCTTTAATGTAGAGTCTGGGGAGATAAGTTCAGTCATAAATTTTGTACTTTGAAAAATTGAAAACCTGTGTTTGAACCATAGAACCCACAAAAAATCCATGTATTCAATGCATGAGATAGCATGTACCATAAAAGCACTCACCACATGAGCATGGTGAACAGAATTTGATATGTGACAGCCACATGAAGGTTGAAGGACTGAATTAAAACCACAAAGTTGGTTATTATCTAAACACACACTGTGGCCTGCACACAGACTTCAAGTGCATACAGATACTGGGCAAGAAGCACACACACACACACACACACACACACACACACACACACACACACACACACTGTATTAAAATAATACATCTCCATGTTGAGACTTGTACGTGTAATCCCAACACCAGCAGTTGCCTAGGACTAGACTAATGCCTGTTTAAACAAACTGGTGAACTCTTGGTCAATGAGTTAGCTTGTCTGAAAGAAGACATATAACTGTTTTAAAGATAAGACACAGTCTGATCTGCAATATCCACATGTTACAAACACACATGTGCATGCACACACACACACACATACAGAAAATTTAAAAGGGGGAAATTCAAATCTTACTGTGCTATTTTGACTTTTACTTCCCAGCATTCACAACTTTCTTTAACTACAGTTCTTGGGTTTCTAATATCCTCTTCTGAAGGCCCCAAGCATGTGGGGTAGCAATATGCATGTGTGTGTGTGTGTGTGTGTGTGTGTGTGTGTGTGTGTGTGCTTGTTGTGAGTGTGTATGCATGAAAGCAAAAAAAACTCATGTGAATAAAAATTAATACTATTTTAAAAATTACAACCCCTCAGTGAAACTGCATCTTTTAAATTTAAAAGAAAAATTTTCTCTACTAACCCACTTGTTTACTTTGCCCTCCATCCACACATCAAGCCACAGTGTACTCCTACAAAGTCCACTTTTTTTGTGTGTGATAAATTTCTTCAAACCTTAGCTTCAGTTTTATTCTGCTCAAGGGCACATTTGGATGCTGCAGCCAATACTTATTGTATGCCTTCCATTGCACCTATGCTTACCTTTGTTGCAACAGTTAACACTGAAACAACTAACAAATCCTTTTCCTGGCTGCAAAGCTTTTCATTACACCTGGATGGCATGTAGTATATCTGTCTAGGTAATCATCATTTCTCCAGATACATGAATTTAAAGAAGAAAAAATTCTTGGGACTAATTTGATCAGCAAGTTCTTCTAATGAGTAACACACACTAACTACAGCCAGCAACACCTTTCGTTCATAGCTAAGAAGAAGACAGGGGTGTTTCAAACTCATTTCATAAGAGTAATCAAGTCTCTTTGCCATTAAATAAACATATTTCTATAATCAAACACTAAATCTATTGAATAGAATTCAAATGTTCCATTTATATCAAATCTAAGGCAATAAAATCATTTCTCATAGCAACGGGGGCATGCATTTCTTCAGATTAAAGAAAGAACATTCAAAACAAATCATAAAGAAAGTTAAACAAATGATCCCCAAGTTGTAGAAAGGTCAGGTGGCTAAAGGCTTTTTTTCTCATGACACAAATGGCTTCTTGGTGCCCATGTTAGGACTGGTCTGAAGTACATAGTGAAAACCATGTAATAGGGGCATCTATGCTGTAGATCTCACACTATATAAGGCTGTCTGAGTTTCTGCTTTATTTTACTACTGACTTCTATTTGGAATTTCCACAACAGTGACAAGTAATAGTTATTGAAATAAAGTAAACACCTCTTAAAAGCAAAATTTTGTCAATATGCAGTAGAAAAAAAAATCTCAGTTTAAGATTGAAAATTCTTACTAGAAAACCATTAGATAATTCCTTCATTCATCTACTTGCTCAGTATTTTAAGCAGTAGATACAGTAATTCAAATAAAACCTGGCAAAGAGGTAATGCATCTTTGCTGAAGCAAAAAGAACTGCTGAAACTGCTACAAAAATGAGATAAATAGGGCACCTAACCTAGACTGAGAAAACACAAAACATATTTAGTAACTCTTAGTCAATTTCATTAATGTATGCAATACATCTTGATACTTACCATCTTTATTCTGCCTCTGTATCCCCAGATACTCCTAGCACATCCCATACTAGAAAGTGTGTGTGTGTGTGTGTGTGTGTGTGTGTGTGTGTGTGTGTGTGTGTGTGTTTGTGTGTGTGTTAAGCAGACTCTGAGGGAAAATGGTACTGTAGGCCAAATTAATGAGAAATCCATACAAATAAATTCACGACATATGAGACAGTGTGGTTGGTTTGTAAACTGTAGAGCTCCATATTTTCTTAGGAGGGGTATTGGTGATGAGATTTAGATTATTATACAAAAGCCAGATCAATTTTTGCATCATGCCTTTCATGACGGAGCTTTGTCGCACTCGGTAGAACTATGATCTGAGACTGACAGAATGGAACAAAACGTCTTCAGAAGTGACCTTTGTGACATACTTGTTCATACACAGCAGTGTACTTAAAATTTATCGTTGCGGTTTTCATTATCTCTTATTAAGCTTTAGATTAAAAGGATGAAAGAAAAGTAAATACCCAACCTGGAGCACATGGCAAGAGAAAAAGTTGCTTTTCTTTGAACAATGTGATATTTCCTGTCATGCTTCGTATTTTGATCTGAATGGATCTGGCATTTTGTTTCTTCAGGTTTGATTCAGGAGTTAGGTTTTTAGAAAACTGCTAGCTCATGCCCTTCCACAAGGCTAAGGTTATGAGGCTGATCTTAGAGAACCTTTGCCAAACTTCTGCAGATGCTACACAAAGTACACAGTGAAGTAAGTTCTTTGGAAAATATTTTGTTGCAAAGATGTTTGTGTTTAAAAATAGACATAGGTAGAGATTCTTATTATTCTCATGCGTAGAGTAGTTATTTGTGGGAGATGATTCAGTTCCACTAATCTGCAATTCATTCCTATGAACTAGATCACTTAATGTCTGTCTTGCTGAGTATCCTTGTAAATTGTGTACAGTAGCCTGCGTGCCTACTGTAAGAATTAAAATCACATTAAACTCTTATTCTGATTATAACTGTCCCTCGGTTTTGAAGTACATTGATCTCAAACACAAAGAAATGAAATAACTGGTATGTAGCATCTGTATTTAACAATGAGGACACATTGTAAATGTTGTCTTAATAACTAAACCCAGACCTTTATTAAAAAAAACAAAAAACAAAAAAACAAGGGTACTAGAGGAAGTGAGTAACCTTTCCAAAGTCACCAGGCAAAGGTAAGGTGTTTTAATGACTGAAACAATTTCATTTTGAAAAAAGAAATGTCAGTATTGTTTCCAAGTTAGTACAATACAACTTCTCCTGAAAAATTCTAATGCCATTGCTCTCTGGCTTATCTTTGTGATTAATTATCACATGCATGTCATATATCATCACGGTTCTGGATTATCAACTGAAAGACAAAGGATTGCCATCTAAAGAATTTAGAGATGCTTCAAATTATATCATTTTGTGTTAAGTGGATACAAGCAATTAAAGTGATTCACTCTAAAGAAAATTGAAGCCAGTTGGACAGACAGGCAAAGAAAAGGAAGGACTGCAATAGGGAATGTGCTTATTCCTTATAAAAGAATGCAGGCGAGAGCAGTGCTGCTCAAGTAGACAGCAATTTCTCCCAAGTCTGCTCTTTTATTATGAAATCCTTTCTCTAGTTCTTAGTTTATATTTTATAGTTGTGAAGTGTTAATCTGTGTCAGGTATGTGGCTTATGTGAAGAAAATAGAAAGCAAATTCATGTCGATCATTAAAGGTCAAAACGAGCTAGTTTGTTAATGCTTATAGTTTCCAGATTCTGCCAACTGAGCAGAAGAGTGTCCCTTCAATTTTGTTAGCTGTAGATGCCACTGAAAACACTGCATAGCCACTCTCCTGCCAAGCAAGAACAGCACAATAGTTGCTCATATTACTCTACAATTTGGTTTAATAACAGCCTTCAGGTAATTCAAGGTCTGATATCTCTTTACTGCCATTATCAACATGCGCACATATCTTGTAAAATTTAATATGTGAGAATCTGGAACCAGAGCTTTATATCTTTATCACAGTAACTTATTTCTGGGACTCTAAAAATTAGCAGCAATAAATTTCAAAGTGGTACTTAGTGAGTGTTCTAAGTTATTGCAGAAAAAGATTAAAGTTATTTAACTTTAAAATTACATAATATAATAAGTTTCTTTAAAAATGAAATTAGCAGTATCTCTGTGTGTGTCACTTTGAGTCCTCCTATTTTCTGGACACCATATTTTCACTATGAAATTTTTATTTGCTTAGTCTTAGATCCATAGTTTTAGTAAGATATTTAGCTGCTGTTGAGTTTGGAGTAGACACATATATCAATTGCTGGCCACTCTTTTTACCGGAAGGCTAGAATGAACAATAATTGAATAGGTGTTTGACCCGTGACCTGATATATCACTGGGATTAGTACTTCTTAGATGATGACTTCTGCTCTTGTGTAATTAAACTCCTAATTCATACCATAGCTTCTTGTACAAATGAGTTGAATATATAATACTTTTTTAAATTTTATATTGGCCTTTTTCTATTTTCAAAATTAACTAGTCCCCTAAGGATATACCCAAAGGATACACTGTAGCTGTTTAATATCCCTGAAACTCTAGAATGAGGGAATTTCTCGAGGTTTTTATTAGTGGTAGGTAATTACATTCTCACCATAGATGTGTAATATCTGTACTCTTTCTAATTTGACTTTGTTTTCATTGTGCTTAATTAGAAACTTAAACTTTGTAGTTGGGTAAGCATTCATTTTCCCCATAGAGTTAAATGTCCATGTTTTAGAGAGAGTAAGAGAAAACCAAACATGAATACAAACAGATACTCATACCCTGTGCAACAATAACAGCAACAGCAAGTCATTACCAAAGAGGACAGACAATTAAAAGTTGCTTTTAAAGAAACTCACATCTGCAACAGTGCACCATGGAAGAACCTGGATAAACAATCTGTTTTCAAGGCTGCTATTAGTAATGACATGGGTTATTCCTTAAAATGTAGGAAAAATCATCTTAAAATTATTTTCACAAATCAAATTAAAAGTAAACTTTTTCAAAGGAATTGTCTAACTTGTCAAAGTATGTATATGAACAGGAAGAGCTTGACAGTCATAGCAAATATAATACCTACAATTAATGAATAAAATTGCTAGCAGCAGTCTAGAGAAACTGGGAAGTAAGTATGATTATGAGAGGTTTTGTCTTAAAGGCTCTGATGATCACTAATATGCATTGATTTCAGAACCAGTGTGTGTTACAAACCTATTGTTTATTGAAGCTATACAGTTTTCAAATACAATAAACACTTACTGCTATTCCTTAAAAAAAAACTGACTCTAGAATGTTTAGCAGGCAACACTCAATAGCTTTGCTACTTGGAAAAGGGGGTTTCAACTGTCACTTGGGAAATTCTGAAGATGGTTATCAACAACTTTCTTTTAAAATGCTCAGAGCTTGCTTTGTAACTGCCTTGGCTATGATAGGCTGAAGTCTTAAGCACATGCCATTTAGTTTTATGTATGGTATTAAAATATATTGACCATAGTTGAATTAATTTACAGAAAACATGGATCCAAGAAGGAATTTTCAAAAGGATTATCCTTGAGGGAGCCTAAGACAAACACTTGTGCTTCCACCCATTTCATTAATCTCTCTCTCTCCCACCTTTTGGATTCACTCTCTCTAGATAACAGAATGTGCTGGGAGGCAAATACTGTTTAGAGCCACACCTTTGCATCATTTGGACAACACTGACCTCTAGTGTTCCACAAGGTAGAGAAATTAGCTCAGTGGCAAAGCTTACTGCCTGCCCCAGGCTCTTGGGTCCTTCTCTTGGGCACCACTGTAATAATTTCAAGAAGAGGAAAAGAAGAAAAGGAGGAGGAACGAACAAAAGAAAAGGGGTGGGGTGACAAGGGAGATGAAAAATTCAATTTACCTGAATGTAACCTGCCTCAAAATACTTTCTAAAATAATTTAGTAGCTTAACCCATCCTGATAGAGAGAGTAACTTTTTTTTCCTCCTTTATAACATAAACTTTAAGAAAATATTACAAGTACAGATTTTGAGCTTTCCAATCTTTGGGTCACAGAAACACTAAGTCTACTTTAAACAATTATCCATATATCTTCCTTCTGGAATGCAAATTCTCAGGCAAGATCCTTTAAGGACTAAGGAATCAGGCAGAAGAATCTCCTGTAGTGAGTCTGCTCATCTTTTTGGGTTTTATTGATGGTTTTAAAAACTGATATTGGCAATAAAATTTACAAAAGTGAAATTAAATTGTTCTTATCTGGATAATATTTCTTAAGTTCAGTGTAAGAATAGAAGATGAGGGAAGAGACCCAGAAACTTGAGGGACTGTGGTAAGCTATCCTTGCAAACAACACAAATGGCTTAATTGCACCCTTTCTCACTTATTAGTTCCCTGGGATGGAAAAACTTCCCTTCCTCTGCCTAAAGAAGCAGCTGAGCAATTGAGCTTGAACCTCTCACAGCTTTAGTCATTTATTCAAGTTTGACAAACTTGATTCTTTAAATACATAGTTCAGGTGGCCGATCTCTGGGAGTCAAGAGTTCCTTCCTTTTAAATTAAGTGTTCTATACTTGATTGGTCAAACTGTGGATAAAACAGTGCACACTCACTATCTTTTCACTGTCACCAGGATTTTGAAGGTGGAGTGTGTACTAAAGCTCGTTCTCCTGTAATAGGACAGCCATTGAACCTTGGGGTGACTACATTCTGGCTACCATTCTTAGGCCCAAACTCCCATACGCCAATACACCTTACAAAATGCTCCAGCTGAAACTTTATGCCTCGGGCAGTGGAGAGAACTAGGTGCTTAGGACGGAGGAAGGAGGATGGAGGATTATAAGTATAGATGTGTTCCTGGCTCATTGCAAATCGGTGGGAGCTGCGGTCCACTGCTAACACCGACCTCAGTGGCTCTGGAGCATCTCTGCTCCTAGAGGCTTGCACCTTACCCATGCATCCCTGGCAGAGATTAAGCACCGAGGAGCTAGCAGCAGGCTAGAGGAACTTTATGATTCCAAAGAATGGCAGGCATTGCAGAAGAGCAAGCTTATGAGAGTGCTGCTAACTTTTGGGGTGGCTGGAAGTGTTGAACAACACTGATTAGGATTTTCACTCTGCTCTTTCCTTTTACCCATAACATATACATTCAGAAAGTGGATACTTATTCCGAGTAGCCTCTAATGCCACCTCCCCTTCCCAGCCAAAGCTCTGAGTACTCACAATTTGTCGCTGTTAATCCTAAATGCCATAAGCCAGAGAGCACCAAAGTCCATAAGCTGGTTAATGTTGGTACAGATTCCATTTCCCTCAGTGAGCGATCTCTTCCAATCGAATCCCAAATTCGCAGGCACCAACCTTGGCTTTTCTCCCTTTTCTTTCCTTTCTCCCTCTCTCTTTATTCCTGTTTCCTCTTTATTGCACCGCCTGACCCGTTGCCACCCCCTTAAACAGATCCTGCTTTCCTTCACTTCATCCTTTTCCTCATACAATCCACCGAAACCATAGAAGGTCTTCCTAGGAGCTGCGATCAGCGAGCTGCAAGCTGCGAGCTGCAACCGAGGTTTACAGTTGCTGAAACTGTCCCTTTCTGTGCTTGCCTTCCTCACCTGCCTGTCTTCCTCCGAATTCCCTTTCTTAAAGGTTCAAATCCAAACTGGGCAGCCCTTGGCGCCCAGCTCCACCAATAGCCAAAAACACCTCATTCCGGCGCTAGGCTAGATTCAGCACCAGTGTGGCGAACAGCTCCTAATAGGCGCAGTCAGCGTGGCACCGCCCCCGGGCCCGCCCCATGCTCGCATAAGAGAGTGGACTGGGTGGGTCCTCGGTGGCTAGCTCGTACCCAGCAGAAGCTCCGCAGCGATGCGTTTTGGCTACATGATGGAGAAGCAAAGAGAAAAAAATAATTCTCTCTCTCTCTCTCTCTCTCTCTCTCTCTCTCTCTCTCTCTCTCTCTCTCTCTCTCCCCTCTTTCTCTCTCTCCTATCTATCCGTTCTATCCGTACATCCTGAACTACTTACCGCATCTCTTTCTCTTCCTCTCAAATTGTGGGCCAGATATTGACATTTAAATCAGGTTTTCGAACAGTTCTGCTGAAGCGATGCCTAAAGGAAGTTGGAAGACAGAAGCTTGTGAGGAGGGATTTTTCCCAAGGAGAGCTTGGAAATGACCTAACCAGATGTCTAATGCTTTTTTCTTCACTTCGCAGGAAGAGTCAGAGAAAGCTTGAATTGTGCAATTCAATTTCCCCTGCAGGGGTGGATGATTGACCGTTATTGATCTAACTGGAATTTCTGGTTTAGCCATTTAGGGATATGACTGCTCCCCTGCTTTTGCGACCTTCCACATCTGCATCTTTCTCCCTGGTTCCTGTTGGCACATTGCTTCTGCAAGTAATGCAGGGTGATTGGCACTGTGAGTTCCCTCAGAGAGAAACGCTTAAAAACAATTTTTAAAAGGTGCAGGCTGAAAGATGCTTAGAGACTAGTGGATATGGAAGATCGGGTGTGAGCTCATGGGGCTTTTGGAAAAAAGCTATACATCTAAAACGGAAGAGAAGAGTTTTGATTGCTTCCCTAGTCTCTGTACTAAAGTTCTTGGTTGTGTAGCTTTTAACATGCATCTGGACTCTCTTGCTTTCTCATAGATCAACTTATTTTGGGTTTAGTGGGAAGCTGCCAGTAACCTATCAAAGGTTAAGAAAACAAGGAACCAATAATGATGTCTTCTACGTGAAGTTTAGAATCAAATTAAAGTCTACAGGCTCGCTCCATATCATAGGAAGTTGATGCCTCTCTCTCTTACTGGTTTTTCATCCCTATCATTAGTTAGCACATAGACGTATTTAACACCACAGGTTCCTGACAGCCTTTAATCTCAGCTGCCAGCGCTGCAGCTATTGGACACTGTACTGAGTCTCAAGCAGCCTCTACAAGAACCCTAACTGTAACCTTGTAATCTGGGAGCTCCAGCTCCAATCACTGGAATACAGAAAGGCAGCTCAATAAATATTGGGCCAACTACCCATCATTTTAATAAAGAATTCTGATGGTTCTATAACTGTATGCAAAGTAGCCTTCTATCTGTACTTTAACTGAAAACAATTATGTCCTTAGAATCCTGGTTCACAAGAAACGGAACGTAAGGTATTAAAGTACAACCTTACACAGGGACTTTGACTCCCAAAATTTCAGTGCTGGGGGGACACAACTGTTTTGTCCTCTTGGGAGGGGACTGTGAAATGGTACAGGGTAAAGGGATTCTAAGTCTCTTTGCTTGGGCTGGTTTTCCCCTTCAGCCATTCTAAAGACAGCCCCACAGATGCTGCCATCCCAGCCATGGTCTTTGAGAGTCCCAGGTTGCATGTTCCACTTTTGGCCAGTTTAAACATACTTAAAAGGTCTTGCACATGCATGCATACGACAATTATTCACTCTGTATATTCTAAGTGTATGTAACAGACTTTTTCTATTTCTTAAGACTATTAAAATCTTTGTTTTATATGTATGTGTTTCTCTCTCTCTCTCTCTCTCTCTCTCTCTCTCTCTCTCTCTCTCTCTGTGTGTGTGTGTGTGTGTGTGTGTGTGTGTGTGTGTGTGCATCAATGTACTTTACCACATGCATTCAGTGCCCACAGGGGTAAGAAAAGAATTTCACATTACCTGGAACTGGAGTTACAGATGTTTATGTGCTGCCTGATGTGGGGAGTAAACCCCTCTTTTTTATAAGAGTTATAAATGTTCTTAATTGCTGCATTTTCTCTCCAGCTTTAACTCTTGGACAATTCTGAAAGAAATAAAATATTACATACATAATTCAAAACCTTTATCAATGTATCTGTCTGCCTATCTATCTTTCTATCTGTCTATCTATCTATCTATCTATCTATCTATCTATCTCTGTCTGTCCATCTCCTATTTTCTACCTACTATTTGTAGAAATGGTACCAATTTATTTTATTTTTACGTTGTAATCTATTTAATGTCATTGTTGAAATTTAGTGTTTTGATACATGAATTGCTACTCATTTTTCATCTTACCCACTGTATGGTTTTCCATGTTATGAATATGCTAATGTTTACTCATTGGTCGTACTGTTCATGGCCTGAGTTATTTCCAGGTTCCTTCCCTAATTTAAACCATATAATTCTTTAACCACCTTGTAATCTGTCTCTCCATTAGTAGTGAATTTTCTGCATTGTTAGAAAATGCTTTCCTTTAATATTTTGTGTGTCTCCAGTACTAAGAAATAAGATGGCATCAACTCATGTGTATTCCTTTGCCAAAAGTGTGTGATTTTCACAGAAGGATTCAGGCATTTTTTTAAGAAAAAAAATGATAGCTAAGAATTAAGGCCAGTGTTCTTCAGTAGCCACACAGTTCTATGTACCTCCAAAGCACATTTTACCTAAGTAAAATATTTTATGAATGAGAGTTTTAACTCTACTATTCTAGCAGAATCACATAAGATTATCCACCAGGGCTAGGGAAATGTACTAGCTGTACATGATCAAAAAATTGTAAAAACATGTTGCTGTGGAGTCTACACTTGTAATTTATCTTGAAGTTGTTAGTAAATACTATCATTCTCTGTTTTAGATGCCCATATGCAGACATAGTGTATTGTATTTAAATTACACCTAATTTACAACCCTATTTACAGTTACAGCTTTTTTCTCTCTTTTTCGTCTCAAACACACTTTTTCCTGCAGCAACTTTGAGCTTTAACCAGCAGATGTTTGTCTAAGATTTGCCAATGTTTCAGCAAGCTTATTGTGCCTCTGACTGTGATGAGGGGCAAACAGGTGATCCTCACACACACTACTATAAACAATGCTATCTTCGGAGGGCATTTTGACTGCAGCAAGTTTTTAGGTATAGTAGAATATTAATCACAATTAAAACGGGCTTCAGCCAGATTGCTATGTACCTATTGAACTCCTCTTTCATAAGCTTTTTAGTCTGTCTAATGCAGCTGCCATGTGATAGATACTAAATCATGTATTTCTTTCCATGTTGCTGCACACAGAATAATTTATATCTGCAGAGCATCTGAGTTTGAACAGACACACAGCTTCTGCTCAGTTAGTGGATACCTAGTATTAATATAGAGAATGGAAAATGGATAAGGAAGACTTATAAAGTTCATGGTTTACAATAATCCATCTGGACATCTTCTCAACTCAAAACCTTATTCAAGTAAAAATGAAAAACAAATGGGGGGGATTCCAAGATGACGTCGACCAGTAGGCACCATAGCTGATCTTCTCCGAGGAGACCAGGGACTTGAATAGAACCACAGACTACTGGATTTTGAGAACTGTAGGTGAGTGGGGCCCCAAACTCCGCAGACCACCAGGGGGTCCAACCCCAGGACAAGCGACAGCCCCGAGGGCTAAACGCACTCCCCAAACTCTGAAAAGGAATCCACAATCAAGCTGTAGCCAGCACAAAAAACCCAAATTCGCCATTTGGGGAGGAGATTTTCCGGAGCCCCAAGCCTGAGGGGTCTCAGCGAATAGGGTGAAACTACCATTGATCCTCTACATCCACACCACGCCAAACTGCGGAGGGCTCCTGCCTAACCCGGGTGGAAACACAGGTGGCGAGTCTCACCAAAAACAACTAGAACTGGCGTATAGCTCACGGACCGCGTCTGCATCCTGCGCTCAAGCTGAAGCCAGACACAAAGGATTGACCCTGCAAGCTGGGGCAGTTAGGAACCGGCATGGTCTGCTCCCACACCCCAGTGGGTCCGCCCACGGTATAGGGAGCCGAGGGTCACGCTTGCAGGGACTAACTACTGCCCTAAAGGGAACTGGCAGTACTCCGGCAGGAGATTCACGCCAGCGGTCTGAACCGCCTTTGGCACCAGCTGCGTGGCCCGGCTGCCGGCAATCCCCAAACAACTGAACTAACTGGGTCCATCTCTGTGGGCCCGCGACAGATCTACCCAGGTTATCGGGAGCCTTGGGTCTTACTGGCAGGGAATAACTGCTGCCCTAAGGCGACGGACTCTACCTTTCTCTAGCAGAAAGGGAAAATACAGGAGATTTGTCGCCAGCCGAGGGGACGAGCTGCTGGCTCTGACTGGGCTTTCCCCAACAACAGACCTAGCAGGGGGCATTCTTGCGCGCCCTCGTTAGGACCGCCCATGTTATCCGGAGCTGTGGGCCTTGCTGGCAGGGAATAACTGCTGCCTTAAAGCGTCTGGGAGCGGTCTAAGCCACAGGGACGATCTGCTGGCTCTGACTGGGCTCTCCCTAGCTGTATCCCACAATATAGGGAGCTGTGGCTCATGCGTGCAGGGTATAACTGCTAATTTATAGCAAGCTGGGAGTGGCCTGGCATACAGGGGCGTGGAAACTGCTACCTCCTCAGACACTGCCAGTGGCCTGAAAACGTATGGTTACAGGCACAGATCCTGTAATCTCCAACAGGCAGATCCTAGCTGTGTCAGCTCCTGCAGACCCAGCAAGAACTCCCAAATTCATGGGAAAGGCTGGACACTTCTACAGAGTGTAGAGGCAGAGCTAAAAGACAGCTACAACCCAGAAGATCTGATCCACCTGGGGTCTTGGCTACAAAGCAACAGGAAAGAACGACAGCTGGGATCAACCTACACAACCAGAGAGCTTGTGTGCTGACCTTACTCTAGATCCCAATACTGCTGACTTGAGATACAGCAGTAAGGGGAAAAGGCCCAAACAGAAACCTACTTCGCATGACTCAGCCTGGAGCCTAAGGTGTTGAGAAAAATCTACAGGAGTAGAATCTGAATCACCAGCCTGGTCCAGGGAAGTACTCCCTGTTCCCCACAGGTAAGGGCACCCTACCTATAATCAGACATCAACTATCCACTCCCAAACAGGGAAGGTCACTACAAACCACCTCCCAACATTAGAGTCACCAAAATGACAAGGGGACAACGAAAGAATGCTAACAAAAACCAAAACAGGATGGCATCTCCAGATCCCAGCAATCCTAATGAAAACAACCTGGAGAACCCAACAACAATGGATATACATGAAAACCACTTCAAATCCTTAGTAAGTAAGATGATATTGGAAGAAACAAATAAATTTTGTAAACAAATGCAGGAGGAAGCAAACAAGAGGGCTGATGACTTAAAATAGTCATATAAAGAGGCATTTGAAGAATTTCAGAAAAACACAAATAACCAGATGAAGGAAATTATTAAAACAGTTCAAGACCTGAAGATAAAAATGGAAGATATCATAAAAGAACGCACGGAAGAAAAACGTGATCGAGAAGCATCAGAAAAGAAAGCAAACATCTCAGAGGTGGCCTTATCTAACAGATTGCAAGAAATGGAAGAACGAATATCAGGACTTGAAGATACAATCGCACAATTGGAAACAATCATCCAGGATAATGCTAAATCTGAAAAGTTCCTGACACAAAGCATTCATGAAATAAAAGACAACATGAAAAGACGAAACTTGAGAATAATAGGGATAGAGGAAAGAGAAGGCAACCGACTCCACAGCCCAGAAAATATCTTTAACCAAATAATAGAAGAAAATTTCCCCAATTTGAAGAAGGAGATGCATACGAACATACAAGAGGCCTACAGAACACCAAATAGAATAGACCCAAAAAGAAAATCTTCCCGCCACATAATAATAACAACACAAAATATACAGAACAAGGAAAAAATATTAAAAGCGGCAAGAGAAAAAGGACGAGTAACATATGAAGGCAAACCTATCAGAATCACTCCTGACTTCTCAGCAGAGACCATGAAAGCCAGAAGGGCCTGGACAGAGATTCTGCAAACGCTAAGAGAACACAGATACCAGGCAAGACTACTATATCCAGCAAAATTATCAATAACCATTGGAGGTGAAGACAAGATATTCCATGACAAAAACAAATTCACACAGTACCTAGCAACAAATCCGGCTTTACAGAAGTTACTAGAAGGAAAACTCCACCCCAACTGGTCAAACTACAACCAAAAATACATAAGAAATAAATAACCACACCATTGCAAAATCACAACTTCACAAAAACTCGATTGTTACAAATACCAAAAATGAAGGGACTTACCAATCACTGGTCATTAATATCTCTCAACATTAATGGTCTCAACTCTCCAATAAAAAGACACAGACTAACAGAGTGGATGCATAAACACGACCCAACATTCTTCTGCATTCAAGAAACACATCTCAACCACAAGGACAGACATTGCCTCAGAATAAAAGGTTGGGGAAAAATATTCCAAGCAAATGGTCACAAGAAACAAGCTGGGGTAGCTATTCTAATATCTAATAAAATAGACTTTCAACCAAAATTAGTCAAAAGAGACAAGGATGGTCACTTCATACTTGTCAAAGGTAAAGTCAACCAGGAAGACATCACAATTTTGAACATCTATGCTCCGAATACAAGGGCTCCGACATTTGTAAAAGAGTTATTAACAAAGCTTGCCCCATTCATCGATACCCACACATTAATAGTGGGAGACTTCAACACCCCACTTTCACTCAAGGATAGGACTTTGATTTCAAAACTAAGCCAGGAAATAACCTCATTAACCAATGTCATGAATCAAATGGATCTAACAGATATCTACAGAACTTTCCACCCAAACGCAAAGGAGTATACCTTTTTCTCAGCACCCCATGGAACGTTCTCTAAAATTGATCACATAGTTGGTCACGAAGCAAACCTCAACAGATACAAGAAGATTGAAATAATACCTTGTATCTTATCAGATCACCATGGTCTAAGGCTGGACTTCAACAACAATAGAAATAACAAAAAGCATACCAACACGTGGAAACTAAACAACTTTCTACTTAATGACACATGGGTCACGGAAGAAATAAGGGAAGAAATAAAAGACTTCCTGAAATTCAATGAAAATGATGGAACAACATACCCAAATTTGTGGGACACATTGAAAGCAGTGCTGAGAGGAAAATTCATAGCACTAAGTGCCTTTAAAAAGAAAATGGAATCATCCCACATAAACAACCTAACAACACATCTGGAAGCCCTAGAAAAAAAAGAAGCAGAAACACCCAAGAGGAGTAGATGCCTGGAAATAATCAAACTCAGGGCTGAAATCAATAAATTAGAAACAAAGAGAACAATCCAAAGAATCAACAAAACCAAGAGCTGGTTCTTTGAGAAAATTAACAAGATAGACAAACCGTTAGCCAATCTAACTAAAAGACAAAGAAATGCTATCCAAATTAACAAAATCAGAAATGAAAAGGGAGACATAACAACAGACACTGAAGAAATACAAAGAATCGTAAGGACCTATTTCAAAGACATTTATGCCACAAAATTTGAAAATTTAAGGGAAATGGACAAATTTCTCAACCGATTCCATTTACCAAAATTAAATCAAGACCAGATAAAAAAATTAAATAGCCCTATTTCGCCTATAGAAATAGAAGCAACCATTGATAGTCTTCCAACCAAAAAAAGCCCAGGGCCAGATGGTTTCAGCGCAGAATTCTACCAGTCCTTCAAAGAGGAGCTAATACCGATACTATTCAAGCTATACCGAAAGATAGAAATGGACGGAATATTACCAAACTCCTTCTATGAGGCCACAGTCACATTGATACCTAAACCCCACAAAGACCCAACAAAAAAAGAGAATTTCAGACCAATTTCTCTTATGAACATTGATGCAAAAATACTCAATAAAATACTCGCAAAGCGAATACAACAGCATATCAAAGACATCATTCACCATGACCAGGTAGGCTTCATTCCAGGAACGCAGGGATGGTTTAACATACGGAAATCCATCAATGTAATCCACCATATAAACAAACTGAAAGAGAAAAACCATATGATCATCTCTTTAGATGCAGAAAAAGCATTTGACAAAATCCAACACCCATTTATGTTTAAAGTTCTGGAGAGATCGGGAATACAAGGCACTTTTCTAAACACAATAAAGGCTATATACAGCAAACCAATAGCCAACATTAAATTAAATGGAGAGATACTCAAGGAAATCCCTCTAAAATCAGGGACCAGACAAGGCTGCCCATATCTCTTTAATATAGTTGTTGAAGTTCTAGCCAGAGCAATAAGACATCAAAAGGAGATCAAGGGGATCCAAATGGGAAAGGAAGAAGTAACATTATCCCTATTTGCAGATGATATGATAGTGTATATAAGTGACCCCCAAAATTCCACCAGAGAACTCCTACAGCTGATAAACACCTTCAGCAAATTGGCAGGATACAAAATAAACTCAAAAAAGTCAGTAGCTTTCCTATATACAAATGACAAACAGGCAGAGGAAGAAATTAGAAAAATTACTCCCTTCACGATAGCCACAAGCAATATAAAATATCTAGGAATAACCCTAACCAAGCAAGTGAAGGATTTATTTGAAAAAAAACTTTAAACCTCTGAAGAAAGAGATTGAAAATGACATCAGAAGATGGCGGGATCTACCTTGTTCGTGGATTGGAAGAATCAACATAGTAAAAATGGCCATCTTACCAAAAGCAATTTACAGATTCAATGCAATCCCTATCAGAATACCTACTAAATATTTTGAAGATATTGAAAGAACAATTCTCAACTTCATATGGAGAAATAAAAAGCCCAGAATAGCAAAATCAATCCTATACAATAAAAGATCCGCTGGAGGAATCTCCATACCTGATCTCAAGTTGTACTATAGAGCAACAGTAATTAAAACAGCATGGTACTGGCACAGCAATAGGCTAGTGGATCAATGGAATCGAACTGAAGACCCAGAGATGAATCCACACACGTTTGCTCACCTGATTTTTGACAAAGAAGCCAAATCCATTCAATGGAAAAACGACAGCATCTTCAACAAATGGTGCTGGTCTAACTGGATGTCTACATGTAGAAAAATGAAATTAGACCCATATTTGTCACCATGCACAAAACTCAAGTCCAAGTGGATTAAAGACCTCAACCTAAAACCACAGACATTAACCCAATTAGAGGAAAAAGTGGGGAAGAGTCTGGAACTCATAGGCACAGGAGACAACTTCCTGAACAGAACACCAACAGCCCAGGCCTTAACATCAACAATTAATAAATGGGACCTCATGAGGCTGAGAAGCTTCTGTAAGGCAGGTGACACTGTCAAGAGAACAAAGCGACAGCCTACAGACTGGGAAAAGATCTTCACCGACTCTTCATCTGACAAAGGTCTAATATCCAAAATATATAAAGAACTTAAGAAATTAAACACCACCAAACCAAATAACCCAATAGAGAAATGGGGCGCAGAGCTAAACAGAGAATTCTCAACAGAGGAATATCAAATGGCTGAGAAACACTTAAAGAAATGCTCGACCTCCTTAGTCATCAGAGAAATGCAAATCAAAATGACACTGAGATTCCATCTTACACCCATCAGAATGGCTAAGATCAATAACTCAACTGACACCTCATGCTGGCGAGGGTGTGGAGAAAGAGGAACACTCCTGCATTGCTGGTGGGAATGCAAACTAGTACAACCACTTTGGAAAGCTATCTGGTGCTTTCTCAGAAAAATGGGAATAGGGCTTCCTCAAGACCCAGCTATTCCACTCCTTGGAATATACCCAGAGGATGTACTACTACACAACAGGGACATATGCTCAACCACGTTCATAGCTGCCTTATTCATAATAGCCAGAACTTGGAAACAACCTACGTGTCCCTCTATAGAAGAATGGATAAAGAAACTGTGGTACATTTACACTATGGAATACTACTCAGCTATTAAAAACAAGGAATTTCCAAAATTTGTGGACAAATGGATTGAACTAGAAATTGTCATAATGAGTGAGTTCACACAGAAGCAAAAAGAGCTAAATGGTATATACTCACTTATATCGAGACACTAGTCCAAGGTGTACGTCCCCATGAAAAACTGTACCTACCAGAATAGTGGGTAAGAGGGGAGGACATCCTATTGAAACTTTAGGTGTGAGAAGCCTGGGAGAAAGAGGAAATGGAAGGACCCAGTGGGTCCTGGAAAACTACAGGCGAGTCTGGGCCCTGGGGCCCTCCGCAAACTGTGGCAACAGCCAAGGAAAAAATAGGCAGTAAAAACCTTGAACCCCTACCCGGACTAGCCGATGGACATTCTCCACTGTTGAGTGGAGAAGGAGATCTAACTTTCACACAAACTCTGGTGCCCCATATTTGAACATGTCCCTTGGACGGAGATGCCTGGTGGCACTCAGAGGAAAGATAATAGGTCACCAAGGAGAGACTTGATACCGTATGAGCATATTCAGGGGGAGGAGGTCCCCCTCAGACACAGACTTAGGGGAGGGGAGGGGAGTAGGGGGGAAGTGGGAGGAAGGGAGGAATGGGAGGATACATGGGATGGGCTAACAACTGAGATGTAATATGTATAAATTAATAAAAATGTATTTAAAAAAAAGAAAAACAAATGGGGCTTAAATTAGTTTAGAAAGTGCATGTAAGCTTGAGGACTAGAGTTCACTTCCCTGGAAATTTAAGTAAAATTCCTGGTGTTATTTGGCCTATCTGCAACCTTAGTCTTGGGGTCCAAGGCAGAGAGAGGTAGATCTCACTCATTGGGCTATCAAGTACATAGTTTATCCAACCAGTGGTCTCTGAGTTCAAATGTGAGACTATCTTAGAAGGTAGATAATGATACTAGAAGACACCTAATGTCAACTTCTGGTCTCCATATATTCATTTACACATGTATACCTACATCCACAATGAATACACATTGTCTATGCATACTCACATACACTATATATACACACACTCCCATGTACTATACATTCATACACAAAAAAAGAAAAGAAAAGATACAAGAAGTGAAGAGAGTTGTATGGCATTTCACTGCTTCATTTTTCCCTTGAACACTTCTGCTTCTTCCATAATGGAACAAAGAAAAGGAATCATTCGCCACACAGTTTCTTTGCTGTTGAATATTCAGCAAGTGCTCCAGCTACTAATATTATAATTCTTTTGTGAGGTATACATACCTAGGAGAATGACCTAGGTCATTTTATTGAGTGGTTTTTGGGGGAGACAGGGTGACATATTAAATATTATAAAAATTAAGGCCTTATACTCTTAGAATATTGACCAGTGAACACCCTTCCCTAGCTGTTTTCCTTTACTTTTTAAGTTCCATATGATAAATCCCTGTAGTGCGGATATTGGAGTGTACAGAAACAGAACTTACATATGACAATACAGGTTAATCTGTTTTGAAAAATATTATTTTAGGTGATTTTGACTTCACACGTCATAGTTTGTTTTATTGGCTGAAAGATAATTCCGATTAATACCACATTTTCAAGGTTTTGTTTGCTTGCTTGCTTTTTGTTTTGCTCATTTTTTAAAATATTGATATAGTAGATCAATATATTTCCATTTGTTTTCTTGTATAACTTAATTTTCTTTATTTCTATTTTGTTTTCCTTCCTTATAGTAAACGGGTGATAATAGGGCAAAGGAAAGGGAAAAATCACTACTCTTGCAGGCCTAAAACTGACTTAAGAAAATAGGAGAGAAACTCATCCAAAGTTAATATAACAGCATCTACTAGCATGAGACTGTGTGCCAAATGTCTCATACTACAAGTGCTGTTAAAGATTTAAAGTTGACAAAGATTACTTTCTCTGAGAAAGGAGAGTCACATGTGGCATAATGAATCAGTTCTTTGTCTCCTTGTGGTAAACTATTGTCCATGTCTGGCCATGTCAAGTATATTTACCTTAACAGGAGAATTAAGTCTTAGTATAATGAAAGCAGAATTCTCCTTTTTTTTCAGAGGGGTGTACAACCATATCCAGGGACTCTGGCCACATAATGAGAAAAGTTTTCTAGATTATATTTATTGATGTGCTTACAGGAGTTGACTTTTGGAGGCGTGTTCTCCTTCTAAATAGTCTGCATAATTACATTTGTAGAGGCCCAGACATGTCACATTCAGACTGAAATATTACAAAGAATATCTATTTTTCACTTATGCCTGTGTATTTTCAAAGAACTGCCTTCCCGAAATGACCAGGATCTCATTGGGATATGCTTTATTCTTCCTGAGAAGCCTGCTTAAGTAGCTTCACAAAATATGTTCTGGGAGCGAAGTTGAAACACTGAGACTGGATCTTGATGTGGAAGCTGCATAGTATAAGGTTTAGCTTTATCATAGAGCTTGAGTTCTCTGGGTTACAGTCTATTTTAAAAATGTGTGCATGACAAACTCTTCTGCCCCATATTTGACCACATCCACTGGCTGGGGAGGCCTGATGGCACTCAGAGAAAGGATAGCAGGCTCCCAAGAAGAGACTTGATACCCTATGAACATATACAGGGGGAGGAGGTCCCCCTCAGTCACAGTCATAGGGGAAGGGAGGAGGGGGAAAGTGGGAGGGAGGGAGGAATGGGAGGATACAAGGGATGGGATAAAAATTTAGATGTAATATGAATAAATTAATAAAATACATTATAAAATGTGTGCTTACACATTGTGTGCTTGTTTGTGTATATTTATTCATGTATGTGGATATGAATGCATGCATGTGTGTATGCCTACATGCACATATGTGCTTATTTGTGTGTGTCACCAGTTTGTGCATGTGTATGTGAATAAGTATGTGTTTGTCCTATCTCTGTGTGTGCATATGTGCATGCATATGTGTATATTTGTTTCCGTGTGTGTACAGTCACCTGAGTATGGGTGACTGTGAGGCCAGAAGACAGCATCATATCACTGGAGCATCTGGAATTACATGCAGTTCCGAGCCACCTAAAATGAGTGTTGGGAATAGAGTCTGTGTCCTCTGGAAGAACAGCAAAGACTCTTAACTGTAGAGCCATTTCTCCAACCCCTGCCATCAAGGTTTAAATCCTATAATACATGGACTCAAGTAGTTTTTAGCTTTGGTGTTCCTTAATATGTAAAAGAACCATATGCAGAATTATACTTGTGTTAGAGAATTGAATTATCAATGTGAAAATCTAGCACAAAAACCAATTTATTCATTTTTCTTGAAGTAAAAATAGCTACAAACATCTAAAAAAAAAGTCTTACTCATTCTAGAAAACTATGCATAATTACTTACTAACAGTCCACAGTCAAATAAGAAGACCTGGGTGAGCAAAAGTCATGTGCCCAGACTATATCATTGCTTTTAATAAAAAGAGATATTTATTTCTTCAATATTTATTTCCAGGAGTGACTGAAATAAAAATATAATTGAGTCCCACCATTATTTTCTTTATTTAAACAGCTTTAAGAGAAAACTAGTCAGGCGAGTATTATTGCTTCCCACTTTTCAACTGGTCATAGTTGCCTTTGAGAAAACAGACAATTCCAGATTATCTGACCAGAATGTTCAAGATATGATATATTATACAACATGCCTGTTCTTGGGAAGAACACCTAGGACATAATTATGTGTACTTCTTGATCTCATCATACAAGACAAGCACAAAGGCACCACCCATGCCTCTGAGAACTTTGGATCATGCGCCTTTGAAAAAAGTCTTGCAGCAGGGCATGGTGGCATATGCCTTTAATCCCAGCACTCTGGAGGCAGAGGCAGTCAGATAGCTGTGAGACTGAGGCCAGCCTGGTCTACAAAGCAACTCCAGGACAGTCAAGGCTATACAGAGAAACCCTGTCTTGAAAAACCAAAAATAAAATAAAAAGAAAAGAAAAAAGTCCTGCTTCCTTCATCACCTGTGATCTTCTGCCAGCAGTCAAGCATGCCTCTATACATGATATCTGTTCCTTTGCATCCTGACTGCATCATCATACGAAAGCGAAGGGTGTCAAAAGGATAGGAAGTCAGGCCAGGAACAGCAGTGACAGAATGTGATCATCCAGCTGAAAAAGATGTGAGTATTCTTGGGATACGGAAGCATTCCCTTTGCCGTGCCATAGATAGCAAAGTAGGCAGCTCGGTAAATGAAAATGCCATGTACTGACACATTAAAGCCTTGGTACAGGCCCTTAATCACATCAGATTTTTAGATCTTAACCAGGCAGTCGCCAAGGCCTTTGAATTCCATTTCATCTCCAGCTTTGCCCACATCAGCTGCTAGACGGGTATAGGCAAAATCAAGAGGGTACACAAAGCACAAGGATGCGGCCCCAGCGGCATTTCCTGATGCCAGTTCCCTGCAAAGTAGCGCCAAAACTGGGTCCTCTTCTCCACACCGCCCAGAAACATCTGCTTGTATATATCTTCGAAGGCAAAGTTGAGAGCCTTGATTGGGAAGTACCTGATGTCATGGGCCAGGTTACCACACTGGAAGGAAAGGACTCCCTGTTCTTTGGGGATACAAAGCACGCAGTCTGTGGTGCTCTTGTATTGCTTATCTGCTGTGATTTGCTTGCTGGCATGGTACACCTGTAGCAGCAGCTTGGCCTGCTCAATGGGCGCTACCGCCATCTTGGAGATGGCTGCGGCCACTCCACCTTCCAAGAAGTCCGTGATGAAAGACACAGCGGCTTCTGTCGTGTTGAAATAAAAAAGGAAGAGGCAGATGACTATGGGACAGGACTGGGTGACAAACGGCTTTGACTCCTAGACTCTGGGCTATTATTGCGTTTTTATTAGATGTCAGTGGTAATTTTCCTGACTTCAGGATTTGAAGCCCCTCCACAAGAAACTTCCTGATTGCCAGCTGTTTTAAACTTCTCTGGTTGCTCTACAGTTTTAGGGATAAATCCTGTGTAGATTAAGCCTAATTAAACCAATACAGTCTCCTGTAGGAGTCGTTATCTGATGCTTGCTGTATGGTCAGGATCTGACAAGTCATATTTTCTGATGTATAGCGATGAACCCCCAACATTAATTTTAACTTTAACTTTAACTTCTTCAGTTAAAATAGAGTTTGCATCCTGAGTCTGCTGCACAGGGTGTGCGCTGGAAGAGGGGTAGTCTTATACAGTGAGTATATTTGAAACTCTATATTTTAGCTGGAAAAGTTAAAGTTAAAGTTGGGGATTGACTTACATGTCAAAAGATATGGTATTACAAAAGGAAAGGCTCAATTTTCTTCTTAAGATAAAAAGAGAAGTTTTTGAATGAAAAGCAGTTTACATTCCTGTAGTTTCTCCACACTGGTGGCAGGATCTCATGAGAACAGGCAGTAATAACAATGTCAGTCCATTAGGGGTGTGCTTGTGGTGCCTAAAAGTCTCTGCTGGGTGTCCTCCTCTATCACTCTCTGCCTTTAAAATTTTTTGTCTTTAGTTTTTAATTGTTTAATGTTTCTTTGTCTGCACATGCCACCTATATGTGAGTACATAGAGTCCAGAAGTGGATGACAGATCCCTTAAAGCTGGAGTTAGAGACCATTGTGTGCTGCTAAGGAAGGCACTGGAAACTGAACTCAGGTCTTCTGAGAGAGCAAAAAGTGATCATAACTACTGACCTATTCCTACAGCCACTCCACCTTATTGTTGTTGACATAAGGTCTGTAGGGAAACACGGAGCAATGAACTTGGATTTGGTGACACTAGTTCCATCAAGGTCTGAAAATCTCCTTGAAGACCTCTCCAGCACAGGATTAGGCATATTTGACACACCTGGCTTTTTACATGGGTACAGGGATCTGCCCTTCTGTTTGCACGGTAAATACTTAACTGACTGCGCAATTGCCAAACCTCAGTTCTTTTTTTCAGTTTTACTCATAACAGTAAATGACTTCTACAGTGGAATACAACATCTAAATGCAAGCTTGTGATACTTGGATTCTCTACAATGTGGAATAATGCTTATTAAACATCAACCTATATTTGAATTTCCTTACTTGAACAAAAATATGATTGAAACTTTCATATTTATGAGAACATTTCTTTACTTTTTCTGTCGTCCTGTTGTCCCTAAGGATCCAGTTGAATATCCAGTGTGCTATTGTTAAGCCTGCTGAATTTAGTGAAGGAAAACAGATACTTGTCACACATGAGGTCCATCTCTGATCTTAAAATAGTACAGACCAATATCTGTACAGAAGATCTTTGGCAGCGTCCAGTAGGAAGATGTTAATAATCTCATAATGTACTCCAAAGTCATATTTTTCAAGAAATCAATATTCAGTAGAAAAAATTCATTTACAGGTTTTCTTTCATTATGTAACTTTTTCCTTAGTGTCCTTTTATCACTTTTACATTTAACCAGGATATAAAATACACTGCAAGTCATCTGTAATATGCATTTTATTGTAAATTTTAATAACATGTTAGCTTAGAACTGGAAGGGGGTGTGTTGGCTAGTAGGAAAAAGAAATTCACACAGCATTTATAAACACACACACACACACACACACACACACACACACACAACCACACAGAGAGAGAGAGGGAGGGAGGGAGGGAGAGAGAGAGAGAAAGAGAGAGAGAGAGAGAGAGAGAGAGAGAGAGAGAGAGAGAGAGAGAGAGAGAGAGAACAGATCTGAAGTTTCTTTCTGGGAAACTTTGTTGCTTGAAGATTTGTTGTTCATTGTATAAAGCAGAAGATATGATGCAGAAGGTATCAATAGAGAGCAAGAAAGGCATTGATGATTCACTTTAATTTTTTCTAATGTCTCTGAAATTATGTATGTTCATGCTCAGTACTATAGAAACATGGGTATATATATTTTAGGTGATAAATATGAGTTTCTATTTGTCATGGTAAATAATTTCAACAACTCTCTGTTAAGACATTTCTCTGTGTCAATCTTGTTAGAAATGACATGAATTATAAATTACTAGTTGTACTTTGATTTTGATGTGGTCAAGACATTGTACTGCAATGAATTATATCCAATAGCACAAGAATGCATTATATGATAAATGTAGTAGACATCTGTAGATGTAGATACCACACCAGCAAAATCTGGATAGTAAACTCCCAGTTCTGAAATCATAACAGTGAATAAACAAGAAAAAAATTAATAATGACACCCCAAATTCAGCACACACATGCACACACACACACACAAACACACACACACACAAACACACACACACACACACACACACACCATATTCACATGTTAAAAAGAAAACAAAAGAAACAAAACCAACATAGAAATCTCCTAAGGAATAGCACATGAGGTTGGTTTCTGGCTTGTACTACATGTAAAAGCAAGTGTGTGCACACATGCAGGGCCATGCACACACACACATGCATGCACACACAGACATACAAGCATCCAGAAATATGGAGAAGGAAGTCAAGACACAAGGAAAGAAGAGTGGTGTGGGTGCATGCATGCTAGGGGTAAATCAGAATTCAAATTTCAGGAGTACATTCTCTCCTTCCACCCTGTTGAGGCAGGGTTTCTTTTGATGCTTCTATCACATATACTACAGCCCAGCTGGTTGGAAAGCTGCCTCCTTTCATACGTAAAAGTGTTGGGGTCACACAATATCTGATTTTTTGCCATGGGATCTGAGAATTGAACTCAGGTCATGAGGCTTGTAGCAAGTGCCCTTTCTGCTGTTGTTGAGCAATCTCAACAGCCCCATTCCAAATTCTGGAACAGGACCTTGGAATCTCTCATATTCTGTGGGATAAATATAATAACATACCAATCTCTCACAGTTAAGAAATTCAGCCTGCATATGTAAATTTGGATATAGTATGCAGCATTTACACTTGAAAACACTGTCAGTTCCAGTCTTTTAAAAACAGAATGTGCTAAAGAGGTTTCATCTTCTGAGCATGACTACTGATTACTGTGCATTTCTTCTGAGCATATATATTGACTACTTGGAGTTTCTTTCTTCTGAGCGAGCATGTGTGTTGGTTACTGTGACTGGTTTTCTGAGACCCTCTCTGTGGCTCAGCCTCACTGTACATTAGTAACTCTGTTGTGATATAGGTGCAATTTAGAAATCCCTTACACAGTTTGTGTGTGTGTGTGTGTGTGTGTGTGTGTGTGTGTGTGTGTGTGTGTGTGCACATATGCATTGTGTGCATATGGGTTCATTTTGAGGCTGGGGTTTGGCATCAGCTCTTTTCCTCAGTCTTCTCCATCTTATTTTCTGAAACAGTTTTTCACTGAAGCTGGAATTTCCCAATTCTGCCAGCCTGATGGCCCACAACTCAGTAGTCTTCTTGCCTCTACAACTTAACCATCTCCCCAGATGATCCCATACTCTTTGGGTATTCTTTAAAGCATTGTGTCCTCTTTTTTTTTCATTTTGTATTTATTATAATTTATTCATATAACATCCAGATTGATATCCCTTTACTTGTATCTTCGCTTCCCACCCACACTCTTCTGCCCTATTCCCCTCCCCTAGACCTCTGACCTACTGTGTGGATGGGGGAGGGCATTTCCTCTTCCACTACCTGATCTCATCAGCATGGCTGCATCCCCTTCCTCTCTGTGACCACTGAGCTCCCCCTTGCCCAAAGTGGAATTGATCAAATTGCAGGCACCAGAGTTCAGAGGGAGCCCCTGCTCCCACCCTGCAACCATCGATAACTAGCTTTTCATTGGCTCTATCTGGAAAGGAGCTTTAGATTCTCTGCAGGCATTGTTTGCGGTTGATGCATCTATTTGTGCAGACCTCTCTGGGTCCAGATCAGAATGCCATGATGGTGTCCTCGTGGGGATCCTGCACCCTCTGAGTCTTTCCGTTCCCACCCTCTTCCATACAACTCTCAGTGCTCTGTTCACAGTCCAGCTGCAAGTCCCAGTAGCTGTCCATGTCCCCTGCTGCTGAGCAGAATCTCTCAGAGGTGAGCTATGTTGGGCTAATATGCACTTATAAGTAAGTATAAAACATGCTTGTTTTTCTGAGTCTGGGATACCTCACTCACAATGATGTTTTCTAATACCGTGCAGTTGCCTGCAAATTTAAAAACTTCCTTGTTTTTCACAGCTGAGTAGCATTCCACTGCATAAATACACCACAGTATCTTTATACATTCTTCAGTTGAAAGACATCTAGGCTGTTTCCAGGTTATAGCTATTATGAATAAGACTTCTATATGGTGGAACATCTTTCAAGCATATGCCCAGGAGTGGTATAGCTAGGTCTTGAAGTAGGATTATTCCTAATGTTCTGAGAAAGTACCATAATGATTTCCAAAGTGGTTGTACAAGTTTGAACTCCCACCAATCAATGGAAAACATCCTTACCAGCATGTGCTGTAACTTGAGTTTTTGGTCTTAGGCATTTTGACAGGTATAAGATAGAATCTCAGAATCCTTTTAATTTGCATTTTCATGATAACTAAGGATATTGAGCATTTATTTAATTTAATTAATTTATTCAGATTGCATTGAGCATTTCTCAGTGTTTCTCAACCATTGCATACTCCTCTGGTGAAAAATCTGTTTAGTTCTGTATCCCATTGTTAAATTGGATAATATCTTTGGTTGTATTTACTTTCTCGAGTTCTTTGTATATCTTGGATATTAGCCTTATGTCAGATGTGGGGTTGGTGAGAATTTTTTCTCAGTCCGTAGACTGCTGTTTTGTTCTTTTGATAGTGTCATTTGCTTTACAGTAGCTTTTCCATTTCATCAACTCCCATTTATTAATTGTTGATCTGAGCTATTGATGTTCTTGTTCAGGAATTTGTCTCCTGTGCCAATGAGTTCAAGGTTCTTCCCTACTTTTTGTTCTAATAGAGTTACTCTGTCTGGTTTAATGTTGAGGTCTTTAATATACTTGCCTTTACTTGTTTGCAAGGTGATAAATAAGTTTCTATATACATGTTACTACATGTATAAATCCAGTTAGATCAGCACCATTTTTTGAAGATGCAATTTTTTTCCTTTGTAGGGTTCTGGCTTCTTTGTCAAAAATCCAGTGTCCATAGGTCTGTGGGTTTATTTTGGGGTCTTTGATTTGATCCCATTGATCAAGCATCCCATTCCTAAGCCAGTATCATGCTCTTTTTTTTATTATTATTACTTTTGCACTATAGTACAGCTTGAGATCAAGAATGGAGATTCTTACAGAAGATCTTTTGCAATAGAGGATTATTTTAGATATTCTAGTTTTTATTTTATTTTCTATATGAAATTGAGGTCAATTTATTGTGTTTGTGTGTAAGTCTGGTTGCTTTGGGATAACTGGGTTATTGAGATGCCATATTATCTTGGCTTTTGCTGTTTTTGTTTTTACACTGTCCTTTAGCCATCTGGCATGCTTGGCATTGTATGGTAGTTTCTGGTGTCCTTCCATGATTGTTGAATGTAGCTCACAGGTGAATGGCTATAGGTTGAGACCATTCAACCCTTCACCTATGGGAATCAGGAAACTCTTCTATCCATCAAGTGGGTGACAAAAGGACACACCAGGTATTTCTGTAGATCAACCAGGTGACCTGAGGTCATATTCACTTGTCTTCCAGAGGATGGCATATCCTCCGGGCTACAAGACAGAGATACAAGAGTTTTGTGGTCATCAGTTCAGTCTGAGACAAAGAGCACATATGCAGCATGTAGGCCCTCCTGTGTCTAGACTTTCTTTTTTGTTTAATACATTTTATTAATTTATTCATATTACATCTCAATTGTTATCTCATCCCTTGTATCCTCCCATTCCTCCCTCACTCCCATTTTCCCCTTACTCTCCTCCCTTATGACTGTGGCTAAGGGGGACCTCCTCTTCCTGTATGTGCTCATAGGATATCAAGTCTCTTCTTGGTAGCCTCCTATCCTTCCTCTGAGGGTCACCAGGCCTCCCCATCCAGCGGACGTGGTCAAATATGGGGCACCAGAGTTCATGTGAAAGTCAGTCTCCAATCTCAACTCAATTGTGGAGAAAGTCCTGTCCATTGGCTAGATCTGGGTAGGGGGTCAAAGTTCACTGTACGTATTGTCCCTGGCTGGTGCCATCATTTGAGCAGGACCTCTGCACTGAGATCTGTCCATAATAATGTTTTTCTTGTATCTTTCTAAGACCCTCTGGGTCCTCCTATTTTCCCATTCTCCCATGTTTCTCTCACCTAGAGTCCCAATGGGATGTCATCTCCTCTGTTCCACATTCCTGGTAAGTGAAGACTTTCATGGGACATGCCCCTTGGGTTAGTGTCCAGATAAAAGTGAGAATATACCATTTGGCGCTTTCTGCTTCTGGGTTAACTCACTCATTATTCATTTCTAGTTCAATCCATTTGGCCACAAACTTTGGGAATTCCTTGTTTTTAATAGCTGAGTAGTATTCCATAGTATAAATGTACCATAGTTTCTTTATCCATTCTTCTACTGAGGGACACTTAGGCTGTGTCCATGTTCTGGCTATTATGAATAAGGCTGCTATGAACATGGTTGAGCAAATGTTCTTGTTGTGTGCTGGAGCATCTTCTGGTTATATTCCAAGGAGCAGGATAGCTGGGTCTCGAGGAAGCTTTATTCCCATTTTTCTGATATAGGGACAGATTTCCCATGTGGCCATAGTAGTTTTCATTCCCACCAGCAATGAAGGAGTGTTCCTCTCTCTCTGCATCCTTGCCAGCATGTAGTGTCATGTGAATTTTTTATCTTAGCCATCCTGATGGGTGTAACATGGAATCTCAGAGTTGTTTTGATTTGCATTTCCCTGATGAATAAGGAAGTTAAGCATTTCTTTAAGTGTTTCTCAGCCATTCAATATTCCTCTATTGGGAATTCTGTTTAGTTCTGAGACCCATTTCTAAATTGGGTTATTTGGTTTGGTGGTGTTTAATTTCTTGAGTTCTTTATATATTTTGGATATTAGACCTTTGTCAGATGTAGGTTTGGTGAAGATCTTTTCCCAGTCGCTTTGTTCTCTTGACAGTGTCTCGTGCCTTACAGAAGCTTCTCAGTCTCATGAGGTCCCATTTATTAATTGTTGACATTAAGGCCTGGGCTGTTGGTGTTCTGTTCAGGAAGTTGTCTCCGATGCCAATGTGATCCAGGCTCTTCCTTACATTTTCTTCTAACTGACTTAGTATCACTGGTTTTATGTTGAGGTCTTTGTTCCACTTGGATTTGAGTTTTGTGCAAGGTTGCAAATATGGGTCCAGTTGCATTTTTTTCCACGTAGACATCCAGTTAGACCAGCACCATTTGTTGAAGATGCTATCCTTTTTCCATTGAATGTATTTGTCTTCTTTGTCAAAAATCAAGTGACCATATGTGTGTGGATTCATATCTGGGGCTTTGATTCGATTCCACTGATCAATCAGCCTGTTGCTGTGCCAGTACCATGCTGTTTTAATTACTGTTGCTTTATAGTACAGCATGAGATCACGTATGGAGATTCCTCTGGAGGATCTTTTATTGTACAAGATTGTTTTAACTATTCTGGGTTTTTTGCTTTTCCATATGAAGTTGGAAATTGAACTTTCAATGTCTTTAAAAATTGTGTAGGTGTTTTGATAGGGATTGCATTGAATCTGTAAATTTCTTTGGTAAGATGGCCATTTTTACTATGTTAATTCTCTGGATCCATGAGCAAGTAAAATCATTCCATCTTCTGATGTCTTCTTCAATCTCTTTCTTCAGAGTTTTCAACTTTCATTCAAACCAGTCGTTCACTTGCTTGGTTAGAGTAACTCCTAAATGTTTTATATTGCTTGTGGTTAACATGAAGGGTGTAGTTTTCCTAATTTCTTCCTCTGCATGCTTGTCATTTGTATACAGATATGCTATTGATATTTTTTAGTTAATTTTGTATCCAGCCAATTTGCTGAAGGTGTTTATCAGCTGAACGATTTCTCTTGTGGAATTTTGGGGGTCACTTATGTACACTATCATGTCATCTGCAAATTTATTTGACTTCCTCCTTTCCCATTTGGATCCTGTTGATCTCCTTTGTCGTCTTATTGCTCTGCCTAGAACTTTGAGTACTATATTGATGAAATATGGAGAGTGGGCAGCCTTGCCTTCTTTCCGATTTTAAAGGAATTTCCTTGAGTATCTCACTATTTAATTTAATTTTGGCTTTTGGCTTGCTGTATATAGCCTTTATTATGTTGAGGTATGTGCCTTGTATCCCTGATCTCTACAAAACTTTAAACATGAATGGGTGTTGGATTTTATCAAATGCTTTCTCTGCATATAAGGATATGATCATGTGGTTTTTTTTTTTCAGATTGTTTATATGGTGTATTACATTGATGGATTTTCATATATTAACCTATACTTCCATGGCTGGAATGAAGCCTGCTTGGTCATAGTGAATGATATCTTTGATATGTTCTTGTATTTGTTTTGCAAGCATTTTATGGAGTATTTTTTAAACAATGTTCATAAGAGAAATTGGTCTGAAATTCTCTTTTTTTGTTGGTCTTTGTGAGGTTTAGGTATCAATGTGACAATGGCCTCATATAATGAATTTGGTAATGTTCCATCCATTTCTCTTTTGGAATAGCTTGTAGAGTTTTGGTTTTAGCACATCCTTAAAGGTCTGATAGAATTCTGCACTGAAGCCATTTGGTCCAGGCTTTTTTTGGTTAGGAGATGATCAATGATTGCTTCTATTTCTATAGGGGAAAAGGGACTATTTATCTTGTTTATCTGTCATTCACTCAATTTTGGCAAGAGGAATTGATCAAGAAATTGTCCATTTCCCTTAGATTTTCAAATTTTGTGTCATATATGCCCTGGAAATAGGATCTTATGATTCTTTGTATTTCTTCAGCGTCTGTTGTTATGTCTCCCTTTTCATTTCTGATTTTGTTGATTTGGATATTGTCTCTCTGCCTTTTAGTCAGCTTGGCTAACAGTTTTTCTATCTTGTTGATTTTCTCGAAGAGCCCCCTTTTTGGTTTTGTTGATTCTTTGGACTGTTTTCTTTGTTTCTAATTTGTTAATTTCACCCCTGAGTTTGATTATTTCCAGATGTCTACTCCTCTTGGTTGTTTCTGCTTCTTTTTATTCTAGGGCTTCCCGATGTGTTCTTAAGTTGCTTATGTGGGATGCTTCCAATTTCTTTTTAAAGGCACTTAGTGATATGAATTTTCCTCTTAGCACTGCTTTCAATGTTTCCCATGAATTTTGGTATGTTGTTTCTTCATTTTCATTGAATTTGAGGAAATCCTTAATTTTTTTTGTATTTTCTTCCCTGACTCAGGTGTCATTAAATAGATAGTTGTTTAGTTTCCATGTAAGTGTAGGCTTTTTGTTATTTCTGTTGTTGTTGAATTGTAGCCTAAGAGCAGGGTGATCTGATAGGATACAAGGTATTATTTCAATCCTCTTGTATCTGTTAAGACTTGCTTTGTGACCTACGATTTGATCAATTTTGGAAAAGGTTCCATGGAGTGCAGAGAAGAAGGTATACTCCGTTTTATTTGGGTGAAAAGTTATGTAGATATCTGTTAGGCCCATTTGTTTCATGACATTGGTTAATGATGATATTTCTCGGTTTAGTGTCTGTTTCAATGAACTATCCTTCAATGAGAGTGGGGTGTTGAAGTCTCCCACTATTATTCTGTGGGTATCGATGTGTGGTTTAAGCTCAATTAAGAAATCTTTTACAAATGTGGGTGCCCTTGTATTGGGAGCATAGATGTTCAGAATTGTGATGTCATCTTGATTGACTTTACCTTTGATTAGTATGAAGTGTCCGTCCTCATCCCTTTTGATTAATTTTGGTTGAAAGTCTATTTTGTTCGATATTAAAATGGCTACGCCTGCTTGCTTCTTGTGACCATTTGCTTGGAATATTTTTTCCAAATTTTTATCCTGAGGTAATGCCTATCATTATGGGTGAGATGTGTTTCTTGAATGCAGAAGAATGTTGGATTTTGTTGATGCATCCATTCAGTTAGTCTGTGTCTTTTTATTGGAGAATTGACACCATTGATGTTGAGAGCTATTAATGACCAGTGACTGTTAAGAGTCATAATTTTGATGTTGGCTCCAGTAGACCATTTGTGTGGTTGTGGTTTTGCAATGGTATTTTTTTTATCTATTTCCTGTGTAGTTTTGGTTGTAGCTTTTCCTTTTGGGGTGGAGTTTTCCTTCTAGTACCTTCTGTAATGCTGGATTTGTGGATAGGTACTGTTTGAATTTGCTTTTGTCATGGAATATTTTTTTCTCCGTAAATGGTTATTGATAGTTTTGCTGGGTAAAGTAGTCTAGCCTGTCATCTGTTGTCTCTTAGAGTTGCAGGATCTCTGACCAGGCACTTCTGGGTTTTCTGGTCCCTGATGAAAAGCTGGGTGTAATTCTGATAGATTTGCTATTAAATGGTGTTTGGCCCTTTTCTATTGCATCTTTTAATATTTTCTCTTTGTTCTATATATTTTTTCTTTTGATAATTATATGATGGGAAGTTTTTCTTTTCTGGTCTATTTTTTTTTTTTGTTGGTGTTTTGTAGGCCTCTTGTATGTTTATAGGCATCTCTTTCTTTAGATTGGGGAGGTTTTCTTCTATGATTCTGTTGAGAATATTTTCTGTACCTTAGAGTCTGGCAACTTCTCTTTTCTCAATGCCTATTATCTTCAGATTTCTTCTTTTCATGGTGTCCTTGATTTCTTGGATGTTTTGTGTCAGGATTTTTCCAGATTTAGCATTTTCTTTAATGGTCACTTCAAGATCTATGATTGTGTCTTCTAGACGTGAGATTCATTCCTCCATCTCTTGGATTCCATTAAAAAGGCTCGCCTCTGAGTTGCTTGCCTTCCTCTCTGAGCTCTCATATTCCCTTTTTCTTCTGTCTGTGTGATTATCATTGAATCCATTTTCATCTTCAGATCTTGAACTGTTTATTTATGTCTTTCATCTGATTGTTTGTATTTCCCTGAATTTTTTTCCAATGCCTCTCTATGGGCCTCTTTTATGTCTTCCACCTATTTGGCTGCATCTTCCTGCATTTGATTACGAATTTTATTTGTTTCCTCTGTTATCATCCTCATTACTAAGAATTTGAGCTCATTTTCTTGTATTTCCATTGTGTTTGAGTTCTCTGGGTTGTTTTCTTTGGGATAGCTAGGATCTGGAGACACCATATGGTTTTGGTTTTTTGGGTTTTTTTTATGTGTGTGTCTGTATGGTTTTATGCTGTTTTTTAGTCATCTTGCCATCTCTGTTTTCAGCAGGTAGCTTCCAGAGTTGGGTGGAGGGAGTCTGGGGATAGATTCATTCGTTTTATCATGATTTCCTTAGGCCCGACCCTCTAATGTTTCACTGGTCTGGATGGCAGAAGGCTAGCACTGTAATTTGGGTTTCTCAAAACCAGTGATCCCAGCTCCCCTATACTGTGGGTCCTGTAATTGTACTGGGTCTCTGAATATGCACTGTGTCAGGCCAAAGTGTCCACAGCCTTCTAGGCCCTTTGTAGCACTGGAGCTTTGCAGGGACCAAAGCAGGTTGAAAGGACTGGGTCTATTGGACACTCTACTCCCTCCTTCCCTGAGATTTCTTTAGTCCTGGAGTTTTGATGCTTCACTGCTCTGTGGTTCTGGGTAGCATTTCAGGACCCAGACTGCTTGCAGAGTCTAGGTTAGTGTCACAGGGCGCAAACTGCACATACACTGAGTCCAGTTTGTGTTTCTGGACACAAAAAGGTCTCTGGACCCAAATGGGTCTCTGGGCCTAATCCATGTATTTAGTCCAGTTAGCGCTGAGTCCAACCAGGGTCTTGGGCCCAATCGGCACACTGAGGTCACCTAGTTCAGCCAGAGCCACAGGCCTGGACCTCACACCGCACTCAGCTAGAGTCTCTGGGCCCAAGCTCAGCTAGGGACTCAGGACCTAACTGCATACCGAACTCAGCCAGAGTCTCAGGGCTTGCACTGCCCCCTGAACTCACCCGCCGACTCTGGGCCCAAACTGCCTGTAAAGTTCAGCCAAAATCTCAGGGCTGGAATCGTGCACCAAGCTCAGGTAGGTTCTCTGGGCCCAAACTATCTGTCGAGTTCAGATAAGTTCTCTACACCCAAATCTCCCCTCAATTTCAGCCAGGGACTCTGGGCCCAAACTGCGCGCCAAGTCAGCCAAAGTCTCATGGCCAGGATCATGCACCAATGTCAGTTATAGTCTCTAGGCACAAACTGCCTGCCAAGACTAGCTAGGCTCTCTGGACCCAAACCACGCACCCAGCTCAGCTAGAGTCTCAGGAGCTGAACCAAGTTCCAAGTCCAGTTTGGGACTCAGGACATGAGCAGCATGCTGAGCTGAGCTTGAGTCACAGGGCCCAAACTGTGTGCCAACTTCAGCTAGGGTCATGGGGCTCAAATCTTGCACTAAGTCCCCTCTCCCTCAGGAATGCCCTGGTTACCAAGTCAATTCCTTCTGCTGGAGGGTTCCCAGCTGCAAACCTCAGCCGCTGCTGCCGCCACTCTAGTCCGAGGACATCCACGCCCCTCCTGTGTGCAGGTGTACACAAGTTTTCTGTATTTTGCTCCTTTTGAGCTGTGGAGTATTCCTGCTGTAGTGGGTGGGAAGCTTGGTGTTCCTGGTTCAGAATTCCATGCAATTCTCCGAGTCATTTACTGGAGCTTCTAAACATGGTTCCTACTGCTCGCCACCATCTTGGATCTCTCCATCTAGGCTTTCAATACCATACAGGAGCCTGTGCTGGTGAAGGAACTTTCTGTGGATTGGCCTGGTGATCGGAGGTCAGAACCATTTCTGTTTCACATCATGGTTTCTCTTTTGGGATAGAAGACCCAGAATTGGTATATTGTGACCCGCAGTTCAGAGACACAGAGTTCATGTACTGCACACATGAATGATTAAGGCTAGAGATTGGAGCCTGAGCCTGAGCCTGCACATTTCTGATAACTTTCAGAGGATGGAACAAGTATTTCTTTCTTAAAAGTTGTCTCCAACACTTGTTCTATCACATCATTATTCTTTACTGGTATAAAGTCCTGCAATTTTCTCATTTTTAGACTCACTTTTCACCTGAATCAGCACAAGGTTTGTCCAAAGTATGGAAAAGCAAAGAAAAAACAAAAAACAAAAGACAAAATACAAAATCAAACAAGGAAACAAGAGAGCTCATGCATATTCATGATTTACCATGTTCTCTGACAGACAACTAATTATAATTGCTTTTCTATGTTAAAAGAACAATATCAACTCATTAGAAAGCTGAATTTGCAAGATGACCTATGGCAGAAACTTTAGGTATGAAAGGAAGACTGGGTGTATTTGTTTAGAAAGAGTGATCAGCATTTCCACAGGAAGTACAACAGATTATTTTGCAACTTCCAAATGAACAAAAGTCAGAGTTTGTGGCAATTACAAAAGCCCTATAGTCAACAGAGAAATATGTAGTTCTGATTGCCAATACTGATAATCAGCTTTTCAAATGAAAAATCACCTATGGAACAAAACTCTAGTCTCTCTGTGAGGTAGTTTCTTTTCTATAATGTGTTTATTGAGGTGGGAAGACCCACCCTCAATGTGGCTGATGCCATTTCATAGGATGTGGTTCTGAACTGAATAAAAAACAAGCTGAGTACCAATATTCACCTCTTTGCTTCCTGATTTTATGCTATGTGACCAGGCACTTCACACTCCTGCTGTCATAATTTCCCCTGCTTATGGACTTTACCCTTATTGGGAGTAGAATTAAATTTTTTTCTGCTATTTTTCCACTTTCTTCTTTGAGAAGTGAGAATAATATTTAACAATGTTACAATACTGTAACAACACTCTCAGTTTTTGTTTTGCAATATGATGAAATTTCATATTTTATACTTCTTTTGATCATTTTTTTGTAGATAAACAAATTCTCATTGTTTTTGTTGGAGCTGTAGGAATGGAGATTCTTGGAATGAAGATGGTTATTTGGAATAACTTCTGAAGACAAAAAAAAAATCATTTTTCCAGAAAACATTCCTCCATCTGGATATTTCCTAGCTTTTACTTTATAATTTCTATAAACTGTCCACTGTTATAAGCAAGACAGGAAAATAAAAGAGGCTAAGCCCTTCTCTCTGTAATTTTGACCCAGATTGTAAGTACATTATTTTTTCAATTTTGTTATACTTAAGTGTTTAATTCTAGAGCCAAGCTTTGTGGATGGGGACTCTGATAAAGTAGGTGAATTAAGATTTACAAGGATATTAATTATATTTCAACATATGTTTTGTATTAATTATTTCTAACACTTGACAAAAAATAACATATTATAGAACTGAGATTCTATGGTAGGTTTGTTGGATACATATTATGTTTTCACCTCACTTTAGGTATAGAAAGGCATAGGCAATATATTTAAATTAGATTAATCTCTAAATTGGTATGATGTCAAATCAAACAGTATTATAAAAGTCAAGGATGAGGTAAATAATTCATGGCTCATGCCTGAAGGATGCATTAAATATTCACTGTTAGTCATATGATTACATATGAGTCATGTATTATATATATTTCAAATTATGGCACACTCTGGTTGTGGGTACTCTTTCCTTCTTTACAGAGTAAACTATTATGAGCCTAACAAGGTCAGTTGTTATGGTATTTCCTTGGGTAAGCACAACATCCAAAACATAGAAAATGAGTAAATTGCAAGCATAAAGACTTGATTTCCAATCCCCAGCAGCCATGTTGGCACTTATAATCTCAGCACTGGAGAGACAGATTTCACTCCAGTCACTCCAGTCAGTTGTTGAGTCCCAGGTTCAACAAGAGCCTGTCAAAATATGAGGTACAGAGTGATAGAGGAAAGAATTCCATCCAATGGCCACTTCCAGGTTTCACATGTACAGGCATGTGCACTGCAGTTCCACAAGTAAAAATTCACACACACACACACACACACACACACACACACACACACACACACACACACATACACACACACTCACACTTTGTCTATCCTGCTAATTTGACAAGAGGTGGCTTTTTATAGTCATTGACTATTTTCTGAAGAAGTAATACATGATAATTAAATGATAATAGTACATACTTCAAGAGAATTTACAGCTATTAGAAATACATACAGTAATGCTCACCTTAATATACATAAGTGTCAATGGTGTCTAGGAGGTTAGGAGCACTTGCTGCTCTTGCACATGAACTCAGACTTAATTTCTAGCATCCCGCTGTAACTCATAACTGCCTGTAACTGTAAGTAAAGAGGATTTGTTGCCCGATTCTGCCTTTTGGGAACACTGTAGTTTTAAATATATAATATATAGTATTTATTATATGTAATAAATATAAATAGTTCTTTCAAAAGTATAAAAGAGAAGTAGAGTTAAAAACTAATTGGGTTATTTAAAAATATAGAAAAGGTACAATTTTCTCTCAGAATCTTCCTGCCATCATAGTACCCATGTGTTTTCCTCTAGTGTTATCTTTCGTCTTTTCAGCATTCTATCAGATGAGAAAAAAGAAACAAATGAAACAAAGCCAAACTCCATCATCATCATCATTGTCATCATCGTTGTCAGCAGCAGCAGCAGCATCAACAACAATAACAACAACAACAACAACAACAATAACAACAACAACAAAACACCTTAATATATTTTCTTGTTGAGTAAATACCTTGGAGTGGAACTTGGAGTGAGCCAATATTTATTACACTTAAACCTTATTTGTGAAGTAAATAGTTTGTGTGCAGGTATATTCAGGATAATTATTAACATAGCACCCAGATTTGGTAGCAAGTTCTGGCAAATAGTCAATAAAAGAAATGTCACTAGTCCCTTAACCTACCACAGGTAAAGCTGCCTTTAGCTGGATGGACTCTCTCTGTGGGCTAAAATAAAGCTGGAGGTGGCATGTGCTCCTTGAGCTATCATGGTTGACCTAGAACCCCATGGATTTCACATCCAGAAGTACTTTTGGCCAGAACTTAAGGCAAAATAACTTTGGTTTTGGTCAGTCTGGTACAAGCAGCAACTGAGTCAATGCTAGTTAATATCCAGAGATGAGTGGGTTGACTCTGTCTCAGATGTGGTGTGAAAAAAGGCCAAGAACACTAAATTTCTGAAAGGCTTTCATTTGAGCCACTGACTGTGTGGAAGAACAGGTTTGGAGTGGAGATTCTGCTCATCAGAGAGATCTGAGTACAATATCCAGACTGCATCATAAACATCTTCATTGAAGTGTCCAGACCCAATGGATATTAAACCTTTTTCATTTGTTTGTTCATTTGTTTTCCATGGTTTTTATTTGAACAAAGGTGAGAAGTAGAATAGATATAAATTTAGGAATGCCCAGTGTGCACTTTTAGATCCAGGAGATTGGATACTTCAGATGATACTGTGCATGAGGATAGGATGGTCCCAAATAAATCTTAATGAGACATTTTGTATAGGAAATGTACTTCTTTCAGCTACTTTTTGAACTATTTCTACACTCCTTGCTTTTAAAAAGAAAATATGGCAATTACAGAATGAATGGGTTAGGGACAAAGATGAAGATGCAGAACCACAGTGTGTTGTAACAGAGAACATGGTACAGGGAACTTTACCTGTCTTTACCTGTGAGGTTAAATGTTTCTATTTTGACTGACTTAGGCACAAAGATTAGTTGACTGTCATCATGCACACTTAGGAGTAGGGCATTGGTGACTTCCTTTTCTTCCTACATGTGTTTATTTTGGATAAAAATAGTTCAAGGAAACATTGATGAAAGCATTCCACTGAATTTTTCTTCCTTTGTCAGGATTCACTAACACAAGTTTCTAGAGCCCTGGGGATGCTATTGTTAATATAGTTAAAACCATCAGCTATATTGTTTAATGTGTGGATGGGAAGCTATTCTTAATTTGGCATTTAAATTGACAGATTGAGTAAGTAATAGCTAAAGTCTCAGTTAAAGATGCTTCCAGAAGTGGATAATGTTAGGCATCCAAACAACTCAGCTACTAATAGGGGGATGAAATTTGCAGAGTAAAGAGAAGACAAGTATCTTTCTGCATGGAAAAAAACAATTTTCACAGAACTTCTGAAAAAAATGGATATATCCAGAAGCCAGGTGTTAGATTCATAAAGGGATGATGAGAGTTCTTAGTGAGTGTGCCCATGTTGTTTACATTTTAGGCCACACAAAAAGAAGGATCCTTGAAAAATGGCAATATTGATCTGAAGTAGGATAATCTTCATATTTAGGTTTAGAAAATGCTACAATAAAAATCCAGTTTGAAAGTCAAAATTTGTGGTTATATTTGGTTTCATTCTTTCCCGTTTTTTATGCATAACTTCAGTGTAGAGAAGAGGAGTCTCCAAAATGGCAGGCTTTGGATTACCTTAGAGGACAAAAGAGCTCCAAACATATTTGCTTCATTGACTCTCTGTCTCTGTCTCTGTCTCTGTCTCTGTTTCTCTCTCCCCCTCTGTGTGTGTGTATGTGTGTGTGTACATGTAAGCATGTGTATGTGTGTGTGTGTGTGTGTGTGTGTACATGTAAGCATGTGTGTGTGTGTGTGTGTGTGTGTGTGTGTGTGTGTGTGTGATGTTGAGGCAAAAGATCCAGCCTAGGCCCTCACACATAAAGGCAAGGATTCTATCATTGAGCTATGCTCCTAGCTCTAGGGTATTCATACTTTGTTACTCTTTAATGTTACTCTTTTATAGTGCCTAATAATGAAATTATTCCATTTTTTGATCTAACTTTAAGGATATTTTCCAAAATTACAGACTCTGAAAAGCATATACAGATGACCACGACAGTTTTTGTTCACAAATTAAAAACTAATATAATAAACTTGCAATTCACAATTTGGAAAATGCATTTTGTATGTTAATAGAGAACTCTACTGGTTAAAGTCAAAGTCTATCTTATCCAGATAACAAGTTTCATGCTAAGTTTATGAACAATGTACTCCCTTTCTCAGCAGGGTCCTCTCTCCACCTGATCTGATAATCCCTGATCTTGTAAATGAGTCATAGTCCTGGAAGAAAACACAGGCCTGACCCTTTCCTGATAACAAGTACAGGGAATTCCCAGAAGTCTCTTACCTGGTGGTGAGATCTTAGCCTCCAACAAATGGCCTTTAATTTTATATATAGGCACAATCCCTTCACCCACAGAATAATTAAGTACTGTTTTTTTCTTCCAGTGAGAAAGGCCCTGTGTGACTGAAGCACTCTACCACTGTATGGAAATGAAGTATCTTGGCACCCTTAGCCCTAATGAATCAGATACATTCATGCTCATTGTCCAGAACTTATAAAATCCCAATTCATAAGTAAAGTTGGCTTGATTCCTCACTCCACCATGACTGTCTTAGACTCCATTAATTCCTGGGGGAACTTCTATTGGATACCCGGTATCAGGAAGCAATGGTGGGACTGCCTTTGCAGTGGCTGGGTCCTGATCAACCGTTGCCCATGACTTGGTGCTGATTGCCAGGAAACACTTACTGAGCCTGCATCTTGCCCTGTAGGTCAGTGAGTTTCAGTTTCAGGCATCTACCCACATCCCCCACTGAGCAATAGATGAACCAAAGAGCTGAGACACTTAGATCTTGTGGAGTGTGAGAGTTTCCACTTTTTATTGAGACCTGTAGTTTCATTCAGAAAAGAGAAAATTATAACACCCTGTATGGAAAATCATTTCCCTCCTCCCCCAGAAGAAGCTGAAAATTTGGCTTTGTGTCCGAGCCATAAGTCTCCCCCTAAAGTGCTATAGCCACCCCTGAGAGAGAGAGACAGGATCTCTGACCTTGAGGTCCATCTGTTCCTGTCCCAAGGCAAAAAAGCCTGACCAAACCACTGCTCTTGGAAAGTAGACCTGCGAAAACAGACATCAGTGCT
This sequence comes from Acomys minous, assembly GCF_964271855.1. Classification (NCBI taxonomy): domain Eukaryota; kingdom Metazoa; phylum Chordata; class Mammalia; order Rodentia; family Muridae; genus Acomys; species Acomys minous. The sequence goes on along the minus strand of NC_140483.1, from coordinate 72,880,311 downwards.
GCAGGCACAGAACTACAGCAGGAAACCTGTTGTATTCCATTGAACACTGGCTGGACCTGCAGGGATACAGACCTGCCAGTGCTACCAGATACAGAATCAGATATTACCAATAGTAATTACTGAGAAAAGGACTTTAAAATATAGCAGCTTGCTGAGGCAAAATTAGCATACAATGAGGATCCAAGGCTTAATAAAAATATGTGAATTGCCTGTATACACAAACAATTAAATGGGCTGGATATCTCTTAACTAGGTATGCTAGAATGGAATATGTATATTATTTTTCTCATAAAAGTGTTAAATTTGTCTCACACAGTTAACCTAAAGTCTAGCAACAGAGATCACAGAGGAAAAAAAAAGCATTGATGGAGACCGGATGAATTAATGTTGCTATTCTAATTATCTGGGGTTGATGACACAAAGTCAATCAAGAAATCAAATGACCTTTGTGAGAATTCAAAACAGGAAAAGGGATTTGATTGCAGGTTTTCTGTGAATTATATCAGAAGACCAAAAAAAGAGAATGTGCAATAGTAAGACAGAGAAGGCTGATACAGCTGGTTTCCTGTGATGTGCTGAGCACACATGTCTGTATATGTTTGGGTTTATTTAAACAATCTCTAGTGAGCTATAGATATGGACAGGAGCCATTTTGCTGTGTGACCAGGAATCTGATATGTCCCTTGTTCATGAAGGAATGACCTCAGTATTTCAAATAGCTTCATGAACTCTAGTTGGTGTCTGATATCAGTAAGAAACTAGACATAATTCTTAAAGGGTTCAATAGGACTCATCTGTGATAATTAATAGTGATTGCCAAGTTGATAAGATCTAGAATCAACCAAGAGATAAGGCTCCTGGTATGTCTGTGAGAGACCTGCTTGGTTGGGCTCATTGAAACCTCCCCATCATGTGGTAACATCATTCCATGGGTGGATGCCCTGGATTAAATAAAAAGGAAAAATTAGCCGAGTAGCTGTGTTCATCCTTTTTACCTTCTTGACTGGATGAAATATAACCAAGCACCTTTTGTTTCTGCCACATGCCTTTCCCATCATGATGTACTGTACTCCCAATGGAGGTGCATCCTCCCTCCCTACGTTGATTTTTTTAGGTATTACATTTCACCAATGAGATAATTAAGGGATACACCATTAGGGATGGTTAGACTGAATGATAGGCAGCTGAAGGTCTTTTGTCTGTCCTCTGTTGTTGGGAAGAGTGTGTGCACACACAGGGCCTCATGGTAGGGATAGAGCTGTGTGAGAAAGAGCAAGAAGAACCAGCCCATGAGTTTTATGAAATGTTAAATCTTAGAAGATGTTTTTGCCTGACATTAGTATCAAATATTCCACCTATTAGCAACGTAATAACAGCTTTCTCATTTGTTTTGAATATTTTTGTGGATGAAATAATGTATACAAAAGCATTTTTAAAATAACCACACCTAACAGTACTAAGCCCCAACTAACTGCTATTAGTTACCAAAATAGAATGGCAATTGCTCTTCAATCTCTTCATTCACAACAATGAGACCATAACCAGACATTAATCATTGAAATTTCTGAATTTTAGAGTAACTTTGGAAAATATCATAAGTTGGTGTTTTTGAAACACCACTAGATCTTGACCTAGAAACCTGTAGTTTGAGGACTGAATCTATGAAAATAATATGCTAAAAATGTACCTATGCCAAGGGTTTAACATAAGATAATAATAAAGCAAGATGTGTAATCAGTTATGGCATAATGATTGTATAATCAGCAGCATTATTGATAAATTTACATTTTCTATTTAAACATTTTTATAATTAGTTGGTTCTGTTTGTGCTTCTCTTGTTCCTTCTTCCTTCTTTTCCCCATATATGTCTGCACATGTGTATGAATGACAGTGTGTACATATCATAGTGTGTATGGATGCTTCAGGACAACTTGCAGAGTCTGGCTGTCTTCTTCCACAGGTTTGGTCTTTTGGATTGGACTCAGCTCATCATGGTTGAGAGGGATCTTTAACTAATGACTCTGGAATTTCTATTTTTATTATTAAGAAGGAAATAAAGGTACAAAAAATAATAAATATAAAATCTGCATCTAATTGTGTAAACATGAACAGGAATCTGTGTTTTTCTTAAAGTTAAAAATATTTTATTAGCTTCATTTTTTATAAATAGATTTTTTTCTTATTAATAAGAAATATAACATTTTTCAACATTCTGCACCTGCTTAAAAGGTGGTGACTTACCACTGTAATCTCACTTCTGAGAGTAGGAGCCAGCTGTCCTCCGGTAACTCATTGTTCAGCCAGCTTAGTCAGTTGATGTGAACTGGGTACAGTGTGCAAACCTGTCTCAAAAATTAAATTGAGGACTAAGTGAGAAAATTAACATCTATCTCTGGCCTCTATATACATGTGTGTGCATATGTATCTACACATGCATATAAGATCACTTAAAATTCATATACACACATGATTCAATAACAATTTAAAATGAATTAAAAGTTTGTCAGTGTCACAGTGTGAATTAAAAAACAAAGGGGAAGATTAGATGCATCTGTGTAAAGAGCAAAACAACATGAAAGCTAAAGCAACCTCCTTTCCCCAAACATTTGATCTGTACCAAGCTATTTCAATTAGTCATTCAAATGTGACCATCACAGTAGAGTTCATTGTTTGATAGTCTTACTATTTCCTCTCTACTCATTTATTATCATACTTTACATAGTGCTATAATGAAAGAAAAAAAAAACCAAAATAAAACAAGAAACAAAAAATGCCTACTCCTTGACATTCCAAACATGTCTAGAAAAATATGTGGAGTTGCAGTGACTCCTAAGAGTAGCAAGGTGCCTAAAATCTTTATCTCCAAAATATAAAACCTGAACCCTCTGCAGGCCTCAGCTGGCTTAAGCGCTTTGAGTTTACAGGTTCTATGAAATACTTTAGCTTTTCTATGGGTAAGAATGGAAAATGATAAGAGGTAATGATTTTGAACTCAGAAAGCCTATATTCAAACAGATAGCTCTGGTGGATACTGCTCTCTTAGCCTGGAAAGCAGGTATTTGTATGACACTCTCATGAGTTGACTGGCTTTATGACACTGCTGAATGGATCACACAAGTTGACATATGAAACCGTGTTGGACACAGAATATGTGTCATGAATACTCTATTGTGCTATATGAATACAATTTTAAAATAAAACACTAGGTGGGGGATGGTTCAGTAGGTGAAATGCTCTCTGTGCAGCAAGCATGGGAACTCATACTGATCCCAAACACCCACATTTAAAATAGCAAGACATGGCATCACATGTTTATAATCTCAGTTCTGAAGACAGAAGGATTACAGTGGCTTGCTGCCCAGTTAATGCACCTGTATTGGGGACCTGAGAGAACCTATCTCAACACATAAGATGGAGATGTTGTAGTGATGACACAGTCAGTAGTTAAGCGCGTTTACTGCTCTTCCAGGGCACCTAACTTCAGTCCTTATTAACCAAATCTAGCAACTTATAACTAAATTCTAGTTCCAAGGGACAAAATTACCTGGATTCTGGTCACCCTGGGCACCTCTGCATGCAAGTGGAAATCGTTCATGCACACATATAAATACACACACACACACACACACACACACAGGTTAAAAAATTTAGAAATCAAAAATATAAACTAGAGCATAATAAAGGAGGACACATGATCGTAACTTCTGTCCTACACATGTGCACATGCATACACACACACACACACACACACACACACACACACACACACACACACAGAAAGATGAATTACTAAAAATAACATATTTATATTATAATAAATGTAACTCATGCTTTAAAATAATTTAAAATATGAAGAATTCATAAATGCTAGAGATATTCAGAGTGGGGCTGTGAGTAAGAAAGCTTCCCAGAACTATATACAAATTTTTATCAGAATTTCATGAAGTATAGTATTAAAGGGTGTGTTTCTGGATGCAGGTCAAAACTCACTCCTCCACTTTTTGACTTGCTTGGATTTATGAGATGTGGTATTTTTTTTCCTTTTTTTTATTAATTTATTCTTGTTACATCTCAATGGTTATCCCATCCCTTGTATCCTCCCATTCTTCCCTCCCTCCCATTTTCTCCTTATTCCCCTCCCCTATGACTGTTCCTGAGGGGGATTACCTCCCCCTGTATATGCTCATAGGGTATCAAGTCTCTTCTTGGTAACCTGCTGTCCTTTGCTTTTATAAAAGGCAAAAACAGTCTTTTAGACTTTCAATCAAGTCATTAGTTACATTTTTTAGATTAATTTTTTACTTTATTTGGATGAGTATTTGCCTGTATGTACCCTTTCAAGACCACCACATTGACATTCTTAAAGCCAAATAACAAGTCTTTATTGCTGGCCAGAGGCTGCACAGAGAATTTGCCCAAATGATGCAGCCCCAAGCCTTACAGGTCTTAGCCTTTTATGCACAAAAACTATATCCCTATTGGCTCATTTCAATTAGCAAGAAGCAGAATTACAGAAGAAAAGAGCAGAGGTAGACCATGCTGGGGATTTTCACTGAGACACATTTGCAGCCACATCTCAGAACTGCTGATATAGCCTTTCTTCCTGTTTTGGGCAGTTGGGCTAGGTCATTGTTCCTGCTTTGGCCTGCTGGGTTATTGTTTCTGTGCTGTCAGTTGTGATAAGCTCTGGTGGCCTGTTGCAGTAGGTTTCTGCACCAAATGCCCAGAGGTCTGCCAGAGACCAGAAGAAGGCATGGGATCCACTGGAACTGGAGTTATGGTTTGTAATTAAATGTGTGTGTGCTAGAACCTGAAGCTGGGTTCTCTCCAAAAGCAGCAAATGCTCTTAATACGGAGCCATTGCTCAAGGCTCCCATCATTTACATTTTTAAACACATGATCTAGAGTTTAGTTTCTTATGAAAATGATTACTCTCTTTCCCTGAATTACACAGAGGAGAAAAACATCTTCAATCTATTGATTGACAGATTGGTTAATTGATTGATTGATTGATTGATTGACAGATCAAATTTGTGTGTGCCCATAGGAGCAGGTATTCACTGCATTTCCCATGGAGGTCAGGGGACAATCTAGGACAATTTCTTCAGGTGCCTTCTGCATTGATTTTGAAACAGAGTCTTTCCACTGGTCTGGAGATTAGCATGTATCCTAGCCTGACTGACGACTGATACCCCAGATTCCCCTGTCTCTGTCTTTCTAGGGTTGGGATAAAAAAAATGCCTGACACCTTGTTCAGTTTTCATTCATTTTTTCCCCCAAATACTCTGATGGTCAAACTCTGATCCCCCTGCTTTGATGAGAAGTGCTTTACTGACTGAAATACCTCACTAGAAATCCCTACAATTTTATTCTATTCCTATGTTTTCAAATGCCAACTTACAGCAGGCCCTCAAAACATTCATTAAGGCATTCCATGAGATTAACCACTAAATACTCCTCAGTCAGTATTTGTTTTTTGTCATAAGCTCAGAAGCAGCAACCCTTGCATGTTATCCCTTATTCTAGATTTTCCACACCCTTTTCTCCTTGTTTCTGGGCACTCTTCATTCTCCAAGGCTTTGCTGATAAGCCATTTACAGACTTCATTCTCTGATCTTGAATCTTAATACTTTGGATATCCTCAAGGATCAATTTTCAGTTTTATTTTGTTTTTATTTTTTTAATCTATAGTTGTTGAAAAGGGGAAGTCCCATAGTTCAATATTAATGATGAAAATTATATCACAAGCCAAACTTTCCCCAATCTTGCAGCTCCAAATGCAGTTGTATTTCTGATATCTTCTGATATCTGATGTCTCAAGAGAAACCACTGTCATGGCCTCGGAGTTAGCTCAGTGTGTAACACTCTTGCAAGCCTTGTGTCCTCGTTTGAGACTCTAAGAGTACAAATAAAAACAAAACGAAAACAGAAGGACAAAGTTATGCATATATCTTTATTCCCATGTTTCTAAGAAAATATATGGAATATGTATGATCACTTAATAATAATGCATCACCAACCCAACATGTGGGGTGCGCGCGTGTGTTTTCTCATGCGTACATGCAGATAGGCATGTTCCACAACAAAGAGGTGGAAGTAAATGGAAATTTTAATTTGGTTAATTTTCATTCCACCTATTTATGAAGCAAGGTCTCTCTTATTGCTTATGCCTCTGTAGTATACATAAGTCCTTGCATAACACACCCCTTTCTCAAGCTATAAGTACCCAACTGATATTACAGGTGTGAGCCACACAATCGTAGTTTTAAAAATCAGTTCCAGGGATTAAAATAGAATATCAGAATTGTATGGCAAATGAATTTACTCACTAAGTTAAATCATTGCCTACCCGACATACCCCCAGGGCATTTTTATGATCTGTCTTATGGAAATTACCCTTAAACAAATGCAAAGAAACAGGAAACTGAAAAGTACTTACAAAAAAACTAGATAACAATCTTTCTGGGTAAGAAGCATACTGAATAATGTTGAAATTATTGCCATGCACATCAAGTCATAACCAAGTAGATGTTATGGTGCTAGTCTAAGCTATTACACGTAAGTCATTACTAGGTACATCTGGAGATTCCATTTGGTGCTCACAGAAACATTATTTAATGAGAGGTGGTTTAGTATTGTTTTTTGAAAGATTTGCTACATTTGAATTTGTGTGTATGGCATGTGTTTGTGTGTGTGTGTGTGTGTGTGTGTGTGTGTGTGTGTATGTGTGTGTGTGTGTGTTATGGTGCAGTTCAGGCAGTTGTGTGCTGTGAATATGTGTGGTTCTGGGAATTGTCTTCATGTTTTCAGCAAAATAAAAAAGTACTCTTTATCCTTTACTATTCTATTTAGAAACACAGATACAAAGACATATAGAATTAAGTGAGTTGGTTTAGGAACTTGCAATATAAATGTAGTATGAGTTCTGTCCCAATCAGAAAGTCTGCACACACATCCAGGTTCTGAATCACAATGTCATTGCTCAGTGGGAACAAAAGCTATGATTGGGATTTCTGCTCAGGTTTTCTGTGAACTTTGTAGGATAAAATCTGGCATAAATCTTACCCTTTCTATTTTGCCTTCTAGAAGCACCACTGTTCAGTTGTTTCCTATTGTACATATAGGAAAATCACCAGCATCAGTTTTTAAAAGATCAAGTGCATCCATTCAGCTTTATCGAAAACAACTGCACAACATTATTGTGGAATATGTTTACTAGTGGTTTTAACACAATCTTATTTCCTCTCTAAACCCTTCCAGGATGAACATCTTTCATAAAGTGGTGATTTATTCTTAGATTTACATTGGGAAGAATCAGCTTCATTATCAGTGAAAGCTGAGGTGCAGCTGATGTGCAGATGCTCCTGACTGGGCAGAAGAATAAAATGGTAGGAAATATCAGAAAGGGCTAAATTGGTTTTTTGATGAAAATTTCAAAATGCTTCTTTATGCAAATATAGCAGAGGGATTTTTTGCCTGGGAGGTAAATCTTATCTAGGCATCAAATGTTAAAAAGTAAAGTGTTATTAGTGTACCTTCTTCCATAATGTCAGGATATGACTCAAAGTGTCAGAAGCAAGACCCGGAGCAAAATATCTCCACTCTTGCTTGCACATGCTGTTCAAGGCTACAATACTTTGAAGAGAATTATTCTTTTGAGTTTAGAGAATGTCCTCAGTTAAAAGCCCTATGAAGATAGGAATTAACTTACAGATCCCTATAAGTTAAAGCCCAAATGGATCATTAATACCTTGGTGAATATTAGGTGTCAAATATTGTCTAGCACTGTATAGTTAGGAAGCTTTGTGTGTGTTTCTGTGTGTGTGTGTGTGTGTGTGTGTGTGTGTGTGTGTGTGTGTGTGTGTGTTCATGCATATAGGTACATGAGTGTGGGGAACGTATGTAACTATGTATGTGCTAGTATCAGCCAGAGGTCAATCAATTTTGGGGTGTCCCTCTCAGTCTCTCTTCACTTTATCTTTCAGAAAGCTTCTCTCCCTGGACCTAGGCCTTGTCAATGCTGCTGGCCTAGCTGACTACCCAAGACCTGGGGTTCCCTGTGTCTCTATCTCTTTGGGGCTGTAATTGAAAGTATGTGTCACCATGTTCACCTTTCTTTTATTTTACATTGGTTCTAGTAATCAAATGTAGGTCCGCATCCTTGAGCACCAAGCCCTTAACAACAGAAATATCTGCAAATCTGTGAATGGTTTTGAAAGGAGAGATGAGCAGACACATAAGCTTTATGTGCAGTAAACTTCGAACCACAACCCAGATCTAGCCATTGGACAGGACATTCTCCACAGTTGAGTGAAAAGTGCGGACTGACTTTCACACTAACTGTGGTGTCCCTTATTTGACCGTGTCCCCCTGATGGGGAGGTCTGGTGGCACTCAGAGGAAGGGTAGCAGGCTACCAAGAAGAGACTTGATACCCCATGAGCATATACAGGGGGAAGAGGTCCCCCTCAGTCACAGTCATAGGGGAGGGGATTAAGGGGAAAGTAAGAGGGAGGGAGGAAGGGGAGGATACAAGGGATGGGGTAACAATTGAGGTGTATTATGAATAAATTAATAGACTATATTTTTAAAAAGCTTTAAATATAGGTAAGGGAAAGACAACACTGGGCAACAAAGATCTAGTGAATGAAGGAGAGAAGCACATACAAAGCAGTATTTGAATAACACATAAAATGTGATCTTCTGATCTTCAGTGTCCTAGTAATGATCAGGATCTGATTCAGCATCCTGCTACACTGTTGGATCTTTAGAGCAACTGTGGGAAAAACCTTGAAGGCCTGCCTCTTTCTACCCATACCCAGACATATGTGTACCACAGAATTTGCAGAAGATGCGGACTGAATCATGGGATCCAGAGAACTAGGCACGCTACTGAGACAGAGCAAACCCTAGGAACTTTCCATGCTCTCTTTGAAATTTAGGCCACCAATTGTAACAAAGTCCTGGAATTCTACTCTAGTTTCTTTTTTTAAAAGCACCTTTCATCAGTTTCAAAACCAGGTCATTCAACACATCAGAAAAGAGCCTGGTGAGTGGAAAGGACTTGCTTAAAATAACAAGGTGATGAGATTCTTGCTGAGTTAGAAATCCGGGAGTTTTCATTCTGCATCTATGTTCCATTCACTATCCTCAGCCCTCCCCAGCTGTGCTTTCATTCATCAGGCTATAAAATTAGCCCACGTTCTTTCTCTCTTTCCTGTTCTTTGATTGCTAACTCAAGCTACAACCCAGGATAAATCAGACAAGAAGGGTGAGGAGTAGAGATTAGATTCTACCGCTGTTAACCTTCTAATTAAATCAATGGTTTGAGCTTCTAACAAAGAGAATGTCCAGATGAAAAGCAGGTGGAATGACTTTTAAGTTAATCATTTGCTGGGTGCCTGGAAGCCAGCATTCTTCCATTTGAACAGAGTCCTTTGAGGTTAGAAGTCTGCAGAGCTGTGATTGTTGATAACAATCCTTTTGGCCCATAGATGTTCTGCCATGGCTCCACTCTGCCTGTGAAGGAGGAGGCCATTCCCTGGAGAGCACCTATTAGCAGGTTGGAGCAAGGCCAAGAACACAGACTGCCTTGTTATTAATGGCAAATGAGCTGTGGCTGATGTTGTCAGAGAGCCTCCCTCCATTCTGGTCAATCCCTGCATCCTGCTACTTTAGAAATTCTGCCCAGGCTGGTCTTGTGACTGCCCTGAATTCACAGAAGGGCATATAGCCAAAGTGCTTTATGTATGAGGAACTAATTGGGGGTGAAGCAAGGTAATGTGGTCAGTTCCTGGAGCTAGAACAAGGGAAAATGTGTGGAGAACATATTTTTAGTAACCGTGGCACCTAAATTGGCCCCTCAGAAAAAGGAAGGCTGGGAGTGGTCACTAAGTGGGTCGCTAAATGCCTCACACCTGATTCCAAATTGCATTTGCTCCTGTGTGCTTTTATTATAGAAAGGGCATGTTTCTTGCTATAGTATTGTCCAGAGCCCTCTACAAACTCTGCATGCCTTGGTTACTAAGTGCAGCAGTCAGTACAACAATGGAGAAGCAATAAACAACCCCATATGGGATGGGCTTGGGTTTGAATATCATTGCAGCTCTTTTCCATATAGATGATTTATTGTCTACATTCCATGGGCTTCAGAGTTTTCATCTATCAATTGAGGATAATAATTTTTCTAGTCAAGACATTTCATGGTAAGAATTAATTTAAATTAAAATGTCATTATCTAACAGATGAAGTTGCTTGATTATAAATTCCCCAAGGATATGTTCCCCTTCTCATGGTCCTCCCTTATTTGCTATGATCTCAGAATTCACTTGTTATGGGAATGTAACTTACATGCATTTTAGTGAATGACTGCATTAGTAATGTAAATTGGCACCATGGGGCTGTAGAGATGTCTCAGTTGTTAAAGTATTTTGCAAGCAAGCATAAGAATCTGAATGTGATCCTCAGAACACACTTGCTGGCCTTGTACCTGTAACTCCAGCACAGAGGGTTTAGAGATGCTTCAATCTCTTAAACTCTAGACAAATTAGGGAGCTCCAGGTTTAGTGGGGAAACCCTTCCCCCATCACAAATATACACAAAATAAAGTGTAGAGTTGCAAAAGAATTTTAATTCAGAATACAGCTGTTATGGAAACAGATCAATCCAAAGACCTTCTAAGTCTCTGTGATCTAGCTGGAATACAGACATGCCTTTAATCTCAGGAGACAGAAGCAAGCAGATCTCTGAGTTCTAGAGAGTTCTATTTAGGAAATTTGGTTGACTTGGTGAGTTGAGAGGCAATGCAGTGGAGTTGAGTTCAGAGGCAGTTTTACTGTGACAGGTTGAAGACAGAACAAGCTAGAGAATGAGAATAAACCAGAAGATTAGACAAAATGGCTGGAGTTAGTTTGCAGCCAAACAGAACAAAAAGTGAGAAAATGAGAGAATATAAGTTTAATTAATAAGCTTGGAGAGGAGTTTGAGTCAGAACAGCTATGTTGAACCAGCCAACCAGAGTTCAAAAAGATCTAGAAAGAATGAGCTTATTCAGCAGTAAATCTCAGAGGTGGGAACCATTCTTGGCCTCGATTAGATTGAATAAAGCTTCCAGGTCTAGGCCTGCATTAGCAGATGGAGGCAGTAAGCCTCCAGATCAACAATTATTCAGGCCAAATAAAAGTTACTTTAACAAAGAATGATTAAGGAAGATGCTGTAAATTGACTTCAGGCTTCCACCTGCGTGCACACACACACACACACACACACACACACACACACACACACACACACACATGTGCACATACCCACACCCACACAAAAGAGAGACAGACAGACAGACAGACAGACAGACAGACAGACAGAGACACATAGAGAACAAGAGCACAATAATTTCAAATTTCTCACATATGAGCTCATTCTTACTACTGTGTAGTCTTTTTTCAAAATATCATCCAATATTTATTCCCTTATCATTAAAAGGACACTAACAGTTAACTTCTCTGTCAAAACTCAGTTCTTAGTTTACTTTATTCTTTTGATCTTTGTGCATACCTGTACATCATCTATTCCCCCCAAAATTAAAAAAAAAACAGTTGAATTAAATATGTTCTATGCTTTGTGACAATAGAAACATAGTAAAATGACAAATAATGACATTTTGGAAAACCATGGATCAAATTCATAACCATGGGACCTGGTGATATATATCAGGTACTAGCACTATGGTTTTCTTCCCTTGTTTCATCATAGTTTAAAAGCTGCATTGTGATAAAAAGCTAGCAATGCCACTATAATGATTTCAAAAGAACATTTTTGATAGAGAAAAGTACAAGTATAAGGAAAGCACTAGGGTAGATGTGACTGTCCATGTGAGAGACACTTGATGGTCTCTAGAGTGAATTCAACTCGGCTGCAAGATTTGTGATTTACAAACATGTTTCTAGCAGAATATGAGAGAACATGACTGTGTGTATATATGTGTGCCTATGTCAAGCCCTGAGCATTTAACAGATATTTTATATTTCCATGGAACTTCAGTCAGTTATAGTAGCAACTCCCATTGACAGATTGTACTGTTTCATTTCTTTAAAAGGAATTTTGTTTTTATCTTTGCTTAACAGGATCTCTAGTCCAGGCTAGACCTGAAATCACTGAACCAACCAAGGATGATCTAGAACTTATCTTTTTGCCTTCTTTTCCTGAGTGCCACACTTACAAGGATGAGCCACTGGCTTGCTTTGCGTGTTTTATCACACAAAAGAAACCCAGGATTCTGTGCATGCTGAGTGAATTCTTTGTCAACTGAACTATACTGAAGCTCTCAGGGAATTCTTAAGTAACAAAAGAATGACCTTTTAGCTGGAAGGGCTAAGTTTAGCTGCATTTTTACAGAATCTTAGACACATATTTATGTAAATTCTATAGCAACCAAAAATAAAGAAGAGTTAAGAGTTCTTGGTATATTTGAAAGAACAAAGTTCCTGAAAGAAAGAATACATGCATAGTAATGCATAGCTATCTACTATATAGCACTAGAACCCCAAGGACACAGATGCCCTACCCATAAACTGGTTTTAAATAACTGCAGTTCATGGAGTACCCTTTGTAGTTGCATTGGGAAAAGAGAGGTTGGGAGAGATTGTTGACTTAACTTCATCCCTATTGGGTCTTCCTAACAAATAAATGGCTCATGGTAAAAATTATTTTTGATTGACTTGCAATTGATTTTGACTTATAACAGATATAAGTTTGAGCTCACGATCAAACCAATTCAAACTCAATCAGCAGATTTCTTAATAAAGGAAAATAGAGGGCCCTATACCACTCTATGGTTCTTCTTACATCATGACTTATTATTCACCCTCTGAGGAGACCTCTTCCTGCCAGCTGATGTCAGGTTAAGTCCCCGAGAAGAGTCTGGAAAGGTATTTTATTGTGATCAAACTTTAGCCAGGTGATATTGGCTAGAATATAAACATGTAGTGGGATTTTCATCTCACTCACTTTCCTTTATGGTGAAGATGAATCACAAGACAGTCAAGTTAACAGAAGATGCCAATACATGAGGAATACAGTGATTCCTAAGCATATTTCATTAAAAGAATTGATATGATGTATGATGTCTGTGCACTTCTATACATATGTGCATGTAGATGCCAGAGGTTCATGTCAGGTGCTTCCTCAATCATTTTCCTCTTAATTTTTTGACATTAATCACTAAACTGCCTGGTAAGACTAGCTGTACATGAAGCTCCAAGGACCCTCCTGTATCTTCCTCTACAGCACCAGGAATGCAGATGTGGATGAGCCATGTCCCAGTCCTTACCGTTAGCACCAAAGTTGCAGATGAGTGCCAACCCTAATTACAAGCACCAGCATCTCACCTGAGCATCACCTAGGACCTATGTTTTACCTGATCCCAGGGATCAAACTCATATCCACATGTTTATATGCACTGATGATAGAACTATATTCTCTGCTCCACGAGCATCAATTTTACATGTACACATTATTTGGAAAAGTATATAGTTTCTGAAGCCCAGATAATATATAAATGTTCATATTTTCTGATCCATAAAATAGCACTTTTTCTAAAATCTGTTCAAAACTGTGTTATTCAAGGTGATTTGGGGTGATTTGCCCAGAACTTTTGACTGACAAATGTGCAAAGTTGCATTGGCCATATGCATGAAGCAAACACAGGAAATTGATGCTGGCATCTGCTGCTGCCAAAGTCAGACAAAATGTTAGAAATAGAACTTGCTGTCTCATCATAGACAGTTTGAAACCAGGGCAAAAAGGACCAATATTATCTTATTACTATGACACTAGCATGGTGTAGGAATGAATATTCTTTTCATGTTCCAAATATAATTATTATCCTTCACATATTGCCCCACTCAAGATTCACCCTCTGAGTCGGTACATTATTCCTCTCATTTGACAATCCTAGAAAACTGAAGCTGGACAAGGGAATGTAGCTAGAAATGCCAGAATGGTGATTCTAACCAAGGAGTTCGGACCCTAGATCCCATCTTGTCACCTGCTGTCCTGTGCTATATATCTTGACAACATTCTTACATTATATATGACTTACTTTTCTTGTGGTTATGCCCAAATAGCTGAGAAGAAAGTAATTTAAGGGAGGAAAGGTTTGCTTTGCTCACAGCATATAGCTCCTCATGATGGGGAAGGTACGGAAGCAAGAGTGTGAGGTGAGTGATGTGATATTGCAGTTGCACTCAGGGAAAGAAGTCAGCCGGGAAGTGAAACCAAGCTATACATCCTCAGAACTCACCTTTCAGTGGTTGACTTCATCCATTTGTGTCAACAGTGAATAAAATGACATTTTGAGTATACGTATATGGTGTAAGCATATGTTCACATATGTATATAGGTTCTGGTGTACTTATATGTACAGGTGCATATGGAAGCCAGAGGTTAATTTAGAGATGTCTCTTTTGCTCTATGCCTTATTTTTTATACTGGACTCAAAGATTGATGCTTTGTCTAGACTAGATAGACAGTGAGTTCTAGAATCCACCTGCCTCTGCTCCCTTACTCCAGGGTGGAATAACTGATATGTACAAGTGTACTATTATGCCTGGAATTTTTAATTTTTTAAATTCTTCTTCTTCTTCTTCTTCTTCTTCTTCTTCTTCTTCTTCTTCTTCTTCTTCTTCTTATTCTTATTCTTATTCTTATTCTTATTCTTATTCTTATTCTTATTCCTCATCTCACTCTTTCTCTTTCTGGTTGTGGGTGTGTGCATATAGGGATGTTTGTGCCATGCAAGCGGGAATCAGAGGAGAACATACAGAGTCATTTCTTTCTTTTTGCTTTGTGGAACTCAAGAATCAAACTTGAGATTTTGAGATCTCCAGGTTTAGCCACTTACCTTTCACCATCACCTTGATAGCACCCTTGCTTTTAAGGTTCTCTTCATGAGTATGAGTGTTTTTCTTGAAGATATGTATGTGATATTGTGTGTCTGGTGTTGTTATAGGACAGAAAATAGCATTAGATCCTTTGGAACTGGAATTAAAGATTTTTTTTGGCTTTCATGTAGATGTTGAGAACCAAACCCAAGTCCTCTGAAAGAACAAGTACTGTAAACTGCTGAGACAATTCTACAGCCACAACTACACATGGCTTTGTATGCATTATAGAGGCCAAACTCAGGTCCTCATACATCTTTTTGTAGCAGTCACTTTACTGTTTCTGTAGCACAGTCTAAAATAAGCAAGATTAATTACCATTATATATTTATGCAATGTAGTACTCAAGTACATAAAAATAAATGTATCACAGCCCCATTCTGCAATGAACACTCATTTCTGGTCAGTAATGCTACATACCATAGAAGCTTAAAATCAAGGCAAAATTTTAATGAATTTGTAAGGTATGAGTTTGATTATGGCTGTGGAAGACATATAGTCATGGGGAGGCAGGACAGGATCTCTTGGGTACTGGCTATATTCTTCAACTCTGTGCATGCCACACAGCGTTAGTTCTCTGTGGCTACCACTCAGGTTTTGTGTACCTGTGTATTTGTGTGTCTGTTTATTTCTGTGTGTTTGTATATGTGTTTGTGTGTATGCATCTTGTTGTGCATCTCTATATGCATCCGTATGTATTTGTGCATGTCTTTGTGCATATGTGTGTCTCTGTAAGTGTTTGTGTGTGCCTGTATTTATTTCTGTGTGTGTGTGTGTGTATATGTGTGTTTTTCTCTTTGTTGGTCTGTGTCCATGTAAGTGTGGTTGTGGGTTTGTGTGTGGATGTGTTTTTTTCTTTGTGGGTCTGTGTCCACATGTGTGTTCATGTATATATGTGTGATGTAAGTTGAGTGTTTTTGTATGAGAATGTGTTTATGTGTATGTTTTTGTGTGTATGATTGATGTGTTCTTCTCTGTATGTGTCTTCTCATTTAATTATATGAACTATATGTGAAATCAATGTTGACTGTATCCTATTCTGATTGGAATAAATAATTCTCTGGGGAAAATATACTTTGTCCATTGTCATCAGTTCCTACAAATATATGCTGATGTCCTAGATTTTTAAGAGTCTAAAATAAAGCAATCTTCAAAAAGGTTAAAGTCTATAGTCTAGAATCTTTCATGGGGTTAATTCATGCCTTCTATGAGGAGGACAACTGAACATCACATGCGAATATGGGTGCTTTTTAATGAACAGCATGAGACAAATTCTTTCATATGATAAAAACTGGACAAAGGCATGCACATATTATAATATCTTTGAAGACTGAATAGGAAATCTATTTCTAATGTTATATAGCAGATTGTACTGACTGGTTAAAGTTTTATTTGAACATCTAGGTTCAATGTTTCTATTTTACTTCATATTGTAGTGATTTGTTTTGCTATGTATTAAAATTTTTTAAGAAAGAGGTCCTAAAAGGCAAATTTGTGAAAGGAAGGGATAAAGAAAGGTAGGAAGAGAGAGAGAGAGAGAGAGAGAGAGAGAGAGAGAGAGAGAGAGAGAGAAATGAATAATAAACATGAATAAGGGTTTACAGGAGCATGGGCTACACAAAGGCAGTTGTGTCACCACAAAGTCCCATCATGATTGACAAATTACAAGCCTACATTCCCTGAGTGCCCTATCTGACCAGGAGGCACACTGCAGTCAGTATTCACTCTGCTGCAATTGTTCTTGTTTATATAGCCTTTTGTAGAGTAGTTTGTGAATTTTTTGAGCCTACTAAGCTTCACTCACTCCCTGTGTCCCAGGAACCACACTCCTCTCTCTAGAACTGTAGTGTTTGAAGAGGAATGGATCTGTAATACATTTAATGTGTAGTCTTCAGTGAATGACAATACTTGAGAAGGATTTGGAGGTGTTGTTTGTTGGAAGAAGTGAGTCAATAGGGCTGGTCTTTGAGGTTTCAAAAGCTCAAGCCAGGCCAAAAGTCTCTCCCTCATCCTGCCCCCCCCTCTCTCTCCCTAGAGACCATAATGTTAACTCTAAGCTACTTGCCCAGAACTATTACTTCCTGTGTTCCACCATACTCCCCATCATGATGAGAATGGACTAAACCTCTGAAACTATAAGGACACTCCAATTAATATGAGTTGCCATGGTCATGGTATTTCTTCACGGCAATAGAACACTGACGCTGTCAAGAGAGAATACTTCATTTTGAAGAAATGACCTGAATGGTATACATACTGTAGGTAACTTTCGGAGTTCCTTTTCCATTGGAAGTTGTTTTTCTCTAAAGCAGGCATCCTTTCCCACTGAAAGGACCTTCTTTTGAGCCCCAGAGCCTTAGACATTGAAAAATTGTTCTTTCTACACAGGAGCTGGGAAAATGGGCTGTACATGTTTGAATTCATAGTTGCAGGGAAAATATAGAATTTTAGAGTTGTCTCTTAATAAGTGGTTTCATCAGTTTCTCATTTATAGCAATTTATTTGGCATAATAACAATAGCCTCCTGTCTCAGTTTACTCCCTTAGGCTAATTTTTTAGTTTCTAAACATTTGAGACAGAGCCCACATTCTTTAATTACAAAAGCAATGATTGTGAAAAAGAAAATGTCAGCATTTTTATTCATTGATGGATTGACTTTTACAATGCCAATAGCTACACAATAATATACCCCATAATGGGAGAAGAAATCACTGTTTAGTTATAATAGAGAAAATGTTTTACCTGTGAATCCCTGGAGTTACAGATGAGGATATCTGAATTACCTCATCGATCACATCAGCCTGGGAATCTTTTGTTAATCATATTTCAGGGCTCCACCGTCACCTGCACTTGCTGCTCTAAGGTATAGACATTGAATGACTATGAAACATCCTGGTAACATTAGTCCACTTGGCTCATGCATAACTGCCCCAACTTCATCAAGCACTTGATGCTGCTTTAGATCTAGTTCTCAGTCTTATTAGGAGCATGGCATGCCTTAAAATTATTCTGAGGCACCCATTGTGGCAAGCTTCTACTCTTTCCCATTCATACATATTTATGTCTGCCAAAATTATTTGGGTTACTTATATAACACTTGTAAGATATTTCTCACAAGAGAATGGACAACACAAAAACATTTGTGTAAGAAAAAGTTCTACCTCAACACAGTTGTAGTTCAGAAAAGATGCATCCTTGGCACACAGTATGACTTATTGCAAATTGGCCAGTTAGAACTTTGATTACATTCCATTCACCTCCTGGGTTTCTAGAATGGAGTTGAAGCTATGCCATCACAATATGTCGAAAAAATTAATCAAGAGCAATCATTCACATTTTCTAACTCAAAACTTGTGGAAAACCCAGCAGAATGAAGACAGAATAGGGAAAAGAAGAAAACTGGATATTAAGTTTTAGGAAGATGAAGAAGACATGAGAGGAGGAGAGAGGATATAAGTAGGAAGGGAAGTGGAAGAAAAGGAGTTGGGGAGGGAAAAAGATGGAATTACTGATCATGCAGAGAAGAGATTTATTAATTTGGATTGCAAGAAGGGTAGTGGGGAACTTGAAGGAGAGTATCAGCCCAGTGGGATAAAGCAAGTTAAGACACTTGTAGAGTAAAGAATGCAAGTCATAATGTGGCTGAAGGGTACAGCCTTTCTGACCTGCCACCCATGTTGAGGTGGAACTTTGTGTTTTCTAGTTCATGTAAAGGTTTCTGGGGAAGGGGTCTACTTACTGTGCTATCTAAGTGACTGGGTTTAGGAAGAAAGGCATACCTGGCTTATGCTCCATGACAATGTCTGGGTAGGAAAGTGAAGCTTGGTTAGTGTGTGACCCATGTAATGTGACAGTAGGCTGACTCATACTCTTGGGAACGAGATGAAGGAGTCTGGGTATGTTCTTGCCTTACTTCCAGTCCATTCTTCTTAGATTATGTCTCGTTGGAGGGTTTGCATTCTCTAAACCATGGGCAGTTCTGTTTAATCTTTAGGGAGAAATCACCCTCGAATCACAAGATCATATACATAATACAGTCTATTAAATCCCTGTATAACTGCAGGGCTGGTCATGTTGCATGAGTGCATGGAAACAGCAGTTTTGTGAATTAAAGGGTAGATGAGCACAGCAGACAGTAGGCCGGCCTAACAGCAGCTTACTGAGCCTGTCACATTCCTCTACAAAGAACTCCTGAGTCTGCATCTTACATAGATAATCAGAGAATCAAAGTTCCTCTGCAAAAAGTGAGAAGCCCATGCTATAGATTATTTTAAAATCATTCTTTCATTAATTTATTCAGATTAAATCTCTATTGTTATACCATCACTTGTATTCTCCTGTTCCTCCCTCCCCCCTGCTTTCACCCTCTTCCCCTTCCCTAGGTCTATGACAAAGGGCAAGCTCCTCCCCATTATATGGTCATAGGCTATCAAGTCTCATCTTGGTAGCCTGCTTATTCTTTCTCTGAGTGCCACCAGACCTCCTCACCAAGGGAAAGTGGTCAAATATGGGTGACTAGAGTTCATGGCAATAGACTATTTTAAATGTCACTAAAAGATGTACCTAATGAAACCCCCTTGTAAAGTACTGTCTTAAAAAGAAAACATAATGAAAAAACCCAACTAAGGAGAATGACAATCAATGTTGACTTCTGGTCTTCATATGCACCTGTATACACACACACACACACACACACACACTAAACATTCAGAATGTGAATATACTTGGGAAGAGGCCTGTTAAACAAGTAATAGGGTAAAATGAGATCATTTGCATTAGCTCTGAACCAATCTGATTTAAGTCATCATATAGTGTAGATTCTAAAACAGTCAAAAAAGAATGGCCACCTGAAGACAACAGGAGATAGCCAATGACAATCCAGAAAGAGAGGCTTCCAGGTCATTCCCTCCAACAATTTGATCTTAGATTTGATGCCCCCAGAAGACAGAAGCTCTTTGTCTGTTTCTCCACCCAGAAGTTTGGGGGTTAGTCATGCACACTAGAAGTGTGTTACACAGTGTTAGTTTCTCAGAGAAGCTACAGCAATGGACTAGAACAAGCAGAAGATTGACATCAGCAAAATGGAGATGAAGTATTCCATCACTTCCCAGGAACCTGGGCACTTCCCATCATTGTTCCTAGTGATAGCCAGAGATGTCTCCTAGAGATATTTTGATTCATTTTTAATTTCCCCTGCAATGCCTGTTAGTGAAATTTCACTTTACTTTTGGCCTACATGTATATTGCGTTTCTGTATTAAGAGCAACTGCATATATTAACAATGCTGAGAAAGAACAATGCAGGCAACTTCTTAGTCCTAGATCCTTTTTACCTGCAATTATTTAGTTCAAGCTTTTATGTTAGCAATGTGCAATAGTGCATTGTTTTACTTAATTCTAGCATGTCTTCTTTTCTTCATGTCTTGTTTATCTGTGGCTAGAAGAGAATACTTTAACTAAAGGAACTTAAGGACAAAGGGTTTTTTTCTTGCCTCCTAGTTCTGGGGAAATACACCTAATCATGGAAATAGGTTCAGAATTCATGATGGCTGGACCAGGAGGTTGGGTCCTCACATTTCATGGGCATTCAGGAAGCAGGAAATAAAGAGGAAGTATGAAAGTACAGTTGGGCAATCAGGCCTCAAAATACATCCTTAAGAGACCTACACCTGGCAATGAGGCTTGGCTGTAAAGGTTCCTGGACCTGACTAAACAATGCCTTTAGCTGTGTCTCAAGAATGAAAGCTTAAGGGGTGCATATTTCATATCCAAACCAAAATAATAATTTCTTTTGTTTAAGAACCCAGAGGTTCCATGTTGCGCTGAATAATAAAAGTGATAGTAGCCTTGCCTCAACCTTTGTCTAAAACCTAGCATTCCACAGTCAATATGTTTTCTGTGATGAATAGCTCTGTAGATGCTTTTAATCAAGTTAGCAGCATTCACCCTTTGCTTGTTTACTCGGTTTTCCAATGGCCAGGTTTGGATTGTGTCAAGAACTTCTGTATTAATTGTTGTCATTATATAACTTCTCTTTAGCCTTTTCACAAATTGGATTTTATTGGTTAATATTTGAGTGCTAAATTAGCCAAGCACAAAAGAATAAATCCCATTCATTTGAGCATATCATTTTCATATATTACTGGATTTTTTGTTTTGCTGAGATTTTCTGTATGTAAAGGCATATTGATTGTAATTGTTGAAGTCACATTTTCTTATTTACTCATTCATTCATTCATGCCTTCATTCATTCATTATTTGGAAAAGGTGGAAGAAACCATAGCTTAGTAGTTGGCAGCAAGTCCAATTCTTGCAGAGAATTTAAGTTTGATCCCAGCAGTCATGGTGAATGGCTCAAAACCACCTGTAGCTCTAGCTCCAGAACATCTGACACATCTTCTGGCCTTTACGGACAACTACACTCATATGCATATACATACATACATACATACATACATACATACATACATACATATATACATATATACATACACATACACACAATTAAAAGCAATATATAGCATCTTTTAAATACCTCTGTGTTTTATGCATGATATATAAATGTGCTCCATGTATATATGTGCATATGTAATTTCTACACATGTGCTACACATTTGCATGTGAAAAATGGATATGTGTTTATATATGTGGGGAGGACAGAGGTTGGCATATAATCCCTTCTTAATCCTTTCTCCCTTGGCTTTAGAGGAATTTTCATTTAATGACTCTAGAGCATATTGGTTTGACTATGATGGCCAGCCAATGAGCTCCAGGGATTTGCCAGTCTTTGTTACAGCAATAAAGTTGCTGGCACCTGCTGCTACATAAGCTTTTTCGTGAATGCTGGGATCTGAACACAGGTCATTGTGTGACAACGTGTTTGTATGTTGCACAGAACACTTAGAAGGTAGGCTAACCCAGGCCTTTGCACTGTCTTTACAGGGAAATATCGGCAGCTTCTAGCAATTCACTGTGCAGACATTCAGTTTCCACATTAAAGAAAAAAAAGTTAACCAGAATCAATAAAAATGTTACCGCTATGGCATGAAATGTGTGTGTTTATGTATGTGTACGTGTGCCTTTGTGCATGTGTGCTTATGTGTTTATGTATGTATATATTTGCATGAGTATCTGTGTGTAAATATGTGTGCATGTATGTATATGAATGTATATTTATGTGTGTATGTCTCTGTCTTTCTCTGTATATGTATGTGTCTGTCTATATGTATGTGTCTGTGTCTATGTATGAGTTGCATGTTGTGCACAAGTGCATGTGTGCTTGTGTTGCTCTGTGTGTATGTGTGTGTGTGTGTGTGTGTGTGTGTGTGTGTGTGTGTGTGTATCTTCAATTGTGAACAATTACCAACCATATTTTGGACATTATAAATTAAATCTTGGTATTCTATGGTGTATCCAGAAATCCAGAAAACTCACTGCTATATCTTCACTTGAATCTTCAATGTTGTCTTGTCTTTTCCATCTTCCAGAGATTTCCTACATGTTTCTTCAGTTGATGAATTATGATTGTGAGTCATAAAGATGAGAAGCAGAAATAGTGTATCTTGTCATCACCAGAACGTAAGTGGTATATAATAACACCTTTTTATAAAAATTAAATAAGATGATTTCTGTCAGGACTAAATGATAAAATGCCAAACTTGTTCCTGTCACAGTATAAGAATTAAGTGATTTACATATAACAGGGAACAACAGACCTTCCATGAGAGGCAAGATCAGAACATAGAGGAGAAAGGAGGAACATTAAGACTGAAATCAGACACTGAAGGCTCGCATTACTAGTGCCCAATGTACTATGTCATTCAACATGTGATGGCTCTGAAGTGGAAGCAGGGGGTTGAAATGTGGTTCTATAGGTAGAGCACCTGGCTTGTATGCACAAAACCTTAGGTTTAATCTCTAGGATAGTATGAAACAGGTGTGTCAGAACCTGCCTAGAATCCTAGGACATGTCAGGTTAAAGCAGGAAGGGTAGAAGTTCAAGGTCCTCACTGGCTACATATTAAGTAGGATGTTAGCCTAGGTTATATATAACTCAATCTCAAAAATTGAAACTCAACAGCAGTAACAAAATATAAGAAAGACCCTTGTCATTAGGTACTAAAACAGTGTCCTAGATCAACCAAAGTACAATGTTGGAATGATGGGTAGAAATGGTACCATGTTCTCATTTTCATGTAAGGATGTTTTATTTGAATTTTTTTTACTCACTCTGTAGACCAGACTGGCCTCAAACTCACAGCAACCCACCTGCCTCTGCTTCCCAAGTACTGGGATTAAAGGCATGTACCACCACACCCTGCCTTAATTGAATTATTTTAACATTAGTCCCACATTTTTCTAAGCCTTCAGGTAAATCCTATCCTAAGCAAATATAATATTGCTGTGAAGATACAAGTTTGATGTTATGTCAGGAATCATCTAGTAAATCACAGAAATTTTTTTAAAAATTGAAGACTTTAAAATACAATGTTAATGTCTAGTGATTCAGAAATACCATTATTAATAGGTAAAATGAAAGAATGCTAGGAAATAGAAATACAATTATGGCATCAATACTTAATTGTAACAGTTCACTCTGCCTTTTTATAATATACTAAATTAATATTAAATCTAGATCAAATAGCAGAATCCTCTATATTTTTAAACTCTATGAAACACACATAATTCAAACAAGGATAAAAAAGTTAATTTTATGAGCTCATCAGATAAAATTTGATACACCCTTAGTCACTCCATTCACAGTAGTGAGAAGTGTTTCAGGTGTTATTTTGAAAGCTATAAGTTTGGTACTAAGAGTAGGCTGAGAAAGCTTTAGACAACCTCAGAGAACAAGGAATATAATGACTACATCCTCATGATGCAAAAGAGACTGAATATAGTAGCTGTTGCTCTCATTCTCTCTCTCTCTCTCTCTCTCTCTCTCTCTCTCTCTCTCTCTCTCTCTCTCTCTCTCCCTCTCTCTCCCTTTTATACTCCCTTTTCCCCAGTTTCTGTTTTTTCTTTCTTACGCTCTTCTGTCTCTTTGTTCCCCCTTGCTTTTTTGTTTTCTTTTATTTGTCCTTTGAATTTGTCAAAAATTTTAGTTTATGATCTATTCTTACAGTTAGCTTTGAAATGTTGCCTTGAACCTCTCATCAACATTTGGAAAGCTCTATGTTTGCCACATTTGATTGTTATTTTATTTCTTGAACATTAGGAAAAAAGTAGGAATATTGATTAACTTTCACAAAAGTAACTTAGAAAATGGACACCAAACAAACTCACCATTAATATAATACTGCAGTTTAAATACAGATTTATCTGTAGCTTGTCTGCTCCCTCAGCAATGTCCTTCACAGCATTTTTCTTAACTTCAACATCAGATTCATTTCAATGACTCATTTAGACCCAGAGTACCTTTAATTGAAGCTTTGTCCTCATACCATGAATTTTCTATTTAAAACAGCTAAGTATGGTCCAGAAAGATTTCTTGATTCATACAGGAACTACCACAATGCTTAACAACCTGAATTCCATCCCCAAGACCCACTTTCGGAAGGAGAGAAATAACTCTTGAAAATCTTCTGACCTCCAAATGCACACTGTAACATGCAGCTCCTCATACACAAAGTATGCACTGAAGTATGCAGCTATGCTTTTATAACTTAGTTACAAAACAGTGAGGAGATCTTCCTGTTATTTCAAAGGTTTCATTACACTGAAATGCTAAAACATTTCATTTGTCCCTTTTCCAATACTAGGAGACCACTATTCTGAGTTCTGACTTTTGGCCTAGAGCCCTTCACTATGGAAATTTCTATAAAGGACATCCATGTAATTGGCATTACATTGGCTTTTTGTGCCTGACTTCTTTCACTCAGCACAGTACTTAAATGTTAATGCCCAATCCAGCATGCATCAGTGGCTCATTTTTCTTGGTGGCTGATTAATATTCAACATTATGTAAATACCACATCCTTCAATTTATGTACTTATGCTGAAAAATGAATCTTATATGCAAGTCTTATGTATGTAAAATCTTCTCTGGTGTGAGTACTTCTTTTAAGACATTGTATTTAATTTCCTATTCTTTTCCATATGTACATGTGTTGCATGCCCACATGTGGTCAGTGAATATGGAGGCCCAAGGTTTACATCAAGTGTCATCCTATTTTGTGTAGTCAAGCATGATGTGTTGGTCTGGTGATCTCCTTTCCCTGACTCATATGCACAGGGATTACAGGTAGATTGCCAAACTTGGCAAGCATTTACAAGGGTTCTGGGGATCCAGATTCAAGTCCGTGTAACTATGACATTGCCATACCAGCAGGAAATCATTCCTCCATTGCTGACTGTATTTCTTTTACTAAATTTATATTTCATTTTGCCCAAGTGGAAGATTTTATTTATACTGTTCATATTTCTATTGTATCCAGATAAGCATACTGTGTTAGGGGGTCATTAAATATTTATGCTGTTAGAACCAAAGCTGTATGTTAAACTTTAAATCTATTCTACATCAAGTCCAAACACTTTCTTACCTTACAAAATATTTCAGAAATTGTTATGCACAGCATAATTATATTTTATAATACATCCACTCTGTGGGTATGGGTAGGTTTGTGTTCAGGTTCAGCAAACCATCAGTGTTCATCACCTCTGTGTAGATTAATTAGAGGAGACTGCATTTACATGGCATGCAATCTTACTTTTACTAGTGCTAGACCTGTATTAATGATTTCTGCATTAGCACAAAACAGTCATTTCGTTGGACTGATATTTTCCAGAGTTATTCCTTACAAACATATCAAAAAAATTTTCCCCAAAATTACTTCCTTAGCTGCTGTCTGAAGGAGAGATTACATCCTTTATTCTACCAGAAGAAGGCCTTCATCAGCCACTGCAGTTGACGTGGCAGCCTGACTGTCTGATTCCTGCTCTCAGAACACCAGTCCCAACCACAAGCTTTTCCTGCTCATCTTCACATGCTCCCTCAGTCTGCTGCAGCCTCCCATGGAAAGCCTCACCAGGAGGCTTTTTGCCTGTGTACTTCAGTCCTAACCTTCAATCCACACTTCCTTTATTTAATAAGAAAATCTTCTTGGAAATAAAAAGGAGCTTAATAAGACACTTCAAACTGGAAAATGCTGCCTTCCTCATTTCCTAATTAATCTTTGACAAAACACTGGATGGAGTGTCTCCAAGTCGGGGTTCATCATGGTCTCCTTTGGTTTGGGACTCAGCCAGGCTGGGCAGCCCAGAGAGTGACTCTGGCTGACATCACTATACACCAGCTCCTCAAGCTGGGCACAGCAGGAAGTCTGTGACTCTAAATATATAGAAAACCCTATCAAACTTTCCATCCATAGAGGAAGCACTCTGCAATTAGTCTTAGAGAAAGCATTCTTTTGTCTTCTCCTAATATATCTCAATTAAATGCCATTACTTTCCAATTTTAAGTCTTTATTTTTATATATCCTGTGTGTGTCTTTCTTAAAGTATGCTACATGTGTGTGGGTTGGGGAGAGACTGCATAGAACAGAAGCAGGTGTTTGATCCCTCAAACCTAGAGTTGCAGGAGATGTGATGTGCTCTGTCTGGGTGCTGGCAATTGAACCTTTGACCTCTGCAAAAGCAGCAAGTCTGTCAACTGTTGAACCATCTCTATAGGTCAACATTTTTACACATTTTACACATTTTAATAGTTTATAGATGTTAATGGAATTAATATAAGTACAAAAATGATGTAACTGTGTGTGTGTGTGTGTGTGTGTGTGTGTGTGTGTGTGTGTGAGTGTGTGTGTGAGATCAGCTAGTATGATGCAACATGAAGTTTTTGCAAAGTAAAAAAAATAAGTATTCAGGTATACAATAGTACAAAGTGGAATATGAGGGCTTCCCACTATCAAACTTTTATTCTTTAAGCAATTTGCAGCCTTCTATATTTGAAACGCACATCCTTGAATGTATCAGTGAGAAAATGTGAGATGTTTAGAAAATAAGGTGGTGCTGACTCAGTGATCAGTTTTATACTTTTCCTCCAATCATATCCAAGCCTACTGTCCATTAATTGCTCCGTGCCCTGTGTGTGTGTGTGTGTGTGTGTGTGTGTGTGTGTGTGTGTGTGTTCATTTATATCTATGTAGGTGTATGTGGAGGCTAGAGGACAACATTGGTGTTATCTCTCAGGAGCTGTCCACCTTGTTTTGAGACAGGGACTGCTCACTTTTACTGACTAGGTTTGGATGGATGGCCCCTGTGTCTCAGGATTCTCTTCTCTCCTATCTGCTGTCTCTGACTCTTTTGCCTGATTTTAGGACCCTTTTCCTTCTTTTCTGTTGCCTCTTCCAGCCTTGACATGAGAGTTTGTGCCTAGACTTATTGAAATTTGTTTTTGCCATCTTTTGTTGACATGTTTGGAAAGTCTGTTCTTTTCTGAAAGGAAATGAAGGAGAAGTAGAAGGAGATGAGAGGTGGAAGAAAGGACTGGGAAAAGCAGAGGTGGAGGAACTGTGCTTGGTATGTAATACATAAGAGAAAAATAAAATGAATAAAAAGCAAGCAAGCAACAACAAAACCAGTGTGAGCCATCAAACCTTCCTTTTTACACAGATGTTGGGTATTGAATTCGGGTCCTGGACTTCATGCTTTACTAAATGAACTATCTCCCCATCCTCTGATTTTGTAATTGGTATGGGATGCAAGATTGCAGCGGGCAGTGTGGATCCTGTTGAGAAGCTACAGTAAACAATTCAGGAAATTGCACAGAATTCTGAAACAGGAACACTGAGTTCCCCACACCACTGCAGCAGGAGTGCTCTACGGTTCGAAGGGACCAGGATGCCGAGGACCTGCATGCCCCTGCACACGAGAGGAGTGCGGATTTTCTTGGACCGGGGATACAAGGCACTTTCCTCAACATAATAAAGGCTATATACAGCAAGCCAATAACCAAAATCAAAGTAAATGGTGAGATACTCAAGGAAATTCCTCTAAAATCGGGAACAAGGCAAGGCTGCCCACTCTCTCCATATCTCTTCAATATAGTACTTGAAGTTCTACCCAGAGCCATAAGACAACAAAAGGAGATCAAGTGTATCCAAATGGGGAAGGAGGAAGTCAAACTATCCCTATTTGCAGATGATATGATAGTGTACATATGTGATCCTCAAAATTCTACCAAAAAACTACTACAGCTGATAAACACCTTAAGCAAATTGGGTGGATACAAGATTAACTCAAAAAAGTCTGTAGCCTTCCTATACACAAATGACAAGCTTGCAGAGGAAGAAATTAGGAAAACTACACCCTTCACATTAGCCAAAACAATATAAAATATTTAGAAGTTACTCTATCCAAGCAAGTGAAGGACTTGTTTGAAAATATTTCAAACCTCTGAAGAAAGAGATTGAAGATGACATGAGATGATATGAATGATTTTCCTTGCTCATGTATCAGGAGAATTAACATAATAAAAATGGCCATCTTACCAAAAGCAATTTATAGATTCAATGCAATCCCTATCAAAATACCTACACAATTTTTAAAAAACATTGAAAGTTCAAATCTGAACTTCATATGGAAAAAAAGATCCAGAATAACTAAAACAGTCTTGTACAATAAAAGATCATCTAGAAGAATCTTCATACCTGATCTCAAGCTATACTACAAAGCAACAGTAATTAAAACAGCATGGTACTTGCACAGCAACAGGCTGGTTGATCAGGGGAATCGAATTGAAGACCCACATATAAATCACCACACATATGGTCACTTGATTTTTGACAAAGAAGCCAAATCCATTCAATGGAAAAAGGATAGCATCTTCAACAAATGATGCTGGTCTAACTGGATGTCTATGTTAAAAAAACGCAACTGGACCCATATTTGTCACCTTGCACAAAACGTAAATCCAAGTGGATTAAAGACCTCAACATAAAACCAGAGACACTAAGTCAGATAGAAGAAAATGTGGGGAAGAGCCTGGAACACATTGGCACAGGAGACAACTTCCTGAACAGAACACCAACAGCCCAGGCCTTAATGTCAGCAATTAATAAATGGGGCCTCATGAGGCTGAGAAGCTTCTGTAAGGCAGGAGACACTGTTAAGAGAGCAAAGCAACAGCTTACAGACTGAGAAAAGATCTTCACAAACTCTACATCTCACAAATGTCTAATATCCCATATATATATATATATATATATATATATATATATATATATATATATATATATATCTCAAGAAATTAAATACCACAAACCGAAAAACCCAATTGAGAAATGGGGCTTGGAACTAAACAGAGAATTCTCAACAGAGGAATATCAAATGGCTCAGAAACACTTAAAGAAATACTCAACTTCCTTAGTCATCAGGGAAATGCAAATCAAAACAACTCTGAGATTCCATTGTATACCCATCAGAATGGCTAAGATAAAAAATTCAAGGGACACCACATGCTGGTAAGTATGTAGAGAGAGAGAGGAACACTCCTTCATTGCTGGTGGGAATGCAAACTAGTACAGCCACTTTGGAAATCTATCTGGTGCTATCTCAGAAAAATGGGAATAGGGCTTAACAAGACCCAGCTATTCCACTCCTTGGAATATGCCTAGAAGATTCTCCAACAAACAACAAGAAAATTTGCTCTACCATGTTCGTAGCAGCCTTATTCATAATAGCCAGAACATGAAAACAGCTTAAGTGTCCCTCAGTAGAAGAATGGATAAAGAAACTGTGGTATATATACACTATGGAATACTACTCAGCTATTAAAAACAAGGAATTCCCAAAATTTGTGGACAAATGGATTGAACTAGAAATGATCATAACAAGTGAGTTAACCCAGAAGCAGAAAGACTCAAATGCTATATTCTCACTTATATCTGCATACTAGCCCAAGGGGTATGTCCCATGAAAGTCTTCACTTACCAGGAAACTGGGACAGTGGGGAGGACATCCTATTGGGACTCTAGATGAGAGAAGTATGGGAGAATGGCAGTTGAAGTATCCAGAGGATCCTAGAAACCTACAAGAAGAACATTATGATAGGCACATTTGGGCCCAGGGTTCCTGCTTAAACTATGGCTCCAGCCAAAGACAATACAGGCCTTAAGCTTCAAACCCCTACCCAGATCTAGCCAATGGACAGGACATTCTCCATAGAACAGTGGAGAGTGGGGAATGACTTTCACACGTACTCTGGTGTCTCATATTTGACCAAGTCCCCTGAATGGGGAGACCTGCTGGTACTCAGAGGAAGGATAGTAGGCTACCAAGAAGAGACTTGATACCCTTTGAGCATATACAGGGGGAGGAAGTCTCCCTCAGTCACAGTCATAGGTGAGGGGAGTAAGAGGTAAATGGGAGGGAGGGAGGAATGGGAGGATACAAGGGTTGGGATAACCATTTAGATGTAATATGAATAAATTAATAAAAGAAAATTTTAAAAAATTTAGTGGGTACAAACAGAGTTGGATAAGCAATTGAGAGTGAGTGCTGCTTTTGCAGGAGACCTGGTTTCCATTCCTTGCACTCACAGCAGACAGCTCACAACTCTGTGTAACTCCCAGTTCTTGTGGCTCTGACTTCATCCAGTCTTTTGGGGCACTTGTATCCAAATAGTGCATATAAAGTTATGCACGAACACACATACACACACACACTTGAAAAAGTTAAAAGATTAAATAAAATGGTTTCCCTTGAATGCAAATCTGAACTTCTTTGCTGATAAATACTATTGATTTACTTGAATCAAGAACAGCTAATGATGATTTTAGTGGAAGAAATCCAATGCTAGTGAAAAGTGCTCTGAATTCTATAAGAGCTTTTACTTCTATTAATCTGGACATTACAGATACCTATTTTAAAATTCTTGTCTCGGGTGGTCAAGCCATCATACAAATGTCAAGAATACTGACACATATGCATGTGATATTTGTAAATTTGGGATATTTGTACACACAGATGCCTTTCACTATTGAGCCCATCTTTGCAGACACCTGACAGATGTGAGCCTCTCAGGGTGAGATTGTATAAGTTTCTCTCTATACATAATATCAAATACAGCTTCCTATGTCTGAACATCACAGAGTTGTCTCATTTTTCACACTGTGAAATGTTAATCTCCAGTCTTTTATTTGGTCTTACTTGTGAGATACTCAGGACTGTACTAGACACCTTCCTTCAAGGTCTATGCAAATCACATGTCCTCGGTGTAGAAGCCATTTTCCCTGCTCTTTTTCACTGTGGCTCAAAGGTGTGTGTGTGTGTGTGTGTGTGTGTGTGTGTGTGTGTGCATGTGTATGTACACATACCTGTGTACACATAAGTGTGAATGCACATGTATACATGTCTACTGATAAAATCTCTCTTTCTTCAGCATCAATCACTATCTGTATATAAATCACTATAAACACTGCTCTTTCCATAACAGGGTGCCAAAAGGGTCAATCAAGTGCAAGTCTTATTCCCATAATCACAAATTCTGAGTTTCATGAATTGATTAGATGCTAGAAGGCATGACACTACTCCACCCTTCTGGATTGCTCATATATTCTATCAGCTATTCTGAATTGGTTTCTAATACTTGGAGAGAATGTAGACCTATTTGTAACATGAAGTACAATTTGCCTTTTCTTCAGAATTTTCAAATGAATATTTTAATATTCAAAATGTAACTTCTTCATACTGAGAAGAAATACTTTGAAAGGGTTCATTTAACAAGACATATTCTGCAACAATACCATAAGCCAGTTTATTAATACCCCCCATGTCAAACAATAGAGGGAAATAGTCAAAATCATGTCTGTATCAGGTCTATGTTGGAACCGGTGCCAAGAAAGATGGGAGATTAATGAAGATGTGGCCAGGAGCCACAAGCTAATTAGTGTGCAGAAACTTTCTGGAAAACAAAGTTTAACTATCATCCCTGGGTTGTAATTTGAGGATGACCTCCATCCCACTTCCGAATGTACAACTGAGAGGCTACACCATCTCACTGGCTCTTGATAGATGTACAAAGAGAACAGTAGTGTAAATTGTAAATTTTGTTTCTTTAACTGGTAAAGTTAACTGACTTCTTTGTATTACAGGTTTCTCAGAGATTTTCTGTATTAATGAACACTGTTAGACTTAAGTAGGAGAACTAGAGGTCTTCTCTTGGTAAACTCCATATCAAAGCTTGAAGTGTTTGCCTGGGAACCCATGATTTGTAAATATTGAGAAACATAAAGTGGCTATATTATTTTTTTTCAATTTACGCTCAAAAAAATAAAATTCAAATATTCAGATAGCCAGTATTATTTATTTATTTTTAACTTAAGAATACATAATCATACTGCATGAGTTAATGTGTGTATGAAGGTGTGTGCACTTGTACATGAAAATGCACACGCCAAAGGTGGAATGGGGGCTACAGTCACTGGTAACCCTTTGATGGCTTGATTTTGGAAATCTCACAAAGGCAAGTGAGAAATCCATGCACATAGTGAATCTTCTAAGAAGTTCCAGGAGCTCTCCAGCAGCTCTCCTAGAGAGAAAAGGAAAGGCTCCTGCAGTTATCAGGCTTACCAGAACTCTGGAAAAAGTTCTCATACCTATGTGGTCTGTGATTCTCAGTTTAGCTCAAAAACTTCCTGCCAACATATAAGCTCTGTTCTTATGAGGTGCAGAAACTCTCTAGAGATTAATATCTTGCCATCCCAAATAGCAGCTCTCTTTGCAGCAATATCAATGTCCTCCAGTCAGGACATATTTACTCATAATCTTCCTCTTCTGCCTCTGTTCAAATTGATTCAGTCTAAATTAGGAATAGGAGATCCCTCAAAAAACGTGACGATCCACAGAGTAGAGAGTAGGCAGGGCAGTTACTTTTACTGTTGCTGTGATAAAAAGAAAAACAATGTAAAGAAAGATAGAATTATTTCTATCCATTGTTTTAGAGTGCAGTTTACCATGATGAGGAAATCACCCAAGAGCGGGACCGTGCAGGTCATATTCTATCTTCAGCTGGAAAACAGAGAGAGATGAATGCCAGAGTTCAACCCACTTACTCATTTTATTCAGTTTAGTATCCCAGGCACATAAATTGGTGCTGCCCACAGGGTCTTCTCACAAAACTAACCTAATGTGGAAACACACTCACAGATATGTCCATAGCTTTGTCCCCTATATCCTGACAAGCTGACAATTAGTCTTAACCACCATAGGTCCAAGGTGACAGCACACACTCTTCCCATTACTGCACATAATGGAAGAGCTGCCCACATCCTTGCCATTGGCTTAGGTTCCTTTAATATTGCTCACAAAATTCAGATTCAGCTCTCTCAAATACAAAATTGTTTTCATGTGTTTCTTCTTTTCTTGTAAGCAAGGTTGGCTCTGGGATTATTAATCATTGCTGCAACAGATAAAGCTGACTTGTAAAAACCCATCTCCGTTATTCCTTTGGAACCACGTTGTAGACTTAGATACTGTATCATCAAAGGAAACAGATGGTCTGTGTTCCTGGTAAAAGCACTTTAGCGAGTCATTCATATCTGTAGTCAGCAGAAGCTAGATCCAGTGCTTTCAAATGTAATGTTCACGTGGTCATGCTGCAGTTGACCTTTCAGTTATTTAAAATGGAAAAGATAAAATATTTGAAACTGGCATTAGTAGAAAACATAGTAACATCATTTAAAAGCTATAACATTATAATAGTTAGATTCATATTTATGCTTAACAATGAAATGCATATTCATGTTTCAGAAAGAGTTAGCTCAATGAATGAGATGTATTCTTTACTCTCCATTACCTGCTCTGGCTTCACTATGGTCCAGGATCCACCTTCTGATGTAGAAGAGGTTTCTAAAGAAAAGGTATATTATTCTACAGCATAGTGGGAAATCATTTAATGGCTTCCCATCAGAGTGATGAAGAAGATTTTGAGTCCTATACTGAAGTTCCCTCTAAGAAATAAAAGGAGTTCAAGGTCACAGGCTGAGTTGAGAGTAACATTCAGGTAGTCAGCTTCTAGAACCAGCTTCAGACACTGACTTATAGCAATTATCTTCCTCTTCAGTCTTGTTTGTTAGCTTGGGGTCAGGGGTTCATAGACATGGCTTGTCTCAAACTCACTGTGTAGGTGAGGATGACATTGAACTTCTGATAATCCTCCTTCCATCTTCTTCCTTATCTCAGGATATACAGGCATGTGCAATCATGCTTTATTTTTCCAACATTGGAGACAGAATTCAGGGATGTATGCACAGTGTGCAATTGCTTTGCTGAGATTAATATAAGCCCCTCAAAGTGATTTTCTAAAACATGCAGGTATATGCATCCTTAGACTCAAATTTAGTTTATCTTCTGTTTTCATATATCTCTTGGGCTAAATGAAGTTTTCAAGTAATTAAAACAACAAATATATTAATTCTATGATGTATGAAAAGCTCATGCAATTAAGATATCTGAGTATGTGAATAAAGGATTCCTGGCACAAATCCACATTCAGTAGTTCATATGATGGATATAGCTGTGTTTGTGGAACCAGAGTCAAGATGATAACAGAGAAACTGTGCAGGCCATCAAGCCTATAAAATATTGACAAGACTATGTCTCAATAAAGAGGTCAGAAAAATAAATATTAGTTATTATATTTATCAGCGTTCTATAGTTTAACAGAAACAATAGAATGGACATTATTATCAAGGGATTTATTAGATTGTATTGTGAGATAAGTCCTGGCTGTCATTACATTGTAGAGGGTAACACATCAGTAGCTGTTTTGTCCAGGGGTAGGAGGCCTCAATGCATTCAACCTGGAATGGAAATCTTGGAGGATTCCCAAGAGCTACTGGCTCTCAATCCACATTGGCAGGCTGAATGAATGGGGTTTTAGTGGCAATAAAGACAGCAAGCAGAGCAGAGATGGGAGCAGAATAGGCATTGCCTCCTGCAGGTGATACGAAGCAGGCAAAAAGTGAAATACTTTACCCACATGCCTTTATAACTGGAGGGCCTCGCTCAGAAGACGCTGAACACATTTAGGGTGGATCTTCTCACTTCACAGAACCTAATTAAATCTTTCATAGAGAATTATCTCATGGTGATTCTAGATTCAACATTCTTACATAATAGATATTGATAAAGCCAAAACAACAGTTATCTGAGTGATGGCTCTCTCAGCATGTCTGTGAGAGGTGTTCTTGATTTCATGATTTGAGGTGGAATGACCAGCGCAGTGTAGGTGTCACCCATTTCCCTTTTTGATATCCTGGACTATATAAAACAAGAAAGTGAACTGATCACTAGCAAAATACATTCATTGCTCTGCTTTATGGTAGCAAATGCAAAGTGGCCCGCCATGCCTTGGTGGCTTTCTGACCATGGACGCTATACCTGAACTGCAATCCAAAGTAAATCTTCCATCATTAACTTTCATTTTCACTATTGTTTTACAATTACAACAGGAAAACAAAGAAAGGCAGAGTTAATATTCCTTATTTAATCTTTTATAACCTTTAGAAAAGCGTACTGACCCTTTTCCTTGAAGTTGCAAACTCATGACATAATCAACTCTTTAAATATATACCCAATAATATCACCACCTTGGAGTTTTTTTATGACTTGAATAGATTGACCACATAGGCTTATGTGTAAAATATTTGGGCTCACATCAGTGATACTATTTTTAGAGGTCTGAAAACTTTAGGAGGAGGCATATAGCTGTGGAAGGCAGGGCACTGAAGTCAGCTCTTTGGTTCTACCTTGTCCATGCCCTTTCCCTCATTCTATCTTTCCATCTTTCATTTTACTCCTTCCCTCCACAAAGGAAAAAGTTCCTTGCTGGGCTGTAGGAAAGCCAGCAATATCCCAACATTGTGAGATGGGAAGCAGGACCACAAGAATACCTTGGTGCTTATAGGTCAGCTGGCCTGGCCCAAGGGTCAAAACTCTAGGCCAGTAGAGGTCCTGCCTAAACAAAAGAGTACAAGTTACCCAAAGGTGCAGCCATACCCACAGGTACATGCACATGTGCACATACACACAACACACACACACACACACACACACACACACACATACACACATACACACACACACACAGAGAGAGAGAGAGAGAGAGAGAGAGAGAGAGAGAGAGAGACAGACAGACAGACAGACAGACAGACAGACAGACAAAGACAAAGACAGAGACAGAGAAACAGAGACAGAGACAGACAGAGACAGAGGAAGAGACAGATAGAGAGACAGAGAGACTTGTATCATCTGTTCTAAAGCTATGGTATTCTGCTTAAATATCTGTAATGAAATATTGTGGCCCTGAACTGAACTCTCTGAAACTGTGAATGAAATAAAACCTTCTTTTTTGAAAGTTGTGCATGAGTGAGTTAAGCCAGAAGCAGAAAGACTCAAATGGTATATACTCACTTATATCTGCATACTAGCCCAAGGGGCATGTCCCATGAAAGCCTCCACTTACCAGGAAACTGGGACAGAGGGGAGGCCATCACATTGAGACTCTGGATGAGAGAAGCATGGGAAAATAGCAAAATAGAAGGATCCAGAGGGTTCCAGAAACCTACAAGTAGAACATTATGATAGGCAGATTTGGGCCCAGGGGTCCTGCTCAAACTAAGGCACCAGCCAAGGACAATACAGGAGGTACACTTTAAACCCCTATCCAGATCTAGCCAATGGTCAGAACAGTCTCCACACTTGAGTAGAGAGTGGGATATGACTTTCTCATGTACTCGGGTGCCTCACCTTTGACCATGTCCCCTGGAGGGGGAGATCTGGTGACACTCAGAGGAAGGATAGCAGGTTACCGAGAAGAGACTTGATACTCTATGAGCATATACAGGGGGAGGTATTCCCCCTCAGGAACAGTCATAGGGGAGGGGAATAAGGGGAAAATGGGAGGGAGGGAAGAATGGGAGGATACGAGGGATGGGATAACCATTGAGATGTAACAAGAATAAATTAATTTAAAAAATTTTAAAAATAAATAAAAGCAATAGCTTTTTTAAGTATTAAAAAAATTAAAAGGAAAAAAAGTTGTGCATGTCAGATAATCTTTCTAAGACATAATAAGATATAATAAAATAATAATACTCTTAAATTTCATGTAGAAAATTGAATAATATACATTCAAACTGCAGGAATGTTCCTCTTTTACTCATTGTCCTACTAACCTCTTTGGATATAATTTTGTTGTGAATATATAAGAGAGAACACAGAAATTAAAAGCAAAAACATGAACCCTAGCAGGCACACTTTCCAACATGTGACTCTGACAAAGGGTGTGATGGTGAGACTGTGAGTCTCAGGAGAAGAAAGGATGACTACATCTTGATGTACTGAAAAAAAGACTCATTACAGTAACTGGCACAAAGGAAATGGGAGGTTGTATAACCCAAGACTCCATTTTCAGAATATTCTAGATGCATATTGCCATTGGTAGGTAAGGAATCATATTTAATATAGGGAGGATAATCAACATGATGTCAGATGTGGATGGATGGAAAGCTGGGACTTAAAGTATAGCATAACCAGGAGGGTAACAAAGTGCAAGAAGGTGACATAATCCAGGATGGGAATACGACAAACAGTTGGTCCAGGGATCATGATCCACCATGAAGAGTCTTTTTTGTGCTTCTGTACTACTGAACTGCCCTGATGAGTACTCACAACTACATTTGCCACAAAAAAATAAGACTTTTTTAATCAGATGGTAAATGGTTAGTTAGCTTAATAAAAGTGCTAGGAAATTATGGAAATGGGGTGAATGGTGAATCATTATTTGAGTATTTGATAAACATCCTTTATATAAAGTGCTGCTTAGCTGCAAGTCTTTCTTTTTAGTTGTGTCTCTGTGTATGCATGTGAATCTGTATGTGTCCATATAACTTCCTAAGAGTGCTAACATTGTGTGAGTTAAAACTGTGTCTTTCTGTTAATGTAGATGTGTTTGTGTGTGTGCATAGGTGTGTACATGTGCATGTGTGTGTGTGTGTATGTGTGTATGTACCTTAGAGCAGGTATCTGTGCTTTTGTAGGGGGACCAGAAGTTGATTTCTTATATCTTTCTGAATTCCTTCGTACCCTACTTTTTGAGAAAAAGACTCTTCACCAAATGCAACTCTTACGAATTGGGCTACTAGCCAGCCCCAACAATCTTGTCTCCACTTTCTCAGCACAGAGGTCAGAGATATGAAACACAGTTCCCCACTTTCATGTGGGTTCTGGGAATTTGAAGTTGGGTCAAAATCTTTGTAAGGCAAGCACTTGAAAAGTAGAGCCAGCTCCCCAGACTGACTGACATTTAAAATTTATACATTTTAAATATGTGTATATATGTACATATGCATGTGTCTGAGTGTGTGTGTGTGTGTGTGTGTGTGTGTGTGTGTGTGTGTGTGTGTTATCAGGAGTCTATGAAAGCCAGAAAAGGCTAACAGATCCTTGGAACAGGATTTACAGGTGGTTGTGAGTCACATGTAGGTGTTGGAAACTGAATCTCACCAAGAGCAGCTGGTACTCTTAAGAGTAGAGACATTTCCACTGCTCTCTAGTAAGAATTTTATACATTTTCTCATTTTTTGTGTAATACTATAAATTAAAAAAATGTTTTTGATTGTAGGAGGAAATTTAATAGATGGATAATAGGAGAATCAAACTAAACTTTATCTAATAAACATGTGTCTTGGTTACTTTACTATTTCTAAGATAAAACACTATGAAAATGAAACTTACAAAATAATGCATTTAATTGGGCATAATTCTTCAGAGGTTCTGAGCCTATGATGTCTGAACAAAGTCATGGCAGCAGGTAGAGGTAGACTTCTTATCCCAAACTGCAAGTAGCAGCCAGAGTGCACACTGGGAATGACACAAATCTTGAAACCTCAAGGGCCATCCTCAGTGACACACTTGCTCCTGCAAGACCACACCACTTAACCCTTCCCAAACAGTTCTATCAACTGGGCCACAGAATATATTTCTTTGGATTGGGTTCCTAAGCAGGGAATAAAACCTTTTAGTTAACCTAAGAAATTTCTCTCCTTTATAACTTTATAAAAATAAACAAGTGGTTTGAGACTATTCTCATTTCAGTGAACATTTTATAGATATATTTCTATATAATTTGATCATATAGTCTTTCTATTTTAAAAGGTGCCTAAAATGTTCACATGCTGGGCGAGGTTTCCAATCTTAATTTGTTGAAACACTTTATTAAAGTGGAGCATTATTGTGGAGAACACCATCCCACCAAATTCATGAGCTAATTGATACTATTACTATCCCATTTAATTCATGTAACCAACATTTAAGTTAGACTTCATTACACTTAGTTTGCATATAAAGTGATGGAGGTACAAAAAATTTTACAATCCTCCTCAAGGCCAAGGAATGAGCCATTCCCAAGTCCAAGGTTCTTCCCATGTCAGACATTTTGCAACAAGGCATCAGTAAGAGATTCCTGTGCAGAGCAGTATCTTGAATGCCTCAATTGTGACATTATTTCTTTTTGAGGAAGAAATTATATTTCCTCCTATGTGGGGAAGGTGCACATGTATATATGCTCATGATACCTGGCCCCTATTCAAGATCTGTAGCACCCATACTGCCTGAGGCAAGGTCTCAATTTGAAGTTTGTTTAGAAACCTGAGAAGTAGTCTAAAGTGATTTTACCTCACTTTTTTTCCAAGCTTACAATCCATGAATTCATGTTGTTTTAAAGCCAGACAAGACTTTTGAGGCTTGCTCCTGCTAATCTCATCATAGTAGGAACAGACAAGAATAAAATGGGCTGAAGAGATAGCTCAGTGGGTAAATGAACCTTCCTCCAATCTCTAATCATCTCAGTTGGAGCCCTGGGATCCACATGCTGGAAAGAGAGTATCAGCTATTGTATGTTGTCCTCAGTCCTCCATATCTGCTGAAGCATATTTGCATTCTCTCTTTCTACCCAGCACCACTTTGTTATAAACAACTGAAATACATAATTTAAATATAAATCTGAGGCAAGATAAAATGAATTATATAAACATTAGATGCCATACCTCTTGTTCAAAATATGACAGAACTATTTGGCAGCTTTATGGATAACATTTATAATAGTGCAGCATATCAACATTTATATAAATGTTTCCATGACTGAGCTTGGAATCTGAGCCTTGGAGATGTTGGATGATTAAGCAGCATCCCTTGATAAATGACAATCTCCCATTTAAATTAACATGAGTTCTAGCACTCTCCTGCTTTCCTTAGCCTCTCCTGAAGTCACCCAGCTCAACAGAGGAGATAGGTA
Source organism: Acomys minous (assembly GCF_964271855.1). Lineage (NCBI taxonomy): Eukaryota > Metazoa > Chordata > Mammalia > Rodentia > Muridae > Acomys > Acomys minous. The sequence goes on along the minus strand of NC_140483.1, from coordinate 72,840,077 downwards.
CTGGACCTCAGTACTCATCCCATAGTTGTGTGCCCAGTCCAAAATCCATAGGGATGCTTGCTCCCAGGAAGCTCATCATGTTGAGTATGGTGGGAGAGGCAAGCATCTGGGGAGTCTAGGAAGATAGCCCAGTGGTTAAAACTACTTGCCATGCAAGTGTGAGGGCTGGGAATTTGGCTTCCCAGAAATTAATGAGACCTGGTAACCCACTGAACAATCTTAGAACTCCAGAGAAAGCCAGACTGCCAGAAAAATTAAATTTGATATCTCTTGGTGTGATATGATGGAGAGAAATTGAAGAAGATGCTTCATGTAACCTGTGCTTCCATACACACAGTGGTGCAATACACACACACACACACACACACACACACACACACACACACACACACAGAGTAAGTAGATAAAATGTATTAATTAATGAATACCCTTAAGAATAATTGCATCTTCTTGACATTCTGGTAGTTCTTGTTCTCAAAACTACTAATTTTTTCCTTGACAAGAAACCCCATGGTTTGTGCATGCAACACTCCAGGCTTCACTGGTCTGAGGGTTTATCCTCAGAGAGACTAGTAATTCCTTTCATGACTTTTGTGAAACCACTAAACTTTTCTCTCTCCCAGTTTCTTCCTGTGAAAAATGATTATAAATAATACATACCCCCTCGATACTTTTAGAGGTCACAAACACATGCATACTATAATTAATTATAAAGTGCTTTCAAGTTCTTGAGTGAAATACAGTTTTAAAAATATCACTACATGCCAAATATCTCTGATTGACAGATTAAAATGAGAAAAACATTGGTCTCAGAGTAGAAAATGTATCTGGTGAGGTGCATACATTTTGCTGAGGAAAAAAAAAAGAATGCATCTCCTTTGTGCATCTCAAAACCTTTGGTGTGAAGTGTCTGATTCTCAGGTGTTTACTCTGTGGTAGTGGCCTCAGTAGGCTGCAATTTTACTAAACTGGAAGAGAGTGCATTATGTAGACTTCAGAAAAAGGTTCTAGGTAAAATATAGGAACCCAGCTATGGGTTTGAAGTCTAAAGACACAGCAGATAAAATTTTATGCAAGCATATGCTGGGTAATTATATTTCTCATTTTTACTGAAGAAACAGCATTGTGAGTATTGTAGGTTTAGAACATGATGCTGTTGAACACATACTGATAATAAAACTTGCTATGGTGAAGCCCCCTATTATTCCTGTACATAACTACATACTTACTTGATTACAGCTTAGGTAGGATAAAAGCAGCTCAAACCTACTTAACAGAAATCCTTAATATAATACAGTTTTATTAATAGAATTTATGTTGCATGTTAAACTTTCAGATATATTCATATGATATGTGATTTTACACCCTTTAATGTACCTTTCCTCTCCCCTTCTAATTAAGTATATTTCTTTTTATGAGAATATCACTCCCTCCTTCCCCTTCTCTCCGTTCTTCCTCTCTTTCTCTCTCTCTCACTCTCTCTCTCTCTCTCTCTCTCTCTCTCTCTCTCTCTCTCTTTCTCTCTGTGTGTGTGTGTGTTCTTTTGTATATGCATGAGTTCCTGAGTTTATGAATGTATATGTATGTATGGGGAAGCCAGAGGCTGAAATCAAGTATCATCTTTGACTGTTTACATATTATTTTATCAGATAGGATGTCTTGCTGAACATGAAGCTCATAAATTCAGGTAGACTGGTTTGTCAACATCTCCCTGGAGTCAGCCTGGCCTCACCTCATTTGTCCTGGAAATATAGGCTCAAATAAATGTGTATGGCATCTCACTTCAATGCAGCAAACTGAACTTAGGTCTTCATGATTGCATGGTCATTGCTAAACACACTAAGACATCTCCCTAGCACCCCCAATTCTTCTTGTATTTATCACAGACAATCCTCAGAACTAAGTGTTATGTTAGGTTTCATCTCTCCTAATCTGTGTTGAAAGAAGAGCAAAGAGTCTCAGAACACCTCTCTAGTGGAGAACTGATCCTTTGAAAGCTTAAGACCAATAGTTGCTGTTGTTAAATGCTTGGATTTTTCTCCACCATGGAACAGGGCCCTGGTCCCACGATCATAATATTTGAGCACAGAGAGATTTCCTAGATGGAGAATGTGATTTCCTTTGCTTGACACTGAGCTAGGCCATCAGACACAGTTGCTTTCATAAGTAAACTTCATTCAGCAGGAAATAAACTCCTATGCTGAAAAGTGAGCATTACAGACCTTGACAAGCAAGTGCTATTAATGTGAACAATTACAACCCTCAAAACCTAACATTCCCATTTTGTCGCAGAACTAGCCTGGAAGCATTGTAGCAGACTGAAGAGGAGAGGGCCACTACTGTCCTCCTCCTGTTCCCATCAGGTTTCTCTCTAGTGGTGGTGTTAATTTCAAGCTCTATTAAATACATGAAATAATAAGTGTACAATATCTTATTCAGAACAAAATTACAACCTTGCTAACTGCTTTGCCAACAGTGAATAAATTAGCCCTTGCTACACAATTTCCACTGATCAGGGAAAAAGAAGATGTTAGAAAGGAAAGGAAGCATCAGCTCCACCTCCAGCCTTCCTCAGGCCTATAAGTTTTCTCACTGTTGTTCCTTACTCCCTCCTGTTACAACTTCTCCCAATAACTTAAGCCTATTACTACTAACTACTATGTTTGTGGCCTCACTCATGGACCACATTAGAGACAAATTTTGCCTCAACTTCAGTGACTATCTCATGTCCATGTGTAAGTACCTACCTCAGTTTACTAGAGTTCAGAAAGCAAAGGGTCTTTGGTGCACCCCATCCCCAGCACACACAACAGCAGAGTACATGATCTTGGAGGCCAGTATCTGCATTTCTAAAATGTTTCTTATAAATATCTATTGACTTATTTTTATAGGAGCAGGGCTAAGATACAGCACATGATATGTGTAGAAGACAGAGGACAACTCACACCCATTCTATCATTTTGTCACATGGTCCATAGAGTCAGGCTCCAGGATTGGGAGGAGGATTGTCAGTAAGTGCCTCTTACCAATGAATCATCTCCCAGATTTTGAGATCTCTGTAAAGGAAATGTGGGAAGGGTGTTCTCCCAAATCCCAGGCCTGGTTCTAGGCTGTTAACCTCAGTGTTCCCTTTGAGTAAAGATCTGAAGATTCATTGACCTACAAACAACTATCATTGCCTCATACTTTGTCAAAGGCAGGATACACCAGCTGGATCAGCATGCTCGGGAGCTATGGAGTGAAGAACCACATGCCAACCTCCACAGACCTGAGCATTCCAAGGACTCACTCTGTGGTGCAGTTCTTCTTCAACTTGGGATCAGTAAGGGCAGATAACACTGTGGTTTCTACTGTCTTAGCTTCAAATGACTTGGAAGACCTCCTCCAAATCTTGATGACTTACTTCTCTGAGATGGAAGTACACAAAAACTCTATACACTACCTCATTCCAAGAATCAGAGTCTTTCCACGATGCCCCTTTTCAGTTTTCAGTGGAGATTACAACCAGACTGGGTGGGGCTCTTGTTCCCTGTAGACAGGTACTAGATGGATTTCAGTCATTCTCAACTTTGAGTAACATAGGCCATTCACAAAGATGGCATCTGGAATAATGCAGTTCTGCAAGTGCAATCCCTCTAGAGAGCTTCTTAAGGTGCTGCTATTGTATGGCACACTTTATAAGTCACTGATGCAAGGCTCAGGTGTGTGAGTCTCAGTTGTCACACTGCTGGCATTGCAAATGTGCAGTCCTGAGTTTGATGTTCTAAACCCAGGTAAAAATTCCCAGGTGTGATTTTTCACACTTGTAATACTAGTACTGAGAAGGTAGAGACAAACAGATCTCAACAAACAGCTTAGCTAGCCACATAATAGATTATGAAAAATATGAGGTACCTGTCTTAAAAATGAGGAACAATAGCAGACAAATGATATTCTAAGTAGACTTCTCTGAACACACAAACAGGCACATGAGTTACACACAGACACACACACACACACACACACACACACACACACACACACACACACACACAAACTCTCTAGTTCAACCTGAAACCTGAGCTCCCAGATTCAGAAGGGCTAGTGGGTCAACATGCAACTGCTGCAGTGTGTAACAAGCTCAACTTTGGGCTTAGCATCTCCTGCTACACAGAAGCAGTCTTCAAGGAATAATTGGTAGAATGCCAAATCCCTGCACTCCCCTTCTGCTCAACTATTTTTTTAAACATTTGTTTATTTTGTGTTTTGGCAGAGGAGTGCATTCCATGGTGCACATGTACTGGTCAGAGAACAACTTGGAGGTTTGGTTCTCTCTTTCTATATTGTTGGTTCTAAGATACAACTCAGGTTGATGGGTTTGGGTTGAATCTATACTTTGCTGACCATGCATATGTTGCCTAGGCTACTTATACTCTTGATACTTATTTGTAAGCAATATGGGAAACAGCTGACAAACATAAAGGTGGGATGCCAGTTAGAGCTGTATGTAGTCATCTGTCCTACTCCAATGTTACTGCCCAGAGAACTCCTAGTCTCCCTGGGTTTCTCCTTTTATTGCCTTAAAATTTAAGCTAAAAGGCATCAACTAACTTATGAAGATAATCTAAATCAAAGCTCTGAGCTTGAAGAGCACATTAAAATCTGGAAATTCATAAAAGTACAGATTTCTGCACTCTTTTTCAATAATAGAAATACTGATTTCCTTTGTTAGGTGGTGCATCTGAATTTTTCTTCACTAGGTGATAATTAGCTGCTCAGAAAAACAATGGTGACGCAGCTCATATACAGACCATGATTTGAAGACCACAAAGCTGATTTCTTTGTGTATGTATGTGTTGTGTTCCTGTTGGTGCATGAACATGTGTGCATATATAGGTCGATATTAGAGGTCTGAATTGGATGGCTTCATCTCATACTCTCTGTGTTAATTTTTTGATGCAGTATATTTCATTGTACCTTTAGTTTGCCATTTCTGAAGACTAGATAGCCACTAAGACACAGTCATCTACCTGTCAATCTCCTAGGAACTTAGGTTATAACAGGCTATCACTGTATCTGGCTTTTTAAATATGGGTCATTGCTGTGAAATGTAGGATCTCATGCTCGTACAGAAACTGCTTCCCTGACTGAGTGACCTCTGAGGGCACCTGAAGTCTATTAAAATGGTAGGCTTAGCCAACAGTGTAACTACAGGTGAAGAATTAAAATGTTACTTCATGGATATAGTTCTTTCCATAGCTCCACTAAAATTTCCTTACTCTAGGTTTGTTTAAACTGATTTTTTAAAAAGCGTATTTCAAAGAAGATTGGAGAGATGGCTAGGCTAATAAAGTTTGTTATGTAAACAGGAGAACCTGAGTTTGATTCTTAGAAACTACTATAAAGAAGCTGGATGTATTGATGTGTTTATAATCTCAGCACGGATGAATAAGGCATATCCACAGGACTCACAGTCAGCCAGACATAGGGCCTGAGGTGGTCCAGGATAATGTCTCAACCTAAGGAATAAGCTGGATGTTGACCTCAGGCCTTCATAGGCATGTTCACCTACTTGTCTACCTCGTACCTCTCATACCCACACATGCCACATTTCTATTCTTATTTATTATAGAACGATTGGTGCCATCCTACTCCACATATTTGGGATATGGAACACAATCCAGATGTTAGGCTGGTGAAATCAGGCCCTTCCCTATTCTTTCTCTCTTTCCTTCTCTGTCTCCAGGTAATTTCTCTAGTCTCTAGAAGCTCATGCCCCAAATCAGTTAATACTCTTACAGCAATAGAAATGTAAGACTGAATTATTTCCTGCTTCAGGTATAGGCTGCTGTTCATCTAAACTAGCCCTGTTAAAGTAGCTTTGAATGTATGGTACTTTTATTTTTATTTTATTTTGTTTTATATGTTTAGGTTTCAACTTTTTTTTCTCCTTTATTAATTTATTCTTGTTAAATCTCAATGGTTGTCCCATCACTTGTATCCTCCCATTCTTCCTTCCCTCCCATTTTCCCCTTATTCCCCTCCCCTATGACTGTTCCTGAGGGGGATTACCTCCCCCTGTATATGTTCATAGGGTATCAAGTCTCTTCTTGGTAACCTGCTATCCTTCCTCTGAGTGCCACCAGGTCTCCCCCTCCAGGGGACATGGTCAAAGGTGAGGCACCAGAGTATGTGAGAAAGTAATATCACACTCTCCACTCTATTGGGGAGAGTGTTCTGTCCATTGGCTAGATCTGGGTAGGGGTCTAAGGTTTACTGCCTGTATTGTCCTTGGCTGGTGCCTTAGTTTGAGTGGGACCCCTGTGCCCAAATCTGGTTATCATAATGTTCTACTTGTAGGCTTCATAATAGCCAGAACATGGAAACAGCCTAAGTGTCCATCAGTAGAAGAATGGATAAAGAAACTGTGGTACATATACACTATGGAATACTACTCAGCTATTAAAAACAAGGAATTCCCGAAATTTCTGTATAAATGGATTGAGCTAGAAATGATCATAATGAGTGAGTTAACCCAGAAGCAGAAAGACTCAAATGGTGTATACTCACTTATATCTGCATTTTAGCCCAAGGGGCATGTCCCTCGAAAGCCTTCACTTACCAGGAAACTGAGAAAGAGAGGAGGACATTCTAGTGGGACTCTAGATAAGAGAAGCATGGGAGAATGGCAAAGTAGAAGGATCCAGAGGGTCCTAGAAGTATGGTACTTTTAAAACAAACAGACCATCTTCATACAGTTGTAGCTGCCTGCCCCAGACAACTGAACTGTTGAAAAGCACCAGCAAGATCAAACAAAACAAAACAAAACAAAAAACTAATCTACTCAGAGATGTGTCTGTGGGTAATAAACCTCTTGGTTTCTACCTGGAAAAGGAGCTTTGGAGACAAAGCTTTCTTTTCATATTCATATGCCCATCTCCCTTTGCCAAATATGTGTGTGGTACTCTCTCTCACTACCCCTCCACCCCACCCTGACCTGCTTAAGAGATGGCGGAAGCAAAGATCAAGCAGCACTTTTTGGTGAAAAAAAAAAACAGTGTGGTTCATTTTTCAGTCCACATTTTCTTTCTGTATTCTATTCAAGGATCTCCAACAGTAACATGAGTGCTCTGGAAAGCACACTATTGTTTTTAGTTCCGAAAGGGAGGTGAACTAGCACACAAACCACCCTGTTTTTGACACTGGTCCAGTAGCTGCTAAGTTCCTTGTGCTATATTGGAGGTGCCCCACATTCTTTTAAATACACTAATTATTAAAGGATAATATAAGTGCAAATTTAAATAGTTTTGATGCAATTAACTTTAGGAACCACTTTATATGGTAGATGTTATATGACATATGCCAGATGAAGTGGATAATTATACATTAATTTTAGAGTAACAGAGATAGTTCAGTCAAGATTGTGCTCACTACCCAACTTTAAAAGAATAGAGTTCAAATCACAAAGCCCAGGTTTAAAAAGTCAAGTGTGGTGACGTACACTTTTAATATATTACCTGGAGAAGTGGAGTAAAGGAGGTCCCTGAACCTCCCTGGATGCCTACCCTGGCTTAACTGACAATGCCAGATCAAGTAGGTGTCTCTGTCTCAAAGACAAGATGAATGATTCCTGAGGAACAGTATCCTATGTTGATACTGAGTCCTACTGTCCAACATACATGCACAGATCTGAGCACTCGTGGTTCCTACATATAAACATGTGAACATGCATAGATAATATATGAAGCTCATTGCAAAGTTAAACAGTTGTAATTTGAACCTGGCAGCCCATGAACCGGCTCTTAGATGTGTGATCTCCTCCTCGTGCTTGGGAAGCATTCATGGGTCACTTACTGAGTGTGTTCTTGCAGATTCTGTGGTTTGTGAGTATATGCTGATGTGCAGAGAGGGATACTGCTCCTTTGAAGGAGGTGAATCAAATATTTGGATTATTACGCAAACAGAATGCACCATCTAGAAGGTCATTACTTCATTGTTGATCATGAGGACTCTCTCTCTCTCCATGGTGAGAATAAGTATAACCTCTGATGTTGCCTGTCTACAAGGTGTGAATCATTGTTTATTAACAGGCTGTTGCTTTGACTCATTTAAGAAAAATGATCAAAATTTTCTTGAGATCTTTGAGACCATTATTCACTATTTTGCAGCAATGTTTTTATGTTTTTAAGGGCTTAAGATTACATGGTATGTAATCTTTCAAAAAATATTAAGCATGCCTTGTGAAATTCAATGTCAGGTTCCATACTTCAGGTGGTAGGGTGTGACAGTGTGTGACTGTAGTCTTAGCAATAGATAGGTGAAGATAGGAGGAACTTTGGGGCTTACCATCCAGCCAATCCAGCCTACTTGTCCAGCTTCAGGTTAATAAGAGTCCTTGATTCAAATACAAAAATGATTTGATGATTGTCCCCCTGACCTCTACCCTCTACATACATGTGTATATGCTTGTAACAGAAACACACACACACACACACACACACACACACACACACACATACACACACACACACGAAAAAGAGAGGGAGAGGGAAAGAGAGGAGTGGGGAGGAGATGAGGTGTGGATCACCACCACCTACAACAGGAACTATGCTCTGTTGGGTATTAAGGGCAATCAGAACCAGATAATGAGAAAAGTCCCCATAGGCTTCATCATGTTTAGTCATTTTTTTTCTATGCATACATCCTATTTTTTCATATTATTTAACTGAATCAAGCTGGTGTTTTCTTGGTATAGTCATTAATAGCTTAGTACATTTTTGGTTTAAGAATATTTTACTCTGCTTTAAAAATAGTAAATATATGTTGAGATTTGGGTTCAAGAATCATCTCGCTGACTCTGGTCTTTTCAATCAATGCATTTTTGTTTGTTTTTATATGGTTTAAGTAGCACAACCAGGCATAGAAAGCACATTAAACTACCACAAGATTAATTTCATGTCATTCTGCATAATTTTCTTCATTTGTTTTATTTTTGTGGTTTGTATGTAAAGTATCCCCCATAGGCTTACATATTAGATCACTTGGTCTGGAGTTGATGATAATGTTTAGAAAAGTTACTTAATCTTGAGAAGATCCAGCCTTTCTGAATAAGGTGCATCATTGAGGTGGACCCTGAGGCTCTGTAACCTTTCCCCAGTTCCTGTATGGATAAAAATGTGATTAGCCAATTTTCTGTTCCTGCTGACTTTGAAGCAGAGGTTCATGAGAGAGTGATTAAAGTGGCCTTGGTAAAGTGCTGGCTGCCTTCCATGATAAAGTAGGTAATTAGATAAGTCAAAATTTCAATTAAGCCTATAAATGATCTAGACATGGGGCTTTAAACTTCAAGGCAATGGGAAGTCTTAAGGTTGTTTGATAAGCAAATTTGCTAACAAAACAAAACAAAATCATGTATAGTTGCCAAATCATTTGAATAACATATATTAGAAAAATGAAAGACACATGCACACACACACATGTGCACTTACACACACAAACATACACACACACACACACACACAGAGAGAGAGAGAGAGAGAGAGAGAGAGAGAGAGAGAGAGAGAGAGAGAGAGAGGACCTGGACCTAGAAATTGCCTCAGTATGCAAGAATGGGTACCTGACTTTGGATCCCCAGTATGTATGTAAACACAGCTGAGTGTGGAGGTTCCTGCTTGAAAACCTAGGGCTGGAGAAGAGTAGATAAGAAGGACTTGGGGCTTGCTAGCCACCTATCACATGATAATACCTGACCTCCACATACTTGTACACACATGCCTGAACCTCATATTCCCACAAATATTCTGGATTTCTGTATTTAAAAGATCTGAACTAAATCCTAACTTTACCACTTCTAACTATGCAGCATTTGACAAATCATGCAAACCTACCAGGCATTGATTTTCTTAGGCTCATAGTATATGTTCAATGTTGTCTGAAGCAGTGATCATATCAACGTATATAAATTACTTGAAATATTGCCGCTCATTTGAGTATTTTGAAAACTGCAAGATATTCTTATATAGAAGCATTGTCATTCAAGATGCAATCCAGGTTAAGGTGGATGAGAAATGAGGAATACATACAAACCTGTATAATCTGGACTTATTCCTTCCTTCCTTAAATTCTCTCTTTTCTTACAGATTAAAAATTGACTTCCATATTGGAATCTGAGGTGCAATCCATAATTGATCCAGGTAAGATGACTTAACATCACTGGTGGCCATTTTGTGCCATCAACAGCTATGTACTTCTATCCATGTGAACAAAACAAAGTACATACATGCACCCATAAACCTACTTAGAATGGCTCACAACCACCTTTAATTATAGCTCTAGAGAATCTAGCACATTCTTCTGGCCTTGTCTTGTCCCCACACACATCTTGGTATTCATATATACATACATGCACAAGTATACACAAACAAAATTATAAAGTAAATATTTGTTTTTAAATTTTAGAATGAATTCTACCCACTCCCTCCCCAAGGGTACAGAGTCCTTAGATGATAGAGCTGTTATAATTCAGTCCAATGTGTATTTACTGATGCTACTGTTCTCTCCAGAGCTCAAGGCTCTTCTGGAACAATGGGAGGGTTTCTTGACAACAATAATTTAGTGGATGGAATTACTATATACCATGAAGAACAATTCCTCTAAGTGATATAAGAAAAAATACAAACAAACTAAGTCAGTTTCTGTCTCTGAGTTTGTCATCTGGGAAGCATTGCTTTATTGATTTTCATATTCCCCTTCTGGATTTCTAGGAATCCTGTGTCAACACCTAGTAATATCTGAAAACATCTACACTCAAAATTTCATCAAGTAAAAATACCCTGTGAGGATTTTGCTGCTGCTGTTGTTGTTGTTGTTGTTGTCATTTTGGGTTTAGTACTTATTTGTTGTTGTTGTTGTTTGTTTTTGAAGCAGGGTCTCTCTATGTGACTTTGGATGTCCTGAAACTCACTATGTAGATGAGGCTGACCCTGAGATCACAGAATTGCATGTGAATATACCCTTCTATTGCATGCTTAGATTGAGAATATAGAGTCCTGCAACCAGCTCATTCTGAGGAATTTTTCTTTGAACAAGATGACATTGACTTACATAGCACAGAAAAGATACTAAAAACACTCTCCATGTTATCTCAGAAGGAACATTTGTCTCCTCTTTAAAGTTATGGTAAAAGATCACAGACCAAACCTGGCAGACAACCAAGTTGGCTAGCCATGAACATATTCTACACTTTCCATTTACCCAGACCCAATTCTCAGAATTGCCTTCACTGATGCAACAGAACATTAGCTTGGTCCCACCCTTACCCTCTTCATGCCTCCTGTAGATCCCATAGACCACACACTGGTATCACTCCCTCACTTACCTCATCACTGTGTTCCAGACCCCAATACAAGAGGAACCTGCTTGTTCAAATACATACCACACCTGTCAGATTACCATATAGGCTGCCCACAAACATTTCTAATCTCTTTGTTTTGCCAGATAAAGTTCTTACATTCAACCCCCCTGGCTTCCCCTTCCTCCAGCCCCCAGCATAAGCAAGTATTCCCCATCAATACCCCAGCCAAGCAGATAAGTTAAAAAAAAAAAAACATCACACAGACACTAAACTCTTTAAAAATGAAGAGATAAAACAGAAACCAAGGGGAAAACCACCTGTCCAACAAAGACAAGCCCAGAAATACATAGTTAGAACTATAATCACCATAACCCAGATGCCTAGATGCCAGCATAAGAACACAGTTAATAACAATTAGGACAGTGTCTCCACCCAAGCACAGCTATCCTACCATAACAGGACCTGAAAAGAAAACACAAACTACTGGAATTACGGAAATGAAAATTTAGGAAGTGCAAATAGGAATTACATGGGGAAAAAAATTAAGTGAAATATAAAGGTGGAGTTATCAGAATTACACCTGACTTCTTTTTTTTATTTTTCTTAAAATTTTTAATTAATTTATTCTTGTTACATCTCAATGGTTATCCCATCCCTTGTATTCTCCCCTTCTTCCCTCCTCCTATTTTCCCCTTATTCCCCTCCCCTATGACTGTTCCTGAGGGGGATTACCTCCCCCTGTATATGCTCATAGGGTATCAAGTCTCTTCTCGGTAACCTGCTGTCCTTCCTCTGAGTGACACCAGGTCTCCTCATCCAGGGAACATAGTCAAAGGTGAGGGACCAGAGTATGTTAGAAAGTAATATCCCACTCCCCACTCTACTGTGGAGAATGTTCTGTCAATTGGCTACATCTGGATAGGGGTTTAAAGTTTACCGCCTGTATTGTCCTTGGCGGGTGCCTTAGTTTGTGCGGGACCCCTGGGCCCAAATCGGTCTACCCTAATGTTCTACTTGTAGGCTACTAGGACCCTCTGGATCCTTCAACTTTGCCATTCTCCCATGCTTCTCTCCTCCAGAGTCTCAATGGAATGTCCTCCCCTCTGTCCCAGTTTCCTGGGAAGTGAAGGCTTTCATGGGATATGCCCCTTGGGCTGGTATGCAGATATAAGTGAGTATATACCATTTGAGTCTTTCTGCTTCTGGGTTAACTCACTCATTATGATCATTTCTAGCTCAATCCATTTGTCCACAAATTTTGGGAATTCCTTGTTTTTAATAGCTGAGTAGTATTCCATAGTGTATATGTACCACAGTTTCTTTATCCATTCTTCTACTGAGGGACACTTCGGCTGTTTCCATGATCTGGATATTATGAATAAGGCTGCTATGAACATGGTTGAGCAAATTTTCTTGTTGTGTGCTGGAGCATCTTCTAGGCATATTCCAAGGAGTGGAATAGCTGGGTCTTGTTTAAGCCCTATTCCCAGTTTTCTGATATATCACCAAATAGATTTCCAAAGTGGTTGTACTAGTTTGCATTCCCACCAGCAATGAAGGAGTGTTCCTCTCTCCCCACATCCTCGCCAGCATGTGGTGTCGCTTGAATTTTTGATCTTAGCCATTCTGATGGGTGTAAGTTGGAATCTTAGAGCTGTTTTGATTTGCATTTCCCTGATGACTAAGGAGGTTGAGCATTTCTTTAAGTGTTTCTCAGCCATTTGATATTCCTCTGTTGAGAATTCTGTTTAGTTCTAAGCCTCATTTCTCAATTGGGTTATTTGGTTTGGTGGTGTTTAATTTCTTGAGTTTTTTTTTTATATATATTTTGGATATTAGACCTTTGTCAGATGTAGGGTTGGTGAAGATCTTTTCCCAGTCTGTAGGCTGTTGCTTTGTTCTCTTGACAGTGTCTCCTCCCTTACAGAAGCTTCTCAGCCTCATGAGGTCCCATTTATTAATTGTTGACATTAAGGCCTGGGCTGTTGGTGTTCTGTTCAGGAAGTTGCCTCCTGTGCCAACATGTTCCAGGCTCTTCCCCACTTTTTCTTCTATCTGACTTAGTGTCTCTAGTTTTATGTTGAGGTCTTTAATCCACCTGGATTTGAGTTTTGTGTAAGGTGACAAATATGGGTCCAGTTGCATTTTTTTACACATAGACATCCAGTGAGACCAGGACCATTTGTTGAAGATGCTATCTTTTTTCCATTGAATGGATTTGGCTTCTTTGTCAAAAATCAAGTGACCATATGTGTGTGGATTTATATCTGGGTCTTCGATTTGATTCGATTCTCCTGATCAACTAGCCTGTTGCTATGCCTGTACCATGCTGTTTTAATTACCATTGCTTTATAGTGCAGTTTGAGATCAGGTATGTAGATTCCTCTGGAGCACCTTTTATTGTACAAGATTGTTTTTGCTATTCTGGGTTTTTTGTTTTTCCATATGAAGTTCAGAATTGAACTTTCAATGTCTTTAGAAAATTGTTTAGGTATTTTGATAGGGATTGCATTGAATCCGTAGATTGCTTTTGGTAGGATGGCCATTTTTACTATGTTAATTCTCCCGATCCATGAGCAAGGAAGATCATTCCATCTTCTCTTGTCATCTTCAATCTCTTTCTTTAGAGTTTTGAAATTTTTTTTCAAAACAGTCCTTCACTTGCTTTGTTAGAGTAACTCCTAAATATTTTATATTCCTTTTGGCTAATGTGAAGGGTGTGGTTTTCCAAATTTCTTCCTCTGCATGCTTGTCATTTGTGTATAGGAAGGCTACAGACTTTTTTAATGTTAATTTTGTATCCAGCCAATTTGCTGAAGTGGTTTATCAACTGTAGGAGTTCTCTGGTGGAATTTTGAGGGTCACTTATGTACACTATATCATCTGCAAATAGGGATAATTTGACTTCCTCCTTTCCCATTTGGATACCCTTGATCTCCTTTTGTTGTCTTATTCCTCTGGCTACAACTTCGAGTACTATATTGAAGAGATATGGAGAGAGTGGGCAGCCTTGCCTTGTTCTCGATTTTAGAGGAATTTCCTTGAGTATCTCACAATTTACTTTTATTTTGGCTATTGGCTTGCTGTATATAGACTTTATTATGTTGAAGAAAGTGCCTTGTATCCCCAATCTCTCTAAGACTTTAAACATGAATGGGTGTTGGATTTTATCAAATGCTTTCTCTGCATCTAAAGAGATGATCATGTGTTTTTTTTTTTATTTTCAGTTTGTTTATGTGGTGGATTACATTGATGGATTTCTGGATATTAAACCATCCCTGCATGCCTGGAATGAAGCCTACTTGGTCATGATGAATGATTTCTTTGATGTGTTATTGTATTCGTTTTGCAAGTATTTTATTTAGTATTTCTGCATCGATGTTCATAAGAGAAATTGGTCTGAAATTCTCTTTTTGTTGAGTCTTTCGGAGGTTTAGGGATCAATGAGACAATGGCCTCGTAGAACGAATTTGGTAATGTTCCATCCATTTCTATCTTTTGGAGTAGCTTGAAAAGTATCGGTATTAGCTCACCCTTGAAGGTCTGGTAGAATTCTGCACTGAAACCATCTGGCCCTGGGCTTTTTTAGTTGGGAGAATATCAATGATTGCTTCAATTTCTGTAGGGGAAATGGGACTATTTAGCATGTTTATCTGTTCTTCACTCAACTTTGGCATGTGAAATTGATCAAGAATATCATCCATTTCTTTTAGATTTTCAAATTTTGTGGCATATATGCTTTCAAAGTAGGATCTTATGATTCTTTGTATTTCTTCAGTGTCTGTTGCTATGTCTCCCTTTTCATTTCTGATTTTGTTGATTTCAATACTGTCTCTCTGCCTTTTAGTTAGTTTGGCTAACGGTCTATCTTACTTGTTGATTTTCTCAAAGAACTAGCTCTTGGTTTTGTTGATTCTTTGGACTGTTTTCTTAGTTTCTAATTTGTTAATTTCACCCCAGAGTTTGATTATTTCCAGATGTGTACTCCTTTTGGGTGTTTCTGCTTCTTTTTTTCCTAGGGCTTCCAGTTGTGTCATTAAGGTGCTTATATGCTATGTTTCCAATTTCTTTTTAAAGGCACTTAGTGCTATGAATTTTCCTCTTTGCACTGCTTTCAATGTATCCCATAAATTTGGGTATGTTGTTACTTCATTTTCATTGAATTTCAGAAACTCCTTGATTTCTTTCTTTATTTCTTCCCTGACCCAGGTGTCATTTAGCAGAGAGTTGTTTAGTTTCCATGTACATGTAGGCTTTTTGTTATTTCTATTGTTGTTAAATTGCAGCCTAAGCCCAGGGTGATCTAATAGGATACAAGGTATTATTTCAATCCTCTTGTATCTGTTGAGGCTTTCTTTGTGACCTACGATGTGATCAATTTTGGAGAAGGTTCCATGGGGTGCAGAGAAGAAGGTATACTCTTTCTTTTTTGGGTGAAAGGTTCTATAGATACCTGTTATATCCATTTGACCCATGGCATTGGTTAATGATGATATTTCTCGGTTTAGTTTCTGTTTCAATGACTTATCCTTCAGTGATAGTGGGGTGTTGAAGTCTCCCACTATTATTGTGTAGGGATCGATGTGTGGTTTAAGTTTTTTTAGCAGATCTTTTACAAATGTGGGTGCCCTTGTGTTGGGAGCATAGATGTTCAGAATTGTGATGTCATCTTGGTTGACTTTACCTTTGATGAATATGAAGTGTCCTTTCACATCCCTTTTGATTAATTTTGGTTGAAAGTCTATTTTGTTCGATATTAAAATGGCTACGCCTGCTTGCTTCTTGTGACCATTTGCTAGGAATATTTTTTTCCAA
Organism: Acomys minous; assembly: GCF_964271855.1. Taxonomy (NCBI): domain Eukaryota; kingdom Metazoa; phylum Chordata; class Mammalia; order Rodentia; family Muridae; genus Acomys; species Acomys minous. The sequence continues at coordinate 72,823,930 of NC_140483.1, read as the reverse complement.
CCTCTTACCCTAAGGTAATGCCTATCCTTATGGGTGAGATGTGTTTCTTGAATGAAGAAGAATGTTGGGTCTTGTTTATGCACCCATTCAGTTAGTCTCTGTCTTTTTACTGGAGAATTGCGACCATTGATGTTGAGAGATATTAATGACAAATGACTATTAAGAATCTTATTTTTGATGTTGTTTTCAGTCGAGCGTTTTACAATTGACTTCTTAATGGTGACTCTAAAATTCAGAAAGGCTTAGAAAGATGCTCTGCGAACCACAGACTCCAGGCCAGATTACTATACCCTGCAACACTTTCACTCACCATCAGTGGAGAAAATAAAATATTCATTAATAAAGTAGAATATAAGCAATATAGATCTACAAATCTAGTGCTACCAAAGATTATAGAAGGAAAATTCCTACCCAAGGACATTACCTATACCCATGAAAACACATGATATAAATAATCTCACATATACACAAAAAAGGAAGGGACACACACACACACACACACACTCACACACACACTCACACACACACACACACACAACACACCACCACCACCACCACCATCACTACCACCACCATCACTGCCCAAATGAGAGAAATTTAACAATAATTAGTCATTGATATCTCTCAATATCAATGGTCTGAACTTCCCAATAAAAAGACACAATTAACAGGATGAATAGAAATCTAAGGTTCATGCAATGCTGCACACAAGAAACACAGTTAACATTAAGAGTATATATTACCTCAGAGTAAATGTTTGGGAAAAAGTATTCCACGCAAATGGAAATAAAAAGCAAGATAGTGTAACTATTTTAATATTTAACAAAATGTACTTCAAATTAAAATTAATCTAAAGATATGTGGAGGGATATTTTCTATTAAACAAAGGAAAAATCCACAAAAATAATATTTAAATTATTAACATCTTAGCCCCAAACACAAAGGTGCCCACTTTTGTAAAAGGAAAAATTACTTCATGTTAAATTACATGTTTGCCCTGACACACTGATAGTGGGAGAATTCAACACAGGGCTATTACCAACACACATGTTATCCATTGGCAAGGCCACAAGTTCTGGGGGTGCTGTTTTACAAAGTTCCAGTGCCTTGACAATCAAGTGTCCTGAAGCCACTGCTTGATGAAGTTCCAGTACATGGATAGCTTGGACTGACCCCTCACCCATCTTGATGAAAATGTATTAAGGCAAAAGGCATCTCTCCAATGGTTAGAGTGGAAATAAAGTAACGAATACTGGTATTCATAAAAATTAACAAAACTAATGATGATTGCCTGGGAAAAACTGCTATGCAAAAGAGTGAGTCTTCCATAGAATTGACTTAGATTTACTGTTAGATTATTAAATGATATTAGTAGGTAAAAATATATAGTGTATCTGATAAATTGTCTAAAGAGGAAAAATTAGGGAAAAAATGAAAGTTGGCAAGCTTTAACTGAATCACTAGGCTTTTGGCACAGCCATATCTAATGGGAACAGTGAAGATCACAGAGCCAGCAGAGTTGTTTGACAAAGCTCTACCAAAGCTGAGCTGAGTGGTGCAATTACTGTGACAAAGTCTCCTACTTTTGGCCTTGATCTCTATGTGTCTCACGCTTGGAGAGGCTTTATTATTTGTACAACTTGTGGATATTGGATTGATGGAAAATTTCTTATGAATCATTTACACATTTTCCCCTGAGTATTTCTTATAAGCTTTCCCAGGGAGGAACTGACCATATTACTCCTCCACTTTTAGGGAGCTATCTTTATCTGGCCTTACTTGAAGGTCTTCCTTATGCCCTGGAAGCTTTGACTCATGTAATTATGTTAGAGACCTCCTTTTGTAGTTCTTTGGCATATCTGCCCTGGTATGTTCCATACTCAGGAACAAGACAATCAAAACAAAGTAAACATATCAGGGCAAACAATATCCTGCAGTAGAATAGAGCAGCTCACAGCAGATCAAATTAAAAGTTTCTTCCTTATAATAATGGTATGGATAAATGATTTAAAAAATTAAATACTAAGACCTCATTCTCTTAGAAATATTAACTCTTATAGGGTTACTATGGTGTTGTATGACCAAAGAACAAAAAAATAACAAAATTATATATATATATATATATATTTATTTATTTATATATATATATAAATTCTAAAAATATATAAAATAGAAACATTGTGTTATGGCTGAAATTGAATATTAATTTCAGCAAATTTGGCCTAAAAATTTTTCTTGGGCCTAGTGACAATTTGCACTTTGACTATTAAAAGTTGATACTACACTGTTTGGGACATAACAATATACCCAGGCTGGTTTGAAGACTTTGTTTCTGTCTAGTTTCTTGAAATTTCAAGAATTATCAACCTGAGAATAGCCTGTCATGTTTGACAAAATATGCCTTTGAAACTTCAAAATTGTTAAAAGTTGGGTTATGGGGTTGATGAGAAAAAAAGATTGAAAATTGAATTCTGTTCTGTCACAGTATTTCAATGATGACTAAACTTATGACCAACAGAAGTTGAAAGACTTGTTTGGGCGCAAAAATTATATGATCTATGTTTTTGAACAACAGGCATCTAGCCCTGCCTACTGAGTTCTGTATAAATAAAAAAAACATTCTGCCAGTCAGGTAGTCAGGCTATAAACTCCTTCTAATGCCCACGCCTGAGTCATTCTTCTCTTTCTTCCCTCAACACTCCTGCATCCACTCTTCTTCATGCCCTTCCCTCATCCTGAGGCAGTACTCCAGCAATCCAGACAAAATCTAAACATAAAAATGCTAGAGTTCTCTTAAGGTTTCCTCAGGCTGATATAAATCAAATTATACCTTGGAAGGGCCCCAAATAAAATTGGGGAAAATGGCTAAACAAGCCACTGATTTGTGGTCCAGTTTATTTATTCATTCTAATCAATTAAACATTTTTACATATATGTTTATATTATTATACATACATACAATAAACTACCTATAGCAAGAAGAACCATGACAAAATCAGGAATTATATAATGTTACATTCTTAGTGTTTTGACTATTGGGATTTGACAGCCTTGAAGAAAACATCTGTGCTTTCTTGGTACATCTAAAATTCCTAATGTAAATCAATCTCTAGCACATCTTGTCATTATCAACTTAAAACATCTGTCCAGACCTAAAAACATCTTAATGCCTAAACAACTAAGCTTCATTATAAAAAACTCAGCTACCTGGTTTTCATCTCCATCAAAGACTTGAAAAGGAATAAACTTGATTATCTGAGTGTGCTGGGACTGCAGGTTAGTGTGGTCTAGTTTCTAAATGTTGAGAAATTCCAGGCTTAATAGGAGTTCTATGTGGGACAGTCTGAAATGATGGAACAATTTGTATCATAAGCTTTCTACAAAACTGTCCAGGAAGCTATCTTGTTCTGATGAGGAATAGCAACTGAAGTGCCTGGAGCTGGAACATGAAGGATGCAGGATGTCAGCATCTAGCATGCTGAGTAGAATGAACCTTGTCTGATCCAATGTCAGTGTCCAGTTCTTTTGTTCTGAAAACATATCATTCCTCACGAGCATTATACAGTTCTAAAATTATAATTGTATGATGTGTGTGGGGTGCACAGCAAAATTAAGGCTGGTTCTCTGCTCTTTGTATGAGCAGAAGAAAGACATCTGTAAATCTTCATTGATGCTACACAAAGAAAGAATGGCATGTAATAATAAATCACAGAGATTGTGTGACCAACATGCAGCCTTGTCTATGCATAGACATTTGTATCTCATCCAGTCTCAGAGCTACTCCCATAAGTGGTATTAGCAATTTAAGTTACCCACTTGTTCTGAAGTTTGAAATCTTTACATCCCTATTCTTGCCCCCTCTCTCATCACCTCCGAATCCCATCCCATCCCTCACTCACTCTCCATCCATCCCCTATTCCTCAGAAAAAGGAGCCCTTCTTCCCTAACATCTGACCTCAACCTATCCAGTGTCATCTGTACTACATATGGCCTCTTCCTTTGTGGCCTGGTAAGGCTACCCCTCCAAGTGGGGAAGTGATCAACATTAATAATCCTGAGTCCATGTCATAAGTAGTCCTTACTCCACATATTCTGGGACCCAAAAGGAGACTGAAGATGATGTTCCAATGTTATAGGGAGTTTTGGGTGACTGTTTAGGCAGTAAGATGTCTCTGTCTTTTTTTTTCTTCTCAGTTTAGAAGCTGCTAACCTGCACTTCCAGTTCACTCAGGTAATTAAGTTTTATTCCTTCTCAAATCTCTGATGGTTTAATCTTAGAATTAATCTTAGTTAGTTAAGGTTTAAGGTGTTTTTAGATCTAGATAGTCATTTTAAGGTAATAGAGATGAGATATTATAGATATGGATATTCATTCAGAATTTCAGACTCAACAAGATGAGAAAGATGTTTACTTCAAGTTTGCCAAATAAAAATAGCTAGATAACTATGAATGTGACAGTTATATAATTCCTGATTGTTTTGTGGTTCTTTCTGCTGTATGTAGTTTATTTCGTTTATGTGTAATATATATAGTAAAAACAGAAATATAATAATAATAAAAAAGAAAAAATTAAAATGCTGGAATTAACATTTTAAACTAAATGGATCTATTATATGTTTATGGAATATTTTATTCAAATAAAAAAGAATATATCTTTTTATCAACACTACATGGGACTTTCTTTAAAATTCACCACATACTCAAACACAAAGAGAGTCTCACAAAGAATTCTTAAAATATGAAATAATTGCCTGCATCCTATTACATCATGTCAGATTAAAGCTGGATATCACCAACCACAAAAAGAACAGAAAGCTTAAAACTAGTGCAAACTGAACAGCACTCTGCTGAATAAAAAATGGATCAAGACAGAGATAGGGGAAGAAAAAAGAAACACACATAATTATCTTATTAGATGCAAATATGGCTTTTGACAGAATCCCTCACACTTTCAGTATAAAAGTTCTTGAGTGATTAGGGATATAAAAGGTACATAGCAAATATAATAAAAGCAATTTATACCAAGCTTATAACGAGTATCAGATTAAATTGAAACTCAAAACAATTCCACTAAAATCAGGAACAAGATATGGCTGTTCACTCTCTCAATCGCTATTCAACATGTTACTTGAACTGAAGATCTGTCTGGAGAAACAGGACAACTTCTGGAGATGAAGGTGGTACAAATTGGATAGAAAGAAGACAGATAATTTCTATTGCCAGATGAAATTACAGAATACACAAGAAACCCCAAAAAATTCCTAGAAAAAAACTCAGATAATATACACCTTCAGTGAAGTGGCTGGATACAAGATAATTTCACAAAGATCAGTAGCCCTTCTATATATAAATGACACAGTAACTGAGAAAGAAATCAGAGAAACAGTACCTTTCACATAATATAAATAATATAAAATATATTGGAGTAACTTCAATCAAGCAAGTTAAAGACTTGTGTGATAAAAACTTCAAGTCTTCAAATAAAAAAATTTTAGAAGATAACAGAAGTTGAAAACAATTTCCCCTGCTCATAGATCTGTAAGATTAACATGGTAAAAAATGGCCATCCTACCAAAAGCAATGTACATATTCGCTATGATCCCCATGAAAATACACAATTCTTTACATACATTATTCTCATTTTCATAATAAAAAATAAATGAACAAAAAAAACAAATAACAAACAACAACAACAACAAACCAAACAAAAACCCAGGATAGCTACAGCAATCCTCAACAGTAAAGGAATTGATCGAGTTATCACCATCCATGATTTGAAATTGTACTACAGAGCTATAGCAATAAAAACCTCATGGCATTGGCATAAAAACGGACAGGTTGATCAATGGAATTGAACTGAAGACCCAGACATAAATCACACATGTGTGAATACCTGATTTTTTATTTTTAAAATTGGCCAGAATAATAAATCATCTTCAACAAATGTTGCTGGTCTAACTGGATGTATGTAGAAGAATATTAGTAGATATTACTTTATCACTCTGCACAAAATTCAAGCCCAAGTGGATCAAAGACTTCAATGTAAAACTACATAAACTAAACCTATCAAAGAGAAAATTGGGACTGTCCTTGAATGTATTGGCAAAGGAGAAGACTTTCTGAACAGAACACTATTAGCACAAGTACAAATATAAACAATTAATAAATGGGACTTCATGACACCAGAAAAGCTTCTGTAAGGCAAATGACATCATCAATCAGACAAAGATACAGTCTACAGAATTTTTCTTTCTAATCTTGCACATATACACAAAGGACACACTATCTACCCACAATGACACTTGCTCAACTATGCTCACTGCAGCTTTGTCCATAATAGACAGAAATGGAAACAACCTAGATGTCTTTCAACTAAAGGATGGAAAAAGAAAATGTGGTACATTTATACAGTGGAGTACTACTCAGTACCCCAGACCTGGAAAGACAAATATGAGTCTTAACAACTCCATATCTTGCAACGATCTAATTTCCAAAATATAAAAATCAAATAATTTGATATAAAAATTTAATAAAAATTGAAATGGTATACAGCTATTAACAGAGATTCTCAAGAGAGGAATCAAAAATTGCTCAGGAACACTAAGAGATGTTTAACATCTTTAGCCATCAGGAAAATGCAAATCAAAACTACTTTGAGATTCCATCTTACACCTGTAAGAATGGCTAAGATCAGTAACACAAGTGACTGCTCAAGCTGGTTAGGATGTGGAGCAAGAAGAACTGTGCTCACAATGACCATAGGGAAGACTTCTAGTAATCGAGGATATGGAGTCCAAACTGGAAATATTCTGTAGACAAGCAAGATTTCTCATGGTGGGACTGGTTGCCTTCTGTTGACTTACTGTTTGAGGGGTCCTGTGGAGATCCCTAAACAACCAAGGAAGATGCCATGACAGAAGGTTGTTCTCTGAAAACTGACAGGGAGTTGGGGTGGAATTGACCAAGGATAACATCCATGCAGCTTACTGAATGTAGAGAAGTAGAACTGGTTCTCACGTGACTACTCCACTCTACATTGTAGTCTCTCTGACATGGGAATGCACACTCCAATTTAAGGAAAGATAAACCTGGGCACCAAACCAGACTCAAAACCCTTGACATGTAGAGTATATCCTCCTTACAAGATATTCTGGGATAATGGCTGCATAGCCCTTGTGGGAGTGACCAACCAATACCTGATTTAACTTGAGGAAAACTCCACCAGTGCTAGTGGGGGGCAGCCCATGGCATGCAATATCTGGATGGCAGGAACTGGACACTGGATATCCCAGAGTCCCAGGATAAAACCAAATATGACTGGAAAAATCAATGAGACAATTCCTAATGATGCTCTGCTATACTTATATATAGGTGCCTTGTCCATTCATGATCAGAGAAACTTCCTCCAGCAGAAGGTGAGAGTAGGTGCAGAGGTCCAAAGAGGTTACCTAAATTGGAGGTCTCCATCATGTCCTCTTGGAAATTGAAGAATTCCTTATAAGTTTGCGGAAAGATTGTAGGAGTCAGAGGGGATGGAAAACACCAGGAGAACATGGTCCACTAAATCAATTAATCACAGCTCTTATGGGCTCACAGACAGAGAAGTGACAAGCACAGGGCTGGCATAGGCCTACACCAATCCTCTGTGTATATGTTATGACTATTAGCTTAGTGTTTTGTGATACTCCTAACAATAGGAACAGGTATGTCTCTGACTCTTTTGCATGATCTTCTGACTCCTTTCCTCCTATTGGATTGCCTTGCTCAGCTTCTATATTAAGGTTTTTTGTCTCATTTTATATTGTTGTTTCCTATTAGATTGTTACTCTTGGAGGTCTGCTTTTTTTCTGAGCAAGAAATGTAGGGGGAGTTGATCTGATGGAGAGTGGAGATGGAAGTGAACCAGGAGGAGTGGATGGAGAAGAAACTGTGGTTGGGTTTATTGTATGGGAGAGGGACCTATTTTTGAAAATCCACCCCTGCTGGTCCATGTTGGCTTGTTTTAATCACCTGCATCTGCTCCATGCTGTCTTTATACAAGATAACTCTAGGCCAGACCATCTCCAGCATCATATGTGATATAATGACATCCTGTGAAGCTTGCCCATGCTAGAGGCTTCTGAAAGATCACCTACTTCACCCCAATTCACATGGCAAAACGGAGAATTCTTTCATAGTTTCTATTCTGTGAGTTTCCAGTGTTCTTCCAACCCCATCTTTTAATAATTCCTGGCTTCTACTGTCATTTAATCCTGCACCACTTCCTGTTTATTATCGGATTCCTGTCTATGCACAAAGAGTAAGAACCTGGTCTCTCTCCTGTTGATCCTATACTTTCTTCTACTCCCAGTAAGCACCTGGCAAAGAGTATAAATACATATATGCAGAAAGTCACACATAGACAAAAAAAATTAAATATTTAACTTTTTTCTGAAAAAAATTTATTTGAGTAATTTATTCAGATTACACCTCAATTGTTATCCCCTCACTTTTATCTTCCCATTACTCCTTCCCTCTCTCTTTTATACTATCCCCTCTCCTAGGTCTGTGACAAAAGGGGATATCTTCCCCCACCATATGATCACAGCCTATGAAGTCTCATCCTGGTAGCCTGCTTACCCTTCCTCTGAGTGCCACCAGACTTCCTCACCAAGAGGAAATGGTCAAATAGAGAGCATCAGAGTTCATGTCAGAGTCAGTCCCCACTCTGCACACAACTGTGAAGAATGTGCTGTCTATTGGCTAGATCTGGATAGGTGTTCTGGGTTTACTGTGTGCATTGTCCTTGGTTGGTACAGTAGTTTGAGCAGATCCTCCTGGATCAAGATCCTCCTGTCATGATGTTCTTCTTGTATGTTGCTAGAACCTTCTGGATCCTTCTATTTCCCTATTCTCCCTTACCTTTCTCACCGGGAGTTCCAATAAGAAGTCCCAGTATCTGTCCCAATCTCTTGGTTAGTGAAAACTTTCAAGGGACATCTGTGTGGTGCTAGTGTCCAAATATAAGTAAGTATATACCATGTGTATCTTTCTGCATCTGAGTTAACTCACTCAGGATGATCATTTCTTGTTCCATCAATTTGCCTGCAAATTTCAAAATTTCCTTGTTTTTAATAGCTGAGTAGTATTCCATAGTGTAAATGTACCACAGTTTCTTTACCCATTCTTCGACTGAGGGATATCTAGGTTGTTTCCAGGTTTGGCTATTACAAATAAGGCTGCTATGAACATGTTTGAGCATATGTCCTTGTTGTGTGGTGCAGCACCTTTTGGGTATATTTCAAGGAGTGCAATAGCTGGGTCTTGAGGTAGCCTTTTCCAAGTTTTCTAAGAAAGTGACAGATTCATTTCCAAAGTGGTTGTACAAGTTTATACTTGGGTTCCAGCAATGAAGTTGTGTTCCCCTTTCTCCACATCCTTGACATCATGTGCTGTCACTTAAGTTTTTGATCTTACCCATTCTGATTGGTATAAGATGAAATGTCTCAATCCTTTTGATTAGCATTTCTCTGAGGACAAATGATGTTGAGCATTTCTTTAAGTGTTTCTCAGCTGTTTGATATTTATCTGTTGAGAATTCTCTGTTTAATTCTGAACTCCATTTCTTAATTGGGTTATTTGGTTTGGTAGTGTTTAATTTCTTGAGCTCTTTATATATTTTGTATATTAGTCCTTTTTCAGATATAGAGTTAGTGAAGATCTTTTCCCAGTCTATAGTCTATTGCTTTGTTCTATTGCCAGTGTATTTTTAAAACACATCATGGAAGTTGAGAATGCAGCAAATCAAGAGCCAATATATATTTTGAGATAGTTTTAGTCCCTCTGATAGTCATTCATATTAATTTCTGTGCCTGACCCAAAATCGTTGACTACCAGATGAACCATTTGGAGAGTATTAATTTAACAGATACCAAATTTCTATTAAACCAAGTGCTAAGAATATCAACAGATAGTATATAATAGCTTTAGAAGAGGTTTCACTCTTGCTTTAACCTGCCTCCCTGATGTTTCTACTAATATATCTCTGATTTATGACTTCTTTTGTTTGGTTAGTTCTTGTCATGCAAGCATTATGACCTTACTTTGAATCAGCCACAGTCAGTTGCAGGAGCACTAGTCTGTACTTGGGAGAGGCAGAAGTTTGAGACAGGAAAGTCACTGGAAACCAGCTAGCCCTGTGACAAAACACAAGAGACTCTGTATTAACCATGATAGAACTCCATGTCTAATATCCAGTATTGTCTTCTGACTTCCACCAATGCTCCATGACATATGCACCCCCCAATTGTTCACACACAGGAACACATACATATGTATATATGCAAAAGTTTTAAAAATGGTGGGGACATTGATGAAATGTAGATAAGGGCAAGAGAAAAGGAGGAGGAAGGTAGAATAAAATGGATATGAAACACATAGAGAAGTAAACTTATGTAGAAAGTTCATCGATGATCTTGGGGAAACACTAGCAATTTGCTGTCTTCTAAGCAGGTGAAAGCATGAGGAATGGGAGATGTGATGTATTAGCTAGAGTGATTTGAGAAGCAGCTGGATTTGGAAGAGGGTGGTGCATACCTGTGGTTAAGTGGCTTCATGAGATGCAAGTAATAAATGAGATTAACAGTCTACCAGTCACCTGGAAATCCCAGTATTCTTCACATAGCAGCCATCCATGCTCACGGGTTGATCAGTGAAGAGGATGTAATGATACTGGATGCTTTGATGAAATTAGAAGGGTCTGTGACACTATTCCTTTCTTTTTAACTTCATTGCCTACAATAGGGCCACTATTGCTTCACTGCCCATAGCTTTGACAGTTAAAACATTGTTGTGTATCCATGTGTGGGATATTTAAAAATTAGAAGATTGTGTCTCCCACAGAAAATAGCGAAGGGTAAAAAGGGGGATATAATAGATATTTTGCCACCATTTCCTAATGTCTGATACCAAGGAAGAATCAGAACCTTCTAAATTCTAAGTTGTAAGTTCTAAATGGACTGAAGCAACTATTTTACTATAGATGAGTTATGAAAGATTCTAGTTTGTAGATGCTATACCTGCCTGTGTATTCTATAAAAAAACCAGTCTCTCTCTTTCTCTCTTCTGGTAGCCCTCCCCCATCTTGGGGAATGACCTCATGGAAGCTGCATCAAGGAGTCTTCTTTTTTGTTAACATCCTTCTTCCTACATATCCTGCAAATCATCAGTTGCAGTCAGGGGAGGAAAGGAGGTACTGACAGCTGATCTCTCCTCCTTAATTCCCCTGGGGAATACAGATATGTCCATCACTGTTGCTTGGAACCTGTCTATGCTTGTATATTTCTGGTAAGTCAATGAGTTGTATGGATGGATAATGGACCAAGGAATCTCAAATGGAAGATAGTGATAGGGTGATGACTTACTACCAGATGAAAATTTGTAGTAGAACAGGGACAGTAAGCATCAACTCAGAATGGTTCCAGATCTTCACCTGGCCATGTGGTATGGCCACATTCTGTAGGTGCACAGTAGTGTGGAAACTCTAGTATTCACAAACCCGATCACCCCTCTGCCTTCTATTAGAAGGCACTCCAACATGAGAAGGTGCCCCATCACTTCCATCTGTATTGAAGAAAGCACAATACGCTGCTCTTAAATACATGGGTTTCCACTTAACCCCCAGTTTACTCAGTGAATTCCTAAGAATAGACCCTAGTTTACCTGTAGAGATGTGGAGACATTTTTCCTGAGCCTGCCCTGAGTCTAACTAAAATCCTGTACTGTGAATACAGCACACACATTCACTCACAAGCCTAAATTTGCAAAAGAATAAACAATTCACTCACTTCCCTTTTGTAGCAGGTGAAGAAACCTTGAAAAATGGAAAATTGTACTAGATAATAATAGATAATAAAACTTACAAGAATGTCTCTGTTTTGATCATCAACACTGAATCTGCTGTCTCAGGAACTATGATATGTGTGGCCAAGTTCATTTACACATGGGAAAATATATCGCATATTAAGATATTCAGTTACAGGAAATCTGGGTAGAATTTTTATGTCATCCTGTTTAATTTCAGAAAAAATCTATCCCATGGGGAGGCAAAATATTTTATGGATAATAAAGATAAAATTTAATACTGTATGGGTGACTAATTTCCTTACTTAAAAAAACTGAACTGGGTACTCAGGACTTGATTAACTTTTTTCTGGCCTTTGTGTGAAGGATTAGTCTGATACTGATAGAAACTCAGAGCTGATTATTTCTGAGGCAATTCCATGCACACTGTTTCTCAGAGAGTCTCTGCTCCATTACAGTTGTTAATTTCTGCTTATTGTGAAGGCTTAACTGAGAAAAGTCAGTATGTGGAGCTCAAAGAACACAGCCAGAGGAATTACAGAGATAAATTTGAGTTTCAGGATCCAAATCTCTCAATCTCTCTGTCTCTCTCTCTCTCTGTCTTTCTCTCTGTCTTTCTGTCTCTCTGTCTCTCTCTCTCTGTGTGTTTCTCTCTCTCTCTCTCTCTCTCTCTCTCTCTCTCTCTCTCTCTCTCTCTCTGTCTCTATCTTTCTCTCTCTCTCTGTCTCTCTTTCTCTCTATCTTGTTCTCCTCATCTCATGCTGTCACACTTACATTCTCCCCCTTAAGCCCAACTTCTTCCTTCTCTGTTTCTGTCTCACCCTGTTCTGTACTTTCACCCTGTCTGTCTGTCTCCTTTCCTTTATCCCATCTCTCCCTCCATTCAATTTTATCCTGACATGAACACCTGTCAAAATTGAACAGTTAAGAAACAGTAATCAATGCCAAGGGCATAGCTCAATAGATTAGAGTTACAGATCTGTAAGCACACATACCTGAGTGTAGTCACCAGAGCCCAAGTGAAGGGTGAGCATCTAACTCCTGCATTTGGAGGCAGAGAGAGAGAGAACACATATAGTGGTTTCATCTACCTGTATCAATGAGCTACTGTCTAGGTGAGAAGCTGTTGTCTCGAGGCAACAAGGTGAAGAGCCATAGAGGAAGAAAATAATAGCTGTTGCCTCTGCTTGTGTCCCCAGAAGTATGTGCATCTTGTACCCAGATTGCATGAGTTACATATATACACTCCTCTCATGGTATTCATTATGTTAAACATAAATTATTAATCACAAAAAAAGAGATCTTCCCTTTCCCTGGAGTATCTAGACAAGAAAAAACTTTACTTTTGATCAGAGGTGCTATGTTTGGAAGAGATAGTATAGAGATACAGGAAGTACACTTGGTTTTTATTATAATCTATGTGGGGACAGTATGTTTTTTTCATGGGCTGGGGTCTGATCTCACAGTTTTAATTGGTTTGTTGAAATAATTAATATACCAGACAGGAAGAGAGGATGGGCTCAGACACTTGATATTAGAGTGAAGATATAGAAGGACTTTTGCGTACACAAAGGTCTTACTAAGTTTGGGACAAGCAACTTAAAACATCTGTATAACAGTCTTACAAGGTTGGGGAGAAAACAGATTTTAATTCCTTGCCATGAACGCACTTTTATAGTATTTGGACTCATACTTATTATTTCTTACAAGTAACATATTTAAGAACAGAAGACCTTTCCTCTTCAATTTCCAGGCAAAAGTCCTTCTCTTCCTTATCATTGGGAACAGCTTTTCATTAATATCCAGATCCACTAGAGCATGAAATGAGTTAGGAGTGACACACACCTGAAAAACAGCTAGTTCAAGCATTTGCATCTCCCTACAAATAACTTAATTACAAGTCAGTTTCTGCCACAGAGGATATGGGATCAAACTTTCAGAAACAGATACATCAGTGAAATTAGGATGCCTGAGTCAATAATGAGGATCTTACAACTGTGGGTCTCTGTCCCAAAGTCCATGACAAGTGTCATGGGGCATCTGTTGGAACCTACACCTTTGTGTCCTTGAGCAAAGAAAAGGAAAGCACTCCTGAGGATAAGAGTAGTGAGGTAATGAGCTGATAGAAAAAATGTGCACTCCAAAGCTCCAGGCACAGACTCAAGACTCTGTGTGGGACATTTGCAAGCCTCCACCCACATTTGTATGATGTCAAGTTTTATTTTTTGTTATTTTTGTTTTTGTTTTCTTGATCATTTTGCTTTTGAGACAGGAAGCCCTGGTGTGAAGATCTTCTAGTTTGTCTCTCAAAAATGGCTTGTTTCATGTGCTAATCTTGATGTTTCCTTCTTCCATCCTCCACTCTCTTACTATAAAAGTAGTGGGAATTCAAAACTTGAAGATAAACCAGGTGATCTTTTCCAGTGTTACTTTGGGTTGGGAATATTGCAATTAAGGGATAGATAATGAAAATATTTCCTTGTCAAATCATGTTAGTATTCCTGCAACCAGATTTATTTGATGGCCACTATTTATTGATATGAAAAAAATCCTGAAAACACACAAGTATAGTTGGCATGACATGGAAAGATCTGCTTGGTCATTTGCTTTGATGAAAGAAAAAATAACTAGTCCAAAATTAAGTTGTTGAGATGAATTCCACATTTGTCCAGGATACTATACTACCCATTTTTCTGGACATGGAATAACTTCCAAAAACCTACAATATGACTTTTCCTAGGTGGGCGAATGATTCTTCTTTTATTGCTGATGCCTCACTGATGACTGACAGTTCCATTCTAGGTGGAAGTCCTAGTCTGAATAAAAATTAGAATGAGCTTTCTCTGCTTCCTGTCTGAACATATGATCTGCCCTGATAAACTTTTTTCCAAACTGTGAGCAAGAATAAACCCTTTAAAAAGTTTTGTTTTCATGGTTAGGGGTGGTAGCTTCTTTTGACTTGAATATGTGCAGGCCCTGTGCATGATATTGCAGTGTTTGTGCATTCACATGGCAATCCCATTGTGTTTGGAAGATAATATATCATTGAAGTCATTCATCCCTTCTTGCTCTGCAGTTTTTCTGTGTCATCTTCTGCACAAATTCCTGAGGGGAGAGTTTGATAAAGATGTCATCCACTTATACAGAATGCTCCAAAATCTCTCACTCTTTGAACATTTTATAGTCCTTGGTTTCTGTATTAATAATTCCCCTTTACTGAAAGAAGAAGCTTCTCTGACAATGGCTCTCAGTAACAGCCACTTTCAAAGGAAAAATTAGTTTTCTTTCA
This sequence comes from Acomys minous, assembly GCF_964271855.1. Taxonomy (NCBI): domain Eukaryota; kingdom Metazoa; phylum Chordata; class Mammalia; order Rodentia; family Muridae; genus Acomys; species Acomys minous. The sequence goes on along the minus strand of NC_140483.1, from coordinate 72,808,799 downwards.
TGAAATATCACTGAATATGTATGAGTGTGTGTGTGTGTGTGTGTGTGTGTGTGTGTGTGTGTATCCAACTTACATCTTGGACACCGCCCCCTCCTTCTTCCCTCTTTCTCTATCCTCTATCCCCTACTCTTCGAGAAATGGGAACCCACACTACCCATCTACCCTGCTCATCAGGACTGAGCACACCCTCTTCCCCTGTGGCCAGGCTAGGCAGCCCTTTTACTGGGGAGTGATAAAAAAAGCAACCAACAGAGTCCTTGTTGGGGAGAGTCTCTGCTCCCTTTACTAGATGAGCCAAATGAAGACTGAGCTGCCCATCAGCTATATCAGTGTAGGGGGCATAGGTCCAGTCTATAGTTTTCTTGCTTGTATATTATAGTTTCCATTTTTGTGAAGTTTATTTATTTATTTATTTATGTACGTGCTTACTTACTTATTTTTATGTCTCTAACGTGTGTGTGTGTGTGTGTATGTGTGTGTGTGTGTGTGTGTGTGTGTGTGTGTGTGTGTGTCCACTACAAAGCTCCTATCCTAACTAGGTCATACCATCTTTCTGAAGTCAGTGATAGAGTGTCTATTCATGACTTTTAAGATCCAACTCTAGATAGGGATCTAATGGATTCACTTCCTACAGGCAGAACATTGAGGCAGGAAGGAAGCCCTCATCAAAGCTGTCACTCAGCTCTACCAGCAAGGACAACAGAAGAAGTTTATGGGAACAACCATGTAGTATTTGTTTGCTCCTACACTCTGAACTTTGCTTTCTAGATTCATTAATGAGTCAAAATATACCGTAACTTCTTTTGTGTGTTACAATGTCTATGACTGTGTCCATCAAGTCCAGAGAGGACAGCAAATCCCCTGGAGCTGAAGTTTTTGGTGGTTGTGAGCTGCCTGGTGCAGGTTTAAGGAACTGAACTATGATCCTATGTAAGCACAGCAAGTGCTCTGAATCATGAAGCCATCTCTTCATCTCAAAACTTTCCTTTTAAAAGTTGCTTTTTATGAGATACTTATGTACAATGAGGAGACAATTTACAAATACAACATCTGATATGATCACTTGATATGTTTAGTAAATCTATACCACTGTATGTCTTTCAAGAAATAAATAATGTACTCACAGTTCTGTCCCTGGAATAACTCTGATTGTTTCCTGGATAGTTATCTCTTGGGAGAAAGCAAGAGAGTGCCTGGGTTCTCTCATCATGGAAGTCCATGAAAGTCAGAAACTGATCATCTTCAATTACAATGTTAATAGGTTGCCTTTCCTACTTCTCAGCCCCATGAGAAGTGATTTCTCACAGTACCATTGTGTTTGTTTCATATATTAATGCTCTTGATTGTAGATCATATATTTTTCCAGGGACTAGGATTGAAGAATGAGGAATGTGTTAGTCTGCTATATACCATCTAACAATTACTTGAGGAAATAAAGTTAGAAAGACAAAGTTTACTTGGCTTAATGTCATGTATTTTCCAGGCTGAGACCTATTAGCAGTTGCTTTGGGCTAAGACAAGGTTGTAGATCATGGCAAGGAGGACAAGGCAAGTAAACATCTCACCTCATAACTAAAGAGGAAAAACACAGAGAAGTAAGGGCTACTGTTTCAGCTTCATGTTCTGGACCACATGACAGATGACTTCAAGGACTCCTACTAGATCTCATGCTCCATCCAAACTGATCTGGGTACCAAGCCTTTAATGTGTAGATGAGTGTTTTTGAAACCTGGATCCAAAGTACAACATGCTAGAGGTGCTATGTTTCTGGGTCAAAGCTGCTATCCCAATAGGTCACACCATCTTTCTGAAGTCCATTCATGACTTTTAAGGTCCATCTTTAGATAGAGATCTAACAGACACACTTCCTACAGGCAGATCTTTGAGGCAGGAGGGAAGCCCTTATCAAAGCTGTCACTCAGCTTTGCCAGCAAGGAGGACAGAAGAAGGTTGTGGGAGCAACCATGTAGTATTTGCCTGTTCCCACACTCTGAATCTTGGTTTCTAACCTCATTAGTGAATCAAAATATATTGTAACTTCTTTTGTCAACTGTTTGTATTCTCTCATACTTGTCTTTGGCCAGGAGTTATATTTCATATGGCATTCGCAGTCTCCATCAAAGTGTTTGGGACATAGCAAGATTACAAAAATGGTTGATATAAAATTCTCAATGATAATTTACAGTTGTCTGGAAGTAGAAAATGGCTTGGCTATTAGATGAAGCATAGGGAGTCTAGTAGAAAAGTCAGGAAAGGCCGGGCGTGGTGGCGCACGCCTTTAATCCCAGCACTCGGGAGGCAGAGGCAGGCGGATCGCTGTGAGTTCGAGGCCAGCCTGGTCTACCAAGTGAGTCCAGGATGGCCAAGGCTACACAGAGAAACCCTGTCTCGAAAAACCAAAAAAAAAAAAAAAAAAAAAGTCAGGAAAGGATGAAAGGATCTACAGTTAAAAAGAGGTCCACAAGAAGACCAACAGACCCAAATAATCAGGGACCAGGGGGGCCTATAGAGTCTGAAACAGCAACCAAGGACCATGTATGGACTGGACCTTGGTTCTTTACATAGATGTAGAGAGTATGCAGCTCAGGCTTCATGTGGGTCCACTAGTAAGGGGAGTGTGGCCTGTATCTGACATGGACTCTGTTATCTGCTTTTTGATCACTCCTCCCTGATTAGATTGCCTTGGCAGACCACAGGGAAAGAGGATGAACTCAGTCCTGATGTAAATTGATAAGCTGGTGTGAGTGGGTAGGTGGCCCTTCCTTTTTGGGGAATAGTGATGGTGAGATGAGGGAGGGAAGAAGGGATGGGGCTGTGACTGAGTTTAACATGAATAAATAAATTAATAAAAAAGGAACCCATTGTAAGAACTATGTGTCAATTAAAGTGAGGCAGCTGTGCTCAACTGACATGCTCTATGCTACTTAGTTTCATGGCAGTGCCAGTTGACTGAATAGCTCAATGACACAATATAATTAATAATGCCATGGTAAATAAGAGCAAACATAGGTATCTACTATGACATATCTCATTTTATTAAAATATATTATATAATTTAAGAGAGAATGTTTGTTGCTATATACCAAAGAATTTCAACTGCAACTGGTGTCACTTAGAAAATAAATTGTAAAAATATTTCACAGTGAATAATGGATATCTAGCCCATTAAACACACAAAGAAGGATTTAACTTATTAGAGTTTGATTGAACTCCAGAAGCAGAGGCCAGACTGTGCTTAGACTACCACATGATATTAATACAAGGATCATTGCACTAAGAACTTTATCAAAACCATCTAGGTTGTTTACAGAGCTGAGGAAAGCTGGGGAAATGTTTAGTTTTCTGATTCAAGCAGTGAATGAGTGTGGTGAGAGACAGGCAGGGAATGATTCACAAGATGGTCAGAGCAACAGAAATCGATATAGTCCCAAAATTTGTATTTTATTTAAGTAATTATAACTTTCTGTTTCTTTATCAAGAGTTTTTTTCATAAATGTTAGTCTTTAATTCTGATATTGTTAAGAATAAAAGATTAATACACTTGGCTTGATAGCCAGAAATTTTTGTTATTTTCTTTTTAATAAAGCTACTTATTTTTCTTTATTAAATTCTATAGAGTAACATGAAAAAACACATTTTTTTGTGGGTGGATTTTTTCACAAAAATGTTTTACTTTATTAAATATTATATAGTGGCATGAAAAACAATTTCTTGAAGGTAACTTCTTCACAAAAGAAAATAGTAATGTTAAACAGGTTATTGTTGATCATCTATAAATAGAAGTGTTGTGTTGATGAATGTAATAGTCTCATTTGTTCTAATATACACTATGCCTCTTTATTAGAGTACAAAATAGAACAGTATGACTTTTCTGGCAGGATGTATGAGTAAATGTCTGTTCACCCAACATAGGACACTGAGGTCTGAATGAATGAATGATTCTACTACAGTCTAGTTTGGTGAATCAGGCGGTATATTGGGGTTGCTTACAGAACCTTATATGAGAGATACCTTACAGGAACATGAGTGACTCAAAGGCAGCTGTACCACTAAAAAGACTACCACAGCATAAATAACAACTCACAAAATCTTCATCCCTGTAGCTCAGTGAAAGACTTGGAAACATGTCAATATGTTAGAGGTATCTCTTCTTCACAGCCCTCTTTACTGCTTATGTAATTTTGAGGAGAGAACCTTCTTTGTCTTGGAAGATTGATGAGCTTCCTTAGACTTGTGAGTTCCTTATTTCTTGAGTTTTATGGAGCCTCCATCATTCTTGCTCTGTGGAATTATTTCAAATCAGATAAAATTTCTACACAAGTTAGACTCTCTAAGTGGCCAGGATTCTGGTACTTAGCTAAATGACTTTATGTAGATTTATTCTATGAATTAACACACTTAAGTGTTAATAAAAAAATAACTAAAACTTTAGCAATAATAGTGTACAATTATAGTGACCCTTGCAGAAGCTCCATGGCCTTTCCAAAGTCATTTTGCATTTTCCTTTTCCTCTGTAATAGCCCCAAAATTTTAGTGCACATTAAAGTCTCAGATTCCTAAGGCTTCACATTAGAAGCTATAGTTCTATAGAACTGGAGTGCATTCAATAATAACTTCCCATGTGTTAGGTCCTAGAGGTCAGAGGCAATTTTTGAGGATGTAGACAGATCTGAGTCCTGAGTTCTTAATAATAAATGTCTTCAAACCTTAAGAAAATTAATGACTGTTGGGATCTAACAGTGTGGTACCACAGAGGAAAAAATGTAATAAGAGGCAGCTTCTATCCTATTTTACTATTTATATACCATTGGCTAAAAAGCCCATTGGTTATTTTGGAACACTCAGATGATTTGAGTTAATTATAGATGTAGCATAGCTGTGAGGAATTGACTCTATTCTCAGGAAATAGAAAGTTATAGAATGGCATGGAGGAACTTCTAACCATGGTCATCTGCAGAGACTGCAGGTGACTTTATTTACATGGTGGCTTAGGCCATAGACTTTCAGTATTCATTGATACTGTTCGTAAATCTAATGTATGCATGATGTAGCCAGTATCTAAGCTACTCAGACCTTCACATGCCTGCCCTAGACATCATTAGGAGTTGTTACTCTTCTTCACTCAACTCTCACAAGGCAGCTGGAACTGCCTTATTTCCCAAATGTCAGCTGCCCATGTTTGTCATTTTTACACTCAGTCCTCCTCATTCTTCCTTGACATTCACTGTATTTTTAAGGGCTGTTCCTGTTCCTTCTTCTCCCCAGACACCTCTGTTTTGTGACAATTGCTAGGCTGTGTTTACAATGCCTACCCCCCTCTACCTAGGGGATATTTAATATGTTCTTTTCTAAAACTGCAGTTTGTTTTCAGATGCCTCAGTCAAGCTTTCTGTCCCTAAATTGTCTTAGCACATAGTTGTTTTGTCTTGTTAGTGACTGACTACCTTATTTAAGCTTTCACCTGCTCTCTGTTTAATGCACACCATCACTCTCTCTTCTTTAACAACATCTTGTAGAATTATAATTTATATTGCTTACCACAGCTGTGTGTGCTGTCTGAATATCCATGTATGCAGGTTAAAATGTACATATTCAGTTTCGCACATACACCTGTGTACATTCATGTGGAGGCCAGAAGCCAACCTTGTCTCTCTTTTATCAGATGTGACCCATCTTTTTTTTTCAGACAGCGTCTCTCAATGGCCAAGGATGTACTAAGCACAAGCCATTATATTAAACATTTTTTCCTACATGGATCTGGGAGGCTGAACTCAGACTTTTATTCTTATAATGCAGGCACTTTACTGACTAAATTAAAACTTATGCTGGTTTTACTGTTTTTTCTCAGACAGGGTTTCTTTGTATAGCACTAGGTCTCTGGGAGGTAGCTTGGTAGACAAGAAGCTGACCTCAAACTTACAGAGATCCTCCTGATTCTGCTTCTTGGGTTCTGGAATTGAAGGTATTTACCACCACTGCTCAGTTTACATTTTTAACTGAGTATTTTCTTCTGTTTTCTTCCTAGTGAGAACTAGGATATCCTCTTTCAATGAAATGATATACTACTAGCACATATAACAGATCAAAACACATGCAGTTATCAAAATATCATTGTCCACATAAATAAATCAGTGGTCAATAAATTAAGTATATAATTCATATTGATATTTATGGTATCCAGTATGTTCAGATATGATACTGAATTATATTTTTCATTAACAGCATTCCTTTGAAGGTAAGTCATATGAGCTTGGTATACACACATAACCATCTTGTATTTCTAATGCAAGTTGAACTATATTGTTGTTTCGCACTCTGTTAAGTGGTTGAAGGAGGGAGAGCTGCAGGAACCTAAGAATACAGTAATTGAAATGTAATTGAAATGGCTTCTGTGTGAGTGTATGGAGGAAAACAAAAAATGACCTTCCATGGTCCTCTATTCATTTATCTGTTTTGTTAATATGTGGTAAGTTATTATGGCAGAAAAATCTAAGAAGTCAAGACATACTACTTGTTATCTAAGGTTCTGGCCTTTTAGAAAATTATTCCAACCTTGATTTCAGTCTCTGAATTCTCTAGTGAGTAACGTCACTACTGAGCCAGCTGCTTGGCATGGATGCATTCCTGTCCTGTGTGAGTTATCTTTAAGAGGTCAATTGCAGGCTAACCTTCTGTGAATACATGGGAATATGGAAGTGAATCTATTCAGAAGCACATTTAACAGCACAAAGACTTCAAAAAGATTCTCAGATAAGAGTGTACCCCTGAAATATATGCCTTTATGTGACAGCCCTTTCACACTTGGTGTGGGTTGTGGCTCTTGCCTCATACTGTAGCATCTGAAGACAAAAGCATGGCTCTAGGAAGGAGCTAATTAGCTACATGGCTCCTAGCAAGTCTCTTGACCTCACTGGCCCTCAGAAAATCATCTCTAAAAGAACAATACCCACCTGTCTCTGAACACCTGACTATGAAATTATATAAAGCTCTAAACTAGACTCCTGATGTCTTCACATTTTTTGTCCACAGCATATTTCTCTAGCTTAGGTAGGAGGCATGTCAGAAATTACAGGGTGAACAATGTCACTGAATTCTCTAGGGCTCTTTCAAGTCTCATTTTTTTTTTAGAATCTCACTGGGATTTTCCATCCTGGTAGAAGTTTCTTCTTGGAATCTCTTCAATGTTTCTGTATAGCTCACCTTGTGTTGAGGTCCATTATCTTTTTCTGCACCCAGGTTTACTATAACCATGTGGATAGCAAATTTGAGACATGAGTCATGCAGGCAAACACAGTAGATGCTAATAGATATACAATAGACTAATACCACTGTTAGATCTTTCATCATATCCTATATGCAAGGAAACTTTTAACATATAAGAGGAAGAATTTTGCTTTCTATCTGTTCAACTTTCCCAGTTTGTGCTGTATTTTAATAGTTTATCTAAATTTATTATTTTAAAATTGTTGTAACTTTGAAAATTATATGTCTATGTGCTTATGTGTGTGCTTGTGCATGTGCGTGTGTCTGTGTGTGTACTTGCATATGTATACATGTGCATGAGAATCCAAGCACCCACAGAGGCCGGAAGTAGATGCTGAATCATCTGAAAATGGAATTACAGGTGAGCTATGCAGTATGAGTTCTAGGAACAAAATTTGTGTGTGTGAATGAGTGTGTGACTTCATGTATGCATGAGCACTTTGTGTACATGTGTGTGTGCACATGTGCATGTGCGTGTGCATATGTGTGTGCGTGTGTGTGTGTGTGTGTGTGTGTGTGTGTGTGTGTGATAGTTATAGTTTGAATAAAATACCTTCCATAAGACAATGTATTGGAACACTTGATCCTCTATTTGTGGTGCTGTTTGGGAAGATTATAAAATGTTTATGAGGCACAGTCTTGTTAGAGGAAGTGGATTGCTGGGATAGGTTTTGAAGGATTATAACACCCTCTACTTCCTTCTCTCAATGTCTGCTTCCTATGTGTAGATAAAAATGTAACCAGCATACTGCTTTGGCAACCTACTACCCTGACTCTCCCTCTAGAACCATGAGCCAAAACAAAATCTGTTTTCTGTAAGTTGCTTTGGTCATACTCTTTTATCATAGCAAGAATGAAGTCATGAATATAATGATACTTTTCAATTGTAGTGTTTTCTGGCCATGGCACATGCACCAATTATGAGTGTGGAGCCAGAAGACAGCCTCTGCTTTCAGTCCTCACCTTCTACCTTGTTTGAGACAGGGTCTTTTATTGTTGATTCCTCCACACCACATGCTAGCCAGTTCATGAGCTTCCAGGAAGTCTCCTATTCTATCTCTCATTTTACCATAGGAGCACTGGACTATAGTAGCATACTACTGTATATGGCATTTTTTGCATTCTGTAACAATACACAAGTCCTCATTTTTTTATTTAATATTTTTATTGATTCTTTGGGAACTTCACATCTTGTGTATGCATGGATAAGGAAAAAATAAAATAAATGCTTTTTAAATAAATTATTTTCAGGGGTTAGAGAGATATCTCCGCCAACAATAAGCATGTAGACCCAAGTTGAATCACTCAGTTGTATGTAAAATATCCCACCTGCAGTGAAACACACCTATAAGCTCAGTGCTGAGACCATAGAAATGATGAATTCCTGAAGTTCACCAACCAGACAGGCTGACTGAATTAGTAAGCCTCAGGGCCTAGTAATGAGACACTGATTCAAAAATCAAAATAGGTCACATCTGCGAAGAAATGACACTTGATGTTTTCTTCTGTCCTCCACATACATTGGCACACATTTATGCAAATGTGTATACACACAGAGACACACACACACACTAACACAAACAAACACACACACACTTACTCCAATAACCTGCTTCCCTCCACAAAATAGTTTTTGACTGAAGGATGACATAAAGACATAATATCCGTGAGCAGATATATAATTAGGAACGAGACTTGATAATGGCCTCTCTACTGCAAGGTTCCTAGTGCTCATATTATAGTTACCAATTATTCAGGAGAAATTAGAAAATATGTTGTGTAAACTATATGCTGGATTTCAAATGTATATTAGATAAGTTAAGTCCTCCACCCTCTATCTACCATTTTAAGTTATTCTAAGACCTACTGCAAGAAGAATGTGCTCTGTGTGCACATTCGTGTCAGGCACAGAAGCACGTGCACACATGGGTGCGTGCGCACACACACACACACACACACACACACACACACACACACACACAAAAATAGAAAGGTTTACAATGTCTAATGAAACTACTGGGAAAAATATTTTAAATGTTTCATCTCATATGTTTCTTCTGCTTATTCTCTCTGACTTGGGGAAACTGAGGTTATTTGTAGTTTAATAAGTGGTAGATTTCTGATTTAAAGTGAAACTATACTTCGTTGTTGTTCTAGTCAGTTCTAGAGAGAAGAAGAAGTGATAGAATAATTATATAATAAATTCTAGAATGTCATAGAATCCTCACAGGCAATTCTACTGTAGAATATCTAATGGTATTTCCATGTATCAGGAGGAAGATAAATCCTCACAATCACTTTTCCTGTATGAGATTTTTCCATAGACTGGACTCTGTGCTTATAAGAGTCAGGAATAATCTTGCTAATGTTTGGAAATTAAATTTTCATTTTTCAAGCAATCTCTGTTCTTGAGGACAATTTAGAGAAAGAAGTGACATTTTACAGTGAAGGCAAAATTCATAAGATTCCTACATTACCCACATACACAGAGCTGCACACTTCATTTTAGGGGACACATACCACAATGAGAAAAACATATTCATACATTTGTGATCTGCCACGCCATACTGTTTTCTCTTATGCAAACAGAAATAGTGACTGCTATGGACAATGGGCCACTAGGACACTAATGAAGAGCATAGTAAAGCTGGATGCAGATGACATCCAAGATAGGTGGAACACTATAGTTATTATATTCCATCATGGTTGAGTTGAAGGTTTTATTTTTATTATTTATGTGAATTTTTGTTTATGTGAGTGGATATGCATGTATTTGTGCCCACATTGTCCAGAACTGAGAACCAGATTTCTTGGAGCTAGAGTTTCAAACACTTGTAGGTACTAGCATCTGTACTATAGTCCTCAGGATAGAGCAGTAAACAATTTTTAACTCCAAGGCATTTCTGAAGCTTCATGGATTGATGTGAAGACACAGAGTCTGAGCATTCTCTGCTTTGCCTTCTAGAGTCACAGCTCACATACATAGAATGGGTTGGGAAAATAGGAAGTCACTGATTGGTAGAATAAGCTCTCATTTGCTCATCTCTGACTGTATTCTAAACATATTGCTACCATGTTTAATCTGAAGCTATTCTTAGACCTAGGGAGATTTTTCAATGTGTAAAAGTACTTAATGACCAAGGATGAGAATCTTCCTTCAAATTCAAAGCCCTGGGTGTAGTCATGTGCATGTATTTATCCCTAACTCTGTAGGAGGCAGAAGCAGACGGGTTTGTTTTGTTCATTGTCCTGAAAGCTCTAGATATAATGAGAGATATTTTCGCAGAGGAATAAGGCAGGGGATGGAAAAAATAAGATATTATTTCCTGGGCTCTGTGTGCACATTCATGTCAGGCACAGAAGCACGTGTACACATGGGCATGCGCACGCACACACACACACATACACACACACACACACACACACACACACACACACACACACACACACACACACACACCAAAAATAGAAAGGTTTACAATGTCAAATGAAACTACTGGGAAAAATATTTTAAATGTTTCATCTCATATGTTTCTTCTGCTTATTCTCTCTGACTTGGGGAAAACTGAGGCTATTTGTAGTTTAATAAGTGGTAGATTTCGGATTTAAAGTGAAACTATACTTCTTTGTTGTTCTAGTCAGTTCTAGAGAGAAGAAGAAGTGACAGAATAATTATATAAAAAGGATATTCTCTTTTCACATTGGCTTACATGGCATAGCATGGGTGCCTTTTTTTCCCCACTGGAGGGGCTGAGAACTTGGTAGCTGCTCAGTCTATGACAGTGGATGCTAAATCAGTCTCAAACTTGTGCTGAGGTAATAGAAGATCCTACAGTAGCCACTGCCCTTCAGTTTGCATCAGAAGGCCCTAAATGGATTCCAGTGTCAATAAAGAGACTCCAGTAACAGCAGCAGCAGCAGCAGCAACAGGGTAGATGAACTTGGCAGAAATGAGATTTAAAGATTTTAAGGCAAAGCAAAACTTTCTCCCTTGGATGTCCTTTTATCTGGCTATTACAAGAAGGTTCTAACCACATTTGGAGAGGGTCTTTTCAGTTCAGATATCTTGTACAGACAACCACTCACTGGTATGTGCAGAAGCTTATCTTTTCACTGATTCCAGATTGAATTGAGCAGACAACCAAGACTGAACATCACAGTTGCTGTAACTAAAATTTATGCAGTGCTACTTTCTGTTACCTATCTTTTAATTATATTAAGAGAATTAAGCTATTTTTCCCCAATAGAAAATTAGTTAATAAAATTATCTTCATGGCTCAGTTTTATATATTGGAAATGAAGCTAAAACAAAACAAAAAACTAATCCATGTAATATTTTCAAAACAAGACAATTAGTAGTCTTGGCTTTGGGAATTAACTCAAAGTACTCTTGACTCCAAAATGTAATATTGACCTTTTGATGACGGAAGGAAAACAGCCACCTAGCTTCCCTTCTCTGTTGATGTGATAAACCACTCAGACCAAAACCAACTTATTGTGTAGAGGGTTGATATCAATTAAAAATTCTAGACCACAGTCCATCACTGAGGGAAGCTAAGGCAGGAACAACTGCAATTCTACACAGCATTACCTCCAACTAAGTATCTCACTTCACTATTAAAGTAGTATTGTAGGACCAGGGATACTGCTGCTGCTTAACAGCTGCCTCAAAGGCCCATTTACACTCAGCTAGTATTTTTATACAGTTTTTGTACAGTACAGGACATCCTGCCTAGAGAATGGTGCTGCCTACAATGGGCTAGTTGTTAATTAACAGCCAAGACAATATCCTACAGTCATGGTAATAGGCCAATCTGATCCAGCATTTTCTCAGTTGAAGATTTTCCTCAAATAAGATGCTAGGCTGTGTCAAGAGGGTTAATGCTAACCAGGAAACCCATGTTACCTTATGTGATTCTACATCTATTAGTCTTGACAATATCTATGGTATATTTAACCTCAAATTGAGTGATCTGACAGTAAATTTTTTTCAATTGTTAAAATGTATTTATGTCTTGTAAGAGGTGTGCTTGTGTGCATTAGCTGATTAAACATCAGCAATACAAGAAGGATGGCAGATTCTAGTGAGATAAACTCAGCAGAACTGAGCTAAGAACAACAGCATCTGTAGGTGTCAATTGCCACTGGTTGGGGTCTGCATCCTGACAGGTGGTGGGAGTAAGACTCTGAAGAAAAGGGACTATTTTCCAAACCTATACATACAAATGACCCAGGATCATATATGGCTGTATACAAGAATTAGAGATTTAATCTCTGAAAGGACAGATCAGTCTATAAACTCTCTGCTGCACAGGGATGAAGACTCGAGGTCTATTTACCAAGACCTACATAAAAAATCTGTGCACAATGTTGCACACTTGTAATCCTAGTGCTAGTGAGGTAGAAACAAATAGATCCTCCAGGATCAATGGACAGATAGCCTAGACAGATCAGCAAGCTCCAGGTCAGTGAGGAACCCTGCCTATCTTGTTGCTGCTGAGGGATGATATTTCATGTTGACTTCTGACCTCCCAATTTAGGTGCACATGCAAGTGCACACACATACTAACATGTGCACACACAGTTTTACACACTTATGATGATAGATGCACACACACATGAGAGATTCTACATTAATTCTCTTGCACAAGGTGGTAGGTGGTTGGGTGTTTCTCTAAACTGAATGTAAATAGAAGCAAGATTCGAGGCTGTTGCTCATACCACCTTGCAGACACTTCACAGGGCACAGTAACAGCTTTGACAGATTTTGTGAAGCAGACAGGAAACAGGGTGTCTAAGAACCTTTCCACAATGACCCAATCAGCACACTCTAATTGGCATTGTCATTAAGTGCCAACTATACATGGAGTTCTATAATTTTCTTTATTAACAGACAAAGAAGTAGACAGTGTAAAATGAAAGTCTCCATTTAGAAGGTGGGAGAACTGAATGAGTAATGGACTTTTGCCTCTGAGAGTTTAATTTAACTGATTTTACAAAATAACTCTTTAAAACCATGAACAATGGGGAAATATCTCTTTATGTTACCCATGATTAACCAGTCAGAGATGCTTGTGTGATTCTGGAATAGTAAAAAAATTAATAGGTTTGAGCTGGGTCTTCCTCATATTAAAGGATTTCAGAATAATTTTGCAAACATAGATTTAGAACTTAGGCCTTAGCTTCCAAGACCAGAATGAGTTACCTAGGGGTGAAAACAGGTCCAGATAGTAGGCAATGATGATGCAGAGGGGACTGCAGGCATCCCTTTAATGCAGGATGCACAACAACAAAGCAAAAGTTAGTTCTGTAGTGTCTTAGATGTAAAGGAAAGGTGATAGAGTCCTCTGATAGCAGCAGAACTCAGCCTTTATGGAAAACTGGAAGCACACTAACAGACATGCGTAGAAGAGCTATCTTTTCCTTATCAAATGTGTATGACATCACTATTGTTAGTTAGTCTGTCTTCTGTAAGTAATGCATCCTCTCTGTCTCCTTTTTTTCTCTCTCTTGCTTTCACTCCATCTCATTTTTTCTATTTCACTGACCTCCATCTAAAAATGTTACAATTTACTTTATACTACACACCTCAAGTTTCATGGTTGTGATTTCAAAATACATACTTATTTAATTTAAAAATGCACTATTTGTTCAATTTTCAGAGCTACTGGGTGATAGATCTAATAATTTTGTTATCTCCCATCTGAGACCATCAATTTTCTGATAGTGCTATTTTATTGTAGAATATACTATAGATATTATGATATCACTGGCTGTAAGTTCAGGGCACTAAAGACCCACAATGGCAACCTTCATCACCAGACCAGTCCTCCCTATACACTCCCATCCTCACAAAATTAAACCCACCAAATACCGAAGCCTCATTCTCCTCTGTGAACATATTTCAACAATTAGTGTTTTATTTTCTGTGTATATCATCACCATTATTCCATTCTTTCCTTTTATCATGTGTGTACCAGGGACAAAGTCAAGTAGCAGGCTTGGCAGTGAGTACTATTACCCAGTAAGTCATATTGTTGCTTCCATTTCTACTCTTTCAAATGTATCACACAATGGAAATCCCTTTGTTTTTACAGAGTTTCCTTCATATTCTTCCATGTTGAATCATATGACAGAATTGTATAATGCCTATGCTCACTGTAGAAGGAATCTCTAGTACAAGCCTGTATGGAGGCATCACCTGTCAATAAAAAGCTAATGGTCTAGAGCTGAGGCAGGAAATAGGAGTTAGGACATATAGCAGGCAGAAAGAATTCTGGGATATAGCCAGACTTGGGAAATTAGGCCAGCAAGATGTGAGGATGACAGGTGCATGGTACCTGAGCAGAAGTAACGAGCCACATGGCAAATTGCAGATTAGTAAAATGGGTTATTTTAAGTTGTGAACTATTCAGAAAAATCCTAGCTATATGCCAAAGGTGTTTGTATAATACATTTTGAGTCTCAGAAACCATTATTCCATAAGCTTAAGGAACACACACACACACACACACACACACACACACACACACACACACACACACACACAGCAGCAGCAGCAGCAGCAGCAGCAGCAGCAGCAGCAGGAGCAGCAGAGGCAGAAGCAGAAGCAGCTCTGGGTGGAGGAACAGCCATCAGCAGATCTGTGATTTCAGTCAGGTTTGCTGTCTGCTTTGTATTTCCCATCTATTTCTATATGGACAATAGATTTCTCTTAAAAATAACTTAGAAATAAATACAAATTAATAAATAATTTTGGGCCTGAATACACAGAAGAGTTACTGGATTATATATATATTTCTATGATTGGTTTTCATAAAGAATAATAACATATTCAACCCATCATTGCAGCACACTATTTTACATACTATCAGGGCTCAAAGATTTCCAATCATTCCACATTTTCTAAAAATTTGTTAATTTTTTTGTTGTTGAATTATCTTTAGGTTTTTCTGTTTTATTTGAGAGATTTTGGTCAGGAAACAGACTTGAGTTTTTTCTCTTCCATTAGATTCAATTAATTCCAGTTCTGTTTAAATCCCATGTTCCTTTATTGATCATCTGTCTGAATGTTCTAGATGTGATTGGAAATAGTTAATTGATGGCTCATTCTTTTATTGTAGAACTATTTATCCTTTGAAGGCTGCCAATATTCTAGCCTTATTTTGTAACTGATATTTGGCTCAAGACTATTTTCAATTGTTATGGATTCTTTGTGAATTTACAGTTATATTTTCAGTGCAAGATCTCATTAGTTTATCTCCTGGTAGAGTTTTTTTTTTTTTTACAATAAACCTGTCTGACTTATAGACAGTACTCAGTTATTATTTGTATGAAAAATTATTTTTCATCTTTTAATTTTTAAGATACTCATATCACTAGATCGTAAATAAATCTTGTACTGAAAGCATATATTTTAATTTTCTTTCTTTGTTAAGTTCATTTTTTTCTCCTGTATTTTTTATTGAATAATTTGAGCTATTTACTTAGAAAGTCATAATAAGGAAAGATTTACTATTGTTTTATTATGTTCTCCATCTATATCTTTTAGCTTTGCTGTTTAATTTTTCTCTTTCACATATTTTTATTCAAAACATTTTATTCTCACTGATTATTAAGTTTTTTCATTTGTATTTGTGTGCATATGTATATAAAATTTGTGTGAAGTCATATGACAAGTACAAATATATTTGGGCTTAATGTTGACTATTATACAACTTCCTAATGTTTTACTAGCTCACTTTAAATTAACATCAACAGTTCTGATTAGTTGCCTTATTAATTACTTTATTCAATTTATATCTTGGTATTAGTCTCCCTCCTTTCTTCCCCCATCCCACTTCCCCTATTCCTCGGAGAAGGGGAGCCACCCCACCAGAGATAAGTAAGTCATATCAGGATTGAACATGTCATTTTCCCCTGTGGCCTGACAATGCCATTCCATCAGGGGGAAGTGATCAAAAAGCCAGCAATAGAGTCCATGTCAGAGATCACCCGTACTCACTTTCCTAGAGTGCTCATATGAAGCTTGAGCTACTCACTGACTACATCTTTATAGGGGACCTATGTACAGCCCATGCATGGTCACTGGTTGGTGCTTCAGTATGTATAAGCCTATGTTGGTCCTGATTACTAGGCTTTGTTGGTCTTCTTTTAGACCTCCAGTACCCTCCAGGTACTTTTCTCTTTTCCCCTACTTTTCTACAAGACTCTGTATATGTTGCCCAATGGTTGGCTGCAAGTGTCAAAATCTGTTTTGAAGCACTGCTATGTAAAGAATCTCAGAGGACAACTCTGTGAAGCTCCTGTCAGCAAGCACAGTAGAGTATAGTTAATACTGTCTGGGTTTGACTCTCTTCCATGGTGTAGGCATTTGTTTGGGCCAGGTTGCAGTTAGACATTCCTTCAATGTCTGCTGTATATGCACTATCTTTACCACTACACATCGTGTAGGTGGGGTAAATTTGATTGGGAAGTTTATGTGGGTGGTTTGGTGTTCCCCTCCCTGCATTAGGAGACTTGCCAAGTTAGAGGGTTTCCTTTTTAGTCTCCATGGCCGCTACTACTAGGAGTCTCAGCTAGAGCTGCCCTCCAACCTTCCCTGAAGCCTACCCTGACTTAGGTCTCAATCTTGTCCCGTGCTCACAGTTTCTCTTTTCTCTGCATGCCTTTGGTCCTCCCACTCCAACACTCCCAAGGTCTGATCTACATCCCCATTTCTCTCTACACTCCCACTCCCAACGTTTCCTCTCTGTATCCACCACCACTGTCTTTCCTTCTTACTCTTCTTAGTATAATTTAAGCATTCTCCCTTGATTCCTCATTCTTACATGTATTCTTTGGATCTGTATATTGTGGTAATGTTTACCTTTACTATATGTCTAAACTCTGCTTATAACTTAGTACAAACTATGTATGTCTTTCTAGATCTGGGTTGCCTCACTTAGGATGATCATTGCTAGTCCCATCCTTTTGCCTCCAAATATCATGATTTCCTTTAATTTAGTAACTGAGTATTATTTCACTGTATAAATTACCACAGCTCCTTTATCCATTCTTTGGTTGCAGGACATCTAAGCTTTTGCCAGATTATTGCTACTAGAAGTAAAGCAAGTGTCCCTGTAGTATGATGGAGAGTCTTTTGGGTATATGCCAGGGAGTGGTATAGCTGAGTCTTGAGGAAGAGATAATCTTAAGTTTTCTGAGAAAGCACCAGATTGATCTGAAAAGTGGTTATATATGCTTGCACTCACACCATTGATGGAGGAGTGTCCTCCTGATTCCCTTTCTCCAAATCTTAGCCAGCATATGCTGTCACTTGGTATTTTGACCTTAGACATTCTGACAGGTATAAGATAGAATCTCAGAGTCCTTTTGGCTTCATTTACCTGATGGCTAAGGACAATGACTTACTCTTCTTCTTCTTCTTCTTCTTCTTCTTCTTCTTCTTCTTCTTCTTCTTCTTCTCACTATCACCATCATCATCATCATCATTATTATTATTTATTTCAGATTATATCCCAATTATTATTCCCTCACTTTTGTCTTTCCATTCACATCATTCCTCCCTCTGTCCATCAATTCTCCTCCCCTAGGCCTCTGAAAGAAGGGCACCTAGCTAAGCAGCCCTTCAAGATTCATGTGGTGTTTTTTTCCAAGATATATATTATTTTATTAATTTGTTCTTGTTACATCTCAATGGTTATCCCATCCCTTGTCTCCTCCCATTCTTCCCTCCCTCCCATTTTCCCCTTATTCCCCTCCCCTATGACAGTTCCTGAGGGGGATTTCCTCCCCCTGTATATGCTCATAGGATATCAAGTCTCTTCTCGGTAACATGCTGTCCTTCCTCTGAGTGCCACCAGGTCTCCCCCTCCGGGGAAAATGGTCAAATATGAGGCCCCAGAGTATGTGAGAAAGTCATACCCAACTCTCCACTCTACTGTGGAGAATGTTCTGACCATTGGCTAGATCTGGGTAGGGGTTTAATGTTTACAGCTTGTATTGTCCTTGGCTGGTGCCTTAGTTTGAGCGGGACCCCTGGGCCCAAATCTGCCTATCATAATGTTCTACTTGTAGGTTTCTAGGACCCTCTGGATCCTTCTACTTTGCCATTTTCAAATGATGATCACTCTTTGCATGTGACTTTATATAAAGTAACCAAAAAAAAAAATATAAACCAACACGGAAAGAAAGAGAAAACAGAAATCAATCAATCATGCTTTCGAGACTACCTAACCTTTAGAAATTAACTATATCCTCTTTGCCCAACTGTTCATCCAAATAAAATGTATGTAAGTGTGATATTCAGATAAAATGTATATGGACGTAAAAAATATGATAGTTACTTAAAGTCACTCAAAAGTTTCTTTAAAAGTTATATTTGTGAACATTCATTTAATTTTCTATAGTTGTCTGAAGATAAGTGAATAAAATAGTTGAAATCTATGTGAAAGATTTATATATATATAAAACATGTGATGTCAATTAAGTCATGTAATGGAGAAGTTTGTCTGAAAGTCAATAAAACTTTTGGATACAGTTGAAGTACAGGTGACATCTTAAAGTTTCTATTGATGTTTTTAAATACCAAGACCAAAAGCAACTTGGGGAGGGAAGGGCTTATTTCATCCTACAATTCTCATATCATACCCCATCAGTGAGGGAAGCTTGAGTAACTCAATCAGAACAGGAACTTCAATGCAAAAACTCTTCCAGCATGTCTGAGAAACACACCAAGTTCCAGGAACAACCAGCCAATGCCATGTATAAAACAGATGACTAAATGCCAAGAATAAGTTGCTTTTCAGAGTGGTTCCACCCAGCAACAGTTCAAAACATACTGAAACTCACACACAAACATTGGTCAAAACATAGGTAATCTATTGGGAAAGTGGGAGGAAGGACCTAGAGTTGGCAAGAGCTTCACAAGAAAACCAATGAAGCCAATTAACAGGGCCTAGAGGTGCCTGTAGAATCTGAAGCAGCAACCATGGACCATTCACTGACCAGACCTAGATCCTTTACATGAGTAGCTGATGGGAACTGAGGCTTCATGTGAGTACACTAGTAAGGGGAGTGGGTCCTCTCTCTGACATGGACTCTATTGTTTGCTTTTCTATCATTTCCCTCTGATGAGACTGCCTTGCCAGGATATAGAGAAAGAGAATGAACTCAGATTTGATGTGACTTGATTAGTTGTGGTGGGTGGGTAGAGGGGCTCAGTTGTATGAGGAATTGGTGAGAAAAGAATGGGGAGAATGTGTGGGATTGAGAGGAGAGGAAGGAAGGAGCCACAATTGGGATTTAAAGTGAATAAATTAATTAATTAATTAATTAATTAATGGTAAAAAGAACAAAATCAACAAACATCAGGTTCATATAGCTCTACCCGAACCTTCAACAAGCACTGGATATCATAGTGCAAATGAAGTACAGGAAAATGACCATAAATTTATGCTTATGAAGATGCCAAAGGCATTTAAAAAGGAGACTAATAAGTCCCTCAAAAACACAGAAAAAAACAATAAAAAATAAAAGCCTTCAAAAGAGGAACTGAACAAATCCCTGAAAGAAACAAAAAAAATACAATAAAAGAAATAGAGGCATTTAAAGACCTCAAATAAGTGAAGGAAATGCATAAAATGTTTCAAAATATGAAAATAGAAATAGAATCAATAAAGTAAACACAAACTGATAAAATCCTGGAGATGGAAAATTTAGAGAAGAGACCAGGAACCACAGAGACAAGCATCATGAACAGAATACAAGAGATAAATAAGAGAACTATTGGCATAGAAGGTACATTTAAAGAAATCAATACATGTATCAAAGAAAATGTTAAATAAATAATTCCTGACATGAAACATCTAAGAAATAATGGACACCATGAAAAAACAAACCTAAGAATAATAGGAATAGAAGAAGGAGAATAAACTCTGCTCTATGGACCCGAAAATATTTACAACAAAATCCTAGAAAAAAATTTCCCCATACTAAAGAGAGATGTCTTTAAACATATAAGAGTTATAGAAAACCAAATAAACTAGATCAGGAAAGAATTTCCTCCTGCTACATAATATACACTATGGAATACTATTCAGCTATTAAAAACAAGGAATTCCCGAAAATTGTGGATAAATGGATTGAGCTAGAAATGATCATAATCAGTGAGTTAACCCAGAAGCAGAAAGACTCAATCAAGTGGTATATACTCACTTATATCTGCATATTAGCCCAAAGGGCATGTCACATGAAAGCCTGCAATTACCAGGAAACTGGGACAGTGGGGAGGACATCCTATTGGGACTCTAGATGAGACAAGCATGGGAGAGTGGCAAAGTAGAAGGATCCAGAGGGTCCTAGAAACCTACAAGTAGAACATTATAATAGGCAGATTTGGGCCCAGGTGTCCCGCTTAAACTAAGGCACCAGCCAAGGACAATACAGGCCATAAAACTTTAAACCCCTACCCAGATCTAGCCAATGGTCAGAACATTCTCCACAGTAGAGTGAAGAGTTGGATATGACTTTCTCACGTACTTTGGTGCCTCACCTTTGACCATGTCCCCTGGAGGGGGAGACCTGGTGGTGCTCACAAGAAAGGCAGCAGGTTACCAAGAAGAGACTTGATACCCTATGAGCATATACAGGAGGAGGAAATCCCCCCCAGGAACTGTCATAGGGGAGGGGAATAAAGGGAAAATGGGAGGGAGGGAAGAATGGGAGGAGACAAGGGATGGGATAACCATTGAGATGTAACAAGAACAAATTAATAAAAAATATATATCTTGGAAAAAAAGACATGAAAAAAAAAAAGAAAATGTTGTATCCACTATATTGGCTACTGTAAAGCTATGGAGGATGTTCTATATAAATGACTAATATGGAAGGGCCCAATTCTCTCTGAGATGTATCATCCCTAAATAAATAGTTTCATAGTGTAAAAGAAAACAAACTGAAATGGCCAGGTGGAGGAAACCAGTATGTAGGATTATCTCATGGTCTCCCATTCAGTTCCACCATTCAGTTTCCTGCCTTTGCTTCATTGATGATGATATGTTACTCATAAAGCAGATAAATTCTCTCCCTCATGAGTTGCTTTTGATGAAGTTGTTTTATCGGAGTAATAAAAATCAAAGTAGAAAAAAAATCAATACTACATTTCTGGTTTATTGCTGGGACAGGCCAGACCATGTTGATTTGGGGAGGAGGGCAAAAGAACTTAAGAATTTTGGATTGGAAAAGTCATTGAGTACTGAGAGCTTAGTGGGATACAATTGTATGAATTTGGAAAATAATGGTGAGCACAGTAAAGATGATATAGCCTTTGCTTATGATATTTTAGAGGGAAGTAAAAATGTACCATGGATGTTTTTATCTCATTTTCAATTAATAAATTGTGGTTCTCATCAGCTGGGTTGAAGTATCAGCAATCATTAAGGATATTTTAGTCCCACTGCGATATAACCTTTAATGGAAAAATTGATGCTAGTTATCTTGGTATAAAAATCAGCTGTAATTTTGAAGAGATCAATATCACTAAGGCAAATCTTCTGGAAGTGTTTTCTCAGGGTCAACACACAGAAGCCATGGTTAAGAGGGTGCCAAGGCAGTATCTTATGTTGGCAGCCAAACAGAAATTATGTCAGAATTACCCACATATTTTTGGATATGAAGACATGAATAAGTCATGGAAAGCAGCTGAGGTTTAACACTGTGAGACAGGACTGGAGTCCCTAAAAGGGGACCTGAATAGGCCATTGGTAATGGTGAACATCAGTTGCAGTAGAGACCCTAGAAAATTAGGGAATAGTATAAGAGGATGACCACCAGTGTCAAAGGCATCTGTGGAACGAGTTGGCCTTATGAACTTATGAGAAGAGCTATGTATGTGTGCTACAAATGGCAGTGCCAGAGAGCTACAGTTGCCCATGCCCTTTGAATCTCAAAAGTTGATACGTAGATCCCAGATATCATGTGATAAGTTTTTACACTGTTACACTTTAGTTTTGCTTTGACTTAGTCATGGCTGTGCCTTGTTTCTTCCCTTTTGAGATAAAGTATTAAACTGGTATTTGATTTTATAAAAGCCCACAATTGAGAAACATTAGACTTCTAAAGAGACTGAATATTTTAAAAAGACAACCATTTAAATTTTTTAATAATTTAAATATGTTGTATCTTTTACAATTATTCTTTTTTGTGTTTTATTATTGATATTAATATTCCATCTTGATGACAAATATAAAAAGTTTATGGTTTAATAATGATGTGTTTGTGTCAAATTAACAAGAAGTTAATTATGCTAGTTAATTTTTTTTTCAAATTGACACAATTTAGAGTCATCTGTGAAGAGGGAACCTTAATTGAGCAAAATACCTCCATCAAATTGGTTTGTAGGCAAGCATGAGCAGAGCATTTTCTTAATTGATGAATAAAATAGAAGTGACCCATAAACTGTGAGCAGTGCCATCCTCTGGCAAGTGGTCCTGAGATGTGAAAATAAGCAAAATGTGGAAGGCATAATAAGCAAGCTACTAAATTGCATTCCTTAATGTTGTCTGTCTCAGTTACTGCCTCCCAGTTCTTGCCTTGACTTCTGTGTTGGCTTCCCATGATGATGGACTGTAAGCCAAACAAACTCTTTCCTTTTCAAGTTCTTTTGGTCACGATGCTTCATCACAGAAATAATAAGCAAACCATGACGTCTTGGGTTGGCTTGCCTTATTTTTCCCTGACCCATCTCTCTCTCTCTCTCTCTCTCTCTCTCTCTCTCTCTCTCTCTCTCTCTCTGCGTGTGTGTGTGTGTGTGTGTGTGTGTGTGTGTGTGTGTGTGTGTGTGTGTGTGAATGTGTGTCTATGCATATCAACATCTCACATAGTTCATCAACACAACCTGGTTATGGAAGTTTTGAGTCAGGTTGAAATTAGGGATTAGAAGATTTAACTTCATTTTTAATATACTGATGACGTTTGTATGTATTTCTTTATTTTTTTTATCAGACTCAAACTGTTCTTTTGTCCTTAGTGGAGAGTCCCAGTGGCACACAGAGGAAGAGGAAGCAGGCTATTTAGATAATAGGCTGTGGTCATATGCTTGGGGAGGAGGTTGCCCTCTGTCAGAGGTGTAAGGGAGGGAAATATGGTGGAAGAGAGAGGGTGTGACCAGGAAGATAGAATGAGGGGACAACTATCAGGGTGTAATCTGAATAATTATAATAAATTTAAAAATAGTTTAAAAAAAAAAGGTATTCTGGGACAGAAGCAATCCTTTCTGAGAGGTTATTTTTCTAAGGCTGGCCCAGTGGGAAACACCTAACACACAGAGGACACAATATAATGGAGAAATATAATGCATAAGATACTGGATATTGTATTCATGTTTTTAGTAATAGGCTGTGACTCTAATCACTATCTGTCAAGGTTTTGTTTCTGCTAAGTCAGAGGCCAGTATTTAAAAACACTGTGATAATTACCATGTGGAGAAGACCAGTTGCACAGAGAAAGAGGAAATAAAAAATATTTGCCTTCATTTTCTCTCATTTTAACTCCCCTTCTTGGTTTTTGAAACTTCTCTGTGAAGGCATCATTAAAAATAAACTATTTTATTCTGATGTATGGTTTCAGATGTTGTTCTGATTATCTAGCATCATTTTTTTGGACCTGAGACAACTCAGAATATCATGCTGGGGAAGGTGTGAAAAAAATGAGTTACATACATCTTGGTAGCTAGGAAGCAGAGAGAGACAAAGAAATAAAGACAAGCTCCCGGAACAAGATACACCCCTTAAAGTCTTGCACAGTCATCTCCTTTCATTAACAAAGGGAGCCCACACAGAATAAGAAAAAGGATGAGATTATTCTCTACGTAATCCAATGAACTTCAGTTCAACAACCATCATTTAGGAATAAAAAGAAGAACAACAACAACAGCAACAGCAATGCATTCTTTCCCTTTCCTTCATTTGTTTCTCTTCTTACTCAATCCCCTCTTGTCTCCTTCTCACTCTTTCCCTTCTCCATAGTTCACTCACTTATGATGCTATTAGTATTTTTTAGAAACTATAAATAAAATCACACTGATGCAAAACCAGAGAATTAAAAAGAACTTAAATATTTACAGTGTACCATTGATAGTAGACCGAAGGTGCAAACCGAATCTGTAAACATATTCACAAATATATTTACATATGGTCTAGCAATTAATAACTGTGAACCAATTAGTAAAGAAACTGTACAC
Source organism: Acomys minous (assembly GCF_964271855.1). NCBI lineage: Eukaryota > Metazoa > Chordata > Mammalia > Rodentia > Muridae > Acomys > Acomys minous. The sequence continues at coordinate 72,784,294 of NC_140483.1, read as the reverse complement.
TTTCATAATTCACCTTTCTTTAGTGAACACAAATAACAGAGCATTTATTAGCAAATTATATAATTTCAGCCTTATTAAATGCTAGAGATGAACAAGATTTATAGTTAATAAATGCTGTATATTTTTAGAAAGACTAAATTCAGAGATTCATGGTAAATAATCCTGTGGTAGGGGGAATTCATGCTGAGGAAACCTTCAAACTTTTAGAGCATTATGAGGGCAACATCATCCCTTTATTCCAGAAAATTTCCAGTACAGAATGTTAAACTACACAGCAAATATCAGTTTCTAGACATTGCAATTAATATGATGAAGACAGTGTTGCTCATTAGCAGGGTTTGTTGTTCATGTTGCCTTTTTTTACATAGTCTATTAACATAGCAAATATTGTGAGTCACATGTTCAATATGCAGTTAAATATGTTAATCTAGCACCAACTTATTTCACTGAGAAGGACCCCCAATGACTGAAACTTTCCCATACAGTGTTTAAAATATTTTTTATATTTGAATGGGAATGGTACTGTATGCCAAGATACATACATACATATGTAGAAGTTAAAGAAAGCCCCAAAGAAGTAGATATGCTCCATCTGCCATGTGGGTTCTGGGAACCTAACTCAGATAGTCAGGCTTAGAAGCAAGCACCTTTACCACTAAATATAATACCTATGCCTCTATCATACACATTTAAAAATGTTCACAGTGTGTGTGTGTGTGTGTGTGTGTGTGTGTGTGTGTGTGTGTGTGTGTGTACACATGTGTGTACATTTGGATGAGGCCAGTGGTTAACAGTTTCCATCTTCATTAGTTATTTGTTACATGGAGTTTTTCAGAAGCTTAATTAGGTGAACTTGAATGTTAAAAAACCAACTGGTCTGTCCAGCCAGGGAACCTCAGGAATTCTTCTCCCTCTGCAATCCTAGGATTGGATTTACAGATACTTTGCCCCACACCTGTATTTGAAATGGACTTTGGGGCCCCAAACTGAGGTCCTCAGGTTCACAAGATCAACACTTTAGTGACTGATCCATCTTTTTATTCCTAAATGTCATTCTTAAATGGCATTCCTGAGCTCATCTGCATGACTCAATCACTTTAAGTATATGACTATTTGCTCTGCACAAGGCATGTCCACTTCCTTCTAAGGAATGCTGCACTCTCTTGTTATGCTGCTGAAGCCCATTTCATTTTAGACACAGATCTCACCTATCCTATACTCACTTTATTACTCAAATGTGTTGCCCCACTGTCTTGGAATGATTTTGGCTCTTTTTGGCAACAATGGAACTCATGAGAATGGGTTCTCTATAAATGGGAACTCTATAAATGCAATTATTTATAATTTTAGATGCCTTGGAAACATAGCAATAAGACATTCAAACTTAGCAACGCTCTCCACAAGAGAATTATTTTCTCTTACTCTCTGCCAAGTATCATGGACATGTACTTGATCTATAAATTAAATCTCATATAGTGTATTGTTTCAAGTCCTTGAAATTTCAGAGGTTGTTCAGAGGCAGGCCAGCACCAGCCAGGACACTTGCAGCCAAATATTCAGTGAAGTACAGCCTAGCAAAAAGCTATGGTAAGAGCCTCTCTCTCTCTCTCTCTCTCTCTCTCTCTCTCTCTCTCTCTCTTTACCAAGTTTGTATAGCAAATGCACAATTATTAGCTAAGGCCCCACAGAACAAAGTTCTAGAGCCTCCAAAAATTCTTTTGTCTTCATTGTCCACCATACCACAGGACCCCTGAGATTATAGGTCCACAACAACCTTGCCCATATTTGTTTTCCTTTTTATTTTTTATATGGATTTGTCTTTGATGTGATGGGTGTTAAAAAGAAAATTGGGAATAGGGCTTCTGCAAGACCCAGCTATTCCACTCCTTGGAATATACCCAGAAGACGCTCCAGCACACAACAAGAAAATTTGCTCAGCCATGTTCATAGCAGCCTTATTCATAATAGTCAGATCAAGGAAACAGCCTAAGTGTCCTTCAGCAGAAGAATTGATAAAGAAACTTGGTACATTTACACTATGGAATACTACTCAGCTATTAAAAACAAGGAATTCCCGAAATTTGTGGACAAATGGATTGAGCTAGAAATGATCATAATGAGTGAGTTAACCCAGAAGCAGAAAGACTCAAATGGTATATACTCCCTTATATCTGCATACTAGCCCAAGGGGCATGTTCCATGAAAGTCTTCACTAACCAGGAAAGTGGGACAGAGGGGAAGAATCCTATTGGGACTATAGATGAGAGAAGCATGGGAGAATGGCAAAGTAGAAGGATCCAGAGGATCCTAGAAACCTACAAGAAGAACATTATGATAGACAGATTTGGGCCCATGGGTCCCACTCAAACTAAGGCACCAGCCAAGGACAATACAGGCTGTAAACGTTAAACCCCTACCCAGATCTAGCCAATGGACAGGCCATTCTCCACAGTAGAGTGGAGAGTGGGGACTGACTTTCTCACGTACTCTGGTGCCTCATATTTGACCACGTTCCCTGAATGGGGGGACCTGGTTGCACTCAGAGGAAGGATAGCAGGCTACCAAGAAGAGACTTGATATCCTATGAGCATATACAGGGGGAGGAGGTCCCCCTCAGTTACAGTTATAGGGCAGGGGAGTAAGGGGAAAATGGGAGGGAGGAAGGAATGGGAGGATACAAGGGATTGGATAACCATTGAGATGTAATATGAATAAATTAATAAAATAAAATTTAAAAAATAAAATAAATCAGATCTGAATACTTGGGTATTAAAACATAAGCTTTGCCCATAAATATATTCAAGCACAAGCATGATATTTCTAAGCATAAAGCATCATATGTGGTTTGTATGGTTTAGAGTGAGTTCTCTGTGTCTGAACTTTCCACAGGATTCAGTAAAACTTCCTGGTAGCCTGAGTGTTACAAACTCTCCCCTATACTCGACACTCCTATGGCATGACAATTGGCCATGTAACTAGCCACACAGTACAGTGCGAATGTACTCCCATGAATCCATTTCCTTTCACTTCCCTTATTGCTCAGGCACAGCTGAGCTTTCAGTTGTCTCTTTAAGTAGCCTAAGGCTCATCATCTTATACATCTTCATCTACAGAGCTGCTCTACTGCTAGTGTCAGTACACTGATCACTACCAATATTCTAATCCACAATCTCAACACTTCTTCACTTGCCTCAAATGTTTTTTATAATATTGTTTTCACTGCAAAGCATGTCCTGATTGTCTAAGTAGACCTCATAGTTAGCCTTATCCCGTGTTCTCCCTGAATCCCTAGAACTTAGCAAGGTGGCCAAATCCTGGCAGCAACACAATTCACACTTGTTTAAGGAATGAGCAAATTTCTTAAGGTTTGACAAGTCTTCCCCACCAGCAAAACTTCACAATGCTGAGGTTTTATTTTTTTGTTGTTTTGTTTTGTTTTGTTTTGTTTTGCCTTGAGATCCTTTGGCTATTCTCTGCTTGAAAACTATTATTCATATTCTGAGTTCAGCTCTAGTTTTATCTCCATCCAGAAGGTATTTACACAACCCCTTTGCAATGATTGATATAAGCAGAGTATCTGGACATCCCTCCTAACCCCTATGACACCTCCTGCACATTTTTATTAAAACCTTTCATACTATAATACAATGAGTTGACCTGTCTGTGCCACCACTAGACTGCAAAAATCTTCAGTGCTAATTTTATCTCCCTTCCATTTGTTTGATAAGTGTGTAGCATGGTTTCTGCATGCTAGTATACAGCGTTAAAATGATTGTTGGTTTGAACCATTTTTTCTTTCAATATTTCAGAAAACAGAAGCAGAAAAGGATCATCATATTTTGCATTGATAGGAATATATTGAAGCAGAATCACTCTATTAAAAGCAATAGGAAAAAGCTTGTGGACAGAGCAGAGTGGAATAGTGCTTCTCTACCATGCACAATAGCTTGGGTTTTATGCCTAGAACTGAATAAAAGAGATACAGGTGAGTGAATGCACACACAGGCATATGTACACATATACACATGAATGCACATACATGCATAATATACACATATATGAACAAATATCTGTATATGCACAAATATGCATACATACACAAATGCAAACATTTACACACAGATACACACAGAGAGTCATGCACATACACACACATATGTACTCATATACAAACATACACACACACACACTCACACTCATTACATGTAAGAAGCAGAAACATTCTTCTTAATTCTGATTAACACCTGTGTCTTTACTGTGGAAGCTGAATGCCTACACACTGCATTCCTAGAAGCTTTATGTCTTTCCCTCTAAAGATAGTGAACAGGCCTAGGGTAACCTGCCTCAGAGAAAAACATTCACATCATGATGATCTGTGTTCAGATCCCCAACATTTATGAAAAAAAGGTGATATGATAGCAAGTATCAGCAATCCCTGTTTTGCATTAGAACAGAAAGTGTAAAATCCCTGAAGCTCATTGGCTGCCTAGCCTAGTCAAAGAAATGAGCACCAGGCTTAGTGAGAGAAAATGTCCCTAAAAGCAAGGTAGAATAGATTGAACAAGGCACTTGTAGTTGTGCTCTAACCTCCTCAGACACATAAATACACACACACACACACACACACACACACACACACACACACACACACACACACACACACATTGCAGCAATCCCTCAAACCTAGTTTCACCTTTTTTCTCTAATTGTTTATCTCTCTAATTCTTTTTGTAAATATTTATTTTTTATTTTTTAATTATATGCATTGTATGCCTATGTGTCGGTATAGACATGAATGAAATTGCCTTTGGAGGCAATTAAATTGCATAGAATCAGAAATATGGCGATTTTAAATTTCTCTATAATTCTGGGAACTGAAGTTTGTTACTCTGAAAGAACAGTAAGTGCTCTTCAGCCCCATTATCTCTTTCATTATACTTGTTTTTTTAATGAGGCCCACATTCTTCCTCTACTACCATCCCCATACTTTGATGACACAGTTTTGCTTATATGGAACTATATTCTCTGTTTAACAGCTGGTACTACACTTGGAATTCTGTTTGATGCACCATGCCGTTCCAACGGAAGCCTAAATGTAATTTTTGGGGCCAGTTTGGCGAAGTGGTTTAACCTCTGAATCCGTGTATCTTTCTCAGAAATACACAAAGTTTACTGTCAGTCTTCCAAGAGATGACACAATATAGAAAGACTTAAAGAATCTTCAATCCAGGCTGGGCAAAGAGCTTGATTGATCAAGAACTAAGTATGCAATCATGGGAACTCACATTTGGTCCCAAGGACCTGTGTAAAGGCATGGCACAGACCTGTATGTCTGTATTCCCAGTGATGGGAAGGGATAGACAAGTAATTCCCTGGAACACATTGGCCTACCCACCTAACTAAGTCATTCAGGTCCAAGTAAAAAACCTTATCTGACAATAAAATGAATTTTTGAAGAAGTCACCTGATGGTGACTTCTAGCCTCCAACTATGCTAATGTACACATGTATGCACTATAAGAACTTGAAAATTAGACAGTCATCACTATAACCAACCCCATTTTAACCACAGTTATGGGAGTGAGTCTATACAGCACATAAGTAGTGTTTGTAGTATAGGTTCACTTGAAATTAATAGAAACGTGGTTTTTTTTTTTTTTTTTTTACTATTTCAAGGGTAATTGGTTTTATCTCACATCTAATGATGAGAAAAAAATGAACACATGCCAAGACAAGACCATGAGAAGCTTCCTGTCTAGTGGAGTGTAATTATAGACTTCAGAGTTTGAACTCCTATGTCATCACCACCCACTGACCACTGACGTGATGATGGAAATATTTTGCTTGGCTAATGAAGTCTGTGTTTAATTTTTCCAACAACATGAGCAGAATGAAGGGAAGTAGAATTCTAAATTCTAGGTCCATTTCCAGGGATCTCTGGATCAGGCTGGTTCCATCTATACTTTATTATTTCTCTCCACTCTTCATAATTATATCATTCTTGGACACAGAATGAAACTCCTAAATTCAATTATATACCCAGGGAGAGCTGTTGGCTCTCAATCTTATAAGCTCAGGGTGAGTGCCTTAGAGGAAAAATAATACACACCTTTAATAGAGACAGAGAGCTTTCAGGTTTTCCGAATGTATCAAAAGATATCTTTTCAATCTTAACATACCAGGGGGGAAAATCATTCCTTTGTTGTTTTATATCCACAATTTAGTGTTGGATATAAATATCACTGTACAATAAGTGTAGATACATTGATCAAATGGGTAATACTTGAAGCTCCACATAATCTATTTCTTAAGACTGTTATTAATACAATGATACATATTGCAGTTTCACATTCTTCCATGTATAAATGTGTACATACATTTTCACACACAAAGTCTAGATGGCCTGCATCAGTTTTTGATGCACTGGAAGGACATTGGCAAAGAGGAATTTATAAGACACTCAACAGCAAATCGTTTCTGATGTTTATTAAGCTCTTGGGCTTGTTTTTGTTTTTATTTTTGTTTTTCTTTTTAGAAACAGGATTTCTTTGTGTAGACCTAGCTGTATGGAACTAGCTCTGTAGATCAGGTTACCCTTGAACTCAAAACAATACAACTTTCACTGACTCCTCAGTGCTATGATTAAAGGTGCAAGCTATCACCACTTTGCAACAAGCTCAGTTTTAAGCAAAAGGATATAAAGTCAGAGATTTATCACTTGGTATTAATGAAATTTAAAATTACAGAGTTGAGTTGCATCAGTAAGAGAATACATAAATCATGATACCTGTAACCACTTAACTGGTATATGACAAGAGGGAAACCAGAGAGAAGGTTTAGTGGTAGAGAGAACTTATTTTTCTTTTTTTTCTCCTTTATAAATTTATTCTTGTTACATCTCAATGGTTATCCCATCCCTTGTATCCTCCTATTCTTCCCTCCCTCCCATTTTCCCCTTATTCCCCTCCCCTATGACTGTTCCTGAGGGGGATTACCTCCCCTTGTATATGTTCATAGGGTATCAAGTCTCTTTTCTTGCAGAGAACATGACTTCAGTACCAGCATTGAGTTCATATTACTCACAATAGCCTACAGCTCCAGTTCCAAGCAATAAGGTGCCCTCTTCTGATTTTTGTAAGAATTTCACTCACATGCACATACACTCACAATTTAAATTAAAAACAAAAGCTCTGAAAAGTGTCAATAATTCTACATCTTTTAATGTAGATAAGATTCAAGAACCAAGTTGAGTTGAAATGTAATACTATGATATCATTTATTAAAAACACATCATAATACTAGATATTATATGTAATATGAGGAAATGCATTGTCATGCCAAGGATTGGAAAATACTACCACACCCACCACTCTGCTATGTTTTTCTATCTTGGAAGCCATACAATTCAGTGCTTCTAGAGATTAGTATGGTTAGAGATTAACTTATCCCAGATCGCTCTATTCTTTTACCATCTTCCCTTCAGTGCTGTCCTAAAAAAATTAGAAGAGCATGTTAGATCCTCTGTATTTAGAGGAAAACTGATAGAAGAGAATATAGGAGAAAATATGGATACATTTTAGATATATTTTGGATAAAATATGGATATGTATGTGTGTATATATTCTCAAAGTATAAATATATGAATTGTATGTGATTTTATGACTCTATATAATCAAAGTCAATCAAGTAAGAGAAAAGATGTAGCAGTTAGCTTTGTAATCCTAGTTTATATTGCTTAATATTATGGTGCACAGATGCATTACCCATCAAATGACACAATTCCATTCTCCACTGCATACGTACACAATAGCTGAAGTTTACCAGATACTTGTTCTTATGGCTAAAGTAGGATAGACCTGTGTCATAATATCACCTCTTTGCTTCTTGGCCACCATGATATTGAATATTCTCTTCTGACACAAATTTCTACCACCAATATCACTGGGATTATATACAGTTTCATAATTATGTCCTAATGGGTGTTGGGATCAGATCTCAAGTTCCTGTGATTTTTACATTAATTACTATTACTCGTTAGCCTACTTTTCTATCTTCTTTAACACTACTATTCTTTTTTAAGCTTTTAAAATTGATTCTATCTTAATTCCACATGATGCACTCTAATTCCACACATCTCTCCATCCCTTCATATTTACCCTCCTTCATTTCAATCTCAAGCCTAAAGAAACCAAACAATAAAACAAAACAAAACCAACCAAACAACAATAACAACAGCAGCAAGACCTGTCTTACTGTGGAAGCTGTGGTATGTCACTGTTTGTCACACAGTTCCTGGTATGTCCACACTTCTTGCAAATGTTAATTGCAAAGAGTCATTGGTATGTTTTGAGACCTCTGGATTTTAGTACATCCTTACTGGGACTCCTCTCAAATATTTTGATTTTGCCCTGTGTAATAGACATCCTGTAGCTGTGGTTCTTCAGTATTGCTCCTTCATGTGCTTCAGCAGTTCATAGTTGGGTAAGATATTGGGGTGGGCTAACTCAAAGTCGTGTAGCTTGGCTGAGGTATTAACTGAGTTGGTCTTTTCACTAGCTCTCCTGAACTCATAAAACCAGGGCTAGATTTCTTGTACCCATACCACCAGGGATAATTGTATAGTGCTGTCCAGGTGAGCCAGCTCTTCAATCTCATGCCCTCAGAATCAGCTCTCCCACATTACCCAGATTGGGATGGGGTCAGCTCTCCTCCCTGATGCAGAAGGTAAAGGGCAGGAGTGGGGGGAAGGGTTGGGAACATCTTTGCCACTGCATGGCCAATGAGCAGTGGGCAGGTCTTCTACATTCCCACCCTCAGAGTTAGTTCATCTCAACCATCCTGGTCAGTTCTACTGTGCTTTCCAGATGATGAGTGAGGCTACTCTCCCTAGAGCTAGAACTGGAGATGGACAGGGACAACTCTCTTACTCCCATGCCTTCAGGGCCAGCTCTTTCATGTTGCCCTGGACAATGGTGGCGCCAGCTAGTCTCAGCCCACAGATATTAACATGATGCCAGGAAGCAGCTCAGACTACGGGTGTCTCCATGTCCTTTGGCGTTAACATGTACCACAGACAAGACATCAACACAGACCCTGCTCCAGCAACATTAGGGCCCACACCTGTCCCTCAGCTGCAACATGGTCAGTGATATCCCCATAGCTTCAGTCTGCTTTGCAGGGTATTCACATCAGGCTGTTTCTCATCACCTTCTAATCTCCAATTCCACCTCTCTTCATAGTGAACAAACTGTTTCTCTTCTCTTTCTCTCCCATCTCTTCATCACATACTGGCTCATCATAGTAGGTATACAAGCACCATGTCAGCAATGATATATTCTTTAAAAGGGAAGATGATTAAATGTTTGTCCAACTTAAATATTTTAAAGGAAATAAATCCCTGGCCAACATTAAACAGTATAGAAAAATTGTGATTCAACATAGAGTTGTCCACTGTCACAGTTGAACAGCTACCACAAATGACTAGAGAGGTTAACAAATGAGCCAATGTGAGACATAAGCACAGCAAGACATCATGAGTCAGCTGTGGGTCTCTACTCTGCATGTACTTCTCTTCTTCCTTGGCTGAGATGCAGGGCTGGAAGTCACAGAACTCACACAGTTGTCAGTTTTCTCAAAAGAAAAAGGCATATGCCCACTTGAACTTGTTACTGGCTCTATTGATAGACAAGATTATGTACCATTTCCCAAATAGCAAGAGCATCTACAGCCTTTGATTCCCCAATTCCACTTCTCATCATAACTCAAAAGCCACTCAGCTTCTCTTTCTTTCCTATCTCTTCACCAACTTCTTGCTCACTTCCACTATGCCCAGCCTGGCAAGGGTTGGGCACAGACAGTGGTGTTTTCTCAGCATTGAATAGAATTGTTCTTTTTTAAAGGTAATTAATTAACTAAAATTACACTTATAATTTATAATGTGTAATTTATAATTAAATTTACATTAATTAATTTTACATTCCAACTGCAGTTCCCCCTCCCCCAGTTCTTTCCCCATATCTTACCTCTCAGCATGTCCATTGTCCTCACCTCCCCATTTTCTTTTTTAGAAAAGAGGTGGGCTCCCATGGCTATCAACCAGGCAAGGCATATCAAATTTCAGTAAGACTAGGTGCACCTTCTCCTATTGAAGCTAGATAAGGAAATTCAATAGAGTCTTGAATGAAGAAAGAGTCCCAGAGTCAGGCAACGGAGTCAGAAACAGCCCCTTCTCTCATTCTTAATATTCCCACATTAAGACCAAGTTACACAACTGTAACATGTGAGAAAAGTCGGTGTCAGTCCCGTGCAGGCTCCTTGGTTGGTGGTTCAGTCTTGATGAGCCTCTATGTACCCAGGTTAGTTGATTTTGTTGGTTTGCTTGTGGTGTCATTGATACCCATCTGGCTCCATATTGTTAGAGCTAAAACATAGGGAATAAACCTGACATTTCATTCCCAGATAAAGATATAAAGTTCATGTGATATGCAAATTAATCAGATTTACAAAGGACTTAAATTCTATTCTGTACAATAATAACATGAGTTAACATTGACAACATTTACTTAGCAGGTGTGGTTCCAACCAACTATGGTATTAGTACTTGACAGGCTGAGGAAATAGAACTTCTTGGGCTATGTAGTTGAAGTAAAGTTAAAGGGACACAGGTAAACAAAAGTCTTGACACATATATACCTAGTGGTCAACTTGGTATTCTTATGGGTCTCATAGTATGGAAAGTGGGCTGTTTCTGACATGGATTTTGTTGCATGATCTTTGATCACTTCCCTATGGATGGTCAGTCTTGCCAGGCCACTGTGTAAGAGGATATGCTCAGTCCTGATGCAACTTGTAGTGTTGGAGTGAGTTAGTGGGGAAACCCACCTTTCTTGTGTGGTAGGGGAGGAGAGAATAGGGAAGAATAGTGAGACCAGAGAAGAGGAGGAAGGACCCTAAAATTATGATGTAAAGTGAACAACTAAATTAATAAAGCCTAAAGTTAAAAAGAAAAAGAGATGTCACAAGTTGAAAGTAAAGGACAAAAGGAAACATAGTGATTTTGAGCAAAATGAAATCTCATTTCAAAATAATAGTATGATTTATTTAGAGCACAGACTAACTGAAGGACATTGTTGTAAATGAACTTTTCAACAGCTTTGTGTGGTTCCAATCCAAGGAACACAAGGTTGGAAACAGACTGCCAGTCAAGAAAGGAATGTGGTAATCTCTTCAGTGTAAAGCCAAAAGGATTAACTGATATTTTGCTGCTAGTTGAACAGGTAGGAAAAAAGAAAAACCTACATTCCCCCACCCACCCAAATCACACATCTGAAATAATATAGAATATATGAAAGTTTAGTAAAGATTACGTTTCATAGATTTCTCCAACTTGTAATATCATCTGATGTGTATAAAATTCAAATAACTTAATCACAGCTGCTTTAGTGGTGAAGAATGAACACAGATAGTAGGACAAGGAAGTGATAGGTATTTTACTTCCTGATTAATGACTTTGTAGTGACTGGTCACTTCTACAATGTAGCCATTCCAGATTAGATTCTCCAAATATAGGCAGGTCTCTCTTTATATCTGTTTAGGGAGAAAAACAGATGAGCTGGAATCTGTGGCAACTGACAAAACTTGGGTTGAAGCAGAGGAAGCAAGCAATTAAGTCAGAGGGCACCAACTTTAACCTTGAGGTGCTCTATCTGCCACTAGAACATAAGAACATGGTTGTTGGTGCAGGCTATACACAGTAACTCACTTGAGAAGCATCATGGCTTGAGGGATTAAATTCAAAGCTGCATCAGGTTCTACATGGAGCATGACAGGCCTTCCATCCTTCCAAAGTGAGTCGCAGAGAAAAATAATGATGCAAGGTTAATAGTTGGATTCCTCAAGGATCCTTAAAACACTAAAAAAAAAAAAAAAAAAGACCCAGTGCGGTTCTTCACATCTCATATAAGTTACTTTTTTGTGGCTAGTATCCAACACCTGACAGAAGGTAACCCAAGGAAGGAAGAGTTTATTTCTGCTCAGGGATCGAGGGTACAGTCATCATGATGGTTAAGGAAGAAACGGTTACAAGAGTGAGGCGGCAGCTGCTCACATGGCATCCCTGAGAAAAAGCAGAGAGAGATGAATGACAGATGCTGGTACTCATCGTGCTTTCTCTTTTTTAAAGCCCAGAATCCTAGCCCATGAAGTAGTGCTATCAATAGTTAAAGTCTGACTTCATACCCCATCTAATCTAATCTAATCTTAAAATAGAAAACACTGCACAGATATGCACAGAGAAACATATTTTAATTGGTTCTAGATCCTATCAATTTAATCTGAGTAGAAAACAAATGAAATGCTATGAGTAAATGAGTCTTATAATCCACCTGAAAGGAAAATCAGATGATATATTTGGCCATGGAGAAAACAAACACTGTCATAGGTAAAAGAGGGAAAGAAAAAGATCCTTTGGAGAAGAAACAAAGGAATGGAAAAAAAAACCTTGGTATCTAGGAACAAATGAACTAGAGCCACAAAGAGAAGAGAGCCTTATATATTGATGCATTCCTACATTTAGCTAAAAGTGATAGATTCTTTTTCTATTTAAGAACTGATAAAACAAAGTTGCTTCTTACACATTCATTTCTCTTTAGACTTTCCAATTATAATGGTTAATGCTTTGTATCTCTCTGTGTGTGATGTGCATCTGGCTATCTTCATTTGCTTTGTTTAAAATCTTACTTATAATTGACTATATATAGTGTCACCTATAGGATGCAGAGAATGTGCAGGTGTGGGAGTCTCTTTCCCTTGAATGTTGTATCGTTTCTTTAAGAGGATAGAATGTGTTGCTCTAAACAGCAAGATCATACACTCTCTATTTCCCATTCTAACCTGATGTCTAAAAAGAGTGCTATCTTGCAGTAGCAGGTATGACTTCAGCTCAAGACCACAATTCAAGTAGCATACAGGAAAGCCTGAATACAAAATGCTAAAACACTGTGGTCAAGCCTGTATTGTCCTACTTAGGATTGAAAGGATCAAGTGGGCACAAAACTTGAATTCGAGCAGGTTTCCCCAGTATAATGTGACTTCAAACTTAGGCCCTTTATCTGATGATGATGCCTGGTTTTGATATTGTGTGAACCAAAGAAAGCTTGTTGAATTATATTTTTATTATGTCACAATTGGCTTTGCTTCTATCACATTTGTATGAACATATTTCTTTCCTCCCATCCCTGAAGCACCATTCATTGAGTTTCCACAGTATGTATAGACACTCAGAGAGATATCTGGGTAGGAATCACAGTAGGATCCTCAAAGAGATACTGAATAAATTATTATTTAATTAAAACACAAATCAAGGCTGAAGATAAAATGACTGTGAGCGCTTGGATGGTCCCTGCCTAAACCAATTAGACTGTAATTATATACAACCATGGACACAGCGTTTCATTGGAACATAGGTGGCCATAAAGGTGACAAGTTCCAATTAATGAATATACTAAATCAAGGGTGGTGATAACTAATCTGGTGAAGGCTTCCTCACAGTCAGCAGGTAAAACTGAGTGAAAGCAGTTCCCAACATTGGCCAAGGTGAGGACAGCTGAATTATTGCAAACTTGTCCTGATGGAGACCTTTGTCAATACCACCTTGAGTTTCCTTGTCCTGTCCATGAAGTGCTTGGCTTTTAGACTAAATGATTAATGCTTAAACAGTGGTCATCCAGGAAGGGGTGACTTGGACTTACAGTCAAACACAGATAATCTTTGGGTACCTAAGGATGTGGTATACATGCACTCACAAGTGTGGCCTGTCGTATGCAGCTTTTTTCATGCTCTGCTCTTTCTCTTTAACTTGGACTTTGGATCTAGAGTTAAACTTTTTCTGATTACTTACCAAGCACTTCACCCTGAGACACCTACATCTTCAGTTGTCACCCATAAGCTAAACTTTGCTATTTACTTTTAAAATAATCTCTGGAAATGACTTCAGTTTCCTAATAGTTTCAATAGTTGGAGTAGATATGTTTACTATTCTAATTGCAGTCATATATATATGGATAGAAACAGATATGTTACAGCACATTGGCAAGACCTATTGAGAATGATGGTAAAATATCCAGTATTCTATCATAACATGTATATTGCAGATTAGGCTCTAAATAAACAGCAGTGTAATTATACTCATGACTATGGATACTTTTGCTAAATTCATTATGGTTACAAGACGGTAACAACATTCTCTTACATTAAAAGCCAGAGACTTAGAAGTTTACTTGGAACACCTCCCAGAGAAGCCAGGGTGTGTTTTAATGAAACCCATTTAACATGTACTGTGCTATATTATTTCTATTACATATTTTATTAAGTAAATTTATTACAATAATTGTGCAAGGACCATGAAACAATAGCAAATAAGCTCTAACACAAACACAGTCATTTTAATTTAAAAAAATTTTTAAATTATTTTTGAGAAGTATGTATGCCACCTGAGCATCAGCATGCTGTCTCTCTAGAAGTGCCATTGATCAACTTCTGCAACAGGCTCTTAGCATTAGGCACTAGGCTTATTTCCACTTTTATGTAATTGCTAATGAGAACATCGATAATCACATGGCATTTTTATTTTAGTGATAGTCTCATGTATCTCAGGTTGGCCTGCTTTTTTCTATGGAGTTGAGTATGACCTTAAACATCTGCTATTCCTGACTTCATATGTCTAGTTCTGACATCTCAGACATGCACTGTCACCTTATTGTATGTGGTACTGGGGATCTTGAAGCTCGGTACCCAATCAAGGTGGTTCCTGGTTGCTAGGAAAGCACTTTACCGGCTGAACTATGTCCCTATCCCATTGGTGATTTTCTAAGTAATAAATCTGTGCTGAAATAAATGTTAGTTGCCATGTAATAATAAGAAGACTTAGGATAGAGGTGCAGACAGTCACTGCTGTAGCAAGTGAAAATATGGACCATGAGATCTCGGTTTTATTTCATCAAGATTCCCTTCTTCCTAAACCTTCATCACCCTTATGCTTTTCCACAGCTTCCCAGATTACACCTCTCATTTATATCAAATGACAATCCTGTGTATACTCTTAGAGTCACAGAACGTCATCACTCATTTACACTTAAGACATTTACAACCGTAATTTTTCAATTATCAGTTTTTATCAGATGTTTTGATATTTTTATATTCACTATTTACTTCCAGTAATTCATAGCTTATAGGCTTTATCTAAATCTCTCAGTTCTGACTGTACCTCGGATTTCTTTAGATTGAAGATGAAGAATTTATTTTCTCAAATGTTCTCCATCTGAAAGAAGTACTTGTTATTCTAGTAGAAAACATGTTTTCTAAAAAAGGTTAAAGTGTTCATTTTGTATTTGTTCAAAAAGGAGACCGTGTAAGAGGCCCACCCCTTTTATATCTTGAAGGCCCATCTGCACTAGTACGGGAATAGTATAGATTGCAGGAGAATAGCTCTGTGTTTGAATTTAGAGGAGCCATAGGAAGCCAATGCTCAGCAGCTGAAAGCATGGCTGCTCTTACAGAGGATCCAATTTCAGTTTCCAAAACATATGTCCAGTAGTTTATAACTGCCTGCCCTTAACTCTAACCATAAGCAATACAAGAAATTATTCAATCCTCTGGAGACTCCTGCATACACCTCTGCATTTTTACACAGAATCATAAGTACAAATGAAACTAATATTTAAAATGTAATAATAATATTCTAAGCAGTACATACCGGATATAGGGAAACTACCCCAAAGTGTACAATAAGTCACATAAATATGTACCCGGCCAAACTAAGATTAACAAAAAATATCAGCCTGAGTAGTAATTTATAAATTTTGTACAGAGCAGACTCTATTCAATCAAAACACAGAGTAGGGTAGGAAGGCTGCTCAGTGATTATGCAGGCTAGAACCTGGAGGCAGGTAATGATGGAGAGCCATGGAGGAGGATTGATTACTGGTCTGCTTCTTATGATTTGCTCAGCCTACTTTCTTAACAAAACCCAGACTACTACCCACAGTGAGCTATGTCCTCTCTCATAAATTATTAATCAAGAGAATGCCCCAAAGTCTTTCCCACAGAAAAATCTAACAGAGATTGTTTTCTCAGTTATGACTTCTTCTTTCTAGATATGTCTAATTTCATATCAAGTTGATAAAAACCTAGATACATATTATGTGTGTGTGTGTGTATGGGAGTGTATGTGTGTGTGCTTGTATAAATGTGTGTGCAATTATGTGTGTATATGTTCTTCATGCATACACATATATGCATGAGTGTGAGTGTGTGTGTGAGTGTGAGTGAGTGTGTGTGTGTGTGTGTGTGTGTGTGTGTGTGTGTGTGTGTGTGTGTGTTCCTCTATGAATCCATACAAGGAGTCATGAGGTAAATGTCATGTATCTTTTCCTATCATTTCCTATCCATATTTTTGAAATAGGATAATTCACTGTACCTGAAGACTTCTCATCCTCATCTTCTTCACCTTCCTCCTTCTCCTCCTCTTTTTCTTCCTCTTCCTCCTCTTCTTCTTCTCCTCCTCCTCCTCCTCCTCCTCCTTTTTCCTCTTCTGCTGCTGCTGCTGCTTCTTTTGTAGAATAGGAGGCTGGCAAACCTAGAAATCCACCAGTAACTACATTCCAATGAACTGGTGTTATAGAACAAGCTACCGTGCCTGCTTTGCCTGTTTTTATTTTATGGGGTTGGACTTAGGGGCATTATAATTGTGCAGCAATGTCTTTGTCCAGTGAAAAACTTCCAAGCCTTTCTTTCAGAATTTTCATTAAAAATCTAGGAAAATGTTCATAAGACCTACAAAAGACAAAATAGGTGATAAGTTCTTCCTAAAAGTTCTCAGATCCTCTGCATATAGGCTGCTTTTGGGACCTTTTCCCTCCTACTGGGCTCCTTCATCTAGCCTTGATATGAAGGTTTCTTCCCAGTCCTATTGTAACTTTCTATCATATGTTCAGCTGATGTCATTGGGAGGCCTGTTTCACTCTAAAGGGAAGTGGAGAAGTGGATCTGAGGGAGAGTGGAGTTGTAGGGGGCAACTGAGAAAAGTGGATAAGGGACATTGTGTTACAGAAGTAATTTAGGAGAGAAGAGTAAATACATAAAATTCTTATGGTAAAAAAGAATGAAAATTATCCCGATAGGCTATGAATTAATCTAAAGAACTTCTTTAGATCACAATATACATCAACAAGAAAACATTTTGGGGCAATGGGGTATTAATTGGCCTCAAAACAACCAATTTTGAAATATACTGGGAACTGTAACAGGGATCAGTAAGTAATGAAACCTGCTTCCAGGTTTGATAACCTGAGTTTTGTCCCTGGGACCCACGTAATGGAAGGATGAAATGACTGCCATGATTTGTCCACTGACATCCACACGTGAGCCATCACATGCAGAAATAAATATTCAACTAAAAACATACATAAAATTAGTATTCTATAAATAAAGGACTTAAAATTAAAATATGTGCATAAAGTAAAATAATGAAATGGATTGACGTGAGATGTAATAAGAATTCTGAATAACTTATATATACTCATACTTAGAGAATGTGTGGGAATACATATTTGCCTTCTTTTTTTCCAATCCCCAAAGCAATAAAAAAGATTGTGAACATGGATTTCTGTCTAGTACTACACAACTTTTGAGGAAAAACTGAGTGTATACACTGTATTTATAGAGGCAACTTTATTTTGTACAAATGAGCTAATGAACTCTGGATACCATAAATTCTCTAAAATTTGGTGTATATATAGAAAAGCTGACTATTCAAGAGTACGTTACTCAGATTAGTGAGAAAAAAGTTTAAATATATTGCATGTGGTTCCCAGAGATGTTTCCCACAGTGGAACTCTGTGACTAGGATGAAGAAGCAGCAGCACTTGGATATGTGTCATACCAAAGGGAGCTTTCCTTGCATGCCAGAGGAGTAGGCAGCTAAGCTGAAATATACTAGTGTACCCCTTGAGAGAAATAAAATGAAGGGTATTCCTTCGCATCCAGGTGTCCAGGTCAGGAATACCAGTAGGAAAATTTACATTTGTCCTTGGAGATCCCAGGTTCATGAGTCATACCATGAAATTGAACCTTGTAATCTTGTTCCAACATAAATGCTGACACACAAAATAGAATAGGAAAAAAATCCACTAACAACCATGGTTTAGGGTCAGATATCTAGTGAGAAATGACAGGAGCTCCTAACAAAATCTGTGAAGTATTTGAGTTCTGTGGGATGTGTACCCGTCAGAGGTCATGAATCACTCCCACTGGACCCACCACACTGATTCTTTGTGCAAGGCTGAGTTGCTGAATCAGCACTCTATTTTCAAACTTAAGAGAAGACATAAAATAAAGACAAAAAAGGTCATTCTCATTTTCTTTCAGGGGATAAACAATTTTATTATTGTCTCATTTTGAAAGGATAAATTAAAAAGAGTAAAACAATATTATTAAAGCCAAGGATATCTTCGCTGTGTCAAAGAAACAAAGGAACAATCAAAGGCTTTTGCCTTTGTTTTTCAACAGATTGACTCTAGAGGAGAGAATTAAACTTTAAGTAGCATCTGTTGTTATCTTATTCAAATTTATGGAACATGGGTGGCATAAAATGAGAGATAAGATAGGATAAGAGTATGGGGTGAAAAACTAATTGAGAGACAAGCAGAAATTAAAAAGCAAAACAGCTAGATCACATAAAAGAACCTTGTTATAAAAACCAAATATGGCCTAGCACAATTATAAACAATACTCATTATGCTAAGGGAAAAAACAATTCAAAAAGTACATTAAATGATATTATGAACTTTTGTGTCCAGTTTAATTTAGATGCCTCTACATCTGGAGGGATTTCTTGTTCCCCTTTAGATATTAGAAAGAATTTTAATAATATTAAAATTATTTGCCTTTGTCCTGGTAAACAAGTAGAGTTAGTGTGTTATAGTTGGACACTAGACAAAGCCCCATAGAACAATGATGGGATTTTGAAAGAGATTTCTGGGGGAGGGGGTCAATATCCATCGAGAATCCAATGATGATTTTGAGGAGCAGAGCCCACAGAACATAGCCAGGAGTCTGTTTGTGTGACCCAGGTGCATGCTTAATAGTAGTGGCTCCCATAAAAGGATCCAGGTAGGTGGTTCTTGCCAGCACTCTGCTGTTAATGAATGACTAGAATTTCTTGGTATCCTTTTTACAAATGTCTTTATTTCCTAATTCTGTAAAAAAAAAAATAATATATTGAATTATTTTTAAATTATGCAAATAAATTTTCCATGGGAGGAGTATGCGTACATGAATAAAGCTGCCACTGGAGGCCAGAAGAGGGTATTGGATCCCAGAACCTGAAGCTGCCAGTGATCATGAGCCATCCTATTCTGTGACTCTCACTCCAGTCCTCTGCAAGAGTAGCACATTTTCTTAACTTGTCAATCATCTCTCAAGTCACCTTTAGAAATGATTTTAAAAATGATTTCTATTGCCTAGACCGAAAGAAGAAAAATGAATGAAATTCTTCTGCAGATGATTTTTTTCTAGAAATTTAAATATGCAAAGATGAGCTTCTATTATGTCAGAGAGACATTGGGCATACAATGCTTATCTAAAGATAGGAAAGGCTAGAAAGCAATCAATAAACAACCTTTTGTTGTAGCAGATCTTTTCTAGGGTCAAAAACAACATGGGGGTTTACGAACAAAAGAGGCTTATAAGGTACTGAGGCCTCTGCTTAAAAGGTCACAGTATTTATTTGTGTGCACATGTAAGTGTCAGTGTATGGATACATGTGTCTGCAGGTGCACATCTGTGAATGGGGAGGTGAAAGGTCGATGTTGCATGTCTTACTCAGCACGCTCCACTTTATTAATTTTTGAGACAAGGTCTCAAACTGACCCTGGAGTTACTGATTTGGCTGAACTGACTGGCTGGCCATCAAGCCACAGAGATCTTGCTGACACCTGCATGATCAGTTTGGAATACAGTCCCAAGAGTTTTCATGAGTGTTCTGGAGACTGAACTCTAATCCTCATGCTTATATGGGAAATATTGTACCAAATTAGCTATTGCTTTCTAATCCCTAGAGTTTAATTTTTAAACATCTGTAAAACATGTTTCTAGCCTGTATAAAAGCAGAAGTGGCAGGACGAAGGTGATTAAAAACAATGTGTGCGATGCAGTGAAGTTGAAAACCTTTAGATAAAGTAGAATTCACCAGAATCTTTAGTGTGCAGCCTCTCATCCTCCTAATACCCTAGCTTTAAAGTGTGTGTGTGTGTGTGTGTGTGTGTGTGTGTGTGTGTGTGCGTGCGTGCGTGTATGAGAGAGAGAGAGAGAGAGAGAGAGAGAGAGAGAGAGAGAGAGAGAGAGAGAAGCACATACAATGGCATATGCGTCATACCCCCAGCATGTAAACACTGACAGGAATTTTAAAAAATATATTAATGATGTAACTATAATTTCAAAATGAGAAATTGAATTGTATGAAATCCTCTAAATAAATGAAATACATTATTTAAAATGTACAAAATATTGAGGTACCAGGCATAACAACTCTGATACCTCACAGAAGGAAATTTTCAGTGTCATTATATTTCTCTGCAGCATCCTTTTCAGGAAAGCACTCAAACCATTTGTGAATTTTTAGGTAAATTAGCTTTCTTAAGAACATTTTCCCAAGCCAAGCTGTCACTCATAGGAATAAGTTACATGAGGACATTCTCAGATGTCCTTAACAAAACACTCATCTGCTGCTCCTATATTTTTCTGATCTATGAATGATAAGAATCACTTGTTGCAGTTAATCAAATAAGGGATTTATGAGTAAGAATAAAGAGTGGTACATGTGGTGATTTAAACAAAAATGACCCCCACAGGCTCAAGGTGCGGCACTCATAGAGGTTATCTCAAATTCTTGGAGATTTGACCCTGTTGGAGTAGGTAATGGCCTTTGTTGGAGTAGGTCTTGCCTTCTTGGAGTAGGTGTGGGAAGATGTATGTCACACTGGGAGTGAGCACTGAGGTTCAAATGATAATGCCAGACCATTTGACTCACTTTTTCTACTGCCCTTCATTCCAGATGTAGAACTTCTCCAACACCATGTCTGGCTGAGAGCTCCATGCTTCCTGCCATGATGACAATTAACCGAACTTCTGAAATTGTAGGCCAGATCTAATTAAATGTTTTCCTTTATAAGAATTGATGTGGTCATGTCACCCCTTCATAGCAATTGAAACCCTAACCAAGACTGTATGTGATGCTATTGTATTAGCTACTTTTCTCATTGTTTGAATGAAACTCCCAACACAAAGCTACAGAATCAAGGAAGAACATATTTGGGCTTACAGTTGGGGGGTATACAGTCTGTTGTTGTGTGTAATGGAAGTACATTAGCATAAATGTGATGTTAGTGGTCACATTGGTTGGATCTGCACTCAGGCAACAGAATGTGAACAGAAAATGGAACTGGGCTATAAAACAAGGCCCACCTCAAATAACTCACTTCTTTCAGCAAGGCTCCACTCACAAATGTTTCACAACCACTCTATACAGCACTAATGAAGGGCCCTAGCAGTTCGGGGTAGACAAATATGGTGTAGGCAGGCCTTGAATGTTCCTTTGTGTTGTAAGCCCTAAAGCTAGCCATCAAGATCTATTCCGTTATTTGGACACTTTCTTTTGGACACAGTCATTCCTGAGGCTGACTACCAAAGTTCAGCAACCAAAAGACCCATTTGTGTCACCTAATTAATATTCCCAATCAAAATATGCCACCTAATCCTAGCCATTCGAAAACCAACCTCCCTTTGCTTGGAAGGACCCAGAGGGCTCTGAAGCCTCACGAGTAAACCATCAAGACTGTTTGATCTGGACTCAGACAGGGCTGCATGAACTGTTGCACCAACCAAGGACAATACATGAAGAGAATCTACACCCCTGTTTAGATATAGCCAGTGAATTGCTCATTTTCTGCAGTTTTGAAGAAGAGGGGACTGCCTCTAACATGAACCCTGGTGCTTCCAATTTGATCATCTCCCCATTGAGGGGATACCATGGGGGCACACAGAGGAAGAGGATACAGGCTATCCAGAGGAGACCTGATAGGCTGTGGTCAGAATGTGGGGGAGAAAACCAACTAGAGGCTTAGGGGAGGGGAATGGAGTGGAAGAGGGAGGAAAGGTAGGAATGGGAAGATACAAGGAAGGGATAACAATCAGGGTATAATATGAATAAACTATAATAATAAAAAAGAAATAAAACAAACAAAAGAAATAAGATGAAATGTCATTTATTCTTGGTTTTCTGTCTGAGTCAAAAAGCAGATACTTTATTTTTATTTCTCTG
This sequence comes from Acomys minous, assembly GCF_964271855.1. Taxonomy (NCBI): domain Eukaryota; kingdom Metazoa; phylum Chordata; class Mammalia; order Rodentia; family Muridae; genus Acomys; species Acomys minous. The sequence continues at coordinate 72,761,920 of NC_140483.1, read as the reverse complement.
TTTAATAAAGGATCTGTCTGTGAAAATATGTGTTTGAATGTAGTTCCTAATCTGGGTTCCAGATGGGAGTCCCCACTATGTAGGGGGTTCTTCAAGTAGTGTATGGGAATCAAGTGATTAAACATATGGGCCTGAGAGGACAGTTCATATTCAAACAACAATCAGTATGCTGTGTGCATGTGCATATATATGTATATATAAATTATGATGATGATAAATCTATTGGGATGTTAATAACTGAAGGATTCATGACCACTTCACCTCTGGGGAACTTTAGGAAAATGAAACAATGGTTTGTTCATGGGCTCATGGCTAAGTAAAAAAAAGCTGAATATTAATTATTATGAATAGTATTTATATATTTTTAAGATTTGTTTACTTAATTGTTTATATATGTCTCTGATTTGATATTTATGCATCCTGTAGAGGCCAGAAAGAGGTATGAGGAATTGTGAGCCACGCAATGTGGATGCTGGAAAGGTGGCGCTGGTCCTCTGCAAAAGCATGGACATAACCACTCTTTCTAATTCTTGTTATATAATGTTGAAAGCATAATGTGGAGGCTTGTTGAAGTGACATATTAAGATAGCATAGATCTGAGAGTCCTAGAAAAATACAATATATATGTAATTTATTTCAGGCATATTTCTGAGACCTTTTAAATTTTAAGTAAGTTTGAGTTAACAGAGAAATATAACAGTTACTTTTCTATTTTAATGGCATTTTAAACTATTTTAAATGTTATGGAAATGCATAGAGATATTTTAAAATAATAAAACAACATGTTGGCAAGCTCCAGGGTGTCACTTGGTAAGCAGATGGTAAGAGTACAATGTGGGGTATTCTGGCTTCTACTTAGCACTTGCTTTTAGCATCTCCTGACCATATGCAGTGATGCCCTTAGCACACTGTTTTTATCCTTCTTTAAGGAAAAGAAGCAGTCACAACAGACTTGGGTATTCAAATGGATTCATCAGAGTTATAATAGATTGCTAACAAGGTTAGGCTCAACTTGGTATAGTCAACCAGACCAGAAATTGGTGATATCTGGGGTGCCAGGATAAGGGATATGTATAAATAATTCTTTTTCCCTGCTTGAAATGTGTTTAAATAGATATTTTGACTTCCTTTTTGGTTCTGATTGGAATAGTAGTGCTATTAAATTCTTAAGATTATGTAGCATGGGTATATAGCATTATATTCAAAATTCAATCATTTCAGAATTCACATATACACTATATACATGTATGTGTGTGTATGTGGTAATATATTATTTAATACTGCAATTCTCAGAATGAAAACTAAGTATATTGCACTAGGAAAATGGTTCAGCAGATAAAGTGCTTGCTATGGAAGTGTAAGGACCTCAGTTTGGATCCCCTGAACTCAGGAAATGTCAGACACAATAATAATTCCAGCACTCCTGTGGCAAGAATGGAGATGGAGGCAAGAGAATCCTAGAAGCTCACAGGTCAGATAGCATAATGTATGCAGCAGCAAACACAGGAACTTGTCTCAATCAATATGGAAGGCAAAGATGAGCACATAGGTTTGTCCTCTGAGTTGACTCACAGATTATGATTTGTAAACACACACACACACATACACACACACACACACACACACACACACACACACACACACACTTACATGTGTGCATAAAAACTTAGTAAAATAAAATAAGAACATGTTCATGTTGTACAAATGAACAAGCTTAAGATGATGATGTTGCACAGAAATGCCTTGCAATGTGATGGATGCCTCTTTATTTCATTCCATGTGGAAGGAAAAGAGTTGCATTTTCAAGTTTTAGAACTTTGTCTAATAGTTGTATTTTTGTCCTACCATTGGAATTTTTCCATATTCACAACTTTATATACCTATACATCATTATAAACAGTAGCCACATTACAGAGATACAGTAGGAATATAAATATATAACCCTGTATGCTAAAAGGTCGGCTCTTCTCACTTGCAGTTGGAATCCAGACAGACATAATGTTCAGCTTCTTTCTGAGGGATTTTATAATTGTGACTTTGCTGATTGGGAATGTTTCTTAAGAATAAATCTACACACAACATTACTCTGGAAAAGATAGTATGTCCATAATTCTCCAAAAATGACAGGATGGAGGAAAACCTTGCCTAAAGCATGTTTTACTCTTTAAGATTATTTATGTATATATTTCCTGATTTATTTAGTATGTGTTCATATATGTGCTTTGTGTGTGTGTGTGTGTGTGTGTGTGTGTGTGAGAGAGAGAGAGAGAGAGAGAGAGAGAGAGAGAGAGAGAGAGAAAGAGAGAGAGACAGAGAGACAGAGAGAGACAGAGAGACAGAGAGAGAGAGAGAGACAGAGAGAGACAGAGAGAGATTTTGTTGTATGACAGATATGTTTAGGTCAAAAGAAGACATGAAGGACTCAGTTTTTTCCTTTCTACTCTGTAGATCTCTGGGATCAAACCCAAGTCTTTAAACTTTGAGGCAAGAGGCTCTTACCACTCAATAATTCTTCTGTCTATCTTTGGCCTCTGTGATTCTCTTCTAAAGCTAGATCATGACACCTCCTTAGGCCAGTATTCCATACTGCATTTTTTTCACAGACTTGGAGTCAGTAATTATGGTCCCTTTATACTGTAATCAATCATGGTTTTAGAGTCATGTTCTCAATCCTGTTTGCATACTCCACTTCTGAATTTCCATATGATTTTAGACATAGATTTATTAAAATATTAAACATTCATTAGTAATTATCATTTTGTTCTTTAGAATCTATCTTCACATTTATGCCTGTATACATAAATACACAACTAAGACATATGACAATTGCAGATGTGTGTGTGTGTGTGTGTGTTTGTGTGTGTGTGTGTGTGTGTGTGTACAAATGTGAGTACTCATATTTAAAGGCTAGATGTCAATATTAGTGTCTTTAAATATTTAATATATATATTAAATATATACAATATTGGATTTCATCAGGACATTTTCATCCATGTGTATGATATATTTTGACTGTATTTATTCCCTATCACCTTCTCTTATTTCACAACCTCTCCTAGTGATAGTTTTCCCATCAAGCCCCTTTCTGCTTTCCTGGCTTTTTTCCCTTATTTTTAATTTTTTTTTTATACTAACCAGCATTTAACTAGAGTTCCTTTCAGGAGCATGTGTGAAAGATTTATGTACAGAGACATAGACAATTATCTAGGACTACACACATGAAGACAGTATCCTTCTCTACCTATTGTATGAAACTATTCCTGAGGAGATGTGAACAAATATTTACTCACCCCAGATATAGAGGTTGTGAAAAAACAAAATAGTATGGGTATGACTAGATTCCTTCATAGTGAAACAATGAGTTTTATTGGAGTTACTTACAAAAGTATGGGAGAGGAGTTCTTTATGAGAGAAGAAAAGTCTCAAAGACTGCTGAGATACCAAAGCCCAGCCTAGAATGACTTAAGCTCATGAACACTGGAAGCCCTGATCTAACTGTACAACTCGAATGTAGTTTGATAGGTTGAAGAGTGTTTATTTCAGGCTGCTCAGCTGGCCTGATAGTGTCTTGCAACAAGCATTACTGCTTATATATGCTTTAGGGTAAGAGAGATCTAGTGAATTTCCTCACTTGCAGGGCTTTATGGTGATTTTGAATTGTTTATTTCCTGAACTTATGAGGATCTGTGTAGAATGAAATGTATTACATTGGAAGAAATGATAACCCTCCAGCCACCACTCACACACTGCCTTAAGGACCTTAAAATAGGGAACAACCTATGAGCTCCTCCTGAGAAACTTTTAATTATCAATCATCAGGGAAGGATGGACCCTCATTAATACTTCACTTGCTATGATGTAATATTAAAACCTGCAATCACTTCTGGCCTTTTGTACAAGAAATCAACTACATAAAAATCAAGCATGCTATTACTATGTGCACATCCAGAGTTTCAGAAATTGAATAGGTAACCATTTCTCATGAGCAGTCATCCAAATATAGTCTCAGAGTAATATCGATCACCAAGAGAATTATTAACCAGATATGTAACTAATAGCTGGCATTAAAATGAATGAAAGCATCATACTATCTTTTTCTAATTTCTCTGAAAGAACTGATAGGTGTTGAAGGAAGAAAGAGGAAGAAAAATCAGACTTTTTAAACATGGAGTCATAGCATTTTACCACACCAGTCAAACATGACCCAACTAAAGAGAACTGTTTTCTAGTAGATGTAAAGATGTCTATAGAGAAACAGGAAAATGTCCACCAGGTCCACAAGGGCACCATGAAATTCAGAAAAGCTACATTGTTGCCAGTTGTTTAAGTTTGAATAGAGGGGATAGATGGTTTAATGTGAGAACAAAATATGTAGGTTATCTTTATATTTCAATCAAAGATGTACTGTCAAAATTCAGGTTGAGAGAACAACGCAGCAGTAAACTTAGGCAGTTTTCATGTAATGAAAGACAATGTATAATTTCTATTCAATGTATAATTTGTATTCAAGTGGATACAGGAAAGTACCTTTTAGACTAAGGCATGAGAAAAGAACTTGATTGAAATAAAATAAGACCATTTTAAAGGAGCGTCTTTGTTGACTTTTCAGCCGGTCTTTGCAGATTTTGTCTTCTGGACCTGGGATATAATGATGTAGACAACCTTACAGTTTCAGTGTACTCTTATACAGGAATGTAACAAAGAAAGCAATGGTCTAAGGAATGTAGTTTGGGCTCAGAAAAAAAAATGATCAGAAAAAGTTGTACATAAATGCCAGTAAACACATACTAAATATTACCAGAGCAGCCAGCACTTTCTCAAACAGAGCAATTTAAACATAATTGTCTAGAAAGTACTATAGATTATATCTGAGAAAACATGAAAGCAAATCAGAAGGCCATAACGGGGTTCAGGGAACACTGACCATGTTGAGTCCCACTGCTCTGATCTGACATCCAACAAGAAGAAACATGTCTTAGAAGTTGAATGTAGATGTTTGTCACAGAGATACAAAATCACATCCAAGAATGAATCAGAGAACAGAATGTACTTGAAGCAAAGCTTCTGTCGTTTGGTTTTTTTTTTTTTTTTTTCTGGAGCCTCTCTCAAAAGCCTCTAAGTCATTTCTCACCATGGATCATTTTTGACCATTCTCTGACACAGCTCCCTGCACTCATGCTGAGCAGACAGGTAACATGCGTCTGGCAGTACTTCAGGGATTGCTGTGGTTCCTTCCTCTTTGAATGCAGGTATCTGATGGTGGCCACATCCCTGCCCCTTCCACATCCTTATACGTGGAAGAATGAGATGCAGCTATGATACACAGAACGTCAATGAATTCAAGGCCATAACATCCCACAGTAAGTCTAGAAGTGTAGCATGATGTCAATTTGGGGGCCCCACAAAATAAAAAAAAAAACATAAACAAAACATCTTGTTGTGGAAGCTTCACTGTGCCACAATGGGTCTTTTATCAATGTTTTAAGTACAATGAGAAAAAGTTAGATACAACAAATCCATGACTGGTAGAGTGGCTGCTCACACATGTTACAGTGATATTAGCAAAAACCCTGAAAACACTACAAAGTATAGCAAGAAGCATCTAGCATTACATCCAACTTCTAAAAGGGTAGGTTCTTATTTTTATTTTGAGCTAAATTCTATTGAACTTCCAAAGAAAAAAGAACCATAAAGTATTTAGGTAAGAAGAATGTGGAATGATTCTAAATTATAGGTTATTGAAGATTACTATGAGCACCATTGATATACCCCGCCTGCAAAATCAGTTTTTATTGAATTTATTTACTTAAAGATCCTTTTTGGCAAAGATACCAATGAAAAGTATATTTTTGAATATTACACTTCCAATAATCAAAGTGAATGAGTGTATATAAATGCAAAGTAGCAAATACATGTTTAGTGGAAACACGGCTCTTAATCCTAATTGTATTTCATGCAGAATATAAGTACAAAGCTATGATGGTTAATGCTCATTGTGAACTTGACAAAAAGTCAGCTGAGGGACAGACTTCTTGCTATGTTTGTGAAGCAGTTTCTAATGTTAAATGCTAGGGGAAGACTCACCATAAATGTAGTGGCACCATTCCATGGGCTGGGGCCCTGCGTCAAATGAAGGGGAGAAAGCAAGCAAAGCACTATCATTTATCTCTCACATTCCATTTTCCAGGCATTTTTTTCTCAGCAACATGAGAACTAACACATACACAGGTTTTAAAAAATAATTAATAAAGTGGAAGTCTCTGGTTTCTTTGAAGACTCAGTTGTGTCATGTGAAAGTGTTTTGTGTTTTGGTCCCAAGTGGGAGATGTGAGAATCTTTTTCCACCACTGAAAATAGTATCTTGGTCTTTGTTAACTGAAAACAGATACATGAGAGATGTTTTGCTGGAAGCTGTCTCATGAGAGGGCCATGGTTTTTGGCAGCTAAAAAATATCCTTGTGTGGCATCTGAAATGGATAAATAGAAGCTCACAGACAGTGACAATGCTTTGGCATCACTGTGCTTTGCAATGGTTTACATCATGTTGCTGGCCTTCACTTTTCTAAACTTCACTGCACAGAGACAATAAATCCAGAGAGTTTCTTGTGGCACTCTGTCTGCTTCAGCTGACATGTGCTGCTTTGGAGGCTAGGTCATTCTGTCTCTACTAAGTCGGCTTCTGGTGTCTAAGCTACTGGTTCTGGTATCCTGATGGCAAAGACTGCACTCACCTGCCCCAAGGAATTACATCTAAAAAGTTCCACAACCCTCTTTCCTACTACTCTTCCTTCTCCCCTAATTCAGGTTGGCAGATTGTAAAAGAAGTACAACTATTTAAGAATGAGAAATAAAGTATATTTTTTTAAAAAAATCTAACGCTACAAATAACATTCCTGGTTTTGATGAATAACAGCTAGAATCAAAGATAATAAATGCTATTAATATATTGTCAAGTAGGCACTCTTAAAGCACCAGATATGAGTTTATTGTCATGTGGCATTTTTTTCTCTTTTATTAATTTATTCTTGTTACATCTCAATGGTTATCCCATCCCTTATATCCTCCCATTCTTCCCTCCCTCCCATTTTCCCCTTATTCCCCTCCCCTATGACTGTTCCTGAGGTGGATTACCTCCCCCTGTATATGTTCATAGGGTATCAAGTCTCTTCTTGGTAACCTGCTGTCCTTCCTCTGAGTGCCAACAGGTCTCCCCCTCTAGGGGATATGGTCAAAGGTGAGGCACCAGAGTATGTGAGAAAGTAATATCCCACTCTCCACTCTACTGTGGAGAGTGTTCTGTCCATTGTCTAGATCTGGGTAGGGGTTTAAGGTTTACCACCTGTATTGTCCTTGGCTGGTGCCTCAGTTTGAGTGGGACCCCTGTGCCCAAATCTGCCTATCATAATGTTCTACTTTTAGGCTTCTAGGACCCTCTGGATCCTTCTACTTTGCCATTCTCCCATGCTTCTCTCATCTAGACTCCCAATAGAATGTCCTCTCCTCTGTCTCAGTTTCCTGGTAAGTGAAGGCATTCGTGGGACATGCCCCTTGGGTTAATATGCAGATACAAGTGACTATATACCATTTGAGTCTTTCTGCTTCTGGGTTAACTCACTCATTATGATCATTTCTATCTCAATCCATTTATCCCCAAATTTCAGGAATTTCTTGTTTTTAAAAGCTGAATAGTGTTCCATAGTGTATATGTACCACAGTTTCTTTATTCATTCTTCTATTGAGGGACACTTAGGTTGTTTCCATGTTCTGGCTATTATGAATAAGGCTACTATGAACATGGTTGAGCAAATTTTCTTGTTGTGTGCTGGAGCATCTTCTGGGTATATTCCAAGGAGTGGAATAGCTGGGTCTTGTTAAGCCATATTCCCATTTTTCTGAGATAGCACCAGATAGATTTCCAAAGTGGCTGTACTAGTTTGCATTCCCACCAGCAATGAAGGAGTGTTCCTCTCTCTCTCTACATACTTACCAGCATGTGGTGTCCCTTGAATTTTTTATCTTAGCCATTCTGATGGGTGTAAGATGGAATCTCAGAGTTGCTTTGATTTGCATTTCCCTGATGATTAAGGAGGTTGAGCATTTCTTTAAGTGTTTCTCAGCCATTTGATATTCCTCTGTTGAGAATTCTCTGTTTAGTTCCAAGCCCCATTTCTCAATTGGGTTATTTGGTTTGGTGGTGTTTAATTTCTTGAGTTCTTTATCTATTTTGGATATTAGACCTTTGTCAGATGTAGGGTTGGTGAAGATCTTTTCCCAGTCTGTAGGCTGTCAATTTGTTCTCTTGACAGTGTCTCCTCCCTTACAGAAGCTTCTCAGCCTCATGAGGTCCCATTTATTAATTGTTGACATTAATGTCTGGGCTGTTGGTGTTGGTTAAGGAAGTTGTCTCCTGTGCCAATATGTTCCAGGCTCTTCCTCAATTTTTCTTCTAAGTGACTTAGTGTCTCTGGTTTTATGTTGAGGTCTTTAATCCACCTGGATTTGAGTTTTGTACAAGGTGACAAATATGGGTCCAGTTGCACTTTTTTACACATAGACCTCCAGTTAGACCAGCACCATTTGTTGAAGATGCTATCATTTTTCCATCTAATGGATTTGGCTTCTCTGTCAAAAATCAAGTGACCATATGTGCGTGGATTCATATCTGGGTCTTCGATTCGATTCCACTGATCAACCAGCCTGTTGCTGTGCCAGTACCATGCTGTTTTAATTACTATTGCTTTATAGTACAGTTTGAGATCAGGTATGGAGACTCCTCGGAAGCACCTTTTATTATACATAATTGTTTTAGCTATTCTGGGCTTTTTCTTTTTCCATATGAGGTTCAGAATTGTGTAGGTATTTTGATAGGGATTGAATTGAATCTGTAGATTGCTTTTAGTAGGATGGCCACTTTTATTATGTTAATTCTCCCGATCCATGAGCAAGGAAGATCATTCCATCTTCTCATGTCATCTTCAATCTTTTTCTTTACAGTTTTGAATTTTTATTCACACAAGTCCTTCACTTGCTTAGTTAGAGTAACTCCTAAGTACTTTATATTGCTTGTGGCTAATGTGAAGTGTGTAGTTTTCCTAATTTCTTCCTCTGCAAGCTTGTCATTTGTGTATAGGAAGGCTACAGACTTTTTTGAGTTAATTTTGTATCCAGCCAATTTGCTGAAGGTGTTTATCAGCTGTAGGAGTTCTCTGGTGGAATTTTGAGGGTCACTTATGTAGACTATCATATCATCTGCAAATAGGGATAATTTGACTTCCTCCTTTCCCATTTGAATACCCTTGACCTCCTTTTGTTGTCTTACTGCTCTGGCTAGAACTTCGAGTACTATATTGAAGAGATATGGAGAGAGTGGGCAGCCTTGCCTTGTTCCTGATTTTAGAGGAATTTCCTTGAGTATCTCACCATTTACTTTGATTTTGGCTATTGGCTTCCTATATATAGCCTTTATTATGTTGAGGAAAGTGCCTTGTAGTCCCAATCTCTCTAAAACTTTAAACATGAATGGATGTTGGATTTTATCAAATGCTTTCTCTGCATCTAAAGAAGTGATCATGTGGTTTTTTATTTTCAGTTTGATTGTATGATGGATTCCATTGACGGATTTCCATATATAAAACCAACCCTGCACGCCTGGAATGAAGCTTACTTGGTCATGATGAATGGTATCTTTGATGTGCTCTTGTATTCGTTTTGCAAGTAATTTATTTAGTATTTTTGCATCGATGTTCATAAGAGAAATTGGTCTGAAATTTTCTTTCTTTGTTGAGTCTTTGTGAAGTTTAGGTATCAATGAGACTATGGCCTCATAGAATGAATTTGATAATGTTCCATACCTTTCTATCTTTTGGAGTAGCTTGAAGAGTATCGGTATTAGCTCGCCCTTGAAGGTCTGGTAGAATTCTGCACTGAAACCATCTGGCTCTGGGCTTTTTTTGGTTGGGAGACTATCAATAATTGCTTCAATTTCTGTAGGGGAAATGGGACTGTTTAGCTTGCTTATCTGTTCTTCACTCAACTTTGGCAAGTGAAATTGATCAAGAAAATTGTCCATTTCCCTTAGATTTTCAAGTTTTGTGGCATATATGCCTTCAAAGTAGGATCTTATGATTCTTTGTATTTCTTCAGTGTCTGTTGTTATGTCTCCCTTTTCATTTCTGATTTTGTTGATTTCAGTACTGTCTCTCTGCCTTTTAGTTAGTTTGGCTAATGGTCTGTCTATCTCGTTGACTTTCTCAAAGAACCAGCTCTTGGTTTTGTTGATTCTTTGGACTGTTTTCTTATTTTCTAATTTGTTAATTTCAGCTCTGAGTTTGATTATTTCCAGACGTCTACTCCTTTTGGGTGTTTCTGCTTCTTTTTTTTCTAGGGCTTCCAGTTGTATCGTTAAAGTGCTTATGTGCAATGCTTCCAATGTCTTTTTAAAGGCACTTAGTGCTATGAATTTTCCTCTTAGCACTGCCTTCAATGTATCCTACAAATTTGGGTATGTTGTTCCTTCATTTTCATTGAATTTCAGAAACTCCTTGATTTCTTTCTTTATTTCTTCTCTGACCCAGGTGTCATTTGGCAGAGAGTTGTTTAGTTTCCACATACGTGTAGGCTTTTTGTTATTTCTGTTGTTGTTGAATTGCAGCCTAAGCCCATGATGATCCGATAGGATACAAGGTATTATTTCAATCCTCTTGCATCTCTTGAGGCTTTCTTTGTGAACTACGATGTGATCAATTTTGGAGAAGGTTCCATGAGGTGCAGAGAACAAGGTATATTCTTTCTTGTTTGGGTGAAAGGTTCTATAGATATCTGTTAGATCCATTTGACCCATGGCATTGGTTAATGGTGTTATTTCTCGGCTTAGTTTCTGTTTCAGTGACTTGTCCTTCAGTGTGAGTGGGTTGTTGAAGTCTTCCACTATTATTGTGTGGGGATCGATGTGTGGTTTTAGCCTTTTTAGCAGATCTTTTACAAATGTGGGTGCCCTTGTATTGGGAGCATAGATGTTCAGAATTGTGATGTTATCTTGGTTGACTTTACCTTTGATGAGTATGAAGTGTCCGTCCTCATCCCTTTTGATTAATCTTGGTTGAAAATCTATTTTGTTCGATATTAAAATGGCTATGCCTGCTTGCTTCTTGTGACCATTTGCTTGGAATATTTTTTCCAACCTTTTATCCTGAGGTAATGCCTATCATTATGGGTGAGATGTGTTTCTTGAATGCAGAAGAATGTTGGATCCTGTTTATGCACCCATTCAGTTAGTCTGTGTCTTTTTCTTGGAGAATGAGACCATCGATGTTGAGAGATATTAATGACCAGTTACTATTAAGAGTCTTAATTTTGATGTTGGTTCCAGTCGAGCGTTTGTGTGGTTGTGTTTTTGCCATGGTATAGTTATCTATTTCCTGAGTAGTTTTGGTTATAGCTTGACTTTTTGGGATGGAGTTTTCCTTCTAGTACCTTCTGTAAAGCTGGATTTGTGGATAGGTACTGTTTGAATTTGGTTTTGTCATGGAATATTTTGTTTTCTCCATCAATGGTTATTGAGAGTTTTGCTGGGTAAAGTAGTCTGACCTGGCATCTGTGGTCTCTTAGGGTTTGCAGGATCTCTGTCCAGGCCCTTCTGACTTTAATGGTCTCTGCTGAGAAGTCGGGTGTAATTCTGATAGTTTTGCCATTAAATGTTATTTGGCCTTTTTCCCTTGCAGCTTTTAATATTTTTCTTTGTTCTGTATGTTTTGTGTTTTGATTTATATGTGACGGGCAGTTTTTCTTTTCTGGTCAATTCTATTTGGTGTTCTGTATGCCTCTTGTATGTTTTATAGGCATCTCTTTCTTTAGATTGGGGAAATTTTCTTCTATGATTTTGTTGAGAATAGTTTCTGGGCCTTGGAGTCTGATATCTTCTCTTTCTTCAATGGCTCTTATCCTCACATTTCTTCTTTTCATGGTGTCCTTAATTTCTTGGATGTTTTGTGTCAGGAGTTTTCCAGATTTGGCATTTTCTTTAATGGTTTCTTCAAGATCTGTGATTGTATCTTCTAGACTTGAGATTTGGTCTTCCATCTCTTGGATTCTGTTAGAAAAGCTCAGCACTGTGTCATTCGCATTCTTCTCTGAGTCCTTACGTTCTCATTTTTCTTCTGTCTGTGTGTTTATCATTGAATCCATTTTCATCTTCATATCTTGAACAGATTTTTTAATTTCTTTCATCTGGTTGTTTATATTTTCCTGAAAATTTTCCAGTTCCACTCTATGTGCTTCTTTTATGTCTCACACCTGCTTGGCTGCGTCTTCCTGCATCTGATTTCGAATTTTATTTGTTTCCTCCATTATCATCCTCATTACCAAGGATTTGAGGTCATTTTCTTGTGTTTCCGTTGTATTTGAGTTCTCTGTGTTGTTTTCTTTGGGATAGTTGGAAACTGGAGACGCCATGTTGTTTTGGGGTTTTTTGCATATGTTTTTACGCTGTCCTTTAGACATCTTGCCATCTCTGTTTTTGTTGGGTAACTTCCAGAGTTGGGTGGAGGGAGTGTAATGATAGATTCACTTGTTTTCTCATGATTTTTGTAGGCTGGAAGCCCTGATATTTCACTGGTGTGGATGGCAGGAGGTTAGCCCTGTTGTTTTAGTCTCTCACCACCAGTGATCCACAGCTCCCCTTTTTTGTGGGTCCTGCAATCGCTCTGGGTCTCTGAATGAGTGTTGGGTCAGACCAAGGTATCCACAGCCTTTTGGGTCTCCTGTCTAGTCCAACCAGGGATACTGGGCGCAAACCTCGCGTCGAGCTCAGCTAGATTCTCAGGGCCTGAACCGTCTGCCACAGCAGGAGAACTGCGACTGCACAGAGCAAGCACCTAGGGTGGAATTGAGTGCTCCGCCAAGCTTGCATCACAGCAGGAAAACTGTGTCTGCACTGAGCTGGTGCCTAGGGTGGAAGTGAGCGCTCCACCCAGCCTGCGTCACAGCAGGAGAACTGCGACTGAGCTGAGCAAGTGCCTAGGGTGGAATTGAGTGCTCCACCCAGCCTGTGTCACAGCAGGAGAACTGCGACTGAGCTGAGCAAGCGCCTAGGGTAGAACTGAGCGCTCCGCCCAGCTTGCGTCACAGCAGGAAAACTGCAGCTGCGCTGAGCTGGTGCCTAGGGTGGAATTGAGCACTGGGCTCAGCCTGTGTCAGAGCAGGGGAGTTGTGCCTCAGGCAGAATTGCTTGCTGATCTGAGCCAGCATCTCCACGGCACAGCTCACTGAGCAAACCCAGGACTCTGGGGCTGAATTGTCTGCTGAGTCCAGTTTGGGTCTCAAGGCACCACACGACCCAGATCTTGTCCAGACTCCCCTATCCCGCAGCAGCTCCCACCGTCCACCACACCAATTGCCTTCACTGGAAGGGTCTGAGCTGCAAACCGCAGCCACCGCCACTGGTGCTTCTGGAGCCGCTAGTGCCGCTGGTGCTGCTGGTGACACTGCTGTGTCTGCCGCTGATGCTCTGATCCGAGAAAATCCGAGTTCCTCCCATGTGCAGGGGCAGGCAGGTCCTCTGAACCCTGGTCCCTCTGAACCATGGTGCACTTCTGCTGCCGTGGTGTTCCTGGCTCAGAAATCTGTGCAATTCCCTGAATTGTTCACTGGAGCTTTCAAACACGGTCCACACTGCTCGCTGCCATCTTGGGCCTCCCTCTCTCTCTCTCTCTTTCATTCCCTCCTCCTCCCTCTTTCTTCCCCTTTCTCTCGGCATTTTTCAAAAAACACAATACAATTGAATGGGAATTAAATTCATTTGAACATATGAATTGCAAATGTCATTGCATATAAGATAGTATGCCATCCCCAATTGAGTAACATCAGAGACCTTTTTTTTTCTTCACTAAATTTTTCATCAGTATGATTGACTTGTCATGGAAAAAAGATAAGCACCAGTGAGATTTGGGTAATTTTTAATGTCAGCAATGCTGATACACAATTATTTAACATATATCACAGCAGAATAAAACAAAGATTTCTAAGTTTGAGTTTACTTCCACCTACCGAAGCTAATGAGTAAAGAGATATGTGTATAATTACATAGCAGATCCCAGTGCAATCCCACTTCAATGCCCTGTTTGTGTATACTAAGCAATGGATGCCACTCCAGTACTAAATTTACTGATCCTGCCCATTTGAATAGAACAAGCAAACTACAGAGTTAGTAATTGTCATTAATGTGTTACTGCCAGCTGTATCAGTAATTAATTGCTGTTTCTCAACAAATAAATTCACCCATTATTTTGATTTGTTATAATTAACCAAAGTCATGAAAGTATTGTTCCTTGCCAATAACACAATATCAAGGCTTTTGTTTGAAGGAACACTGGTGAGAGGGGGAATATTATCTTCCACACTAAGGTGATACAATAATTTCTTTGCCTTTATTGAATGTTGTGTAGTTCTGAGTCCATACTTATCTAGTTTTTGAAATCTGTAAATGTTTTCAGATCTTTAACCAGCAGAAAGATAATAGTCAGAATACCTGCTCAGTAGGGAACTGCATATTGAAGTCCCAGTTCCTCATCATTAATTTCAGTCAAGAAGAGAACAATCATGAATGTAAAGGTTAGCAGTCAATTCAATAAAAGGGATGCTTTTTCTCTTATAATTTGGAAGGCAGCCTATACCTCACCTATTAACTCATCATGACATTAGGTAGTAGTTAATATTGATTGTAAACTTGACAGGAACTAGAATTATTTTTGTAAAATATTTCCTTACATATCTATGAGAGATTATGTATTTAATAATAGAACTGCAAAGATTCGCCCTGAATGTGGGCTGCATTGTTTTATAGGCTAGGATGTTGGGCTGTTAAAATGAACAAGATGTATTGAGCAAAAGCAGTCATCCTTCTCTTCTTCCTGAATGCAGATGCTCCTACTTTTGCTACCATGCCTTCCCCCCCACCCCCCACCCCCCACCCCCCGTGATGGAGACTTCCCCACTGCGAGTAGACTCCCCTACTGTGAAGAAGAGACTTCCTTACTGTGATGAACCCTTGAACTGTAAAGGGAAATATTTCTTAAGTTGATTTTCTCAAACACTTTATTGCAAACAATGGAGAAAGTACCCAGTGTAAAGTTCCTTTATGTAACTTTGCTGTGACTCTCAATTGGTTAAGATGCATGGGGCAACATAACAAACAATTTAAGAAATTTGGTCAAATCTAAGTTGTATACTTCAGTGTGGTCATTAGGGCATTGAGCAATTGAAAATAGAAAAAAAATGATCCTTTGATCCTGATAAAATATATTCTAGGAGTGAATATGTGCCCTGTGCAAAAATCCTATGATAAAATGTAAAAAATGTGTTTTTGATAATCATTGTTTTATGCATACATTCAAAAACTGGGAAATGAAACAATGGAAGATCTCAATGTTGGATAGTGCATCCCTTAATTGAACTTGGATCTATACTGTATCTTAATCTCCAATTTTCACTTCTGTTCAACAGTGGCACAGGCCTACTACTTAGGGATCAGTGTCTATGCTGGTTAGCTTTCTGTCACTTACAATTTAGACTGTTAGTTTATAAAAAGAAAAGGCTTATTTTGACTTGCAGCCAAAATCTCTTGACCAAGTCATACTTGGACTTGTCATAAGGAAACAATTCATCCTGAAGAAAAACTTCTCATCTCATAGTTCAGGATTAAAAAGGCTAAGAAAAGTCAGGGTCCCATGAAGCCCTATGTGCTGGACAGTTTTATGTCAACCTGAGAGAAGCTAAAGTCATTTGAATGGAAGGAGACTCAACTAAGAAAATGACTCTCTAAGACTGACTCTATGCCAGCCTGTTGGGCATTTTCTTGGTTAGTGAATGATGTGAGGCCACTATGGGTAGTTTCATCCCTTGGCTGGTATTGCTCAGTTTTATAAGCCATGTGGATCAAGCTAGTAAGGGGCACACCTCTTTCACCTTTGCACAACTCTCTGCCTCCAAGCCCCTGCCCAGCGTGTGCTCCTGTCTTGATGAACAGTGGTTTGGAAATATAGGCCAAATAAATCATTTCCTTCCCAACTTGCTTTTTGGCCATGGTGTTTCATTGAAATGATAGAAACCCTAAGACACCCTGTAAGGACATAGCATCAATGACATAGTGCTTCCCACCAGGATTGCCTGTCACAGGCTCCAGCATCCTGTAACATATAGTTTTTTGATAGCACTTAAAATCAAGTATGTAGAAATAACAGAGTACTACAAATCTTCCCCAGGCACAGGCTTCCACTGGTACCATAGTGATAAAAGAACCAAAAATAACATTTTCAAGGGAGAAAATATTACCTTGCTAGAAGTTTACATAGAGATGAGATGACAATTATAAACCAATTAAATGAATAAATATTATTTAAATATTGTAACGCTATAAACTCTTAAAGGAAATATAATATATGTATTTCTTTGGAAAAATTCATACTTTGTGTATATGTGTGGATGTGTGTGTGTGTGTGTGTGTGTGTGTGTGTGTGTGTGTGTGTGTGTCCACACTGTGCCAAGGTCACATGATAATTTGGAGAAATCTGTTTGCTCCACTGTGTGAGTTTTGGTCATTGAATTAATTTGGCAGACTTAGAAACAAGCACTTTCACTGACTGAGCCATTTTGCTTGCCCCTGATATTTCTAATTTTCCAACATAAAATTCATAAAACTCATGTGGTAAAGGAAACTATAGGTAAAATTTGTCTATTTGGGTGTCAAGTTATATATGAATAGCAAGCAACATTTGTATTTCTGTGTACTTGCTTAATTTTCAGCAAAATAAAATAAATTCATTAAATATTAAGTTGGGAAAAATAATTGAGAAAAAACAGTTTCAGACTTGACAACATCATATTCACATTCCATAACGAAGTGCAAGCTATAATGTTCATGACACAGAATAAAAAGAAATATACTGTAGAATTTTAAAATAAAATTTGTAGACGTTAAACCATTTCTTCATTTTACTTTAATTCTCCCTCCCCCTCTCTGTCTCTGTCTCTTTCTGTCTCTCTCTGTCTCTCTGTCTCTGTCTGTCTGTCTGTCTGTCTCTCTCTCTCTCTCTCTCTCTCTCTCTCTCTCTCTCTGTGTGTGTGTGTGTGTGTGTGTGTGTGTTTGAGTGTTTGTTTATGAGTACACTTGCCCTGTCATACATGTAGAGGTCAGAGAAATTTTCAATAATCAGTTTCCTTTTTCTATCCCATAGTTTATTTTTTTAATTATTTGTTTAATCACCTTACAACCTAATCTCATGCTCCTCCTTCCTCTTTTACCAGCCCAGCCCTCATTGTTATGGTACCCATGCTGCATATCTGCTACATTTATGTAGTAGGTCTAGGTCTGGCCCATGCAATCTCTTTGGTTAGTGATTCAGTCTATTTGAGCCCCAGTGGGCCTGGCTTAGTTTACTCTTGTAGTGGCCTGTCATTAAGCTTCTAGTGGGCAGCCTGTACTCCACATCTGGTGGGCTGCTCTAGGTGCTCCTTGCTTCTCCAAGAGAACAGACCTACACACAGATCAAAGGTCCTCTTTCTCTCAATAATGGCCTGAGTGCTTTAGAAGGAGGCCTGCATGTTAGGCAAGGCTCCTGGTTTTATCAGGAGAGGTTGAAATGAGTGTTACAGTTTAACTCTTTTAGAATGAGATTCCTGGTATGAGACAGCAATGGAGACATGAGAGCTCTTCAAGCCCATGATACCAAAAGTGTTACAACCTTTTGCAAGTTGCTGTGCTATGCACAGCAAGGAAGCATGTAGATGTTTGAAACTGGCTGTCAGGTAGTTCTTGCAAGACCCAGGCAGTCAGCACCAAGCTAGCAGTGAAGGAGCAAGTTTCTGAGGCTGCCAAGGCAACTCTGTCATCCCCCAAATAAATGAAGTCTCAGAGAGTCATGGTAAAGGGATGGCATGAGCACTGGTGAGCCAGCAAACTCACATTTATCTATGATGTATAAATATTTGGCAGTCAGAAAGGGTTTGTGGGTGAATGTATTTGATTCACTGGGACTTGGGGTGCCAGCATACTCAATCTACTTACAATGGTACAGTAACTCATTTAAATGAAGTAGCCCGGAGTTCTATAACAAAGAAGAGAGCACAGTATTTAATTGTCCTATGGGTGGGTGAAGCATTTCTAGGTACAATCGAAGGTCATTTGTTTAAGGCTAGTATCTCCTTAGCATAGGGTAGAGGTATTCCCAGGTATTCCCAGGTGCTTGCTGAAATGTTCTCTAGGGAAAGAGTTGGGCCTGCAATCTTCCCTGAGGTCTTTAGGGGATCTGTGTGGTCTTCAGATCAGGGAGAAGAAGCTCAGTTGGGTATTCAGATTTGCCTGACTTCGGCCTCTCGAGCAGATCCTCACAGTGGTCTTGATGCCTCTGGCTTCTTCCATCCTTCCTCCCACTCTTCCACAAAACTCCTCTAGCCCAGACTGTTGTTTGGCTGTGGGCCTCTGTGTCTGCTTTTATCAAGTGTTGGATGAAGCCTCTCAGAAGACAGTTGTGCTAGGCTCAGGTATGCAAACATAGCAGAGTATCATTAATAGTGACAGGGGTTGGCTCTCTCCCATGGGGTGGGTCTCAAACTGGGATAGTTACTGTTTAGATATTTCCTTAATAACTGCTCCATCCTTATGTCAACACTTCTTGTAGGCAAGACAAATTTGAAGTTGAAGATCTTATTGGTGGGTTGGTATTGCCATCATCTTCTAGAAAACCCACCTGGCTACAGGAGGTGCTGCCTACAGGCTCCCTATATGCTGTTGTTAGGGAATCTCAGTTGGAGTCACATCCATAAACTCATGGGGACCTCCCTGTGCCAGAGATGATCCTCCACCAATTTCTATTTTCTATCCCAGTCCACCCCCTCCCAATATCTGATACCTGCCCCCATTGCCTTCCTTTCCCCTGTCACACACAGCTCCCTCACTCCATCTACTTCAGATGGCTATTTTATTTTTTTCTTCTGTGTGAGATTCAAATATCCAGCCTTGGGCCCTCATTGACTTCTTTGGGTTTCTGGCTTGTAGTATAGTTATCCTGTGTATTGTGGCTTATATATGTTCACATATACACTTGTACGTACCATGCATGTCTTTAAGGGTCTGGGTTACTTCACTCAGGACGATCTTTTCTAGTTATATCTATGTGCCTGAAAATTGCATGATATCTTTATTTTTAATAGGTGAGTAGTATTCCATTGTGCGAATGTATCACATTTTCTCTAGCCATTCTTTGATTGAAGGACACCTAGGTTGTTTTCAGTTGAAGGTTATTACAAGTAGCACTGCTATGAATATAGTTCCATGGATGTCCTTGTGGTATGGTGGAACATCTTTTGGGTATATGCCTAGGAGTGATATAGCTGGGTCTTGAAGTATATCTATTGCCAGTTTTCTGAGAAAAGTCCAGATTGATTTCCAAAGTGGTAGTACAAGTTCACACTCCCACCAGCACTGTAGGTATGTTCCCCCCTTGCTCCATATGTTTACTAACATTTTCTATCACTTAAGTTTTGATTTAGCCATTTTTACAGGTGTAAGATGGAAACTCAGAGATGTTTTGATTTGCACTTCCTTGATGACTAAGGACACTGAACATTTTAAAAAAAGTTTTTTATTTTACTTTATTTTCATACAAACATTTATATTATTACACATATATACAATAAAGTACCTACAGAAAGAAGCACCACAAAAAGGTCAGGAATTATATAAATATTACATTCATATTGTTTTGGATATTTGTATTCAGCAGCCTTGAAGAAAACATCTTCCTTATCTTGGTGAGGCTAAAATTTTGAATGTAAATCAATATATGTCATATATTGTCTCTTACAACTTAAAACATCTATGTAGACCTAAAGCCTCTTAACCTCTCCACAACTAAGCTTAATTTTAAAACTAAACTATCTCATCTAAAACCCCATTAGAGCCTGAAGAATGAATGAAAATTAATTACCCAAGTAAACCTGTTCATTTTGGTTGAGAGACTTTTAATGACTTCTTGTATTTTCTTAGGTGTTATATGATTATTTCACTTGCTTATATTATTCTAATTTAACTTTGGTAAGTGGAATCTATCAAGAAAGTCATCTATTTCCAATTTTGTGAAATCTGTGCTTTTAAAGTAAGACCTAATGATTCTTTGTATTTCCTCAGTGTCTGATGTAATGTCCTCTTTCATTACTGATATGATTAATATGGATATCATCTCTGTGTTTTAATTAGTTTGGCATGGGCTTGTCTATCTTGCATCAGTGATCATAAGGGAAATTGCTCTGAAATTCAATTTCTTTGTTGGGTTTTGTGTGGTTTAGGTATCAGGGTGCCTATGACTTCATGGAATTTGAAAATGTTGCTTCTATCTTGTAAGTTCTCTCAAAGAATCAAATCTTGCTTTTGATGATTCTTTCTTTGCACTCTTTGTTTATAATTCATTGATTTTAGCCCTGTGTTTGATTATTTACTGCTGTCTATTCCTCATAGTGTGAATGATTCTTTTTATTCTAGTGCTTTCAGGTATGCTTTTAAATTGTTAGTGTGAGATCTCTACAATTTCTTTTTTAAGGCTCTTAGTGCTATGAACTTTCTTCTTAGCAATGTTTTCATTGAGTCACTCAAGTTTGGATATATTGTGCCTTCATTTTCATTGAATTTTAGAAAAAACTGTTTAATTTCTTTCTTTATTTCCTTCTTGATCCATTGTAGAGAATGGTTTATTTTCCATCAGATTTCATGCTTTCTGTTGTTTCCGTTGCTATTGAAGTCCATCTTTATTACGTGGTGTTCTGATAAGATACAGGGAGATATTTCAATTTTCTTGTATCTTTGAGGTTTGCATTATGGCTCACTAAATGGTAAATTTTGCAGAAGGTTCCATGAGATGTGGAGAAGAAGGTACACTCTTTTGTGTTTGGGTAAAATGCTCTGTAGGTGTTCATTAATCTGATTTGCTTCATAATTTAAGTTAGTTTCATTATTGTCTTGTTTATATCCTGTCTCAATGATTTATTAAATGTTGAGAGTGAGGTGTGGAAGTCTCCCACTGTTAATGTATGTGATTCAATGTGTGATTTAAGGTTTACTAAAATTTCTTTTACAAATGTGAGTCCCCTTGTCTTCAAAATTGAGAAAACATTATTGGATTTTTCTTCTGATGAATATGAAGTATCCTTCCCCACCACTTTTTAGTTGAAATTATATTTGTTAGATATTAGAATGGCTACTTCAGCATACTTCTTGGGTCTGTTTGTTTGGAAAATCATTTTCCAGCCTTTGACTCTAAGGTAATATCTATTTTTTTTCTGAGGTGAGTTTCTTTTATGTAGCTGAATGATGGATCCTCATTTTGTATCCATTCTGTTAGGCTGGTTCTTTTTATTGAGGAATTGAGTCCATTGGTGTTAAAAGATATTCATTACCACTTATTTTTAATTCCTATTATTTTGATGTTGGTGCGTGTGTGTGTGTGTGTGTGTGTGTGTGTGTGTGTGTGTGTGTGTGTGTTTGAGAATGCATGTGTGTGCTTCCCTTTTTTTGTTTTGTTTTTTCCAGGTGGATTTATTTATTTCCTAGATTTTCTTGCATTTACTTACACTTCTTGGGATAGAGTATTACTTCTAATATTTTCTACGGGGCTATATTTGTATATAGATATTGTTTACATTTTATTTTGTCTTGGTATATCTTGTTATCTCCATCTGGGATGAGTGGGAGTTTTGCTGGGTACAGTAGTCTAGTTTGGCATATCTGGTCTTTTAGAGGCTGCAAGATATCTGTCCTAGTCTTTCTAGCTTTTAGAGTCTCTGTTGAGAATTCAGGTGTAATTCTGATTGGTCTGCCTTTGTAAGATACTTGAGCACTTTCCCTGATAGCATTTAATAATTTTGTTATTGTTGATGTTCTACAGAGTTAGTATTTTTGTTTCTTAACTCATGGGAGGAATTTCTTTTCTGTTCCAATATAGTTGGTGTTCTGTATGCTTCCTGTATGTTTATAGACATCTCTCTTTTTTTAGGTTGGGGAAATTTTCTTCTTTGATTTTGTTGAAAATATCTTCTCGTACTTGGAGTTGGGACTCCTCAGTTTCTTCTAGTCCTTAGCTAGGTATTCTCATAGTATTCCATATCTCCTGGATGATTTCTTTAAGGGATTTATTCACTTCTTTAAAGATGTCCATCATCTTCACAGGACTGGAATTAAAATCTTTTTCTTGTGATTTAGCTTTGTTATAACACCTTATACTTGCTTTAGTATTTCCGTTGTTGCCATATTCCCTAGATCTTTTTGTTTGTGATACTTTTAAAATTAATTTATTAATTCATTTGGTTTATATCCTGTGTGTAGCTCTATGCCCCTTAACCTCCCAGTACCACCCTCTCTCTCCCTCCCTCCCACTTATCCCATGCCCTATTTTTCCAAAAAGGAGAGCCCCACCCCCCCAACCCCCCAGTTCCCATGAACTCTACATCATCAAGTCTTATTATGACTGAGAATGTCCTCTTCCTTTGTGGCCCAGCAAGGCAATCCCACCAAGAGGAAGTGATCAAAAAGCCAACAAGAGAGTCCATGTCAGACACAGACCCTGCTCCCCTTACTAGAGCAACCACATGAATCCTAAGCTGCCTATTCACTTCATCTTTGTAGTAGTCTAGGTTAAGGCCATGCAAGGTGATTGGTGCTTCAGTCTCACCAAGCCACTCTGAATCATCATTAGTTATCTCTGTTGGTCTTCTGGTGAAGCTCGTACCACTGCAGGTCCTATTTTCTTCTCTGCTATTTTCCACAAGATTTTCTACTCTTCACCCAATGTTCAGCCATGAGTCTCAGCATCTGTTTCCAGGTGATGTTGGATGGAGTCTCTCAGAGAACAACTCTGCTAAGCTCTTGTCTGCAAGCATAGAAGAGTATTGTTATTAATATCAGGGTTTGGTGCTGTCTCATGGTGGGGGGTCATGGGTTGGGTCAGGCATTGGTTGAACATTCCTTCAATCTCTGTTATATCTGCTCTATCTTTATGCATGCACAGCTTGTAGGCAGGGTGAATATTTGGTCAAAATTTTCATGAGTGTTTTGGTGTTCTTCTTCTTCTACTTAGAAGACTTTTATAGTTAGAAGATGTCCACTTCAGCCTCTATGGCCACTGATACTAAGACTCTTTGCTAGAATCCCTGTCATATCATCTCAGGAGCCTATGCTGACTTAGTTCTCCATCTTGGCACAGATGTGTCGCTGCCCACAGATTCTTTTTGTCTCTACAGACCTTCTGTCCCTCTGCCTCACTTCTCTCCAAGTCTGATCTCCACCCACATGTCTCTTAGTGATCCTTGTCCTACTTTGTTTCTTCTCTTCAATTACTACTTTTGTTTATTCTATTTCCCCTTGTAAACAAGATTTAAGCATCCTCCTTTGCATCTTCCTAGTTGTTTATCATCTTTGTTTTTTGTGCATGGTAGTTTGTTTATCCTGTACTGTAGGCCAAAATAAGTGAGTACATACCATGTGTGTATTTATGTCTTTGGGTTAACTCACTCAGGATTATCTTTTCTAATTCTATCAATTTGCCTACATATTACATGTTTTCTTGTTTTTATTAGCTGAGTAGTACTCCATTAAGTCTATGTACCACAGTTTATTTATCCATTTTTCAGCTGAGGCACATCTATGTTACTTCCAGATTCTGTTATATTATGAATAAGGCCGCTATGAACATTATTGGGGAAGTGTCCTGGTTGTATGGTACAGCATCTTTTGGTTACATATTTGTGATTTTTATATCTGGGTCTTGACATAGGGCTATCCCTAAGATTTTGAGAAATCACCAGAATGATTTCTGAAGTGATTGTACAAGTTTGTACTCCCACCAGCAATGAAGGAGTGTTCTCCTTTCTCTTCTCCATTGACATCATGTGCTGTTACTAAAAATTTTGATCGGAGCCATCTGATAGGTGTAAAATGGAATCTGTGTCATTCAGATTTGCATTTCTCTTATGATTATGTATGTTGGACATTAGCCATTCAAGACTCCTGTTTTAAGAATTCTCTGTTGAGCTTTCTGCCCCATTTTTCAATCGAGTGATTCTGTTTGTTGGTGTGTACTGTTTTGAGTTCTTTATATACTTTGGATTTAAACTCTTTGTCAGATGTAGGACTGGTAAAAAATTTCCCAATCTGTAAACTGTCTTTTTGTTCTATTGATAGTGTCTTTTGCCTTTCAGAATCTTTTCAGTTTCAGGAGGTTCCATGTATTAATTGTTGATCTTAGAGCCTAAGCTATTGGCATTCTGTTCAGGAAACTGTCTTTCTTTATTGATGAGGGGTGTTTCTTGGCCCATTATTGCATTCATTCTATTTGCTTCTGGCTTTTTATTGGGGGAGTTGTGGCCATTGATGTTGAGAGATATTAATTACCAATAATTTTTATGTTGATGTTGGGGGGTAAGAGAGAGGGTGCGGGAAGACAGAGAGAGAGAGAGAGAGAGAGAGAGAGAGAGAGAGAGAGAGAAAGGGGGAGAGAGAGAGATTCATTTCTTTTGGTTTTGTGGATGTGTGGCTATTTATTTTCTATGTTTTCCTAGTTGTAGTTAGTTTCCTTCAGTTGAAGTTTTCTTTATATTATCTTTGGTAGGGCTGGATATGTGGAAGTGCTATTTAAATTTAGTATAGTCGTGAAATATCTTGTTTTCTCCATCTGTAGTGATGGAAAGTTTTATAGGGGATAGTAGTCTGAGCTGAAATCTGTGGTCTCTTGATGTCTGCATGGCATTTTTCCAGGTCCTTCTGATTTTCATAGTCTCTGTTGAGAAGTCAGGTATAATTTTGATAAGTTTGATAAGTTTGGCCATTTTTCCTTGCTGCTTTTAATATTCTTCCTTTGTTCTGAATATTTAGTATTTTGATTATTATATGGCAGAAGTATTTTCTTTTATGTTACAATGTAAACTTTGGAGTCCTGTAAGGTTCTTGGATGTTAATAGGGATCTCTTTATTTACACTGAAGATTTTTTTCTATGATTTTCTTGAAAATACTTTATGGGCCTTTGAGCTAGGTGTTTTCTCCTTCTACTGTTATTATACTTAGATTTGGTCTTTTCATAGAGTACCACATTTCTTGGATGTTTTGCTCAGGAACATGTTACTTTTATGTTCTCTTTGATTTATCAATTTCTTCAACCGTATCCTCTACTCCTGAGATTCTCTGTTCTGTCTCTCATGCTCTGTTCATGATGCCTGTATATGTAGTTCCTGTTCTCTTCCCTAGGGTTTTCATCTCCAGGATTCCCTCAGATTGTGTCTTCTATTTTGCTTCTGTTTCCACTTTTAGGTCTTGAACTGTTTTATTCATTTCTTTCTTTATTTGATTGTATTATCCTGTATTTATTTAAGGAATTTATTCAATTACATCATCTGTTTGATTATTTTTTCCAGTTTTTTTTTCTTTTTTTGGTTTTGAGACAAGGTTTCTCTGTGTAGCCTTGGTTGTCCTAGACTCACTTTGTAAAACAGGCTGGCCATGTACTCACAGCAATTCACCTGCCCCTGCCCCCTGAGTGCTGGGACTACAGGCATGTGCCACCACACCTGGCTTATGTTCCTGTATATCTTAAAGAGTTTAATTTTCTCCTAAAAGTCTCTATCATTTTCATAACCTCAGATTTAACATCTTTATTTTTCTTTTAGTTCAGTTGTGCTAGTATCTTCCGGGCTTACTGTGGTATGATAGCTTTTTTCTGGTAGTGTCATATGTCCCCGTTTTTGTTGTTTATGTGCTTACAGTGACCTCTAGCCATCTGCTTGTCTCTGGTGATAGCTGGTATGGTGGTGTCTGGTGGCCAGGAAGTTTGATATGGTTGTGATGGAGAGATGGAGTGGGTAAAGCAAAGCTCATCATTGATATACTTGCCCAGGGTCACACAGGGGGAAGGGTGGGAGATACATAGAAATATCCTGTATCTGTTTTTTCCTGATGGCCTCAGGCTTCTAGAAATGCTCACTGCTGCTGTCCCTGCCCACACTGATCCCCAGGAAGCAATGTCTGGGGTGGAGAGGTCTCACTTATCATTTCCAGGTCACTACAGGCCTCTGGTATGGAGGTTGAGCTGTAGGCAGGGAAATAGCTTCATACGGGATTAGGTGGAACTCTCCACTGCTAGGCTTTTCTGGAGAATAGGGCAGGCTAGCAATTGTGACACTCCATGATTTTTGGGAAGGAACTTAGGCATTTAGTCTTTGTTGTGAATATTATTACCTGGTGATGGGCTGATCTGTATCACAGGTCCCTGAAAACTCATTATATTGTTGTTCTATTCTCCTGTAAATCATACAGTGCAAAGATAAAAACACACAGATCTTTGTTACCACTGGCTTAATACCCAGGGGAAAAATATAAAACAAACAGCACTTCATATTTTAATTTAAAAATAAAACCAATCATAGAAAACTTAAAAATTTGCATATGAAGAATATTCAGAAAGTTTCGATTTAAAAATAAAATTGCATTTTTATGTGACATTACCACTCACATTGCTAGCTTTATTCTTAAAATAATAGTCATCTAACAAAAATAACTTAACAGTTATTTGCTTTGAGGAAAACAGGTCCCATTTGATGCCTCAAAAGCCAGGAGGTGTGGGGGTAGATGGAGTGGGAGGAACTGTAAATGTGCTAATTTCCTCATCTTCCATGAGGGGGAGTGAAGTAGTAATGTGCCATTTCTGAAGCTGATAAATGAGGAATCATAAATTTGAAACTTTTTTATCAAAATAGAAAAACTATCTTAACTTTGGAAAAATATTGAGTAAATTGATTACAGTCTTTAGATTCCTAAAAAAAACATAGTGAAGTGGGGATGTGAAGATAGCTTGTTTGATAAAGAACTTGTTATGCAAGCAAGGGGCCTTGAGTATGAATCATGTTATTTCCAAGGACTGATGTAAAAGGGTGAGTTCAGCAATTAGCACTTGATGATCTTGGTACTAAGACAAGAAATCAAAGATTGGAAGTGTTTTTGTTTGTGTGTTTGTTTGTTTTGTTTTGTTTTGCCACCCTAGATAAACCAATGCTCTTCAAGTGGAATAGAGATGCTGTCTCAAAAGTATAAAGTCCAGGCCTGCCACACACTGAAAACAGAACTTCTGTTAGATCATCCATTTGACTGTAAGTTATCTCATCTGTCACCATGGACATTATCAGAGTCATGTGCTATATGACCTGAAACTCTAGGAAACCTGGAAATCCTAACAGCCCTTCTATAAATTCCTGACGCTCAGAAGGGAGAAATTTCTAAGCCTCTTGAAGGTTTACTATTAGGCTCAGAAGTTATTCTAATACCCAGCCAAGCTAAGACAATATCTCACATCTCCTTAGGACACCAACATAGAATGCCCATAGAAAAACACCAAGAATCATTCAGCTGAGCACAACCTTACTTGCTGTGGTGATAATAATCAATATCCAAACAACAGAACAGACATACGGCATATATTCACACACACACACACACACACACACACACACACACACACACACACAAACTTACCAGTGACATAATCTTTGATGCCTAGATCTAGTTCCAAAATCACAAATATCATGAAAAACCATGAAGATGGCTTCCTCTAGAAATTAACAGCCCTATTGTAATGTTCTCCGGGAAAAGTAATTTGGTGAAATCACACATTATTTCCAGACAGCAATTATAAATATTTTCAAAGAACTCAAAGAAGATACAAACAAATGACTGAATGAAAACTACAAACACAATTAATTGGTTGAATCAATGAAAACAATTACAACTATGAAAAAGGACACAGAAAGATAATATTTGAAGAAATGCCAAAATCAAATAAACTTCAAAAAGTAAAATTCAGAAAATAATAAAAGATTTCAGAGAAATGTGTCACCAACAAATTGTATCAAGCAGAAATAAAGAAGATGACATGGTGAAGAAAATAATAAGGAAATGAATTACTCAAAATTATTAAAACTATAATTACAGCTGGGCTTAGTGGAGTACCTTTAATTCCAGAACCCAGAGATCCAGAGACAGGTGGATCCCTGTGAATTCCAGGCCAGTTTGGTCTACAAAGTGAGTTCAGGACAGCCAGAGCCATACAGAGAAAGCCTGTCTTGAAAAAATAGACCAAAACCAACCAAACAAACAAACAAATAAACAAAAATACAATAACAGTAACAACAAAGGTCAAATCTATAGAAAATGTTATTAACTAAGTTATACAAGAAAATTTCTCACCTCTAAGATGATAGATGCCTTTTTAAGTGCAAGGAGCATATAGATCATCAAGTAGACAGGATGAGAAAAGAAATTCTCCAATATAACAGAATGATAAAAACATTAAATTTATAGAACAAAGGAAGGACATTGATAACAGTATGAGAGGAACAGTAAATCACATATAAGGCAAAACCATCAATATAACACCTATCTTTTCTGTGAAAAATTTTAAAACAAGAAGGACCCAAGCAGATATTCTATACATTCTAAACGACAATAAG
Organism: Acomys minous; assembly: GCF_964271855.1. Classification (NCBI taxonomy): domain Eukaryota; kingdom Metazoa; phylum Chordata; class Mammalia; order Rodentia; family Muridae; genus Acomys; species Acomys minous. The sequence goes on along the minus strand of NC_140483.1, from coordinate 72,733,389 downwards.
TTCTAGCCCAACATACACATCAAAACTCATAGTTGAAATTAAAGGGAAAAATTTTTTACAACAAAACATATTTAAAGAGCTAATGTCCGCAAAATCAACCTTAAAAGGAAAGCTTTCATCTGAATGTAAAACTGAATATACCCAAGAGGGCACAATGACTATATAATACCAAAATGATAAAAAAAAAAAATGGAGAAAACCACCACAATAAGGTAACATAAATTATTAAACCCTATTAATAATTCCATGTTAATCACACCAATTCTCCCCCCCCAAAAAAAAGAGAGGTAGATAAGTAGGTTGGATTAGAAAAGTGCATTTGTCTTTTTGCTATCCCTAAGATACATACCTCAGCATCAATGACAGAACAACCTTAGGGAAAAGAGTGGGAAAAGGTATTAAAAATAATTAAAACTAAAAAATAAGCAAGTGTAAATATTCTAATATTTAAAAGGTAGATTTGAAATCAAAACTAATCTACAGAGTTAGGTAAGGACACAAAATAATCATTAAAGAAAAGCATCCACCAAGAGGTCATTACAATTATAAATATTTACGAACAAAACACAAGAGCATCCAGTTTCATAAAACAAGTATTAATAATATATAATAACAAATTAATATCAACACATTAACAGTGATTCCATACATCATTATCATCAAGATGTAGGTAATCCAAACAAAAACCAAGTAAAGAAACTTGAGCTAAAGTCATCATAAATCAAATCATTCTAACAGACATCTATGGATAAGGGAATATAGCTCAAAATAAGAAAGGCAAAATACCCCCACAGATAGCATCATGTTAAATTTAAAAAAACTCAAAGAATTACTAATAAAATCCTACAAGACCAAGAATTCTTTATACTTTCCATTTCCCAACACTAAAGAATCAACTTGATTCTCAATTGCCCATGAAACTATCTCCCAAAAAGGTTATGTATTAGTATGCAATTAAACAAATTTAGAAAATTTGAGATGTCATTTTAAATATTACCTGATCACAAAGAAGTTAAGTTACATATCAACAATAATAGAAATGATAGAATGTACACAACGGGAAAGTAAACAATACTCTCCTAAATGATAATTCTCTCAAGGGAAGTGAAGAAGAAAAAACTTAAATGCTTATAATTGAATAAATATAAAAACACAACATACCCCAGTACATAGGGTACAATGAAGGCAGTTCTAAAATAAAAGTTTATACAAGTGCCTATACCATAAAGATGAAGTGATTTTGTATTAATATGTTGATGCTACACCTGAAGGCATTGGACGAACAAGAGTAGAAAATACTCAAAGAGTAAATGGGAAGCAATAATCAATGTCAGGTCTACAATTGAAGGAACAGAAACCAAATAAACACAAAAAGTACAAGTAATGGAAGAAAGAGTTGCTTCTTTGAAAATACTAAGAAGATAGACAACACTTTAGCAAAACTAATGAAAACCAGGAAAGATGACTCAAAAAATGAAAAGATGAAATGAGAGACATTTCAATGGGCCATTGAAGAAGTTTTACTCATAAGAACATGCCTTAAATATGTATACTATACTAAAGTGAGAACTATAAAAAGGATAAATTTCTAGATTACCACAAGATGAAGTAAATAAATCAAATTTCATTATAGCAACCAATGATATTGGATATTGAAGCAGTAATTAAAAAATAAATAAAAAAGGTCTAGTTCCAGATGGATGTACCATAAAACTTTATGAAAGAAGAACATTAATACTCTCAAAATATTTTATAAAATAAAGTAAGGAATGAATGTGTCCACATTATTTTATTTAGCTAAAATTAGCCTGATCCCATAACAAGACATAGTACCAACAAAGAAGAAAGTTCATCCACATTAATGAACAGAGATTCACGAGTTTCAATAACATATTTGCAAAATAAATTCAAAAACTTATCAAACCTTTATCCACCATGATCAAGTTAGCTTGAAACTAGAAATTCATGTATGGTTCAGCATATGTAAAGCAATACATGGCACCCACTATAGAAACAAACCCAGGGACAGAAACTATATTAACATCTCATTGGATACAGAGAATGACTTCAATTAATAAAAAATATTCATTATAAATGTCCTAGAGAATCTATGTGTATAGGTGATATATTTCATCATAAGTAATGGCATATGATATAAGCTCATTAACAGCATCATGTTTAGTGGAGAAAAACAAAACATTTTCACAATTCTACAAGACAAAAGTTTTTATACTTTTCATCCCTGTTTATTGTAAGCCTTGAAGTTTAGGTAGAGCAGTAAGTCAAGAGAAGGAGATAAAGTTGATGCACATAGGCAAGGAAGAAGTCAACATATATTCACCTACAACTGACATAATTATATACCTAAAACAGGCTAAAATTCCACCATAAACCTCTACAAAGGAAACATAATTCAACTAAGTAGCAGGATATACAGTTAATAGATAGAAATAAGTAATCTTCCTATATATAAAAATGGAAAATTTGAAAAAAATCAGGAAAACAACCTTATTCATAAAAGTCTCAATAACATATATATTGAAATAAATTGCACTAAGTGGTATAATTTTAAAATAAAATGTTTAAAACACAAAATAAATTAATTCAAGAAGATATGAGAAGATGGAAGGATCTCCCATGCTCATAGATCAATAGAATTAATACTGTAAAAATGACCATCCTTCCAAAAGCAATTTACAGATTCATCATAATCCCCATAAAAGTTCCCACTTAAATTTTCACATAAACAAAAAAAAATCTTAACTTTTATTTGAAAACAACAAAATACACACACACAATTTTTGAACAATATTGAACAAAATTGAGTAATAAAATAAGCTCTTCAAATATCACCATGCCAGATTTCAGGTAATATTTACTACAGAGGTATATTATTAAAATCAGCATAGAGCAAACACATAATTGAGTTCACACACCTAAACCCAATTGATTTTGAACAAAGAATGCAACATAGCATACTAGAGAAAAGAAAACATCTTGAATACACTTCATAGCTACATGAAGAAGAAAAATAATTCCTACCCCTCATTTGGAACTCAGTTGAGCTGTTAATAGATAGAAGACATCAACAAAACACGATACCACAGATCTGAGAGAGGACAATGTAGAGGATATGATTGAACTTATAGGCTCAAGAAAAAAAAATTTGAATAGAATATCATTTACACATCATTAAAGCCAAAACTTGATAAATGGGATATTGTGAAACTAAAATCTTCTGTACATCAAATTAAAGTGGCAGCATATGGGCTGGGAAAACATATTTACCAGCTACACATCTGATAGAGGCTTACTACCTAGAATACACACAGAACTCAAAAGCTAAACATTAAGAAATCAACCAAACTAAAACATAGGTTATGGATCTAAACACAGAGCTCTCAAAAGATAAAATATAATTATCTATGAATTTTTGAGAATGTTCAACATGTTCATATCCTTTAACAAATGCAAATTAAAACTGTTTTAAGACTTCATCTTGCCACACTCAGAATGGCTAAGGTCAAAGAAACAAGTGAAAATATATGGTTGTGTAGAAATGGAGAAAGAGGAATAAATTACATAGTGATTGCTAGTTAGAGTGAAAAGTGCTACAATCCCTATGGAGATCCATGTGTAGCTTTCTAAAAATGTGTTGAAAATATATCTACCACATGTTCCATCTATATATTTCCCCAGCATATACACAAAAACTCTACATCTTACCATAGAAATGCTTCGTTATCCATGCTCATTGCTTCTGTATTCACACTAGACAAGAAATAGATATAGCTTTGTTGTCCATAAATTGATAAGCAGATAGTAAAAAATATGTTATATTTAGACAATGAAATATTATTTGCTGTTAAAAGATGAACAAAAGTATGACAATACAGGTATATAGACAAACTTCACTTCTGGGTGAAGTAACCAATACCTCAAAATGTGTTGTGCTTTATTTATGGATATTAGTTTTTAGTCTATTTGAATTCCTGTGGTTATCATATTTTGCAAGACACTGTGATAGAGAGGGGTTTTAAAGGACAAGAGTTGTAAGGCAGTGGTATAAGGAATTGAAGGGTAGTAATGGACAGGGAAGGTTAAATTGGGATGGGCCACAGAGCATCAGAGACAATATTTGGAGAGATAATTAATATCAAAGGCCTTTTATTGAGAATGCTGTATGAAAAATTAAAACTATATTATATTCCTAAACATATACATATATAAAAAGAGATTTTATCAAGCTATTCTACAATGAAAGAACTATATCTGCAATAAATATTTTATGCTAGTAACTAAAAACAATAGAAAACAACAGTACCAAGTATAAAAGAAGAAGAAATTATGTAATTATATTTTAATTCCACAAAAAATTCAAAAATAATTTACAAAATGAATGTGTTACATTTTTTTGTGTGTTGTTGGTCCTATAGATTCACACAGACCACTAGGCATTCCTGGCTTTTATCAATACTTTCAACTACCCTCCAAACTTATGACAAGACCCTATTGCTGAGTCACAAAACATAGAGAAATTAAGCTGTTACTTGCTTAAAAGCTAAATTCCTAACATCTGGCCTCACGCTACTTAGAGAGAAAACTATCTCTCACCCAGCTGTGAACTCTACAAACAATAACAAACACTGGCTTGAAATGATATGCCCACTGGTGCAACAGTGGCAGGAATGTAATTAGAATAACTTCCACTTTCTGATTGGATCTAAGGTTGCTCCATGAGATGGAGCCCATACTAGCACAGTTAAAGGGAACAAGACCCTGTGGCTAAGTAGGTTGTAGTCACTAAAGGAAAAGCCAATATTATCATTCTGATAAATGGACATAGTATAAAAGGATTCATTGATGAGAGCATCCCTCAGCCCTCATCAAATAATCTTTTTTATAGTAGATGAAAATTAACACCGGGACCACCTCTTGTCAGTGTTCAGAGAATAATTAGCTTCAGAGTGTTCAACCTTAAATGACACACACACACACACACACACACACACACACACACACACACACACACATCCCACCAACCCAGGTTCAGAGATCTTTGATAAATATGGAGCAGACAGATAGTAAGAGACATAAGGAGAAAAATCAAAGAAACAGTGTTTTCTGGACACAAGAGGATAGATGACTATGTAAACCCACAGTGATTATGAGACACACAAGACTCATTCAATATTGAGCCATGAAATCCATACAAAAGAAAGCAAAGCAAAACAACAAAAGTACAGGGGAATACAGATTCAACATCATACCACCAGCTGAGAAACTACTGGCATTTGACAGTTGGTGTAAGAGAGAGCATCAGTTTTGTTTAATGATATGACTCCTAGTAGGTCAACCACATTTCATGGTAGGCCCCACTCTCCAAGTACTGGACAACACAAACTGAACCCAATGGAGAAAAAAGAAAACTCCGTGAATGGGAAAGGAGGAGACAGCAGAGACTCAATTGTGGAAGAATCCTGACACTGACCTCTGGTCTCTATATTCAGGTACTCAGACTTGACCATGCAACAATGCACACATGTACACACAATTTAGAATAGAGTAAAGCGAATCAAGTAAATGTACTAAAATAAAGACTTTAAGCAGTCAGTTTTAGTAAGCAAAGTGTATAAAACTCATTTGAATTTATTTTATCTTTTGAATGAGGACAATGGACCAGAATAAATGTATAATGCTTGTGTTGCCTTCTTTCCTTAAGGGTCTTAATTAGTGGATATTCAAGATGGCGGTGCCCAGTAGGCACCATAACTGAATAACAGAACAGCAGTGAGAACAGACTGACAGACAGGCCTGCAGAGGAACAGAAAACCCCGAATTGCTATCTCTCCGAGGTCAGACAAGAGCCCAGAGTGTGGGGAAGTCTCGGCCTGACTCCAGGTCACCCGGCAAAAATGCTAGGACTCACACCTGCTCAGCCTCAGCTTCACGCTGACTGGTAACCCAGCAGAGCAGTTCCAACCATGAGTACACACTATCACTGATACTGCAGCTTATGGGGACTCACCTTAGACCCTCCCCTGAAGTGAAGAGGGCACATTGCTAATAAATCAGCTGCCAACTTTTACCACTAGGTGGCAGAGACATTTAGGGTACTAGGACCTCAGCCCTTCAAATGGATACTTTTTTATCCTACCAGGGGCTTCCCAACTCAGTGAGCATAGGGTGTGAGCACATTGACTGAGCACAATGGCTGGGCAGTGGGACCTCATTCACCTTAGAACAAGAAAGCCAGTAGCAAGGTCACCTACTACATGTTTCCCCTTCTCAGTAGGAGGGTAACTGGACTTCTAAGGAGCTGCTCTGAACAGCCAGTGAAAGAAATCAGAAACTACCACACAACACCTGAGAAAGTCAGAGTCAGATGTAAAAACACCACCAACGAAAGTCAAAATAATATTAGTTATCCAGAACCCAGTTAACTCAAAGCAATCAGGCCTGGACAATCTTAACACTTCTAAAACACAAGCAATGACTTCTATTCTTTCAATATGAAGATGATAATGGAGAAAAATGAATAAAATCCATAAAGAAATATAAGCAGAAACAGCCAAAGAGATAGAGGACCATAGAGAGTCCATTACAGAGATCTATAGAAAGGAAATGAAGAAAACACTGGAAGAAATTGAGGAAAATGCAAATAATCAGGTAAAAGAAATCAATAAAGATGTTCAAGCTCTGAGGGAAAATGGAAACAATAATAATAAAAGCACAAACCAAGAAAAGCCTGGAAAGAGAGAACTTGAAGAAGAAAACAGGAACTAAAGAGATAATCATCGTCAACAGGATACAAGAGATGGAAGGAAGAATCTCAGGTGTAGAAGAATTTGATGCAAACATTAACAGAAATCTTAAATATAAAAAAAAAAATCTGACCCAAAACATGCAAGAAATCAAGGACACCATGAAACGATGAAACCTAAGAATAATAGGAACTGAAGAAATAGAAGATGCCTGACTCCAAGGCCCAGAAAATATTTTCAACAAAATCATAGATAAAAAATTCCACAATATCAAAAAAGAGATGCCTATCAGCATAAAAGAGGCATACAGAACACAAAATAGATTAGACCATAATAATTCTCCCACCACATAACATTGAAAACACTAAATTTATAGAACAACAACAACAGCAAAATATTAAAAGCTCCACATGAAAAAGGCCAAGTAATATATAATGGCAAACCTATTAAAATAACATCCGACTTCTCAGCAGAAACCATAAAAGCAAGAAACACCTTGGCAGATGTGTTGCAAACACTAAGAGACCACAGATAACAGTCAAGACTTACTATATCCAGAAAAACTTTCAGCCACAATAGATGGACAAAACAATATAGTCCATGACATAACCAATTTAAACAATATCTATGCTCAAACACAGCACTACAGAAGATAAAAGAAGGAAATCTTCCACTTCAAGAGGTTAACTATACCACAAAAAAAAAAATACAGGATATGAATAACTTCACTAATGCAAAACTAAAAGCAGAGAAGAATAAAAACACAGTTCTACAAACAACAACAATCTAAAATGTTCAAACAGCTACTGGTCATTAGTCGCTAAAAGACACAGACTAACAGAGTGAATGTATAAACAGGACTCATCATTTTATTGCACACAATAAACACACCTCGGACACAATGAAATATGTTACCTACGAGTAAAGTTCTAGAAGAAGTTTCTCCTAGCAAACAGACCCAAGAAGTGAGCTGGAGTTGCCATTCTAAAATCTAATAAGATAGACTTTCAACTAAAATAAATAAAAAGAGATCAGGGAGGACACTTCATATCAATCAAAGGTAAATTATACCAATATGACATCTCAATCCTCAACATCTATGTTCCAAATACAAGGTACCCACATTCATAAAAGCAACATTATTAAAACTTAAATCATACAATGAACACCACAATTTAATAGGGAAAGACTTCACCACCCTACTCTCACCAATTGACAGATTATCTAGACAGAAAATAAATGGAGAAATAATGAAACTAATAGATGCCATGAATTCAATGGACCTAACAGATATCTATAGAACTTTGCACCCAAATGCAAAAGAATATACCTTTTTCTCAGCACTTCATGGAACCTTGTCCATATAGGCAGTCACAAAGCAAGCCCCAACAGATACAAGAAAAATGAAATAATCCTCTGTATCTTATTAGACTACCATGGTCTAAGACTGAACTTCAACAACAATAGAAATAACAAAAGACCTACACACACATAGAAATTGAAAAACACTGTACTCAGTGACAACTTGGTCAGGGATGAAATAAAGTAAGAAAATGAATACTTCCTAGAAATCAATGAAAATGAAGGGAGAACATAGCCAAACCTTTGGGACACAATGAAAGCAGGGCTAAGAGGAATATTCATAGTACTGAGTGCCTTCCTAAAGAAACTGGAGACATCTCAATCAAGAAACTTAATAGAAAACCTGAAATCCCTATAACAAAAAGAAGCAGGCACACCCAAGAGTAGTAGTCAGATGAAAATAATAAAACTCAGGACTGAAATGAATAAATTAGAAACAAAGAAACAGTTCAAAAAATCATTGAAACCAGTAGCTCATTCTTTGAGAAAACTGGCAAGATAGACAAATTCTTAGCCAAACTAACCAAAAGGCAAAGGGGGAGTATCCAAATCAACAAAATCAGAAATGAAATGGGAGACATACTGGCAGATAACAAAGAAATCAAAAGAAGCATTGGGTCTTACTTCAAACAATTTTGAGCCACAATATTTGAAAATCTAAAGAACATAGACAATTTTCTTGAAAAATTCCACCTTCCAGTGTTGAATTAAAATCAGATAAACAAATTAAGTAGGAAATTAACTTATATCGCCTCTGGAAATAAAAGCAGTCATCAAAAGTATAGCAAACAAAAAGAAGTCAGGGTTAGCTGGATTCAGTGCAAATGTCTATCAGATTTTCAAAGAAGAACTAGTACCAATACTCCTAACACAAACTAGAAACAGAAATATCAATATAATAGTCATTCTAATGTAGCCACAGTTACCTTGAAACCTAAGACCCAACAAGGGAGGAGAACATCAGACCAATTTCCCTTATGGAGTTGACACAAAAATACTCAATAAGATACTTAGAAACCAAATCCAAGTAGTTATCAAAAATATCATCTACCATGATCAAGTAGGCTTTATCCCACACATGCAGGGGTGGTAAACCACCATATAAACAAACTTAAAAAACCAACATGATCATCTCCTTAAATGCTGAAAAAGCATTTGACAAAATCTAGCACCCATTTATGTTAAAAGTCTTAGAGAGATCAGGGATACAAGGCAGATACTTTAACATAGTAAAGGCAATATACAGCAATTTAGAGCCAACACCAAAATAAATGGGAAGAAACTTAAATCAGTTCTACTGAAATTAGGGACAAGGCTGTCCACTGTCTCCAGATTTCTTAAGCATAGTACTTGAAGTCCTAGCTAGAGCAATAAGAAAATTAAACAAGAGTAAAGGGATACAAATTGGAAAAAGATGAAATCAAAGTATCACCACTCATGGATGATATGATAGTATAGATAAGTGGCCTCAAAAACTCTACCAAGGAACTCATACAGCTGATAAAAAATTCAGGAAAGTGGCTGTAAACAAAATCAAGTAAAAAAAAATCAGTATCCCAACTGTGTAAAAAAACGGGCTGCAGAAGGTATTAGGGAAACAAGACCCTTCACAAAAGCCATAAATCACACAAACTATCTTAGTGTAATTCTAACCAAGCAGTTGAAAGACCTGTATGAAGAAAACTTCACATCTGTGAAGAAAGAAATTGAAGAAGATATCAGAGGATGGAAATATTTCCCATGCTCATGGATTGGGAGAATCTTAACAAAAGCAATCTACGGATTCAATTCAATCCCTACACAAATACCTATGCAATTCTTTACAGAACTTGAAAGATCAATTCTCAACTTCATATGGAAAAATAAAAAACTCAGAATAGCTAAAATAATCCTGTACAATAAAAGATCTTCCAGTGGAATATTCATGCCTTAGCTCAAGCTGTAGTGTGCAGTAACAGTAATACTAATGGTATGATACTGGCATAGAAATAGGCTGGTTGATCAATGGAATTGAATCAAAACCCAGGTATAAACCAACAGACCTATGGATACTTGGTTTTTGACAAATAATTCAAAAGCACACAATGGAGAAAAGATAGCATCTAAATGTATGTCTACATGTAGAAAAATGCATATAGATTCATATTTATAACTCTGCTCAAAACTAAAATCCAAGTGGATTAAAGACCTTAACATAAACCAGAAACACTAAATCTGTTATTTAAAAAAATGTAGAAGAGCCTTGAACTGATTGTCACAGGAGATAATTTCCTAGACAGAACATCAATAGCTCAGCCTCTAAGATCAACAGTTAATAAATAGGAACTCATGAAACTAAAAAGTTTCTGTAAAGCAAACACTGTCAATGGTAGTAAACTACAGCATACAGACTAGAGAAAGATCTTCACCAAACCTACATCCAACAGAGGGCTAATATTCAAAACATACAAAGAACCCAATAAATTAAATACCACCAAATCAAATAATTCAATTAAAAATGGGCTACAGAGCTAAACAGAAAAATATCAAACGGGTGAGAAATGCTCGATGTCACTAGTCATCAGGGAAATGCAAATCAAAACTACTCCTAAATTCCATCTTATCCTTATCCTAATTTTTAAGGTCAAAAACTCAAGTGACAGCACATGCTGGCGAGGATATAGAGAAAGGGAATCACTGCTCCATTGCTGGTAGGGGTGCAAATTTATTCAACCATTTTGGAAATCAATCTGGCTCTTCAAGAGAAAATTAGGACTAGTGCTACCTCAAGACCTAGCTAACCACTCATAGGCATATACCCAAAATACACTCCACCATAGAACAAGGCCATTAGCTCAACTGTTTTTGTAGAGGCTTTACTCATAATTGCCATAATCTGAAGACAAGCTAGATGTGCCTCCATAAAAGAAAGGATAAAGAAACTGTGGTACATTTACACAATACAATACTACTCAGCTATTAAAGGCAAAGAAATCTTGAAATGTGCAGGCAAATGTATGGAACTAGAAATCATCTTTAGTGAAATAACCTAGACCCAGAAAGACACACATGATATATATTTACTTATAAGTAGATTTTAGCTGAGCACAGATGTCTGCCGAGAGACTCCAGCAAGAGGAGGATTGGGACAGATCCTGGGCCTCAAATCCAAGAATGTTGAGAGTTGTTTGGAAGAGGTGGGGGATGGAAGGACCTGGAGGGGTCAAGAGCCCCACAGGGAAACCATCAAGGCTGGAAGATCTTGACACAGGGCCTTCACAACCAAAGGTGCACCAACCAAAGAAAATGCAGGCTGAGAACCTAGAACCTCTGTTCAGGTCTACCTACGGACAGGTAATTTTCTATGTGGAGAGGGCAAGGAAAGGGAGAATGCCTCCCTCAGACACTGACATGCACTCTGGTGCCCAGGATTTGATCACTTCTCCATGGCAGGGTGACCTTGCAGACACAAAGAGGAAGGGGATGCAGACTATCCTAATGAAATGTGATTGACTGTGACCAGAAGGTTGGGGAGGAGGACTGCCCCCATCAGAAGTCTGGGGGAGAGGAACGGCAAGGAAAAAGGAGGGAGGGTGGAAACAGGAATGAAAGAGTGAATGGATAACAATTGGGATATAATGTGAATACTTTAAAATATCATTTAATTTTAAAAATCTTGACAAGTATTCTATAGCATTTTTCCTGAAAATACTTTAAGAGGAAGAAAAAAGAGAAAAACAACCAGAGAGAAATTGATGATGTGCATTTTGATGGGTTTCTTTTTTCCTTTCTTCGTTGATATTAAATTTGCAAAGTTTTGAACTCACCCTTACTGAAGTCCTATCTCATAACAGAAACATGGCAAGATATTAAATGAAGTATAAATATTGAACACATGCCTGGGATGTACCATTGAACTTTTATTTTCAAGTGAATTCAATACTCTTCCAAATCACACACATGTTATTTCATCAAAGCTTCAGAATGTGATTGTATTTTGAAATTTGTGTTTCACTTTCTGGTTTTGATCAATGATTCCCTTTCATCTTTCCTGACTTATTCATCATTCACAGTCTAATTTTTTTCCTCTGGATCACAGATAATTTTCTTTCATCAACATGGTGATATTTTGGTCAGGGGTCATAAACCTTCATAAACCCATGCTTAGCAACAGCATCTACTTCAACAACTCTGTTCGTCACAGGTGAAAAATGAAGGGTAGAGGGAAAAGAGAGAAGAGTCAGGAAAATACACTGAGGAAAGGCACTAAATTGCCACCCTTTTTGTTGTATGGCATTTTAACAAATTTATACAGTGAATTGTACTAATTTTCACCCAATGTTTTCTCTCTCATCTCCCTCCCTCTCTTATTTGTGCCATTCTTCTCAATGACCCCATTCCCCCTTATGCATGGTGTTTATACTAGCCCACTGAGTCTAGTTAATGTCTTGCCAGAATTTGCATGGGAAGTTTCTCAGTGGATGCATGGTAGCTCATATATAGCCACAGTGTTGATTGTCACATTGTTCTATAAACATTCATGTTTTACTCACACATTAGTGCTGTGTCTAGCCTTTACCAGAGAAGCTTCTCAATGTAGTATGTGAAAGTTTATATAGAAACTCATGATTGACCATGTATGGAGATTAAGTGAGAGCTAAATGCTCATCAAAATGCATTAACCATTTTTATGAAGAATTGGTAGCTCCAATTCCAAAGTTCCAGTTTTTTTATTTTTATTTTTAATAAAATCCCACAAGTATACAAAACTCATTCATTAGGACGTGCTAGTTTTTTTTTTCAATAATTTCAGTAGGGGAAAGAGACTAGTGGCTAGACTTCAGGAGTTGGTTTTGGGAAGTTGAGTATTTATTTCTGAGCCAATATGGAATTAAAGATTGTATACGTGTTTTTCTTAATTTTTTGCTACATTGTGTTTGTCATTTCTTTTTATTTCATGATAAAAGTTAACAATTTTAAGGCTGATAATGACATTTGACTATACATACATACACTCATACATACATACTTACTCACACATACACACATACATATATATTTAATTATACTGCTATTTTAAGTTTATTCTTCAGATTTTTTATTTTTGCAATGTATTTTGATCATGTACACGCAACAGTAAGCCACTTCCCTCCCCTTAGTTCCTACGTCCCTCATTCTGCCAACTTCATATCCTCTTTTGTGTTGTTAATAATAACTGGGTCCAATTACTGCAGCCACAAGTATAGATCCCTCCAGTGGGGTATTGACTGCCTACCAGTTGGCCATGTCTCAAAAGTAGACAAAGACTTTACTTCCTTCAACAAACATCAACTTCTAACAGCTGTTCCCAAGAGTCTAGTTCTGGGCCTCTCCTCATTCATACTTGACATTGACCTGCTTGCTTTTTTTAAGGTAGCACCAGTGGCCATGATTTGCATGCAATGGCCATATCAGGGTCTGAAGTGTTAGTTTTTAAGCTTCCTTCCTCTTCTTCCAGGATATTATCTGAAGACCAGAAATATAGATTTTTCTTCATTCTGCATTTATTGAAAATTAAAACATTTCATAAAATCTAGTAATTCTTTTGAAAATGAACTTCTAAGGATACATTGTAAACCTTGTAATAATGCTTTAGCTGCTTTTCTTGGACAATTCTTACATGTTACCATGCTAAGCATAATTTATTCTCTGATAGACAAATATTTATGCAAAAAACTTTTCAGATACTGTCTTCTGGTCTTTGGATACTGAGCACACATGCATGCGCATGCGTGCGCGCGCGTGCACACACACACACACACACACACACACACACACACACACACACCTAAGTAGAAATGAAATGAAAGTTAAAAACAAAATCCTTTTATTAAAAAAACAAGTTCTTAGAAGCATAATGATATGAAGCACTGCAAAATATAATGTGCTCAGTGCTGACCAGGGTAATAAAAGCATGCATCCGATGGGTTACATTTTCCATTAACCAAACACTTAAAAGTATGCTTTCATAATGGCATTTTCATTCCAAGCAAGTCACCCTGTATTCTAGCTTTCAGATTTCCCCCATGAATAGGCTGTTTCATATGCAAGATGTTTACTCTGCACCATGTGGTGATCATGTTCCATGCATCTACTCATTAACAAACTTCATTTTGAAGCTACATAGTAATCCAATTTTAAAACCCCAGATGAGCACACTGAACAACAGAATACAAAATGCTCAAAAAATAATCTGTAGGACCAGACATATGGGTGAACGGGCAAAGCTGCTTGACCCCTGAAACCCACATAGAGGTAGAAAGAGAACTGATTCCACAGAATTGCTCTTGGACCTCTGAAACATTCTGTGGCACAAAGATCCCCTCCTGCACATACAGCACACACATATGCAGCCACAAATAATAATGATAAGAGATAATGGGTGAAGATGAATCAAGTTACCTTCCAGAATGTAGAAAAATTAAATGATAGGAGAAAGAAATGATAAAATGGTAGGGTGGGGATTGAGTGGTTCGGAGACAACATTTGAAGAAGAATAGACGAAGTTTTCTTCTTCATATAATAGATGGGTAAATAAAAGATATTTACTTTCATTGGGTAATAAAGCAAATCAATCCTGTTAATTTTCTCTACAATTTTCTAAAAAAAAAATTGTAAAACTCCCAGAGTACAGAGAAATACATTTTCAGACTTTGGGAGTTTATTATGTCCCTTTTAGTCATAGAGAGCAATGGGAAGGTGAAAGCCAATGTACAAGAGACATATGTAAAATTTGGCCTAGTGTAAAAGGATATGTGAGTTACATATTTAAGAATGGGCTTGCTCAGGATGATCTTCCAGAATGAACTCTGCTGAGCCTCCAGCAATCTAAGATATATTTCTAGTGTTAAAGCCATGGATGGGTCTTGGTAGAATTCTAAGATGGGGATTTAATATGTCACAGAGTTTATGTACAAAGATTTACTTTCATCTGCCTACTCACATCTGAATTATGTCAGACTCCTATAAGCAGGAAAGTGTAACAAGTAGCATCGGACTAGTAGCCACAGTCAAGCTACCTTACAAGAAGTGCCCAAAGGCTGAGATATGGCCCCTTTCTTCCTCAGTGATGCATCTTAAAATCTTCACAAAGTTTACATTTCCTTTGCTAGCCCATGACGTTCTTGCCTGCTGGGTCCCTGTGAACTGCCCTGGAGGACATTTCTGTATTTACTTTTTCCTATTTCTAGGAGTCTAACTTGCAGGTAATAGCTGCCTACTTTTGCCTGCTTATTCATATGATAAAGCAAAGTTTTATTTTAAAATATGTTCAATACCTTTAGAAAAGTTATCTATTGTATTGGAAGTCTTATAAATTTAAAACTAGATCATATACAACATATTGATAGACAACAATAGAACTAACATGAAATTTTGGAAATCCATAAAAACTAACTGCAAAGACTCCTATATTAAGAGTCTTTAAGAAATAATTTTAAGTCAACCATGCCAAAGACAGCATTTAGAAACTTTTTGAAACTTGCATACCCATATATACCACATAGTTTTACCATATTCACCCCACTATTCTCTCTTCCCCATTCCTTCTACTTCTAGTACCTTTGCCTTCCAAAAGATCCCTTATATCTTTATTAAACACACACACACGCAGGTACACATACGTATATTCAAGTATAAACACATTTGTCTATCTATGTACACCATAAAATGTGCTATTTGTTCATCCAAGTCTGGCTTATGTCACTTAACTTGATGCTTTTTGAGTCACTTCATTTTCCTGAAAATAACGTAATTTTATTCCTTATAGCTAACTAAAAGTTACATGTGTCCTTGACCTTTTAGGCTCTTTTGATCCTTTCTCTCCCTCTTTCATAAGATTCCATGGGCTCCCCCTAAAGTTTATCTGTGGGTCTTTTCATCTATTTTCATCAGCTGCTAGGTAAAGCCAATCAGATGACTGTTATGCAAGCCTCCTATATGCAAGAATAGCAGATTATTGATGTTAGTGACAGGCTCTCTCTCATGTCATACAACTCAAGTTGAGCCAGTCATTGTTGGTTGGGTCAAAGATTTTGTGTGTGGGTTGGTGTCTCCTTTCTTTCACCCGTTGGAAGTGGCAGCTTCAGGTTCTATATCCTCTGAACATCACAATAAAACCTACAAAATCAACTAATCTGAACCTCTAGTAGCTCACAAAGATCAAAGCACCAATCAGAGACCATCTATGGGACAGCTATATCCCACTCATCACACAGACATAACAGATGTATAGGTTGATCTTTACAAAGGACCTCTAACAGCAAGATCAGAAGCTGCCTCTGACTCTGTTGTCTGTCTTTGTACCCCTTTCCTCTAACTGTACTGCCTTGTCTAGCCTCAGTGGAAGAATATGGGCACAGGACTACTTCAAATTGATGTACCAAGACAGGTTGATATCCATGGGAGGTCTCCCATTCCCTGAGAAGAAAGATGGTGAGAGAGAGGAGGAGAGGTTAGACAGAGAGGCTGGGAAGAGAGCAGCAAAGGAAATTTCCTAACATGATGTAAAGAAAATAATTAATTAAAAATAATGATTAAAAAATCTATATAGTGTTTTTGTGCACATGTTATGCACACTTATATATATGGTTGTGAATGAATGTGTTTGTGTTTGGAGGCCATAAGAGGTTGTCAGTCATCTTGTTCTTCCATTTGGCACCTTATTTTTCATGAAACCTGGTTTCTCACTGGACCTGGAGCTGGGCTGTCAGGCAGTGATCCTCCTGTCTCCACTCTACAGTGCTGGAATTACAAGTAAACATAAAAGGCCAGTTTTTTATGTGATGCTTGGGATTTGAACTCAGGTCCTCTTGCTTGGATAGCAAATACTTCTACTATTGAACTCCATAGTTTGTTTTTTTAAATATATCTATCTATCTATGTACCTATATATCATCTGTCTGTCTGTTTGTCTAGTTCAAGGGTAAATGTGTTTCCTTAAGGTAGTTGATATGTATCACATGCAAGTAGGAATGGACCTATGGGAGTCAAAACAAGGTATTGCATTGGATCTTCTGAAGCTGGAGTTATAAAGATTTGAAAGTTCATACTTGGAATCAAGTTCAAGTCCTGTACAAGTTCAGTAAGCACATTTACAAGTGAGCCATCTCTCCAGCCCCCATGCCCTATATTTTCTTTTAAGATAGTAGCAGGGTACTTCATTTTGACAAAGTCAGCTGCCTGTTGATATCTTACATACCACACTCGAAGCTGCAACTAAGTCTCACACGTGTGAAGGCTTTTTATCTCATGCTGAGTGTGGAATTGCCCAACTGTCATCTGAATTATCTTTTGTAAACTGCCTCTGCCTCCACCCCTGCCATACTAAGGGACTACACAGCTGAGGCTGTGTCACCTGGTTCCTCTCGGACCTACGTCTCCTCTTTTCCTTTGTCCTTTTGGGTCTTCTTGTAATTTTCTCTATGGGATGTAGCGTATGTTTTTTTCTTATCAGAATACTTTCCTTCACTGGTTTACACAGACATAACCTCTATTATATCTTTCCTGGAAGTCTAATTCTCATATTCTATTATGGGAAACATGCTGATCATGTGGAAGACCCCTGAGAGGTCCAGCTGTTTCTTTATGCCTTTTTTTCCCCATTTTCTTTTGGTTTGGTTTGGTTTTAAACCAGCCAGCTACAGTGATTTCCCAAGGTATCTTTGCCTTAAAGGGTTGTTTAAGTTAAAAAATACTACACCATTGTATTATGACATTAATTCTGCCATTTCTCCTACTCAGGGACTTATTTCCTATGAGTTGATTTGTTTGAAGGTATCATATAGTTTGTGACTGTCTTTTGTGTCTTTGTTCTTTCCCTTTCCTTCTCCTTAACAGCCCTTTCTTCTATTTTACTTACAGTGTTTTTTGCTTGCTTAACTTTGCATTTGGAAACCTAGGCATATCTTCTTATTTCATGTACTGTAACAACTGAGAAACTTCTATTTGATTTATTATTGTAATCTTTTGGTACTTTAATTCTTTTTAAGTATTTTTATTATTTTTTCTTTTTTACATATACATTTATATTATTACACATATATACAAGAAACTGCATACAACAAGAAGAACCACAAAACAATCAAGAATTATATAAATGTTACATTCTTAGCCTTGAAGAAAACATCTTTGCTATCTTGGTGAGTATAAATTCTGAACAAAAATCAATATTCATCATATCTCATTTCTAACAACTTAAACCATCTATCTAAATGTAAAAACACCTTACCCCTAAACAACTAAGCTTAATTGTAAAACTAAACTATCTGCTCTCCAACTCCATCAGAGACTTTAGAAGAAATAAAAATTAATTACCTGAGTAAATCAGAAGTGCTGGTTAGCGGATTCCAAAATGAAAAAAAATCAGAGACAGTTTGCTGCCTAGACAGTCACCCATAACTCTCTATAACATTGGAGCATAATCTTTAGCTTTCTGGCTCTGTATATCTGATGACATATTTGTGAGGCAGGAATTATTGAGGACTTGCTTACCTAGTCTTGGAAGAGTTTGGCCATCAATTCTGCCTGTATCCAAGTTTGCCCATTTTTAGGCAGAATTCTGTCTGTGACCAAAATGAGGATATTTTGTCCAGTGGCTGGTTTACCACAATTGAAGCCATTTCCATAAGGAGGTATGTTGATGCTCATCATCCTCATTAAGGTAGGCTGGGTGTTTTCACAAGTTAACCTATCTTGTTGTCAATGAATCTTTTGAATAGTATAAACAGTTTTAAATGCCATATTCTGTATGTTTCTGGGGTTTTTGAAGACCTTATCTAACTATCTTACCTTATCTATTTATAGTGTCATATCTATCTGTTAAACTTAGGATGTATATCATTGTGATAAAAATAGACTAGTAATTGACATGACCATGATTTGATCCACTTACAATTATCTTGTACTACATATTTATCCAAAACAGCCTACAATAACACTTTCAAACTGTTAAACTTAGGTAATTTAAGTTTATCCCTGGAAGCCCATTTGAGAGACAGAGTCCAAATTTGATCCAAAAGCAAAGGAGTTTATTAGCCGAGGTGTTGGGGTCCACCAAACTCTGTAGAGATTGGAGACCCCGTTCTGTAATGGCAGAGGTTTTAAATACCCTTACAGAAGCAGAACTTAGTACAAACATGATTGGTTAGTTGATCTTTAAAATGATTGGGTAAGTAATGGCATGGGCAGGAGAAAAGGGTGAGGTTGCGAGAAAGGGCGTGGTTTTCTGAATGAGCTAACAATAGTCGAGGACTTTATCAACTGGGAGGGTAAGCACATTCCTTAGGTAGTGGAAATTTAAACACAAGCTGGGTGTCCTTAGACCAAGCTGCAGCTTGGACTCTTCAGTAGAGGCTAGTGGAGAATCTTTAACTCGCTCGCCTCAGTTTGTTCTTGTTATCAGCCTGCAATTCAACTTGTTTGCTCAGCTGAAAAAATGCTAGGTCCTAGCCTCCTGGAATCTTATATTTCTTAGTTAATAATATCACTTCTGAGCCCAGGCCATCTAGCTAATAATGTCACTGCTGAACTCAGGCCATCTAGGATCTCACAAAACTATTGGAAGTAAACACTGTATTATAATTGAGTAGTATAGATCCAATACCTCATATTAAAGTAGAAATATACATAATGTCTGTGAAGAAGAATATTAAATTTGAATTCTATACCAATGTATCCAAAATTAAACTTATTTTGCATCAATATACAATATCTACACCAACGAACTAAAAATGACCTTATTTGTGAGTTAATAACTAAGTCCTTAAATTGAGGAGTAAATTCAATAATCTACTTTAATTCTTTTTCTTTTCTGTGAAATGTTGCTCTTATGTTTTAATATAGTTAAAAAAATAAAATTTATAGCTAAAGATGTGGCTCAGCAGTTATGAGGATCAGCTGCTCTTTCAGGGTACCTGAGTTCAATTCTCAACTACCACTAACAGCTTACACGCGTCTGTGATGGAATCTGATTCCCTCTTCTGGTATGGGTAAAAACAAAGCACTCATATTATAAAATAAATACTTTTTAAACGACTATTTAGTATGTGAGAGAGAAAGACACAGAGAGAGACATGAAGGAAGACAGATAGCCAAGAGGGAAAACCAGCAAGAGTCTGCATATATGTGACAATGTACCTGTTGTGGTCAGAGCAGAATTTTAAGGAGTCATTTCTCTCTGTATCACCATGGGGACTGAATTCATGTCACTAGGATTGATGGTAGTGCCTTTATATACTGAGCCATGTCAGAGTCCCATGCTCAGTTAAATTTTGTTTATATGTTGAATGATTATTAATATTTAATATAGAATTATTGTTTTAGTAAAATCAGTAGTTTTTCCTTAACCAGCTTTATACCTAAATAACCACACAGAGTGACAAGGATCTATTTAATTAGCATATAGCACAATGCTATGCAATAAATATTCCATCTTAAACCTCCATGATAGTATTGTTTCCATCCATTCTGATTTCCAACTTTATATTTACCTTTATATCATCTCTTAGGCCCAATTTCATTTCTCTTCAGGTTTCTAGGTGTTCTTTTCCTGGTTCCATTCTCTCCTTCCTTCTCACTGGATAAGGATGTCCCACCCTATTCTCTGTTATTGTTCAGAATTGGCTAGTTTGTTTTTATTGATAACAGAGAGAACAAATGGTGACATGTTTCCACAAACTTGAAATTGGAGATACTTAAAATAAATGTCACAATGTAATATCCAGAGAGTGAGGTAGAGAAATCAGCATTTAAATGAACAAGAGAAAGTTGTACACAATCCATAAGAACATTATGCCAACATTGATAAACCATCTTTATATCTATGAATATCTTTCAAATAATTAATACAAAATTTTTGCCCATTTAATAAAAAATCTGTGTTATGAACAGGTTTTTTTCCTATCATTTGAGTTACTGTTATATTCCAAATATTTTATGTGTCTCTTAATAATTCATTGAATATGGGCCCTTGTCTGTAGGTGGAGGAGAAGCTCCCTCAAGGTAAGCTTTGGCTCAGACATAGGTGAGCCCTACTCCTGCTGGCAAAACTACCCACCCGGCCCAAATGTGTTAAAAGGCTAGTTCCTTGCAGGGACACTTCAAAAGCAAACCCTAAGACAAAAGCTGTCAAAAGGCTGGCTCTTTGAATAAAAACATATCAAAGCTGCCCTGGAGACAAACCCTGGGAAGTGTGCTAAGAATGTCTCCTGCTATTCAGGTGCTCTTGGGTGGGGAGGCCTGATGGCACTCAAAGAAAGAATAAGCAGGCTACCAAGATGAGACTTGACAACCTATGACAATAGAGTGGGGGAGGAGATGCCCCTTGGTCTTAGACTTAGGGGAGAGGAATAGTGTGAGAGCAGGAGGGAGGAAGGAAAGGGAGGATGCAAGTGATGGGATAACAATTGAGTTTTAATCTGAATAAATTTAAAAAATAATAAAAAGTTAAACCGTTTCTCCCTCTGTAACTCCCTGTACTTGTCTTTCTTTTATCATTAAGCTTAGTGAATTAAAATCTAGCTCTCCAACTTTTGACTGTCTTTATTTTAATCAAGTGCTGTTGGTTATCTGACCTTTCACAAGCCAGAGGCTTCCTTCCCCTGCTGGAAGGGGCAAGGATGCTCATTGTCTCAATCCCAGCTGAGAGTGGCTGCCCTGTGCTCCTTCCCAGCACAAAAGGCCTTCTTCATGACTGGTTATCAGGACAGAGCCTTCTTCAGCTAGACTCCACAAGGCTGAAGAAAACTCTGGGACCAGATTCTCAGCCCAGCCTCCTGGAGAAAGGAACCCACAACTGAAAGCTTTCAACTTCAAATTTAAAAATGTGATAATGAAATAAAAGTCTCTCTTTTCTGGAAGGTCCATGTTGTTGATTGTGCAAAAACATGTTTAATGAGTTTTGTGAGCTCCTTCAGTATTGTTTGTCTTGTCTGTCCCCCCAAATTCTGTTTCATGATAACATAATCAGCTAATGAAGCTGAGAGTACTGGGTGCTAACACTGGGAATGCCCTTGCTGTGCAAGCATGAGATCCACTTTGATGCCTATAATCCAGGTTAATATGTAAATCAAGGTAGAGTCGCCTCCACTATAATCCAAAGTCCTGGAGAATTGGAGATAGGTGGTTCCTGAGGGCTCCATGGTCATCCAGCCTAGCCAAGTGCCAGGATAAGTGAGAGATTAAGAAAACAATGTGGTACCTGAGGAATAACATCTCAGGCTATCCTCTGGCTACCGCAGGCACTCACACAAATGCCTATGTGGCCCCAACATGAACACACACACACAGACACATACACACACAAATTGATGCAAGCATACTTAAAAAATTGAAACAAGCAAACAACAAAGACAAAAATCTCTGATTCCTGGCAGATAATCTATGTTTTTACTAAGATTATTAAATTTTTGCAAAGCCCTCTACCCAGCAAAGGGAACTTACAGTTTCTTCCCAAGTTTCTGGTGCATTTTGTCTCCCTCCTTTCTATTTTCAAATGTGACTTCCTTTTATTACAGAGCCAATGACACCTTTGTCTATAAGTATTGTGGAAGACACAGAAGGCATATTCACCTTAGCCTTGGATGTGTTTCATGTTAGGAAAAATTAAGGCAAGCATTCTGAGACATGCCTCCAGGGAATCACTAGATAAGTCAAACCAGTAAACTATCTTTTTTCTGAAGTCAATTTCATCTTTGTATGAGAGAGAAATCTCAGTGGTTGAGGGCTTACTTTTCTTGGGAAAGAACAGTGATCAGTTCCTCACATCCATGCATGTCATTCACAATTATCTGCAACATCATCTCTGGGAGATCCAGTGGCATCTTAATGTCTCTGCAAGGATTTGTAGTCATGTGCACATGCTTTTCCATCCTCACCTCTGCCAAATAGATGAAATATAAAAATGAAATAAATCTTTTAAAACATTTCATCTGTTATTTCTAGTATGAATGACATAAGACCATTGTCTATGTCTCTAACACCCCTGCATTCATAAGTGGTAATGGCTTGATTTCCATTAAGTACTCCTACTTGGTTTTGCTTACTTATTTTCTTCTTTACAACAAACATTTTCATGGTTTCTGCAGTGATGACTGGTTTCCATGTTGTATAAGTCAGCTCTGATAACTTTAATATTTTGTTAACCACCATCACATCAGGATGATTTTTCCTATTTCTTCATTCCACCATTTTTGCCAATGTCACCAGGTTGTAATCCTTTCAGTCAAAACTTTTGACTGAAACTTTTAAAGTCAGCAATACTATTTGCATTTTGAGGTGATCTGAGAAATGAAAGAATGAACTAAAATTTCAGATTTACTGTAATTGTCCTAGTGTCACAATAAGAGAGAAACACTTTATATAACACTAACAGAATCATGATTTAATTCAACACCAAATCTTTATAATGCTATGTTCAAAAATTAATAGGAAAATATATCATTTCTGTCTTACACAAACCCTTCTGTAACTAGAATTGAGATCCTTTGTGTAAAATATGATATTGTCTTATTTTCAGATCAGATCATATTTTCAGATCAGAAACCTACACAGACTCTTGCTGCTGCTATTTAATAATGCAGTAGGTCAATGAAAAGAAACAAAAGATATAAATAGGTCAAAAATGTAAGTTGATTCTTAGTCTTGGATGATTTTATTATGTATATAGAAATGTCAAGGATGTTATTTTGTTTATAAATATTAATAAGTGAACAACAGATGTGTAAATAAAAAGTGAATGCAAAAGCCTCTTTCATTTCCATATACAAAATGTTAGCAAATAAATATTAAAAGAAGATATTCTCTACAATAGCATTACAAATAGCATATGTTTACGTTCAAATCCAAGAAAATATGTAATCAATGCACTATGATACTGAAAATATAAAACAAGAGGTGGTAGAATTGCTCAATGGTAAAGATGCTTGCCACCATGTCTGATGACCAGAGCTGACCTTAGGCCTTCATGATGGGAACCGCTATTCTACAAAGCTGTCTCCTATTCTCTACATACACACATACACACACACACATACACACACACACACATACACACACACACACACACACACACACACACAGAAATTCAGACACAGACATACATTGTCACAAACATTGACACATTCACACACACACATACACACACGTACACACACATCTACATTCACATAGTGAATGATTAAAATTAAAACAATTTAAATGGAAAAACAGGAAACTTATTAAAACAAAAATTCATAAAGCCTATGGAAGCATCAAAGATATTCCAGATTCATGAAGGAATTTGGCAAATCAGTCAACTAAAATGTTTAATGTTGTATTATTTCTTTCCAAATTCATTTGTAGATCAATCCAGTATAATTCCAGTAAATTGACTGCAGTAGTTTACAGTACTAAAAGACACAAATAGTCCTCATGTATTTGAAAATCCTCTGACGTTATGGCAATTTCATGCTAAGAATATAAAAATTAGGTTGAAACTACCATACCTAACACAATTTAGGAGTGTTTCAGGTATTTCCAGGTATTTCTAATACAGAAAGGGAACAGACCTAGAAGTAATCTCACCATCTGGGTCTGAAGAGATGGCTAAGCAATAATAACTTGCTTTTCTTCCAAAGGATTTGAGTTTATTTACCAGCATCCACATCAGGCATACAACAACCATGAGGAACGCTACTTCCTGGTTATCTACCATTGTCTTCTCCTTTCAGTGGGTGCTGGACACAGATTACAAACAGTAAAAGAAAGAACCATGAGATAGAGTGGGTATGGAGGTGATGTCCCATATCCCCACCCTTTGCCACCTGTCACAGTCCTAAGAACTTGCCCCAAGGCCATAGCCCTGGAGAGCTATTTTTTGCCCCTTGCTGGTTGTAGCACTTGGGAGAATGGTCCCCAAGCTTTGACTGGACAGCACAGTGGAGCTACCTCTAGAGGTTTGGGTAAGAGAGAACCAGCTTCGTGGATATCAGAACAGGATAGTTGGTCCTGAATCTTGCTGGTGGCAGTATTCTTTGGGTTAGTTGGAACAGTTCTAGAGAACTCACTCTGGTATTGTGGTTGTGTGAGAGCCAGGAGACTGATGAGCTACCACTTAGGCCCAGATCCAGGATTTTGAGTTGATCCACCCCAATACTGACATCATCTGTGAACTGTCTGAGAGCATGATAGGATCAGTCCTGCTCATCGAAGTCTGCCATGACACAGGCCAACAACAAGATATTCTGGAGGAATCCTAGTGAGGAGCCATATTGATGAGCCAGAGGCCTCATTGCAGTAAACAATCACAAGTGCAGATTTGTGGACACAAGTCTATATATACTATGGGGTACTCTGTGACACACTAGATAGCTTCCACAACAAGACCTGTAGTATGTGTTGTTTTGTTTGTGCGATAATTTTTTCTTTGTTTTTATTTGGGGGAAGAAGTGACAAGGGCTGATGGTGGGTACAAGTACGAGTGGGATGCATGATGTGAAATTTACCAAGAATTGATTTTTTTAAAAGGAGGAGGAGGAGGAGAAGAAGAAGAAGAAGAAGAACAAGAACAAGAACAAGAAGAACAAGAAGAACAAGAAGAAAAACAAGGACAAGAAGAAGAAGAAGAACAAGAACAAGAACAAGAACAAGAACAAGAACAAGAAGAACAAGAAGAACAAGAAGAACAAGAAGAACAAGAACAAGAACAAGAACAAGAACAAGAACAAGAACAAGAACAAGAACAAGAACAAGAACAAGAACAAGAACAAGAAGAAAAGCAGTGTATTGATAAGCCCTGTTAGGTGCCAGTAAAGGCAAAAAGAGTTTCCAGTGTGTGCTGAAGAAGTGTTTGACTATGCGTGTTCAAAAGAAGACAATACAAATTACACAATACCCACAACCAAAGTTATATTAAGAGCTAACAAGCACTGCAAAAATAAAGTGCCAATTTCAATCTTTGAAAAGGGAATATCAGACCCCAACGCTGCTTCCAGAATGGCAGATAATGTGGAGTGTCTGCTCTGTGACCTAAATGGATCAGGCCAATAAGCTGTAGCTGTGCAGAGAGAGCCCAGAGCCCAGTGCTCCACCCAGCAGTGCTTTGAAACACATGCTGAGACACACAGCCAAACTTTCAGTCATGTGCAGGAAGTGTTATGAAAAGGAAGGAGAACAAACCCTGGAGGAGACAGGAACTCCATAAGAAGACCAACAGAGCCAACCAACCTGGACCTAGGGGGGCTAGTTGAGATTGAAGTGTCACCAAAGGACCATGCATGGACTGGACCTAGGGCCCCTACAAGGATGTAGCCAATGGGCAGCTAGGCTTCATGTGGTTCCTCTAGTGAGGGGAGCAGGTACTTCTTCAGACAAGGACTCTGGTGTCAGCTTTTTTTATCACATCCCCCTGGCGGGACTGGGGGGCCACAGGGGAAGAGGATGCACTCAGTCGTGATGCAACTAGATGAGCTGTGGTGGACTGGAAGTGGGGTTCCCCTTTTCCAAGGAATAGGGGATGGAGATTGGGAAGAGGGTTGGAGGGTGATCATGGGAGGTGAAGAGGGATAGGACTATGATGAAAATATGAAGAGAATAAATAAATTAATTAATTAAAAAACCTATCTGCAACTGGCAAAACCATAACTCTGCTAGAGCATGTTGCAAATCATAGTTTGCTGCTGCAGAGAGCTTGAAGCAGCACATTTCCCCACATCTGGTTTTTAAAAAAAAAAAAATTTATAATATTCCTGTTTTTAAAGAACCCAAAATTCCAGAACTGTCACAATAATTTAATATATTTCACACCTTGAAAAGAGCTTCAGCTCAACATCTTAATATGTATATAAATTTAATCATTAGAGATTATCCCCAGGCATCAGCCTTATAAGCAGGATTAATATTCACTGGTTTCTACAGAAGAGAGAAACAGGACCATTTTTTAATAGGAATCCTTGTAATCCTCCATTAGTTTGATGATACATCTGCTTGTGTGTAAATGTAAACAAATAAATAAGTAAACCAACCAAAAGTAACACCATATTTAAAATTTTTAAATTTTCATAGCAAGGAAAATTTTTAAAAGTTGTTTCTGAGCACATATACATGTGATTGTGTTGTGTGACAAAATGTTTTATGGCAAATCAAACACACATATCTCCTCACTCCAGATAGGAATCTCTGGACAGACCAAAAGTACAGATACTATCAAAGTCCAATTTGGTGAATTAATGTATTTTATTCTCATTACTTACAGAAGTAAGGATGAAAGGTAACTTACAGAAACAGATATGACTCAAAGACAGTTGCTTTGCCAAATTTCCTCCCAATATGGGTGACAGCTCAAAAAAACTGGGATACCGGGATCACTGCACATCCAGCAGTCAGCTCAACAGGTTGAAGAATGGCCTTGACAAGTGACTTTCACTTAAATCTCTTCCAGTGATTTCTCCTGATTTCTATTTCTTCTAGGAAGCTGGTCTCCTCTCAGAATCTTTTTTTTTTTCAATGTAGCTGCTCTGAGAGTGACTCTCAGCAGTCTTTATTGCTCATTCCAGAAAGAAGTGTACTATGAATCTGTTCATTTTCCAGGAATACCTGAAACTATTTTGAGTTGTTTACCTGTAACTTATCTGCTTAAAGAGCTCTGTGCAGGATGGAATGTTTCAATCTCAGAGGAAACTGTTAAACAACAGATAGATAATTTGACTGTCAACTTGACACAATCTAGAGTCACCTTGGAAGGAAGTCTGTGGGGGATTGTATCAATTCAGCTTATTGAAGTGAGAATATCTAACCCACAATGGGTGACGCCAATCCCTAGGCAGAGCTTCCTGAACTATGTAAGAAAGAAGTCCAACCAACCACAAGGAAAAAAGCAAGTAAAAACATGTGTCTCTATGTCTCTTTTATATACTATGGAAATGCTGTGACAATCTGTTTGAAGCTCTTGATTAACTGCATGACAATGATATGGAATTGTTTAATAAAATAACCTCTGTCCTATGTTGCTTTTTACAATGGTAATAACTCTATCAGAAATTTTGAAAGCAGGATTACATTATGTAATTGAGTAATTATATTATTTACTTTAATTTTTTATTTTTTTATTGAAAATATATTCTTCTCTCATACAAACATCTTGACCACAGTTTTTTTCTCATTCCACTCTTTCCTGATCTCCATAACCTCTCCTCTCACCAGATCTACTTCCTACTACTGCTTTATTTTCTCAGAAAACACCACAAAACAAGATACAATAAGACAAGGCAAAAGACTGAAGCTGAACAAAATGACACAATAGGAGAAAAGGAGTCCCAAGCACAGGCAAAAAGTCCAAGATATACCTGTTCCCATGTTTAGGAGTCCCACAAAATCACAAAGCTACCAGCCATAACATACATGCAGTGACTTGTGTAAACCCTTGCATACTTTGTCCTTTGACCTTCAGTCTCTGTGACAGCATATGAACCTTGCTTAATTGATTCAGTGGACAATGCTCTCCTGACTCCTGTCATATTTTCTAGCCCTCTTCTGTGAGATTCTACAATCTCCAACAGAAGAGGCCTGATGTAGACTTCCAATTTAGACTCTCTCTGTCTGCATAATGTCTGACTTGCATCTCTGCACCAACTTGCATCTGCTGCCAGAGGAAGCCTCTCTGAAGATGATTGGACAGGGCATCAATCTAGAAGTATAGCAGAATATCTTCATGGATGATTTCACGGAATTTATAGGCAAATGGATGCAAACCAGAAAAATCATCACAAGTGATGTAACCCAGAACCAGAAAGACAAATGTGCTACATACTCATTCCTAAGTGGATATTAGTTGTTAAGTAAATTATAATCAAGCTGTAAGCCAGAGATCCAGAGAGATTAGCTAAAGAAGAGGTGTATAAGTGGGGAAGTCCATGAAACTCCCTGGAAAGGGAAAAATAGAGTAAGTTTTACTGATGAACTGGGGGCATGTGAAGACTGTAGCAGGAGGGATCATGTGGGAGGAAAAGGGATGGCAGAAGAGAGTGCAGGCAGGGACAGCTGGAATTGAGGAGCATTCAAGGGGTGGAGTGAAAAGTTAGTGTGGTGGAAACTTCCCAGTTTCTTAAAGGGTGACCTATGTGAGGACTCCAGTAATGGAGGATATGGGGTCTGAATTGCCACTCCTTAGTAGCCAGTCAAGGCTCCCATTGATGGGACAAGGGTGTATTCAGTTGAATTTTTGGTCAAGGAATTCTATTGGAAATCCCTGAAGAACCCAACATAATGCTAGGTCAGATGGTAACTTTCTGAAAACTGACAGCATGGCCCCATTGCCATGGACAACATCCATATAGCTCATTGAACCTAAAGAGGTGGAGCTGGTGCCTTTCTGGAGCCTTCACCCATACATTCTTTTCTGTTTGGTGTGAGAAGGCACTCAAAAGGCTACAGAATGAGAAACCTTAGTAGCACACTTGCCACAAAACCCTCGAGCTACAATCATTTCTGCCTGTAAGATGTGTTAGGACAATGGAGGCACAGAATTCATGTGAGTGGCCAACCAATGTTTGGTTTAACTTGAGGCCCACACCATAATAGAGAACCCATGCCATATGCTGGTAGATGGCTAAGAACTAGAGAATGGATGGCCAAGAGACTCAGCGTAGTATCAAACAAGATTGACTGTGTGTGTGTGTGTGTGTGTGTGTGTGTGTGTGTGTGTGTGTGTGTATTTGAACTGTAAAGTTTATTTTAGCAATTCCAGTTTCTGGGTATGGCCTCAACAGATAATTCTGCATATGGGCACCAAAGTGTTCACATATACATATTGCTGAGAGCATTGTATATGAAAGTCACCACTAAAATAGTGCCAACTCTGCTTAGTTTCTTTTCTGAACTAATGAACTATTGCATACTATCCTGAGGAAAAGGAACGGAGTAAAGACTTAAACATACCATTATACGTAAAATGTCCAAATTCATCAGAGTGAAGGAAGCAAGACTAAGTTGCATGCACACAGTGTGACTCTATGCATGAAGCTCTTTTTATAGTAAGCCAAATGGCTTATGTTATTTAAGATGCATTTATACTCTCAATTTTAAAAACAGATTTTAATATCACATTCCATTTTACACATGCTCTTTCCTCTAGGATTTTCCTCAAGAAGAATGGTAAATGAAATAAAGACATTCATCTTCTTTCTGCTACATTTCTTTCTACAGATAATGGATAGTACATGTTGGTTTTATACATATCTGTGTAAGTTTATGCATCTATATTATGTGTTCATGTATTTTTGCCTCATTCAAAACAGTGTAAGCTGCACTGTGGGTAGATTCCAATGTTAATAACTGCACTAGTGATCATGTACATTTATTTCTCATATCAATAACTTTCTGGCCAAAATGTACCTGAAAATTAAAGTAATAAACTAGGAACCCATACTGGTCTCTAGACTGTGTCACTCTCTGCTCTTTCTATTAGTAAAAGGCATAACCATTCAGATAATCTGTATAAAACTATAATTTCTCTCTTTCAATCAGAAGCATTTTTTAAAGCTTGGAGATCTCCTTAGCTTTAGCCTTCAATTTTGTTTTGTGTTCTTGTTAGTGATTCAGTGTATAACGAATATGTAGGATACAAGGAGTTATTTGTTTCTTAGAACTAACATAGGAAGCCACATTCAGGAGGTGGAAACAGAGTGCTAGGGGACAAGCTGGTTAGCTGGACTGGTTATAATTTGAAATCTATGGGTCCGGAAAGATGCCTTACTTCAATATAGTAAGCTGAGGGAGAAAGCCTCTCTCTATCCACCAGAAACCTCCACATTTATGTTTAAAGATGTGCAAGTATATGCTCATATACAAAACATGTATGAACACCATAATTGAATGCAAAATATATCACCAACTCTTATCTCACTGACAGCTTCCCAAAGTCATTTCTATAGGCCTTTTGTCATTGTATTCTAACAGACAGCTGTCAGACTATGCACCTTAGAACACTATTCTACTTTTCACATTTCTATTTGTGCTCAAATTAATGCTCTTTCCCTTGAAGACACTGCATATCTTTTTTACTCCCTCAAATTTTCAACACATTTTCTCTTATCTCTCTATTGGGTTGTGGCTGCAGCAGCGACACCTGTAAATATTTATAATGGTTCTAAGTCATGGTCCTCCACTTCAATTAACACAATGCATAGATTGATTTGGGGATCTGTGCCACTGAGAACTGTGCATTTATTTACATACATTACTTCATGCTTCATTCGTCAACTTATCTATTTTGGGGGTTTTATTTATTGTGTGTGTTGAGAGTTTCACCTTCCTGTACATATGAGTACTACATTTGTAGCTGGAGTGTCAGAAAGGGAAGTCAGATCCATTGTAACTGGAGTTACAGATGGTTCTGAGCCACTGTGTGTGCAAGAAAATGAGCCTCTGTCTTGTAAAAGGACAGCTAGTGTTCTAGTGTTATACACATGTGTTCTAGTGTTCTAGTGATATACACATATATATTTTATACATATACAAATACACATACACATATCATGATATACTGTACCTTACTTTGTCTTCTTTTTGTTGTGTTTATCTTAGAAGTATTCACATGAAAAATATGTATTCGCTGTGTATATTTCTTATCCTCACTCATATATTGTTCTTCTGTTTTATTTACATAGCAATTTCTTTGTCTTTCCTGTAATTTTTACCCTACTTTTCCCATTAATTTTTTTATTTAGTTACTTTATAGCCTGATCACAAAAACCCTCCTTCTCTCCTCCCAGTCCTACCCTCCCATGCTTTTCCTGCCTTTCCTTCTCTTTTCCTTAGAGAAAGACTTAAACCCACCTTGGCACATTAAGTCACAACAAGACTAAGTGCTTCCTCTTCCACTGAGGCCAGATAAGGCATCCTGGCTATGGGAAAATCATCCAGAGGCAGGCAATAGAATCAGACATAGCCTCCACCCCTGTGCTCTAATTTTAAGGGACTCACCTGAAGAACAAGCGCCACATGTGTAAGGCAGCTAAGTATACCCCATGCTTGTGCTCTTTGGTTATTGGTTCAGTCTCTGTGAGCCATCAAGTGCCTAGGATAGTTTCTACGGTAGGATAGTTTCTACTGTGGCTCCCTCAACTCTTCCTCAAGACCCCTTCAGGGCTGCCTACTGTCTAGCTGTGGGTCTTTACATCGGATGTTGGGGGAAGTCTCTCAGTAGACATTTATGGTAGGCTCCTGTCTGCAAGCATAGCAGAGTATCATTCATAGTGTCAGGGGTTGGCTCTTTTCCATGGGGTGGGTCTCAAGTTGGGTCAGTCATTGACTGGCCATTTTCTAAATCTCTACTCCATCTTTATCCCTAAACATTTTATGGGCAGGCAAATTTTGTGTTAAAAGTTTTGTGGTTGGTTTTATGTTCCCTTACTGCACTGGAAGTCCTGCTGGACAACAGGGGGTGGTCAATTCAGGCTCCGTATCTTCTACTCCTAGGAATAACAGTTAAGGTTACCCCATAGACTCCCTGCAGCCACTCAAGGACCATGCATTGAATGAACCTAGGTCCACTACAAAGATGTAGCTGATGGGCAGCTCTGGCTTCATGCGCACTCTCTAGTAAGGGGATAGGTGGCTGTCCCTGATATGGACTTTATTGCCAGCTTTTTTTTTTAATCGTTTTCCCCAGTGGGACTGCCTTACTAGGTTAAAGGGGAAGTACACACACTCAGTCATGATGCAACTTGATGAGCTGGGGTGTATAAATATAAGAGCTCGCCTTTTCTGAGGAATAGAGCAGCAGGTCGGGGAGAGAGAGGGAGGGCACGGCTGGGAGGTAAGGAGGGATGCAACTATGACTAGGAGATAGAATGAATGCATGAATAAATAAGTAAATAAGATGGTATCTCATAATATATAGATATAGATTAGATAGAAAGATGATAGATAGGTAGATAAATAGATATAGATATCTTCTTTACCATCTATGATCTGTTGTAACTGTTTTGCTATGCCAGGCAGATTCTTTCAGAATTATTATAAGGATGATTTTATAACTTTTGATAATTCTAAATTGTTTCAAGTGGTTTGAAAAACCTTACAGGAATCACTAGTTAATCAAATTGTGGAACACATAAAAAGGATCATGAACCATGAATAAGTGGATTTAGTCTCACAATGTAAAATAATGTAAATACATGCAAATTAGCTGTTGTGTTTAAGATTTTAATTGCCCATTCTAACTCTCCAGCTAGTAGTGCTGCCCTAGGAGGTTGATAAATCAGGAGAAAGTGGGAGTAGAACTTGAGGTTTTATAATTTAGTTTTACTTCTTACCCATTCTCTGTTTTCTGGCTGTAGGTGCCATGTGACCAGTACCTGCTGCCATCTTTTCCTCAACAAGGTAAATTGTATGCCCTCAATCTATAACAAAAAGTATAGTCTTCCACCATTAACTTTTCTCTTGCCAGATATTTGATCAACAAGAAAAGTAAGTAATGTGTATTAGAAGGTCTACATGTAAATGTGGCCAATAACAACAAAAACTACATCTATATTGGACAAAAGAAAGAATTGTTGCTCACAGATGATATGAAAATATCTGCAGAAAGCCCTAAATATTTTATGTCATCACTTAAGACTAAAAAATGAATTCAGGAACTGAAAAGATTATACAGTGGCCAACTTTATAATGGTCTTTGAGGGACTCAAATTCAGACCCCAGCATCCACATTAAGGTCCACACAACCTTCTGTACCTCCAGCTCAAAGTGTCTATCACCATCTTCTGGACTCTATAGACTTTCTACTCATGCTTACATACCTGTACACAGTGAAACACATAAAAATAATTGAAAATAAAATTAATATTTAAAAAGGAGTCAATTCATAAAAATTTCAGGATACAAAGTTAGCACACAAAAGTTACATATGTTTTTAATGTACTAACAATGGCTCAACAAAATGAAAACAACAGAACAATTAATTCATGGTGAAATCCAGACAAATAAATACAAAACAATACATTTAATAAAAAGCAAGAGGTAAAGAAACTAAGTTCATGCCCTAAAAGATATCTGTCTAACTCATGGAAACCCTGTAACTATGACTACTTTTCTAAGATCTACACAAGCATTTTCCTGTACAGGGGTAGCAGATGTTTCAGGAGGTACAGGTGCTTGTGGTCAAGTCAGAAGATCTGGATATGATATGCACAAATCATGGTAGAGGGACACAACCAACCCCAGAAAGTTATTCTCTAAAATCTATGTGTGTGCTATAGCTGGGGCATGTGCGCACGCACACACACACACACACACACACACACACACACACACACACACACTGAACTATTAAATAAATGGATGTCATTTTTTTTTTCAGTTTTATAGCCACTTAAATGTACTCCATGTGGCAGTAAGGACTCATGCTCATACAAGGACTCCTAATTAAACTTAATGTGTCACATGAAGAACGTATGGAAAGATCACTTAGAAGAAAGAATGATTCTATTTGAAGGAGGAGGAATGGGAGAGGGTCCCATAGGTGAAAACTTATTAGGTTGCTTTTCTATTATGAGAATCTAATTTAATTTGGGGACCTGCACCAGAAACTGTTTTAGAAAACATTTTAAGGATAATTGCTTCAGAATTATTGAACCACTATTGCCTTATTGGAATATTATTTTTCCAAAGAAAAGTAATAGTATTTATTTGAAAATGGAATTTCCACTATAATATACACTTAGACATTCTACCTAATTTCCAGTCTGGTCTCTCAAAAGTTATGCTTCACTGGCTTTATGCTGTTTGTATCATTTCACATGCAAGATTGCTGTGTTTGCACATGCCTTTAAGAGAGATGTCAAGTATTAACTTTAGTCTTTAGCTGTAAATCATGTAATATATTCAGCTAAAATGTATTTGAACTCACTTTTTCAATATACACAATCCTGACTTTATTCACTTCAGTTCATTTGCCCTTGACTAAAGTCAGTCTTTAATATAGGACTTTGCTAAAGAGATGGAAGCCTCTCAGCTTGGTTTCCATAAGGCCTTTCTCTTATATTTTAAAAAGTGAGTTTAGTGGCAATCTTGAGTTATTTGACAGAATAGCCATATGTGTCTTTAAGACCATTTCTTGGCTATAATTCCATTTAGACAGACTATAAGTTTAAAAAGCAGAATTGGATGTTTAAGCAAACATTTCTTAGAAAAAAAACCCATTGAGCAAGTGTCTTCCTTGTGTGCCATTTGATATTCTCTATTGTATTTTGATGTGTTTTTCTGAAATTCCATGTTGATTGCTCTTTACTTTTCTTAACTGAATATTCTGGATATTTTCAGAAGAAAAAACAAAACAACAACAACAACAAAATGACACCATCACTACCCATAGGTAAATGATGAAAAGAATGAATACCATTGGATTGGTTCTAAACAAACTGAATCAGAACTAAGTGGTTGCTTTTGTTTATTTGTTTTGTTTTGTTTTATTACTTATTTATTTATTTTGTTTTAATTAACATTTTTTATTTTTTACATATACATTTATATTATTATACATATGTAAAATCAACTACATAGAGCAAGAAGACCCACGAAACAATCAGGAATTACATTAATGTTACATTCATAGTGTTTTGGCTATTTGTACTTGGCAACCTTGGAGAAAACATTTTCCTATCTTGGTTAGTCTAAAACTCTGAATGTAAGTCAATATCTATTATATCTCATCTCTATCACCTTAAATCATCTACCTAGACCTAAAAACATCTTAACCCCTAAACAACTAAGTTTTATTGTAAAACTAAACTATCTGGTCTTTAACTCCACCAGAGACTGGAGAAGGAATAAAGTTAATTAGCTGAGTCAACAGGAAGCACAGGTTAGCAGCTTCCAAAGTGAAAAAAAAGTGACAGAGACATCTTACTGCCTGAACAGTCACCCATAACTCTCTAGAATGAAGCATCATCTGGAACCTTCTGTTCCAATGTATCTGACATAGATATTTGTGAGGCAAGAACTATTGAGGACTTGCTTTATCTGTCTTGGCAGTGTTTGGTCATCCATGCTGCCTGAATCTAAGCTTGCCTATTTTTAGACAGAATTCTGTCAGTGGTCGAAACTGATTTTATTTTATGTAGTCTTCTGAATTTATTTTGCATGGCTGAGATGAGAAAACATCTAAAAATGATCCATAATTGAGGCCTCATATTGAATGGGGTCACTAATGCCTATTTAAGTAAAAATTGATACATTTAAAGATATTATTATTGTTTGATTTTCTCCAGCTTCTTTTATGGTGCAAATTAAATTTCATACCCTTGTGACAGTAATGGTATATGTAATAGATACAATCTTCTTCTCTTTCCATACAAATTATACAGATTATATGGATATGTGAAAGTATAGTAAATAGACTATGAAAGGATTATGTATATATAATATTTAGGTAGTTTTTACTATGCATATAAATATATTATATAATTAACTGTATATTAATTAACTATATCAATAGTATGATACACAGTATCTACACAAATATCTACACATGTATAGTGACTGCTCTGTGTAAAGTGTTCTTAAAGTACTTACATTCATGTAAATATACCTATTACTTAGAGGTATCTTCCTCAATGGCCAGCCATTTTAATTTTTGAGGCAATGTACTATCCAGTTCTATGTCAACTTGACACAATCTAGGATTGTTAAATATAAGGAGATCTCTATTGAAAACATGTCTCCATAAGATAAGGCTAGAGGCAAGCCTATAGAAAATGTACTTAATTAGTGATCAAGGAAGGAGAGCCTGACAATCACAGGTGATGCTGCAGTCTGGCTCATGGTCCCAAGTTCTAAAAAAAGAAAAAGAAAAAGAAAATGAGCAAGCCATGAAAAGCAAGCCAGTAAGTAGCAGCACTCCATGGCTTCTGCATCAGCTCCTGGCTCTAAGTTCTTGCCTCTTGAGTTCCAGTCCTCTTTGCTTTTGATAATTAACTGTTATATGGAGCCATGAGTAAGATAGACACTTTCTTTCCCAAGTTGCTTTGATAGTGGTGTTTTGTCAGAATAATAGTAACACTAAGACAATGATCTCTCATCTAATCTGGAGCTCACAGATTTGTCTAATATGCCTGGCCAGCATGTCCTGAAGCTAACTCTGTGACACAAAGGCTAGGATTATGGATGCACATTGTTACATATTAGCTATCATATGGAGGTAGGTGATCCAACCACAGGTGAGTTTTTGCAACAATTTTACCAACTGAACCATTTCTGATACCTCTACTGAAGCCTGCTATTAATATCAAATTGAATTTTTCTTCCAATTGTGCTAGAATTCTTAAGCCAAGTGAAAATTTGGTGAACATGAAAAAGGCATTTTGTATGTGATTTTTATTTCACACAACTTACAATCTTTTATAGATAGTACAATCTTGAATCACCAATGTTCATCTCTCATCCCATGATGTTGAGCAACTCTTCTCCAAGGAGAATGATAAGACCCAGGTCAGGTGAACTTGAATTAAAGACCAAGGATTATGTCCTATAGTTTAGCATGACTAGGAAGAAGTAGGTTAAGAATATAGATTAAGATATAAGAGGTGGTTCATAGCATTTGGTAGGGTCATACAAAACATGTTAATGAGCACTGCATATCATGGGCTATATCTTAGCATTGAGGCTCATTGTTGTGTAACTTTCCCTGAGGTTATGTAAACAAGTGCTCAGTCACTCATGACAGGATACTAACAAAAGAACAAAGAAGAAAGTATTCAACAAAAATCCAAAATGAGTCAATGAGTTTACTGAGGTTATTTCTAGTATGTGTAAAGTTAATTAAAGGGGTGTGTGTGTGTGTGTGTGTGTGTGTGTGTGTGTGTGTGTGTGTGATTTCTTGCAGGAAAGCATGGCTCAGAGATATTAGCATCATTGAGAAGCCCATACCATGACCTTAGAGCTCTCTGTGCAACATGAAGGCAGCTCAACAGGTTGAATAATATCTTCTTCTCAGTAGCTATTGACATATACAGTAAAACACTATAAAACATTGACCAATAGTAGCTTGTAAATGAGAAGGTTATAGGTACCAAGTCAGGACAAGAACTTAAGGTAGGAACCTGGACCTAGGAAGTGAAGCACAGGCCACAGAGGAGGAAAACTCACTACTGGTATGTTTGTACACTTTTCTTATATAATCCAGATAATGTGCTTTTGAATAGCACCACCCACAATGGATTGGCCCATCCCCATCAATCAATAAAATGTTCTGCAGAACAGAAGAATGTGATGGGGGCAGGTGATTCCTCAATAGGAATTCCCTTTCTGCAGGTGACTCAAGCTTTTGTCAAGTTGAGGAAAACTAACCATAGTATTCAGAGGAGGAATACACTCTGTGCAACCTGTAAATTTCATGGATTTTCTGAATCTTGTCAGATTTCTATACTCTTAAGTCTTAAGATGTCTACCCCAAGGATATGAATGTTTGTATTTGGAGGAAGTTACTTTAAAACACCTGTTTTGGTAACAAAGGTGAATTTGGTAGTGTCTAATGTTTTTACACATTTATTTAAGGATTTTCATTAGAACACCACAAAAATATAACTGAAATAAGAAAATGATTTCAGAGTACATTATGACATGAACAGTAAGTATAAAAATTCTATAATAGTCTAAGATTTGAAAATTAAGGTAATTTAAAAGCTGGCAAAGACACAGTGAAGTAGTATTCATTTGGTAAAAGCCTTTTTATCTTAGGTCATTAATACTTTTGTTGAATGTCCATAAAAGACAAGAACAAGCTCAATTTCTATGACTGTTGTGAGTGCATTCTTGATATAGTGTTGGGAAGAAAGAATTCTACCAAAACATTAAGTAAATGAAGTAGTATAAATCATAACACATTAAGACATCTGAGCTCATATAGTGTTCTTAGTTACCTAATTTTTGCCCTTTTTTCATAAATGAGTTTTGTTTTTCATTTGGAAGTGACCATTGTGCTTTCGAGGGCCATATTTTACAACGTAGGATATGCATAATGCTTTACACAGGATAGGCACAAATTATATATTAAGCAAACCTTTGCTTTCCTTCAGGCTTTACACCTAGTCTTGTCTACCAGCTTGTTCTCAGTTGGATAAGGGGCTCCTGGAAAAGCTTAGCTGATATAACACCCAGGAAGCTAATTGAATAAATTATTAGGGTCTTCATTAATCTTTTTTTTGTGAGCATGATAGCATGATGGAGCTAATAACTTCTTAAATGAGAATGCAGAATGTCTCAGCTTCCACAAAAACAAGAACCCCAGTGTTCTGAATCATTTGTATTGAGAGGGGGAGGATGCTGGGTAGAAGTAGTGAGGCTTTCTGTGGTCATTTGTTAAAACGACTTTTTAATGATGGCACAAAGGGCTTTCACATCTCAGTCCAAAGCAGATACAGAAGCAAAAGTACACCACATTCTGAAGCTCTTGCCTCAAATCTAGTGATAGGACAGAATTACATTTTTAAAATGAAGGGAAAGATGTAAAACTTACATTTAAATACGCTCATTACCTCTTTATCTATATATAATTAGTTAACTAAAAAACAATGATTTACAAAGGTCAGAACTTGCCCTTTTTATACATGTTACATGCTATATTTCTGATAATTCTCATAAAAACATAGTTATTAATATATGATTGTCAATATATTGTAAAATAGGTCTTTGTGGTCTCTAAAGAGAATAAAAGGAAAAACAAGCAAATTTATTCTTCTTTTTCCAGAGCTGCGGACCGAACCCAGGGCCTTGCACTTGCTAGGCAAACACGCTACCACTGAGCTAAATCCCCAAGCCACAATTTTATTCTTTTATGTAATTTTTAAGGTATAATGTCACGTTTGTTAGTCATATTCTGATGAGGATACTCTCTAACTAGACAAATATCCTAGTAGAGGGACATGAACCCTAACCCATCCACAAAAACTTTAACTCAAAATTCATCCTGCATACAAGATATTCAAAGATAAAAATAGAAAAGATGTAGTTGAGATAGAGAGAAGTTCCAACAAGGCCTGGTCCACCCCAAGCCAGGCCCCAAGGAAGAAGACCAACCCCTTACATTATTAACAGGAGTCAAACAGAGTTTTCTTCTGAGAGGGAGCACCCAACATTGCCTTGAAACAGATGCAGAAACTCATAGCCAAATTTTTAGGTGATAAGTAGGGAACCTGGAGGCGACAGGAATTTCACAATAAAATCAGGACAGCCAACTAACCAGGGCCCAAAGGGGCCTGCTGAGACTGAAGAACCTACGAAGGAGGGAGGGTGGGACTGGAAAGTGAGGAGTAATATGGCTACAATAGGATGTAAACTGAATTTTAAAAAACCTTTGACATTGTTGAAAATTCAAGTTGTTTCTCATGCATTCGGGCAGGAAGTCTGGCTTCACTTATCTTGAAGAACAGCTTAACAGCCTATGAGTTTAGGTTCACATTTCAGCAAAGGTGTGAATTTCAGTCAGGCATCAGCCAGTGACTGATGACATCACTCTTCTCCATCCTTTTTACTCTTTCTTGTTCCGGACATTAATACATGATTATTTTTCTGTACCGTTTCCATGCGTCTCAGATTTTGATTGATTTAGGAAAGTGATTTGGAACAGTCAAAGCGATGTCTTTATCCTCTTGTGGTGTTTGCCTTGGAAACATTAATTTGGATGCACAGTTGCTGTGAAGAGATGTAGATAAGAGAGGTAATTCTTCTCTCTTTTAGGTAATCAAGTATGCTTGTGTTCAGACAGTGTCTTATTATCCCACTTAGTAATGGAAATACCATAGTTAACCGTGTGAAAGGGGCACTTCTGAGCAAGCAATTTGCCTCTTGTGTGCTAAACTAATTCCTCTGATATAAGTAACACTGATGCATGCTTGTCTTGGCTGGTTTCAACATGGAGCTCTGCATACAAAAAGAGCTTTCAGTTAGACAGTCAACATGATATTTCAATTTAATTTCACATCTGATGACTTAGGAAATACTGAACTTTATGCACATAAAGGGCTTTTAGGAAAACACAGAAAACAAATTAGCACAGATGGAGCTACCAGATGGATCACTTGGTAAAAGCACTTTCTATGTAGCCATGAGGAGTCGAGTTTTAATCCTAAGCACCTGTGAACAACATGGTTGTGGCCATGGATCCCTAGAATCTCTGTGCTAAAGGATAGATATAGGCAGATCCCTAGAGTTCAATAAGCATGAGCCTGTCCAAAATGGCACAGATTCAATTATGTAGGCTTACTTTATGAAATGAGGTAGAAATAATCAGGGCACAGCACCCAATATTTTTCTGGCATTCATAGGTACTATATTAATAAAGAGTAGAGAGTGCATTTATAAACAGCTTGTTTATTATTTTAAAGGAAACTTTTAAAGTTGTTCTCCATTTAGTATTTTGTTGTCTCTAGGCTTGCAGTACAGTCTTTATTATGTTAAGACATGCTCTTTCTGTTCCTTTTTATTTCAGGGCTTTTATCCTGGAACACTTTTAAAAACTGTGAGAAGCTGTTTCTGCACCTGTTGAAATGATCACACAATTTCTGTCCTTATGTCTATTTAATGATTAATTACAGTTACTTGTTTGTGTATTATAACTTCACATTTTTAATGTGACCAATTTGTTCACAACCTATGAGCTTTTAAGTGTTCTGGAATGCACTTGGCAAGAGTTTCATTGAGAATTCTTGTGCTTAAATTTATTAGTAAAATTTGCCTTTAACTTTTTTCTTTCTTTTTTTTTTTTTAGCTTTTGTGTCACTATCTTTTTAAATTTAATTTTTCTTTCTTTTTTAAACATTTTTTATTAATTTATTCTTGTTACATCTCAGTGGTTATCCCATCCCTTGTATCCTCCCATTCCTCCCTCCCTCCCATTTTCCCCTTACTCCCCTCCCCTATGACTGTGAATGAGGGGGACTTCCTCCCCCTTTATATGCTCATAGGGTATCAATTCTTTTCTTGGTAACCTGATATCCTTCCTCTGAGTGCCACCAGGTCTCCCCCTCCAGGGGACATGGTCAAATATGAGGCACCAGAATACATGTGAAAGTCATACCCCTCTCTCCACTCAAATGTGGAGAATGTCCTGTCCATTGGCTAGATCTGGGTAGGGGTTTAAAGTTTACCATCTTGGTCCTTGGCTGGTGCCTTAGTTTGAGCAGGACCCCTGGCCCCAAATCTGCCTATCTTAATGTTCTACTTGTAGGTTTCTAGGGCCCTCTGGATCCTTCTACTTTGCTATTCTCCCATGCTTCTCTCATCTAGAGTCAGAATAGGATGTTTATACTGTAATTCTTTTTTACTTTTGGGATTACAATATATTATTTTCTTGGTTTAGTAAATTATTCAATTAAAATATTTTATTCTTTAAATTTTCACTTATTTTTGTAATGTATATTGGTCATATGCATCTGCTACCATCTCCCTTCAACTCTCTGCAATTGTGCACCAAGATCATGTCTTTTAATGTTTTTTCTTTCTTGTATTAATATCCCTGAGTCCAATTACTATTACTCATAGCACATGAGTGTGGGGCCATCCAATGGGGCATTAACAAACTACTGGTGGCCATGTCTATAAAAGAGTGCTTCTTCCCTCTGAGCAGACATCAACTTACTTCAGCTCCTCCAATAAGATTGATTTTCTCAAGGGAATCCTTTTCCCTTTATTTATATATTCTTTTTTATCTCAGAGTACTGGCACTTGGTTGCCCTGGCCTGCCAGGGCTTGACTAACGCTCGGTAGGAAAATTTTCCTGTATAGAGACAGAACACTAGACAGGAAGAAGGGGGCAAATCTGCATTCTGATTAAACCTGTTTATTAAGAATTTTTAAAGAGTTTATCTAGGCACAGAGGCATGGGTATTTGCATAAGCAAGGGTTGCTGTGGATACCTAACTCTGGAATGCACCAGCAGGTAGATATCTACCTTTACAGCTGCTAATTGCAGGAGAGAAATTCCAGGAAAGTCATGAAATCTCCCGGAATTGCTGCTCACAGGCAGCTGGCCCTTAATCTGGTCTTATCAGAAGTCCCACCAGAAAAGGAGTAGCTCAGGGGTCTGGAATGACCAGCCCCCACAATAAACCACAACAGGTGTCTAACTGCTGACCTACAACAAGGCCAGTTGGTTATCCGGTGAAAGGCAGACTTCTGGAGAAATAGGAACCTAGATTCTGACAAGATGGCTGAACATTGGCCATGTAGCCTGTCCCCAACACTTGGTAAACTGTATTTGGTGGTTTCCTCCTTTCAATTTTATAGAACACTTTCTGAAAAACTGGTGTGAGCTCATCATTAGAATTTTATAGAGAGTTCTCCAGAAAATATGAGTGATGATGGCTTTTCTTTGCTGGTGTCTGTAATTTGTTGGTTTATTTCTTAT
The DNA here is from genome assembly GCF_964271855.1 of Acomys minous. Lineage (NCBI taxonomy): Eukaryota > Metazoa > Chordata > Mammalia > Rodentia > Muridae > Acomys > Acomys minous. Next base: position 72,689,868 of record NC_140483.1, on the reverse strand, counting down.
TTGATTTAATCGTTTTTGTTACTCTCTTTTATCTGTTCATTTTATGGGATTTTTTAACTGTGTTAAATGTGATTTATTCATCATAAGATAATGTATATAATAATGTAGTAATGTATTTATTTACTTTCAGGACTCTAAATCTAACACTCCATGCTTTTCTGGATTTTGGGTTTTCTGCCAAGAAGTCTGATATTATTCTGTTTGATAAACCATTTTAAATATGTTGATATTTTTTCACTTGAAGCTTTTAATAATTGTTTTGTAGTTCTGGTTTCTTGATAACAGTGAGTCAAAGATGCTCTTTCTGATCATACACATTGGGGATTCAAAAACCTTCTTACTCTTTTTTTTTTTTAACTTTCTCAGCACCATCTACATTTATTTTATTTTTTAATTTTCTTTTATTAATTTATTCATATTACATCTCAATTGTTAGCCCATCTCTTGTATCCTCCTATTCCTCCCTCCTTCCCACTTTCCCCCTACTCCCCTCCCCTATGTCTGTGACTGAGGGGGACCTCTTAGAGTATCAAGTCTCTTCTTGGTAACTTGCTATCCTTCCTCTGAGTGCCACCAGGCCTCTGCATTCAAGGGATTGTGGTCAGAAATGGGGCACCAGAGTTCATGTGAAAGTCAGATCTCACTCTCCACTCAACAGTGGAGAATGTCCTGTCCATCGGCTAGGTCTGGGTAGGGCTTCGAAATTTACTGCCTATATTTTCCTTGGCTAGTGTCATAGTTTGAGGAGGACCCCACGACCCAGATCCACCTGTCATAAAGTTTTTTTGTAGGTTTCCAGGACCCTCTGGATCCCTCTATTTCCCCATTCTCCCATGTTTCTCTCACCTAAAGTCTCAATAGGATGTCCTCTCCTCTGACCTCCTTTCCTGGTAAATATGGGGCATACCCCTTGGATTAGTGTCTCAATATAAGTGAGTATATACCATTTGTCTCTTTTTGCTCCTGGGTGAACTCACTCATTATGATAATTTCTAGTTCAATCAATTTGTCCACAAATTTCGGGAATTCCTTGTTTTTAATAGCTGAGTTAGTATTCCATAGTGTAAATGTACCACAGTTTCTTTATCCATTCTTCTACTGAGGGACACTTAGGCTGTTTCCATGTTCTGGCTATTATGAATAAGGTAGCTATAAGCATGGTTGAGCATATGTCCCTGTTGTGTGGTAGAGCATCTTTTGGGTATATTCCAAGGAGTAGAGTAGCTGGTTCTTGAGGAAGTCCTATTCCCTTTTTTCTGACCTTGAATGACCACTAAAGAGATAAATCATAGAATTGTACCCATAATATCACTGAATATATTTTCTATGCTTTTCTTTTCATCTCAGCTCCCTCTATTGTCTTATGGACTCCTAATTTGGTATCTGAACCATGACACAGGTTTCTTTGGTACTGTGATCATAATAGCTCTCTTTTCCTGTTTTGATGTCTGAATTTGCTATTTTCTTAGACTTTTCTTCTACATCTATGTTCTTCTTATGCTTGAGTTAGTTTATTTGTAATGTTTTCTAGTGTGCTTTTAATATTTTCATGGGTTTTTCTTTGTTTCCAATGCTTCTGTTTAATTTTTAATGTCTCTATTTCTTTGCAGAATTTCTTTTTAATGTGGTTAACTTTCTTATATCCACTCTAAATTTTTTCCTTATTTGATTCATTTTGATCTGTGATTTCATTTTAAAATTGTAAGGTATTTTTTATAAGCATACCTCTGAATTCTTTGTCCATAACGTTACAGTTATGTTAATATACTTGGTTCTGGTGATTGAGGATTTATGGTCTGTGGTAGGAACATTATGCTTAGCTTTGTCATGTTTTTATTCTGACTGATATCTTGTCCATGTGCTATTATGGATGCCATTTCTGATTATATTATTATTGGGATTGTCTTAATGATCAGTCTATATTTTAATGCTCAATCTCCAATGCCACTCAAGAGAAGCAAACTGACTACTTTAAAAGCAACAAGCTATTCCAAATTATACACAGAAATAAACTTAAAGTCAGTTAAAAACAAACAAACAAACAAACAAACAACTACTCTTCCAATAGCCATAGAGCAGTCTAACACAAAAGATTTGGGAAAAAAAGAGTGGAAAAAAATTAAGAGAAAAGGGATAGATTTACATATGCTCTCTTCTCAGTGTCTCACCTACTCTATCCTCTTCTTGAATGCATCTCAGGAGGGGGTGGAGTTTTTAGCACTTAAAAGCATTGGCTGCTTTGCATTTCCCTGATGACTAAGGATATTGAGCACTTCTCTAGGTGTTTCTCAGCCACTTGATATTCTTCCTTTAAGAAATCTCTATTTAGCTCTGTGCCCCTTTTTAAAAATTGTATTAACTGGTTTGGTAGTGTTGAATTTCTTGAGTTTCTTTACATATTTTGGATATAGGGCTGGTAAAGATCTTTTCCTGTATGTGTGCTGTCATTTTGTTCTGTTGACAGTGTCCCTTGCCTTACAGAAGGTTTTCTGTTTCATGAGGTCTCATTTATTAACTGTTGATCTTAGAGCCTGTGCTGTTGGTGTTCTGTTTGGGAAGTTGTTTCCTGTGCCAATGAATTCAAGGCATTTTCCCATTCTTCTTTCAACAGATTTAGTGTATCTGGTTTTATGTTGCAGTCTTTAATCCCTTTGGACTTTAGCTTTCTGCAGGGTGACAAATATAGATCTATCTTCATTTTTCTACATGGAGACACCAAGTTAGACCAGCAACATTTGTTGAAGATGCTATCTTTTTTTTACATTGCATTGTTTTGGTCTCTTGTCAAAGATCAAGTGTCTGTCAATGTATGGGTTTATTTCTGGGTCTTTGATTTGATTCCATTGATCCCACTGTCTGTTTCTATGCCAGAACCAATCAGTATTTGTTACTGTTGCTCCATATAATAGAGTTTGAGATCAGTAATAGAGATAGCACCAGAAGATCATTTTTTAAAATACAGTATTGTCTTAGCTATTCAGGTTTATTTGTTTTTTGGGTTTTTTTTGTTTGTTTGTTTTTGTTTTTGTTTTACAAAGTTGAGAATCATTCTTTCAAGGTCTGTAAAGAATTTTGTTGGCATTTTGATGGGAATTGCCTTTACCCTATTGATGGCTGCTGTTAAGATGGCCATTTATACTACATTAATTCTACAGATCCATGAGCATGGGATATCTTTCCACCTTCTGATATCTTCTTCAATTCCTTAAAGTTTTTTCATACAAGACTTTCACTTGCTTGGTTAGAGTTACACCAATATATTTTGGGTTTTCGGTTTGTGTGTGTGTGTGTGTGTGTGTGTGTGTGTGTGTGTGTGTGTATACGTGTCTATTGTGAAGGATGCTTTCCTAACTTCTTTTTTAATTCATTTCTATTTTGTATACAGGAAAGCTACTGATTTTTTTAAATTGATTTTGTCTCCAGCCACTTTGCTGAAAGTTTTTCAGTTGTGAGAGTTACTTGGTAGGATTTTGTAAGTACATATTTGTACTATCATATTATTTATGAAGAGTGATACTTTGACTTATTCCTTTCCTATTTATGTCTCTTTAAATCCTCTAGTAGACTGCCTGCCTTGTCCCTGATTTCACTGTAATTGATTTAAGTTTCACTCTCTTTAGTTTGATATTGGCTATCAGCTTCTTGTATGTTGCCTTTACTATGATTAGGTTTGTGCCTTGTATCCCTGATCTCTCCAAGATTTTTAATTTGAGTGGGTGTTAGATTTTTTTCCAAATGCTTTTTTTGGCATCTACAGAGATGATCAGTTTTTTTTCTTTTTGTTTGTTTATGTGAAGGATTACATAGATGGGTTTCCATATACTGAACTATGCCTGCATCCCTGTGATGAAGCTTAGTGGTCATGGTGGTTGACATTTGTTCTTGGATTTAGTCTCCATTTATTGAGCATTGTTTCATCAATGTTTGTAGGGAAAATTGGTCTGAAATTCTTTTTATTTTTTTGAGTCTTTATGTGGTTTAGGTATCAAGGTGATTGTGGCTTCATATTGTCAGTTTGATAATGTTCTTTCTATTTCTATTTTCTGGAATAGTTTGAGCAGTATTGGTGTTAGCTCTTCTTTCAAGATATGGTAGACTTCTGTGCTGAATCCATCTGGTCCCATGCATTTTTTGGTAGACTTTTGATGACTGCTTCTATTTCCTTGGTTGTTATAGGACAGTTTAATCTGTTTACCTGATCTTAATTCAATTTTATTAAGTTGTTTTTAAGCCAAAAAATGTCCATAGCATTCATATTTTCAAATTTTGTTGTATATAGGCTTTTTAGGTAAAACATAATGACTCTTTGCATTTCCATGGTACCTGTCATTATGTTTTCCTTTTCTTTTCTGAGTTTGTTGAATTGGATACTCTCCCTTGCAATTAGATAGTTTATCTAAGGACTTATTTACCTCATTGTTTTTCTCAAAGAACCAGGTCTTGATTTCATTGATTCTTTGAATTGTTTCTTTATTTCAAATTTATTGATTTCAGCTATAAGTTTGATTATTTACAGCTGGCTACCCTTCTTGAGTGTGTCTGAATTATTTTGCTAGGGCTTTCATGTGCTCTAGTAAGTTGCTTGTTTGAGATGTCTCTAATTTCTTTATGATGGCACTTAGTGTTATGAACGTTCTTTTTAGCACTATTTTCATTGTGTCACATTGGTTTCATTATGGTGTGCCTTCATTTCATTAAATTATAGAAAATCTTTTATTTCATTTTTTATTAAATCCATGACTTAGTTATTGTTGAGTAGAGAATTTTTCATCTTATACATTTCAATATGGCTAAGATCAAAAACAAAATGACAGCACACACTCTCAAGGATGTGGAAAAAGGGAGAACTCCATTCTGGGGAGAGGGTTAAACTGTTCAACCACTTTGGAAAATAATTTGTTACTTTCTCAGAAAATTGGCAATAGTGATACATCAAGACCCAGCTATAACACTCCTGGCCATAAACCTTAAAGATGCTCCATACACAATAAGGACATTTGCTCAACTATGTTCATAGGAACTTTATACATAATTGCTAGAATCTGGAATCAACCTAGATGTCCCTCAACTGAAAAATGGATGAAGAAATTGTGGTACATGTATACAGTGGAATACTACTCAGCTATTTAAAAGCAAATGAATCTTATAATTTGTAGGCAAATGAATAGAACTGGAAACAATCATCATGAGTGAAGTAACCCAGACCCAGAAAGATAAGGATAACATAAAAACACTTATATGTGGGTATTAGCTATAATCACACTACAAACCACAGACCTGTTGAAGCTAGATAACAAGCAGGATCTTAGGGAGGGAATTTAGTTCTTTCAGAATAGCAACTAAAATAGAAACTAGAAGTGCTTGAAGATAGAATAAGATGGGAGACTACGGTAGAGATCCTCTGAAAGAATCCACTTGGCAGGATATCAAAACAAATGCCCTTTGTGGCAGAGCACAGGGAGACTTAGGGAAGAGTTAGGGGACAGAAGGGCCTGAAAGGGACAAGAGATGAACTATGAGAACAATATAACAAATAAATCTTGACCCAGCAAGGTCTACAGAGACTGATGCACCAACCAAGGACCATGCATATGACTTACACCACTGCTCAGACGTAGTTGATAGGCAGTTCAGTCTCCAGCTGAGCCTCATAATACAAGGAGTAGGAGCATCTTCTGACATGGACCTTGTTGCATATGTATTGAAATAATTCCCCTTGGTGTATGAGCCATGACAGCCTGATGAGGTAGTCCTGATGAGATTTGGTAGGCTGGGGTCAGATCTTAGAGGAAGGGTCTCCTCATTTCTGAGGATTAGGGAAGGGTAGTAGGAGGGACCTAGGAAGGATGGTAGAACTGGGAGGAGACAAGGAAGGGGCTACAATCAGAATATAAAGTGAATACATTTAAAATAAATAAAAAAAAACAGGGGGAAAAGAACATTGGATGCTCATCCAGGAGACCTGTTTTCAATATCCAGCATCCACATGGCAGCTTTCTACTGCTTGTAATTCCTGATCTAAGGATCTGACAGTTTCATGCAGACATACATGCAGCCAAAATACCAATGGACACAAATGTCTCTCTGCTCTCTGGTTTCATATACAATGCTGTTACAGTGAACTGATACCCTATAAATGAAAACTCTGGGACAAATACGTGAAGCCTTAACAAAAGTTGTGAAAAATATGAATTATATAATGATAGAATTTTTAAAAATACTCATTGTGATTGGTCTTAGGAAATTATCATTTACTACATAAGTTCTCATATAATATCAAAGCTACTTTTAATGATCTAAAGTCACTATAAAATATATTATCCTATTGTAAATGTCTTGGTGGGCTGAATTTTCTTCTTGTACTTAAAAACAAATTGCAGTTGACTGAACGCAGCTGCCACTTTGAGGATATGTTTGATTTTATTAAGCCAGACATCAAAGTGACTAAAAACAAACTAAGCCTAGGTCCTGTGAGATGGCACAGTCTGTAAAGACACTTGACATCTAGCCAGTTTTCTGACCCATATAAGTACTGTGACACATATCTCCCTCTTTCTTGCATTCCCTCTTACCCTCTCTCTCCGTCATCTTCTCCTCCCTCTCCTTCTTCTGTTCACCTTCCTGTTCCTCTTCCTTCCTCCCTTCCCCTTCCAGCTACACCTCCCTATCCTCCCTATTTCTAATGCACATATAAACTCATAAAATATATACAAAATAAATAAACATACTATTTTTAATGTAAGACAAAAGAATATTGACTAATTTGTTATAGTTTAAAATATAATTCTCTTTATGACAAATATAAGTAGGTATTATCTGATTTTGAATGAGTTAAGTCTAAATTTTAATTTCTAAAATAATGGTAGATGTAATTCATATACAATTTTATCTACTATTTTTTATTAATTTATTCTTCTTACATCTCAATGGTTATCCCATCCTTTGTATCCTCCCATTCTTCCCTCCCTCCCATTTTCCCCTTATTCCCCTCCCCTATGACTGTTCCTGAGGGGGATTTCCTCCCCCTGTATATGCTCATAGGGTATCAAGTCTCTTCTTGGTAACCTGCTGTCCTTCCTCTGAATGCCACCAGGTCTCCCCCTCCAGGGGACATGGTCAAATGTGAGGCACCAGAATTCGTGTGAAAGTCATACACCACTCTCCACTTAACTATGGAGAATGTCCTGTCCATTGGCTAGATCTGGGTAGGGGTTTAAAGTTTACCGTCTGTATTGTCCTTGGCTATTATCTACTCTTAAAATATTAAAAACATAAAGGCATCTTGAAAGAAAATAAATCATAAACATATGTTTTCAAATAACTAAGATGAAGAGGATAAAATACAATCTTCCACGATTTTCTTCTTTTGTGAGAGCTTCTTCCACAGTGCTCTGAGATAGAATTAATTGCATTATTTTTCTCAGATATGTACCAATATATTGCAGATACTTTCGTCTGTATGTCAATTGAACTATTGCCTCTAACATTGGAGCCCCATTGATCCTTCACTCATTCACATCTTTCACCAGTACATCCCGTGCTATGCCTGGTCCAGAGGGTATTCTCATAGAGAATGTCAAATTCAGAAACCCTGCCCACTAAATATTTTTAGACGTATTTTGGCCACTTAACTTCTTATAGGCAAAAATCTCAGACACTACGTTTACACTGGAGAATGCCTTACGTTAACATTTATTATGTGAGGTAAACTCCTTTTATGCTAGCATTACAGAGAAACAACATACACATGATAAGCTCTTCAAAAGTATATATCTGAAGCAATGACCGTGACTTCACGATCTGTTGCTTCTGTGTCTCCTTGGTACAATACCATAATTCAAACAGAGCTCTCATTCATTCTATCACTTTCTATCTGTGAGGATACTTCATAAAATTTTCCACATTGTTGTTCTTTCTGAAACACAACCAACATAAATAACTCTTACTTCTACTTACCAGTGGAGATATAAGGAGTCATCAGCAGTCTCTTGTACTGCAGGCATGGACACCAATCAGATGATGTCTTCATTTTCCTCCAGGGTCATGAATTATTAATCTCAACTGACTGTTCATTGTATCTTCTGTCTCCGTTCAAGAGTGGAGAGAATTGTGAATGGCATGAGCAAAATTGTATATGTACCCTAACTACGACTTATTTATAAGATGCATTCGCTATAAATAATCACTATATTAATTGAATATTCATAGAGACCACTTTCTGATGTTCAGTAGTTCAAAAATATGGATCATAAAATCATCATTCTCTCTGTATTGTATTTATTTCATTGATGTAATATTTCTACCTATCTAGCCATCCATATACTTTAAAATGGAGATGTATTTATCACTATCAAAGAATCACTGGCAACAGGAAAAACTGGATGCTAATATAATAAATTCTGCAGTCATTAAATTCTCTTTGCAGCTGATAGAATAAAATTATCTCAAATATGCCCAAGTCTTAACTAGGGGAACTTGTGAATATGTTAACTTCCATGACATGAGTTATTTTTAAAAATGAAACTGCAATCTGGGTGTTGAAGCAAAGAAACTATTAAAAAATAGACAGTAATGGTAAATATTAGCCTTTGAATTCTTAAAAACAGAAATGAATAGATATTGTGGCATACATTAGCACTTGGGTGTAGAGGCAAAAGAATCAAGAGTCCAAGGCCATCTTTGGCTACACAGTGAGCTAGAGGCTAGCCAATGCAACATGAAAGAAAGAAAAAAAAAGAAAAGGAAAGGAAAGAAAGACAGGAAAAGTGAACAAAAGACCCAGCAAATGTTTTTGATTATGCTTAAAGAAACATGTGAAAATAGGATGTAGTCAAAGATTAAGTGTTTTTAAGTAGAAGAAGGAAACTGTGTACCAAAGAGCCTGAGTGACCTCTCATAGCAAAGGAAACATGAGTTCATAGTCTTCTGAAATGTTAAGAAATGAATGCCAACATGATATACTTTAATTAGTAGGACTCATTATGCAACAGCTGTATGTTATTTAAGCCACAGTGATAATTTACCATAATATCCATAGGCAACAAATGCACCATCATTCTTTTTTACTTAAGCAAATACTATAACATCTTGATCCTACAAAACATAATCCTAGAGTATTCACCCATAATCCATGGATATTATAAATTGCCATAGAAGTCTTTATATTTCCATATTTTCTCTGACTCACCTCTCAAGTCTTCTTTTATTTGCTCATGTCCAATCAAACTTGTATATATTGCATTTGTTTATGAGTTTTGTGTCAGTGCATGCATATATTTGCCATGGTATCCATGTATAGGCCATAGGACAACCTCAGGGTTGGACCCTTCTACATTAAGGCCGGGGAAACATTACTATAGAAATGTGATGGAACCATTTTCTTAACTGAGGTTCTTGCCAGATAACTCTAGCTTCTATCAAGTTGTCAAAGAAAATGTTACCAGTCTGAGTGTGGAAAAAGTTGATTCAAGTATCAATTAAGGAATGCTGCAACAACTAGGTATATGAACTTACCAGTGAAAGTGAGGGCAGGTAGGCAAAAAGCAATTTCCTTTTTCATATACTTTATCTGAGCTTCTACTGAAAACTGTACCCAAGATTTAGTGGGTTTCTCCCTGCTTCAAATAATATGATCAAGAAAATACCTCACAAAGATTCTTGAGCCTTGGATTTTAACTGATTCTACTTGCAGTTGTGTTGACAGCCAATAATCATTATCACAATTTCATTTCTTGTCAATTTGACACAGTCATATATCTTTGTTTTGCTTACCTTCCAAACAAAAGGAGTAACCAGCTTATAATTTCATCTGACATGGTATAACTACCACATGTACAACGCCATGTACACCTATAATATATTCTAAAATACATTATATATTTTAGAGTAAAATGTATTCTAAAATATATCATATATTTTAGAATATAGGTAAACTTCACTGAGGAATTCTTCGCTTTTTATATATGACAATAAAATTCACCACATTTAATTACTAATACTATTTCAATTAATATTATACTACATGATAATAAATAGAGGAAAAGAAACATGAATATCATTTCAATATATGTGTCCATATGCTCTTAACAAAACAGAACATATAAGTTAATGTCAATTACAATTCTTATTACTGCACATGGTCATGTGAACTCAGCTATTCTTTATAACCATGTTCTTCTACAAACCAGTATGTATCTTTTTTTACCTTCAGCAAGCTCCTCAGTATATATTTGTTGTCTTCCTGAAGGGTGATCCATACCTTTATCCCTGAAGGGTTTGGAATTTTACCATCATGACTAGATGGGTTGTGGTTTTCCTTTGGCTTTAATCAGAAGACATGATAAGCCCATTAGAAAACCTGAAGTATCTCCCATACTCCAGTTTTATTTTTTCTTACGTCCATTGTGAATAGGCAATGTAACACTCCATCAATCAATCACTGATTTTAACATTGTTATTGCTTTTATTAAGGGTATCAGAAGCCCATATTGGCCAGGGAGAAGTATTAGCCTTCAATTGAAAGAATATTTGTTCTATTTTCTGATAGGAGAGCTTTCTATCTGGAACCAAAACATACTGCTCAGAACTTAAAGTCAGGAACAGAAATGAAACAAAAAACAAAATTTTTACTACTGGTTCAAGAGGAGTGATACTAAGTGGAACTCTTCTCATTTCTAACCCCTGGCTCCTCAACAGACAAATCTTGGCTATAGGAAAAATAAGAACTTTTATAGAGTAAGTACATGAATTTTGCATAATGATTCTCTGAATCTAGGTAAAAGAATGTAGTGGTTTTAATGAGAATTGTCATCCATATCCTTAGATATTTCAGTGTTTGGTAGTAGTTTGTGGTGTTATTGGAGTTATAGTAAAGCTTTTCTGGAGGAGCTCCAAAACTATGGGAGGGCTTTGAAGTTTATAACCGTTTACTACTTACAGTTTGAACTCTTTGTCTTGTGTTTGCATTTGATGATGTGAAGTCTCATTATCATGATTCTTTTGCCTTGTCTGCTATTCATTGGTATGCATTCCCACCATAATGAACCATTATTCCACTGGGACTATAAGCCAAAATAAACTTTCTTCCATTTGTTACCATGTCATGGCATTTTTCTTACAGCAACAGAAAAATAACCATGATAGTGTCTCTTAGTTTCTGCATTTTCACTCATTGTTTATCTTTGTAATAACCTGTGTCTGCTGCAAAAAATAAACTTCTTTAATGAGAGCTACATCTTTATGCATTTACAACAATAAGTATATAAAATGTAGTTAGAAAAATAATGATTTAGTATAATGACATTTGAGAGTTGTCCACCAGGGTCTAAGAACTCTCTAGACATGGATAGTAGGCTGGGTTTGTAGTACAGGAATGAGTTTGCTCCAAGGAGAGAGCTATTGGTTACTGCCAAGATCAAATATCCATTATTGTACCACTAGGGATATCTTTTCAGGCTGTTCATTGTTCTGGTTCATTAGATTTAAATCTGGACTGGGCTAGTGATTGTTTTTCTCTTGACAGTTTAAACCACATCTGTGTCTTTTGTTCATCAGTTCATATGCCAGGATAGCTGGTCTGTTAGCTTCTAGGAATCCTCTGGGCTCTGTCTTACATCTTCCTGTAGGAGTGCTGTGATTATAGATTACAATGTTCCTAGAGCATCCTGGAGCATGTGCTGTCATGCTCAGTTTCAGATGAATCCATGGGATTCAAAGTCAGACCATCATGCTTAAGAAACAAGAACTTTAGTCACGGAACCATTGCTCTAGCAGTTAGAGTTTAGGCTGTGCATGGTAACAAACTTGATTTAACTTTTTGAAGCAAGTATTGAGCTTGAATCTCACTTTGTTTTCACTTAGCACTGATGGATTTTTTCTATCTTTAAATTTTTAAATTATTTTATTTTATGTGTATGTGTATGAGTATTTTTACTTATATATATATATCTGTAAAATGTGTGGGTGGCTTATGAATATGGAGGCCAAAAAAGTGTACTGGATTCCCTGAAATTGGAGTTAAACATGGTTATAAAGATTTATGTAGTGCTATTAATTGAACATGGGTCATTTGAAAGAACAGCCAGTATTCTAAATGAATGAGGCATCCAGATCTCATTCATGTGTGTGTGTGTGTGTGTGTGTGTGTGTGTGTGTGTGTGTGTCTGTGTGTGTGTGTGTCTGTGTATCTAACAATCCACCTTTATTCTTTTTTTATTTTTATTTTTTATAGAAAAATAAAATCATTCATATTACATCTCAATTGCTATCCCATCCGGGCATCCTCCAATCCTCCCTCCCACCTGCTTTCACCTAATTCCCCATCCCTATGACTATAACTGATAGGGATCTCCTCCCCTTGAATGTGATGCTAGGTTATGAAGTTTCTTCTTGGTAGTCCGCTATCCTTCCTCCGAGTGCCATCGGGCCTCCCCATCAAGGGGACATGGCCAGATATGGGGCACCAGAGTTTGTGTCAAAGTCAGTCCCCAGTCTCCACTTGACTGTGGAGAATATTCTGTCCCTTGGCTAGGTCTGGGTAGGGGTTTGATGGTGACTGCACATATTGTCCGTGGTTGGTGACATAGATTGAGCAGAACCCCTGGGCCTAGATCTGCCCATCATAGTGTTCTTCTTGTAGGTTTCTAGGACCCTCTGGATCCACCTATTTCCCTATCTCCTATATTTCTCCCACCTTAGGATGTCCTCACCACTATCCCATTTCCCTGGTAAGTGAAGACTTTCATGAGGCATAACCCTTGGCCTACTGTCCAGATATAAGTGAGTATATACTATTTGAATCACTCTGTTTCTGGGTTAGCTCACTCATTATGATCATATCTAGCTCAATTCATTTGTCCACAAATTTCAGAAATTCCTTATTTTTAATAGCTGAGTACTATTCCATAGTGTAAATGTACAACAGTTTCTTTATCCAGTCTTCTACTGAGGGACACTTAGGCTGTTTCCATGTTCTGGCTATTATGAATATGGCTGCTATGAACATGGTTGAGCATATGTCCCTGTTGTGTGGTAGAGCATCTTCTGGGTATATTCCAAGGAGTGGAATAGTTGGGTCTTGAGGAAGCCCTATTCCCAGTTTTCTGAGATAGAACCAGATAGATTTCCAAAGTGGCTGTACTAGACTGCATTCCCACCAGCAATGAGGGAGTATCCTCTTTCTCCACATCCTCGCCAGCATGTGGTGTCACTTGAATTTTTGATCTTGGCCATTCTGATGGGTGTAAGATGGAATCTCAAAGTTGCTTTGATTTGCATTTTTCTGATGACTAAAGACATTGAGCATTTCTTTAAGTGTTTCTCAGGCATTTGATATTCCTCTGTTGAGAATTCTCTGTTTAATTTGAGCCCCATTTCTCAATTTGATTATTTGGTTTGGTGGTGCTTAATTTCCTGAGTTCTTTATATATTTTGGACATTAGACCTTTGTCAGATGTAGGGTTGGTGAAGATCTTTTCCCAGTCTGTAGGCTGTCGCATTGTTCTCTTGACAGTGTCTCCTGCCTTATAGAAGCTTCTCAGCCTCATGAGGTCCCATTTATTAATGGTTGACATTAAGGCCTGGTCTGTTGGTGTTCTGTTCAGGAAGTTGTCTCTTGTGCCAATATGTTCCAGGCTCTTCGCCACTTTTTCTTCTAAGTGACTTAGTGTCTCTGGTTTTATGTTGAGGTCTTTAATCCACTTGGAATTGAGTTTTGTACATGGTGACAAATATGGGTCCAATTACATTTTTCTACATGTAGACAGCCAGTTAGACCAGCACTATTTGTTGAAGATGCTATCCTTTTTCCTTTGAATAGATTTGGCTTCTTTGTCAGAAATCAAGAGGACCATATGTGTGTGGATTCATTTCTGGGTCTTTGATTAGATTCCACTGATCCACCAGTCTATTGCTGTGCCAGTTCAATGCTGTTTTAATTACTGTTGCTCTATAGTACAGCTTGAGGTCAGGAATGGATAATCCTCCAGAGGATCTTTTATTATATAGGGTTATTTTTGCTATTCTGGGTTTTTTGTTTTTCCATATGAAGTTGAGAATTGAATTTTCAATGTCTTTAAAATATTGTGTACATATTTTGATAGGAATTGCATTGAATCTGTAAATTGCTTTTGGTATGAAGGTCATTTTTACTATGTTAATTCTCCTGATCCATGAACAAGAGACAACTTTCCATCTTCTGATGTCGTTTTCAATCTCTTTCTTCAGAGATTTGGTGTGGATTACATTGATGGATTTTTGAACATGAAACCACCCTGCATGCCAGGAATGAAGCCTACATGGTCATGGTGAATGATATCTTTGATATGTTGTTGTATTCATTTTGCAAGTATTTTATTGAGTATTTTTGTGTCAATGTTCATAAAAGAAATTGGTCTGAAGTTCTCTTTTTTTGTTGGGTCTTTGTTGAACGTAGATATCAACATGACTGTGGCCTCATAGAATGAATTTGGTAGCGTTCCATCCATTTCTATCTTTTGGAGTAGCTTGAAGAGTATTGGTATTAGTTCTTCTTTGAAGGTCTGGTAGAATTCTGTGCTGAAACCATCTGGCCCTGGTCTTTTTTTGGTTGGAAGCCTATCAATAATTGCTTCTATTTCTATAGGAGAGATAGTACTGTTTAATTGGTTTATCTGTTCTTGATTCAATTTTGGCAAGTGAAATTGATCGAGAAAATTGTTCATTTCCCTTAGATTTTCAAATTTTGTGGCATATATGCCTTTAAAATAGAATCTTATAATTCTTTGAATTTCTTCAGTGTCTGTTGTTATGTCTTCCTTTTCATTTCTGATTTTGTTGACTTGGATAGTGTCTCTTTCCCTTTTAGTTAGTTTGTCTATCTTGTTGATTTTCTCAAAGAACCAGCTCCTGGTTTTGTTGATTCTTTGAATTGTTCTCTTTGTTTCTAATTTATTGATTTCAACCCTGAGTTTGATTATTTCCAGACGTCTACTCCTCTTTGGGGTTTCTGCTTCTTTTTTTTTTCCCCTAGGGCATCTAGCAGTATCGTTAAGTTGCTTATGTGGGATGTTTCCACTTTCATCTTAAAGGCACTTAGTGTTATAAATTTTCCTCTTAGCACTGCCTTCAATGTGTCCCACAAATTTGGGTATGTTGTTCTTTAATTTTCATTGAATTGCAGGAAGTAATCTATATCTTTCTTTATATCGTCCCTGACACAGATGTCATCAAGTAGAGAGTTGTTTAGTTTCCATATGTGTGTAGGCTTTTTATTGTTTCTGTTGTTGTTGAAGTCCAGTCTCAGACCATGGTGATCTGATAGGATACAAGGTATTATTTCAATCTTCTTGACTCTTTTGAGGCTTGCTTTATGACCTACTATGTGGTTAATTTTGGAGAAGGTTCCATGGTGTGCTGAGAAGAAGGTATAATCCTTTGCATTTGGGTGAAAAGTTCTGTAGATATCTGTTAGATCAATTTGATTCATGACATTGGTTAATGATGTTAATTCTCAGTTCAGTTTTTGTTTCAATGACCTATCCGTCAGTGAAAGTGGAGTGTTGAAGTCTCCCACTATTAGTGTGTGGGGATTGATATGTGGTTTGAGCTTTGTTAATAGGACTTTTACATATGTGAGTGCCCTTGGTTTGGGGGCATAGATGTTCAGAATTGTGATGTCATCATCTTTGACTTTACCTTTAATGAGTATAAATGCCCTTTCTCATCTCCTTTGATTAATTTTGGTGTAAAATCTATTTATTATATATTAAAATGGCTACACCAGCTTGCTTCTTGTGTCCATATGCTTGGAATACTTTTTCCTAGCCTTTTATCCTGAGATAATGTCTATTCTTGTGGCTGAGATGTGTTTCTTGGATGCAGAAGAATGTTGGGTCTTGCTTACACTTCCATTCGATAAGTCTGTGTCTTTTTATTGGAGAATTGTGACCATTAATGTTGAGAGATATTAGTGACCAGTAACTTTTAAGTCCCATGATTTTGATGTTGGTTGCAGTAGAGTGCTTATGTGGTTGTTTTGCAACAGTATAGTTTTCTAAATCCCATATAGTTTCAGTTGTAGTTTACCACTTTGCTTTGGAGTTTTCCTTCTATTAACTTCTGTAAGGCTGGATTAGTGGTTAGGAACTGTTTGAATTTGTTTATATCATGGAAAATTTTGTTTTCTCCATCAATATTTATTGAGAATTTTGCTAGGTAGAGTAGTCTTGCCTGGAACCCATGGTCTCTTAGGTTTTGCAGGATCTAGGCCCTTCTGGCTTTTATGGTTTCTGTTGAGAAGTCAGGTGTAATTCTGAAAGATTTGCCATTAAATGTTAAATGGCCCCTTTCCCTAGCTGCTATTAATAATTTTTCTTTATTCTGTATATTTTGTGTCTTGATTATTATGTGGCAGGAGGATTTTCTTTTCTGGTCTATTCTATTTGGTGTTCTATAGGCCTCTTGTACGTTTATTTGCACCTCCTTCCTTAGATTGGTGAGATTTTCTTCTATGATTTTGTTGAAGATATGTTCAGGTCCTTGGTGCCGGGCATCTTTTCTTTCCTCAACTCCTATTATCCTCAGATTTTGTCTTTTCATGGTATCCTTTATTTCTTGGATGTTTTGTGTCAGGAACTTTTCAGATTTAGCATTTTCTTTAATGTTTGTTTTAAGTTCTACCATAGAATCTTCTACTTCCGAGATTCGTTCTTCTATCTCTTGAATTCTGTTAGAGAAGCTTAGGTCTGTATTACTTGCATGCATCTCTGAGTCCATTTGTTCCCGTCTTTCTTATGTTTGGTTTTTATCATTGTTTCCATTTTCATCTTCAGTTCTTGAACCGTTTTATTGATGTCCTTCATCTGGCTGTTTGTGTTTTCTTGAGTTTCTTCCAGTGACTTTCTATGGGCCTTCAGATCTTGAATTGTTTTATTTATTTCAATCATCTGACTGTTTGTCTTTTCCTGGATTTATTCCAGTTCCTCTCTATAGGCCTTTTTAATGTATTCAATTTGTTTGCCTGCATCTTCCTGCATTTGTATTCGAATATTATTCATTTGCTCCATTATCATCTTCATTAATATGGACTGGAGGTCATTTTCTTGTATTTCAATTGTGTTTGAGTTATTAGGGTTGCTTTCATTGGAATAGTCTGGACCTGAAGATGCCATATTTTTTTTTTGGTTTTGTTGTTTAAGGTTTTGTGTTGACCTCTAGTCATTTTGTTGTCCCTGAAGTTGGAGCCCTGATCCACCCTTTCTGTTCTGCCTGGGCCAAGAGGCCCACTGAGCATCCAAAGAGGGAGACAGAGGGTGGGCAGGTGATCAGTAGTGGGAAGCCTTAAATCTGTGCCTGGAGGTGTGACTGCAGCTGCCTGAGACCTTGTGTGGGCCCTGGGTCTCTCTGAGGGCTGGTGTGCTTGATGTACACTCTCTGTTCCTCCTTGGCGGGTGTCGAAGGGACGGTCAGGGGGCGCAGGTGGTCAGGGACGAAGACAGGGGGCGCAATTGATGTAAACACCCTTGGCTCAGAATTCTGGTTGGTTTTGTCCTCATATTGCAGTGGTTTCCAGATCCTGAGTATTTCTCAGGAATTTCAGGTTTTTCCGAGATCAGAACCTCTGTTTTTGTGTATGTGTGTGTGTGTGTTTTCCTGGGCTAGTAGCCCCAGTCTGGAGTTATACTGCCCAAAGGTCAGTCTCTGATACCAAGTTCATGGTTGTCAGTGGCGGGGACCTGTTCAGCTGTTGGGCAGTATGCGCCCTTCCTCCAGGTTCTTAGATTAGACCATCTGGGTGTACCACTTTAGCGCTGTGTTGGGGGAATATCCACAGCTGCTTGGTCCCCTGTGTTGATGGCCCTGTGTTTCTCTGTGGACTGGTAAGCTCAGAGCCACATTCCCTGTTCCCCTTGGTACAACGGGCCCATGAATGGTCTGAGAGGAAGACAGGGGGCACAGGCAAAGCTAACATCCTCGGCTCTCTGGTTTTAGGTTTTGCACTCTTGCTCGCCTGGACACTGGCCCCTGGGGCTTTCTCAGGACTAGCGGGTTAGTCTGTGTCAGAGCCACCCATTTTCTTGTGTTTTTTCCTGGGCCAGTAGTTCCAGCCTAGAGATAAACCACCCACAGTTCAGTCTCAGATACAAAGCTCTCGGTTAACGATGGTGGACACCTGTCCCACTGCTGGGAAGATTGCACTTTTCCTCTAAATTCTTACAACAGAACAGACAAGCTGTAAGCACAGCTTTAGCACTGCAGCTGGCGGGTGTATCCCCACCTGCTTGGTCTGCCATCGAGCTCTGGGACTCTTTGCAGACTGGTGAGCCCAGAATTACGCTCTCTGATACCCCTAGACTTAGTACGGTCCAGATCTTCCAGACCCTGTGGCAATCACACCTGCAGGAGGGTCACCACGCTAATTACCTCAGTAGGCAGGGCCTTGTGTTTGCTTCTGTTTACCCACTTGGGTGGCTGCAGGCTTGGCGGCTGCTCTTCAGGGCACTCCATGCTCTCTGAATGGGCTCGGAAACTTTCTGTGTGTTCCCAGAAATATATTCTGTTCCCACTGGGCCTAGTGTTGTCCAGATTTTCCAAGCACCAAGCCAATCATCTTAGCCAGTGGGACCTTGCCTGCTCCAGGCTACCCACTTGAGAGTCTGCAGCCACAGTGGCTGCTCGCCCATTTTGGGTCTCACTGTGGCAGAAGCACGCTCTCTGTTCCCCCTAGACCTATTTTTGTCCAGCTCTTCCGAACTCCCCAGCAATCACCTCAGTAGGCAGAGCCTTGCCTGCAATTTCCGCTACCTGTTTGAGTGTCTGCAAGTACAGTGACTGCACTCTCGGGGGTCCGTGCTCTGAGCAGGTTCAGGGTCTCACTGTGGACCCCCAGAAATTTGCTCTCTGCCTCCCCTGGACCTATTTCTGTCCACCTCTTCCAGACTCCCCATCAGTCACCTCAATTACTGTCCAGATCTTCCAGACAGTGCGCCAAACCCCTCTGCGGGTGTGATCTTACCTATATCCCCAGCTACCTGTTTGTGCAGCTGCCCCTGTGGCAGCGGCTCCTTGCCAGTTGGTTTGTGCTCACCGTGCTTTCCGGGGTGTGCAGGATTTCTATAGTTTATTTCTGTTGAACAGTGGAATTCTCCCACTGTGGTGGAGTCGGAAGCTTGGTGTTACTGGTTAAGAAAATAGTCCAAATCTCTGACTCGATTACTCTGGTTTCTAAACAAGGTCTACCCCACTCCCCGCCATCTTGGATTCCCCCACCTTTATTCTTTAAAAGCAAGTACAGTGTTCCTAGAGCATCCTAGAGCATGGAAAGTTTTCCAGCAATTAACTTCTATAAAATTTAGTGTTTTCTTATTTATTTCTGATATAATATAGGGCTTTGTGAAATAATTTATTTATATTATTATAAATATGTTTCTGTACTTTTTAATTTTTTCTTATTGTGTCTTAAAAAATCACCATAGCAATTCTTTGTAGTTTGATGTTAATATTGTTTGTTATTCTTTTTTTCTAAGTGGCTCCGTATTTTAATTTTCTGGGCAAAGAAAGAATCATTTTGAATATTATGATAACTTGTTGGTGTAAATTTTCACACTACAATGTCACAGATGTATAAAAAGTTTGTTTGAAGATATATGCTTAATAATAATAATTCAATATCTAAATTACAGGCACAGTATAGTTGATTGTAGCAAACTTTCCTCATATCATTCACCAAGATATATGAAAATACCAGTAATTTATTAAATTGTGGCATAATTAGTGATACAATGAAAATTGTGTGGAAAAACACAATAGAGCTATTAACTGATAATGAAACAGGAAACCATAATGAATCCTGAAAATGGAAGACTGTGTAATAATCATAGAAGGAAAATCTACCCTTAAAAAGTGGGTAACTAATGGCCATCACTTTTGAAGACTACACTTGCTGTAGGTGCTTGTTTCAGCAAGACATAGAAATATTTTCAGATTGTAAGGGAAAAATACCAAGTAGATGGGAGCTCACAATAACTTCCACAGACAAAGAAACATATTGAAGTGGCTGCTTTAGCTCTCTTAAGGGGTGTAACCATTAGCCTCCTAAGGAGTACTTTAAATTATGCACAGTTTCTGCATTATTGATGTAATGTAGTCAGTTTATTGGATAGTAATAGCATGCCAAATATCTTGAATCTCATTCACTCAAGGAACACAGAATAATACCCATTTTGGCTAAAGCATAGCTCTTTTGGCTTCAGTAGGATGACAAAAACAGAAGATTTTGAATCATGCTTAAGCATTTCATAGTTATTCATCTTCCCAACTCTGTATCCCAGGATGAAGGTTAACATTTTGAGAACAACAATGTTCAGTGATGACATTAAGATAGATATAAATTTGTTATACTAGAGAAAGCCAGACAGTATTTACAGTGTACCTTAAATTAGTTACTTTTCTGTTACTGTAATGCAATGCCTTGCCAAAAGTAAATTGTGGAAGAATGAGCTTATTTCAACTTAAAGTTGCAGAGGAGATATAGTTCATCATGGTAGGACAGGCACAATAAAAGCTACAAATGGTAGCAACAGCTGGAAGCTGCCTTGCAACATTTTATCTCTACATATTGATCACGGATACAGCAGAGAATGAAGCAGGCTCTAGGAACTCAATGCCTGCCCTCAGTTATGTACCTGCCTTAGTAAGGCTCCACATCCCAAAACTTCCCTGAACTTCCCAACAGCAGTACCATTTATGGATCATGTGCTAAAGAAAGGAGCCTGTGGGAGTCATTTCTCATTCAAACCACCATAAACAGAGATCAGAGATTATGCATTTTACACAGAATATCTAGAATTGGAATATTCTGTCTTCTCTGTACATCCAACAAATGTGATACACAGCTGGTAGACCATGTGAATTCCTTATTTTTTTATTGTTTCTGTGATTTTCAAGAAGTAAACAAAGGGGGAAAGAGTTTGTTTTCATTTACAGTTGAGAGGAATACAGGTTCATCCTGATGGGAAAACCATGGTGGCATGTGACACATGATAGCAAGAATGTGCAACTGTATTCCCTCGCATTTTGAAACAAGAAGCAGAAAGCCAACAGAAAGTGAATATAGGCTCTAAGTCCTCAATGCCCACTTCAAATAATTTACTTATTCCAATGAAACTCCACCTACCAACGTCTCCATACAATGCCACCAGCTAGATACCAAGTATTTAAATAATGAGGTTATGTAGAGCATTCATACTCAAACCATAATACCCACATTTGCCAACCTATTTTAAATTAGTCCCTCCAATTACCAAGCAATACTCTTTATTTTCTAATCCATCAATAAATAACTGGCACATGACTTCTATACATCTATAGATGCCTCTTTTTTTTTGAAACCTCTTACAAAAAAAAAAAACTGGTTTTCTATGTTCATTTATATTCTGTGTTCCCGTAATATTTCTTCTAAAGATTATGCACAAAGGATAAATCTTATAATAATGAATTGAAATCAAAGTTTTCAAGAGAAAAACATTTGAACTGCATTCATGGTGACCTGGTTAGGAAAAGAAAATGGTTAATTCCTTTGCTGAAAAACACAGTAGCACCTGATCCAGGAGCAGGATGATTAGCCATGGGTGATTTCTTTAACCTTGCTGAATTGTTCTTTTATAAATGAACTCCATACACAGTCCAGGGATCATTTGGTAAAATCTGTGATAAGAGGCATTGTGGGGTCCACTGCCTGAGGAAACCACTTCAGCAATTTGAGTATGTATATTAGTTTGATATCCCTTTTTTTCCTATTTTTATGTGTAACCTCTGGAGACTGAAGATTATTATGGTCTTGGAATTGCACAGAAGAAACAACACAATTTATAAAGAAACAGCTGGAATGTGAACTAATCTCTCTGTTCTAATCTACATATGCATAAAATATACATAAGAAATTAACATTCCCTAAGCAATTTTCTCTATGTACCTAGTTAACCTCAGCTTTGCTAGAGAAAATGTCATGTACTTGTAATGAACCAGGAACACCCTTACATAATATATAGATGATTAAGAGAATATAAATTTTATAAACTTAATATTAATTTGACTAAATCATGGACATTTTATCTGAACTATAAATATATACTCATTCAGGCCTTCTGTTTCAGTGACTCTTCACCTCCTTGAGAAAGACAGCAAGAAATTTCTGCACCAGGCTTAGAAAAGGACATCATATTAAACTAAGAACTCATGCAATTATGGATCAGATAGAAAAGCAGAAAAATATCCACATGGGTTGAATAATGAAGAAAGAAGTTGCTAAGTTTTTTGATGGTCATGTACATTAAGAACTAATAGTTTACAAGGAACTTGAAATGTCATAATGATCATAAAGTACTTTTTGTTGTTTACATATTTTATATTTTATGTTCATATGTATGTAAAATATTTTCCTCACTGATTAATTATTCTTTTAGAGATTGAATTTTGTCATTAAGTTTGTTAAACATGATCAACTTTCCAAGACATTACTGAGATGTGGGAAGCATATCTAAGTAGCAGAAGACCAGATATTGTGGACTAAGTGAGTGACCTGCCTAATGACTCCAAAATGCCACCATCTGTGTTTCCAGAACAAAAGAAGGCACCCAGAAACAAGACACTTAAAATTCTAGGACCCCCTCAGATGACTCCTTGGTTCAAGAGTCACACACGGTCCTAGGCTCAAAGCAACTTCTACCTACTTGAACATGACACTTGAGTTCCAGAAATACATGTCTTCAGACACCTTCTACCTCCCCAAGAACAATTCCTGGATACCATACAAGGGTCTCAGCCTCTGATCCATGGTTCTATTGCTCCCCCTGTTAGACTACCTGGACAATAGGAGCATACAGGGTTCCCAATCCAAGCTGTTAGTGTCCAGAGAAGTTTGAGTACCAGAATCACAGTGTTTCCTAGCTGAAAAAGTATCTGTTTGTGTTTTACTGGTGATAGGAGAGGATTCCAGATATCAGTCATGCACAGTAACACCCTAAGACCTGCTGGCTATTTCCTCCATCCTGAAGATGACTCCAGATTCCAGAGAGCTTCACATCCAGCATCCAGTTAACAGTGTTACTCACTGTCTGAATGAGACCTGCAGGACCTCACTGGATCACATAGGATTAGAAATCTAACTGTGCTTCACAGCCTACAGGTCCAACTAGGACAAAACCACAAGAGCATAGCTCTAGAACACTTGAGGAGATCCAACTCCCAGCCCTCATAACCCCAGAAACCCATCAAGTTGCAGAAACAATTTGCCAATGTACAGGGACAATGAAATGTCTAAAGGCCAGCATAAAAACAAAATGAACAGAAGCCAGGGCAAGCTGTGGATATCTTAACACAGGTGAAACAGAAAAGTGGCCTTAATACTATGCTTACGAGTATGGGAGAGACCTTTAAAAATAAAATGAATAAATCCATCAAAGAAATGCAGGAAAATACAATCAAACACATAGAGATCTTTATTGAGGTATTTAATAAATCTCTTGAAATAAAGCAAAACCCAATCAACAAGTGAAGAAAATGAATAAAATGGTGCAGTACCTGCAAATGGAAAGAGAATCAATAAAGAAAACACAAACTAAGGAAACTCTGGTGATGAAAATCTTAGAGAAGAGAATTGGATCCACAGAGGTAAGCATTGTCAACAGAATACAAGAGATGGAGGAATCTCAGATGAGGAAGACACAACTGAAGAAATCAATACAACTGTCAAAGAAAATATTAAATTAAGAAAATGTTGACACAAAACATCCAAAAAATCAAAGACACTATGACAAGATGAAATCTAAAAATACTAGGTATAGAAGAAAGAGAAGATTCCTGGATCCAAGAACCAGAAAATATTTTCAACAAAATCATAGAAGAAAAATTTCCCAACTTAAACAAAGAGAATCCTTTAAACATACAAGAGGCTTACAGAGCACCAAATATATAAGACCAGAAGAGAAATTCTTCCCACTATATAATAATCAAAACAATAAATGTACAGAGCAAAAAAAAAAAAAAAAAAAAAAAAAAACTCAAATGCTTCAAGATGAAAAGGACAACTAACATTTAAAGGCAGAACTGTCAGAATCACACCAGATTTCTCAACAGAGACTATGAAAGCCAGAAGAGCCTGTGCATATGTTATGCATATGCTAACAGACCACAGATGTAATCTGAGAATACTATACCCAGCAAAGCTTTCAATCACCATAGAAGGAGAAAATAAGATACTCAATGACAAAAACAAATTTATATAATAGCTATGCACCAACAAAACCCTACAAAAGATACTAGAAAGAAAACTTCAACAAAATGAAGTCAACTATACCCAAGAAAACACAGGATATAAATAACTTCAAAACAACAAAACAACAAAAACAAAAGAAGACAAGCACACAAACACACTATCAATACCAACATCATAATAAAAGAAACTAACAATCACTGGTCTTTATCAACATTAGTGGACTCACTTCTCAAAAAAAAAAAAAAGACACAAGTTAACAGAATGGATGTATAGACAGAACCCGTCATTCTGCTGCACAGAAGAAACACAACTCAGTAAACACAAGAAACATAGACATTACCTCAGCGCAAAATGATTTTTTGATCAAATAGACTCAAGAAGCACACTGGAAAAGCCATTCCAATATCTACTAAAATATTTTCAAGAAAATTTAATCAAAAGACATATGGAGGGACACTTTATTCTCATCAAAGGAAAAATACATTTAAAGGATGTCTCAAGCCTGAACATCTATGTCCCTAATGCAAAAATGTCCACCATTGTATGAAAAACATTATTAAAGCTTGAATCGCACATTGATTCCCATACATTAATCATAGGAAACTTCAAAACTGTACTCTTACCAGTGGGTAGAACATAAAAACAAAAACTGAATGTACAAATAATGGAAATAGCCAAAATCATGAATCAAATAGACCTATTAGCAGTCTATAGAACTTTTACCCAATCACACAAGAAAAAATACTTTCTCCACTGCACCTCATGGAACTTTCTCCAAAATTGACCACATATTTGCTCAAAAAGCAAAACTCAACCAATACAAGAAAATTGAATTAACCTATTGCACATTATCAGATTGCCATGGATAAAAGCTGGGCATCACAGACACAGACATAGAGGAGGGGAGGGGAGTAGGGGAGAATTGGGAGGAAGAGAGGAATGGGAGAATACATGGGATGGGCTAACAACTGAGATGTAATATGAATAAATTAATTTAAAAAATGCTGGGCATCAACAACAACAGAAATAACAAAAAGCCTACACACTCATTTAATTGAAATACTCCCTATTCAATTATGCCTGAGTCAGGTAAGAAATAAAAAAAGATAGTAAAGGCTTCCTAAATATCAGTAAAAATGAAGACACAACATATCCAAACATATATGGCACAATAAAAGCAGTGTTAAGAGGAAAGTTAATAACACTAAGTGCATTAAAAAAGAAATTGAAGACATTCCATACTAGCAACTTAACAGCTCACCTGAAAGCTTTCAAAAAAAAGAAGAAGCAATCAAACCCAAGAGTAATAGATGCCAAGAAGTAATCAAACTCAGGGATAAAAT
This sequence comes from Acomys minous, assembly GCF_964271855.1. Lineage (NCBI taxonomy): Eukaryota > Metazoa > Chordata > Mammalia > Rodentia > Muridae > Acomys > Acomys minous. Next base: position 72,664,275 of record NC_140483.1, on the reverse strand, counting down.
CAATAAATTAGAAAGAAAGAACAATACACACAATTAACAAAACCAAGAGCTTGTTCTTTGATAAAATCAATGAATAGGCAAAACTGTAGTCAATCTAACTCAGAAGGATAAAGACAATATCCAAATCAACAAAATTCAGAAAATAGGGAGATAAAACAACAGAAAAAAAGGAAATACATACAATCTTACTTCAAATGCTTGTAATCCACAAATTGGAAAATCTAAATCAAATAGACAATTTTCCTGATAAAATATACTTACCAAAGTTTAATAAATATCAGGTAAACTATTTAAATAGTCGTATATCTCCTAAGGAGATAGAAGTATTTATCAAAACTCCACCAAAGGGGGTAAAAAAAACTCTCAGGACCAGATGGATTCAATTCAGAATTCTATAAGACATTTCAAGAAGAGTAAATACCAATAGTACTCAAATATTTCCATGAAAATAGAAACAGAAAGAAAATTGCCAATTGAAATAGACTTACTCCAATTACTATGAATCCTAAACTACACAAAGACCAAACAAAGATGGAGAATTTCAGAACAATTTCCCTTATGAACACCAATGCAAAAATACTCAGCAAAAAACTAACAAACTGAATACAAGAAGACAACAAATATATCTTCCACCATGAGCAAGTAGGATTCAACCCAGACATGCAGGAGTGGGTTAACATATGAAATCTATCATGTAATCCACCATATAAACAAACTGAATGCGGAAAACCACATAATTATCTCATTAGATGATGAAAAATCCTTTGACAAAATACAAAACCCCTTCATGTTAAAAGTCTTATAAATATCATGAATACAAAGTCCATACCTAAACACAATAAAGGTAATATACACCAAGGCTATAATTAACATCAAACTAAATGGAGAGAAGCATAAAGCAATCCTACTGAAATTAGGGATTAGACATGTCTGCTCACTCTCACTGTAAGTCTTCCATATTGTATTTGAAGTCCTAGGAGATCAAGAGAATCCAAGTTGGAAACAAGAAGTAAAAGTATTGCTATTCACAGATGTTATGATAGTAAACATAAGTGATCCCAGAGACTCCACTAGAGAACTTTCACATCTGATAAATACCTTCAGCAAAGTGACTATATAGAAAGAATTTTAAAAAGCAGTATACTTCTTTTGATCAAAAGATGAAATGGCTGAGAAAGAAATTATAGATGAAACACCCTTCAAAATAACCACAAATGATATAAAGTATATTGGTGTAACTCTAGCCAAGCAAGTTGAAGACCTGTATGACAAGAACTTCAAGTGTCTGAAAAAAATTGAAGTAGATATCAGAAGATGTAAAAATATTCTATGCTAATGGGTTGGTAGAATTAACATAAGAAAACTGCTACTCTTACCAAAATAGACATACAGATTCTACACAATCCTCATCAAAATAATAACATAATTCTTTACAGACCTTGAAAGAACAATTCAAAACTCCTTATGGAAAACAAAACAAAATAAAACAAACAAACAAAAGAACCCTCTGACTAGCTAAAACAATCTTATACAATAATAGAACTTTTGAAGGTATCACCATCCATGACATCAAGCTATACTACAGAGCAATAGGAATAAAAACTGCATGGTGCATGGTACTGGCATAGAAATCAACTGGATGATCAATGGTATTGAATGAAAAACCCAGAAAAAAAACTTACACACCTACAGATACTTGAGTTTTGGCAAAGAAGTGAAAGCCATAAAATGGAAAAAAAATAAAGCTTCTTCAACAAATGGTGCTGGTCTAACTCAATATCTAAATGTAGAAAAATGTAAATAAATCCATATTTTTCACCATGAACAAAACTCAAATATAAGTGGATTAAAGACCTCACATAAAACTAGATATACTAAACCTATTAGAAGTTTAAGTGTGGAAGAACCTTGAACTCATTGGCACAGGAAACAAGGTCCTGAACAGAATACCAACACCTCATGCTCTATCACCAACAATTAGTAAATAGTACCTCATGAATCTGAAAAGCAATGTGTAAGGCGAGAAACACTGTCTAGAAAGAAATGGCAGTCTACAGATTGGGAAAAAGATATTCACCAATCCTACATTGGAAAAAGGGTAATACCCAAAATATATAAAGAACTTCAAAAAAATTTAAATATCAACAAACCAAATAACCCAATTAAAAATGGGATACAGAGTGAAACAGGATTCTCAACGGAGGAATTTCAAACAGTGAGAAGCATTTAAAGAAATTCTTGAACTTCTCTGTCATCAGTGACGTGAAAGTCCAAATGAATCTGCAATTCCATCTTATACCAGTCAGATTGGATAAAATCAAAAGTTCAAGTGACAGCACATGATAACAAGAATGGAAAGAAAGAGAAGCACTCCTCCATTTTTCATGGGAGTGCAAAGTTGTACAACCACTTAGGAAATCAATCTGGTGCTCAGAAAATTGGGAACAGCCGTACCTAAGACCTAGTTATATCACTCCTGGGTATACACCCAAAAGAGGCCCTAACCTGCAACAAGTACACTTGTTCAAGTACGTTCATATCAGGTTTATTCATAGTATCCAGAATCATGAAACAACCCAGATGTCCCTCAACTAAAAAATAGATAAAGTGACTTTGTTACCCCATTAGAATGGCTAAGATAAAAAACTCAAGCAATACCACATGCTGCTGAAGATATGTAGAAAGAGGAACACTCTTTCAGTGCTGGCAGGAGTGCAAACTAGTACAACCACTTTTCAGAAAACTGGCAATAGGACTTCCTCAAGACCGAGCTATTCCATTCCTTGTAATATATCCAGAAAATGTTATTCCACACAACAAAAACATATACTCAACCATATTCGTAGCGACCTTACTCATAATAGCCAGAACATGGAAATAGCCTAAGCGTCCCTCAGTGGAAGAATGGATAAAGAAACTGGTACATTTACTCTATGGAATACGAGTCAGCTATTAAAAACAAATCCATTGGTGGACAAATGGATTGAACTAGAAATGATCATAATGAGTGAGTTGACCCAGGAGCAGAAAGACTCAAATGGTATATACTCACTTATATCTGCAAAAGAGCCCAAGGGGCATGTCCCATGAAAGTCTTGACTAACCAGGAAAGTGGGATAGAGATGAGGGCATCCTTTTTGGACTCTAAGTGAATGAAATATGGGAGAATGGGGAAATAGAAGGAGCCAGAGGGTCCTAAAATCCCTGCATGAAGAACACTATGATGGGTGGATCTGGGCCCAGGGTTTCTGCTCAAATTATGGCACCAATCAAGGACAATATGTGCTGTGAGCATCAAACCCCTACCCAGATCTAGCCAATGAGCAGGACATTCTCCACAGTTAAGTGGAGAGTGACCCATATTTGACCATGTCCCCTGATGGGGAGACCCAGTGGCACTCAGAGAAAGGATAGCAGACTACCAAGAAGAGAATTGATACCCTAGGATCATATTCAGGGGGAGGAGGTCCCCTCAGTCACAGCCATAGGGAAGGGAAATAGGGTGAAAGCAGGAGGGAGAGAGGAACGGGAGGGTACAGGGATAGGATAACAATTGAGATGTAATATGAATGAATTAATAAAAAATTATAATGCAAAAAAGTAACTGTGTTACATTTACACAATTTAATAATACTCAGCTATGAAAAAGAAGGAAATAAGGAAATAATCTTGAAAATCAATGAAACTAGATATGATTATCCTGAGTGAGGAAACCTAGACCCAGAAAGGCACACATGATATGTACTCACTTATAAGCATATTTTAGTTATATAGTATAGGAAAAACATATTATGATTCAAAGACTAAAAAAAGTAAGAAACAAGGAGGACCCAAGGGAGGATACTTAAAGTTGACTCAAAAGGGAAAATAGAATATTCAGCAGAAGTGGTTGAAGAGAAGAAAAAAAAAAAAAAAAGAAGAAGAAGTAAGCAGAGATAAATCCAGATGGAGATCAGATCTGAGGAAGAGTTGAGGGTGGGTACAAGAGGACAGATGGCCTGTAGAGAGAAGAAAAACCAAGGATAGAGTCATCTTTGTGACAAGATGGAGACCTAGGGCAGGGTAAGCTTCTGGGAGGATAAGGGTGTGACATTAGCTTAGACACCTAGTAGCTCAGATTGTGAAGACTGAAGAGTACACCCTCTAACTAGACAGGACTCTTACTGGAGGGAGTGGTATACCAATGCACACAGAAAAATGTCGACATTAAATATACCCTGCCTACAAGATGTACAGGGATAAAAATGGGACAGAGATTGAGAGAACCTCAACTAATGCCCTGCAACTTCTGAAACCTGTTCCTTGGGATGTTGCCAACCTGACACTATTAAAAATACTCGGATATGCTCACAATGAGGAGCCTAGTATATCTGTCCTTTGAGAGGCTACAACCAGGAGTAGATCCAAACAGTTACTGAGACACAGCCAAACATTGAGCAAAGCACAGGACCTCCACAAAAGGATTAATAGAGTCAAATAACAAGGGCTCAGATGGGCTTGTGGAGACTGAAGCATCGAGGAAAGACCACACATAGACTTGATTTATGTCTCCTACACAAATGTGGCAGACGGGCAGATGGTAGGGTGGTGGGTGACAAAAGGGAGGGTGGGACCAAGAGGAAAAGAGGGAGGGGTCTTATATTAAACAGGATGTAAAGTGAATAAATAAATTTTAAAATTTTTTGTTAAATCCTTTCTAGAATTTTAAGACTGTGCTAAAATATGAAAAAAGAAGGAAAAATATATATTCCTCAATTTTACAAAACAAAATTCTTAAATGTCATCTTATATTCATTAACATAGACACTACCAGAAACAAAGCATTAACAAATATTGGTGAGAATATTGGTAAAATTAGGTTATCTTTGTGCTCTTGGTAAAAAAAAAATGTATGATAACACAATTACTATGGAAAACATTACATTGGCCAATCAAATGTTAAAAATTGTCATTTAATCAAGCAGTTTTACTTCTAAGCAAATTTTGAACCATTGAAACAAAATATTAAAGAGCAATTTGCAGACCCATGCACCTTGCAATACCCTTCACAATAGCTCAAAGGCTCAAACAACTCAAGCATCTATCAATAGATAAATTGGCAAATGCATACTAAAAAACATTACACATATATGTATATATTCATATAGCTAAGTATATGCACACTCATACATATTGCCAAATTTTTAACCTTCAAAATGTATGAATACTTGCTTCAGCAGCACATATACTACAAATAGAGAAGGTTAGTATTCATCCTGTGCAAGGGAGAGATACAATTTTGAAGCATTCCATATTTTTATTAAAACAAATAAAGATAGAATAGAAAAAGAAAACCACAGATCAATATTTCTGGTAAACATACATTTTAAAAATGTTCAATTAGATCCTTGCAGACACAATACAGGTATACAGCAATAAGATATAGATCATTATTAAGTTGTTTTTTATCCTTAAAATGCAAGCATTCTTGGACATACACAAGTTGGTAAATATTATAAACCATATGAAACAAGTAAACAAAAAACCATGATTATCTCAATAGATGTATAAAAATGCCTCTGGTAAAATCCAATATCCCTTCATGATAAATATCTTTTTTTGTTGAAATAGTAGCTGGAGAAATAAGCAAGAGAAGGAAATTAAATGGATACAACAAAAGAAAGAATTAAGTCAAATTATCCATATTTATAGATTGTATTAAAGAGTTCAAAAATTCTACCAGAAAACTTCTAGAAATGATAAATTCAGTAATCTGACAAGATACAGGATCAACATACACAAATCAATAACTTTACTGTACAATACCACCACAGGTATAGAGAAAGAGATTATGGATGTACCTCCATTTACAATAGCCTCAAAGAAAATAAAATTTCTATGATTAAACCTAACCAAAAAAGTGAAGTCTCTATGACAGAAACATTAAAGGTCTGAAGAAAGAGATGAAAAAATATGTCAAAGAATGAAAAGATATCCCTTGCCCATGCATTAGTAGAATTAATATTGTAAGAATGTCCTTTCTACCAAAAGCTATTTACAGATTCTACGCAATCTCATTAAATATCTGCATCTCACCCAATAGGGAACAATCTGAAAATTAATGTAAAACTACAAAAGACCCTAGGTAGACAAAACAATCCTGAAGAAAAATAATAATGCAGAAGAGATTATAATTCCAAATCATAAGATATGTTACACAACCATAGCTTAAAAAAAAATGAAATGACTGTACTGACTAGTCTTATGTCAACTTGATACACAAACTAGAGTTGTCTGAAAGGAGTGAACCTCTACTGAGAAAATACTTTCATAAGATCAGGGTGTTCCCATCATTGATCTATTGGTCCTGGTTTTGATAAGATATCAGGCTGAGCAACCCAATGGAAGCAAGCCAGTAATCAGCCATGACCTCTCCAACACTTCCTGTTCCAACTTCCTATGATGATAAACTGTGATGTGGATGTATAAGTCAAACCCCTTCTTCCTCAACTTGTATTTGGTCATGGTGTTTTGTCACAGCAATGGAAATTATAAGGAAATTCCCCAAAAGCAGACATGTAGAATAATGGAATAAAGTTAAAAATCCTACCTTTTGAAAAGAAAAACTTTAACCACTTTATATTTGACAAAGTAGCAGAAATGTAAGCTGGAGAAAAGAAAGCATCTTCATTACATGGTGTTAGAAACCTGGATGCTCACATGGAAAAGAAAGAAATTAGACTAATGTTTATGACATTGTGCACAATTAGCACCAAATTTATCAAAGACCTAAATGCCTATATGATATCTCTTTAGTAAATGAATTTTTAATTAGGATTCTATTTGCCCAAAAACTAAGGCCAACAATTTGCAAGTTGTATTCTAGTAAACTAAAGACCTTCTGTATAGCTAAAACAAAACAAACAAACCAAGAAATCAACCTTGTCAAGGAAAATGTCACAGGTCTAAATAGAAATTCACACTATTCTTCTAGCAGAGGATTTTTTATTTAATTAATTTATTCAGATTACAACTCAATTATTATCCCATCACTTATATCCTCCTGTTCCTCCCTCCCTCTTTCACCTTATTCTGCTTCCCTAGGTCTATGACTGTGGAGGACCACTATATGGTCATAGGCTATCAAGTTTCATCTTGGTAGCCTGCTTATTTTTTTGAGTTCCACCAGGCCTCCCCATTAAGGGGAGGTGGTCAAATATGGAGCACCAGATTTCATGTCAGAGTCAGTCCCCACACTCCACATAACTGTGGAGAATGCCCTGTCCCTGTCCAATGACTAGATCAGAGTAGGGTTTGATGTTTACTAATTGTATTGTCCTTCGTTAGTATAATAGTTTGAGCAGACCTCCCTGGGCCCTGATACACCCACCACAATGTTCTTCTTGTAGCTTTCTAGGACCCTCTGGGTCCTTCTATTTCCCCATCTCATATATTTCTCTTACCTAGAGTCTCAGTAAGATGTGCTCATTTCTATCTCAATCACCTAGTAAGTGAAGACTTTCATGGGACATGACTTTTGGGATAGTGCCCAATTATAAGTGAGTATATACCATGTGATTCTTTCTGCTTCTTGGTTAATTCACTCAGTATGATCATTTCTAGTCCCCTCCATTTGTCCACAATTTTCGTGATTTCCTTGTTTTTAATAGCTGACTAGTATTCCACAGTGTAAATGTACCACAGTTTCTTTATCCATTTTTCAACTGAGGGACATTTAGGCTGTGTCCAGGTTCTGGCTATTATGAATAAGGCTGCTGTGAACATGGTTGAGCATATGTCCCTGTTGTGTGGTAGAAAATTTTCTGGGTATATTCCAAGGAGTGGAATAGCTGTGTCTTGAGTAAGGATAATTGCCAGTTTTCTCAGAAAGTGTCAGTTAGATTTCCAAAGTTGTTGTACAAGTTTGCATTCCCACCAGCAATGAAAGAATGTTCCTCTTGCTCCACATCCTCAGCAACATGTGGTGTCACTTGAATTTTTGATCTTAGCTATTTTAGCAGAGGATTAATATCCAGAATATATAATAAATTCAAAATACAATCAATAAAACAAATCACATTCAAAAAATGAACTAGAATGAAAAGAAATATATCTAGGATGCATCAAAATAGTGTTCACAGGCACAGAAATTAGGAAAATGAAATTCAAAACAACATTGAGATTTTCTTATCCCATTCAGAATGGCAAAGATTTTACAACCAAGCAACAACTGTTGGAGGGTTGTGGAAAATCAGCCCTCATTCACTGTCGGTGGGTTTTCAGACTGGTCCAGCCACTCTGTATATCAGTATTGAGAATCCTAAAATGGAAATTTGAAAAAAAAAGTATAACACCCCTTTCTCCTTACAGTGCTGGGAATGGAACCCAGAGTTTTCAGCTAAGCAGCCACTCTACCAATGATTAGGACCCTCATCCTCAAAACATGGCTTTTATTAAATAACTTGCATATGTGTCTTTATCCATGGTAATCAAATAACAAAGTACAAGAAAGGACAAATCAAAAGAAAAACTGGAAATATAAATCAAGGCTGGAGAGATAGTTCAAGGGCTAAGAGTACTTGCTGCTCAATCATGAAGACCTGAGTTCTAAACTCATCAGCAATGTGGACCAGTTCACAGCCACCTGTAACTTTAAGTCCAAAGGATCTAATACCCTGTTCTGGCCTCATTGGGTACCCTACACACACACACACACACACACACACACACACACACACACACATACAGTGGCCTTATGTACTCACAAAGATTTATGGGCTTGAGTCGGTAAGCAGGTGCTCTTACCAGACAGAAATGCCTCTGAATAGGCTGAGTATGCTGAGCTGGACAGGAAGCACATCTGGAGGCTTTGTGCTTCCACCCTCTGCCCATGGCCTAGCCCTGGATGAACCATTTTCCCTTATCCAGAGAATACTTTAGCCCAAATTCTGATTTCTATAAATTCTAGTTATAATGCTTTTTTCTTCTAAGAGTTAAATGTGCTCACCAGCCAACAAATTTTAACCAAGATAACTTATAAACAGTGAGGACAAGGACTGTGCCTTGTCTATCCTGAGGATGTCTATTACACTACTACTTGAACATATACCTTGTGGTAGGTGATCTTTTAAATAGTCATGATAGCCTTATATTTTAATTATACTTTGTAGATTTGCTACAAGGTGAGTGAGGTATATGTATGAATGAAACAGTCTTAGAAGAATATAAAAATCCAGAGTACTAGGGCCACCGAGCCTGTTGAATTGTGACTTTTTAAACAAAAATTATCTTTGCCATGTACAGAATTGACAAACTCAGGGTATATTTTATAGCTGTGGCATTGATGATACCTGCTTCAGTCAATAAATACTGAAATGTCAAGGTAAAACAAAAGAAAACAAACAAAAATGTAATAACTCAGATTGTGAAGGTTACAATTGGAGACAAACATTTGCGCCCCCCCCCACACATACAGACACACATACACACCTGCTAAATGCTAAAATCTTTCATTTTAATGTTTTTCTTATACTAAATTTTCAATTCTTCAGAAAAACTAATTATTTATTAATAAAGTATTGGATTCAATTTTAACAAATAGCTCTTTCAGCTAAAAATCACCATGGCATTGGAATGGATTTTTGTTATCAGCTGAACATAGAATATATAGGAGCTAAGAAGCTATCTCCCTGGGTCTGAAGAAGTCTGACCTTGTGAGCACTAGTATATTTGGTACTGACTTCCCTTGAAGGAACTGGAAGACACAGCTGAGAGCTTCAATTTCCTGTATTGCTCCTGGGAACTCCTGACCAAGGGACCAGAAAAATTCGATGTATAATTTTGTAATATCCAAGCGAGTCATTTCCAGAGCCAGCTCACTTCAGTCCCCTTTTCCTTCTCCTTAGTGAGCTGCCCAATATCAGTACCTTATTTCTCACTGGTTTCTTCTCATGGCAGGTAACAAGGTACTCATTTCATGCTTCTATTCCTAAGTATAAACACATCACCATCCACTAACTGTTCATAATATTTTCCAAAAGTATTGTGTCAGAATAATATTTGGTAAAAAATATTTTTAATTTTAAAATAATATCTTCTAAAATAGCTTTTGTTGTTCTTCTTCTTCTTACTGTGGTGTGTGTATATGTATGTTTGTACTTTAACTACCTACTCCAAACTCTGTAATTCAGTTAATTACAGTCCTGATGTGACTTGATGAGCTGAAGTGGGTGGGAAGGAGGCTCCTGTTTTCTGAGGAGTAAGGGAGAGAGAAAGGGAGAGAGGGAAGGATGATGGGACTGGGAGGTAAGAAGGGATGGAGCTACCATCAGGATAGGAATGAATGAATGAATGAGCAATTAATTAATTAATAAGTAAGCCAATTACTATTTGAGTGTTACATCTCTTTTCCTTTTGAACATCAGATTTCTGGAACTAAAAGACTAGGAGAAATAATTTAAATCATTTGCAAGAAACAAAAACAGTAACCAAAGCTAGGAGAGGAGTGATTAGGAAAATCCTCATTATCATTGTAAACAAGGAACTCTTAGTCAAGAAATCAACAGCTTTTCCCTTTGTAATTATAATTGTGTAAATGTAATTTCTTCCCCAACCATTATTTTATTAACAACTGGTTTGGTCTTTGAATTTAATGCCCTCTTGGAATTCCAAGCCTATGAAGACCAGTATAAATTTCTGAGTTAATAACATACCCTGCTCTTATAATTTGATTTCTGTATCTGTACCAAAATATCTTGACAAAAGGTAATGGTAGGGAAAAAGGATTTATTTGGCTTATAATTCTAGGCCATCGTCTAGTACTGAATGGAAGCTAAGTCATGAGCTCAAAGGAAACAACAGTCTCTTCATGCATAAAAGCAGAAATAATACATGTATATATATTCACTTGCTTGGTTGTACTCAGCTCAATTTCTACACTTTTATACAGTTAGGAACCCTTGTGTAGGGAATGGTGATGCTTACAGTGGACTGTGTTAAAATGCCAATTAATCTAGACAATCCCCAACAGATTGAGACTTCTCTATCAAGTGATTTTAGATTGTGTCAAATTTACAAAGTTAAAGATGGAGAAAGATTTATTCACTCTGAAACATTAGTGAAATTTACTCCCTCCAAAATAGAATTAAGAGGTTGGCTAAAGGAACTTTGTTTCTTATAAATCATTCAGTCATAGGTGTATATTTGCATGACAACTGAAAAACAGGCTAAGACATCTATAAAACCCTTGCATTTGGCATATGCGTAGTTAGTTGGTGTTGAGGGTTTTTTAATTTTACATGTAAATATGTATGAAGTATATTTTGTACTTTTTATCCCTCTTGTTACCTAGACTTATTCATCTACCAGCCTCATTTATTTCCTTCTTTCCATCCAGGCCATATCTTATCCACATTTTTTTTGTGTGTGTTCTGGTTTGTGTTTCTGGTTGTGATGGTCATGCCCTATCCTGGATGCAGTATTCTACAACATTCCTCTCCATCCCTTCTTAAAAGGGTTTAATTAATTAATTAGATTCATATATTTTCATTCTTTCATTTAGTGTGCATGACCAGGACATTGCTTATTTGCCCCAGAGAGCTGTGAGGCTGTGGTAGCAGCAGTATTAAAAGTTAATCAACAGCAAGTGCAAGAGAGTTTGTAGCATGTCATTTTCTCACGCATAACCTCTATAATTCTGTGCTCTTATTTATATACTATTCTCAAATCTTAACCTCCTTATTTCTCTTAAACATATATAACCTCATATAACTTTAGTGTTGCTTGCACTATGCAACACAGAAACACTTTTTAAAAGTGTGTGTGTGTGTGTGTGTGTGTGTGTGTGTGTGTGTGTGTGTGTAAGTTTAAGACTGAATTCTTGATAAAAGAACTAGAGGGAAGACTTAAAGGAAGACTGATTCTCCCTCTCTCTGCAGTCATTAACTTCCTGTAGATTCTCTTCTAGCATGTAGATAGGTGAATTTGCATATAGCCTTTGCACATCAACTGGTGTTGTCATTGTTCAAATTTTATTTACACAGCCTCATTGTTGTGGTTTTATGAATGCAACTTCTATGTCATGCATAATAGGTACAATCTTGCAACAGCACTCCAGGTTTGATGGCTGTAACAGTCTTTCCAGCCTCTTTCTCATAGAGTTGTAATTGTAGCTGTATGTATCATGTGGAGCTGGGCACCTTATGGTCAGGTGTTATTTGAATTTTGACAGTCATGGCTTCTGTCATGCTGTCTGTCTGCTGAAAAAAGGAAGATCCTTATGTGAGAGGTAAGAGTTACAGTAATCTGTGGATATAAGGATACTTATTTATAATGTACCTTTGAATTATACTGGTTTATTAAAGAGGCAGTAGATTCTCTAAGTTCAGTGAGGGTGTTGGCTGGGTTTATAGTAACAAGCATGGATTATTAGTATTAAGTAGATCATATGTAAAGTATACAAATACAAATCTTATTACTGCACCTTTATGAATGTCTTGCCCTGCTGGTCATTGCTGAGGTTCATATGCATCATGGTTAAGGAGGACTACTGATTATTTTTCTCCCTCAGAAACTTTCATAGCACCTTCAGGTACTGTTCACATTCCTCAGAGAAAAGTATTCTATATCAAGTCCAGCTTGATTCTTACAAGTCCTGTATCTGAAGTGTGCTATTTGTCCAAAAATAGGTCCTTATCGTCAAGTTCTGGAAAGCAAGTAAGGGCCCATGAATATCCTATAGTATTTTGGGAGGTGAACTTCTCTGAGAAACAGTTCAAAATATTCAAAAGAAGATTTTTGTCTGGTAGTTGGAATTTTGTTGGTTATCACTGCAAGTGGTTTGCAGGTAGGCAGGCAGGCAGGCCGGCAGACAGACAGAGACACAAGGAGAGAAATTTTAAACATCAAATAATATGTTCCTCAATGGCTTTTTCAAACCCCGTTAGTCTTCTGTATTTCTCTTCCTCCCACTCTCCAGTTAAATTCACCTTCTTTTCACCCATTCTCTTTTTCATATAATCTATATCCTAATATTTCCCTCTCAAGAACTTTTTCTTTGCCTATTAATGGTTACTTTTATTTTCTTGTTTTCTAAGGTTCCTAAAGATTTTATACTCACATTTAAAGATTTGGAACTATATATCATGGATAAGAAGGAACATGTGTAAATATCTTCTTAGAATGGTACCTCACTCAGTATAAGTCTTTGGCCTTCTGGTCCTACTCCTATAACAGCTTTTCTTCTCCCAATCTACCTCTGTCCTTTGACTCAAGGAGGTGTTAAGAACTGATCTACAGGAAGACATGTTTCTGAAATAGTTTTTTTCAGCTATGCACTTACACATGTATGAATTAGTGTGGTCTCTTCTGTCTATGCAGAAAACTGTCATACAACACTCATTGGTATGCAGCATTCTCTGGCATTAAAACTTTTCCTCTTTTGTAGAATGGCTAATGGTTTTGTTACCACCGTCATTGGCTACTTTTTTCTTTAGGTAGGTATCCAATACAAAGAATAGTACATTTTACACAAAGGAAGCTTGGTAAAGGGAGCATCTTCCTGTACCATGTTCCCATCCATGGCAGGAAAGCAACTTCATTGTTGTGGAAGCTTTGCAAGTCATTGACTCTTGTTCTGAAGCCACACTCAGGAAAATACACACATCTCAGCATATTAGTTGCATTTGTCACTACTGTATATGTGACAAAAACAACTCAAGGAAGGACAAACTTATTTTAGCTCATGATTTGGAAATATATACTCCTTCAAGGTAGAGACGTTATAGTGGAAGAAGCCTTAATATCTGGTCATATTATGTCTGCCATCAGGATACAGAGTGAGAGAAATCCTGATGTACATTTAACTATCTTTTATTCAGTTCAGGACGCCAGCATATGGCATGTTCCCTATATTCACCTCACTTAACCCAATCTAGAAATTCTCTTTCAACTATTCCAGGAAGCTGGATCCTATCAAAAAAAAGTAATCCAAGATCCTAACAAGCTCAAGCTCATTATACACACACACACACACACACACACACACACACACACACACACACACACACATACGTGCATGCACACACACACAATTGTGTTTAATAATTATATATGCACAGAATATGGGTCAATCTCCTTGTGGCCCCTTCTTCACAGGTTAAAATGTAAGGTGTGAGCTATTAAAGAGCTTATTAATTGCAAAAAGTAGCACAGAAGAAGAGGCCACCTTGACTCTCTTCTTAAAATCCAGTTACTGGAATAATCTAAGAAGCTTTGAAATACATGCGAATTGATGGCATCCAAAGTACAAAAAAAGGAATATGAATTTATGCATATTTATTTCAAATATAGCAGTTTATTCTTGAGGTTAGTCTAAAAGAAAATCATCTGTAGACAAATGCAATTTTGTAGTGGATAAGCCTATTACGATTCAAGAATTAAAACTGACATTAATTATATGTGCCATTATTGCATTAATTTTTTGGTTAGGTAGAAAAAAGACATATATAATGATAGTGGAAATTACAAGTATTTATTGAAGATGCAGTTATTCATATCCTTGAAGAAAACCATCTGCCTTGAAGCTTACTAAATACTTTCTAATAAGAACTCACTGAGTTGGTTTTAAATGGTTTTGCCTTTCTTACCTGAAAGTAGAAATGGAAATGATCTGTATAATTATAGTACATACATACATATATATCTATACACACACAAACACACACACCCATAAACATATATGCATATATTAATATATATTATATATAACTCCAATCTCTGTCTCCATAATCACTATCTCCTCCTCACTAAAGTTCATATTCAGAATGAACTGCCTTAATCACATTTGCCTGTTGATTTTTGTTTCATGTTCTTGACACTGTGAATATTTTGCCTTGACTCATTATTAAACACAATTCACTATAAAACATTCCAACCATGTGATGGATAAAAGCACAATGTGTTTTCTTTCTCCTAAATTGGTTATACTGACATGCAGTTAAAAGGCACTGAATTAGGAAAGAGGTTACCTTGGCTTCACCTGTATAATACACTTGACATACCTCTCTTCATTTTCACTGTAATGAACTTTTGACTCCAAGAGGATTAAAATTATGACCCATTGTTTTTAACACTAAGGAATGTCGTACAATGCACAATACTGATTTCTTTTCTGAGAACTTAAAACTATGTCAAGTAGTATTTTGCAAGCACTTTATAAAACTACCTCACATTTTAGCTCCCTGAAAGAGAAGACATTGGCTTTGCTTGTATCTCACTTCCAGGGCCTAGGCCAGAGCTTGACACTTGGCAGTAGTTTATTATCTTTTGAGTATTTGTAGGGACTCTAC
Organism: Acomys minous; assembly: GCF_964271855.1. NCBI lineage: Eukaryota > Metazoa > Chordata > Mammalia > Rodentia > Muridae > Acomys > Acomys minous. The sequence goes on along the minus strand of NC_140483.1, from coordinate 72,648,949 downwards.
ATAATAGGCGTAGTCACCTGTTTGATTAACCATTGAATAAGAAAAGTAACTTAAAGCTTTTTGAGAACAGAACAGTCTTTATCTACTGAGTCATGTCTCTGGCCCTTATTCAATGGTCTTTTCGAGAGTTCATCAATGAATGTGCATTCATGGTTACAAAGTATAAGAAAAAATGTCTGGCATCTTATGTCAGTCTGTCAGAACTTGAACAACAACAACAAAAATAGCAAAGTGGTTCCCATACATTTGTCCTATGAAAACTGTACATCATGTCATTTAAACCAATAAAATTATGGGCATTTGAGAGCCAAGAGAAAGTGATCCAATATAGCACATGAAGTTTTTTTGTTTGTTTGATCGCTTTTCAATATAAAATTTAGAGTCAACATGTATATAATAATTTTTTGAATTTCTGATTGGAAAGTTTCTTAACTTTTCAGATACATTTGTGTAATATGGCACCTTTAAAAGGTAGTTTCTTGAATACCTGTACATATGAGCTTCATTTTTAAATAATCTTTTACTTCTGTTTAAAAATTAATTTTTTAAAAATTTATTCACATTTGATGCCGATTACAGACTCCTATCTTTTTTCATCCCAGTCCCACACTCTCTCTCTTTCTTTTCCATTCTCTGTCACCTGTAGATCTCAGAAAGGGGAAGTTCTCCTACATTAACATCTGGCCCCAGCCTATCAACTTTCATCAGAACTGCCTGCATCCTCTTCCTCTTTGGCCTGGCAAGGCCACCATAGCAGGAGAAAGTGATCTATAAGCAGGCAACAGAGTCTATATCAGAGACAACCCCTACTCCACATGATTAGGGGGCCCACATGGAGGCTGACTACTCTTTAGGACTACATCTGACCAGGGGATCTATGTCATTTCCATGCATGGTCCTTGGTTGGTTCATCAGTCTCTACAGGCCTCCTGTGTCTAGATTTGTTGGCTCTTTTAGTATCCGTTGACTATCCTGTTCGCTCCAGGTCCTTCTATCCCCCCAACTCTTCTATAAGACTCCATGTGCTCTGCCCAAAGTTTGGCTGTGAGTATCAACATCTATATTGATCCAATACAGAGTGCAGTCTTTCAGAGGAAATCTATGGCAGGCTCCTGTCTTGTTCCTTCTCTTCAACTGTTTCCAGTATCTATTCTATTTGCCCTTCTGAATGAGAACTAAGCATCCTCTCAAGGGTCCTCTTTGTAAATTGGAATAGTACTACCTCAAGAGTCAGCAATATCATTCCTGGACATATACCCAAAAGATGCTCCACCATATAACAAGAAAATTTTCTTAACTATGTTCATAGCAGCTTTATGCATAACAGGAAGAATCTAGAAACAACCTAGATGTCCCTCAACCAAAGAATGGATACATAAATTGCAATACATTTACACAATGGAATGAAAATCAGCTATTAAAAACAAGGATATCATGAAGATTTCTGTCAGTGGATGGAACTAAAAAATATCATCCTGTGTGAAGTAAATCAGACCCAGAAAAACACATGTGGAATATACTCACTTATAAGTGGATATTAACCATATAATACAGAATAACCATACTGAATTTTTGGCTTATTTCATAGCTTTCCAATTAATAATCTCACCACATTATTTCATTTATGATTTCACACAAATTTTTACTTAAACTAAAAAAAATTAATTTATATAATCTACTAAAAATAATATCTGTTATTTCTTTTTCAAAGTTTCTAATCAGTTATTCTAAGTATATGCAGTCCAATCCATTTTGTATGTTGACACTGAATCCTGACATACTTTCTAAGACTCACATACTTAGGTTATAACAAGATTCTTATTTTTTTTTATCCTGGAATTTTGTACATCAGTAAGACAGCTGATTCTTTTCTCTCAATAATCTCAATTTAGTCCTCAACCCAGCGTTTTGGAACCATTTTTCTAATTAATAAATTAGTCATTCTGCTGGAATCTCTAATTGGCCTCCATCTACCCCTCATGAGCTGTTAAATCTCATAGCTTTCTCCACCCCTTCCCCCTCAAAGGAAAGCCTTTGCTCATTCTTAGTGTTCTTGGGCAGGCCTTAACCCCCTCCCCTGGAGCCAACTAGCAGGTGGCATACATGTCATCTTTCTTCTCCTGCAATCTTTAAAAACCCTTGCCCACCATAACCGGGGTAAGACTTCTTCTGGCCTTGTCCCCTGAGGCTGCTGAACTCGCCTCGGAGCTGCAGTTCTCAAGTAAACCTTCTTTATTGTACTTTTAATATAGCTTCCATTGGCTTATTTCATTAGCGGAGACAAGCCATCAGCTTGGCGCTGAAACTCTTGGGAGAAGATGAATTCCCAAGCCTGGTGGCCCAAGACTTCCTTGGCCACGTGGGAACTACTTCTCTATCTCTGCCGGAGGCAACTTTAGATTCTGTAAGTGCCCTGTCTCCCAGTTGCCGCCAAGAGGCATCAGGTGTCTCTTTTGGGTGGGCCAGGGCCTTCTGGAGTCAGATCTGTGAAGAAGTGGCCACATAAAATGGTTCCTCCGAAAGAAAGCCAGGCCTATGTTCCGAGGTTATCTCATATTTCAGAGATCTCTGTTAGTGGTTTAACCTCACAGAAACCTACCAATCCCAGAATATCGAATTGGGATGCTACTTCCATATTTTTTGGATTTGGCAATGGCTAGGAAGATGGTTGTGTCTGGGTTCAAAGTTGATCCCCAGAGACCTCTAGGGCGTCTGCTTTGAAATCTACCTAAACTGGGAATTTGTGCCCTAAAGGCCTTGTATTATTCTGCTATATATCCTAGCCACAATATGTTTTTGACAATCAATCTATGTGGCCAGAAGAGGGCATGCTAAATTTTAAATTTCTCAGCAATCTTGAAAATTCCTGCCAGTGTAAGGGTAAAAAGAATGAGTTTCTTTATGTTCAAGTTTTTTGAGAACTACCCTCCTGCCCTTCCCTCTGTAGTCAGTGCTCAACAGTCCAGGTCTTGTTGGCCAGTGTTACAGCTCCCCCAAATGCTCTTTAATCTGGGCAACAGGATCCTGAGGCATCTGCCATGACTGAGTTGTCTGAATCACTGGCTCTGTCATTGCTCCCTTGATCTCAACCTGCTCCTTTCCAAACCCTTCCTCAATCCCAACCTACTTCTCCCACCTCCTGTGGAACACAGGGCAAGGAATGGCCCCTCCCCCACTACCCACCTCCCCCTCTTCCATCTCTTCTCCCATTGCCACTCCTTCTACTACCACAGAACCCTCAACATGGTCAACATCTTCACACTGGCCTACCAAAGAAGCCTGGATTCTGGCGTGTGGCATCACCCACTCTGTCCAAACAAGCTTCTGCTCTTCTCTGCCCTCTCTGGGACGTAGTGAGCGCTGAAAGACTGTGCAAGTTCAATGTCCTTTTTCTCTACAGGACCTCTCCAAGATGGAAAACAAGCTAGGTTCCTTCTCTGCTGTCCCTTCTGACTGTATTAAAGAGTTGCACTACCTTTGCCAGGCCTATGACCTGACTTCACTTGACCTCTGTGTTATACAGGCTTCTACCCTCACTCCTGAGAAATGAGAGTGAGTTCAGGCAGCCACCAGGCAGTGTGCAGACCAGACCCACTTAGAGGGCAATACAATTCTAGTGGGTAACACAGCAGTCCCAGCTCCAGAACCCAACTGGAATAACAAGCTGGGGCAGGATGGCTGCCAGAGGAGGGACATCATGGACCACTGCCTCCTTCAGGGTATGGAATCAGTCTCAAATAAGGTTGTTAACTTTGATAAGCTGCGAGACATTATGCAGCAAGAAAATGAAAATCCGGCCATCTTTTAAACTCGATTACAAGAGGCCATTATCCCGCGTACATGCCTAGACCTAGTTTCCACAGCAGGAGCCACAGCCCTTGCTATTCATTTTATTTCTCAATCATGCTCAGATATTCAAGGGAAAAAAACCTAGAAATGGTTTAGGATGTTCCCCGAACCCCCATAGAGGAGTTGGTAAAAATGTCATTTAATGTCTTTAATGCCCTAGAGCAGGCAGCAGCTAGGTCTTCCCAACAGGCTCTACTACAACAGAAAGCTAAGCTCCAGGCCCAGGACTTTACAGCTGCTCTGAGGCCAAACACACTCCTGCAGAGGGAACAAGGGTGGTTTGCAAGGATCGATCCTGCCAGATCTCAATTTAAGTCAACTGTGTCAGGAACCTGTTAAATGCAGCCAAGTTGGACACTGTGCCAGTAGCTGCCCAACCCCTGGGCAGGACATCAAGCCTTGCCCTATATGCCACCAACATGGTCACTGGAAATTGAAGTGCCCCCAAATGGTCTCATCCTCTGTGCCCAGCTACAAAGTCTCATTCCAATCAGTGCAGGCACTGCAGACACTTCCAGCCTTTGAACTTCTCAGCCTGATGGAGGACTGAGAGATCCTAGAGTCAAGGACCTCTACCACCTTTGTGGAACATAGGGTAGCAATGAAGGTTTCCATCTCATTTCTGATTGTCAGGGTGGCTACCTTTTCAGTTCTAACCTTCTATTCTTGTGCCACTATTCCTTTGCCAACTTCTGTTATGGTGGTGGATGTGACCCCCTCCTTTTCACCTAAGACTCTGCCCCTCCCATGCATTCTTGCAAGACTGAGTCTCTCCTTCTAAAGCTCAGCTATGCTGTCCTGCTATTGTCTACTCAGGTGTTCAACTCAGTCCAGGGTCTGAGACCCTCACCTCTGACCGGGTGTGGGATCTGAAGGATCTACAGCTGCCAACTACAGTAGATCAGAGTCTTTCATTTTTGGGCCTAGTGGGATTCTTTAGGCACTAGATCCAAATTTTGACATCACAGCTAAGACACTGTATCAAGTAGCCAGAGAGACCAGCAGGGGCCCCTCACCTCCCTGGCCACTGTCACTTTAACAACTCCTACCCTGGCACTCCCAAAATCCACCCGCCTCTACCACATCTTCACAGATGAAAAAATAGCAGTGGTCACGGGTTTTCTTTTTTTTTTTTTTTTAGCTCAACTGGTTGCCCAGCCTCCCTACAATCGGGAGGTAGCCTTTTTGTCAAAACACCTGGGTCCCACTGTATGTGGATAGCAAGCAAGCAAATCTGAGAGCCCCAGCAGCAGCAGCAGCAGAACTCACCAGGGAACGCTCAAGATCATCATGTTCCTGTCTGTTATGATATGTTCCACTGATCACCTCTCAGACCTTCTGGGTCATTCTTCCCTTTCCAAGCTCACATCTCACAGGTACATGCTTCCTGCCAGAGGTGTGCTAAGAACAACCCATACGGGACTCTCCAGATAATTCAGTCCTGGCACCAGCGCTAAGGACACCAGCCAGGCAAGGACTGGCAGATTGACTTCACTCACATACCCACTCATAAAAAGCTCTGCTATCTTCTAACCCTTGTTGACACTTCTATAGTTTGGATCAAGGTACTCCACAGCTCAAGGGAAACACCTGATGTGGTGGCTCAGGTACTCCTTAAACACATAATTCCTTGATTTGGTGTGCCACAGACCATCCAAACTGTTAGCATTCTGCTTCAGTCCACCTACCTGTGATGTCACTGCTTAACTGCCATGGGCATGTAACCCTGCCCAGGGCCTTAAAAAAGTATAGACCTTCCTTATTCTCTCTCTCTCTCTCTCTCTCTCTCTCTCTCTCTCTCTCTCTCTCTCTCTGCCCTCTCCCTCTTACCTTCCATCTCTCTACTTCCTCTCACTCTTTCTCTCTACTCTCTCTACCTCTTCTACCCTCTAACTTTCTCTTTCCCTCTTCTTCTGTCTCTTTTGGGTAAACCTCACCCCTATTTCTTCTCCCTCCATGGTCATTTGATAAACTCCACATAACATAATATCTGGTACCATGGATCTGTCATTATCTTAATCTTTATATATAAAATTGGTGGTGCATGCTGAGAAGGCTCTTCTAGAACTGTCTTAAATCTGGAATTCTTTCTAATGAACTCATTCTATCTAACATGTCATGGACCATCTCAGTCGGGTATAAGTCCTTGGGAACGGGGGTTCTCGAAGCATTAGTGGACAAAGACAGGGGAGTGACAAAGAGAGATAAACCCAGAGGTAGTGTTTGAATCTGAGTGTATTTTGTAGGCAAGCAAGCTAGATTTTTATACACATTTTTTTTTTCGAATCAGGGAATGTTTTGTGGTTACATTATTTTTTATACAATTTAAAGTACAGGATGTAGAGTAATAATGTTGTCATCAATGTAGAATCATCATTCTTAAGTCACTAGCTTGGTATCCGTATGCATATGCCCTCTTTATCAAAGGCCAATGTTCTCTCATTATGTCAAACATCTGTGTGTCAAGACAGTATTTTCTTAGTTCTTCTTGTCACTATATGGAGCTTTCTAAAACGCTTTATTTATAAATTATGATATAAATTAGGATTAATCCTTAGCCATGTTTTTATTAACAAGTAGAACGGAACTTGGTGATAAGATAGGCTGAATGACCCAAGTTAGCAACACAGTTATGTTTGAAAAGTTCTGATATGAAAATAAAAACAGATAGAATGTTCCCAAACAAGAAAGTCACAATCAGTTATTCTAGGTAGGAACTTCAGACCCATTCTAGGAGGCTCTTTCAGGGTAGGGGTCGTTGCCTCGGGTCATGCAGTATCATTTGTCACACAGACTCCACTGGAGGGATCGGGACACTAACACACCTCCCACAATAATTGCCCTGTTGTCCAAACTTCACTCTATATCTCCACTTATTCCCATCTAAACCCATCAATGTCCTGCCTTGAAAAAGAGATTCTAAGCTGAGACAAATTACTGCTGCTTCACTCTCTCCCAGGACCTGGAATGCAGGTATCTCTCCTCCACTGTCTGCGTGGCTACACCTCCCACCCACCTGTGCTGCCTGTCTGCTATACCATTGCTAAACTGACTGTAAATCTCAACCCCCACCCATTGGCTCCATCCGTGATGGATTTCTGGGGTTAGTGCGGGCAGCTTTTCACTGATTGGACAGGGAGACCAGGTACCCCAGACTGTGCATGCTTACTGCCCTGGATGGTCTACTTTGATTCTGAGGCCGATCTCGCCAGGCCCCTATCGGCTCCCTGCCCCGCTCTCCGTATTTCAACGCTCTGTCACACACTTCCACACCCTCTGCTGCTGGCTCCACTCCCCTTACCCCACCCTGGGCACTTCTACAGGCCACACAAAGCCAGGACAGAATGGGGTTTCTGCTACAATCTATTGAAGCCCCGCTGTCACCGAGGCTGCAGCTCTGAACACTAGCCTTGGACTCTGGGAGTTTGGGAAGGGCTACAAAGAGGCAGAACAGAACAGGGCTACTGCAGATCGGCATCTCCACTTCCCTGTCTGTATGGCTCAGCCACTCTGAGTTTTAAAATCTGCCACTGCAAGTTACTCTACAATGTTAGCCACAAGGTTGAGGGTGCTGCCTTTTCACTCCTGGTTCTGGATAAGTGACTGCTAGGTTCCTGCCCCTGGCCTGAACCCTCCCCTTCCCATTGCAGGTATGCTGGGAGATTCAGTGAATGTGTGCATGAGGGATCCCTAATCCCTGAGATCAGCTGGCCCAAGGCAGGCTAGACAAGGCCAGGAGCAGAGTCAGTCCCCAGAATGCAGCAGTGACTGGTTCCAGGCCTCTGGACCTCAGACTGTCAGCTTTGCTTTCTCTAAGACTATACTTTGCAACTCCTACAAATAAAAATTATCTCTAATTTATTTTCTGCTCTCAAAAGAATTGTACGATTTTGATTGGGTATACAACTGTTTATTAGCTATCTTTTTATGCTGATCTAAATTGTTTCTGTTGCTAATTTATGCTTTTCACTATTCCTGTACAAGTACATAAATGCTGTTTCTTCTGTCATCAACTAACCTGCATTCAACCATTCCTGGCTAATAAGTTTGATAAGGTTCTTCAACTAATAATTAATTACTGACAACTAGATATAAAGATTTCTTAATTCAAATATGCTAGCCAACCCTCAAATTTGTCAGAGATCTTCTGAATATGGCATTTAACGTGTGTAAATTTATAATAAAACAGATTCTCAGATCATAACAGTTGCTCCCAGGGTCTCAGAAAACTTGAACACAGTGACAAGTGACTCCAACCTGGACTATGTTTCTAGTCATGGAACAAAACTGCTCCCAACATCTGCTATGGTTCAGCTTAGCCGTGGACAAAGTGGACACCTGGAAATTCAGTCTCACATAGCTGAATACAAAGTGAGATCAGAGATTCCAAGATGGCGGTGAGAGCTGTGGACCTTGTTTGGAAGCTAGAGTAATCAAGCCATGGATTTGGACAGGTTTCTCAGCCAGGCACACTAAGCTCACCATCCAACTACAGCAGAGTTCTCTGCAGTGCCAAGATAACAAACTTCAGAAAAACTGTGCTCCCCTGAACCCTGGAAAAGCTCAGACGTCCTGGAGAGCCGACCAGTGAGGCAGTGGTGGCAGCAGCTGAAGTAGCCATAGCTGCTAAGGTCGACAGCTGGAAGTGGCTGTTCCTGGCTGGTAGAGGTGATTGTTTGGATGGCCTCAAGGAGATATGGGTAGAAAAGACTCCTCAACAACCCATAGTAGCAAAACAACGCACACTGCACAACATAGGAGCATAGGAGAGGCAGTGGGAAAGCTGAGCAGAGTATTGCTCCACCAACAGGCTCCAAGGACCCTGCCCACACTGTAGCTCACCTGAGGAGTGAAGAGCAGGAAAGAGGCATAGAGAGTGCACTCTGGCAAGTGGCTCCAAAGACCCTGCCTGCACTGAGGCTCACCTGAGGAACAAGGAGCAAGAAAGAGGCATAGAGAGTGCACTCTGGCAAGTGGCTCCACAGACTCTGCCTTCACCTAGGCTCACCAGAGGAGTGATGAGCGGGAGAGAGGCATAGTGAGTGCACTCAGGCGAGGGGCACCACAACCCCACCCATACTGTGGCTCACCAGAGAAGCAAGTAGCTGGAGAGAGACAGAGAGATACCTAAGCTGCTCCACAAAGTGGAACCCCACAGGATCACAACTGAGCTGCCAAGCTGAGCCTGCCACCTGCCTGCACCCTCCTCCCAACTTCTCTGCTCTGGAACCCCACAATGAATGGGACACCGAGACTCACACCCCTGACAATGACTGGAGATTATCTGATCTGCAAGGAAGAGACCATGGAAATTACCAGGACCTACGGTCCCCAGTAGGAGCTAAAGTTCACAGGGGAGACCAGGGACCAGGTTGGTGCCACAGACTGCAAGAACTGGAGAACAATATGGAAGGACACCAGAAGCTACCACCCAACATCAGTGATAGCAAGATGACTAAAGGGAAGCATAAGAACACAAACATCAATATCGAAAATAACTCGGCATCTTCAGATCCAACCTATCCCAAAGAAAAGAAACCTGAAAACTCAAACACAAGCAAAATAGAAGAAAAACACCTTAAATCCTTAGTAAAGCAAATGATAATGGAGGAAACCAATAAAATCTGTACTCAAATGCAGGAAGACACTGTCAAACAGGTGGAAGACATAAAAGAAGCCTACGGAGAGGCACTGGAAAAAAATCAGGAAAATACAAACAACCAGATGAAGGAAATCACTAAAGCAATTCAAGATCTGGATATAAAAATGGAAACAGTGATAAAGGCAGGGACAGAAGAAAAATGGGAATGAGAAATCTTAGAGAAGAAAGCAAGTAACAAAGAGGTGAGCCTATCTAATAGAATTCATGAAATGGAGGAAAGACTCTTGGGATTAGATTATTCAATTGTAGAACTTGAAGAAAATGTTAAATCTGAAAAGTACCTGAAAAACATATAAGAAATCAAGGACACCATGAAAACAGGAAACCTGAGAATATGCATCGAGTAAAGAAAAAAGACTAGACTCCAAGGCCCAGAAAATATCTTCAATAAAATCATTGAAGAAAATTTCACCAATTTAAAGAAGATGAATATAAATATACAAGAAGCCTAAAGAACACCAAATAGAATAGAATAGAAAATCTTCCTGCCAAATAGCAATAAAAACACAAAATATGCAGAAGAAAGAAAAACTATTAAAAGTGGCAAGAGAAAAAAGTCAAAGTAACAAAGAATGGCAAACCTATCAGAATTACACCTAACTTCTCAGCAGAAACCATAAAAGACAGAAGGGCCTGGACAGAGGTCCTGCAAACCCTAAGAGACCACAGATGCCAGGCCACACTACTCTACCCAGTGAAACTAGCAATAACCATTGATGGAAAAAACAAAATATTCTGTGACAAAAACAATTTCAAACAGTTCTTATCCACAAATCCGGCTTTAAAGAAGTTGCTAGAATGAAAACTCGATCCCAAAGTGACAAGTTACAACCAAAACTACAAAGAAAATAGATAACTACACCATCAGAAAGCACAACCACACAATCTCGTTAATTTAACCAACATCAAAAATTAAGGGGCTTAGCAGTCACTGGACATTAATATCACTTAACATAAATCATCTCAATTCTCCAATAAAAAGGCACGAACTAATTGAATGGATGCATAAAATGATCCTACATTCTTCTTCATTCAAGAAACACATGTCACCCACAAGGACAGATATTACCTCAGGGTAAAAGGGTGGAAAAAATATTCCAAGCAAGTGTTCATAAGAAGCAAGTTGGGGTAACCATTCTAATATCTAATAAAATAGATTTTCAAACAAAATTAAACAAAAGCTCACTTCATACTCATCAAGGGTAAAATCAACCAAGAGGAAATCACAATTCTGGACATCTATGCACCAAATACAAGGGCACCCACATTTGTAAAAGAACTATTAACAAAGCTTAAACCACACATAGATCCCCACCCTTTAATAGTGGGGGACTTCAACACCCCACTTCACTGAAGGATAAGTCAGAAAACAAACTAAGCCAGGAAATAACTTCAATAACCAGTGTCTTGAATCAAATGGATCTGATAGATATCTACAGAACTTTTCACTCAAATGCAAAGGATTATACCTTCTTCTCATAACCCATGGGATCTTCTTCAAAATTGATCACATAGTTGGTTCCAAAGAAAGCCTCAATAGATACAAGAAGACTGAAATAATATCTTGTATCCTATGAGATCATCATGGTCTAAGGTGGGTCTTCAACATTAAAAGAAATAACAAAAAGCTTACACACACATGGAAACTAAACAACTCTCTACTTAATGACACCTGGGTCAGGGAAGAAATAAAGAAATAAATATTAGACTTCCTGAAATTCACTGAAAATAAAGAAACAACATACCCAAATCTGTGGGACACATTGAAGGCAATGCTAAGAGGAAAATTTATAGCACTAAGTGCCCTTATAAAGAAATTGGAAACATTCCACATAAGCAACTTAATGACACATCTGGAAGCCCGGGGCGGGGGGGGAAAGAAGCAGAAACAACCAAGAGGACTAGATGCCTGGAAATAACCAAAGTCAATGTGGAAATCAATAAATTAGAAACAAAGAGAACATTTCAAAGAATCAACAAAACCAGGAGCTGGTTCTTTGAGAAAATCAACAAGATAGACAAACAGATAGCTAAACTAACTAAAAGACAGAGAGAAACTATCTAAATCAGTAAAATCAGAAAAGAAAAGGGAGACATAACAACAGACACTGAAGAAATACAAAGAATCAGAAGATCCTACTTTAAAGGCATATATGCCACAAAATTTGAAAATCTAAAGAAAATGGAAAAATGTCTTGATTGATTCCACTTGCCAAAATTGAATCAACATCAGATAAACAAATTAAATAGTCCTGTTTTTCCTATAGAAATAGAAGCAATCATTGATAGTCTCCCTAAAAAAAAAAAAAAAGCAAGCCCAGGACCAGATGTTTTTAGCACAGAATTCTACCAGACATTCAAAGAAGAGCTAATACTGATAATATTCAAGGCTACTCCAAAAGATAGAAAAGGATGAAACATTACCAAATTCATTCTATGAGGCCACAGTCATATTGATACCTAAACCCCACAAAGACCCAACAAAAGAGAATTTCAGACCAATTTCTCTTATGAACATTGACACAAAATATTCAATAAAATATTCACAAGAAGAACACAAGAACATATCAAAGACATAATTCACCATGACCAGGTATGCTTCACTCCAGGCATGCAGGCATGGTTTAATATACGGAAATCCATCAATGTAATCCACAAAATAAAGAAACTGAAAAAAAAAGCCACATGATCATCTCCCTAGATGCTGAAAAAGCATTTGACAAACCCAAACACCCTCTCATGTTTAAAGTTTTGAAGAGATCGGGAATACAAGGCACATACTTAAACATAATAAAGGCTGTGTACAGCAAGCTATTAGCCATCATCAATTTAAATGGAGAGATACTCAAGGAAATTCCTCTAAAATTGGGGACCACACAAGGCTGCCCACTTTCTCCATATCTCTTCAGTATAGGTCTTGAAGTTCTAGCCAGAAGACAACAAAAGGAGGTCAAGGGGATACAAATGGAAAAGGAAGAATTCAAATTATCCCTATTTGCAGATGATATGACAGTGTACATAAATTATCCCCAAAAATTCCACCAGAGAACTCCTACAGCTGGTAATACCTTCAGCAAATTGGATGGATACAAAGTTAACTAAAAAAAGTCAGTAGCCTTCCTATTAACAAATGACAATTATGCAAAGGAAGAAATTAGGGAAACTACACCCTTCACAATAGCCACAAGCAATATAAAATATCTGGGAGTAACTCTAACCAAATAAATCAAGGACTTGTTTGAAAAAAACTTTAAATTTCTGAAGAAAGAGATTGAAGAAGACATCAGAAGATGGAAGGGTCTCCCTTGTTCATGGATCAGGAGAATTAACACAGTAAAAATCGCAATTTACCAAAAGCAATTTACAGATTCAATGCAATCTCTATCAAAATACATACAACATATTTTAAAGACATTGAAAGATCAATTCTCAACTTTATATGGAATAACAAAAAAAAAAGCAGAATAGCTAAAAACAATCTTATAAAATAAAAGATCCTCCAGAGGAATCTCAATTCCTGATCTTAAGCTGTACTATAGAGCAATAGTAATCAAAACAGCATGGCACTGGCAGAGCAATAGGATGGATGATCAGTAGAATCAAAGACCCAGAAATGAATCCACACATATATGATCATTTGATTTTTGACAAAGAAGCAAAATCTATTTAATGGAAAAAAGATAACATCTTCAACAAATGGTGCTGGTCTAATTGAATGTCTACATGAAGAAAAATGCAATTACACCCTTATTTGTCACTGTAAACAGAGCTCAAGTCCAAGTGGATGAAAGACCTCAAAATAAAACCAGAGACACTAAATTGGTTACAAGAAAAAGTGGGGAAAAGCCTGGAACACATAGGCACAGAAGACAATTTCCTGAACAGAACTCCAACAGCCTAGGCCTTAAGGTCAACAATTAATAAATGGCACCTCATGAGGTTGAGAAACTTCTGTAAGACAGGAGAAACTGTTAATAGAACAAAGAGGCAGCCTACAGACTGGGAAAAGATCTTCACTAACTCTTCATTTGACAAAGGTCTAATATCCAAAATATATGGAGAACTCAAGAAATTAAACACCAAAAACCAAACAACCCAATTGAGAAATGTGGCTTAAAATTAAACACAATTCTTAACAGAGGAATGTTGAATGGCTGAGAAACACTTGAAGAAATGCTCAATGTCTTTAGTCATCAGAGAAATGCAAATCAAAACAACTCTGAGATTCTATCTTACATCTATCAGAATGTCTAAGATCAGAAATTCAAGTGATACCTCATGCTGCTGAGGATGTGGAGAAAGAAGACTACTCCTTCATTGCTGGTGGGAATGCAAACTAATACAAACACTTTGGAAATCTATCTTGTGCTTTCTCAGAAAAATGGGAATAGGGCTTCCTCAAGACCCAGCTATTCCACTCCTTGGAATATACCCAGAAAATACTCTACCACACAACATGGACATATGCTCAACTATGTGCATAGCTGCCTTATTTATAATAGCCAGAGCCTAGAAACAGCCTCAGTGTCTCTCAGTAGAAGAATGAGTAAAGAAACTGTGGTACATTAACACTATGGAATACTACTCAGCTATTAAAAACAAGGAACCCCGAAATTTGTGGACAAATGAATTGAACTCGAAATGAAGTTACAAATGTGCACTTTAAGAGACTTTTCTCCCTAACCTACTAACTTTGTCTACTGCTCACATATATATTCTAGTATCCTGCCAGACTGCCTACATCTGGGATATTGTCAAAGCCGCTACACACAAGTGCACCTGTCCAACCTTAGAAATCATGCCACCTGGACTTGCATGGTTCCTCCTAGCTGGACCTGCATTGCCCTTCCCAGCTGCAGATGTTCTCAGACCATGGACAACAAATGCAACAGCCTGTTCTTCTGGAACTTGGGCAACATTTCAGCCTTTTAAACCTCCTATTACCACCCTACTTTTGACAGGAAACAGTTAAGATGATTACTTTGCTCTTATCCATTTGCAAAATGCTGAAGTGGAGTGCTCCAGGCCTGGGACAAACAGCTCCATTTCCCCCCAGCACTCCTTGGTCCCTATCTGCTGCAGGACATGGCTGACATACCCTACACTCTACCTTGAATTTCAGGGCAAACCTTTTCCTTCCCCTTCACTATGTAACCTGAACACTTTGTTGCTATTGCTTTTCTCTCTCTCTTTTCCCTTTACATGGCAGCCAAAAGCTGCTTCCAATGAACCTACATTTATACACTTTAACTTACATTATATTAAAACAATCCCGCATTCCTCATTTTTCAATTATAGGAAAAGATAGGAATGTTAGGATTCTGTGTCAGTCTGCCTACTTGTGATGTCATTGCTTAACTGCCAGGGGTTGTCACCCTGCACAGAGCTATATAAAAGGATAATCCCTCCTCATGGTCTGTCTCCTCTCTCTCTCTCTCTCTCTCTCTCTCTCTCTCTCTCTCTCTCTCTCTCTCTCTCTCTCTCTCTCTCACTCTCTCTCTCTTTCTCTCTCTCTCTGTCTCTCTGTCTCAGTCTGTCTGTCTGTCTGTCTCTCTCTCTCTTTCTCTCTCTCCCTCCCTCCTCCTTCTTACCTTTCCCCTGTCTCTCTCTCTCTCTACTTCTCACTCTTTCTCTCTACCCCCTATACCTGTTCTACCCTCTTACTTTCTCCCTCTCTCCCTTTTCTTCTCTTTCTTTGGGGTACCCCTCCACTCTTTTTCATCTCTCCCCAAGCCTATTTACATAAACTCTGTATAACATAATATCTGGTACCTTGTATCTACTTTGTATTTATCATTATCTTAATTGTTAAATATAGAACAAACAAACAACGGTCCAACCTTCACATCTATGGTTATTGAGCTTGTGTCTAAAGCTCTCAAACCTTGATGGAAAGGACTCTACACTGTGATTCTCACCACTCTTTCAGCTGCCAAACTCCTAAGACACAAGTCTTGGTACCACTTCTCCAGACTCAAGAGGACACCTACCCAAGATGAATGAGTAACTGCCAATCAGATACCTCTTCGACCAAACTTCCCACTGGGCACAGAGCAACTGACTCTCAACTCAGACACCCCGCCCTTTTCAACAGGAAGTAGCCAGACATGAACATGTTGCCCATATACTCAAAGATGTTTCTCTGGCATCACCAGTTGGCCTCCTCCTCCCACACATGGCCCGCTAAATCCCACAGTTTTTTCCACCCCTGCCTCCTAGAAGGAAAATCTCTGCACATTCTTAGCATTCCTGGGAATGCCCTAACCCCCTCCTCTAGAGCCATACAGCAGGTTGCAGACATGTCATCTTCCTTTATCTCCAATCCTTAAAAACTCTGCCTGCCATAGCCAAGTGCAACTTCTTCTGGCCTCACCCCCAGAGGCTGTTGAACTCATCCAGCAGCTGCAGTTCCTGAGTAAACCTGCCTTTTTATACCTTTAATCTTGCTTTGATTGGCTTATTTAATCAGTGAATAACCCATCACCATCTATATGTATTTCTCAGTCACTAAACCCTGCCTGCACTCCAGATTCACCTGGTAAGGCCTCTGCCTCCTACCTAAGTTGCTAGTTCTTCCACATGGGGCCCAAGAGCTGATCTAGGATAGAAGATCATCAGGTGAACATCTACCTACATAGAGGAAGGAGCAGCACTGGAAAGATATAAAATAGGAAGGAGATATGGAAAAGGAGGAAACCCCACTCTATTTCCAACAATGTAAGATGCCAGACATAAAACACATGCTCACATAAGGGACATCAAATCTGGCTGCATAGACATGTTACAAAAATTTAATGAATACAGAACTTTCAAAGTCCTAATATAAACTATGCAGTAGCTATAAAAACTTATTTAAAAGACAATGAACCCTGATGATTGCAGACCTGAATGATTTGAATGCATTGTCCTGCTTTTTGATAAGTTTTTTCTCCATCTTGATAATAAGATACAAATGATTTTCTTTGATCTAACCAGTGTCTACAGACAACTAATAAATAATGCAATGACTATTGTGGCTTAGCATATGATACCCAAAGAATGGTGCTTGTACCTGCTGAGCTAGAAAAATAGTCTCAGAAACCATGTCTCTCTGATTTTTTCCTTAGATTACCACCAGCCACCTAACATATTCAACATTTCTTTTTTGGACTATATAAAATCTGAAATCCATGGTTGCACATACCCAGTTAAAAATGCCTGGTACAAGAGTGGGTGCCTGTAAGTCGGCTGTTGATGGAACTTGTAGCAGAGACTGTATGATCTTTGGAGTCATTGCTCAGTCTGTCTAGTCAACTGGTAAGGCCCAAGTTCAATATAAGACCTTGACTTAAAATAAGGTAGAGAATTGAATAAGGATAACACACAAAGTCAAGTCTGTGTTTTAGTTACTATCCTATTGCTGTGAAGCATGTTGTTACATATAAGAATAAACTAATGATAGATAAGGCTCATAGGTTATGTTATATAGAGTTTTTTAAATGAGCATGGAGGGAGAATGAAAGAGGGAAGGGATACCTTAGGGAGAGACAGAGAAAAGGACAGTAAGAAGAAGAGAGATAGAGGAAAGGTAAGAGAGGAGAGAGAGAGAGAGAGAGAGAGAGAGAGAGAGAGAGAGAGAGAGAGAGAGAGAGAGAGAGAGAGAGAGAGAGAGAGAGAGAGAGAAGGGGATAGAGAGGTAAGAGAATGACTACATGGAAGAGCTGTCCTTTTATATGATCCAGCCCAGAGTCATGCACCCATGGCAGGTAAACAGTGACATCACAGGTAGGTGGACTGAAGCAGAATGCAACATTCCTACCTTTTTCTACAATTAAAAACTGAGGAACATTTGGGATGTTTTATATAAAGTTAGCTAAATTATATAAATGTAGGTAAACAAGAAGAGAGAGAGAGAAAGCAATAGCAACAAATGTCTAAATTATATAGTGAAGGGGAAGGAAAAATTCTGCCCTGAAAGTTCAAGGTGGAGGGCAGGCTATGTCAGCCATGTCCTGCAGCAGATAGGAACCAAGGAGTTTTGGGGGGGAACCTGGAGCTGTTTGTCCCAGGCCTGGAGCACACCATTTCAGCCTTTTGCAAGTGGATAAGGAGCAATGTAATCATCTTAACTACTTTCTACCAATGGTAAGGTGGTGATAGGGGGTTTAAAAGGCTGAAATATTGGCCATGTTTCAGAAGAACAGGCTGTTGCATTTGCTGTCCAGGGTCTGAGAACATCTGCAGCTGGGAAGGGCAATGCATGTCTAGCTAGGAGGAACAATGCAGGTCCGCCAGACATGACTTCTAAGGTTGGACAGGAGCACTTGTCGGTAGCTGCTTTGATGATGTTCCAGGTTTTGGCAGTCTGGCAGGATACTGGAACATATATATGGGCAGCAGACAAACTTAGTAGGTTAGATATACATTTGAAACTCTTGAGAGAGCCAAGAGAAAAGGCAAGAGACAATGCTGATGATGCATGATAATTTTGGGGAGCAAAGAAAAGATCTGAATATAGGAACTTCTTCCATTTTACCTAATTGCTGGCAATAATTAATACAGTTTAGTTTTGGATCTGTACAAGTTTGGTTGCAGAGGCAGGTAAGCTTAGAAGCCTTAATGTGGGTGTAGGGAATTGAGATTCTCTAAAAGACGTCTCAAAGGTATGTTTGGAGGAATGGATGACTGGACTTTTCGAATTGGGAGATGAGGTCATAAGTTATTAGGGCGTCCCCCAAAATGGATGGTGACCCACAGAACAGGTGCACAGACTGTTCCAGTACTGGACAGGAATCAAAGAGCATAGCTCTGCAGCTGAGCTGGTCCAGGGACACAGTCACCTACTTAGTGCACTAGGAATTTTTCAGATACTAAGCAGTGGCAGAGACAATTGTGTCCATTTTCACCCAGTGGGAACTGTCCTAGTTGTGGGCCAATGAAAAGGATGGATACCTCCACTCCCAGTGAACCAGAGAGCTGTTGACAGTCTCTTGGACAAAGGGAAACATTTACTTGTTTAGGAAAGGGGAATTTAGCTGGTGTTGGGTACAGAAAGGTCGCAATCAGATAGGGAGTGGGGAGTCCCAAAGCCAGTGAAAAAGGGAAGGAATCCCACCCTTAGAGATAGGCAATAGGTGATAACCTAGGCTTTGATTAACAGTACTTACCTGGACTCCATTTGACCTGAGGAATGGATTTTCTCTAGCTTACAAGAATCCTTTAAAATTCATAAGGAGAGATAAATTTAGCATCATTACTGTTTGTAATCTGCAGTGAAATAAACATTGTTGGACATGTACACATTGTATGAAGAACCAGTAGACATATAGCATGGTAGAGGATTGGGTAAAGAACTTTGTGTTAAAACACCTTCTTGGAAACTTTGAGCAATAGGTGAAATTCTGTAAGTAGTCACTGTCCTTTAGCTAAAACAATGGTTACAAAGTAAACTGTATCTACACCTGACAGTTAAAAGTTTGGTCTCTTGCATATGAAGAGGGCTGAGAAGGTACCTGAAGTTTCCCATGATAGAAGCTATCCATTACTATGTCACCCGAGTATGAGTTTAAAACCTGTAGCATTAGCGCTACCCTGTTTTTTGAGGCTGCTGAATTTAACAGCCTCTACTCTACAAGGTCAAGGAGTTTGAAGGCTGGAAATGTCGACAGCTCTTGTGGTGGTTGAACCTCCAGTGGCTTGGCACACAGAACAAGCTTGTGTGTGATCATTCTGCACCCATAGGCCAAATTTGTCAAAACCCTAGGCTGTGGGACCAGTGTCCCATTCTGGTTGCTGCAGCTGTGAGACCCGTGTCTCCTTTTGGCTGCATCTGCAATAGGTCCCTGGCACAGCTAGCTCAGGCTGGACCCTGGCAGGAAGGGGTTTTGCAGACCTCTATTTTTCCTCAGGGTTAGTGGCTAAAGCCTGTAGTATGGTTTGCTGTAACTAAGCCTGTCAGAATGGCTTCTCTTGGGTTTTAAAGATTTTACCAGTTCTTATATGGGGTCTTAGGACACATCTTCAGCATTTTCATTAAGATGGCCGAGAACACAGTTTTTTTTTTCTGTCTGAATATCTAAACAGATAAACTTTGTACATAGTTTATGTTAATATTTAAAGACTAAGACTTTAAGTTTTATCTCTGTTAAATTGGAACGTTTAAAAACACAAGTACAGTCCAAATGGAGCAGAACAGTTTTGTAAGACCAATAACTTTATGTTTAGAATTATAGGCTGGACATGTTTTAATGTTAATACAGTAGAACAATATCAAAACAGTATCAAACCCATTAGTCAGGAATGGTTGAATCTAGGTTAGCAGATGGCAGGAGAAACAGCATTTATCTTTTAATTTGAATAGACCTTTATATAAATGTGAAATGAAAATTATTTAGAACCAGGTTATACTTCCCAGTCACTGGTCACTGTGTGAAGAAGGTTAACTCCACCCCTGAACTACCTGACCCTTCTTGGCCAGGCTGGCCTCCTGAGTGACAGCTGCACTTGAGCACATCCACTGAATCACCTGGCATACCTGCAATTGGAAGGGGAGGGGCCAGGCCAGAGGTGGGAAAGTCACATAGGCAGACACAGAAGGGAGAGTCAGCACCCTCAACGTTGCCACTAACCCACAGTGGCAGATTTAGAAACTCAGGGTGCCTGAGCCATACAGACATGGACTTGGGGCTAAGGAACTGCCGCAGTTCTGTTCACTCCAGGCTCTGTGCAGCCCTGCTGAAACTCCCAGAGTCCGAGGCTAGTGTTTGGAGCACCAGCCTTGGTAACAGCAGGGCTGCAATAGATTGATGCAGCCCACTTCTGTCCTAGCTTTGTGTGGCCTGTAGAACCACCCAACATAGTGTGGTGGGAGTGGTGCCAGCAGCGGAGGCTGAGGGAGAGTTTCGGAACACAGCTAGTTGGGCAGGGAGCCGAGAGGGGCCTGGCGGGATTGGCCTCAGAATCAAAGTAGACCATCCAGTGCAGTAAGTGTACGCAGTCTGGATGACCTGGTCTCCCAGTCCAATCAGAAGAATGCTGCTGGCACTAACCCCAGAAGTCCACCACGAATGCATCTGATGAGTTGGCCTTGACATTTACAGGTAGCGTAACAAAGGCAGCGCTGGTGTGTATGTGGGAGATGTAGCCATGCAGACAGTGGTGGAGAGATACTTGCATTCCAGTCCAGGGAGAGAGTGAAACAACAGCAATTTGTCTCAGCTTAGAATTGTGAGAAAGGTGACAGTCTTGAGAAGTGGCTTGAAAGATTTTGTCACAACAAGCAGGGGAAGTGGTAAAGAGCAGCTCCGGAAGTGGGAGAGCAGACAGAATGGTCCTCTGGGATTAATATCCAAGTCATGTGACTTGAATGACATTTTATATATAAGAATAAGATAATGATAGATACAAGGCTCAGATGTTATGTTATATGGAGTTTATTAAATGAGCATGGAGGGAAAATGAAATGGGGGAAGGGTACCTCAGAGAGAGAGACAGAAACAGGGACATTAAGGAGAGAGAGAGAGAGAGAGAGAGAGAGAGAGAGAGAGAGAGAGAGAGAGAAGTAGGTAGAGAGGTAAGAGAGAGACCATGTGGACAGCCTGTCCTTTTATATGGCCCTTGGCAGGGTCATGTCCCTGTGGCACATAAGCAGTGACATCACAGGTAGGCAGACTGAAACAGAATCCTGACAAAGTAACACCGTGACCAAGGCAATGTATGAAAGAACACTATCATTGAAGGGTTGCTTACCATTTTGCAGGTTTACTCAATGGCTATAAGGTGGGGAGTATGATATCAGTCTATAAAGCATGGTAATGGAACCATAGTTATGAGCTTACTTGTTAATTTGCAGGAAGCAGGCAGAAAGAGAGGGAGACTAGGCCTAGGGTAGGCTTTTGAAACTTCAAAGTATTCCTCTAACAAGGTTATACCACTTAATACTTCATGAACAGTTTACCAACTGAGGACCAAGAACTCAAACAAATGAACTTATGGGGGCATTCTCATTCAAACCACCACACTCTGGTTTTCAAATGTATATGCTCACATGTATACACATACATATAACACACATGCACACACCAACACACACACACACACACACACACACACACACACACAGAGAGAGAGAGAGAGAGAGAGAGAGAGAGAGACAGAGAGAGAGAGACAGAGAGAGAGGGGGGGGGAACTATGGAAATACCTTGTCTATTGCTTTGCAGAAAATAATCAGGCAAATGGCAATTTGAATCTGAAGCAGCTCATTTTAACATCAAAGGAAATCCAAACTCTGCTTCTCAGTGGCAAAGAACAACCGAACCATTTCTTTGGAATACGAATTAAGTTTTTGATAGCATATAAGTCTTAACATTGGAAGAAAATGTAGGATTAATTTAGTAAAATCCAATTATGTCCAAAAGGAAGATGCACATAAGCAAAAATAGAGGGGATACAACATGGTTCTGAGTAGGTGTAGAAGCAGATCTGAGACAGCGCACTCCTTTTCTGTCAGGCCTCAAGAGTTAGTAGAAAAAAGTCACTGTGATAAAGAAATAGAATAAAAGTAAAATTGCTACACGACAGCATGACCATGCAGACTAGATGTGGAAGGCTTCATGTGAGAACACCTAAGGCAGTGGTTTCTGAGAGATATTAGTGACAAAGAGTCAGGGAAGCATCTTTGGACTGCCACACATAGTTGTTAGAGTTAAGTGTCAGTGGTTGTAATGTTCCCTCTTAATAGCAACAAAGAACAAAATCTGCTTCCTTTTCCCCTCTTCTTTTACCCATCTCCTCCTATTCTCTGTTTTTATTCTATTTAAATACTCATCAACTTTGTGGCCACATGATTGCTGCAGACATAAGAAGAGAAATATGGCTTGCCAGTCTTGGACAGCCTTGAGGTTCATGTGAGGAATTTGGCTACCAGCCTCTTTCTCCCACTCCTCAGGAAGGAAGGATGCTTCATTTAAAAATCCTCCATCAGGACTCCAATTCCAAAATAGACCCAGATCATACCCATTTGGCTGAGGATGTACTGCCATAATAATAATTTAAAGTATCTTGGATTCTTATATTTTTCTTACTAACTCTCTGTTGGCTAGCAATAAACAAGTGATTATACAGAGACACAGCTTTATACAAAGTATACAAACAGCAAATATTTAGATCTAGTATGTGACCTGGACCAGATTCTGAACATCATTATTTCTTTTATCAAAGGCTTCCAATTAAGTAAGAATTGCCACAGCTGGGGCCTGGGGAGATGACCTATGGCTTGGAAGAATGAGGAGCTGAGTTTGTTCTAAAATCTGCCTTAATAGCTAAGAATGGTGGCATAAATCTGTAATCCTAATGCCAGGGATGCTGAGACAGGCAGATTTCTAAGACTCAGTACCTGGCCAGCTCAGGTGAATCAATGAGATCCAGGGTCAATGAAAAGTCTTTTCTCAATAAAGGAAAGTGAAAATAATTGTAGAGGACAATGAGGCAAGTAACCATATGGATGCAAGTACATATACACATACATATAATAACCTTAAAAACAGAGAGAGGCATTAACAGACAGACAGATAAAATACAAAGCAGACCAAACCAACTGTGGACGAACAGCTACATCTAGATTAAAATGGATTTTGAATTATTTCTTTTTATTTTATTTTTTTCAAGAGAAAATGTCACTACCAACTTTTTAAATATTTATGTATCTATTTAGTCATTCATTCATTCATGTTACATCCTGTTTATAGCCCCATTCCTCCTCACTTCTCAGTCCCACCCTCTCTCTCCCCTACTTCTTCCCCTACTCCTCAGAAAAGGGGAGCCCCTCCCATTCACCATAGAACATGAAGTTGTATCAGGACTGTGCATGTCCTCTAGCCCTGTGGCCTGGTAAGGCAGTCCTGCCAGAGGAAGGTAATTGAAAAGCTGCCAAGAGAGTCTGTGTCAGAGAGACCACATGCTCCCCTTACTAGGAGACCCACATGCAGTCAGGGCTGTGCCTCACCTACATCTTTGTAGGGAACTTAGGTCCAGTTCTTGGTTGGTGCTTCAGTCTCAGAATGCTCCTCTGGGCCCTGGTTAGTTGGCTTTGTTTCTTTTCTTGTGAAGCTCCTGTCTTGGCGTCATATCTACTAGAAATCCCCAGATGGTGACACCATTGAGAGTGCTATAAGATGCAACTCATTGACACACATTTAGTGTTGCAGATTCCCTATATGCCAAAACAAGTAATCAACAACAACAACAACACACTTCAACAGTCATGCGAGGTGGTGTGTTGCGATTGCTCCTCATTAATAGATACATTCTCTCAAGAATAAGCATCTTCCTTAGTAGGATTTGTTGCAAATATCAAAGCTGTTGTTGATTATGCAACTTAGTTTGGCATTGACTTAAACTTATTTTCAGTAGCTTACTTTTACTTGGAGATTAAAAATTGATAGGTAGAGTAAGCTCAGTTCCACTCAGGTATGAATAGTTATTCCCAGAGTTAGTTCTACTCACTGAATCCCTGCTTCTCAGACTATGAAAAAATGAACTGACACTTGTATTTCCTACCTGTCTTATCTTCTTCAGTATTGGAATGTAGAGTCTGAACAGAAGCCTGCTTGAAAATATACATATCCCTTTATTATTAAATTAAAATAACCAAGAGAAAAAAATCTCTTGTAAAGTTTTAGCTTATATTATGACCTATGTACAAATATAATTCAGTTGGATAGGGAAATGACTCAGTCAATTCATATTACCATGAAAGCATAAAAACCTGAATTCTATCTCCAGCAAGTACATCAAAGGCCAGCATGGGGCCTAGAACTGTAGTCCCAGCACTGGTGGGGAGGAAACTAGAGGCTCTCTGGAACTTGCTGGCCAGGCTAACTGTCAGTTAAAGGTTCAAGGCAATACTTTTTTTCAAAAATCAAAGTGGAGAGAGGTCAAATAAAGGTATTTAACAAAGGTACACAATGCCACCCTCTTGCTTTGCTTTGTATATGCACATGCAAGAGCAAGCGTGTGTGCATGTGTTTGTGTGTGTGTGTGTGTGTCTGTGTCTGTCTGTGTCTGTGTAAATCTGTGTATGCACATACTGTATATTTTCATGTTGGCAGAAGTTTGGGCACCTTTGATTGCATATGTGGAGGGCTGTTTACTTAAGTTTTTTGAGACAGCATCTGTCTTTGGACCTATAGAGTGATGTTTTTCTATACTGTTTGAACAACAGGCCTTAGACCTTCCTCACTCTGCTCAACTTCACTGCAGTTTTAATCTCACAGGCATGCACCACAAAACCCAGCACTCTCTTTGGTCTTAAGCAACCATAGGTATACATGAAAATTCCAGCTTTTCCAAAGTTGCTGGACATCCACACTCATGTCCCTATTCTTATAAAGAAAACACTTTACCCATTCAGCACTCTTCCCAACCTCTTGGTATATATACCTCCCATTTGTGTTCTACTAATACAAATATGCCACACAAAGCATTTTTAGAAATTCATTTTATTGTAATGCACCTGCAAACAAAAATTCACACAGTTACATTTAATAAAGTATTTTCCCAGATCAAAGTTCTTTATATCCCAAAAATCTTTGATATAGAAAAAAAAGGCATTATGAAGTCATGACATTTTATTAGACTTTTATTCTTTCATTATTAAATGTATTTTTCTGCACTTATCTACCACAAAAAAGAAAAAATAATATTATTACAGATTTAAACTAAAAAACAATTAACTTTATGTTATTTTTCAGAAATCCTGTGTCTTTACCTGATTTACATTCTTCCTCGTTGCTTATATTACATGCACTTGTTTTACTTTCTACTTTATACAAAAACTTACACACGTTAAAGTAAACCGAAACATACACCTGTTTGCATATGTACATTACATGAATAGATTATAGGTCCTTTCTAAGGTTGGATGATCCCAATACTATAAATTCTAAGTCCACCCACTCTTCATTTTTATTTAGTGCTGAATAAAAGTTCCTTTGGCATGTGTGGGAGATTTTTGTTATCCATTCATCTATTGATGGACAATAGTTTGGTTCCATTTCATTGTTGTGAATAAACAGCAATAAACATGATGGTAAAAATATCTCTGTGGTGTGGATTTCTCTGGGTACATGTCCAGAGTGAAATAAATGAGTCATATGGTAGTTCTAGTTTAATTTTTTTGGAAACCTTCAAGCTGTTTTCCATGTTGCATTGATATTATTTTCACCTCACCAGCAATATTTATGAGTTTTCTATTTTTTCTCATCCCATCCACCATTTGTTGTCATATTTCCTAATGATAGCCATTCTGACTGAAATGAGGCAGCATCTCAATGTAGCTTAATATTTCCCTAGTGTATGTGGAAGCTGGACATTTTATAAATAGCTATTGGAAAAAAATTAGTATTTTTATTTGAAAACTGTTTATTCAAATCATTAGTTGAACTCTTGATTGGAAGGTTTATTTGCTTTGTATTTAATTTCTTCAGTTCTTTGTAAATTATAGATGTCATCACCTTCTCTAGACCACAGCTGGTAAAGATTTCTCCAATCTGTGGGGTATGTGCTTACGGTGTTTCTGTTTTTGTGCAGAAACTTTCTATTTACATATTGTCACGTCTGAAAATATGATCCTATTCGTGTTAATTAAGGAAGTTGTTAAAGAATATATCATATGCTTTTCTCTAGAAGTTTCAGGGCTTTGGCCTATTTAACATCTTTGACCCATTTTGAAATACATTTATACAAGATTAAAGATAAGAATTAAAATTAATTTTTCTGCAGGTTTACATACAATTTTGCCAGCATGATTTCTGTAATAGGGCTATCTTTTCTCCACTGTATGTTTTAGTCTCCTTTGTTCAAAATTAGGTGAGCATAGCTTCCTTGGACTGAGTTTGTAGACAGACATTGCTTAAATTTGATTTTATCATAGGACTTCTTACTTTCTCCCTCTATTGTAATGCAAGTTAGTCTCTTAGTGTTTGCATCACATCTGTCCAGGCGCTTCTGTCTTTTACATTCTCCATTGACAAGGCAGTAGGAGATCTAATAGTTCTACATTTATATGTTACCTGCTCTTTTTGTAGCTTTTAGTATTCTTTCTTTGCTATGTACATTTAGAGTTTTGATTATTATATTTAAAAGGGATTTATTTTCTGGCACTGTATATTTGGTGTTCTGTATGTTTCTTATACTTTTAAAGGCATCTCCTTCTTTAGGTTAGGAAGTTTTTCCTCTGTACTTTTGTTGAAAGTATTTTATGTGCCTTTGACCTAAGTTTCTTCTCCATACTCTATTGTTACTATTCTTAGTTATGTTTTTTTTTTCATAGTGTCTCAGATTTCCTAAATTTTTTTAACCAGAATTTAGTTTTACTTTTTAGAGTTATGTTTTTTCACCAATGTATCCATTTCTTCCTTTGTGTCTTTAACCCGTGATCTTCCCTCTGCCATATCTTATATTCTCCTTGTGAGCTTGCCTTTCAGGTTTCTGTTTGGGATCCTAGATTTTTCATTTTGATATACCTTCTGTATTGATTCTTTTTTTTCACACTCTAAGGTCTTTCTTCCACTGCTGTATTCTTTTTCTTCCATTCTTTCTTTATATTTTCATAGATTTCTTTAAAAGACTTATTAATTTCCCTCTTAAATACCTTTATTATATTCATAAAAGCCATTATAAGATAGTTTTCTTGTGATTCAGCTCTGGGATAATGCTCAGGACCTACTGAGGTAGAGTTGTTGAGCTCCAGTGGATTCCTATTGTCTCTGATCTTATTTACTGTGTTATTACACTGCCCTGTAGGAATTAGTATTTAGAAAATTTATAATTCTAAGTGCTGATATCTGGTGTTATCTTTGTTTGGTAGTGGTTTGGTCCTTGTTTTTCATTTTCTCTGGTTCTTAGGAGAGTGAGATGGCAGTTGCCTGTTAGGAAAGTCTTCTGGAATCCTGATATGTGTGTCCACTGGAAAAATGTGTTACTAGGTATTGGGAATTGACACTTAGGAATTGGGATGGGCTAGGAGAAGAGCAGAGGGATTCCAGAGGTGTGGGGGAAATTGTATTCCACAAGGATCTCTTTAGTCCTTTAGACTTTGGGCAGAGAGTGAGAAGAGGCCTAACCAGGTAGTCTCTTACAGAGTTGGCTATGAGACTGGAGAATTGAACATGGAGGAAAGCAGGGAGAGGTGAAGATTTGTAGACAGCCTACTAGTTTTGCTAGCCAGAGTGGCTTGTGGGTTCCCAGAGAATGCCTGCTAGATTTGAAGCCTGGGATACAGAATGAATGGAGGCTATGGGGAGGGAATTAAAGAACTTTGGAAGAAAGATCTGTGTGATTCGCTGTAGATGGGATGGGAGAAAGGGAAACAGGAGGCTGTAGCATTGCATCAGCTAGTCTGCTACAGAGCTGGGGATAAAATTATAATATTGGATTTGGATGTGAACAGTGGGAGAATGGTTGGATTTGGAGGTGCCTACAGAGAAGGGAAGATCTGTAGTTAACCTACCTGCTAGCCAGGCTTGTGTGTTCCTTAGGAACAAAACATACTTGGTTCTTTGTCTTTATTTATTATCTATTGACTGTCTTTCTTTCTTTCTTTCTTTCTTTCTTTCTTTCTTTCTTTCTTTCTTTCTAGTTTAAGCCCAGTCTATTAGTTGTTAGCATTTTAATGCTAGTTAAAATAATTTACAGTAGCCAGGTGCTGTGGCACATGCCTGCCTGTAATCCCGGCACTCTGGGAGGAAGAGACAGGATGATCAATGCGGTTTCAAAGCTAGCCTTGTCAACAAAGTGCATCCAGGACAGCCAAAGTTACACAGAAAAACAAAACAAAACAAACAAGAGCAAAAGAATCACTTACATGTAAGGTTAATATAGTTTATATATAATAAATTTGCTATTTTCTATACATGTTTTAGAGATTGCTTTGTTTTGCTGGATTACTGGTTTTTCTTTTCTTTTTCCCCCCTCCCCAGATCAGTATTTAAGGGTTTTCCAACTTTCTGTCTTCACCATGTTTGATTTGTTCGAAGCTCCCTTTTGTCTATCTGATCTTTTAATGGAGCACATGATTTCATGTGCTCATGCAAAAGATGCCATCTTTTTCTTTCTCTTTGTAAAGTATTCTACTAAGTGTTTTCTGAAATTATTTCCTGCTTGTCAGGAATTCCTTTAGTTTTTGTTTGGGTTGATGTGTTCTTATTTTTCCATCAGATTTAAAAGAAACTTTTGCATTGTATAAAACTCTTAGTTTACCTTTTTTTTTTTTAGTTTTTAATTTCAGAATTCAAAATATTTTGTTTCATGCTCTTTTGTCTTTTCTAGTTGCTGATGAAAAGCCTGAAGGAATTCTGATATCTCTTCCTTTGTATGTGAATGGACATCTCTTTTGTTTTGATTTTGCTATTATTTCTTTATTGTATTTCTGACATCTTGACCATGATGGGTTGAGGAGAGTTCTTCACCAGTTATATCTGCTTGGAGATCTTTATGTCAGTTGTATTTGAACATTTCTTTCTTTGCCCAAGTTTGAGAGTTTCATGTTATAATTTCATTAAATTGTCTGTCTATTCTGTGTTTTACCACCATTCCATCTCCTTCACCATGATCTCTCAGGTTTGTTCCTTTGAATACATTCTAGACTTCTAGAAAATTTCATCTGTGTTCCTTGGTCTTTTCTTGTCATACGGCTAGCTGTATCACTATCTAATCTACACCTCTCACTGTTGAAATTTTCTCTATGTATAGTCTTGTTTATTAATGACACTGTTGAGATTTGTATGTGGTTGACAAGGTCCTTCATCTCAAATATTTGTGCTTGGTTCTTTTATAATTTTGCCATTATTTGACTAACTTTTCCTCTATATTTTTGGCTTTTGACTCTATTAACTATAAATTAGTTATTACATTCCTTATGAAGACTGATTATTCAGGGTATTTGTAAGATTTTTAATTATTCTACATTGTCATTAATTATTTCACAAATTAAAATGTGATTATTTCTCAGATATATCAACTGTCTTTTAATTTTAGATTCCTTTATACAGGACACTGTTGATTGGTCATGAATAATGATTATCATATTTGTTATAGTGCTGTGGTGTGTTTTCTGCCTCTATTCAAATGCTTAGTCTTTTGTTTTCTTTTCCTTCTTCAATCTTTTAAGCTTATTGGTACATTTTTCCCTGTCTTGTGAGTTTTCTAGAAGGATATCTGCATGAAATTCAGTCATGGAGACTAAGGACACTTGGTGGTGGCTATAAAAGGCAGTTGCTGCTGTGATCCTGTCTCAGCTATGTATTAAACATGACCAAAGGGCTGGGCTACACAGTAAGACCCAAGGCAACGAGATAAAGTCAATCCTTAGTTACTCCTCCAATCCTGTGACTTTTCTGTATGCAAGATACCCAATGGATACCATATGTTATCTAGATGCAGTGGTTAAGACACAGGACAAAATAGGATGTCATGTTACACAGAGGGTCTATGGTTTCAGTAAAATAAGGAAGCACTGAGAATCGAGGGGTTTCAATTCCTGCAGGATAAAGACAAGCATGTATCCAAACCATCTGAAGAACCAGAGAAAACTGTGGTGCCTGTAGGTCTAGAGAGTGCCTTAGGACTAACACACTGGGTCTGACTACACATGAGAACACACTGCAACTAGGCTTCCAAGCCTTAGAAGACATAGGAATTAGCTCACTGCCCTGATCTTCACCTCTATTTGCCTAAGATGCCCTGGAAGACTGACACTTTCACACCAGTAATTTCTGTGCTCGTATAGGTTTCTAATTTTTGAGGTTCTGGTGGTCACAGCAAGATTAGATGTTTGTATAAGCTATTTGATGTACTATGAAAATGCATTTATCCTCCAGGTAAAACAATGAGCCTAGACATCAAGCCTGGTCCTACTCTGACTCTTTTATATACAAAGAGTTAGTCTTATATCTTTGCATGCATCAAGGAAAGAAAGAAATCATTTTTATAGCAAGATTGATTTGTGTGTCATTTAAACCTCAGTGTTTAAATAGTATTTATTAGAACATAGCAATATGTCATATATCTTTTTTAATATATCTTATTAATTTATTCATATTACATCTCAATTGTTATTCCATCCCTTGTATCCTCCCATTCCTCCCTCCCCCCCATTTTCCCCCTACTCCCCTCCCATATGACTGTGACTGAAGGGGACCTCCTCCCCCATATATGCTCATAGGGCATCAAGTCTCTTCTTGGTAGCCTGCTATCCTTCCTCTGAGTGCCACCAGGTCTCCCCATCCAGGGGACGTGGTCAAATATGAGGCACCAGAGTTTGTATGAAAGTCAGACCCCACTCTCCACTCAACTGTGAAGAATGTCCTGACCATTGGCTAGATCTGGGTAGGGGTTCAAAGTTTACTGCATGTCTTGTCCTTGGCTGGTGTCATAGTTTGAGCAACACCCCTGGGCTCAGATCTGCTCATCATAATGTTCTTCTTGTAGGTTTCTAGGACCCTCTGGATCCTTCTATTTCCCCATTCTCCCATGCTTCAGCCTGGACAGATGGCTCAGCCATTAAAGGCTAGGCTCACGACCATACATGTCATATAATTCAATGGATGGTTTTCCAGACACTTATATGACTTAGGCATTTACTATGGAAGCTATATGTTCACTACATAGGTTCAAATACTGAGTATCCAATTCTTTGTCAATTTTTTTTTTTTACCAATGTGAGATCCTGTATTCTGAACACATGATCCAAATATTATGTCATGTAGAACATTTTACTTAAATTAAAATTAAGCCAAAATGTAGTAATGTTTATTAGAAAAATCTTGGCTAGTCTACCTCCTATTTACATAAGTTAAGGGAGAACTTCTGGGACTAAGAGAAGCTCAGTAAGCAAGGTGATTTCTAACTAAGCATAAAGACCCAAGTTCTGATGCCCAGAGAACACATTAAACTCAGATGTACAGAAGAATACTTGTAATACCAGCAGGTAGATATAAGAGGAAGCGTGGGGCTCACTGGCCATCCAGTCTGGCTAAATTAATGGGTTCCAGGTTAAATGAAACACTTCATTTCAAAAAGAATTACAATGGAAAATACTTGAGGAAGACATTCAATATTTACACATGCATGTATTCATGCACACCCATGCATTCAGTACACACACACACACACACACACACACACACACACACACACACACAACCTACACACAAAAATAAATTTTAGGAGGAAAACCTAATTTCTTTAAGTGTAATTTAAGTGTAATTCTTTAACAGTAATTTCTTTAAGTGTATCTGATGGAAAAATCATATAAATTTTGAGAACAGTACAATACATCAAATTTTGGTGCCTTATCTATTCCCACCAAGGTGGGCTTGGGATATGCATTCACAATGTAGGGGGACTATGGCCTAATCCAGATGAGATCTGATAGGCTGTGGTCAGATGGAGGGGAGGAGGGTCCCTGTGTCAGAAGTCTAGGGAAAAGGAAAAGGGTACAATGCAAGAGGGAGAGAGGATGAGATTGGGAAAATACAAGTGAGGGGATAACAAGCAGGATGTAAGATGAATAAATTATAATGAACAAAAAAACTTTAAAAATAATCAGTGTGCTAAAAGCAAATTTAATCATAGCTCACCAAAATAGGGAAAATAATTTTATGAGTGTGACAGCATAGAATCTTATGGAGGCACCAAGCAGCACCTCCAGAATCACAATGGCTCTGTTTTGTACACTGACAGGCAACTACATGTAGAGATCAAACAGTGAGTGAAATTGAACATCCTTCTGACATCTGACACAGAACATGAATGTATGAAAGCTGCATAGTGTCGTCTGATATGCTTGTTATAGGGGCGTATCAACTGGCAGCTCCTCAGTAATCATTTCCGTATCTCCAGTTCCCAACATCAAATAATTCACCGTGAAGATTCTCACTTTCTTAAAGCACTTTACCAACAAGACATCCTTCCTCTTTCTCTGAAATACAATGCTGAATAGTTCAGAATCTCAAGGAGAAAAGTCTTGGAAGATCATAACACTAAGGAGGGTCTGTGGATGACTAAAGGACAACTTTCCAGGCCACAAGCCAAGTCTTCCTTTCAAGTTCTTGATTGTGTTTTAGGTTTATTTCATTAAATTATTTCCTTGTGTGGTTACTGTGATTCATTTGTGTATGGTGTGTATGTGTGTGTGTGTGTACATGTGCATGTGTATGTGAAGGTATATTCATTTGTGAGGGCAAAGGACAAGCTTGATTATAGCTTTCTGGTTTTTTTGAGATAGTTTCTCCCTGTTTACATATGTGTATACAAGGTCTTAACGACCCTTGCGTGTCTGTCTCCCATCTCCTTGTAGGAAGACTGAGGTTACTAATAGATACTACCCAGAGGTGAAAGCTGTGTCGTGGGGACTCTGAACTCCACTTGTGTGACAAGCATTTTAACAGATGAACCTTCTCCCCAGAAAATCTCTGGCCTTTCTATACACAAGCACATTGATATGCATACTCACATACACAAATAAACATAAACAAGTACACAAACCTCTTACACATGGAATAATAATAACAGCAACAATAGCAGCAGCAACAACAATAATTAACATCTAATACTAGAAATGTTCTTATTATTAGTAATAATCACCCCCAAGAAAAATAATGGGGAGCCATTAATATCTCCTATTTATTGATTACAAATATTTCCTAGTTTATAAAATTTAAACATTGTGTGTGTGTGCATGTGCATATGAGAAGATGCATGTGTATATGGAGTTTAGAGGTCAAAGATTGGGCTAAGGTGGAGTTTTCAGTCACTTTCTACATTAAAATTTGAGCAGTGTTTCTCATTCTACCTAGTGCCCAGTCATTGGCTAGATTGACTAGCAACTGAGCTCCAGGTTCCAGTGTTGTAAATACAGGCATGTGTCACCATATTTAGCTGATTACATGGGTGCTGTGGAGTCAAACTCAGGTCCTCTTACTTACATATATGTATCTATATTGTAGCCCATGGCCTGAAAACATTCTAGAACAGCTAAGAATATGGTCCAACATACGAATAGATGACAATGTCATATTAAAATATCAAAGAATGGAGATCCCTACTGGTCACATCTATTGAAGCTGCTGCCAAGAAATATTCCTCATTTGTGTTCTTTTCACTACACCAAAGGCATTTGAATAGTGTCTTAGTTTATTTTTCTGCTGCTGTAATAAATGTAATAAATAATAGCAACTTACAAGGTAATGGGTTTATGGCTTTGGATTCCAGGATATGGTTCACCATGGCAGGGTAGTCTCAGTAGAAAGATTTTGAAAGAACTAGGTATATTCTGTCCATAGCCAAGAGCAGAGAGCAGTAAATTAGTGCAAGCTTCCTAGCATTTATTTTGCTATCTAAACTCTTATTTATCAGGATGTTCTGCCCAGGTAATGGTGCTATCCAACATCAGGTCTTCACTTTAATCAAGATAATGCCACAGGCATGCCCACACCCCATTTTAATTTATACAATCCTTTAAGAACCCCTTCGCCTGGGTTATTTTGATGCTATAGAGAAGCATTAATGATTTTTTTAAAAACAATTCTCAATATAGGATTATCACTTAAATTTTTAAAATGAATTCTTACTTTGAGCAAATTAAGCACAAATGTAAACATAAACAATTTTATTTTTCAACACTCTTATCAATGTGCTATTAACTATATTATCAATGCAGATACACACACACACACACACACACACACACACCCAAGATCTCATATTAATCAGGCTGGCCTCAGCCAAGAAACAAATGGCCTTGAACTTCTAACTCTCCTGCCTATACTTACCAAGGGCTAGTTTTACAAGCATGCACCACCAAACACAGTTCCCTGCAGGATGAAAGAGTGAACCTAAGGCTTTGGTCGGCTGAGCAAGCACTCTCCCATCTTAGCGACATTCCCAACTCCCTTGTTTTGGAATGCATGCTGTAATTTGAAATCTGATTTCTAGAACTTTCATTCTGTCCAAAGTCTTGATAACTATGAAAGAGGACCTCATCCTGTCTCCAGCCTCATCATTTCTGCCTTAGAATACATATAAAAATAGCTATTACAGACCCAAAGTCAATTCATTATTTAAATAAATACAATTTTGTTAGCCTGTGAACTTTGCAAAATATGGTAGAGGATTCCTATAGAAGGTTATATTCTTGGAGAGAGAAACAAAGTCCTGAGCATGGTTTTCCCCGTGACTTTAACCTTGAAGTGAATCTATATTTTTATTATCATGCATTAATGTCTTAAGCAAATTTTAATGTCCTCAAGACGTAAGTCTTTTATAACTCATATGAAATATTCATTTGTTCTAAATAGAACTGGACAGTTTCAGCTCCGAGCCACAAGCCTTTCACAATTGAAAGGCAATCTCTATGAAGAATGTTAAATGCTTTCATGAGTTATGACTCCTGAGATAAAATGACCTCGTGAATATTTAGCTCCTGTATATTCATGACTTTCTTTGTAAGAACATATATTATTGTTTAAAGCAGTTTAAAGCTAACAAATCAGCTCTGGATTTGGACATACTAGACTCGCTGCTGTCAGCTCAACTGTACGTCTTGCTAAGATTTTTCAGGTTGTTAGAAGGATTTGAATAGGCAAACTATTCAAATTGCATTAAACATACTTTTTGAATTTACAAGACTAGATGCAAATTATATTTATATTTGAAGAGAATGTGGAAAATATATATCACATATGTATTATATAAATTCTATCTATCTATCTATCTATCTATCTATCTATCTATCTATCTATCTCTCCTTATCCTAATCAACAAACTCAGGCCAAGCAAAAGATTCTGTGTCAAAAAATTACATTTAAGGTTACTTCAAACCTCTACATGTACATCCACTTTCACATTCACTTTTTCATATATGAACAGGAACATCCAATAAAAATATAATGTGACTGATTACTGCCTATTTCAAATAAATATTACAAAGTATGTTATTTAAAATTGTTCATAGTTCACTCATATCACTGTCTACACATCACTTTTCCTGTTCTGCTATTCTCCCAATACAAACTCCATACATTCTATTCAAGGCTATTTTGATCTAGTTGCTTTACTCACACACTCTCTCTTAAGCACTATATATTTTTTTTATAATTTCTTAATTATATTCTGAGGAGAAAATTCAATATGGTTAATGTTTACACTGAAAGGAACTGTTTCAGCATATGTTGTGAAATAGATCCTCTGAGTGTTTGTGATAACAGACCGAAACCAAGGCAGCATATTTTGAAGGCAGGAAGGTCACAGTCAACAGATTCCTGCCATGGTCCAGCATTGGGGTAAGGGTCAGGGACTAAAGAAGTTTGGATACAACAGCATCAAGGGATGAAAGGGATGCATAAGTCAGGCATGGGGATCAGGAGTTTTGCAGCCTGACAGATTAGCAGTCAGAATGCCTCTTTATTTACATAGAACTCAATAGGCAGGGATAGACTGATGTTTTTACATGAAATAGATCATATCATTTTAGTGCCAGGACATGTGCTTTGTATTTTGCTTGGTTATAACTTATCATTGATAAACCATTGCAGTGGACGTAAACATGTTTTTATTTTGATCCCTAGTGTGGGATGTGAAACAGACTTGTGTGTGGCGTTTGTCCACAGGAAACAGACTTGTAACAGGACACATGTGTTTGTCTACTAAAAGAGGAACTGCCTCATGTGGGGTATGGATTCTTTCTTTTCCTGATGTATTTTTTAATTTTTATTTTATTAATTTATTCTTATTACATCTTAGTGGTTATACCATCCCTTGTATCCTCCCATTCCTCCCTCCCTCCCATTTTCCCCTTATTCCCCTCCCCTATGACTGTTCCTAAGGGGGATTACCTCCCCCTGTATATGCTCATAGGGTATCAAGTCTCTTCTTGGTAACCTGATGTCCTTCCTCTGAGTGACACCAGGTCTCCCCATCCAGGGAACACACGTACTCTGGGGTGTGGATTCTGAGAGCAGATATATGTATGAGCCCAAAACTAGAAGCTCAGCTTTTTGGGTTTTGCATAGTTTCTCTGTTCATTGCTTTGCTTAAAGATGCTCCTAAAGAGAAACATTTTCAGGACCAGAGTCTGGCTGCTACTATGGGTTCCAGCTGCAACTGCAGTCATGTTTACTGAATTGCTGGTTGTCTCTTTATTGGGTCTGCTGGAATTCGGACAATGAAGAGTGGAATTGCTCCAAGAAACTAAGTCTAAAACGATTTACTTCACCTTTCCCCATTAACGTGTTATCACTTCTATCTAAGGTAGGTGGTTAGAAGAGAGATATAGGCATTAAACAACCACAAATAAATTAGGTTTGTAAAAGTTCAAAGCCTACAAAGCATGAGAGAATAAGAGTATCTTTTACAATCATTTCCCCTTATCAATCCCACAACACAACTTTTAACAATATTGAAGTTTCAAGGGATTAATTTGCTAAAGCATGACTGCCTGTTTTCAGGCTGGTAACTATTGAGGTTTCAAAGGCACTAGACAGAAAGAAAAATCTCCAAATTAACCTGGGCAGATTGTCACATCCTAAGCAGTGTGTTATTTACTTTTAATACTCAGAGTGAAAATTGCCATTAGGCCCAAGAAAAGTCTCCAGGCCAAAGATGCTGCAGTTATTTTTCAGTTTCTGTCATCATATACTGTTTACACTTTATATAATTTTAAATTTTATTTATATGTCTAATCTGTTATACTTTGTTTCTTTGTCATACAACGCTACCATGGCCCTGTATGAGTTCACTTACTCTAAGAAAGGGGTTTCTTAATATTTTGCTCTTTGGTCATTTATCTACACCATTCTATGTCCATCAGTATAAGAAAGAAGCTTTTAATTTGATTTACTGCCAACTTCTCTAGCCTACCTAATATTGTTTATTTTTTATAAGTTTATTGTGTTTTGATTTATCTTGTTCCCAAGTAAGGAACATCCAGGGACAAATTTTCCAAAATTATCATTGAGTCACAGCCCCATAAGGAGGTCTCTGATATGATTGCTTGAGTCACAGTGTATAGGGCATAAGAAATACCTTGAAGTAGGGCCAGTCAAGGATATCTCCTTAAAAGTGGGAGGGGTATTATAGTCAGGACATTCATGGGAAAGCTTATAAGCTATACTCCTAAGAGAAGATGTAAAAGATACATAAGAAAATGTCCATTAATACAATATCCCCATGTTGTACAAATAATAATGCCCCTCAAGCATGTGAAATGTAGAAATCAAAGCATAGACATGAATTACAAAAGGGGAAGATTGAGGAGTTTTTTCTTACTGGTCATTTGTTTGCATAAGTATGGTTTCTGATTTTGTGGTTTAATTGTGTGTGTGTGTGTGTGTGTGTGTGTGTGTGTGTGTGTGTGAAAGAGAGAGAGAGAGACAGAGAGAGAGAGAGAGACAGAGACAGAGACACAGAGACAGAGACAGACAGACAGACAAACAGACAAACAGAGACATAGAGAAA
This sequence comes from Acomys minous, assembly GCF_964271855.1. Taxonomy (NCBI): domain Eukaryota; kingdom Metazoa; phylum Chordata; class Mammalia; order Rodentia; family Muridae; genus Acomys; species Acomys minous. The sequence continues at coordinate 72,610,947 of NC_140483.1, read as the reverse complement.
CATAGAGACAGAGAGTGTCTTTTTTATTTGGATTTTTTTACTTTTTTAAAATGTAAACTCAATTATATGAATCTTTGTAAAATAGGAAATTATTTTATAGTAATTGAATTGCAATGTTTTTCCTTTCTCTTTCCTCCATCCAAACCTTCCTATATAACCCTCTCTACTCTCTTTCAAATTCACAGTCACTTCTTTCCTTAATTATTTTTGTGTGTATACATGTATTTGTATATACGTATATATTCCTAAGTAAAGCCTGTTGACCATATACTGTTCCTGGTGTACAGGACAACCAATTAATATGCTCTTCCACAGGGAGGACCACTTCTACTCCCACATTTATTCTGTTGCCTGTGGTTATTTTTGTAGAATTGAGATCTTATAGGCCTTTTCCCATGCAGTAATACATGGTTTTCGGTGTCTTCTTTGTTCCCATCACAATTTGATGGCCATTTTGGTAAGTACTCTTTTGTTTATGCATTAATATTTTATTTATTTGCTTCCTATTGTATAAATAGAAAGAAAGTAAGGGTATGGAGTATGGGCTTTTATGGAATGGGGGAAAGCCCAACAAAAGTTTGGGGAAGGGAAATCATGAGTAGGATATATTGTATAAATTTATTACTCAGAAAAATGAATGAACAAAAAAGAAAGCATGAAGTAGGGAGGAAGATGAGATAGAGACACAGAGGGTAGTTGGAGGAGGTAATAGATATGATCAAAACATATTGTATAGATAGGTGAGATTTTCAAGTAACAAATATTTTTTTTAAAAATGAGATCTTGAAAAGTATTGAATTGAGAACTTTCTTCTATGTATAGCAAAGAAATAGCTGTCTAAATTTGTTTGTAAGAGATAGATAGGGCTTACATGTTCATGGTTAGCATTGCCCTTGATCCCTGAATATCCAAATGAGTTTATTTAAACATTTAACATGTTAATTTCTGTAGTACTATAAACGGCAATAGGTTATTTTCCAAGAACCAAAAATTTGTTATTTGTTTGTCTCCACTGTGATCACTATGTACAGATAGCTCTTGAAACTTTAAAAAAAATCTTCCTTAATATCTCAAATCAATGTACTAAAATTAGAGAATGTCAGCTAGTACCCCATGGGAAACACTCACAGCCTGTTTCTAATGATAGCTTGTTTAAAATTAAAGTAGAACAAGGAGAAAATGAAAGAAGAAAAAATCCAGAAGTGTAAGTTTAACAGAACACAGAAATTCAAAGTGCCTATTTTACTACTTCCTACTTCTTAACATGAACATTTGCCCCTTACCTCCCTGGTGGTGCCCATGTAAATACCACTGTGTCTCCAATGTTGACACTCTTCACATACCATCTGTTGCTATCCTTATGTTAACTTGCCTGGGGCCATAATTAAACGTACCAGATATACACAAAAGTGGAATGGAGTAGGAATGCTTAGACTACTATCCCTCTGAGTGGATGCAAGTTGGGTACAAATACTAATTCTTTACAATTCACTTCATAAATACATCCATCTATCGTCTACTCAATCATTTTTTGTATGAGTGATTATCAATATTTTGTCATTTGAAAGCATTTACTGGGTGAATACTTATAAATATGTTGCTTATTTCAAATGCACTGTGCAGCCCAGATCTATTTATTTTGCATTGCGAAATGAGGAGGTGGGTAAAGGGAAACCATGCATCTTACCCTCTTAACTTTAAAGGAGAGAAAGACTCTGAGATAATCTCATATTTATGACACATTTGGGTCAGTCTTACTTTATAACCTTTAGATTCATAGGTAAAACTGTGTAAGTGCAAACAAAATTTTGATATTTTTATAATTTTTAGTAAAGTATAATTTTTGAGCATTAAATTGTAATTCAGAAATGTAGCTGTGTGGTAAACTCAAAAAGAACTTTTTCATCCCTTGGAAATTATACACATATGCACAGAAAAACAAACTCTAATGGGTTGTTTAAATGAGAAATAATCCTATCGGTGCTATGTATTTTAATATTTCATTCCTAGTTGGTGGTGATATGTGGTTGACTTATGGAATCTTTAGGATATTTACCCAAGCTGGAGGAAGTATACCTTGCGTCTGCCTCACTTTCCGTCTTCTATCTAGCTAGTACTTGTGTGAGGATAAAATATGTTCTCAATGCTTCCTGTACATCTCACAATGCCTTATTCACTCTATGGGTTCCAGCTCTTTGGTACTGTAAGCTAAAATTAACTTCTTTCTCACTTGTGCTTCCATGGCATGCTTGTTGCATTCTTGGATTCACCAGAGCTGTGCTTACCTGCACAGACTCTGAAGAAGTATTGAAACCCTCAATCTTCCATGATGTCTCCCTGACATGAGGTCAGTGACACTTGATTGAAGAGGGAGAATCATTTTTTCCAGTGGTGTGAACATTGGCAAGTTGTCTGTGATCCTGTAAATAAACCCTTCACCTATGCTTCTGTAAGTAATTCTAATTAAACTCAATAAGTTGGGGAGTGAGAAAGGCATAAACGTAGAAGAGGAAGGAGCTGTTAAGAAGAGATAAATAAGTGGATATAAGAAGGGGAGCAAGAGAAAGTGTTGGTGGTGATTACAACCCAAATCCATTATAAAAAAGTATATTATTAAAAAGTATAAAAATTTACAGCAAACTGATTGTGTATGATTAATATAATTTAATAAAATTGTTAAAAATGATTATAATTTATTATTAGAAAAATATGTGTTGAGAATTTGGAAAACATTATCCTGATGCTGGATTATGCCAGGCTCTGAGGGCCTCAAGATACAAAATTCCCAAGCAATTTAATAATTAAAAGGCTGCAGAGTCTCCTTGGCCCTGAAGTCAGTGCTCTAAAACACCACTCACCAATCTGGTGTTTGCTTTTACATAGTCCCACCTGCAGGTGTCAAGTATCTCCTAGCAGGTATTCACTGAACACCTGTTTTTACTCTTTGTTATTAAGATGATGCAACAGAATCTTCGGCAAAGAACAAGCAGTCTCCTATAATCAGATCAACTCTGGCTTCCTCCTCACTTTTCCATTCATCTAGTGAGCACAGGACTCAGGTTCTTCTTCTATGAAACTTTGTAAAGTCCATCCCATCTTGAGATCCTAGAAAATAAAACTTTAGTTTTTAATGTACTAATGAAAGCTAAATGTCTAGAGATAATAAAACAGTCTTTGATTCCAAATCTTTATGTTAAACTTGGGTACCTTTTTCTCCACAAGTCATCATTTATCTCCACAAAAAATGCTAATTAGAGGAACATTGACAAATCTGAATAATGTATTTTCCTAGACATAAAAGACGTTATAAAACTTTCTGATTCCAAGTAACCAAATGTCAAGTTCAGGGAGGAGTTTGTGTGTGTGTGTGTATGTGTGTGTGTGTGTGTGTGTGTGTGTGTGTGTGTGTATGTTTGTGTGTGTGTACGCCCATTTTAATACTTTCTGTTTGAAAAGTGTTCTACTCAATTATCAACAAACCATGCAAGGCAGACAGGATTATTCTACTTTTGGAAATAAGCTATTAAACATCACACAAGCCAATTGTATTTGATTTGAAATCATGGTATTCCATGCTGGCAAATACTGATGCTCAACAATGCTCTTAGAATAAAGGAAAGGCAGAAAGGATTAAAAAGAGAGCAGGGAGAGTCTTAGTCATTAAGGAGTTTTCTTTGTGAGCAGTTTCCATAATCAGGGAACAGATTTCACATGTTTGATCCAAAAGCTTTCCCTTTATCAATATTCCCCTAGCACTAGACTGGGACACAGTGATAGCTAACAGCCTAACTTTATGCTTTATCTTTCACCAAAGACAGAGCAAAGAAAAATGGAACATGTTTTGATACTTGCACATAGTCTATTCACCAAATAGTAAATGAAGTCATATTCTTCTTCTGAGATGAAATCAAATCAAAGCAAAGACTCATAAGTAATCAATTCCTATTGTCTTCATTCTGTGCCAAATATTAAGGAAAGATTACGTGATAACAAGTAGTGATTATCAACCCAACTAGTTTCCTCCATGCCTATTTTCATTAGGTTAATTAAGTTATCAAAGTAGACCCTAAATATGGGTAGTACCATTCCATGGGCTATGGCACTGGACTGAAAAATAAGGTGAAAGAAAACTGAGCACCAGTATTCAACTCTGTGCTTCTTGACTGTGGATGCAGTATGACAAAGTTGCTACTGTGCCTTGCCCATCAAAACAAACCCTTCCTTAATTAAGTTGTTATGTCAGGGGTTTTCCATTCATAACAACATGAAGTTTAACTCACAAAATATCTCAGCCTTATATATTCTTCATCTTTCCTATGGATGTCTCTCTATGGCAAAGTGAAATATAAAATGAGGCACAGTAAGATTTAAACACTAACTATTAATCTTTTAAAAGTCTCTAAAATATTCTTGAAAGAGAGTTATTTAGAACACATGGATTGTTTATTTCTGAAAATTACTATTTAGAATTTTCAGATTAGTGTTGATGTGGATAACTGAAATGTATGAGTTGAAATCTTGGGAAAAGCAAACCATTTGTGGAAAATAATTGTTTAATCTAATCTTTCACTTATTTATTAATTCACCCACGTGTTTCTGATTTCTTCAGTAATTTTGTCTGTTAAACATGATTATTTAGGGACTGAAGGAGGTAAATAGAGTCAGTTCCTTCAAGTTGTGATCTGATGAGCACAGAAACATTAAAGTATATAACACAATATGCTGAATGCATTGATAGAAATGTAAATACAGCATAACGGGACAACGCGTAAGGATAGAGTTAGTAAATTCAGCTTGTCTGCTGTGTGCATAGTGTGTGTGTGTGTGTGTGTGTGTGTGTGTGTGTGTGTGTGTGTGATGGAGTTTATAAGAGCAGTATGATGGAGATGAAAAATTTGTTAAATTAGAATGTTAAGGCAACTTTACTGGGCTCATTGGTCTTAGATACAAATCTAATCTGTGATAGAGTTATGCAAACATCAGAAATATGAGACATAAGAGAGATAAGACATATAATGTACACCCCAAACAAAGCAAATTTCTTGGGACTATAGGTGAACTTAGTAAAGGGAATCACAAGCATTTTTGTATTGTAGAACATAAATAATAGAATAATTGACCAAAGAAGATTCTTACTCAGGAATAAAGAATGAAATCATAAAAGATTTCTACCGTATCAGATGCTTTGTAGGATATTGTGGGTTATTGGGCAAACATGCAGAGAAGAAGTGACACAGCCATACTCACTACATAAAAATTCCTCCAGCCCCTGCTTAATCATTTGCAAAATAAAACATTTAACATTGTGAAATATGTAAAACATCACAAACCTATTCAATGTCAAGATCTTAACTTGAAATGATTCAAGTAATTGATAGGGTATATTTATCCTACTTAGAATCCATGGTTTTTTTGTTGTTGTTGTTTTTTGTTTTTCTGGAGAAACTCTCACATGCCCCTTATAAGGAGTTGCTCCAAATTCCTCTAGGCTCATGCACACCAGATGAAGGAAATACCATTCTTGATGCTACTTGGTGGTTGGTGGGTAAAACCATTATCAGTTGGAGGCTGTGGAGAGGCTCAGGGTGTAAAGTGCTTACTATTCTGGAATGAGGACTAGACCTTCAGCATCCATAGGAACACCAGAGCAGTGGGAGGGGCCTAAGCCTGGCTCAGGGAAAGTAGTTTCTTGATCTTCTTTGTCTGCCTAAACTAGTGGGAGCTTGGTTCAAAAAGAAAGCCTGTATTTTTAGGGAGAACACAGAGAGAACTAAGGGACACTCAGCATCAACCTCTGATCTCATATGAATATGTGCAGGTAAGCACACTGGACACAGGTGTACACACACGCAACCCAGTCACTCACTCACATCCCCACACAAAATTGTCATCAGCTTATAGATAGAGAGGATTTTCTGTCTTCTCTCTTTTTTCTTATCTTTATTCTCATCTCTTTTCTCTTCTTCTTGATTCCTTTCTCATTTTGTGTTACTCTGTCCTCATTCAGAATATAACAGTGCAAATATTATGGGATTTTCAAATGAATTTAATCACAGAACAGCTATTTAGGGCTACTATTGACCATTTAAGAGATTACATTTTCAATTAACATTGACACAGGAATAAACATATAGTCAGGACATATGAAAGAGAAGACTCTCATCGTGTCTTCTAACTCTCTGCGTCCCAGGTTAAAACTCTTGTATGTGCAAAGGCACTTCACGTTCGTTGATTCCGGATTTCAGCTGCTCATAATTAGTTTGTACCTTAGGTGATGAAACAGAATGTAAGGTCTCTCTCCTCCTAACCAAACCCCTCACTGCGTGTGTGTGTGTGTGTGTGTGTGTGTGTGTGTGTGTGTTATAAAACTTTACTATGCACTATGATCTGGACCTCATTTTGTAATCTAGGATACTTTCAAACTCACAGCAGTACCCTGCAGAGTTAAAGGAAAGGACAGAATGCTCTCAACATTTTTCCTACCCTACAGAGCTTGTTGGATTTTTACAAAGGATTTCTTATTAAAATGCCATCTTGGAAGATCTTCCTAGTTAAGGCTTCTTAAGCATGGATGTATTCCTGACCTTTTTTCAACATCCACTGCCACATATAGAACTTCATGGATTAAGATTTACACTTGGGTAATTTTTTTCTTAGTGCTTCTTGATGTATATTCCAATTTGCATTTATTTTGCTTTTATTTCACTCATATGTAAGAATTATTTTTAAAGATTTATTTTATTTTAAACTATGTCTATGTGTGCACGTGTGTGGGGGTATATTTACATGTGACCATAGTACCCACAGAAAGCACAGATTCCACTGCTGTGTGCATTCTCTTTCTAATATATCTAAGCTCACTCTGTTGGCTGCCAATGCCTTTTTCAATCTGATTCCCGCCAATGTCCCATTCTTCCTCAGTCACAGCTCCCCCTCATACTTTGGACTTAAGGTAGTCTGAACCACCCTTCTCTGCACATATTAAGTCTTGTTCACTCCTATTGTTCTACCATCTGTATGGAATTTCATTGTTAGAGAGACAAGAAAATTTTAAGTTGATATTTGGAATAATGCGGAGATAATTATTCTAAGTAGCAATTTCTACTCATAGTGCTGTATTTGATGAAATGAAAGGGTATTTGTTGTTGTTCTCTGGGGACTTCATTCTAAAACTCAGATCCATTTCCATTTTAAAGGAAAGAAATAAGCACCCCCAACTTCTTTATTCTTCCAATCAGGTGTTAATAATAGGTGGGCAGATATAAACAGCTTTAATAAAAATATTCCTATTTTCATTTGAGTTTGCAATTATTAGAGCATTAGAAGTTACTACATAATTAAACCCCAGGTCTTAAGGAATTCATTTGTTTTTTATGTCTCAGTTCATGTCAGATGTTTCTTGTTATATAAATGCCTTCATATTGTGATTCAGAGACACATTATTGCATTTTATGGCTTGGAATTCTTTCAGTGTTTCAGACTTCTGTACACTAAGGTAGTAGCTAAAGAATTGAGAGCAGAGATAGCACAAATTCTTCTTTAGGCCACAAAAGTCCTAGGCTACAGATGCATATGTGACTCATGTGACTTCACTGGGGAGACCCACTCACAAGAACAAGCCCACATGCACAAAAGGGAGAATTAATCTAAGGACTGAGAATTGTCTTTCAAAAGGTGAATCTATGCTACCAAAGAGAAATCTTGGATGCTACCCATCTTTGTTTCAGTTGCTAACTGAGCTGTCTTTCCAAAGAATTCATTTGTTTGATTTTTTTGAAGTATTCTTTGGTAATTTGATATATGCGTACAATGCATTGCAATCACATATACTCAATACATCCTTCTCTAACTCCATCTGGACACACACTCTGATTCTAATTCTACCCTCTCAAATTCATGCATGTCATCTTCTTTATTGTTTTTACCTACTAGTGTTTCTTGTATGGGCATAAGTCTAGGGTGATTTACCAAAGCCTGGAAAACCTATCATGGATCAGACCACTGAAGAAAACTGACATTTCTCTTTGAATATTTTTCTCTTTGTAAGGTTTTATAACACAATGAATAACTATTTCATTTCAATGGGTTAATCAAAATCAAAGGAAATGACAATCAAGATAGCTCAATCACTGTAGTATTTGCAATCTAGACATGAGGGCCTGAATTCTATACTAAGGACCCAGGTAAAAAGCCAGTACCATGACATGAGTGTGATTACAATGTTGGATGGCAGAAGGGAGGATCCCTGAGGCTTTATGGCCAGCTAATTTAGCTAAAACCATGGGCCCTGGAACAAAATGAAAGACTGATCTTATTTACAAGAATACAGTGGACTTTTCTGAAGAATAGTATCTTCGGTTGACCTCAGACTTCTATATGTACAAGCAAATATCTACAATGTGCCCCACAACACACACACACACACACACACACACACACACACACACACACACACCACAATAACATTAACACAGTAATAAAATGCAAATTTAATTACAATGAACATTTGTTTTTCTTTTTGTTTTTCCTTGTGACCTAGTGAGTCCATGTGGCAGTATTCCTTTGTTTACACAAGACAGCATTGGAGGGCAAGGTGTTTTCCAGGATACAAAAGCGATCTCATTCTAAGGCAATCAATATACTTTATCCTCTAGCCAAGGATAATTGGACAATAATGGCTCTATAGCCCATCTCTGTCCAATGAGAATCAAACTGGAGACTATTTATTAACTTTGGAAGACATAGTGTTTTCATTTTTATTACTCATTTTCAATCTGTAAAGATAGAGGGAACTTTGGTCCACTTTGCATAACAAAGGAACATTTATGTAAAAGTAAATTTGAGAGTACAGGTTTGGAATCTGTTAATATATATTTTGAGTATCTGGATGAATTGAATGTGAAATCTCCGATTTATTTTTTTCCTTCTACTTTTTGTTAAGAAGATAGTATTATTTGTCCTCATTTTCTTTTTAGTGATTATTTCTCCCTTATTTTTCTATAAACTGAAATAGAAAGATTACTGAAAGATGTATAAATCAAATAGTTTTGGTAAAGTGTTAAACTGTTGTCACTGTAATAAACACACTGGTTAATCAATTTCAAAAGCTGAAAGTTTGTTTTAACTTCATAGTATCAGAGAATTTACTCCATGTTTGTTTTATCACAAGGCTTTCTGACCTGGAGAGAAGCTGCAATTCCTGGGGAGAGCACCTGGAAAAGCCATTTACTTCCTGGCAAGGAGTAACCAGAAGAGAAGCTGGGTTTAGATAATCCCTCAAAAGACATACCACCATAGAATATGCTTTTTTTCACTGAGTTATACCGCCTTTCAATAAAGTCACAGGTTAATTCATAAATTCTTCAGAACATTGGTCAAACTTAATTAAACCAATGCATAGGTTTTATTAGCCCTGGCTTACAGTCTGAAAAATGAATGGTAAAACCACACAGGTAACATCAAAAAGATCAAAAGAAAAAAGAATTAAACTATTCCAGAGAAGATAGTTCTAAGTATCTCCTTTAATATGAGGTTTCCTTCTGAACAACCACATTAAAACACAATAAAAACAAAAAAAGTTTATAAAAATGAGTATTCATGTCAGGGCTGAAGGGATGATTTAAGATATTTTTTTCAGGTGGCAGAAAAATAGAGTTGTATAATTGTTGACATAATATTTTTGTGGATTGTGTACAGTTTACCCATTGTTCATCCAAATGCTGATTTCTCCACCTCACTCTCTGGATAAACCCGGATGTTCATGTTGTTCAAGTTGTGATGTTCATTCTGAGTATCTCCAGTTTCAAGTTTGTGGAAATATCCTTTTGTTTTCTGTGTTGTCAATAAAAACAACCTAGCCAATATTGTGCAATAGCAAAGAAAAGTGTGGGACATCCTGATCCAGTGAGGGAGGAGAAAGAGAAGGAAGCAGAGGATGGAGTCATGAGGAGAGGACTGGGAAACCTCAAGAGAAGTGAAGTGGGCCTAAGAGATGATTTAAAACAAAGTGTAAAGTGGGAAATCAGAATGAGAGGAAACTACTAGCATGGAGGTTTAGATTAAGTAACTACTGTGCAACATTGTTCTATAGGCTACTTAAATATATCCTAGTATCTCTGTGTGGTTACTTGGGTACAAAGCTGGTTAAGGGGTACTGATGACTACACTAAAATAATAATTTAATATTAAATATTAATAATCATCAAACAAATAATACCTTGAAATATATCACTTTATTCAAATTTGAACAAGAGATTACTGTCATTTGTAAAAATATAAATATGTGTATTCTTTATATCTACACATATACATGAAAGTATACACATGTAAGGGCAGAGAAAAATAATTTCTGTGTCAGTATAAGCTAAAGGCTGGCAAGATGACTCAGCAGGGAAAGGGGCTTATGTCAAGGAAATTATCTGAATTCAATCCCTAGAATCTACATGGTGGACAGTTAGAACCCATTCCTGAATGTTGTCCTCAGGCAACTGCAGGTACACCACAGCTTGCATGAACACATACACGTGCAAGTGTGCATACATGAATACGTGTGCATACAGAGAAAGAGAATAAAAAACAGTATTTTAAAATAAGAAATAAATGCAAACCATTTTACCATAATCTTGGTAACGAAAATCTGCTATGAATTAGAAGTATTGGTAGGTGTAAACATATTTTATAAGTGCATGGTCTTAAATGCAAGACAACTATTATTTCCATGGTTATGATTATGCAAAGTAATTAATGGCCATCAAAATTCAAACAGAATAATAACAATGAAATATTAGCCGGTAACAATCATGTATGTGAATGTCATGCCCTGGTGGCACTTAGAGGAAGGATAGCAGGTTACCAAGAAGAGACTTGATACCCTATGAGCATATACAGGGGGAGTAAATCCCGCTCAGAAACAGTCATAGGGGAGGGAAATAAGGAGAAAATGGGAGGGAGGGAAGAATGGGAGGGTACAAGGGATGGGATAACCATAGAGCTGTAACAAGAATAAATTAATTTAAAAAATTAAAAATCATGTATATATTCAGGTAAAACATAAAGAAGTGACATCCAAGTTATTTAAAAATGAACCTAGATTATTGTATGCTAGTAACACCTTCAAAGTTAGCTTAGTCTATAAAATGCAATTTTCAAAGTATTATCTTGTAGACACTGATATTTTAAGTGAGAATATATGATTACAGTATTACCATAATAATGTCCTCAGGTTTTAAAGCAAGCACTTTGTAAAAGACTAAAAAACATAATCTATACTATACAGAAGAATAGTACTGCTGAATCAATACAGAAATTAGAAGTATTGAATAAGTGATGGGTAAATGATTGCTCAGTAGTGTGCTTCCTGCTCTTCTAGAGGACTGGAGGTCAGTTCCTAATACCTATATCAGACAAATAATAACCACCTCTAACTCACTTCAGCTCCAGAGAATCTCATCCCCTCTTCTGAACTCCAAGGTCATTTGAATACATGTACACAAAATCTGAACACAGATACATACTGATACACATACAAATGAATTGATAAAATAACAGTGGTTAGAGCCATATGGATAATATTTTAATACACAGCAAAGTGACTGACTGTACCACAGAAAATGTACTAGTGTGCAATTCATATATGTGAGTTACAGTAGTCTCTGCTCAGCTTAGGTGTAGAGTTTCTTTTATTTCAATCATTTATGTGAAAGGCAATATAAGCAGTGATTGGGACACTGCCTGCTAAACTGTCTTGTTTTTCCCACTAGACATTTAAATAACACAAATACTTTGTTAGAGCAATTGTAAAATATGCTCAAAATGAAAGACTGAAGACTATTAGTCAAACCCAAATGAAAGTGAATGGCTTTAATTTCCTCCACTTGGAGATTAAGTGTAAGCGGTTAAATACACACACCATAAAAATATATGGTTCATAATATTTTTCATCCATTCATTTTCTAAGTGACAGTAATATTGCTTTATTCTGTTCAAGAACCGTCTTAAAATTATTTAACAAAGTTATACTTTGTAAAGTATGACTCCAGTGGGGAACAATGTTACTAATGATTTTATTACATGGTCTTGGAAGATCTCATTGGATAAAACAGTTGTTACAGAAGCATAAGGACCTAGGTTTGAATTATAAGAACCCATGATCCATTTTGAAGAGACGGGGGAGCGGGGGGTGGGGGGGGGAGGGCGGGGCTCGTCAGATCCAAGGGCTCGGAACAAGCAGCCACAGACTCTTGAGGAGCCAGCAGACTCTTGAAGAGCGGGGGTGGGGGGGGTGGGGGGTGGGGGGGGGCGCCGAGTGCGCGGGCAGGGGGGTCCTGGTCCTCAGCTCCACGACTTGGGCGCGCCTCGACAGCGAACAAGTCTCGGCCTATCAGAAATAGGAAGGTCGTTGATTACTCACAGTTTCAGGAATCAGACGACGCAGATGAAGATTATGGAAGAGATTCAGCCCCTCCTGCTACAAAAATTCGGTCATCTCCCCGAGAGGCTAAAAATAAGAGGCGATCTGGAAAAAATTCACAAGAAGACAGTGAAGACTCGGAAGAAAAAGATGTGAAGACCGAGAAGGGTGATTCTCACTCAGCAGAACACAGTGAAGATGAAAAAGATGATCATAAAAATGTACGACAGCAACGACAGGCAGCATCTAAAGCAGCTTCTAAACAAAGAGAGATGCTCTTGGAAGATGTTGGCAGTGAGGAAGAGCAAGAAGGTGATGATGAGGCACCGTTCCAGGAGAAAGATTCTCGCAGCAATGAAGATTTCCTAATGGAAGATGATGATGATAGTGATTATGGCAGTTCAAAAAAGAAAAACAAAAAGATGGTTAAGAAGTCCAAACCAGAGAGAAAAGAAAAGAAAATGCCCAAACCCAGACTAAAGGCTACAGTGACACCAAGTCCAGTGACAGGCAAAGGGAAAGTGGGTCACCCCACAGCTTCTAAGGCATCAAAGGAAAATACTCCTTTTCCCAAAGAAGAGGATGAGGAGTCAGAAAGCCCTCCAGAAAAGAAAACAGCAGCAAGCCCCCCACTCGAGAAGTCTGGAGACGAAGGGTCTAAAGATGAAGCCCCATCTAGGGACGATTAAAAGTGATGTTTGGGGAGAGATTTTATTAAAAAAACAAAAAACAAAAAACAAAAAAGGAAACCTACATAGGACACGGTTTGGGCGGTGGCTTAACTCGGGCTTTCAGTGCTATTTCATTTGTCTAAAATAATGTTTATCTATCTGTCTGTCACTCTCAGAACCATTGTGTGTTAAAGTGTTTAAGTTGCCATTTTGTCTCATGGTCTTCTTTTTTTGCCAGTCCCTCTTTTCTCCCGGTTAAAGCCATGTGAATTAATCACTGGACTGACTGTTTCATCTTTGTGTTCTTAATGGAAGGAAGGACTCCCAAGCTGTAAAGACTTGAGGTGGCCACTATAGAAACATTGCTTTTTGTTAAGAATATCAATTTGGATAATAATAAAAAAAATCTAGAAAAGTTTTAGTTGAAAATGATTTGTTACTTCTTTTCCTGTACTTGTGATGAGCAGTTGTCATTTGACATGGGCTTATATGTCTAAGGTGTGAATGTCAAGAAGAATCAGGACTCTAAACGTACACTAGTGAGGCAGTTGCGAGGTGAGCAGGAACTCTGGATTGTTAACTCAGTGCTCATGTTATTTCCCTAGCTGTGGAGAGAAGGAGGTTCCTGGAGCTTATTGGGGGTATGGGCTTCCTTACTTTATATTTGTTATTCTCCAAGAGACTCAAAACCAGTGGTCTTTTTGTCTGAATAACAGTCTCTTTTAAAATGAGCCACCAAAACCAGAATCACTCTTCATTTTGTGTCATTCATATTTTTCCTTGACTCATTTAAAAAAATATATATATATATATCCTGTTTTTTGGATAAAAATTTTCCAGTGATCAAAATTTAAAAAGATTTCTTAGAATTTCAATGGCTTGGTGAATCTACACTTCACAGTGCACTTCTTTATAGGCTGACAATGTTAAAGTTTTAGGCAAATAAACTTTGAGTTAATGTGAAGCTCAGATACAAAGGATGAGTTTAGCCTTTATGAATACAGATAATTGAAATAAGGGCCCATGAACCATGCCATTTTTATCTGGGGATAGAAACAGTTTTCTTTTGATACTTAAATTGTTCCTTTTCTTCATAGTAACATGATATGACATAACCTCACTCTTCCTTCTGCTGCTTCCATACTGTGGAGTTGATTTCCTTCTTAGTTGGTCTGACCCCTCCTTTCTGTTCATGTTTCCTAAAGCAAAAGCCTGAGCCTCAACGATGTGAGTGAACCATATTTTAGGTGTCTCTGTGTCACTGATAACAGTCTAGACACCTTAGCAAAGCATCAGGACGTAGAGCGATAGGTTTGACCCTCCACATTCAGGCCCCATGCACCAATAGAAGCAAAGGTTAAGGGGCCTGTTATGCTACTAAATTAGAGATTTAGTGGATTAATTTCTGTATATTTTTCTGCACTTAAGCTAAGTTTGCTTCCTCAGTATTCTGCTTTTGTGTTTTTTAAGGGACATGTTTCTCTCAGACAATGTCATTTTCTTATAGGTGTTCGTAGGACAAAGGTTTATTTAAGAACTATTTTTACTCTGGTTTTTAAGACACTTTAAAGAACATTCTTAGATCTGCTTTAAAAATAAATAAATAAATAAATAAATAAATAAATAAATAAAACACCTAGTTGCAGATAGTCACTTCAACCCTGCACTGTTAATAAATGAGTATTAAACATGACCAAAAATAGAAACTTGCAATAAGCAGTTGGATTTTTGTGCTATGTAATGGAATATATAGTTGTGAGCTATGTAGTGGGGTATTACAGATTATTCTATTTGCTTTAGTGTGCTTGCTCAGGTACCTATCTTTAAAGAAAGAGGACACTCACTGTTTCCACCAGGCATCTCTCCCTTTAGGGGTTTATAACTCAGTCTTACATTCCTAGTGACATTTGGGCTTTTCTTAGGTTATATTTCATGAAAATTTGTGGGTAGGGTCTCTTTCAACTTTCGCCTCATTTTTTTTCAGCAGTCTCTTTAATATATTAATCTGCACTAACATCTCTGACTTTATCTACCTGTAATTGAGAAATAATGTCTTCTAGGTTACTAGTGTAAAATGAGTGTCGGCTTAGATTTTAAGAATCCCCTTTAAGAGAAAGGCAAAGTAGAAGGACCCAGAGGGTCCTAGAAGCCTACAAGTAGAACATTATGATAGGCAGATTTGGGCATAGGGGTCCCGCTCAAACTAAGGCACCAGCCAAGGACAATACAGGCAGTAAACCTTAAACCCCTACCCAGATCTAGCCAATGGACGGAACACTCTCCACAGTAGAGTGGAGAGTGGGATATTACTTTCTCACATACTCTGGTGCCTCACCTTTGACCATGTCCCCTGGAGGGGGAGACCTGATGGCACTCAGAGGAAGGACAGCAGGTTACCAAGAGGAGACTTGATACCCTATGAACATATAGAGGGGGAGGTAATCCCCCTCAGGAACAGTCATAGGGGAGGGGAGTAAGGGGAAAATGGGAGGGAGGGAAGAACGGGAGGATACAAGGGAGGGGATAACCATTGAGATGTAACAAGAATAAATTAATAAAAAAAATAAAATAAAATAAAATTCTATTAAAAAAAAAAGAAAAAAAAAGAAAAAAAAGAATCTCCTTTAAAAGCTAACTCATTAGATTGAAAGTATATTTTTAATTACAGGTTAGTTGGGTTGGTTAGTGTCTCAAGTGAGCACACAGGTTCTGAATGACCTCTGCTTTCGCTTTTTTAGTGGTTTATAACACTGTCTTCGAATCAGGCATGCAAATAGGAAGACATTTAATGTGACTCAACTGGAAACAGGTGCTCAGCAGTTACCCCACCACCACCACCCCCCCAGTGTGCCTACAGTGGCAGCGCAGTCATTACCTTTGCAGTGCTCAGGAATGGGATGTTCATTTGAAGGTGCCTATTTGTTACCGAAGCTCAGCTAGGTTTACCTCTCTAACAGATCACAGTAGCTCTGCTGAATAACACTACATCCTAGTTCTCCAGGCTCGGTAAAAGCCTTTCTCTCTCTCCTTGGGCCAGAAATGGTAGCCTCTGTCTCACCCAGTGGTTGTTTACTGCTACTGTTAACCCTCTACCTGAGAGAAGACCTAAAGGATACATTTTCAATGTCTGCTGAAACACTCACTGCTTTCATAGCTCCCATTCTGTCCTAACCTTACAAAGGAAAACTAACAGTAGGATGTTTCTTCTAGGGTAATGAGAGAGTCCTCCTCCCCCCGCCTCCCCCAACACAAACACCTTCTCTTAAAAAAAAACCCTACTTGCTACATGGCTGATCTTAAACTCTTGTTTTGTTTTCTTGGAAACAATTGTTTTTGTGGGGTTTTTCCGCCCAGTCTTCAATGCTTATCAAATAGCATTTTCTTCCTCATACAAATCAGTAGTAGAATTTAAGGTTATACTCTAGAAGGGCTTTTGATGAATATAGTCTGAACTTGACTTTTTTTTTTAAGGCCTGGTTTCACTTTGTAGCCTGGCTGGGAATGTTCCCTTCACCCTCCACAATACATTGCTGGGATTAATGCCACCATACCTGGTGATACTTTTTTAAAGATTTCTTTTTGTTTGTTTTTAATGTTCAAGAACATGCAGGTGACAAGTGGATTTTCGGCCTACAGGATGGAGAGGGGAATAGTGTAAATAAAACTCAGGTTTAGGGGCCGCTGCAAGAACAGACAGCTTTAATGAAGCTGTGGAGTCAGTGCCTATTTGAAGAGTTCTCTTTACCTGTAGCACTGGAAGCTACACCAGAAACATTCCCACCCTAGGCACTTCATGGTGTGTAGAAAGAGGTCAAAAACAAGCAGTCCGTGCTTCCTGCCAAAGGGGAGGGAAAGTTAAAACCGCAGGTCTTGAGAGTCGGGTATTATTATTTTCTCTGTGGAGGAAACTGCTGAGTTACTTGAAGATGGGGTGTTTATTGGATTTTGTTTTGTTTTGTTTTGTTTTTTAGTATTGGAATGTCATTGTCAATAGCCATGTTCCTATTTGAACCTTTTCCAGTTGTCATAGAAGACAAAATACATGATTCTGAGTATCAAATCCATAAATTATACTTTTGTTCAAAGCCTAATTCACAGTGGTGCTAACTGTAATAACCACTATGGGGGGCAGAATCCTGTATGCCTACCTGTTGCCATGCCAATGAATAACAAACTGGTGACTTCTGTTTGAGCATGCTCTATGTGGCTGTGCAGACACTTTGTATATTGAGTGAGGGGGGTTCTAGATTATGGGGGAGGGTATATTGGGGTTTTGTTTTTGTTTTTGTTTTTTGTTTTTTGTTTTTTGCTGGGTTGGAGAGTATAGTACTCAGTTATGCCCTGAAAAGAACATGTATAAAACCCTGAAGTGTGGTGTGGGTGTGGGTATGTGTGAGTGAGTGTTTGTAAATGTCTGGCAATTAAACCTTCATCTTCTGGAAGTTAGTGAAGTTTTTTCTTTTTTCTCTGGAAGTATTTGTTACAAAACTTGTAAATAAGAGTTCTACCTAATTCGTTTACCATAACATGTTGCAGCAAACCTTACATTGCTTCGGCCCTGCAAGGCCTAAGACTTGCCAGGTTACACAGCTGCTACAATCTCAGTAAGTGTCTGCCTTGATTCATCTTTTAGACTTCATTTGCCAGTTCTAAAAATTGCTAGTCTTCCTCAATTTCAGTCCTTAATATTTCATCTACTGAGCAGGAAGGGTAAGAGAGCTAACCTGTCGGAGGCTGTGGGCCAAGAGCCTGGCATCCTATTCTTCATACTGCATGCAATTTGGCTAGATACATGATCAGACAACAGAGGGTTGGGCATTCTTGCAATACCTTAGCAGTGCTGAAATCTGCAGCATGGTACTAAGGAAGTTAAAGTTTGAATGTAACCACTTTATTTAAAGGTTTTTTTTCTTTTAATTTAAATGAACCCAAGTTGAAGTGAACATGATTTTGTTGACCATGTTCATGAATTACAGATGCAACATGCATTGGTAGAATTGTGTGATGGTCTGATGTGATGATTCATTTACATATCCCAATCTGTATGTACTTGCATAAACAAAAAACCAAACTCTTGCTTTGCTCTGATTGGAGCATTTCCAGGACTGCTGTCTGTTCCTGAACTTTGTTTTAAGTATGTGTATCTTTGCTTGTATTTTGTATTAAATAATAAGGAAAAGAACCCCTTATTGTTGAGCATGTTGGCATTGTGTCCCCTCCTCCTTTTTTTTTTCTTTTTTCTTTTTTTCTTTTTTTTTTCTCTCTCTCTTTTGGGGACATATGAATCAAATTACTCTTTTTCTGTATCTTTTTCTTTTCTTTTGTAAACCTTTTGTTTTGTTTTGTTTAAAAATGGTTTTATAAAAGGGCTTTTATAACCCCCCCCAAAAAAAAGAACCCACATAAAACCAGATGCTAAGTCATATATTTGTAAGCATACTACTTTGAAGGTTGTCCTCTGACTGCCACATGTGCTGGGACACATATCTGCCAACATTACCATACACATGAACACACACAATCGTGTCCATCCATACATGGGTACACACACACACACACACTTACACATACACACACACACACACACACACACACACACACACACACAAGACCAAAACAAACAAATAACTTAAGAACAAGTATGAATTGTAATGCAGAGGTGTGAGGAAAATAATGAAACTGAGGGGTGTGTTTGTGATTTAGGAAGCTCCTAGCATGAAACATTTCTTTAATTCTTGGGAAATACAAAGCTCTTCCAGTTTCACTCAAGTTTTTCCAAATTCTTCCTGTATAGATTAGATCCTCACTTGAAAAGAGACCTAGGAGGTGAATAAAAAAACCCTTTGGGCCTGAAATCCGCCTCCTGTTTCTGCGTTGCTGTATTCCACCTTAAATAAGACCCCTTTGGTTGTTTGAATGAGAAATGCCCAATACAGGCTCACCTTTATTGCCTGTTATGATTCATGTGAGATATGAAGCCATGCTAGAAGAAATAAGTCTCTAGTGGCAGGATTTGAGCGCTTATAGTCTTCCCCAACTTCCTGTTCTCTCTTCACTTCTGTGTGTGGATTTAAAAGTGGCCAACAAGCTTCATGCTCCGTGGCCATTTCTACTCTTACCTGCTGCTATATATTTCTTTCCATGATGAACTCTAACCCTCCGGAAACATAACCAAAACAAAGCCCTTTTCCTTAAGTTGTTTTGTTCTCGATATTCTATTGCATCAAGAGAAGAATAACTAATACAGTACAAACCCCTCTCATCTCATCCATTTTCCCAGGATTTGTAGGCTATCACCCTCCACTAGGTGAATTATGGAACTAAAGCAGACGCCATCGAGGAGTGCCACTGCCTACTAGCAAGCACTCCTTGTTTGCTAAGTCTGCTTAATTATACAGCTCTAGATCACCTAGCCTGGGTTAGTACCACCCACAATGAGGTGAACCCCTCCCTCATTAATCATCAATCAAGAATATGTCCCATAAACTTGTACACGTGTCTCTACCATGGATGCAATTCCTCAGGAGGGATTTCTTCTTCTCAGATGTGATGAGATTCGTATCAAATTCACAGAAACTGACAAGTACACGAGAAGTCATCCAACTTAGTGCTTTGGGGAAAAATCACATAAAATAGTTTTGAAGGATTGTTGATATGTCAATAATGTTCCCGGTACTCCTATGATGAGTTAGGATGAAGAGAGAGAAGGCTATGGCACTAATAAAAATATTCCTGATGAATAAACTTACCTATATGCTTTTGCAAAATAGAAATGAAAATATGCAAAAAATCTATATAGACAAATATGAAAAATGTACATATAATTTTGAAAGAACATAGAAATAACATGACACAAGTTGTATCTTTTAGATATATAATATTTTAATGAAAATGTTTTTAATATAGTCAGGTAATTTTTACAAAGCATTCCTCTTTGAAATTGCAATGAAATGTTGGATATAACCTCATCAAATATCCATTTCAGTTGCAGAACACAATACATTTGGGTATAACTTAATGGTTTACATATTAGTTTTTTCATTTCTTTCTAATGAGCAGAAAAATACTTTAATATAAATGAAGTTATGCCTGTCATTTTCTTCCTCAACTTAGCTCCTCAGATTTATAGCCAGTGCCATTAAACTGTTGTTCGCATTTGGGGAGGAAAACATTAAGTTGAAATGAAAGTAAAATTCTCTTCAAGTCAATTAATGTCCGTCCTTATTTTTATGGTGTGATCAATTAGTTTAGGACATAATAGGATAATGCACTGATGGATACACTGTCAATATCTCAGTACTTCAGGAGGTGAAACAAATTTCAATAAAAACAATGATAATAAATTTACTAGAAAGGAAAAATGTGTGAGTTCATCTGACATTTCCCACTGGGCTTAAAAAGGTATGAAATTACAGGCATGGAGAGGGCACTGCATGATATTTATAGAATGCCCCCAAATATGGATTGATTTACCCCCTTTCTTTGCACATTTCAAGTCAGTAAATTCATTCTTGTGCTACAAAACCAAACCTTTTTGTTTCGTTTTGTTTTGTTTGTTTGTTTGTGCTTGATGGGCAAGTGTTCTATGACTGAGCTACCTCAGCCCAAAGTAACTATTTCTGGTATGATGCTGTCAAGTGTTGCAATGGCTGTCCCTCCTCTTACTTTAGATTCTGCCTGAGAACCCTAATAAATACAGTAAAGAGATTTTTGACAATTCCTAATTAAAGTAGCTCCCATATCAGTGTCCACTTATAAACTAGATTTCTAATCTGAGTTCTGGTGATCTCATTGATAAACCTAATGAGTAATTTGAATCTGAAGATTTGTGGAATCAGTGACGACTTTTGTCTAAGAATACTTAAATATTTAAATTACCTTCTCCTATCCTTAGTAAAAATTAATATAATTAGGTTTACCATTACAGTAATAGTAACATATCATAAATATTTCTTGAAGCATTGATCTATCCTGAAACTTTTCAATATTCAAGAGGTACTAGCAGCACCTACAATACCAAACTGCATCACCAGTAGGAAGACGCTATGGGGTGAAAATGCAGCTCAGCTGCATGAGTGCTTGCCTAGTCTACAGAAAGCACTGAGTTCAGACCTTAGTACTGCTTAAACCAGGCTCAGTGGTGGGTAACTGTAATTCCAACACTACTGAGGTAGATCATGGAAGATCTGGTGTTCAAAATGGTCAGCTTTTGAGACTGACATGAGCTATATAAGACCTTACTTCACAAAAGAAAGAAAAAGGTAGGCAGGCAGGCAAGAAAGACAAAGGTTAGGAAAAAAAAGAAAAAATAAAAGAGAAAGAAAAAATTTACTAAAGACAAGAATTGTGCATATTTAAGTAATGTTTCTCAACCTCAGGGTCATGACCCTTCTGGCGGTTTCATGTCAGACATTTACATTATGATTCATAACAGAAGAAAAATTACAATTATAAAGTAGCAACAAAATAATTTTATGGTTCAGGGTCACCACAATATGAGAAACTATATTATAGGGTTACAGTATTAGGAAGGTTAAACCACTACATTAAGAACACATTGTAAGTTAAACACTGGGACAAAGAGTTTATAAACAATAATCACTGTTTTCAGTATAGTAAACCAAAACAGAATACCATAAATCTTTTATGTTTTGAAGCAGAATTCTAACAATAAGTATACCTATCAAATTTATAAAGTGATTTTTCAGTTGTTGGCAACTGAAGTAAAAGACTAGAAAAGGAGATGATTAAAATGTCAAAATTACCCAGAGAACCACAACTAAAAGAAAACTCAAACAATAGTCTGTGGGTGATGAAGAATGACTGGTAAGAACAACCAAGGAAAACATTAACATTAATGGTCAATATTGTTGGTAAAACAAAAAACGGATCAACCACCACCCCACTGTCATAAACATGAGGCTTCTAATTCTTGGTGCATATGATGGTTAGTTCATATTGATTGTCAAATCATTGGAACTAAGATCTATAAAGGCACTAGTCGCTGGCACACATGACAGGAAGAGGGGGAATTCTAGACTTGCTTAGTTGAGATGGAAAGCTTCACAAGAACTCTGAGTTGTACTACTCAACAGGCTAGAGCTCGGACTGTGTGAAAACATGGAAGGGAGCTAAGCACCAGCATTCACTGCTCCACTTACTGACAGTAGATGGAATATAACCAGCTGCTTCTTCTTTCCAGACATCAAGTACTTCTCATGGAGCCAGACACCCAAATGAATACTTTCTTTCCAGTACGTTACCTTTGCCAGGTATCTGATCACAGGAATGAGAAAAATATACATTTCAACATAATTGTTTTAAAAATCATTTTCCTGAGGTTAGAGAAATGGCTCAGCAGGTGAGAGCACTGATGCTCCTGCAGAGGATTTGAATTTGCTTTCCAGCACCCATGTTACCAGAGAGTTTACAATTGCCTATTAACCCCTGTGGCCTCTTGGACACGTGCATGCAGAAAAGCATGCACGTGTGTGTGTGCGCACACAAACACACACACACACACACACACACACACACACACACACACACACACGAATCACATTTTTTATGTTCAAGTTGGAAATCTCTTATCTTATTAGAAAAAGGATCTGTATTTGAAAGTTTTGAGGACAAAAGACACCACAGGAGGAAACTACCTAAATTATCTTGTGTGACAAGTGTAGCTTACAAGACAAATATATCAAAGGCATTATATAAAATTACCTTTATGGTATGTAAAATATATGTAAGGAGTGTCAATGCTTTTATATAATTTAGACTTGAGTCCTGCTCTCAAGATACTTGACTAAATGAAAGCAAATATTTACAACCACAACAAATGCAGATGTGGAGCAACTCTTACATACAGATCTGGATCCGTTCTCTCCAGGCTCAAGCACTTCAGGTAAAGGAGCATCAGCATGACCTCACCATCATGTTATGCAAAAAGAAGGAATGCCTGTCTAGATCCCACCATGTGAGCTCATAAATAAAGCCAAAGATTTGGAGGCCAATGGGCAGAACAGCTGTGAGCCTCAAGGTCACCCAGGGTATTAGAAATGGTCATTTTTATTTTTAGTGGAGTTGGCTATATAACATGACCATTTGCTTCATAGTGATGTTCTTAGTCAACTTTTGAATATTGTTCTGATTTATTCATATGTTCCTAAACTGTCCTCTGTGTATTAAAGTTCAGAGTGTACAGTTCATTTTATAAAGTTGCTGTGGCCTGTTCTTTCCAAATTTTGAAGTGCCACTGATTTTTAACTTTCTCTTCCCCACCATGCCAGTGCTATTTTTGAATATTCCATCCTTTAAAAATTCATACACAGCATCTGGAACAAGATGCAAGAATGACACTACAAACTTCTAATAGATAACTATGCTTGTTTTTTTCCGGTAACTTTACTCAGAGAATATTTTTCCTTTCTGTCTGGTACCATTTGCATAAATATACATAATAAATAACTATATTTGTACTCATTAACTGATTTCATAGCATCCATCACCCTTGCTTCTCTCATAACTGAAGTTCAATTTGTTTTAGAATAAAAGTTTTGCTGAGTATATTGTTGGTGCAGTGACCTATGCCATGAGGGGCAAAAAAGTGGCCTGGGTTCTCTGCTCTCAAGGATATTCTGTTTATGTTTATAACATTTAAAAAATTAGATTGTTGAGACATCATCTGTACTCACAGTCTGTAACCTCTTACAAAGCAAATGTTGTTATCAGGAATAGGTCTGGTTCCTGCCTTATTCTAGGTTCTTTTATTATTCATTTTTATTTGTGCTATTGGTGTTGCTTTAGAACAAACTAGCATATAGTTTGGCTGAAATTTTACTCCTGGGTTTGATTTTTCTCATTAAAATCATTGTAATTCCTGATTTTGATGCACATTGACATGTCTGATGTACCAGACATCTTAGAATTATCACAAACAGGATCTGATTTTATATGGAAGTCAAGCATTTCCTACACTGATTTGATGTTCTAGAACATTATGTTTTCCAGCACATTGATGGGTGGCCTGGAGCCCTGGGAGTTTATACTTTCACAGAAACAGACACAACACAGCATAGTGATTGTAGTTGAAAATATTCCTCAGTTAGACAAATAAGCAGCAGTTATAGGGGTCATGTTCCAGTCAATGTGGGATATTAGCTAAATTTTAAAAGTTTCAAGACAATGTTCAGTTATAAAAATGGTCTTGTCTTGAGAATTGAAAATGATGGATTCTTATATTGTATTTGGTGCTTATGTGTATGTGATGGTTAATCTTCATCACCACTTTGACTGAAATTAAAACCACCTAAGAAATATACATCCAGGTGTTCTCTGCAATAGTATTTCCAAAGACCTTTAACCTAGGCATGGTGACCTACCCTGAATATATGCAATACTATTCCATGACCTGGGATCACAGACTGAATAAAGAGAGAAAGTGGTTATGTTAAGCTGAGTGCCTCTCTGCTTCCTGTCTGGGTCAATGTGAGCAGATGCCTTTTATACCTACTGCTATGTTTTCCCTGTCATGATGGACCCACAAAGCATGGCCTAAGTGAGCCCTTCCCTCCTTTAGTTGCTTTTGTTGTTATGACACAGCAACAAGAAAAACAATACAGTGAGGTAGAAAGCAGGCATCCAAACTTCTAAAGCTCCCCTTTCTTTCACTGTCTCCAGCTCTTTCATATTGGAGAACAATCATATCAGTGTACCCTCCTTCTTTAACATGCCTATCTTTACTGCCCATGTAACACATAATATCATCTTTGCGAATTATACTATACCCAGTTTTAGAATGCATACAGCCATACTGCCAGTGTGTGAGCAGTTCTCAAGATGTGTTGGGCAATTATTCCTGCACTCATTCAGTTGGAGCATTGGTACAAGAATACTGAGAGCTCTCCGGAGGAGGGAGAAAGAACTCTTACTGATATACTCTTTTGAAACTTCAAAGCCTGCCTCCAGTGATACACTTTCTGTCTCAGGTCCACACCTTCTAATCCTCACTAAACAGTCACCAAATAAGAACCAAATATTCAAATATCTAAGACTTCTAAGGGACATCTTATTCAAGCCACCACAATAATCTGTGATGGGTAAAGAAATTCCATTTTGTGCTAGGCACCCATTTGGTACCTAGTAGCAATTTGTCTGTGACTTAAGTGCCTGCAAAATAAGTTATCTGCAACTTTGTCTCTGTGATGCTCATCAGTAATGTACATCTGTAATTATCTGCTTCTTATATAACATGACTAAGTGCTGATTTTTGAGTTCTGTAACTTGCTTATGCAAACATTCAAGGAGTATTTTGATATCTTGACCATGTAATCTTGGCACAGCAACACAGTTATTGTGAGTTTTGCATTTAAAAGTCCTTCATTTGATGCTGATTGGCTGCATGTTTCTGGTTTGAGCTGGAGACTGTGGCCCTGCAGGTTATATAGTAAATTTTCTTAACCATAATTTGAATTGTCTCAGGGTCTGTTTCCAGTGGTCTTGAACTCCACAGCACACCAAAGATCTAACTCAGAATATAGCAGCAAGTATTAACAACCCATTGATATTACAACAAGCACAACAACAAAATAGAATGGAACAGTAGCTGAATACGTGTTTGTATCTCTTGGAGATAGTGTCAGAGAGTCATTGTAAAATAAAATCATGGGCTAAGTAGATAGCTAAGTGCTTAAGACAAAGGGTTTCTCTTCCAGAAAACCTGAGTTCAGTTCCCATCACTTACTTCATGTGTTTCACAACCATGTGTAACTCCAGTTCCAAGAAATGAAACACATTCTTCTCATCACTGAGCAAACTGCACATACATGGAGTGCACACACACAAACACACCTTTTATTCATGTAAAACTGTGCTGACTTAAAGGAAGCAAATCAGACAAGAGTAAGCAATACCTACACATCATGGGGATTGGAAAATATACTTAATATGAGTAAGAAGACTCAAAAAAGGAAATTAAAACTTCTCATTTGTAAGAAAAGTGATGCAAAGTCACCTGGAAGTTAGTGAAGCACATGTGTAACAATGGATTTCCATAATGCATCCTGTAGGCCCTATCTGTGCCCACCTGCCACCTCTTGCTCGAGGGAATAGATTGTGCCAACCTAACTACAGCCCTTAGAGGAAAAGGGTTTAAAATGTTCTAAAAACATTATTCAAAAATTTGATTCTGTTGTGTAACTGACTAAGATGAACAGACAGAACTCAAAGAAACAACGGAGGGTAGAACATTCAAATTGACAAAAATCTACATTGGTATATCCTCAGCGAAGTCAGATTTTGTCTACCTAGAACACATGCTGTACATTGCAATCTTCCTTTATATTAGTGTTCTCCTTCTAAATAAAATGGAATAAAACAAAATGGACTTTCCTCACCCTGGAGAAGGCAGAAGTTAAATTTAATGAACAGAGAATGATTTCATAGATGCCTGCAAATTCTGTTTCTAAGTGAGCCTATCATCCAAAATGCTAACCATCCTCCAGTTGTATATCTGGGTACAGTAATTACAATGGTTCAATTCAGATGATGAAGAAGTCTCATGTTGATTGTAGATATATTTTAAGAGAAAATATTAAAAATTCATTCTCATATAGACCTTGAGAAAAAATGCTGGCCAAACCCAAGATACAGCTTTAAGATTCCTGGGAACAGTACCCAGGAGCATGAAAATGAATGTATCCTCTGAATATGGAAGCAATCTTAGGACTAAACATGGATAAGGGGTTTTATTAACCATGTCATCAAGTAGCCTTGTGATGTTTGAAGAGGCAGAGAAAGTTTTAAAAAGCAGGAACTGATAGGGGAATGAGCTCCGTACCAATTATAAATTATATTGGAAGGTGTGCTAGCCCTCATGAGGGTGCACATATGTAAAGGCCAATGATCAGCTACATTACTATAACTTAAGCAATGCATGTTTTATTTTTGAAGCTAGAGTCTACAGTGACCCTAAGTTTTTTTGCATGGTTACATATTTCCATGGCTGGAGTTGAAAGCCTGTCACCGACTACTAAGGAATTTTGCAAGGATGCTAATTTATTACGATCTCAAAAAAGTACAGTTAAACATTTTACTGACTTTGCTGTCTCCCAATCTTAGTTGTTGTTAACTTTCTATCTTCTCCCTTGATAGGCTGATAATCAATATTTATAGAGACCCTGTTTTAATAAGCACTCTATAAGTGACTGCAAAGTGAAAAGCCACTTACCTGCAATCCCGGAAATCTATTCAGGAAGACAGTTTACATGCTAATGAAAACACTTAGAAGTGTGATTCTTCAGTCATCATTCTTCAAGACTATTTTAGAAGAAGTGCCTCATGCATCTAAATTTATGTTTAATTAACTATTTTCTTTAGATCTGCTACTTTCTATGATATTTTCCACATAGTATTTGTAGACACTGAAGCTCATGCATCAAACAATGTGAGATTATCAAGCACTGTAAGGTCATGTTCCTCATGCATTTTCATTTAGAGTATCATAGGAATAATTTATTTGCTTTTTAAATAATAACAGTTTTCTAATTTCTAAAGCTTCAACACAGTTTTGTAAACAAAACAATGAAATACCTTGATCAAAGCATGATGGAATAAAAAATATTAAAATTCTGGGCTTTTCAGTTGCTGGAATATGCTTGAGGATCCTGGGAAAAAACTGTCATTTTGTTTAACTCAGTTGTAGACACATAGTGCAACACAACCAACCTTCCATGTAAAATGTGTTCCCTGGATCCATACTAGCAAGCCTGTTAAAGAGTTTAGAAAATGTGATTAGCTTAGGGCTGCTCTGTCATTGAGCATCCTGCAGATTAATGGTCATTTCCTGGGGGCTGGGATCTCCTCAGCATAGAGTGGGGTACTTCAGGTATTCCCTGTGCTTGAATAAGTGATTTTTCAGGAAAGAATGGCTGCTGGAGTCTTCCCTGAGGGCTATGTGATGCTCATTACAAGATCTGTGATTACTAGATCAGGTGGAATGAGAACCTCACTGAAAAAAGGGAGTCCAACAACACAGATGCCCTGGATATGTGGATAAGTCAGACTTCAAACTTATCTAGCTGAGCCCCACACTGCTTAGTAGAAGAATTCATATTTGTTAATGAATGTGGAAGCTACTGTATTTTTGGCCAAATAAATACAAGTAGGTAAAATCACCCTCTGAATCATTGTATTATTATCCAAATCAATGCTGCTCTCAACTTTGTTCAGGAAGTTTATTCCTATGGTGACCAGCAAAAAAGGAAGAGAATCATAATTCATCAAAATGTTGAGAATACTTGACTGTTGAATTTCAAGCCTAAGTAGGACATGGTATCATCCCCCTCCAGGGATCAGGGAACATCCCACGACAGGTGGCAAAATGAAGAGCTGAAGGAAGGGATGTCCTGGTCAAGACCTGCACAACATTGGACCTATCACCATTCAGATATTTTGGGCAGAGGAGCTAATGAGGTCTCACCTTCTCTGAGGATTTATAGGTGATATTATTTCTGAGGAAGGGTATATTTGATCAAAATATATTATGTACATGTATGAGAATCTCATAATGAAAAATCACAAATAAACAAAAGCCAAATGGTGACATACATCATGAGGGTTGAGCATGTCTCACAACATATTATGGGTATTAAAAATGGGGGAATTTCTGGAAAATTATCTGTGAAGGATATATAAAGCCTGATCAACCAAAGGGTAGAGGCACCTGATGACAAGCCTGATGACCAGACTTGGATGACTGAGACCCACATAGTAGGAGAGAACTGAGTAATACAATTGGTCCTTTGACCTCCAGAAGTACTCAAGTGCATACACATGCACAAATGAACACAGGAACATATATTCACATACAATAAACAAGTATAATAAAAAAATTTATAGGAAAAAGCAGGTTAGAATGTTTTTATTATTTATCTCATTTTAGTGGTAATGGCCAATCAGACTATAGTCTCAAATAAATTCAAAACAAGAACCTATCAAAAATTAAAAAATCAAAGTTTCATAGTCTGCTTATTGTCTATATTTGAATGAGCCATATTTTTTATACATTGTCATTTACCAAAGTCTACAGAACACTGTAACTATTAAGCCACTTCAGCAAACATAGTATTAATATACGAACTTTAATTACATTCTTGAGATGAGGGAAGTCTTTTCTATGATTTTATTGAAAATATTTTCTTGGCCTTGGTGATAGGAGTTTTCTCTTTCTTTGATCTATAATTCTTACGTTTTGTCTTTTTTTTTTAAATTTTTTTATTAATTTATTCTTGTTACATCTCAATGGTTATCCAATCCCTTGTATTCTCCAATTCTTCCCTCCCTCCCATTTTCCCCTTATTTCCCTCCCTATGACTATTCCTGAGGGGGATTACCTCCCCCTGTATATGCTCATAGGGTATTAAGTCTCTTCTAGGTAACCTGCTGTTCTTCCTCTGAGTGCCACCAGGTCTCCCCCTCCAGGGGACATGGTCAAATGTAAGGCACCAGAGTATGTGAGAAAGTAATATCCCACTCTCCACTCTACTGTGGAGAATGTTCTGTCCATTGGCTAGATCTGGGTAGGGGTTTAAAGTTTACCACCTATATTGTCCTTGGCTGGTGCCTTAGTTTGAGCGGGACCCCTAGGCCCAAATCTGCCTATCATGATGTTCTACTTGTAGGTTTCTAGGACCTTCTGGACCTTTCTGCTTTGCTATTCTCCCATGTTATTCTCATCTAGAGTCCTAATAGGTTGTCCTCCCCTCTGTCCCAGATTCCTCGTAAGTGAAGGCTTTCATGGGACATGCCCCTTGGTCTAGTATGCAGATATAAGTGAGTATATACCATTTGAGTCTTTCTGCTTCTGAGTTAACTCACTCATTATGATCATTTCTAGCCCAATCCATTTGTCCCCAAATTTCAGGAATTCCTTGTTTTTAATAGCTGAGTAGTATTCCATAGTGTGTATGTACCACAGTTTCTTTATCCATTCTTCTACTGAGGGACACTTCGGTTGTTTCCATGTTCTGGCTATTATGAATAAGGCTGCTATAAACATGGTTGAGCAAAGTTCCTTATTGTGTGCTGGGGCATCTTCTGGGTATGTTCCAAGGAGTGGAATAGATGGGTCTTGCAGAAGCCCTATTCCCAGATTTCTGAGATAGCACCAGAAAGATTTCCAAAGTGGCTGTAGTAGTTTGCATTCCCACCAGCAATGAAAAAGTGTTCCTCTCTCTCCACTTCCTCGCTAGCATGTGGTGTCACTTGAATTTTTGATCTTAGCCATTCTGATAGATGTAAGATGGAAACTCAGAGTTGTTTTGGTTTGCATTTCCCTGATGACTAAGGAGGTGGAACATTTCTTTAAGTGTTTCTCAGGCATTTGATATTCCTTTGTTGAGAATTCTCTGTTTAGTTCCAAGCCCCATTTCTCAATTGGTTTATTTGGTTTGGTGGTGTTTAATTTCTTGAGTTCTTTATATATTTTGGATATTAGACCTTTGTCAGATGTAGGGTTGGTGAAGATCTTTACCCAGTCTGTAGGCTGTCACTTTGTTTTCTTGACAGTGTCTCCTGCCTTACAGAAGCTTCTCTGCCGCATCAGGTCCCATTTATTAATTGTTGACATTAATGTCTGGGCTGTTGGTGTTCTGTTCAGGAAGTTGTCTCCAGTGCCGATGTGTTCCAGGCTCTTCCTCATTTTTTTCTAAGTGACTTAGTGTCTCTGGTTTTATGTTGAGGTCTTTGACCCACTAGGATTTGAGTTTTGTGCAAGGTGACAAATATGGGTTCAGTTTTATTTTATTACACATAGACCTCCAGTTAGACCATCACCATTTGTTGAAGATTCTATCCTTTTCCCATTGAATGGATTTGGCTTCTTTGTCAACAATCAAGTGACCATATATGCGTGGATTCATATCTGGGTCTTTGATTCGATCCACTGATCAACCAGCCTGTTGCAGTGCCAGTACCATGCTGTTTTAATTACTATTGCTCTATAGTACAGTTTGAGATTAGGTATGGAGATTCCTCTGGAGCACTTTTTATTGTACAAGATTGTTTTAGCTATTCTGGGTTTTTCTTTTTCCATATGAAGTACAGAATTGAACTTTCAATGTCTTTAAAAAATTGTGTAGGTATTTTGATAGGGATTGCATTGAATCTGTAGATTGCTTTTGGTAGGATGGCCATTTTTATTATGTTAATTCTCCCGATCCATGAACAAGGAAGATCATTCCATCTTCTCATCTCATCTTCAATCTCTTTCTTTAGAGTTTTGAAATTTTTTTAAACAAGTCCTTCACTTGCTTAGTTAGAGTAACTCCTAAATATTTTATATTGCTTTTGGCTAATGTGAAGGGTGTGGTTTTCCTAATTTCTTCCTCTGCAAGCTTGTCATTTGTGTATAAGATGGCTAGAGACTTTTTTGGGTTAATTTTGTATCCAGCCCATTTGCTGAAGGTGTTTATCAGCTGTAGGAGTTCTCTGGTGGAATTTTGAGGGCCACTTATATACACTATCATATCTTCTGCAAATAGAGATAATTTGATTTCCTCCTTTCCCATTTGAATACCCTTGATCTCCTTTTGTTGTCTTATTGCTCTGGCTAGATCTTCAAGTATTATATGTAAGAGATATGGAATGAGTGAGCAGCCTTGCCTTCTTCCAGATTTTAGAGAAATTTCCTTAAGTATCTCACCATTTACTTTGATTTTGGCTATTGGCTTGCTGTATATAGCCTTTATTATATTGAGGAAAGTGCCTTGTATCCCCAATCTCTATAAAACTTTAAACAAAAATCGGTGTTGGATTTTATCAAATGCTTTCTCTACATCTAAGGAGATGATCATGTGTTTTTTTATTTTCAGTTTGTTTATATGGTGGATTACATTGATGGATTTCTGTATATTAAACCATCCCTGCATGCCTGGAATGAGGCCTACTTGGTCATGATGAATGACATCTTTGATGTGTTCTTGTAGTCATTTTGCAAGTATTTTATTTAGTATTTTTGCATCGATGTTCATAAGAGAAATTGGTCTGAAATTCTTTCTTTACTGAGTCTTTGTGAGGTTTAGATATCAATGTGACTGTGGCCTCGTAGAATGAATTTGGTAATGTTCCATCCATTTCTATCTTTTGGAGTAGCTTGAAGAGTATCGGTATTAGCTCGCCCTTGAAGGTCTGGTAGAATTCTGCACTGAAACCATCTGGCCCTGGGCTTTTTTTTGGGTGGGAGACTATCAATGATTGTTTATATTTCTGTAGGGGAAATAGGACTATTTAGCTTGGTTATCTGTTCTTCACTCAAATTTGGCAAGTGAAACTGATAAAGAAAATTTTCCATTTCCCTTAGATTTTCAAATTTTGTGGCATATATGCCTTCAAAGTAGGATCTTATGATTCTTTGTTTTTCTTCAGTGTCTGTTTTTATGTCTCCCTTTTCATTTCTGATTTTGTTGATTTCAATACTGCCTCTCTGCCTTTTGGTTAGTTTGGCTAATGGTCTGTCTATCTTGTTGATTTTCTCAAAAAAACCAGCTCTTGGTTTTGTTGATTCTTTGGATTGTTTTCTTAGTTTCTAATTTGTTAATGTCAGCCCTGAGTTTGATTATTTCCAGATGTCTACTCCTTTTGAGTGTTTCTGCTTCTTTTTTTTCCTAGGGCTTCCAGTTGTGTTGTTAAGATGCTTATATGTGAGTTTCCAATTTCTTTTTAAAGGCACTTAGTACTATGAATTTTCCTCTTAGCACTGCTCAATGTATCCCACAAATTTGGGTATGTTGTTCCTTCATTTTCATTGAATTTCAGAACTCCTTAATTTCTTTCTTATTTCTTCCTTTACCCAAGTGTCATTTAGCAGAGAGTTGTTTAATTTCCACGTACATGTAGGCTTTTTGTTATTTCTGTTGTTGTTGAATTGCAGCCTAAGAACATGGTGATCTGATAGGATACAAGGTATCATTTCAGTCCTCTTGTATCTGTTGATGCCTGCTTTGTGACCTACAATGTGATCAATTTTGGAGAAGGTTCCATGGGGTGCAGAGAAGAAGGTATATTCTTTCTTGTTTGGGTGAAAGGTTCTATAGATATCTATTAGATCCTTTTGACCCATGGCATTGGTTAATGATGTTATTTCTCGGCTTAATTTCTGTTTCAATGACTTATCCTTCAGTGAGAGTGGGGTGTTGAAGTCTCCCTCTATTATTGTGGAAGATCTATGTGTGGTTTAAACTTTTTTAGCAGATCTTTTACAAATATGGATGCCCTTGTATTGAGAGCATAGATGTTCAGAATTGTGATGTCATCTTGGTTGACTTTACCTTTGATGAGTATGAACTGTCCGTCCTCATCCCTTTTGATTAATTTTGGTTGAAAGTCTATTTTGTTCAATATTAAAATGGCTACACCTGCTTGCGTCTTGTGACCATTTGCTTGGAATATTTTTTCCAACCTTTTACCCTTTGGTAGTGCCTATCGTTATGGGTGAGATGTGTTTCTTGAATGAAGAAGAATGTTGGGTCTTGTTTATGCACCCATTCAGTTAGTCTGTGTCTTTTTACTGGAGAATTGAGACCATTGACTTTGAGAGGTATTAATGACCAGTGACTGTTACGAGTCTTAATTTTGATGTTGGGTCCATTCGAGTGTTTGTATGGTTGTATTTTTGCCATGGTATAGTTATCTATGTTCTGAGTAGTTTTGGTTGTAGCTTGACCCTTTGGGATGGAGTTTTCCTTCTAGTACCTTCTGTAAAGCTGGATTTGTGGATAGGTACTGTTTGCATTTGGTTTTGTCATGGAATATTTTGTTTTCTCCATCAATGGTTATTGATAGTTTTGCTGGGTAAAGTAGTCTGGCCTGGCATCTGTGGTCTCTTAGGGTTTGCAGGATCTCTGTCCAGGCCCTTCTGGCTTTTATGGTCTCTGCTGAGAAGTTGGGTGTAATTCTGATAGGTTTGCCATTAAATGTTATTTAGCCCTTTTCCCTTGCAGCTTTTAATATTTTTCTTTATTCTGTATGATTTGTGTTTGATTATTATGTGACGGGCAATTTTCCATTTCTTGTCAATTCTATTTGGTGTTCTGTAGGCCTCTTGTATGTTTATAGGCATCTCTTTCTTTAGATTGGGGAAATTTTCTTTTATGATTTTGTTGAGAATAGTTTCTGGGCCTTGGAGTCTGCTTTCTTCTCTTTCTTCAATGCCTATTATCTTCAGATTTCTTCTTTTCATGGTGTCCTTGATTCCTTGGATGTTTTGTGTCAGGAGTGTTCCAGATTTAGCATTTTCTTTAATAGTTGCCTCACGATCTGTGATTGTATCTTCTAGTCCTGAGATTCATTCTTTCATCTCTTGGATTCTGGTAGAAAAGCTCACCTTTGTGTTGTTCGCCTTCTTCTATGAGGTCTCACGTTCTCATTTTTCTTCTGTCTGTATATTTCATTGAATCCATTTTCATCCTCAGATCTTGAACTGATTTTTTTATTTCTTTCATCTGATTGTATATTCCTGAGTTTTTTCCATTGCCTCTTTATAGTTCTTCAGAGATTGAACCATTTTATTTATTTCTTTCATCTGGTTGTTTGCATTTTCCTGAAAATTTTCCAGTTCCACTCTATGTGCTTCTTTTATGTCTCTAACCTGATTGGCTGCGTCTTCCTGCATTTGATTATTAATTTTATTTGTTTCCTCCATTATCATCCTCATTACTAAGGATTTGAGGTCATTTTCTTGTATTTCCATTGTGCTTGAATTCTCCGGGTTGTTTTCTTTGGGATAGCTGGAAACTGGAGACGCCATGTTGTTTTTCGGGTTTTTTTGTGTATGCTTTTACGCTGTCCCTTAGACATCTTGCTGTCTGTTTTTGGTTGGTACCTTCCAGAGTTGGGTGGAGGGAGTCTGATGATAGATTCACTTGTTTTCTCACAATTTCCCTAAGCTGGAAGCTCTGATGCTTCCCTGGTGTGGATGGCAGGAGGCTATCCCTGCCATTTTGGACTCTCACAGCCAGTGATCCTCAGCTCCCCTGTACTGTGGGTTCTTCAATCGTTCTGGGTTCCTGAATGAGCGTTGGGCCAGTCCAAAGTATCCACAGCCTTCTGAGTCCCCTGCCAATCCACCCAGGGACACTGGGCCCGAACCATGCACCAAGCTCAGCTAGCTTCTCAGGGCCCAAACTGTCTGCTGAGCTCAGCTACGCACTCTGGGCCCAATCTGCGCACTGAGCTTCCCTAGGGACTCTGGCCCCAAAATGCATGCAGAGTCCAGCCATAATTTTTGGGCTGGGACTGCTCACCAAGCTCAGCTAGGGGCTTTTGGCCCAAAGCGCGTGCTGTGGTCAGCTAGAGACTCATGGCCAAGCTCAGCCAGGAATTCTGGAATCAAACTGGGCACTGTGTCCAACCAGAGTCTTAGAGTCGGGACTGTGCCAAAAAATCAGCTAGAGTCTCTGGGACCAAATTGTCTGCCAAGCACAGTTAGGGACTCTGGCCCCAAACTCCACTCCAAGCTCCACCCGAGTCTCCAGGGCGGAATTGTGCACTGAGCTCAGCCAGGTCTCTGGACCCACACTGCCCATTGAATTCAGTCTAGGACTCTGGGCCTAAACTGGGTGGAGTCTAGCCAGAGTCTCAGGGCTACTTAGCCTGTGCGCAAAGCTCAGCTAGAGCCTTTGGGCCCAAACTACCTAGCAAGTCCAGCTAGGGCCTCTGGGTGGAATATATGCTGACCTCAGCCTTAGTCAGAGCAGTGCAACTGCACGCTGAGTTGAGCTAGCATCTCGGGCAGAACTCCAGACTGAGCTGCGCTAGCGCCTCAGGTGGAACTGAGTGCTCCACCCAGCCTAGGTCAAAGCAGGGGAGCTGTGGCTGAGCTGAGCTGAGCTGAGCTAGTGCCTGGCTCAGAACTGCTTGCTGAGCTGAGCAAATGTCTCCATGGCATTGCGCACTGAGCTGAACTTGGGACTCAGGGGCTGAACAGTCTGCCGAGTCCAGTTTGGGTCTCAAGGCACCGTGTGACCCAAATCCTGCCCAGAGTCCCCTCTCCTGCAGCAACTCCCACCGGCCACCACACCAATCACCTCTGCTGGAGGGCTCTGAGCTGCAAACCTCAGCCACTGCTACTGCTGCCGCTGTTGCCACTGCTGCTCCAATCCAAGAAAATCCATGCTCCACCCATGTGCAGGGGCACGCAGATCCTCTGCATCCTGGTCCCTTCGAACCATGGAGCACTCCTGCTGCCATGGTGTGGGGACCTCAGTGTTCCTAGTTCAAAAATCTGTGCAATTTCCTGAATTGTTTACTGGAGCTTCTAAACACAGTCCACACTGCTCGCTGCCATCTTGGATCAGGCCATGTTTTGTCTTTTCATGGTGTCCTTGATTCCTTGGATGATTTGTGTCTGGAATTTTTTTAGCTTTAACATGGTTTTGGATGGACACATCAATTTCTTCCATTGTGTTTTCTACACCTGAGATTCTTTCCTCCATCTCTTGTTTTCTTCCCTAAGTTCTTCCTCTTCAGGATTTACTCAGTTTGTGCTTTCATTATTGTTTCCCTTTCTATCTTCAAATTGTGAACTGCCTTATTGATTTCCTTCATCTCTTTTATCCTTATTTCTTTATAGAATTTGTTCATTTTCTTTACCTATTTTGTTATTCCAAGATACCTCAATATATTACCAAGATCACTCACGTCTTCAGACCCCCCAAAAAGACGACCAGGACTTGATATAAATGCAACATACACAGGGTCCTGTATTACTGGCTCAGAGCTTCAGACCACAATCCTTCCTGATGCAGCAGGATTTGTAGAGCGACCCCGAGCTTTAAGGGCAATAGGCTTATAAAAGGAAATGGAGGTTGTAGGTCACAGGGATGTTGACCCTAAAGCAGGTTGGGTGGAGGCTGAGTCTGGAGGGGAAGTCTTTTTATCTCAGAGGAACATTGGGATCTAATTGTATGTAATCACTGTGGTGGAGTTTCTGGAGACAGTTTGCAGTGTGATTCCCAGCACACAGGGAGAAAGGTCATCTAGAGTACAAGTTCTCATACAGAACATCATTAATTGCAGACTACACATTACATATAGAATATGGCATTAAATTTGCCCTTACAATTTGTTTGTATTTTCCTGAAATTCTAGCAGTTATTTATTCATTTCCTTTCTAAAGGTCTCCAACTGTTTCCTTTTATTTCGTTAAGGATTTTCTTGGCTTTCACCATTATCATTTTCATAAGTATAGATTTGACATCATATTCTTGTGTTTCAGATATGTTAGGGGATCCAGGCCTGCTTGACATAGGATTACTGGTGTCTGAAAGTGCCCTATTGCTCTGGGTTTTGTTGATTGTGTTTTTATGCTGGCCTTTAGCCACATGATTGTATATGGTGTTGGCTGGTGGATTCTGTCTACCACTGAAGTATTTGGTTTGGGGTGGATCTCACTGTTGTCTTGCTGTTAAGTTATGGTGCATATTTGGTAATTCATTCATCTTACCAACTTGGAAAATTACTAGTACAAATAGCCATGACAACAGTGAAGAAAAATATGAATACTGAAGAACACACCACTTGACTTTGAGACTTTTTAAACAATAATTCACTATATGCAGTTTTGACCCAGTTTATAAAAAGATGAAACAATCAAACAGGAAGCACAGAAATATATTTAGATAAATATATGAAACAAATACGATCAGCAAAATTGTTTTTACAAGAAGAAAAGAAATTCAATAGAAAAGGTAGTTTAATTAAATAATTATATCAGTACAATTGGAAGTTTGTAGCCCATAGCAGTGAACATAAAAATAGACAGAAAGTGTACCTTATAAAAATATTTAAATATAAATTTTAAACCTATACATGAATTGAAAATAAGAAAATGTCTAAAAGAAAATAAAGATCTATTTCTGTTTGAATTAGGTGATAATTTTATATTAAAAATGGTTTTGTTTAGGTCTCTCCAATAAAAATCATACATTTTTTTCTTCTGGTTATTTGTAATGTCACAGATAAGGCAGATTCTGGAAAAAAAACAACTCTCAAACTTAAAATAACCTTTAAAAATATACAGCCATCATGGTATAAATGTTAAAGCCACAGTCCCTGATACCTCTAAGTAGAGTTCTTGATATAATTAGGAAATGTACCGTGGTTTAAGATTTTGTGAGAGCCTTGTTAGACTAAGGATTTTATTGTGTGTAAGACAGGTGGTGGGGGTGGCAGAAAGCTGCACAGAGAAATTTCAAAATCTTCAGAGGATTCTCCTAAAATACCCCATAGGGTCATCATGATGAAGTGTATGAAGAGACACTAGTCAATGTTGGGAGGACCAATTAAGGATTGGAAGGATCTATCTGCCCTGTACACAAGGATAGGAAGAGTGCTTATTGCCAACAGCAAAAAAAAAAAAAAAAAAAAAAAAAAAAAAAAAAGAGAGAGAGAGAGAGAGAGAGAGAGAGAGAGAGAGAGAGAGAATCATAGATGATAGAGCATTGGCTGCTATTTGGTGCTATTCAGCTCATATCTAATATTGATTCATGAAGTCCAAACCTAGAAAGTCAAATATGTTTGTTAATGACTAAACCTCACATTGAAGTATGCTCTAGATCAGTTAAAATGTGAAAAAGCTAACAATGAAACTGGCTAAAATTCAGAGGTTGACACTATTATTATAAGTGCCTAAGTGGTGTTGTGATATTTGATCTGACTTCATCTTATGGAACACCTTCCCCAAGAAGAGCAAAACATACACTCAAGTGTTCAGGTTATATTTATTATGCAGAAAATGGTCTAGAAAATGACCCACTTTCATAAAAGTAAAACAAAAAGATTTAAACTATAAAAGATACCCTCCTTATCTTAGTGAAATTGAATTAGTATATATGAGAATACATATCCAGAAATTTTGGGGGAAGTTCTTCAATATCAGAAAGTAATATATTGTACTATCATAAGAGAAAAAGAAATCAAAAGACAAAATTTAAATAAATCTTAAATTTGTTAAAGGTTAAAATAAAAATAAAGATGTGGTTCACTGCTTTTGCAGTTCACATGCAATTGCACTTCATATGTTTATGTTACATAGCAAAATATGTCTCAGATGTAGGTCCTGAATTTTTACCGTAAAAGATATCATAAGGGCTGGTAAGATCCCTGCCTCCAAGCCTGAAGACTCTGAGTCCAGTTCTTGGGACCCACAAAGTAGAAGACAAGGATGGAGTCTTTTGACCTCCACATTCACACAGAAGGTTTGCTATTCTCTCTTTTTCTCAATGATTATTATACAAGTCAAAGAAGAGACAAACATAAGAAATCTAATCTATGAAAATAATTTATTAAAAAAAAATAATGATCACAGTGGAAATCCTTGAAATGAAAGTGGAAAACTTGAAGAGAAAAATCAAAGAAAGTCCAAGATAGGTCTTTAAAAAGATCAATGACGTTGACAAGATCTAATTAAGAAAATAGAAATAACAGAAATAATCAATAAGAAGGAAAAGGTAACAAAATTAGAGACTCAAATGCTATTGATACATACTGATAATTAAGTAATGATATTTGACTGGAAAACATAGACTTTGTATGACATATAATCAATTTCCTTAGAGAAACATGTTCCAAAGTAATTCAAGAAGAACAGGTGCAACAATTAGCACTGTGGCTATTAAATGTGTGGTTAAAAACATTTTCCAAAGCAAACTGCTGACTGTAATGGATATGGAAAGAAATATCATAAATTGTACATAATGTATGTATTTCATATATATACATATATATGTATATATATGTATATATCAGCAAGTTACAGGGGAGAAAATATTTCTTACTTATTTTGAAAATTAGTTGACTTCAATCAGGTAAGGAAAAATAATTATCTTCCTCTTGAACATAAAAAAAAGTTATAAAATAGAAAACATTATGAAGAAAATTTATCAATATGTGGGAATATTAAGACATTAAGTATAGTTTATTACTTTGCAAACATAATCTCACAGCACACTCCCTGGTCATTTGAGCCTTATTCTGTTCTCTTTTGCGTAATGTTCCCTGACTTCCATTGTGGAACTGTGTTATAAATATATCAATTGGAGATGGGCATCCTTATATCCACAATAAGTATTTTGATTCTCTTCCTTTTCTCCTAAAATGTGAAAATCTTCCTAGGAAATATGTGCCTTTAGGTATTGTCCCTTCCCTTGCAAGGACTACCTTTCTCTGACCTATTTCTATGGTTACTTCCTTCTTGTCGTCAACTCAGTGAAGTAACTCTCTCTCTCTACTAACGCCATCGTTCTACTCAGACTTATGGCTAAATTATTTCTTCTAAAGTTTCCTAATACTGAATTTTGAATTAATTAGAAAATTATAATCTCTCGAGTTCAAATTTCTATTACAGTCTTCCTATTTCTGTGTGTCTCTGTAAGAGGTAAAATTAGATGCTTAGTGTACTTGCTTGCATTGTGTGCTTGTCTACCTAAAGTCAATTCTCCAAACAGGCAGAGTGATGGATAGAGTGAAGAAAGTGAGGGTAGCACTCAACCTCAGAGCTTCCCATCATGGCTGTCAATATATACCTGTCTGTCTTCCAGTGACAGAATGTGTAAGAGTGACTTTTCTGTTGCTGTGATGGTATACCCTGACCAAACATCAACTTCAGGGAGAAAGGGTTTATTTTGGCTCACAATTCTGGAAGGGACATAGTCCATCACAATGGGAAAGGTACAGCATCAGGATGTGAGTTTAGCCATTTTCTACATGCATGGTAAAAGGAGAGAAGAAGAGAACAGTAAATGGGGCCAGGAAACAAAATTTAAAAATAAACACCTAGTAATACACATGGTTTGTCAAGGCTTTGTCTCCTAAACTCTCTGTAACCTTCTAAAACAATGACTCCACCTGGGACCAACTACTAAAACATGGGAGCCTGTGAAATACATTACATAATCAAAAGTACATCTAGAGGCAGAAAATTGCAGTGGCATATAGCCTTAGACTATGGAAGTAACTGAGATGTGAAAGATGTTTTAATGAAGATATACTCACTGAGCGGTTTAACACTATTCCATTTTGGCTAATACTTCCTCAAGAAAATACTTAATATGCAAATAATAAATATCAAGGATTTAATGACATTAGAAGATATATGTGATGAAAGTCAATTGCCTCCCTGTAGAATATATGATTGTCCAATATGCATTTAATTCATGTTAAGTACTTTTGAATAGCTGTCAAATATATAAATCCCTACATTCATATGTCACATGCAATATTCCCATGGGGAGATGATCCTTAAGCAAAGAGGTAAAGAGAAAGAAAAAGCAGAACAAATGATTCTGTGAGCCTCTCATTCTCTGTTTGGCACAAGAAGATTAAATAGAGCCCTAAGCAGGCATGAACTCATGACATCAG
This sequence comes from Acomys minous, assembly GCF_964271855.1. NCBI lineage: Eukaryota > Metazoa > Chordata > Mammalia > Rodentia > Muridae > Acomys > Acomys minous. The sequence goes on along the minus strand of NC_140483.1, from coordinate 72,569,454 downwards.
GGTACTGGCGTAAAAACAGCAAACACAGAAAAACCAAAACCTATTAACTTAAGTCTGTACTAAAGATCAGCTTTAAACCCAACAGAGAAGGTATTTAATATATTGAAGACTTACAATTTATCTTTGACCCTTGCATTCCTCATGTCCTTAACCTATTTTTAGCCTTTTCATTAAGCCTTCTATTTTTGAATATGATTAATCTGCAGCAGGGAAACAAAATTTTCTTTTAGGCTGAATTTTCATAAATTTATAATCCTCTAAGCTTGACAAAAATTATAAGTATCTTCTTTTTAAAAAGTGGTGGGATTTACATAACTGATTTTCTTTTAGTTCTGTAAACAACAGGACCTTAATTTCAGAAAAGATGACTCAATGTTTCAGAGCTCTTCTTGCTCTGGAACAGGAGACCTGGATTCATTTCTCAGCACCCACATCAGGGAAATCACAGCCACCCATGGAAATGCTATGGCACCTCACATTTCACACTTTCATACCAGTAACGGAATTCTATCATAGTTTCATGATCATTTAGATGATATCACTGGATTATTTCTAATAAGTATCAAAATAAATTGGGAAACCACTAGGGAGACAGTTGAGTGAGTAATAACGCTGATGCTGCAAGCATGAGGAACTGAATTTAAATTCATAATGCTCATGTGAAATGCTGGACATCACGTGGCATGCCTAAAATGCAAGCACTATGGGGAAGAGACAGTAAGATCCCAAGGTTCTCTTGCCAGATAGCCTAGCTGAAACAATGAGTTTATGTTTCAGTGTGAGACCTGCCTTAATGCAATTGTTTGACAATGATAATGGTAGACACCTGATATCCTGCCTTGATACATTGGGGCATACGTCCAGATATTCACATGCATCACACACACACACACACACACACACACATGCACACCACACACATGTACACATACAAAATCTTAGACACACAAATGGAAAATATTTAAATAAATAAAATGTAAAAAAAACAGGACAATAAGTGAGACCATGTTTTTTTAAAAATTGTAGAGGATTATACAGGATTCCATTTGTACATTTTATATGCTGTATTCTGGTGTCCTGCAATTAGTGAAAATAAAGAAATAGAATATTTTATTAAATTATCACTTGGCTGAGAATTAGCACAAGCTTCCCTCTTTACTCTGACTTATCTTTTAAATTAACCTCACCACTTTGGAGATTCTGGGCTCCAGACTCTTCCTGTAGATATCAAGCTTTCTTCCTCTGGCATATTTGCTCAACATTAAAACTCTTCTGACAAAATGCATCTATCTATCTTCTATCTGCCCATCATCTCTCTGTCTTTCTATCATCTATCTATCTATCTATCTATCTATCTATCTATTATCTATCTACATACCTAACTAATCTATCATCTATCTCTTCATTCACCAATCATCTATAATTCTTGGTATCTATTTATTCATCATCTATGTATCACCTATTTTTCATTTATTTATCATATATATATATATATATATATATATATATATATATATATATATATAACTATCATCTATTTTTTATATCTAGCTATCATATATTTATCAGGTATCTATTTAGCTATCATTTATCATTTATCATCCAACTCCATATCTTTGTATCATCTATCTACTGTTTATCTATTCATCTATCATTTTTAATCACCTATTAGCTCTCAATCTACCTATCACCTATTTGTCATATAAGTATATATTAACCTATATATCTATCATATTTTCATTATTCTTTCTATCTATCTATCTATCTATCTATCTATCATCTATACATCCATCCATCCATCTCCATGATTTCAAACTCCAAAAGTAACTGGCTTGAGACTCCCCTCAACTTCCATTGAGGTTAAAATTTGGATAGATGTAAGCTGAAGAGGAGCTATCACCTACATGGCACAGGAATATGTCAGTGCAATGATTTGTTAGAAAACTGTGTCAGCTATTCACAACATGAGGCAAACTTTCAGTGCCTTAAAGAAAAGACACTTGTTTCTTTTTTTTTTTTTTTTTTTTTTTTTTTTTTTTGGTTTTTCGAGACAGGGTTTCTCTGTGTAGTCTTGGCTGTCCTAGACTCGCTTTGTAGTCCAGGCTGGCCTCGAACTCACAGCGATCCGCCTGCCTCTGCCTCCCGAGTGCTGGACACTTGTTTCTTAACACACCAAATGTCTCAAAAAAAAACAAAAACAAAAACAAACAAAATACAAAATCCATTGTAGGGATGATTCTGAGATTCCATATGTGATTTGCTTCTCTGATAGTGTCTTTATGGCTCCTAAATCTTTTTGAATAAAGTGGTTGCCTGGCTCTTCCTCCTCTACATTAATTAGTCCATCTAACAATGCAAGCTTGCAACTCCTATTAGTAAGAACTTTCACTGACAACCTTAAGTGGATGGCCAAATTAAGCTGCATAGAAGTCATATCCTGGGGTCTGGGAGCTGGGGGCTGGAGAGAGTACAGTTCTATGGTGCTTGTCTTGTAGCATAAGGAGCCCAATTTGATACACAAGAATCCATGCTAAGTTTAAAAATATATATCAGCTCTTGGTGGCAGGGGTTTATAATTAATTATAGTGCTATATAGTGACAATATCTGGTGCTAACTAGCTAGCCATGTTAGCAAACTTGCAAATTCCAGACCCAAGAGAGACAGTGGTTTAAAAACTGGGCAATCTTAAGTTTACCTGTATCTTTAACATATACACATGTACCCTGGTGCGCATACAATCACATATGCATACATATACACATGGTTTTAAGGAAGTTATCTGCCGGATAGTGATGTTTGTAGCTCAAATTTGGAATCCTTTATATGTAAAGGACTGGAGGAAGTGGAAATTAAAGGTGCATGTGTTCTCTGTTCTGCACATGTGATGTGGCCATGAGGAAAGAATGTTTTGTATTTTTCTGTGTAGTTTTAAAATGCATTTTGTGGTTCTGTTTGTGTTTGTTGTGTAGTATCTGATTGGCATTCATCCCTTCAATACTGGTAACAAAGCTTTTGTTAATATGAGCTGACACCTGCAGATCACATCACAGAGCATGTTTGCAGGTCTGAGTTCTAGAACCTGTAGGGCTTTATTCAGCAGATAGTCAGTCTTGCCCTGTGAGCTGCTACCTTAAGGGTACCAGCTGGTCAGCTTGCCTAGGCAATATGTGTCTGCAATTTTATATGTACAGAAAAGATATTTCCTTTCACAAAATTTCTCTATTTTTAGATATTTGGATACTCAAAACTAGTCTATAGAAACTAGGGGCTTATCTCTACTGGAAAACAAAATCCAGGTTTCATCTTTCATCTCTAAGTCTGATTCACTTCCTCTGTTCTGGGATGGTAAATATATTTGGGTGTGAGTATGTCTGTGAGTGTATCTCTCTGTGTGTATGTAGGAGTATATGTGTGTGGAGACCTGAGGTCAACTTTGAATAGTGTCTTCCTTAGTTGCTGCTCCACTGTGTTTTATGTATTTATTTTTAAAGATAAGATCACTCAATGAACCCGTAGCTCACCTATTTTGCAAGGCTTGCTGGTTAGTAACACTCAATGACTATCTTTTCTCTCACTGAACCAGTACTATAGTTACAAGTGTGTGCCCCATGTTGAGAGGATGAGAGGCATAAAAGATTTTTTTAAAAAATTGACTAAACCCTGATATCAGAGACAAGCAGTTACATGGACCCAGGGAGTAACTGGGGAGTGCCTTCCCTCCTGACATAACACAATACTATTCCCTAAACAACCACCCAAATGGACATTAAAACCAAGGCTGCCACAAATGGCCTCAATGCCACATATGACATCAAAACCACATATGGCCTTGGCACCTATCTAAGGGTCACAAAGTTCTTTGAAGAAATAGATTTAAAAGATAGAAAAAGGAGATTTGAAAAAATAAGGAGATTTGAGCTCACAGCTGCAAGAAAGAAGCCCCATCAGAGATTGTGTTACCTAGCAACTGGCCTGACCCACAGGAGATGGGATAACTAAGAAAACAGACACTTCCCTGGCCAAAGTGTTGAATGAAGAGAACAAAGAAAGTTAAGCCATGGGTGGTTTTGGTGCCTTTTTTTCTAGTCTGTAACCTTTTGGACATTAGACCCCTTTATATTACTCAACCAATAGATTAGGGACATTGGGAGGAAAGGGACTTATATAAGGTCCTCAGATTTGGTGTTGGGTTCAGTCCAGCTTGAGCTGAAATATTCAAGATTCTTCTTGTGTTTACATTGGTTTCAAGTATTTCTGTTTTTTTTTTTTATCTCAAAATTTGGGCACAGCAATGTCTGACTTTGTGCATGTTCAGCAAGCACTTTCTAGCCTGAGCCATCTTACCTTCAGTGTCATTTTGATATCAACAAAGTCAGTTGCCTTCATAATGGAGGAATGACCAGAGATTTTATTATGCCAGTACTTCAAAATTCCAGTTCCATCACACACACACACACACACACACACACACACACACACACTCACTAACACCAAAGAAATGATCATGGAAATGTAATAAATTTGTCTTAATTGCACATATGGACTTCGAAATAAAAATTTTATTTTAAGTATGGAATTCTCATAATTAAATGTTACACTTCTTTAGCAAAGACATTTATTTTAACTGCACTAATTTATAGTTATTAACTCATGTTTATTGACTGAATATATTATTTTATACTATATAGAGAAAGCTTTTGAAATATTTTTTAAAAATTATCCTGTGATAATTTCACACATGTACATAATGTATTAGGATTACAGCCACTACAATTTTCTCTTTGCATCTCCTCCTAGAATCTTCACAATGCATTTGTTTCCAAGTACAGTCCTCATTTTTATTATATCCCAATATATTCAATGAGTCCCACCCATATGTACTTGGAACTGTGCCATATATTTGTTCATAAACAATCTACCAGTGGTCACCATCCCAAATAAATATCCATTGGCATATATATATATATATATATATATAATGTTTATTCACTGTTACTGCTTAACATATCCCCTAATGGAAATAGAAGATAGCAAATGTTTACTACCTTAATATCTACGAAGAGTCTGTGACTTGTTCATCACCACATCAAGTATTTAAATTCAGGTCATGCTGTGGCAGAAGCAAGATGGTATGATGAAGCATATTGTGATAGCCTTTAAGAGAAACTTCAAATTTTAGTTTGTCTCCTTAGACATTACAGACTTTTTTATTTTGTAATTTGTTATTAACTTTTTGAGACATTTATACAATATTTTTTGGCTATATTCCTCCTACCTCCAGCTGCTCCCAGATCCATGCACACTTTTTGGTTTTTAACCCTTCAAGTCCAATTTTCACTACTCTTAGATACATGGCCTTCTGTATCATATCCTCTCCTTCCAAGGCTCACTTAAATATTAACCACTGCAACTTTAGTCTTTTTTAAATTAAGAATCAAACCACAGTATCTTATCTTTTTCATATGCATTAGTTACCAATTGGATTTTTCATTGGTACAGCATGAACTAATACTATTAACCACATTTTCTTTCATTATTTACATATGTCCAGCACACTATAGCACTAAAATGGATTTAAAAAAATATCTTGTTTAGTGTTCATATAGTTTAAAACCTTATACTTAGACATGTATTAAAACCAAATTCTTTTTCAGAGTAATGCATGAATACAAAATATAGAGATTTGGTAATAAGCAGAAAAATATCTTTTTTTGCAAACTTTATGTATTACCAAATAATGTGTAAAGTCTTAGTTTCCTTTCTGTTGTGATATAATGTCCCAGCAAAAGCAGCCTTATGGATAAAATATCTATTATGCCCATAGTTTAAGGGGCAAGTCTTTGTGGTGATGCTGTATCATAATTACTTAATCATTCTCTTGGTTGTAAATGAGTGAAGTAACTAAATTTGGAGAATTTGCTGGAAAAAAAGTAGAGCACACTCCTTTCTGAAAATTAGTTTTTCTGAGCTAGACCAGGGAAGGAGAGCCTCTCTCCTGGTTCCAGCTGGTTATAAATAAGCATTTGGTGAAAATGTGTCATAAACCTGGTTCCCTCCAGATAAGACACTTGAAAGCTACCAGGTCCCAGAGACAGTTTTTTGGGTATTTACTATAAATAAAAGGCATATCCGGGGTCAGGGATAGAAGGTGGGGGGTGGGGAGTGTTGGGGGTGGGGAGGGTGGGGGGATGGGGAACTTTTAATCTGTTCATTCAACTCTCTGGCTACTTCCTTTGTCTAGAGTTCTGCAGTTGAAAGAGAAAGAGAAGGAACATGTTTCTAGTAGTTAATTCCTGTGAATTCACCCATTTTTAAGACAATGCAAGGAAAATTGTGAATTTGAGCGTAGCCTGAGCTACCCAGTGCACAGTAGTCCAGCCTCTGTGCTTCTGTGTTCATCCAACTTTCATCCCCTCAGAACTGGTGGGTCAGTTTCATGAAACTTCACTGACTATAACCTCTGCTCAAGGCTAGGAAGCAGAGAAGCTCTAAACTGCACTTTCTAAAAGGTTGGGCTGGATAAACTCCCACATTCTTAGTAACTGATAAGTAACAGAATCTTTCCCCTAAATGTCTATTTACATGAAAAGAGTAAAATACAAATCTTCCTCCAAAGCATTCTGTAATGCTCTTCAATTGAATAACTGAGCAAAACAGGATGAGTATAATAAGATGTGTGATTGGAAAAAAGCCTCTGGCCAGAGCTAGGCAGCTGTGATTGATGTCTGCCACTGCAACTTCAGCATTATATACCTTTGGCCTCCTGGGCTGGAATTATCCATTTGAAGGCAGATGAGAGGGGGGAGGCCAGCTTTGTGCACAAATTAAACCAAAGGAAAAAGAAAATCTGTATTAAACATTTAAAACACATACAATCAAAAGGATCAGGCTTCTGCACTTCATGACATTTTAATTTCCATCAACTAGTGCAGCTGTGCACTTCCCACAGTGCAAAGTCACATGAAGGTATATTAATTAAGTCATTATGCCCTGCGAGATAGGTATAATTATGAGTCTTCTCAGCATACTATTTTGAGTTCCTAAAATTCAATAAGTTAGATGTTAGGGTTTTTGTGAGTTTTTTTTTTTCTTTTCTTGAGATGCCACTGGGAATGAGGAGCAAATCAAGAAGATAAACTCAAAAAAGAAAGGGGACAAAGGGGAAGAACAATCACATTCTCATCACAAAGGCTTCTGAGAGGCTCTTCGGGGAGTGTCTTTTTGTCCTCTAGACCTAGTGATGGCAAGGGGGCTGGGACTGGCTTGTGGGCATATGGGTAATGTGCCCTGTGGGCACAAGCACCTGCTCTCAACTATCAGACACATGTAAAACAGCCAAGCACAGCACAGAGAACTGGGAATCCAAGAGATGGAGGGCAGAGCCTGGAGGATCCTTGCTGGAGGCAGAATAACTCTAGCCAGATAGTTGAATCCTAAGGTAGTGAGTGACCTTGTCTAAGAAGACAAGACAGGCAGCAAAACTCCCAAGATTTACTTTGGATTTCACAAGTGGCCTCATGTGCATGTGCACACCCACACACACATTTAAATGTGCACAGAAAAATAAGTGTGCATAGGCTGATGAAATGCCAGAAGAACTAAAATTGGATTTCAGGTTTACCAGGGATAAGTTAAGAAAAAGGCCTACAGGAGATAATCTGGCCAGCTGCAAAGAAAAACCCCACCAGAGATAGTGTTGCCTTGTGACTGACCCAAAGGGTCCATCAGAGATAGAGTTGATAAGAAATCCAGTTTCACGGTCAGTTTCATTTCTGTCCACTGGAGACAGGTTAATAATAAAATGGACACTTCCCTGGACAAAGCAATGAACAAAGAGAACAAAGAAAGCTAAGCAATGGGTTGTCTTGGAGCCTTTTTTCTATATCCAGTCACTTTTAGACATTAGACCTCTTTTATGTTTTTCAAGCAACAGATGATTGCCAGGTTGGTACTCCACTACGTGGGGGAACTGGGAGGAATAGGAACCTATAAATTTACTCTCACCTCTGAGATTGAGGCTTTTTCTGAATACCACTGTGCTGGTGACTGGTCAGAGCCTGCCTCAAGTCAATTAAATGTCCTCATGTATATTGCATTGGTATTGAGTCTGGCGATCTTTTATGGGAGTCTTGTGATCTGGATACAACACTGATGCATACACATGTAAGAAGAGACTGCATTAAAGAATAATCAAAAAAGATGAAAGACTAGAAGAATTTCCTAACTTTTAGTTCTATGAAAACAACAACTACTACAAAAACAAAAAAACAAAACAAAACAACAACAACAACAACAACAAAACAAACATCATACAATATGTGCTTTTAGGTTGCAGAATTTAAAGCATAACAGAATTTTTTTCCTTTTTTATTAATTTATTCTTGTTATATCTCAATGGTTATCCCATCCCTTGTATCCTCTCATTCTTCCCTCCCTCCCATTTTCCCCTTATTCCCTTCCCCTATGACTGTTCCTGAGAGGGATTTCCTTCCCCTGTATATGCTCATAGGGTATTAAGTCTCTTCTAGGTAGCCTGCTGTCCTTCCTCTGAATGCCACCAGGTCTCCCCGTCCAGGGGACATGGTCAAAGGTGAGGCACCAGAGTACATGAGAAAGCCATATCCCACTCTCCACTCAACTGTGGAGAATGTTCTGACCATTGGCTAGATCTGGGTAGGGGCTTAAGGTTTACCACCTGTATTGTCCTTGGCTGGTGCCTTAGTTTGAGCGGGACCCCTGTGCCCAAATCTGCCTATCATAATGTTCTACTTGTAGGCTTCTAGGACCCTCTGGGTCCTTCTACTTTGCCATTCTCCCATGATTCTCTCATCTAGAGTCCCAATAGAATGTCCTCCCCTCTGTCTCAGCTTACTGGTGAGTGAAGGCTTTCATGGGACATGCCCCTTGGGCTAATATGCACATACAAGTGAGTATATACGATTTGAGTCTTTCTGCTTCTGAGTTAACTCACTTATTTGATCATTTTAGCTCAATCCATTTATCCACAAATTTCAGGAATTCCTTGTTTTTAATAGCTGAATAGTATTCCATAGTGTATATGTACCACAGTTTCTTTATCCATTCTTCTATTGAGGGACACTTAGGCTGTTTCCATGTTCTGGCTATTATGAATAAGGCTGCTATGAACACGGTTGAGAAAATTTTCTTGTTGTGTGCTGGAGCATCTTCTGGGTATATTCCAAGGAGTGGAATAGCTGGGTCTTGAGGAAGCCCTATTCCCATTTTTCTGAGATAGAACCGAATAGATTTCCAAAGTGGCTATACTAGTTTGCATTCCCACCAACAATGAAGGAGTGTTCCTTTCTCCCCACATCCTCGCCAGCATGTGGTGTCTTTTGAATTTTTGATCTTAGCCATTCTGATGGGTGTAGGATGGAATTTCAGAGTAGTTTTGATTTGCATTTCCCTGATGACTAAGAAGGTTGATCATTTCTTTAAGTGTTTCTCAGCCATATGATATTGCTCTTGAGAATTCTCTGTTTAGTTCCAAGCCCCATTTCTCAATTGGGTTATTTGGTTTGGTGGTATTTAATTTCTTGAGTTCTTTATATATTTGTGGTATTAGATCTTTGTTAGATGTAGGGTTGGTGAAGATCTTTTCTCAGTTTGTAGGCTGTCGCATTGTTCTCTTTACAGTGTCTCTTGCTTTACTGAAGTTTCTCAGCCTCATGAGGTCCCATTTATTAATTATTGACATTAAAGTCTGGGCTGTTGGTGTTCTGTTCAGGAAGTTGTCTCCTGTGCCAATATGTTCCAGGCTCTTCCCCACTTTTTCTTCTAAGTGACTTAGTGTCTCTGGTTTTATGTTGAGGTTTTTAATCCACCTGGATATGAGGTTTGTCCAAGGTGACAAATATGGGTCCAGTTGCATTTTTTTACACATAGACATCCAGTTAGACCAGCACCATTTGTTGAAGAAGCTATCCTTTTTCCATCGAATGGATTTGGCTTCTTTGTCGAAAATCAAGTGAGCAAATATGTGTGGATTTATATCTGGGTCCTCGATTCGATTCCACTGATCCACCAGCCTGTTACTGTGCCAGTACCATGCTGTTTTAATTACTATTGCTTTATAGTACAGTTTGAGATCAGGTATGGAGATTCCTCCGGAGCACCTTTTATTGCACAAGATTGTTTTAGCTATTCTGGGTTTTTTGTTTTTCCATATGAAGTTCAGAATTGAACTTTCAATGTCTTTAAAAAATTATGTAGATATTTTGATAGGGATTGCATTGAATTTGTAGATTGCTTTTGGTAGGATGGCCATTTTTACTATGTTAATTCTCCCGATCCGTGAGCAAGGAATATCATTCCATCTTCTCATGTCATCTTCAATCTCTTTCTTCAGAGTTTTGAAATTTTTTCAAACAAGTCCTACACTTGCTTAGTTAGAGTAACTCCTAAATATTTTATATTGCTTGTGGCTATTGTGAAGGCTGTGCCTTTCCTAATTTCTTCCTCTGCAAGCTTGTCATTTGTGTATAGGAAGGCTACAGACTTTTTTGAGTTAATTTTGTACCCAGCCAATTTGCTGAAGGTGTTTATCAGCTGTAGGAGTTCTCTGGTGGAATTTTGAGGGTCACTTATGTACACTATCATATCATCTGCAAATAGGGATAATTTGACTTCCTCCTTTCCCATTTGGATCCCCTTGATCTCCTTTTGTCTTCTTATTGCTCTGGCTAGAACTTTGAGCACTATATTGAAGTGATATGGAGAGAGTGGGCAGCCTTGCCTTGTTCCTGATTTTAAAGGAATTTCCTTAAGTATCTCACCATTTACTTTGATTTTGGCTATTGGCTTGTTATATATAGCCTTTATTATGTTGAGGAAAGTGCCTTGTATTCCTGATCTCTCTAAAACTTTAAACATGAATAGATGTTGGATTTTATCAAATACTCTCTCTGCATCTAAAGAGATGATCATGTGGTGTGTTATTTTCAGTTTGTTTATATAGTGGATTGCATTGATGGATTTTCTTATATTAAACCATCCCTGCATGCATGGAATGAAGCCTACTTAGTCATGATGAATGATATCTTTGATGTGTTCTTGTATTCGTTTTGCAAGTATTTTATTTAGTATTTTTGCATCGATGTTCATAAGAGAAATTAGTCTGAAATTCTCTTTCTTTATTGAGTCTTTGTGAGGTTTAGGTATCAATGAGACTATGGCCTCATAGAATGAATATGGTAATGTTTTATCCATTTCTATCTTTTGGAGTAGCTTGAAGAGTATATCGGTATTAGCTCACCCTTGTAAGTCTGGTATAATTCTCCACTGAAACCATCTGGCCCTGGACTTTTTTTTGGTTGGGAGACTATCAATGTTTGCTTCTATTTCTGTAGGAGAAATGGGACTATTTAGCTTGTTTATCTGTTCTTCACTCAACTTTGGCAAGTGAAATTGATCAAGAAAATCGTCCATTTTCCTTAGATTTTTAAATTTTGTCCTGGAAGTAGGATCTTATGATTCTTTGTATTTCTTTAGTGTCTGTTCTTATGTCTTCTTTTTCATTTCTGATTTTGTTGATTTCAATACTGTTTCTCTGCCTTTTAGTTAGTTTGGCTAACGGTCTGTCTATCTTGTTGATTTTCTCAAAGAACCAGCTCTTGATTTGATGATTCTTTGGACTGTTTATTTAATTTCTAATTTGTTAGTGTCAGCCCTGAGTTTGATTATTTCCAGATGTGTACTCCTTTTGGGTTTTTCTGCTTCTTTTTTCTCTAGGGCTTCCAGTTGTGTCATTGAGATGCTTCTGTGCAGTGTTTCCAATTTATTTTTAAAGGCACTTAGTGCTATGAATTTTCCTCTTAGCACTGCTTTCAATGTATTCCACAAATAGGGTATGTTGTTCCTTCATTTTCATTGAATTTCAGAAATTCCTTGATTTCTTTCTTTATTTCTTCCTAGACCCAGGTGTCATTTCGCAGAGAATTGTTTAGTTTCCACATACATGTAGGCTTTTTGTTATTTCTGTTGTTGTTGAATTGCAGCCTAAGCCCATGGTGATCTGATAGGATACAAGGAATTATTTCAATCTTCCTATATCTGTTGAGGCCTGCCCTGTGACCTGGGATATCATCAATTTTGGAGAAGGTTCCATGGGGTGCAGAGAACAAGGTATATTCTTTCTTGTTTGGTGAAAGGTTCTATAGATATCTGTTAGATCCATTTGACCCATGGCATTGGTTAATGATGTTATTTCTCGGCTTAGTTTCTGTTTCAATGACTTCTCCTTCAGAGAGAGTGGGGTGTTGAAGTCTCCCACTATTATTGTGTGGGGATCGATGTGTGGTTTAAGCCTTTTTAGCAGATCTTTTACAAATGTGGGTGCCCTTGTACTGGGAGCATAGATGTTCAGAATTGTGATGTCATCTTGGTTGACTTAACCTTTGATGAGTATGAAGTGTCTGTACTCATCCCTTGTGATTAATTTTGGTTGAAAGTCTATTTTGTTCAATATTAAAATGGCTATGCCTGCTTGCATCTTTGACCATTTGCTTGGAATAGTTTTTTCCAACCTTTTATCCTGAGGTAATGCCTATCATTATGGGTGAGATGTGTTTCTTGAATGCAGAAGAATGTGGGATCCTGTTTATGCACCCATTCAGTTAGTCTGTGTCTTTTTATTGGAGATTTGAGACCATTGATGTTGAGAGATATTAATGACCAGTGACTGTTAAGAGTCTTAATATTGATTTTGGTTCCAGTCGAGCGTTTGTGTAGTTGTGTTTTCGCCATGGTATAGTTTTCTATGTTCTGAGTAGTTTTGGTTGTAGCTTGACCCTTTGGGATGGAGTTTTCCTTCTAGTATCTTCTGTAAAGCTGGATTTGTGGATAGGTATTGTTTGAATTTGGTTTTGTCATGGAATATCTTGTTTTCTCCATCAATGCTTATTGATAGTTTTGCTGGGTAAAGTAGTCTGGCCTGGCATCTGTGGTCTCTTAGGGTTTGCAGGATCTCTGTGCAGGCCCTTCTGGCTTTTATGGTCTCTGCTGAGAAATCAGGAGTAATTCTGTTATGTTTGCCATTAAATGTTATTTGGCCCTTTTCCCTTGCAGCTTTTAATATTTTTTCTTTGTTCTGTATGTTTTGTGTTTTGATTATTATGTGACAGGCAGTTTTTCTTTTCTGTCAATTCTATTTGGTGTTCTGTATGCCTCTTGTATGTTTATAGGCATCTCTTTCTTTAGATTGGGGAAATTTTCTTCTATGATTTTGTTGAGAATAGTTTCTGGGCCTTGGAGCCTGATATCTTCTCTTTCTTCAATGCCTATAATCCTCAGATTTCTCTTTTCACAGTGTCTTTAATTTCTTGGATGTTTTGTGTCAGGAGTTTTCCAGATTTGACATTATCTTTAATGGTTTCTTCAAGATCTTTGATTGTACCTTCTAGACCTGAGATTCATTCTTCCATCTCTTGGATTCTGTTAGAAAAGCTCAGCACTGTGTCATTCACCTTCTTCTTTGAGGTCTCACATTCTCGTTCTTCTTCTGTCTGTGTGTTTATCATTGAATCCATTTTCCTCTTCATATCTTGAACAGATATTTTTATTTCTTTCATATGATTTTTTTGTGTATTCCTCAGTTTCTTCCATTGTCGCTTTATAGGTCTTCAGATCTTGAACCGTTTTATTTATTTCTTTCATCTGGTTGTTTACATTTTCCTGAAAATTTTCCAGTTCCATTCTATGTGTTTCTTTTATGTCTCACACCTGTTTGGCTGCATCTTCCTGCAATGTGATTTCGAATTTTATTTGTTTCCTCCATTATCATCCTCATTACCAAGGATTTGAGGTCATTTTCTTGTGTTTCCGTTGAATTTGTGTTCTCTCGGTTGTCTTCTTTGGGATAGCTGGAAACGGGAGATGCCATGTTGTTTTGGGGTTTTTGCGTATGCTTTTATGCTGTTCTTTAGACATCTTGTCATCTCTGTTTTTTTTTGGTAACTTCCAGAGTTGGGTGGAGGGAGTCTGATGATAGATTCACTTGTTTTCTCACGATTTCCGTAGGCTGGAAGCTCTGATACTTCACTGGTGTGGATGGCAGGTTAATCCTGTCATTTTGGGCTCTCACAGCCAGTGATCCTCAGCTCCCCTTTGCTGTGGGTCCTGCAATTGTTCTGGGTCTTTGAATGAGCGTTGGATCAGGCCAAGGTATCCACAGCCTTTCTGGTGCCCTGCCAAGTTCAGCCAGGGATACTGGGCAGGAACCACGCGTCAAGCTCAGGTAGATTCTCCGGGCCTGAAACTTCTGCCACCGCAGGAGAACTGTGGCTGTTCTGAGCTGGCGCCTCTGGTGGAACTGAGCGCTCCACCCAGCGTGTGTAACAGCAGGAGAACTGTGGCTGTGCTGAGCTGGTGCCTAGGTTGGGACTGAGCACTCTGCCCAGCCTGTGTCACAGCAGGAGAACTGCGGCTGTGCTGAGCAAGCACCTTCCTTGGAACTCAGCACTCCGCCAAGTCTGTGTCACAGTAGGGGAACTGCGTCTGGGCTGACCAAGTGCCTATAGTGGACCTGAGTGCTCCACCCAGCTTGCATCACAGCAGGAGAACTGTGGCTGTGCCGAGCTGGTGCCTATGGTGGAACTGAGTGCTCTGCCCAGCCTGCGTCACAGCAGGAGAACTGTGGCTGTGCTGAGCTGGTGTCTAGGGTGGAAATGAGTACTCTGCCCATCTTGCATCACAGCAGGAGGACTCCGGCTGTGCTGAGCTGGTGCCTAAGGTGGAACTTAGCGCTCTGCTCAGCCTGTGTCACAGCAGGGGATTTGTGGCTGCGCTGAGGTAGTGGCTTGGGCAGAATTGCTTGCTCAGCTGAGCCAGTGCCTCCATGGCACAGCGCACTGAACAAATCCGGGACTCTGGGGCTGAACTGCTCTGCCGAGTCCACTTTAAATCTCAAGGCACCACGTGACCCAAATTCTGTCCAGACTCCCATCTCCTGCAGCAACTCCTACCGTCTACCACACCAATTGCCTCCACGGAAGGCTCTGAGCTGCAAACCTCAGCCACCACTGCTGTTGCCCCTGGTGCCACTGGTGCTGCTGGTGACACTGCTGTCTCTACCGCTGCTGCTCTGATCCTGTGTGAAGGCACAAGCAGGTCCTCCGCACCCTGGTCCCTCCGAACCGTGGAGCACTCATGCTGCCGTGGTGTGGGGACCTTGGTGTTCCTGGCTCAGAAATCTGTGCAATTCCCTGAATTGTTCACTGAAGCTTCCAAACATGGTCCACACTGCTCTCCACCATCTTGGATCTCTCCATAACAGGATTTTAAAATAATCTTCTGATCCTCTTCTGAGAAATTCAAACGAGGCTGTGCGCAGCATATTAATATGAGATTTTTTTTACATGTATCACTCTATTCTGTTGCCTAATACCATATATCTATATTTAAGATCAGAAAAAATGAACAACTATGAAAGAGGAATGTATGTTATAGCCTCTTTTCTATAATAGGGTTTGGATATTTATTCTTTCTATTGAATCAAGAAGCAGATGAATCTAACTGCCAGAAACATTTGAGATGGAAAAGGGAATATTATAGATGAGGGTGGGAAGCCCATTTTAATGTATTTTAATGAAATCATCTTTACATCAGTGCATACTGACTGCATCTTAGTCAAGAAGAAAAACTTTGTGTGTTTTTTTACCTCAGAACACAGCTTCTTTCATATGATAGTTCTGTAAAGGAACAGGTTCTGTAAAGGAACAGAGCTGATAGAATGAATATAAATATTAAATTAAAAGAGGATTTGTTTTATAATGGTTTGCACTTGTGATCCAACTAGCCCAAAAGTGAATGCCTCTTGACTGAAGGACAAGAATCCAACAGATTTTTTAGCCAATGAGACTGTCTCAGTCTTTCTACTTGGATGCTGGTTTCTCCAAGTTTTCCTAGATAGCTGCTGGTCTTCAGTCTGTATTAGAATCCAGAGAAGTTGGTTCTAATACTGGCAAAGTGCTCAGCCTCTGTCAATAAGCACATAACACCCTCAATGTACAACATATAGATGTGCAAAACTGTTTAAATTTATAACATGACCTTGTAGAATGGATAATGTGTATAAAGATTCTATAAACAGACTTTTGATTTTGCCAATTAAATGCATTTATTTATTCTTTGGACATTCATAAATGTTTATATAGTGTCTTGGTTATATCAACCCCTCACTGCTCACTACCAATCCTTCAGCCCCCAACATAACCTAACATCTTTCTCCCAACTTCATGTATCGTGTCATGTGCTCCTCCCATCTTTCCAACTCTCTGCCCCCCCACATGTACTCACTGAATTACTCTTAAGAATGACATTTGAAATTCTCCTATCAGCTGAGCTCATGCCACCTCCTGTTCCTTACCTCTAGGGTGTTCTCACCAACAATACCTTATGTCTGTCAGAGGGACATGTCACACATGAAATGTAAGGTTCAATGTTCAATTACAATGGTGCAACTTATCTTCAGGTGAATCTTTAATCTCATTTGTCTTGTTTGGATATAAAACATGTACTTTAAGGAACATATGTAGCACATACTTAATTCCAGTTGTTGCTATTTTATGGCGATTTTTGTTTTCTAACTTACACATTTTCATTCTTTAAAAATACTTCTTAAATTTATTTTGATGATTAGGTGTATATACACATGACATGGTGTGTGTGTGTGTGTGTGTGTGTGTGTGTGTGTGTGTGTGTGTGTGTGTGTGTAAGTCACAAGGCAACTTTCAGGAGTCAGTTCTTTCCTTTCACTATATCAATCCCAGGGAATGCAACTTGGGTCATCAGGCTTGGTAGCAAACATTTTTATTTGCAGAGCCATGTCAAAGATTCAATGTTTTCCTTCTTCCAGTTGGCTCTCTGTATCACCTTTTCTCTTCTTTAAGATGCAAGCAGAGTGACCCCTTTCCTCTATGAAGATCCTCTAGATTTCTCTGGGCCCATTACTTACACTTAAACTTAGAGTTTGCAAGTCATTATGACTGCCATGTTGAGGCCATTGTTAAAAGATATGTTTCTACTTTATATAGTGAATGGCACCCTAAAATATTCAACTCTCTTTATTCCTATGCCACCCTCTTATTTCCTGATTTTTTTTCTGTCTATGTCATCTATTGTTGATTTGTACGTTTATGGACAGTGTATGTGTGTATGTATTTGTGGGGGGTATGTTCATGTGGAGGTGCACAGATTATGTATAGGTGCCCTTCCATCTGTATGTGTACTTGTGTAGGTAAAGGAAAGAAGGTAACATCAGGTGTTTTCCTTGATTACCACCTATCTTACTTTTTAAGACTGACTCTCACTGAGCCTGAAGATGATCAGTTCAGCTGATCAGTGAGCTTGAAATATCTACTTGTCCTCAATCTATTGCCCTCTATCTGGTCTACAAATGATCATGGTTTTAGACACAGTTTTACATGACATTGAAGATCCTAACTCAGGCCTTCAGGTTTGATTACAAAACAAGTGCTTTAACCACAGAGCCATCTTCTCAGCCCACTGGTGGTTGACATTTATAGCTATTTGTAAATCAAATGCTTTATAAATCACCTTCCAGGTTTTTTTATGTATCCCAACATACTACAATAATTCTCCTTTCCCTCCAAAGTAAATAGAAGTTCAATCATAACTGTTTGCTTCTGGGTGTTCAGACATTAAACCCCAATGTACAACTACCATGGGATGTGCCCCAATTCCTCTCCTAGTCTGAATAGATTTTACTTTAAAAATAGAGCTTTACATAGAAAGAACTAAACCACCATTCAAATCATGGAATCTCCAAATCCAGTGACAGGTAATGGAGAAGATTATCTTGGCAGATGGGCTATCATTCAGGTCTGTATATGTGTTTACTAGAAATATATAAAAGAAGAGCACCTAAGATTCTGGCTTTGCTGTTTATACAAACTGAAATGTAAAGGAATACATTCTCCAAGAGAAACACTGAAAGTGGTTTCTTTTAGCACTGGTATTCAATCTGTGCCCACTTGGCCCTTGTAAGTCCTGTGGAGCTCACAAACAACAAGGAGAATAAAGAAATACAATCCTGTGGCTGTAGAGATGGTTCAGTGCTTAAAAGCACTGTCTGTCTCCTCTTTCAGAAGTACTGAATTCAATTTCCAGCAACCTCATGGGGCTCATAACCATCTGTAATGAGATCTGATGGCCTCTTCTGGAATGCCTGGAGATAATATACTCATATACATAAATTAAAAATAAATATAAAAAATTAAAAAAAAGAAATACAATCCTATCACATGCCTAAATTGGGGGTATGCAAACCCTTCCTGAGACTGTCCTAAAGACAACACATTTATTATTGGAGAGTCTACAAATGGTTCAAGTAATTTAGAATATTGCAGGGTAGAGAGATGACTCATGGGAAAATGTATTTCCCTGAGCACATCTCAGATACTTTGGAGAAGGGAAGAAAATGATTCAAGAAATATACTTGAGGTCATGCATGCATAATTCATACTTACATAATAATAAAAAATAAACAATTCTTTAAAAATATAAAAAATATTGCTCACTAAATGATTATTTTATTTTATTCTTAGGTTGCACACTCTACTGCAACTGAATTTCTAAAATTAGTTTGTTAAGTCATCTTCCAGTTGGGGATATGTTTTAGTTGGTAGCGTGCTTGACTATGACACAAGTTTGAAAAACCAAACATGGTGGTGTAAACCTGTAATCTCAGAACTAATAAGGCAGACACAAGAAGATCAGCAATTCAAGGACATCCTCAACTACACAGCAGGTTGAGATTTTGTCTCAAACTCTAAGATAAAAAGGAAGGTAAAAGAGATGGCTATAGAAGTCTAATGGCTTGAATTTGGTGCTCAAATATCTCTCTCTCTCTCTCTCTCTCTCTCTCTCTCTCTCTCTCTCTCTCTCTCTCACACACACACACACACACACACACACACACACAGAGAGAGAGAGAGAGAGAGAGAGAGAGAGAGAGAAAGAGAGAGACTCAGAAAGAGAGAGAGAGAGAGAGAGTCAGAATCAACTGACCCAGCCATTCCTGACTATATAATTGCCAGAATGAAATGAGGAAACCAGTGTCAAACTCAATTCTTCATTCAAAAGCAATAAAGAAAGCCCAATGGAATAATGTATATAAGTACACTATCATGGCCTCTTTCTCCATTTTCCCTAGTTAAAGCAAAAGTCGCAAAATATTTACATCACTAGAATATTCAAGGTTAATCAAGGTGATAAACTACAATGCTCACGTCCCCATCCTTTAATTCTGTCATTTTCTAGGCAGAGAAGACAAGTTCATAATGTCGATAAGCCAGCGGGCTCATGGGGCAGAAGCTAAGCCAGGATGTTTATGGAGTATAGATTTATGCTCTTTACATGGCTGTAGAGATCTTAGGCAGAGACGGCTTAGGCATCTGTCATGGGTATTTATCATTATTTGTTCTGCTCCTCGCAGACCATGAGGAAAAGACTGGCAAGCAATCAAGAGATTTTTCTGAAAGCTGAGAAGACATATGCCTGTATGGGGAGGCTGTGGATCTACCCTTCATGCTGTACTGATCATACTGTATATCCGTGTTTGGAGCCTCTTCCTGATGGAGTACTGCCACTTTGACTTTTCAAGTAACTTCAGTAGGATGTCTCTCTATTCTTTGGGGAAATTTTTATCATGGCCTGAGAAGAGCTCCATATACATAACATTCATACAAGACAGACACAAACATTCTCCTTTTGGATTCATTCATCATTTATATTATGGCCAAATTATTCAAGCCTATAAGATATAATGAAAGAAATATTATTTAAATACCAAAATGCCCAAGAGAGTACTTAAGGAAATTGCACAGACTAGAAAATATATGCTATGTGTTTAACAAGTTGGACTTTTTCAACAAATGATTTTGGTTTAATTGCATGGCAATTTTGTAGAGATATTTCTGGTAAGATATCATATCACCATTTCTGACAAGAATTTCACACAGATTAAGCTATTTAGTTTGCTGAGTGTATGGCTTTAGAAAATTTGTTATTAATCTGTTTTTAATTTTTAAAAATTTCTATCATTCATTCACTCATTCATTCCTTCATGCATTCAGTGTGTGTATTCGTGTCCTTCTTCACCTATATGAATCACAGCTCCAGTGTGGAGGTCAAAGGGAAGCCTCAGAGAGTGAGTTCTCTTTTTTCACAATGTGTGCCTGTGGTATTGTCCTCAGATTGTCATGACTAACAGTAGTGTCTTGACTCACAAAGCCATCTCACTGGCAGTCATTCACTTCGTTAGACAAGGAATTTATTAATTTATTCGGTAATTATGATTTTAAGACATATGCTATCAATTTTGTAGGTGAGGCTCAAATGTCTGAAGGACTGTAACTAGGCTTTGAGGCTACATCTTGCTCTGGATCTGATAAATATGACCACATATTCATAGCTGTTGAACACACTCATTTTTGTAACAATGTAGCCATATAGTATTACGATTGTGCAGCTATTGTATAGATCTACTGATGGTGTGTGTATATGTGAGTATGTGTGGCATTAGTGTTCATGATGTGTATGCACCCATTCATGAACACACAGAGACCAGGGTAGGATGAAGTTCAGTGTCCTGCTCTATGACTCTGTATCTTAATGCCTTGAGACAGGATCTCTCACTGAATTGAGTAGTGGCTCTCCTGTCTCCTCTTTCCACAATGTTGAGGGCATAGGCATGCATGGCTACACCTGGATTGTTTGTAGAAGCTGGGAATTTCAACTCAAGTTACCATGTTTGTGTATCAAGAGCTGTTAGGCTAGCTTGAATTTATTTATTTAAATGCCTGAGGAGAGAGAACACCTCTAGCTAATCCTTGATTCTAAATACTGCAGTACACAGTAATGGGTAGGATGTCTTTGATTCCACAATATATTGGACATTACTCTATTTACACAAGACAATTAATAGTATCACAATGTGTGAATTATTTAGGATATACACTTGGAATATAAGAGGAAAGATATAAGGAAGCAATACATAGATGCATCCTGTTGTTTTGGTGAATTTATCTCTCTCAGATGCTTCTTTCCCATTCTTTATAGTTACATGGTTGCATTTTCACCATTTTTACATAAGTATTGAATGGTGTAACTACATGTGGATGAATGGAGATGAAGAGAAAGGATCTGAGATGGTTCCTAACTATCTGTACAAAAATGAAAGGCCACTTTCCTTGTATGTTGACACTTGTTCATCTCTATGGTGTTCTAAAACAGAGGTTGATTTTCCTTCCTTTCTATCAACAGATGCTCAAGTGATAGAGAAATGATAATGGAAAAAACCTTGGGCTTCAAAATTAAGCCAAACTGACTGGCTATCATTGATGAATTTCATTTCTATGAAGAGAAATCTACTTGCGTTTTTAAAAACTCTACTTTGAGGTCTTAGTTTTTAAAAGGCTTGTCTGACATCACACACATTATTTGGGACAAATAGCCACCACTTTTGTTGATGGAGTATAATTAATTTGAATATTGCATAAAGGTTACTTTAAGGCATCTAAGAAAACATGTATTTACTTATTTATTTTATATATTTTGTGTTATATATACATGTATGATGTAGGCATGTGAATTTGTAGAAAAATACACATGTTCACACTTATGCAGGCATGAGAGCAAGATGGCACATTTTCCTCTATTGTCTGTTTATGTGTTTCAGACAGAGTTTGTCTTTGAGCAAGAAGTTGAGTCTTAGCTCACTCACTTATCCAGCTGGTTTCTCATATTGATTCTCTTGACAACCTAGAAAAGAGACGAAACATTCCTTCCTTTTCATTGAATTGATTCCTAATCTCTGAAGAAACATGGACATTCATGCAAATCACAAAGAGGCCATGAGAAGCTATTAAAATAGGATTATGGAGAAGTGTTGCAATACAGATTTCCGTGTTCATATTTTTTTTCAAAAGAATTAAAACATGTGTTGACTACACATGGTAATGAATGACCACAAGCTTCATTCCCATCTGTTATTTTATCTGATACCATTATTCAATTTTGATAATTTGTAGGGTGTGTCAACACTACTTTATAAGCAAATTGTGACCTTGCTTGGTTGACCTTTACAATAGTGAAACTCATTGTAGTTACAACAGTAACTACTCCAAGGTTTTTGAAGTTAATTTATTTTTTTATCCAAGCAACCATAAATAAATTCCAAATGGAACTTGGCACCACCCTGAAGTAACCCTAACTTCACACTGTTGGGGAAGGTTACCAAGATAGCTTCAGAGGCTAACTTTACACAGCAAATTTAAAAAAAAAGACACATTTTTTCAGTGTAATGATCAGACTATTACATTTAGCAGTCAACAGCATGGGTGACCAAAGGTCTATAAAAACCCTCTGTCAGAATGCTTCACACTTTCCTCAGAACAGAAACTAAAAAAACCTTTTTTACAGTTTGTCACAAATGCAGTCCTAGAGTTTCTTTTGCCTGTATACATGAGTCTTGTCTAAAAACATGTCTTCTTTGTAGCAGCGAGGCCTTGACACCACTGTGCTTGGCTGAGTTCACAAATCTGTTGTAATCTGTACCTTCCTTGTCACTTCTCTGGCTTCTAAGCTTTATTTCCTGGTGGCCATGTAATTATAACTTCCTGCCACCAGCACAGGTACTACTGCTGGAACATACATAGCCACCATGGTTTCATGGTTTAGAAAAGTCCTGACCTCCACCACTGTAAGAGCCAGAGCTCCTGACTCCAAAGTTACCTCCTTTCATTGGTCCAAAATTTGAAAACTGATTATTGTAATTGCCAAAATCATTGTAGCTTCCACCACCTCCAAAACTGCCTCTATCACTACCAAATCCATTATAGCCATCCCACAGCCACCATAACTGACATGTCTGCCACTAAAGCTACCATAACCACTGAAGTTTCTTCCTCAAGCAAAATTGTCATTGCTATCAAAACCACCTCCATGACAACCACCAAAGTTTCTGGAGCCACTCCGACCTTTCTTGCTGGACCAAGCACTAGCTATCTCTTGTTTTGACATAACTTTTCTTACTTCACAGTTGTGGCCATTCACAGTATGATATTTTTGAATAGCTTTCTTATCCACAGAGTCATGATCATCAAAGGTGACAAAAGCAAAGCCCCTTATCTTCCCATTGCCTCTGTCTGTCATGATTTCAATTACTTCAATTTTCTTATAGTGCTCAAAGTAGTCTCATATGTGATGTTCTCTAGTGCCTTCTTTAATATCACTAACAAAAATCTTCACAGTTAAATGACCCCCTGGTCTTTGAGAATCTTCTCTTGACAAAGTTGTCTCTGGCTCCACAACTTTTCCATCCACCTTGTGTGGTCTTGCATTCATAAGAATCCATTTCTTCCTCAGTGGCATATGTGACAAAGCTAAAGCCCCTAGATCTCTTGGTGCTTGGATCCCTCATTACCATACAGTCAGTGAGGGTTCCCAATTGCTCAACATGGCTCCTCAGGCTCTCATTGGTTGTTTATTAGTGCAGCCCTCCCATGAAGAGTTTCCTCAGCTGTTGCAGCTCTTTGGGAGAGTCTGACTTAGACAAGATGGCAGGATGATGAGAGGCTTCAGGGATGCTTCGTAGGCCAAGTCAATCACCAGAAAGGTGTAAGCAAGCAAACGTATCCCTGTGTTTATATTATAAAAAACAACTGACTACAGCAAGTCATTGTACTTGAAATATGAAATTCCAGAATCAGTGATATTCTTTGTCTCTACAAATAAGATGCAGAAAGACAGAGCATTGTACCTAATATTGATCTCTGGACTACACATGTGCTTACACAAGAGCAAGCGCAACTGAAAATATGTATGCACATCAAACACACACACATGAATGCATGCACGCATGCATACAGGAACTGACTGACTAATATCCTTTTGAACTCATTAATAAAGCTTTATTTCATTTAATTCTAATAAATGAACATTTTTAGACTATTTATTCAAATGTATCACAAAGAAATAATGAGGACATTCTTGCCATGAAGTGAGAAGTTTTGGGTGCCCCATCACTTGAGACATGTAAAGTAGTAAATGAAATAAAACTGTTTTCACTTTACTAATTTCATCCAATGTGATAATTCTCTCTTGAATATGTTAGTGACAAGATCTTAGAGGTGTTTCAAGATACCAAATAAGTAAGACATTTTTTTAAAACAAGCATTATTTAATGAAAAAAATAGATAACCAAAATGCCACATGGTCTACAATTTGTTTCCTAACTTCTCTGAAAAACATGTTTTTAGTGAGAATCCAATGAAGAGTCATAATCTTTGTGCTTATTCATATTGCTATGCAGGACTTACCTTTATGTAGAATCTTTCTTGCTTTTTTGGATTTAAATTAAATCACAATTCTTATCAGATTCTTCCCTCAGTATTGTCTTAACAGGAGTTGACAGAAATGGGGAAATGTTTGAAGTTTGCATCTTTCACTATTCAACCTATGTTTAAATGACTCATTATTTATGTATTACATTATTTCTCATGACCATATAGAGTATTGTTCCATATAAATGTGAAGGAAAAACACATGAGAATAAATATTCTATCTATATCTACTTCCTATCTATATCATATTTTGTAAGTACTTTTATGGACACATATAGATAACATCTACTATAGTCTATATCTATTAGTACACACACACACACACACATACACACACACACACACACACACACACACACACACACACACACATATCAGTGTGTGTGCAGGACAGAAGAAAGCATCAGGTTTCCAAAATCAGGAATTATAACTGGTTGTGAGATGTTGGGCTTGTGTGCTAGGCACAGAAAAAAGGTCTTTTGCAAGCACAAGTGCTCTTAACTGCTAACCCATCTCTATACAGTCCCATAGCTCCCATTCAATATACATATTTTGTTTGGTGTGTATGTTATAGGTACACATGTGTGTGAGTATCTTTTCCTATACATGGGGGTGAAACCCACAGGAAAATGTTAGCTCTGTATTAGTGGCCTCACTTTTTACATGAATGTCAGAATTTAAACTTAGGTCCTCAAGCATATGCAACAAACACTCCTAACCACTGAACTATCTCTCTAGTCCCTTAATGCATGCATTTTGTGCAGTAGGTGAGATTCACTGTAAATGTGCTATGAGATATGCTATATAGAGTCTAACGGATGGGAAAGTGCAACACAGACATACTCCAAAGATGTAGCACTAATAAGCTAAACTGATGTTTCAGGTTGAAATAGGCATGAAAGGATCCCTACACAAATGGGAAAACAAAATGGTCATGTGCATCAGATAAACACCAAGTTAGAATCTAGGTTATCCTCCATAGATAGCAGTGCTCCAACATTAAACCACACAGAAAAGCTGGTCTTTCCCTTCCAGAATCAGTATGTTCCAAGAAACACAAAGGTCAGACTTTCAGATTATAAACTGAAAACAATGTTCTCTGAAGGCAATTTGGTCAGAAATTAGTAGAAAGTGAGCCCTAATTATTGTGTTTAAACACTGAATATTTTGGTCTAAAATACTCATACTTTCTACTATGAGTGCTCATGGGACAGAAAAAAACATTTTGTTCTTTTTTTAATGAACTTCAAGATTAGTCTTCAATAAACATCTTCAAACTTAAATTTCTGATAATGACTCATACTTCAAATATACTAACAATAGTCTAGGGGAAATTAAAATTTTAATTATAGAGGATGAAAGAGGAATAATTACATGTTTTGTATTGACATGGAAAATGAAAAAGAAAAATAACCAAATAGCTTCAAACACCACAGATTCAGATGTTTCTGTAAAATATATTGTTTTCCTTGAACTGCCTTTATTTATTTATTTAGGTGCTATTATGAGAAATATCTGGTATATA
Source organism: Acomys minous (assembly GCF_964271855.1). Lineage (NCBI taxonomy): Eukaryota > Metazoa > Chordata > Mammalia > Rodentia > Muridae > Acomys > Acomys minous. The sequence goes on along the minus strand of NC_140483.1, from coordinate 72,543,545 downwards.
CTACATACATGTCTACCAATGCAAGAAATGGAGCCCAAGACAGACAAAAGTACAGATAACACCAAAGAAAAACCTGGTTTTGTCAATGAGTTTTACTATGGTAACTTAAGGGAATCTAGATCAAGGTGACTTATAGTAACAGAAGTGACTCAAAGACAGGTAAATCAGCAAGGCTCACCCTAGCATATTTGACACCTCACAAAAGCTCAGAGTCTGGAACATTTAAATACTCTGCAGGCAGTTCAATAAGTTAGAGAGTGTCCTCCCAAGGTGCTTAAAGATCTCTTTGTCAAAATGGAAGGTTTTAATTTTTTAGGGAACAGCTATACTACATGCATGCATGTGTGGTTTGTGTGTGTGTGTGTGTGTGTGTGTGTGTGTGTGTGTGTGTGTATGTGTGCATGTGCACATGCTTATGTACAGGAACACATGCCTGCACTAATTTCTAGATGACAGAAGTCAATATTAGGTGTCATTGCTCAGAAGCCATCTACCATATTTTCTGATAAGGGTTTGCTCATAATCAAGAAACCAAATGGGTAAGCTTGGCTGGCTGAGCACCCACCTCCAGGAATCTGCCTGCCTTTAGCTTTCTTACACTACAATTAGACTCATGTGCTGTAAATCAGGTTTGAATGTCTATAAAAGGCATTTCTAAGACTGAGCTGCCCCTCTGAGACTCTCAGGGCTGTCATGAAAATAGCCAGGGAGTTCTCCGTCATTCAATTTCCCCAAAACTCCTTAGGTCTCATGTTCTAGAAATGGCATGATGAGGAAGGGGTAAAGCCTCAATCCCAAAGGCACTGCATGAAGGATAACAGGCCTACATGCTTTCCAGTCTCAGAATTCAGACACTGGCATTTAGATATACAGAATATGTTGACTCCAGTGGTTACAGAAATTCTTGTTATTTATTATGATGGGTGTACAAACTGGCAATGGAAATTTGTGGTTATCAGTATTTTACTCTAGAAAATGTTACAGTAGCATTCTGATTAGGTAAATACCCACACACACGGACACAAACAATCACACATACACAAGTGTACCTACAGAAGCATGAACATACAAGATATACACACACATTCACACACACAGTATGAATGTAGTTCAGTAGATTAGAAGCTGGTAAAATGGTGGAACAAAATACACAAGTAACAAGTGAACTCGTATTTAGCCTTTGAAAATTAGAATAGTACAGTTGTTTTGTTTTGTTTTTAAAACTTTTCAGTTTTTAGGTGTTGAAAAACCTCTTAATATTACACAGTGTTTTAAACCAAAAAGACTGACTGAAGGTAGGCATTCCAGTAAGTTGTATTATGTTCCTGATTCATGTTTTCTGCTCTTTTATTCATAGATGTATAAGCTATGTAAGTCTGGGGCACAAAAACAAAAACAAAGCAGTCCCTAGGGGCCTCTCCAGGAACTGAGAAGATTTACACCATGTTACATGGCTGCAATGATGAGAAATGAGCTTATAGACTGTAAGAGAATGAGACATGAATACTCAGATAATCTGATCATAGAGTCATAACAAAGTGAGTCCAGACTCTGGCATGAAAACTCCTTCTGGGAACTAGATGATTTGTAGCAATTGGCTTAGAATTGGAAAGACTGGTTGAGAGTCTCAGGCCATCACTAAAGACTGTGTCTCTCTCCATTTGCCATGAGTAGACATTGTGACTCAAGTTAGAACTGGAATCATAACCAGAAAGATTGGCCTTGGTAAACGCTGTTGACTTAAGTTGAGAATTGTATAGTTTTGAAAACATCAGGTTAATGGCAGCCCTGCATGCATTTTCAATAATTGAATTTAGGACTGAGATCATGCGGTAAAATTCTTGCCTAGTATCCAAGCATGCAATAGTCCCTGTGCTACCTGAATTTGAAAGGTACATACCAGAAATCCTATGGAGGTATAGGCAGGAAGATGAGAAATATGAAGTCACACTCTATTAAATAACAACTTTGAGGCCAGCCTGTGACATATGAGACTTTGTCTCAACAAAACCAGTGACAAAAATTCTGCTATTCTTGATCTATTTTGCATTTTGGAATATCTGTGTTATTTCATATCTGTAATATAGACAATGTAGCACTTTAAAAGACCAGTATTTAAAATTATTTGTCACACGTATAGAAAAGGTCTATGTATCTGATATGGGACTGATTTCTGGCTTATAGGACCTCCTCCTAAGTGTGAAGTAATGAATTCATGGGCCTGGGAAGGCCAGAGGTCAACTTTCAGTTTCCTGTCTCAGGATATGTTAACCTTGTGTTATATTATACACAGTTATCTATCCACTCCCCCTGGCAGAATCTATGCATTAATTCCATCACTTTGCAGCTAAAACTCCAAGACATGAATTTTGAGGTATGAAAACCTTCAGTAAATGGTGAGGTAATACAGGCTTTACTTTGCTAGTTTGAAAGTGAAATTTACAAATCTAACAGCAGTAACTATTCCACCTTTAGGGATATCTTGCCAGTGATATTACTGACGTAGGTCATAGGCATAACAGCTCAGTAGGACTATTGATTTCATTCTTTCCCTAACAGCTTACATGCCTCCTGTTGTTTCTATGAAAGCTAGATTTCATTTTCCGTTCTACTGTATGATATTACATTTAAACTGCATGTTAAATGTGCTTATCAGCTCTAAATGCACATGTTAAGAGCTCAATAAAATGTGAAATACAGTCATGAAAGTGGAACCTCTACCATCAGATACATGTCATTCTGATGGGACATGGACTTTAAAATATACCCTTTCACTATGTACAGAAGGAGCAAAAAATGCCACTTATTACTCAGAAAGAGTATCCTTATCGGGGGGGGGGGGAGTATCCAAGATGGCAGCGAGCAGTGTGGACCGTGTTTGAAAGCTCCAGCGAACAATTCAGGGAATTGCACAGATTTCTGAGCCAGGAACACCAAGGTCCCCACACCACGGCAGCAGAAGTGCTCCACGGTTCGGAGGGACCAGGGTGCAGAAGACCTGCCTGCCCCTGCACACGGGAGGAGCGAGGACTTTCTCAGATCAGAGCGGTGGTGGTGGGGACTGCAGTGCCATCAGCGGCTCTGGCAGCGCCAGCGGCTCCAGCGGCTCCAGCGGCGGCGGCTGAGGTTTGCAGCTCAGAGCCTTCCAGTGGAGGTGATTAGTGTGGTGGATGGTGGGAGTTGCTGCAGGAGAGGGGACTCTGGACAGGATTTGGGTCGCGTGGTGCCTTGAGACCCAGGTTGGACTCAGCGGACAGTTCGGCCAGGAGTCCTGGGTTTGCTCAGTGAGCTGTGCTGTGAAGAGGCTGGCTTGGCTCGGCGGGCAATTCTGCCCGAGCCGCAGCTCCCTTGCTGTGACGCAGGCTAGGCGGAGTGCCCGCTTCTACCCTGGATTCCGGCTCAGCGCAGACGCAGTTTTCCTGCTATGATGCGAGCAGGGCGGAGCGCTCAGTTATACTCTGGGTGCTTGCCCAGCGCAGACGCAGTTTTCCTGCTGTGACGCGAGCGGGGCAGAGCGCTCAGTTATACTCTGGGTGCTTGCTCAGTGCAGACACAGTTTTCCTGCTGTGACGCGAGCGGGGCAGAGCGCTCAGTTATACTCTGGGTGCTTGCTCAGTGCAGACACAGTTTTCCTGCTGTGACGCGGGCTGGGCAGACTGCTCAGTTACACCCTGGGTGCTTGCTCAGTGCAGCCTTGGTTTTCCTGCTGTGACAGAAGCTGGGCGGAGCGCTCACTTCCACCAGGTGCTTGCTCAGTGCAGTCGCAGTTCTCCTGCTATGGCAGACGGTTCAGGCCCTGAGAAACTAGCTGAGCTCGACATGTGGCTTGGGCCCAGTATCCCTGGCTGGACTTGGCAGGGGACCCAAAAGGTTGTGGATACCTTGGCCTGACCCAATGATCATTCAGAGACCCAGAACGATTGCAGGACCCACAGCAAAGGGGAGCTGAGGATGACTGGCGGTGAGAGCCCAAAACTACAGGGCTAACCTCCTGCTATCCACACCAGTGAAGTATCATGGCTTCCAGCCTATGGCAATTGTGAGAAAACAAGTGAATCTATCATCAGACTCCCTCCACTCAACTCTGGAAGTTACCCAACAAAAACAGAGATGGCAAGATGTCTAAGGGACAGCGTAAAAGCATTCGCAAAAAAACCCAAAACAACATGACGTCTCCAGTTCCCAGCTATCCCAAAGAAAACAACCCGGAGAACTCACATACAATGGAAACACAAGAAAATGACCTCAAATCCTTGGTAATGAGGATGTTAATGGAGGAAACAAATAAAATTTGAAATCAGATGCAGGAAGAAGCAGCGAAGCAGGTGCTAGACATAAAAGAAGCACATAGAGTGGAACTGGAAAATTTTCAGGAAAATATAAACAACCAGATGAAAGAAATTAAAAAATCTGTTCAAGATATGAAAATGAAAATGGATTCAATGATAAACACACAGACAGAAGAAAAATGAGAATGTGAGGCCTCAGAGAAGAAGGCGAATGACACAGTGCTGAGCTTTTCTAACAGAATCCAAGAGATGGAAGAACGAATCTCAAGTCTAGAAGATACAATAACAGATGTTGAAGCAACAAATAAAGAAAATGCCAAATCTGGAAAACTCCTGACACAAAACATCCAAGAAATTAAGGACACCATGAAAAGAAGAAATCAGAGGATAATAGGCATTGAAGAAAGAATAGATATCAGACTCCAAGGCCCAGAAACTCTTCTCAACAAAATCATAGAAGAAAATTTCCCCAATCTAAAGAAAGAGATGCCTATAAGCATACAAGAGGCATACAGAACACCAAATAGAATTGACAAGAAATGGAAAATTGCCTGTCACATAATAATCAAAACACAAAATATACAGAACAAAGAAAATTTATTAAAAGCTGCAAGGGAAAAGAGCCAAATAACATTTAATGGCAAACCTATCAGAATTACACCCGACTTCTCAGCAGAGACCATAAAAGCCAGAAGGGCCTGCACAGAGATCCTGCAAACCCTAAGAGACCACAGATGCCAGGCCAGACTACTTTACCCAGCAAAACTATCAATAAGCATTGATGGAGAAAACAAAATATTCCATGACAAAACCAAATTCAAACAATACCTATCCACAAATCCACCCTTACAGAAGGTACTAGAAGGAAAACTCAATCCCAAAGAGTCAAGCTACAATCAAAACTACTCAGGAAATAGATAACTATACCATGGCAAAAACACAACTACACAAACGCTCAACTGGAACCAACATCAAAATTAAAACTCTTAATAGTAACTGCTCGTTAATATCTCTCAACATCAATGGTCTCAATTCTCCAATAAAAAGACACAGACTAACTGAATGGGTGCATAAACAGGATCCAACATTCTTCTGCATTCAAGAAACAAATCTCACCCATAATGATAGGCATTACCTCAGGATAAAAGGTTGGAAAAAATATTCCAAGCAAATGGACACAAGAAGCAAGCAGGCGTAGCCATTTTAATATCGAACAAAATAGATTTTCAACCAAGATTAATCAAAAGGGATGAGGATGGACACTTCTTACTCATCAAAGGTAAAGTCAACCAAGATGACATCACAATTCTGAACATCTATGCTCCCAATACAAGGGCACCCACATTTGTAAAAGATCTGCTAAAAAGGCTTAAACCACACATCGATCCCCACACAATAATAGTGGGAGACTTCAACACCCCACTCTCACTGAAGGACAAGTCATTGAAACAGAAACTAAGCCGAGAAATAACATCATTAACCAATGCCATGGGTCAAATGGATCTAACAGATATCTATAGAACTTTTCACCCAAACAAGAAAGAATATACCTTGTTCTCTGCCCCCCACGGAACCTTCTCTATAATTGATCACATTGTAGTTCACAAAGAAAGCCTCAACAGATACAAGAAGATTGAAATAATACCTTGTATCCTATCAGATCATCATGGGCTCAGGCTGCAATTCAACAACGACAGAAATAACAAAAAGCCTACACGTATGTGGAAACTAAACAACTCTCTGCTAAATGACACCTGGGTCAGGGAAGAAATAAAGAAAGAAATCAAGGAGTTTCTGAAATTCAATGAAAATGAAGGAACAACATACCCAAATTTGTGGGATACATTGAAAGCAGTGCTAAGAGGAAAATTCATAGCACTAAGTGCCTTTAAAAAGAAATTGGAAGCATCGCACATAAACACCTTAACGACACAACTGGAAGCCCTAGAAAAAAAAAGAAGCAGAAACACCCAAAAGGAGTAGACGTCTGGAAATAATCAAACGCAGGGGTGAAATTAACAAATTAGAAACTAAGAAAATAGTCCAAAGAATCAACAAAACCAAGAGCTGGTTCTTTGAGAAAGTCAACAAGATAGACAGACCATTAGCCAAACTAACTAAAAGGCAGAGAGACAGTATTGAAATCAACAAAATCAGAATTGAAAAGGGAGACATAACAACAGACACTGAAGAAATACAAAGAATCATAAGATCCTACTTTGAAGGCATATATGCCACAAAATTTGAAAATCTAAGGGAAATGGACAATTTTCTTGATCAATTTCACTTGCCAAAGTTGAGTGAAGAACAGATAAACAAGCTAAATAGTCCCATTTCCCCTACAGAAATTGAAGTAACCATTGATAGTCTCCCAACCAAAAAAAGCCCAGGGCCAGATGGCTTCAGTGCAGAATTCTACCAGACCTTCAAGGGCAACCTAATACCGATACTCTTCAAGCTACTCCAAAAGACAGAAAGGGATGGAACATTACCAAACTCATTCTATGAGGCCATAGTCTCATTGATACCTAAACCTCACAAAGACTCAACAAAGAAAGAGAATTTCAGACCAATTTCTCTTATGAACATCGATGCAAAACTACTAAATGAAATACTTGCAAAATGAATACAAGAACACATCAAAGATATCATTCATCATGACCAAGTAGGCTTCATTCCAGACATGCAGGGATTGTTTAATATATGGAAATCCATCAATGTAATCCACCATATAAACAAACTGAAAATTAAAAAAACATATGATCATCTCTTTAGATGCAGAGAAAGCATTTGATAAAATACAACACCCATTCATGTTTAAAGTTTTAGAGAGATCAGGAATACAAGGCACTTTCCTCAACATAATAAAGGCTATATACAACAAACCAATAGCCAAAACAAAGTAAATGGTGAGATACTCAAGGAAATTCCTCTAAAATAAGGAACAAGGCAAAGCTGCCCACTCTCTCCATATCTCTTCAATGTAGTACTGGAAATTCTAGCCAGAGCAATAAGACAACAAAAGGAGATCAAGGATATTCAAATGGGAAAGGAGGAAGTCAAATTATCCCTATTTGCAGATGATATGATAGTGTACATAAGTGACCCTCAAAATTCCACCAGAGAACTCCTACAGCTGATAAACACCTTATGCAAATTGGCTGGATACAAAATTAACTCCAAAAAGTCTGTAGCCTTCCTATACACAAATGATAAGCTTGCAGAGGAAGAAATTAGGAAAACTACACCCTTCATATTAGCCACAAGCAATATAAAGTACTTAGGAGTTACTCTTACTAAGCAAGTGAAGGACCTGTTTGAAAAAATATTCAAAACCCTAAAGAAAGAGATTGAAGATGACATGAGAAGATGGAAGGATTTACCTTGCTCATGGATAGGGAGAATTAACATAATAAAAATGGCAATCCTACCAAAAGCAATCTACAGATTCAATGCAATCCCTATCAAAATACCTACACAATTTTTTAAAGACATTGAAAGTTCAATTCTTAACTTCATATGGAAAAACAAAAAACCCAGAATAGCTAAAACAATCTTGTGCAATAAAAGGTGCTCTGGAGGAGTCTCGATACCTGTTCTCAAACTGTACTATAAAGCAATAGTAATTAAAACAGAATGGTACTGGCACAGCAACAGGCTGGTTGATCAGTGGAATTGAATCGAAGATCCAGATATGAATCCACACACATATGGTCATTTGATTTTGGACAAAGAAGCCAAATCCATTCAATGGAAAAGGGATAGCATCTTCAACAAATGGTGCTGGTCTAACTGGATGTCTATGTGTAAAAAAATGCAACTGGACCCATATTTGTCACCTTGTACAAAACTCAAATCCAAGTGGATTAAAGACCTCAACATAAAACCAGAGACACTAAATCACATAGAAGAAAAATGGGAAAGAGCCTGGAACATATTGGCAAAGGAGACAACTTCCTGAACAGAACACCAACAGCCCAGGCATTAATGTCAACAATTAATAAATGGGACCTCATGAGGCTGAGAAGCTTCTGTAAAGCAGGTGACACGGTAAAGAGAACAAAGCGACAGTCTACAGACTGGGAAAAGATCTTCACCAACCCTACATCTCACAAAGGTCTAATATCCAAAATATATAAAGAACTCAAGAAATTAAATACCACCAAACCAAATAACCCAATCGAGAAATGGGGCATGAAACTAAACAGAGAATTCTCAACAGAGGAATATCAAATGGCTGAGAAACACTTAAAGAAATGCTCAACCTCCTTAATCATCAGGGAAATGCAAATCAAAACAACGCTGAGATTCCATCTTACACCCATCAGAATGGCTAAGATCAAAAATTCAGGCGACACCACATGCTGGCGAGGATGTGGGGAGAGAGGAACACTCCTTCATTGCTGGTGGGAATGCAAACTAGTACAACCACTTTGGAAATCTATCTGGTGCTATCTCAGAAAAATGGGAATAGGGCTTCCTCAAGACCCAGCTATTCCACTCCTTGGAATATACCCAGAAGATGCTCCAGCACACAGCAAAAAAATTTGCTCAACCATGTTCATAGCAGCCTTATTCATAATAGCCAGAACATGGAAACAGCCTAAGTGTCCATCAATAGAAGAATGGATAAAGAAACTGTGGTACATATACACTATGGAATACTCTTCAGCTATTAAAATCAAGAAATTCCCGAAATTTGTGGATAAATGGATTGAGCTAGAAATGATCATAATGAGTGAGTTAACCCAGAAGCAGAAAGACTCAAATGGTATATACTCACTTATATCTGCATATTAGCCCAATGAGCATGTCCCACGAAAGCCTTCACTTACCAGGAAACTGCGACAGAGGAGAGGACATTCTAGTGGGACTCTAGATGAGAGAATCATGGGAGAAAGGCAAAGTAGAAGGACCCAGAGGGTCCTAGAAGCCTACAAGTAGAACATTATGATAGGCAGATTTGGGCACAGGGGTCCCGCTCAAACTAAGGCGCCAGCCAAGGACAATACAGGCAGTAAACCTTAAGCCCCTACCCAGATCTAGCCAATGGACAGAACACTCTCCACAGTAGAGTGGAGAGTGTGATATTACTTTCTCACATACTCTGGTGCCTCACCTTTGACCATGTCCCCTGGACGGGGAGACCTGGTGGCAATCAGAGGAAGGACAGCAGGTTACCAAGAAGAGACTTGATACCCTATGATCATATAGAGGGGGAGGTAATCCCCCTCAGGAACCGTCATAGGGGAGGGGAATAAGGGGAAATTGGGAGGGAGGGAAGAATGGGAGGATACAAGGGATGGGATAACCATTGAGATGTAACAAGAATAAATTAATAAAGGAGGAAAAACATTAAAAAAAAGAGTATCCTTATCAAACACCAGGTCACTGGTATGTTGATCTTAACACTCTACTAATCTATTGTCAGTGATGAGATGACAAACACAGATCCATGTTGTCACTTTTGGTAGCCTTAGGAATTTCAGAGATCTCAGTTTAGACCAAAAATTGATTCAAGGCTTAAAAATGAAAATTTCAAGACTAGCTTGTTTTTGGAGCAGATTTGTGATTTGACAGATGTTTTAATAGGCTTAAACATGAAGATTAAGAAAAAAGGGAGTGATTAAAAGAAAGGCACACCCAAGTGTGGGTATGTGCTTTCCAGTGGAACAATAGGCATACAAAAGTATGGGTACTGGTTCCTCAGGGAAGATTCTCATTATTATTAAGCATACAGGGCAATTTTGTGACTCTCAAGTTACACTACAGAAATTCACTAAGAAACTTTTCTTGCTTTTCTCTCTCTTTTTTTTTTTCATAAGTGGCTCTGGAAATGCATTCAGTTTAGTTTGTAGTCTGATAAGACAAACCAAAATGCCTTAGGCTTGTGCGAGAGTTTTGTTGTACTGCCTTTGCTAGCAATCAGGATTTCTGGTGCATTTCCTAAAATATGGAACATTTATTCCTGGAAAAGGAAGAGAGGTGTTAAACAAAAGTTAGTGTGCTTAATTTTTCACTGCTGGTGACAGGCTTCTAGAACATCATGAATGAGGGTCTGTCTTCCTTTAAAGTCCAGAAAATGTCCATGTTTCTATCCTGTCTCATTATGACATTTCTTGTTTAAGCCAACTGATCCTTTACATTTTCATTATAAAATCCAAAACTAAAGCTATAGCTGTGCCCCTTCTATTTTCCTTGGCTATATCTGTTTCTCAGGCTTACCTTGTTATCTTATGAGCTTGGCAGCTTTTATTGAGCAGTGGTCAAGTGTTCTTTTGTAAGAGTCTGTCTCATGTTCACTTCTTGCTAGTTATTATGATTATGCCTAGGTTGTGGTATTGAGGAAGCCTCTATCTTTATCTGATCTTATTCAGCTCTTGGACTCACAAGACAATCAATCAGTCAGCATATTTATTTGATGATCCCACTAGCAAAACTCCCAATTTGAAACAATCAGCAGCATTCCACCAAAGCTCCCTGGTCTAAACTGTCATTCTTATTCTCTTGGATGATTCAAGTTGGTTCTTTACTATTCATTTTTGTTCTCCCCTGTCTCCTGTGTTCCCTCCCTTTCCAAAGAAAGGTAAGTGATGGTTTCAAGTTGGATTATTCTTTCTCATCTCAAAGCCTTACTGGTTTCTTATCTCATGCTGGGTAAAATACTTATAGTCTTTATATAAAATTTTCAATACTTGTAAGATCTTGCTACTGAATTGTACCTGGGTAAATCCCCTGATATATATATACATGTGTTTGTGTGTGTGTGTGTGTGTGTGTGTGTGTGTGTGTGTGTGTATGTGTGTGTGTGTGAGAGAGAGAGAGAGAGACAGACAGACAGACAGACACAGAGACAGAGACAGAGAGACAGAGAGACAGAGAGAGACAGAGAGACAGAGAGAATAATAAAGATAGCCATCCTATAAGTCAATAAGACTTTGCCTCAATTTTGATAGTTTTATTTTATGACCATCAGGATCCATTGCTTTCTTGGCTATAGTGAGCCATCAAGCATGGAACAGAGCATATTAAAAAGCATAGCTGTCTATCTCTTAGTGACTTGGAAGCAGAGAAAGAAACTGAAAGTGCTCAGGGCCACAATGTCCTTTTTCAGCAACATAACTTCTTCCTACCATTTCCCAATATCACTGTAGGCCAAAAAACAAGGCTGTAGTATATGGCTCCATGAGGAACACTCATCCTAACCATGGAATTCTGTACTTGGCCTATGATAGCCTGGTTATGTCCACAAGAGAAGCTACTTGAAGTATGGTACACATAGAAAGGAAAGGCTTGTTTCACAGATTCCAGCCATAGTTGCTTAGCATTCACCCTTGACTTCGGGCTAGTAATGATAAAGCAGCACTTTGTAATATGAAAAACAATTTAATCATAACAGTGGAAATGAAAGATGTCCAGGAGTGAAAGGAAAGAGTCCTAATACCTGCTTCAAGGTTAAATTTCACATGATGGTACAATTTACAATGGGCATCATATTGTAAAGGTGTGACCACCTCCCAGTTGCCCATAATAAAACACAAACTTTTAACACATGCGATTATAGAACACTCATCCAGACAACAGAGTTGGAAAATTATTTGATTCTATATTAGTAGAATATCTCCGACCATCAAGTAGGGGACAAGCGTGACTATGATATATTCAGTGAAATGCCTGTCTCAGATTCCAAGACTTTACTTTTATTGTGTTTAAGCCTATGAGCCAAGGTCAGAAATGACATAGAAGAGATACAACCTTCTATGTGAAAGAATGACTTATAAAGTACTTAGTTATTCAGAGTTTAATTCCCCTGGACTGATATAAATGAGTCAGATGACCACATATAGCAAAGCATAGCTGTCTTATCCATAATGCTGAAGTTGAGAGGCTTTGATTCAGACCAGAAAATGAGGGAGAATCTCTTGCTGGTTTCCTGGTTATGGACAGATTTAGTTTCCTATCTCCAGCAGGTTGTACTGAGCTCCTAGAACTGAAAGCTCAGTTTTGTCTTGTGAGTCCAGCAATGTGAATCCAGACTCTTCTACTACTTCTGACTGAGTAAAGCATGGAAAATTCCTCAGTAATTGACATCATCTGTGACGTGATGGGGATAAAGCAGGATAATCAGCCTGTCTCAGAGTGTGTAATTTAAATAACACTGTGCATTCCATTTTGGCATGGGACTTCATGTGCTCACAGTTCTTAGGAATTACAATATAAATATTTTTTTAGTGTTCTTGGGTGTTCTACTGCCCAATATATTCATTGAGTGGTCCTTTGATAATCAAACATTTCATTGTGCCTTAGAGTTTCATGGAATGATACTTTATTCATGACCTATAAAACACAGCATTCCATAGTAATCATATTCATATTGCTGTGAAAAAATATCCTGATAAAAGTAAGAAAAGAGAGAATAGGTTTATTTTGGCTTATACTTCCAGATTCCCATACATTATCACAGTGCAGACATTGAATCAGGAAGGTAAAGAATAACAACATGGCAGCAGGAACAAGAGGCTGGAGAGTCACATTGCATGCACACACAAAAAGCAAAAAGTAAACAGAAAGTAGGATGATCTATAAAGGCTAAAATCCTGCCCCTTCAGGACTTACTTCCTGCAGTTAGGCTCCAAGCCCTAAAGGTTGTACAACCTTCCTAAAAGGCACCACTAGCCAGGCACCAAGTGTTCAAATATGTGTGATTGTGTAAGACACTTATAACAAGCACAAAATAGAATCTTTCTAAAAGTTAAATATGATGAAAGTGTGTAATAAAGTGTTTCTGTATTTTTATCACTTGTTCTCTTCTAATCTGATGTCTTTTAGAATAACATTAGACAATTAATGAAGCAATCAGTGTTATAATGCTACCCCTGTCACTAACTAATTACAACTTTCATTCAACAATGTGAACTAATAATATTTTTGTATCTATTTGTTTGGAAAATTTTTAAATAGCAAAATGAGTAGTTTAAAAATGAGACAAAAAACATTCCTGATGAGTGGCTTTTCCTAGGGTGGTGACACAACCCACATGTTTACGCAGCACAGAAAGAGAAACTATGTTGGACCAAAACAATGATTGTACCAAGGTGCAATATGGTGAACCAATGGATTTATATCAGGATTACCAACAGATGTATGGGTGACAGGTTACTTACAGATGAAGACATGACAAAAGAATATCAGTATCACTACAATGTCCACCCCAGAATGGATGAGGACTCATGAAAGCAATTAGTATGGAGGTCTGCACAGCTTGCAGGCAGTCTGAGAAATAGCTCCCCTGCAGCAGGGACAGTAAGAATCTCCTCCCTGTGCAGTTGTTTACTTCTTGTATAAAGTAGGGAAAGAGTCTCAGAGCATCTTCCTATTTTTTCGCTTTCCCCAACAGATGAACATTTCTATGTCTTCTGAACTTCAATGGTCTCTGCTCCCCAATGTAGAGAATGGCCCAGTTCCCAATACACTCTATTCAGTTTACTTTGAAGAGCATGTCCAATGTCTTTTTAAGTTATTACCAGCAATTGCTAAATATATTATTTTATTATAGAAAGAGGCTATCAAGAAGCTTTGAGTGAATGAAAGTTTAACTTCAGGACATCATTTAAACCTTGTTACTTTGCAAACAATCCACTGTGTGACTGCATTATATTAGGTCAAAATGTCAGTATAATAGTCTCAAAGGGGCATAGAGCTTCAGAAAATTACAAAAACAGGAAGGAAAAGTTAGTGTTTCAATCTAAGACACTATAGAACAGACGAGCATTTTGTACATAGAGAATGCATACTGTGGTGGTTAGCCTTGACTGTCAACTTGACAAAGACTAGACTTACCCAGAGGACAAATTAGGGATTTTCTAGATTAGGTTACATGAAATTTTGAGATCACCTTGAATGTAAATCAATCCATTCCATGCCTTGAGATCTAAGACTGATTAAAAGAGATAATAGAAAGTGTGCTGATCACCAGCATTCACCTCACTGCTTCCTGATTGAAAATGCAGTGTGACCAGCCCCAATCCCTAGGGTAAGATTCTGAGCTGTATAAAAAAATGAGAAAACTAGCTGAGTGTTAAACACATATGCATTCATTTCTCTCTGATATAACTAGGCCACTTAATGTCCTGCCTAGACTTCCCACAATAGTAACTTGGAATTGTAGCTAAGCAAAACCTTCCCCCCAAAAGTTAATTTTTGTCACTGTCTTTATGAGAGCAGTAGAAATGATACAAATATAGTGCACAAAGTAATAATTAATGTATGTATGAAGTGAATACTTTTTGAGATTTATCAGCAGCTGAAAATTCTTCTTGAATTATACTTGCTTTTCTTTGCACAACAGTACATGCTTGTGATTACACATTAGAGGAGTGGAGACAGGAGGATTATTGATGCTCATTGGCAGGGATTCAAGATTATTTCTGGGTTCCATTTCCTAATGAAAGACCCTGTCTCAAAAATTAAGATGGAGTGCAATTGACAAAGACACCAAACATTAAGTGAATGTAGATTAATGAACTAGTAGGGAAGAATTTATTTAGAAAGGCAAAATATTGTTTCAACTTGACACAAGCTAGAATCAACTGGGAGAAAGGAGACTCAGTTGAGGAAATGACTCCATAAGGTCCAACCGTAGGACTATTCTCAATAAATAATCAGTGGGGAAAGGCCTAGCCCATTATGAAAGGTGCATGAGATGGTGGTCCTGAGTTCTATAAGAAAGCAGGTTGTGCTAACATTTTACCTTTTTATTTTTTGATATAGGACCTCACCATGTAACTCTTTCAGTCCTAGAATTTGCTATATAAGATCAGAATAGCTTCTAACTCACAGAAAGCTACCATCTCTGTTTCTATCTCTTGGTAATTCTCAGGTCTAATCCACTCTGTTTCGAGGAACTTGATCCCTGCCAGGTACTAGAGCATTCTGATTTTGTTAGGCTCACTTGCAAGCAAGTACCTAGATCTGCACTTTTTGTCTGACCAGCCTTGAGTTTAGGAGCCTGTACCACTGTGTCTGGTTGTTTTATGTGGCTTCTGGAACATAACAGGCACAACAGTGATGGAGCTGTCTCCCCGGGCCCGCTCTCCTAGTAAAGCTGATATTTTCACTGTATCCTGGAAGTACAATCATATCTAATGGCATCAAGGACAGTGAATCATCTCCAGTAGGCTTTCATTCACTTTACAGAGACCCATCATGCTTATAGAAATCACTATATCTGGCACTTGTATGGTCTGCAAATATAGATCTTAAATAATAAAATTGAAAATCAAAATTGCTCTAATATCCATAAGCTGAAGAATGGTATTGTCTTAGCAACTGAAAAAACAGCACTGATATTGTCCATCACCATCCAAGTTCTTAGCTGACTGGGCAAAATTTATTATGAGCAGGAACATTTTGAAAAGATTCAATTTTTTCTATAATTGTGTTTCAAAATATGGATTAAAATATTCAATGAAGAACAATAACATTCTAAGCAGATATGTTGTCATCCAGGAATTTCTTTTCTTCCAGGATGTGTACATATAAATTCCTCTATTTGTAGTGTCATATGTGGGGTGGTACCCATGCATGAGGCAACACATGTATGCTCAAATCGACCTAGTGTTAAGTGTCTTTCTCAATCACTCTCCATTTACTGATGGTGGACCTCTTGGTGAGCCAGGAGATCAATGACCTGACTTAATTATATAGTCAGCTCACTTCCTAAATGCTGAAATTTCAAGTGGGAAACAAACACCTAATTTTTATGTGGACTCTGAACATCTAAAACCCTGCTCATTCTCATGCTCTGTCAGTGTGAGGGTTGATTGTAATTATCAATTTGACACACTATAAGCTCACTTGGGAAGGAAATCTCAGTGAGAAATTGTCTGGATTAAGTTGACCCATGCATCTGACTGTGGGGGATAGTTGTGATTATGTTAAGTGAAATGAGATTCAAAAACTGTATTATTCCACAGCAGAGAATTTTGACTATGTAAGAGTAGAGAGGAGCTGAGCACAAGTATGCATGATTTAAATAATTGATGTCTATTTCTGAGATGGGCGTTATATTATCAGCACTCTTAAGCTCTGCCTACTGGGTGCTCCTCAGTATGACTGAGTACAAAGTGTAAATGTGAGGTATAAACAAACCCTTTCTTTACAAAATTGCTAGTGTCATGATGCTTTATCATAGCAACCAGAAGAGAAACTAAGCAAGCTCTTTATCCAGTGTCATTTCCCAAGTTCTACCCCCAGGAGCTGTTTTTCCTAATGCATTAAGCATAGTCAGCACAGATTTAGTATAATCATTTTTTATTATAGTTTATTTATGTTGCACCCCAATGACTAACCCCTTATTCCTATCTTCCACTTCCCATCATCACTCCTTCTTTCACCCTATTCTCATGCCCCAGACTTCTAACAAGGGACCCCATGTGCCCAGTTCCTCCAGCCCTGATGGTCATCTTGTAAGGCTTCAGGGCCCTCTGGATCCTTCTATTTCCCCATTCTACTATATATCTCTTACCTGGAGTATCAATAGGAAGCCACAGCATTTATCACAATCCCCTGCCAAATTAAGACTCTCAGGGGACATCCCTGTTGTGTTAGTGTCCAATTATAAGTGAGAATATACCATGTGTATCTTTCTGGGTCTGTGTTAACTCACTCAGGATGATCATTTCTGGTTCTATTCATGTGCCTGCAAACTTCAAGATTCCCTTGTTTTTAATAGCTAAATAATATCCCACAGTATAAATATACCACAGTTTCTTTATCCATTCTTCGACTTGGGGGACATCTAAGTTGTTTCCAGATTCTGGCTATTACAAATAAGGCTGTTATGAGCATAGTTGAGCAAATTTCTTTGTTGTGTGGTAGAGCATCTTTTAGGTATATTCCAAGGAGTGGAATAGCTGGGTGTTGAGGTAGTCATATTTCCAGTTCCCTGAGAAAGTGCCAGATTGATTTCCAAAGTCGTTGTATAAGTTTGCATTCCCACCAGCAGTGAAGGAGTGTTGCTGTTTTTCCACATCCTTACCAGCATGTGCTGTCACATGAGTTGTTGTTGTTGTTGTTGTTGTTGTTTTTATCTTAGCTATTCTTATGGGTATAAGGTGGAACCTCAGTGTCATTTTGATTTGCAATTTCTCTGATGACTAAGGGCATTGATCATTTCGTTTTTTTGTTTTATAAATTAATTTATCCAGATTACATCTCAGTTTTCATCCCCTTGCTTGGCTCCCCCCATTCCACCCTCCCTTCTTCTTTCACCCTACTCCCATCACCTAGGTCTATGGCAGAAGGAGACCTCCACCCTTACCGTATAGTCACAGCCTATCGAAGCTCATCTTAGTAACCTTCCTATTGTTTCTTTGAGTGCTACGAGTCCTCTCCACCAAGGGGAAGTGATCATATATGGGGCACCAGAGTTCATGTCAGTGTCAGTCTCCACTCTCCTCATGACTGAGGATAATGTCCTGTCCATTGGCTAGATTTAAATAGGGGTTCAATATTTACTGCATGTATTGTCTTTGGTTGGAGCAATAGCTTGAGCAGAAACCCTGGGTTCAGATCTGCCTATCATGATGTTTTCTTGTAGGTTTCTAGGAACCCCTGGATCCTTCTATTTCCTTATTCTCCTGTACTTCTCTCACCTAGAGTCCCAATAGTAGGTCCTCACATCTATTCCAATCTACTTGTAAGTGAAGAGTTTCAGGGGTCAGCCCTGTTGGGCTAGTGCCCAATTATAAGTGAGTGTATACCATGTAAGTCTTTCTGAGTCTGAGTTAACTCACTCAGTATGATTATTTCCAGTTCCATTCACTTGCCCACAAATTTTGGGATTTTCTTGTTTTTATTAGCTGAGGAGTATTATGTAGTGTAAATTTACCATAGTTCTTTATCTGTTCTTTGACTGAGGGATATCTAGGTTGTTTCCAGGTTCTGGCTATTGTGAATAAGGCTGCTATGAATATGGTTGAGCATATGTCCTTGTTGTGTGCTGGAGCAACTTCTGGGTATATTCCAAGGAGTGGAATAGTTGAGGAAGCCCTATTCCCAGGTTTCTGAGAAAGGACGAGATGGATTTCTAAAGTGGTTGTACAAGTTGGCATTCCTACCAGCAATGAAGGAGTGTTCCTCTCTCTCCACATCCCACCAGCATGTGCTGTCACCTGAGATTTTGACCTTAGCCATTTTATTGGTGTAAGGTGGAATCTCAGAGTCATTTTGATTCACATTTCTCTGATGACTAAAGATGTTGAGCATTTCTTTAAGTGTTTCTCAGCCATTCAATATTCCTCTGTTGAGGATTCTGTTTAGTTCTGAGCTTTATTTCTCAATTGGGTTATTTGGTTTGGTGGTGCTTAATTTCTTGAGTTCTTTATATATTTTGGATATCAGACCTTCATCAGATGTAGGGTTCTTGGTGATCTTTTCCCGGTCTGTAGGCTGTCACTTTGATCTGTTGATACTGTCTTCTGCCTTACAGAAGATTTTCAGCCTCATGAGGTCCCATTTTCTAATTGTTAACCTTAAGGTTTGAGCTGTTGGTGTTCTGTTCTGGAAGTTGTTTCCTGTGCCAATGTGTTCCAGGCTCTTCCCCACGTTTTCTTCTAACCTACTTGGTGTCTCTGGTTTTATGTTGAGGTCATTAATCCATTTGGACTTGAGTTTTGTGCTTGGTGATAAATATAGGTGTAATTATATTTTTCCACATGCAGGCATCCAGTTAGAGCAGCACCATTTGTTGAAGATGCTATCCTTTTTCCATTGAATAGATTTCGTTTCTTTCTCAAATATCAAGTGACCATATGTGTGTGGATTCATTTCTGTGTCTTCAATTTGATTCCATTGATCAACCAGCCTATTGTTGTGCCAGTACCATGCTGTTTTAATTACTGTTGCTTTATAGTATAGCTTGAGATCAGGTATGGAGATTCCTCCAGAGGATCTTTTATTATATAGGATTGTTTTAGCTATTCTGGGTTTTTTGTTTTTCTATATGAAGTTCAGAATTGATTTTTCGATATCTTTTAAAAATTGTGTAGGTATTTTGATAGACATTGCATTGAATTTGTAAATTGCTTTTGGGAGACTATCAAGGATTGCTTCTATTTCTATAGGAGAAACAGGACTATTTGTTTATTTGACATTCATTCAATTTTGGCAATGGAATTGAACAAGAAAACTGTCTATTTCCCTTAGATTTTCAAATTTTGTGGCATATATGCCTTTAAACTAGGATCCTATGATTCTTTGTATTTCTTTAGTGTCTGTTGTTGTATCTCCCTTTTCACTTTTGTTTCTGTTTATAAAGAGTCTTTCTGCCTTTTCATTAGTTTATCCAGCAGTTTGTCTATCTTGTTGATTTTTTTCAAATAACCAGCTTGTGGTTTTATTGATTCTTTGAATTTTTCTTTGTTTCTAATGTATTGATTTCAGCCCTGAGTTTGATTATTTCCAGACATCTACTCCTCTTGGGTGTTTCTCCTTCTTTTTTTCCTGGGGGATCCAGATGTGTCTTTAAGTTGCTTATGTGGAATGTTTCCAATTTCTTTATAAAGACACTTAGTGCTATGAATTTTCCTCCTAACACCTCTTTCAATGTGTCCCATACATTTGGGTATGCTCTTCCTTAATTTTCATTGAATTTTAGGAAGTCTTTGGTTTCTTTCTTTATTTCTTCCCTGACCCAGTTGTCATTGACTAAAGAGTTGTTCAGTTTCCATGTCTGTGTAGGCTTTTTGTTATTTCCATTTTCCTAGTAGAACAGTTTTAGTTCATGGTGATATAATAGGATACAAGGTATTATTGCAATTTTCTTGAATCTGTTGAGGTTTGCTTTGTGACCTACTATATGATCAATTTTGGAGAAGGTTCCATGAGGTGCCAAGAAGAAAGTATAATTTTTCATACTTGGGTGAAAAGTTCTGTATATATCTGTTAGATCCATTTGATTCATGACATCAGATAGACCCATTATTTCTCATTTTAGTTTCTGTTTTATTTACCTATGCTTTGGTGAAAGTAGGACATCAAAGTCTCCCATTCTAATATGTGGAGATTGATGTGTGGTTTAAGCTTTGTTAATAGTTCTTTTACAATTGTGGCTGCTTTTGTATTTGGAGCATAAATGTTCAGAATTGTGATGTCCTCTTGGTTGATTTCATGTTTGATGAGTACAAAGTGCCACTCCTCACCTCTTTTTATTAATTTTAGTTGAAAGTTTATTTTATTAAATATTAAAATGGTGACACCAGCTTGCTTCTTGTGTCTGTTTGCTTGGAATATGTTTTTTCAGCCTTTTACCCTTACATAATGTGTATCCTTGTGGCTGAAGTGTTTTTCTTGAATGCAGAAGAATGCTGGGTCTTGTTTATGCATCCATTCAGGTAGTCTGTGTGTTTTTATTGGCGAATTGAGACCATTGATATTGAGGGATATTAATGACCAGTGACTGTTAAGTCCCTTTTTTTGATGTTGGTTGCAGTAGAGTGTATGTGTGGTTATGCTTTGAAATAGGGAAGTTATCTATTTCTTGTTTTATCTTGGTTGTAGTTTTCACTTTGGGTTGGAGCTTTTCTTCCAGTAACTTCTGTAGGGCTGGAGTTTTGGTTATGTAATGTTTGAATTTGTTTTTGTCATGTAATATCTTGTTTTCTAAGTAATGTCTTCTGGACTGGCATCTGTGGTCTCTTATGGTATGCAGGAGCTCTGCCTAGGTCCTTCTGGCTTTTATGTTCATGCTGAGAAAACGGGTCTAATTCTGATAGGTTTCTCATTGTATGTTACTTGGTCTTCTTCCCTTGCTGCTAACATTTTGTGTTTTGATTATTATGTTGTGGGAGGATTTTCTTTTCTTCTCTATTCTATTTGGTGTTCTGTAAGCCTCTTATATGTTTATATGCATCTCCTTCTTTAAATTGGGAAATTGTTCTTCTATGGTTTTGTTGAAAATATTTTCTTGGCCTTGGAGCTGGACATGTTCTCTTTCCTTAATGCCTATTATCCTTAGGTTGCATCTTTTCATGATGAACTTGATTTCTTGGAAGTTCTGTGTCAGGAATTTTTTAGATTTAACATTTTCTTTGATAGTTGTATCAAATTCTTCTATTGTAACTTCCAGCCTTGAAATTCTTCCCTCCATCTCTTGAATTCTACACTTCCTGTTTTCTTCTTCTTTGTTCTGTTGTTCCAGCTTTCTTCTGTCTGTGCTTTTATCATTGCACCAATTTAATTTTAAGATCATGAATTGTTTTATTGATTTCCTTCATCTGATTATATTTTCCTGAATTTCTTCCAGTGATTTCTTCATTTCCTCCCTATAGGCTTCTCTAATGTCCTCAATTTGTTTGGCTATACCTTCCTGTATTTGTTTATGGATTTTATTAGTTTCTTCCATTATTATCTTCATTCCTAAGGGTTTGAGGTCCTTTTCTTCTGCTTCAGTTGTGTTTGAGTTCCCAGGGTTGAATTTTTTTGGGATAGCTCTGTTCTGGAGATGCCATATAGTTTTGGTATTTGCTTTTTTTTTTTTTTATGCTGGTCTTTAGTCATCTTGCTGTCTTTAACATTGGTAGGTAGTTTCTGGTGTCCTTCACTGTTCATTGAGAGCAATTCATTGTTGAGTGTGTATAGGTTGAGGGCCCTCACCTGTGGGGATCAGGGAATCCTTCCCTGGATCAGACTGGTGAACTTGTTTCAGTTCCAGGAGACTTTGCTCCACACCTGGGGCTCCCCCCTGGGCCACCAGATGGCAGTTATTGATAGTGTAGTTACAGTTGTTTATCCTTCCTTTGGCTCAGCTTTGAAAACACTACCTTGGGGCACTGGAGCTTTGGGTCCTAGACTCACTCTGAGAATGTAGAACCCCTGCTGGCTTGTAACAGTTGGCTAGGCTTCTACCTGATCCATGTAGGCTGGTTCAGTGCTGCCCAAGAGATTGCAGGATCAAGCCGGCTGGGTTGTGGGAGCTGACTAGGTTTTTGCCAGATCAGTTCAGGCCATGCCACCTTAGATCAGTCAAGCCAAGAGTGTGCTACAGGGCCATAGATGGAGAACTTGTCCCCTGCCACTTGGGCCTTTAAGTGGGCACTGTATCCCTCTGTAAACTGGCTGGGAGATCTGAGGTCAGATCTATCCGAAATCCACATTCTGGGCTGGACCATGGGTGAGAAGACACAGATGCTATTTCTCTATAGCTCACAGTTCAGTCAGAATGATAGAGAATGAGTGTATATGTAAGGCCTGATAGTATAGGCTGGGTTTTAGAGACACTGCTCACATGACTGCTGGCCCCTGGGGCTTTTAGTAGACTACCAGGGTTGTCTGAGGTTGGTTTCACCCATTTTCCTGGCTTATCTCCAGGCCAGCACATCCAGACTCCTTTGATTCATCACCCACAGTTCCATCTGAGATATCAAGTTTGTGATGTAGAAGATAGCTGCAGCTCACAGGCAGGTATGTGGCCAGACTCTGGGAACTGGGCATCCATCCTCCATGGGCCAGTTGAATGTCCCAAGGCCAGACCATCCTGTGCTCTGTGCTATGCAGACCCTTCTCCCCTATGGTTCTCCAATTCTTGTGTTCTGTATCTCTCAGCCAGGTCCCTAGTATCCATCCTGCAGATCAATTACTATGCATGGTCAGCACCACCATCTTGCATCTCTCTCTGTACCCCTAGTATAATTGGATAATTTTGTGTGGTAGTGTTTAATTTCTTGAGTTCTTTATATATTTTGGATATTAGCCCTTTGTTGGATATAGTCAGTCTGGAGGCTATTGTTTTGTTCTATTGACTGCATCCTTTACCTTACAGAAGCTTTTCAGTTTCTTGATATCACATTTATTATTTGTTGATCGTAGTGCCTGAACTATCGGTGTTCTGTTCAGGAACATTTCTCTTTTGTCAATGAGCTCAAATATCTTTGCCATTTTTTCTTCTAACAGATTTAGTGTGACTTGTTTCATGTTGAGGTCTGTAATCGACTTAGACTTTAGCTTTTTGGAGGGTGATGAGTATGGATCTATTTACATTTTTCTACATATACACATCTAGTTAGAACAGTGCCATTTGTTTTGGCTTCTTTGTCAAAAATCAAGTGTTCATAAGTGTGTTGGATTATTTCTGAGTCTTTGATTTGATTCCATTTCTATGCCAATACCATGCTGTTTTATTACTGTTGCTCTCTAGTACAACTTGAGATCAAGCACTGAGATTCTTATGGTAAATCTTTTATTGTACAGGATAATTTTAGCTATTATGGGTTTTTTGTTTTTCTATATGAGGTTGAAAGTTGATCGTTCAAGATATGTAAAGAATTGTGTAGGTATTTGATAGGGATTGCATTAAATCAGTAGATTGCTTTTGGTAAGATGACTATTTTTACTATGTTAATCATCCTAGTTCACATGCATGGGAGATCTTTGCAACTTCTGATATCTTTTTCAATTTCTTTCTTCAGAGACTTGAAATTTTTTTCCATACAGGTCTTTAGTTGCTTGGTTAGAATTATACCAAGATAGTTTATACTATTTATGGCTATTGTGAAGGGTATAGTTGTCCTAATCTTTTTCTTAACCTGTTTGTCATTCATATACAGGAGGGGTTCTTTTTATGAATTAATCTTGTATCTGGCCACCTTGATTAAGGTATTTATAAGCTGTAGGAGTTCTCTGGGAGAATTTTTGGGGTAACTTATGTATACTATCATATCAGCTGTGAATAGTGATACTTTGAGTTCTTCCTTCCTGATGTGGGACCCCTTGATCTCCTTTTGTTCTCTTATTGCTTTAGCTAGAATTTCAAGTTCTATATTGAAGAGATATGGAGAACATGGGCAGCTTTGTCTAATCCCTAATTTTAGTAGATTTTTTGAAATTTTATCCATTTAATTTCCTGTTGGCTACCAGCTTGATGTATATACCCTTATTATGTTTAGACATGTGCCTTGCATTCCTGAGATTTACAAGACTATAAATGAACAGATGTTGGATTTTGCCACTTGCTTTTTCAACATCTAAGGAGATCAGCATCAGCATGTGTTTTTATTCTTTCAGTTTGCTTATATGGTAGATTACAGTAATGGATTTTCATATATTGAACTCCCTGCATGACTGGGATGAAGCCTAATTGGTCATGATACATTGTATTTTTATGTGTTCTTAGATTTGGCTTGAGAGTATTTTATTGAGTATTTTTATATCACAGTTCAGAAGATAAAAATCATCTGAAATTCTTTCACTGTTGGGTCTTTGTGTGGTGTAGATACCAACATGACTGTGACCTCATAGAATGACTTTGGTTATGTTCCTTCCATTTGTATTACACGGAATATTTTGATGAACACTGGTATTATCTCTTCTTTGAAGGTCAGGTGGAGTTCTGTCCTGAATTCATCTGGCCCTGGCACTTCATTGGTTCCAAGAGTTTTGATGACTACTTCTATTTCCACAGGAAATATAGGACGGTTTAATTTGTTGACATGATCTTCTTCAATTTGGTAAGTGGAAACTATCAAGAAAATTGTCCATTTCTCTAAATTTTCCAATGTTGTGGCATATAGGCTTTTGAAGTAAGACCTAATTATTCTTTGGATTTCCTCAGTTTCTGTTATGTCTTCCTTTTCATTTCTGATTTTGTTGATTTGGATAGTGTCTCTCTGTTTTTTAGTTATTTATGGTAAGTGTTTCCCTATCTTGTTGATTTTCTCAAAGAACCAGCTCTTGGTTTCCTTGATCCTTTTGCTTCTACTTTATTGATCTCTGCCCTCACATTATTTCCAGCAAGCTACTTCTTTTGGGTTTTTAACGCTTCTTTATTTCCTATAGATTTTGAGTGATTTGGTTGTTTGTATGAGATGTTTTCAGTCTCTTTATGATGACACATAGTGCTATGAATATCTTGTTTTCTCCATCAATGGTTATTGAAATTTTTGCTGGGTATAGTAGTCTGGACTAGCAGCTGTCATCTTTTAGGGGTTGAAAGGCATCTACCTGGGCCCTTATGGCTTATATGATCCCTGCAGAAAAGTCTGATGTGAATCTTAGAGGTTTGCAGTTTTGTTACTTGACCTTTTTCCCTTAATGCTTTTAACATTATTCTTTGTTTTTTACATTTAATGTTTTGATTATTCTGTGGCAGGAAATTTTTCTTTTCTGGTCTACTCTATTTGATGTTCTGTATGTTTATATGCATCTGTTTCTTAAAGTGGAGAAATTTTCTTCTATGATTTTGTTGAAAATATTTTCTGGGCCTGGGATCCAGGCATCTGTCTTTCTTCAATTCTTATTATCTTTATGATTCATTTTTTATGGTGTTCTTGGATATTATGTGTCAATTATTTTGTAGATTTAACACTTTTTAAGGGTTGTATCAAATTCTTCTGTTGTATCACAACACCTCAGATTTTTTCTCCATCTTTTCTATTCTGTTTGTGATGCTTACCTCTGTAATTCCTGCTTTCTTCTATAAGTCCTCTCTTCCTAAGCCTCCTCATTTTTGAGTTTCTTATTTAAATTTTCATCTTCAAATCTTGAACCATTTTATTCATTTCCTTAACCTAATTGGTTGCATTTTCCTGAATTTCATCAAGTGATTTATTAATTCCTCTCCATAGGCTTCTGTTATGAACTTTCTAAGGGCCTCAATTTGTTTGAATGTACTTTATTGTCTTATTTATGAATTTTAATCATTTCCTCCATTATCTTTTTCATCAGGAAATATTTAGTGACATTTTCTTGCATTTCAATTGGGTTGACGGCTTCTCTGAGAACCCTTATGCTAGGATCCCACAGTTCAATTCATCCCTACAGTTCAAACCACCCTAAGCACCAATGTGTCCCAGGTTCCTAACACAAACATCCATTAAGCCCCAATTAAAGCATTCCACTTCTTTTCTAATCCAAAGTCTCAAAATCCACATTCGTGCAAACAAAACTACAGTTAAATCTATCTATCACAACAATATCCCAGTCCCTAGTACCAACTTCTTAGTTAGGATTTTGATTGTTGTAAAGAGACAGCATGATCCAGGTAACTCTTATAAAAAGAAACCCTTTAATTCAGTCTCACAGTTTCAAAAGTTCCCATTATGGTGGGAAGCATTGCAACATGGTTCTGGAGAAGGAGTTAAGAGTTCTACAACTGGATTGGTAGCCAGCAGGAAGATGTGGATTTACGCTGGCCCTTGAGATCTTAAGGACTGCCTCCACTGTGACAAACTTCCAGTCCCTTACTCTGAAATAATATCAATCTTTATTCCTGATTAGTGTTTCTTGTATTCATCAGTAAGATGGGTTGTTTCCATATCCATTCTGTTTGTTGCAGAGAGAGAGAGAGAGAGAGAGAGAGAGAGAGAGAGAGAGAATGAGAGAGAGAGAGTGGTGTGTGTGTGTGTGTGTGTGTGTGTGTGTGTGTGTGTGTGTGTGTGTTTCCTTTTGGGGAGGTTGCAGATGTTTATTTATTTCCTGCATTTTACCAGCTGTAGTTAGGTT
Source organism: Acomys minous (assembly GCF_964271855.1). NCBI lineage: Eukaryota > Metazoa > Chordata > Mammalia > Rodentia > Muridae > Acomys > Acomys minous. The sequence goes on along the minus strand of NC_140483.1, from coordinate 72,516,759 downwards.
AATTGGGTTGTAGTTTTCCTTTTACTATCTTCCATACAGCTGGATTTTTACCTAGTTACTATTTACACTTGTTTTTTCTTGTGTATTATCTTATATTGTCCATTTATGTTGATTGAAAATTTTACTGGGTATAGTAGTCTGGGTTGGTATCTGTGGTCACTTAGTGTCTGCATGACACTAGTACAGGCATTTGTGTTTTTAATGGTCTCTCTTGAGAAGTCAGTTGGAATTTTGATATGTTTACTTTCATATGGGTCTGGGAATTTTCCTCTAGCACTTTTTAATAATGTTTCTTTGCTCTGTGTATTTAATGTTTTGATCAATATGTAGCAGAATTTTCTTTTCTAGTCCAGTCTCTTTGGAGTTCTGTGGGCTTCTTGTATGTTTATGGGCATTTCTTTCTTTAGGTTGGGGAAGCTTTCTTCTATGATTTTGTTGAAAATATAATCTGGGCCTTGGAGCTTGGAATCTTCTTATTTTCCTGTTATTCTTATGTTTGGTCTTTTTATAGTGACTCATATTTCTTTGATTATTTTCTCATCTACAGCCATGCTTGTGTATTTATTGCCTAAGGACCCCTCTTCTCTTTTTATTTGAATTTTTTAAATTAATTTATTCATATTACATCTCAATTGTTATCCCATTCCTTGTTTCCTCCCATTCCTCCATCCTTCCCATTTTTCCCTTACTCCCCTACCCTATGACTGTGAGGGGGACTCCCCCCTGCTGTATGTGCTCATAGGGTATCAAGTCTCTTCTCAGCCTGCTATCATTCCTCTGAGTGCCACCTGGTCTCCCCATTCAGGGGTTATGGTCAAACACATGACACCAGAGTATGTGTGAAAGTCATACCACACTCTCCACTCAACTGTGAAGAATGTCCTGTCAGTGGCTAGATCTGGGTAGAAGTTTGAAGTTTACAGCATATATTGTCCTTGACTGGTGCCATAGTTTAATCGGGACTCCTGGGCCCAAATCTGTCTATCATAATGTTATTCTTGGAGGTTTGTAGGACCCTCTGGATCCTTCTACTTTGCCACTTTCCCATGTTTCTCTCATCTAGAGTCCCAATACGATGTCCTCCCCTCTGTCCCAGTTTCCTGGTAAGTGAAGACTTTCAGGGGACATGTCCCATGGGCTAGTATGCTGATATAAGTGAGTATATATAATTTGACTCTTTCTCCTTCTGGGTTAATTCACTCATTATGATCATTTCTAGTTCAATCCATTTGCCCACAAATTACGGGAAATCCATGTTTTTAATAGCTGTATAGTATTCCATGGTGTATATGTACCACAGTTTCTTTATCCATTCTTCTTCTTCTGCTGCTGTTTCCATGATCTGGCAATTTGAATAAGGTTGCAATGAATATGGTTGAGCATATGTCCTTGTTTGTGCTGGAGCATCTTCTTGATATATTCCAAGGAGTAGAATAGCTGTGTCTTGAGGAAGGGCTATTCCCTGTTTTCTGAGATAGCACCAGATAGATTTCCAAAGTGGCTGTACTAGTCTGCATTCCCATCAGCAATGAAGGAGTGTTCCTATCTCTCCACATTTCTGCCAGCATGTGGTATCCCTTGAATTTTTTATCTTAGCCATTCTGATGGGTGTAAGATGGACTCTCAGAATCGTTTTGATTTGCATTTCCCTGATGACTAAAGAGGTTGATCATTTCTTTAAGTGTTTCTCAGCCATTTGACATTCCTCTGTTGAGAATTCTCTGTTTAGTTCCAAGCCTCATTCCTCAATTAGGTTATTTGGTTTGGTGGTGTTTAATTTCTTGAGTTCTTTATATATTTTGGATATTAGACATTTGTCAGATGTAGGGTTGGTGAAGATCTCTTCCCATTCTTCAGGCTGTCACTTTGTTCCCTTGACAGTGTCTCCTGCCTTAAAGAGGTTTCTTAGCCTCATGAGGTCCCATTCATTAATTGTTGACCATAAGGCCTGGGCTGTTGGAGTTCTGTTCAGGAAGTTTTCTGATATGTTTCAGGCTCCTCCCCACTTTTTCTTCTAAGTGACCTAGTGTCCCTGGTGTTATGTTGAGGTCTTTGATCCACTTGGATTTGAGTTTTGTGCAAGGTTGCAAATATGGGTCCAGTTGCATTTTTTTTTACTCGTAGAAATCCAGTTAGACCAGCACCATTTGTTGAAGATGCTATCCTTTTTCCATTGAATGGATTTGGCTTCTTTTTCAAAAATCAAGTGACCATATATGTGTGGATTCATATCTGGGTCTTCGATTCAATTCCCCTGATCAACCAGCCTATTGATGTGCCAGTGCCATGCTGTTTTAATAACAGTACAGCTTGAGATCAGGTACGGAGATTCCTCCAGAGGATCTTTTATTTTACAAGATTGTTTCAGCTATTTTGGGTTTCTTTGTTTTTTCGATATGAAGTTCAGAATTGAACTTTCAAAGTCTATAAAAAAAACTGTAGATATTTTGATAGGGATTGCATTGAATCTGAAGATTGCTTTTGGTAAGACGGCCATTTTTACTATGTTATTTCTCATGATCCATGAGCAAGGTATATCCCTCCATCTTTTGACGTCAACTTCAATCTTTTTCTTCAGAGATTTAAATTTTTTTTTTCAAATAAGTCCTTCACTTGTTTGGTTATAGTAACTCCTAAATATTTTATATTTCTTGTGGCTAATGTGAAGGATGTGGTTTTCCTCATTTCTTCCTCTGCTAGCTTGTCATTTTTGTATAGGAAGGCTACAGACTTTTTTGAGTTAATTTTGTATCCAGCCCATTTGCTGAAGGTGTTTATCAGCTGTAGGAGTTCTCTGGTGGAATTTTGAGGGTCACTTATGTAGACTATCATATCATCTGCAAATAGGGATAATTTGACTTCCTCCTTTCCCATTTGGATACACTTGATCTCTTTTTGTTGTCTAATTGTTCTGGCTAGAACTTGGAGCACTATATTGAAGACATATGGAGACAGTGGGCAGCCTTGCCTTGTTCCTGATTTTAGAGAAATTTCATTAATTATCTCACTATTTAATTTAATTTTTGGCTCTTGGTTTGCTGTATATAGCCTTTATTATGTTGAGGAAAGTGCCTTGTGTCCCTGATCTCTCCAAAACTTTAAATATGAATGGATGTTGGATTTTCTAAAATGCTTTCTCTGGTCATGGATGTTGGATTTTCTAAAATGCTTTCTACCTGGTCATGATGAAGGATATCTTAGATGTGTGCTTTTATTCGTTTTGCAAGTATTTTATTGAGTATTTTTGCATCAATGTTCATAAGAGAATTTGGTCTGAAATTCTCTTTCTTAGTTGGGTCTTTCTGAGGTTTAGGTATGAATGTGACTATGGCATCCTAGAATGAATTTGGTAATGTTCCATCTATTTTTATCTTTGGAGTAGCTTGAAGAATAGCGGTATTAGCATACCCTTGAACATCTGGTAGAATTCTCCACTGAAAGTATTTGGCCCAGGGCCTTTTTTGGTTGGGAGACTATCAATGATTCCTTCTATTTCTATAGGGGAAATGAGACTATTTAGCTTGTTTATCTGTTCTTCACTCAATTTTGGCAAGTGGAATTGATCAAGAGAATCATCCTTTTCCCTTAGATTTTCATTTTGTGGCATATATGCCTGCGAAGTGGGATCTCATGATTCCTTGTATTTCTTCAGTGTCTGTTGTTATGTCTCCCTTTTCATTTCTGATTTTGTTGGTTTGTATACTGTCTCTGCCTTTTAGTTAGTTTGGCTAACGGTTTGTCTATGTTGTCAATTTTCTCAAAGAACCAGCTCTTGGTTTTGTTGATTCTTTGGGCTGTTTTCTTAGTTTCTAATTCATTAATTTTAGCCCTGAGTTTGATTATTTCTAGACGTCTACTCCTCCTGTTTGTTTCTTCAAGAGTTTCATCTTTACTAATGTTCATGAAGTATGAGCGAGGCTTTAAGAACTAACAGGACAGATTCTAATTTAAATGACTCAGTAACAGCTGCCATGTTGACAGGGTTTGTTCGTTCAGAACCTATATTTCACTTTAAGCATACTATTTTTACTTCAGCTTTAAGATTTTGTTTTATCAGATTACCTCCTTGCTATGTTAAAATATCTGGCAAAACTATTTAAGGAAGGGAGGGTTTATATTGGCTCACAGTTGTAAGCAGTCTGTCCACTAAAGGAAAAGACACAATGACAAGAATAAAAGGCAGTTGGCCACAGTGATAAAGGCAGGAAGTCAGCTTGCTTTATCCTTTATTCAGTCTGGGACCTCAAACGATGGAATGATGCTACCCACTTAGAGGATAGGTTTTTCCATCTCAGTTAAACTAATCTAGAATCTCTTTAAAAGACATACATGGAAGTCCCTTTCCATTTTGACTCTAAGCCCTTTGGAGTTGACAGTCAAGGCTAATTATCAGAGGTTTCAAGAATCGCATGTCCTCCCAACTACCTGTTTGTTTATCAAAATGAAATCTGCATTATCTCAGTATAGATATAAGTTTCCTAGAGATGTGAATATAACAAATATAAAAATGTCAAGAGATACTTCTTGTGAATCTCTTTTTATTTATGAACTGAAATGGGGAAAAGGCTGTATCTGGAAGTGAAATGCAGTCAATGTTAGTAGGAAAGAAGTTATGAGATATGTATGTTTGTGAGGACTAGGAAAATTTCTCTGTCACGGCTGAAACCTTAGGCAATTCTAAGAAGTTTACGGAAGCATATTTGTTGTGGTTTGAATTAGGAGCAACCCCATGCATTCATTTGTTTGAACACTTAGCTCCCCAGGAAGTGGTGTTCTTTAAAAAGTTTGTGGACTCTAGGTAAAGCACTGTGGAGGAGGGAGAGTTTGGTGACATGCATTACTAGCAGCAGGCTTAAGGTTGTACAGCCTGCTCCACTCCTTGCTCATCCTACTTCCTGAATATAGACAATGTGATCAGCCTGCCACTGCCCCTGTGCTTTTTATTGATTAATCTATGTACTTGAACTGTAATATAAAATAAACCTGCCCTTAAGTTGTTTCCTTTCAGGTTTTCATAGAGGAATGGGAAAAGTAAACTACTATAGCATAGATTCACAGAACTCCACAGGGATCTTCAAAATAATATACAGAATGATGATGATGATGATGATGATGATGATGATGATTATAAAAGAAGATATTTCTCTAAGCTCCTCTATTATAAGAATATTCTGATTTTCTTACTCTGAGAATTTTGTGACTATGTTAAAGTAAAAAAAAAGATATTTTTTTATTTTATATTTGATAATATTGCTTTTAATTTTGCATAGAGAGTTTTCACCTGTGACATTGATGAGTGGTGTGTGTGTGTGTGTGTGTGTGTGTGTGTGTGTGTGTGTGTGTATGTGTGTGTGTGTGTGTGTGTATGCATGTTAAGTGCACAGGTGGGCGTAAGTCTAGAGTAAGAGGTTGATGCTAGGTATCTTCCTTACTTTCTCTGCACCATATTTTCGATACAGAACTCTTACTGAATCTGGAGCTCATCAGTCAGATACCTTGGATATCTAGAGATTTGTTTGTCTCTACCAATCTAGCACTGACATAGTTTGCTGACTTGTTCTGCACAGATGCTTGAGTGTTGGAAATCCAATCTCAGTTCTTTTTGCTTACTTGGCAAGCATTTTGTCCTTTTAGTCATGTCACCTTCCCCTACTTATGTATTATAATGCTTTGATGCCTTGAAGTAATTATCTTTTATAACATACAAAAGGCCCCTTTCTGTGAATATACTACATATATTTCCCCCTTTGCTTTTAAATTAAATTGATGCTGCTGAAACAGCTGTAAGAGCTTAGAAAATGATATCATAATGATGCAAGTATAAATGAACTCAAAGTACTGAGCAGATTATTTCTTTTATATTACCTATGTTTCAAAAAAGTTAAGTGAAAATACATTTGCAAATGCATTTGAAGATCAATGATGTTGGATGTTTTGCATTTCAACCAAAACTGACTAAGGCACAGTGAAGTCCATTTCCCCTAACTGGGAGTGGGGAGTGGGGTGAGGTAGTATGTACAATGGCAACCAAATCTTTTGTCTTCACAGTCCAAAGGAACTTTCATATGCAAATTCATTAAGTATCATTCCTGCTTCCTTTACTACTTCAGGAAATGTCATAATGAAGAATGACTACTATGGAGGGGCTGGGTCCAGTTCATATAGAATATCCTGACTTTGAAAGAGTAATAGCAGGAACAACCACAGCAAAATCTCATCTGTGTGAAACAAGTCATAGAACTTGTTTCTAAGAACACATATGAAGGCAACGCTAAGTTTCATGTATTGGGAACCTTATATCTAAGATTACATTTCACCCATTTTTAAATTAATCCTACCAAAAAATATAAACCATAATCTGTGGTGTGCAGATGAAGAATTGAAAGTCAGGGAAGTAATGTAATCTCATTCAAGGAGATTCAGTGTTTTTTTTTTTTTTCAAATATGGGTGCTCATGTATTTAGGGAATAAATGTTCAGAATTGTGATGTCATCATCAAGATAAAGTCAAGGGCACAGTTAAGAGTGGCTCATTCTCACTTAGAATGGCCACTGCAAGGAGAACTGCTTTCCTACTGTTGTGAAAAGAATTGCAGAGAAGCTATGAAAACTTGAAATTTGTGCCTCTGTCTTCCATCTTTCAGCTACTTTTTTCTTCATGAAATTCTTTCTGTTCTTTGCTTCCCTCTTTCTAAAACCAAAGGCTATGATTTTATCCTGTGGTGTGTGTGTGTGTATGTGTGTGTGTGTGTGTGTGTGTGTGTGTCCATATGCAAGCATGTGTATATGCATGTGTATGCATGTGTGTGTGGGTGTTGGATTCCCATGTTTGCAGAGCTATGCACCTCGGCTTGTTTTTGCAGAGGCCAAAGAAAACTGTCTATATCTTGCTCTGTCACTATTTGTCTTATTTTCTTGAGGCAAAGTTATTAATAAAGATGGAGATTATATGGCATCCACTAACCCCTAACAATTGCCCACTTCTCCTTTACATTCTTGGGTTCTAGGTGTACAAAGATTTTTGCATGAGTGTAAGGAATTCAAACCCAGGTCCCCATTCTTTTAAAGCAAGCATTTTGCCCACTTCACTATCTCCTTAGCTCCTTCTCTACTTCTTTGACTGAAACTGAAGCCCAGAAAAGAACTTTACATCATGATATTTTAATGTACATATGATAAGAAGTGAAAAGACATTCCTTGCTGATTATGTAATTCTGGATTAGAATATTACTGAAAGAGAGATTTGAGAGAAAAAAATTCCTAGTTTTCTTTAAGCAATTTGATTTGACTTGTGGTGAATGAAGACTTGGCATAGATACTCATTAAAAATGCTACAAGAAAGAACATTTTAATCTCTAATGGTTTTACTAAAGGATACCACAATTATATTGAATATTTTAGAACTCAAATGTGTGAATGTAGGCCACATTAAGAATTTTTAATATAATAAGATGTCCTACCCATACTATTTCAGAAATCCCTGGTTATTTATAATCTAGCATTGAGTCACTCATAAGTAAAAAGTATTAGAATTTATAATATCATCATAAGAATTAGAACTATCTCCCTGCCAAAAGCCAGACTTGACTAATAAAAAACATGTGAATATACTGAATCATGCTATTACCTACTTTAGAAATTATTATTATTTTGTTTTACTTCTATACATTATTAATACTGTGGGCATAGATATGATTTAGGACTCTATAGAATTATTTAGGTATTTGGCATGGATGAATACATTAATATTACTTAACATCCCTGAATATCACCTTTGTGAATTTGAGTTTTCACTAGCGAATTTAAGTTAAACAGTTTTTTAACTACTTTTCAATTCTTGTATATTTGGGTTACTACACTATTTTAAAATTACTTTTTAATAGAGAAATCAATTTGTTTATTCAATAAATACACCACACTGCAGCAACTGCATGACCACCTTCTAACCAAATATCAGGAAAATAGATATAATAAGACAAAGGTGTATTCTTTCCAATTATCCTTTTTAGTGTGGGGAAGTTAATAAGCAGATAATCACCAGTTCCTTAAGTGTTCCACAGGGGGCAAAAATGAAGAAAAGAAAATATGGAGTGTCACGGAGGAACAAGAGATTCATTTTGCTTTCTAGAAGAGATGATATATCACTAGGACAGCACATATGAGTGGAAATAATAGCATGATGAACAAGCTAATGCTCAGAGTGTGCTTTGGTCACCTGCGAGGTAGTAAGGAAGGCAGTGTGCTGTGTCTGCCTAGAATAGGAGAAGTACAAACCAGGAAGGCAGGAGGCAGAGGTAGTAATGCACTACAGCCCAGCAAAAGTGCCCGTAGCTTCCTATGACTCCATTTGTGCTATATAGTTTAATCCACTTTTGGAGACAACGGATATCCAGGCTTGAACTGCAACCTGAAAAATGAGCTTCCTATACCTTCTCATACTGGAATCATCCTTTGATGATGCCCCTCCCCCAGTATATTAAATCTGTGGATAGTACCAACTATACATATACATAAGATTAACGTACGTACATAAGTACTATACATATGTAAATATATACATATAAACAAAAATGTCATAGTGGTTCAGAGTTTACTGCTCTCCCCTCTGCAGACCTGAATTTGTTTCCTAGGTTCCTCACAACCTCTTGTAATTCCAGCTTCAATGGATCCAATGTATCTCCAAGAAGATAAACTGATATTGAAGAAAAAGTAGAAAGATGAACCTTGTGCACTCAAAGTTAGGCAAAAGAGACAATGGGATGTGGAAGCTGGAAAAGAACCCAGTAATCCTGCAGACAAGTCAACGTACCTTACAAAATTCATGAACATTGAAGATAATTTGTCTCCAACAAGATAAAAGGCAAGAACTGACAGCTGAGACGGACCTACATATGCACATACCATCATTCAGGCACATAAGTTTACACATGTCAAAACCCAAGCAAAAGAAAGTCTCTTTGTATGATTTCAAATGCACTTCAAAAACATCCTGTTACACTCTCTGGATTATGCTCAAATACTGAACATTCCCTTAAAAGAAAAACAAAAAGATACAAAGAGAGAGGTAAGAAAGACTGGTAGTGAAGATTTTCTAGGGTTATCAGAAGACTCTAAACAAGGGGGCTAGTACAGAAATAAGGGGTTTCCCGAGTTTCACTTAGAGAGCCTCAGAAATTAAAGAGAAGCTAGAAAATTCAGGTACTTCTGGTCAGAAGCATGTGTGGATGGAAGGTCTCCCCTTAAAATTTACTAGATGAAGAAGGAAAAAAATAAATCAGCTTCCTCAGAAGCTGACCATAAAGGCAAATTAAACAGGAGTTTTGCACCTAAGCACGGGCCAGTTACTGATGTGTATCAAATAGTCAATGTTGAAGAAATAAATTGGGACAAAAATTATATACATGTGTAGCCTCATTGTTGGCAAAGATGTATAAAGCTATTGATAGACTACTTCTTGTTTTGAGGATTTTCTCATGTGTAAGAGTGATGAAAAAAAAAAAGAGAGAGAGAGAGAGAGAGAGAGAGACTCCCAGCTCCTCCAGAAGGAGGCTTTCTTAAAGGATGCATGCTTATATCATTGTTTGACACTCAACTTTTATTTAAATGAATAATAATATTTATTATTATCAAAGGATCTATCACAGTCACTGGATCACAAGTCAATGCAGATTTCTAGGGATATTTTTGTGTATCTCATAAGATAACAGATGTTTTCTCTATATTAGGAACCTGAGAACAGTGTAATGTGTGTTTATGTGAATGTGATTTTATTTGTGTGTGGTTTCACACCACCAGTCTTAATAGTTTGTTTCCTTGGATGTAAAGATGAAAGAAGTAATGAGTTCTTCATTGTTCACTAATTATACATTTATGCAAAGTCTCAGGCAAAAGCTGTAAAGAGCTGCTTTACTCAAGGGTGGGAACAATTTTTTTTTTTTTTACAAATAATCACAAATACATCTGTTCCTACATAAAGCAAATGCTTCTATTATGAAAATAAACAGATGCAGTGAACATTTAAAATTGTTTTCCTGTGTTGGGTTGATTATACGTAGTTAGCTTCTACATTTGATATAGAGTACTTTCAAATACATACCCTGTATCAGCACACCTATATATCTGCATCCGTAAAATGGTAAAGGTAGTGATGTAAAAGCCTTTCTGCCTATATTGGAAATGGGTTATTTTCTCCAGCAGAGTTTGTTCTGCATCCACCCTATCTTTTATTTTTCTTACAAAGCTTTCAAATAAAAAATATTGGAACAGTGACATAAGCCAATTGATGTTGTGGCTAACCTCCAATCTTTATCTTTTTCTACAAAGAAATTAAAAGGAAGAAAGAAAAAAAGATAAAAATAGAAAGATAAAAAATAGACGAGGCTAACTTCTTCAGAATTTTAGAAACAATCAGAAATTCACAGTCACAAAACACTGACCCTCCATAAAAGGAAATCTTAAGGTAAGAGAAGGGTAGTGGCATTTTATTCCCTATGGTCCTGTCATTCTCTTTTTTGAAACAATGAATAGAGTTAATAAAGTGTAATCAAGTAAAAGTCAAGGGAATTAAAAAAGATCACAAACACCTAAAAAGAGACACCAAAGCTTTCTCTGAACTCATGAACAAGGCACAATCCAGTCATGTGGAAAGAAACATGCCACAATGTTAAACCACAGAAAATCATAAATAACTATAAAATTAATGTACACTATCTTGTTTCAGCATGGAAGACTAACTGAACAATTGGAGAAAAACTGGAACACTGATGAATATATGATGTACAGATAGTGCATGAGCACACTTATACAATAATTATAAGAAAATAAATTAAAGAAATTAGAGAAAGAGTAAAAATTGAATGAAAACCAAAATCATACACTAGGAGACATGGTTCAAGGAAATATGTTTGCAAAGGAAAATTCATCGCAAAGACTACTTCTTATTAAAAATGAAATGCCACCCATGTTAAGCTGTAAAAAAGAGCTGGAAAGAGAAATAATAACCTGTTTTATGATATAAATAAATAAAAAGGAGTAGAAAATATTAGAGAGAATCAGTAAAGTCAAAGTTGCTTCATTGACATGATCAACAAAGTCGCTAAGCCATTAGCTAGACCTGTGAAAAGGAAAAAATATAAAATCAGAAATAAAACAAAGACCTGTGATTACATAGGAATCAAAAGCTGGGGCTGTAGCTTCATTTGTGAGGATTACATGATGGTAAGCTGCAGAAAACACAGTAAGCTATCAATCATCCACTGAATAAACTGCAAAGCACATACACTTGAAACATAGATCCAAAAATCATGATAAAACTTAGAAAAATATTAATGAATATATATAGTATGTAAAGTAAGTCACAAAATATAAAATTAAGCCCATAAAATAGAAAGCCCCAAAAGAAATATTTCATTATGTATGAATTTTATCATATTTTTAAAAATAACACTATTTTTTGTAAAAAAAAATTCATTAATATAAAAGGAAACAGTATTTCCTAATTGATTTCTTAGTCCTTTTTACTTTAAAGTAAAAGACACATGAAAGAAAATACATTAAAGGAAGTTGTAGAAGCAATAATGAAACAAATAATTCTGAAGCCAACAGAAAAGCAAATAAAAGAAACTACACTAATGATCCCAAGGAATGTCTGATACATGCAGATGAATGTTTCCATATTAAAGATGAATTAACATTATATTTTAACAAGGAAAAATACATGATATTAATAGATGCCACAGAACAAGTCATCAAAAGACAAAATCCTTTTAGAATAAAAATGTGAAGTGGCAAATTTCAAGGTTCATCATTCTATATTTAGACCATTTCTGGAAAGTTATACTTAATATCATTTCCAACAGAAATATAAAGATATTTCCAAGATTAGGGGCAAGAAAAAGATACTGACTGTCACTGCTGCAGTCCAATCAGGAGGACACACCATAACAACTGGGCATGAAGAAGAGCTACAAATACATGTAAGTTAGAAAGGACACAGTAAAATTATTTTTGAAAGCTCATGCATATATTCATTTGGAATGGTAATGGCCCAGAATATGCAGCACATTCTTATGAAATCAGAATATATTAGAAGATCTAGAATTCACAATTCCCAAATCTATGATGGAACTACAAAATGATCATCACACTGTGCTTCTGCAAGACTAAAATGGGGCCCAGTGAGCAGAACTGAGGATCAAGAAATAAAACAGCAACAAGAGATTTCACTGAGAATACAAAGATTATTTCAGCAAGTCAGTACCATTCATTCTAGCCAAAGTCAGGAGAATGTTCACATCCCTCCAGAGATGATACTTTTAAAAGAAATAGTTCATATAGAAAAGAATGGAAGTCTTAGGGGTGCTACAGTGTGATACACCTTTAAAACTTGACCTATGTTTGTATGTAGAAGAATGCAAATAGATCCACATTTATCACTCTGCACAAAACTTAGAGTCCAAGTGGATCAAAGACCTCAATATAAAACAGATACACTAACTCTAATAGGAGAAAAAATTGAGAATAATTTTGAATTCCTTGGCATAGACAACTTCAGTAGAGAACAGCAAAATCTCACAAAGGAACTGTGAACAGCCTAGATGGCCCTCAACCAGAGAATGGATAAAGCCAATGTATTACATTTAGACAATGGAATACTACTCAGTTGCTAAAAACAAGGACCTCATTAAATTTACAGAAAAATGAATGGAACTGGATAATACCATCATGAGTGAGGTAACCCAAACCCAAAAAGAAATGCATGGTATATACTTACACATAAGTGAATATTAGCCATAAGACACAGGATAGACACTCTATAATCGACAGATGCAAATAAGCCAAGGAGGGCCCAAGGGAGGATACTTGAAAGTGGATATCAGCCATACAGAGTATAGGATAACCATACTACAACCCACAGACCCAAAGAAGCTTAGTAACAAGGATGGCACAAGGGAGGATGCTTGAACATCATTCAGAAGGGGACATTAAATAGGCATTGGAGGTGGATGGAGGGAGGGAACTAGCTAGAGCGGAGATGGGGAGGGAATCAAGTGTGAGGATTAGGAGTAGAGAGCATTGGAGAAAGGGCTAGGTTGTGACAGTGGAAATTGGAGATGGGGCAATCTCTGGGACATGCCAGAGACCTGGGACTGGGGAGGCCCAAGGAAGTCTATTGGGGTCACACTAGTTGTGACTTCTAGTCATGGGGGATATAAAGAATGAATTGGCCACCTCCTGTAGCCAGGAAACTTCCAATAGAAGGATAATGACACTAACCCACCCATAAAACTTTTGACTCAAAAGTTGTCTTGCCTACAAGATATGCAGGAACCAAGATTGAACAACTGGCCAATTAAAAACTGGCCCTACTTGAGAACTATCCTGTAGGAAAGAACCAAGTCTTGTAACTATTAATGTTACTTTGCTATGCTTGTAGATGGAAGCATAGCATAACTCCTCTGAGAGACCTCAACCAATAACTGACAGAAACAGATGCAGAGATGCACATCAAATCATTAGCAGAGCTTGGGGAGTCCTATGTAAGAGTTGGAGGAATGATATAAAGAACTCCAAATAAAAACCTACAAAATCAATGAATCTGCATCCATGGGGTCTCATTGAGGCTAAACCACCAGTCAAAGTGCATGCATGGACATGTCCTAGACCCCTACACATGTGTAGTAGATATATAGTTTGGCATATCTGTCAGATCTCCAACAACTTGAGTGAGGGTCCTTTCTGGCTCTGTTGTCACCTTTTTGGACCTGATGCCCTTACTGGGTTGCCTTGTCTGCTATGCATGGTAGAGTATATGCCTAGTCCTGCAGTTATTTAATGGGCCAGGGCTGGTTGATAACTATTGGGAACCTCCCCTTTCTGTGAGGAGAGTGGAGAATGAGAGAATAGGAAAGGAGATGCAATCAGGGATCTAAAGCGAATTAATGAGGAAATCAATGGTGAAGAAATCTTGATCCTAAGTCATAAATATAGCCACAGACAGGAAAACATTACAAATGTGCATTTATATTATTACTGAGAAGAAATAAATTTGGAGATGCAAAACACAGGCCAGTGTTGTGGGAACTGAAACAGGGAAAGAACATTACTTAATGGACTCACTGTTTTACTTTGAAATGCTGGAGATGTTTTGATGTTAGGTGGAAGTGTTAGTGGCACAGCACTGTGTATGTCCTAAGTGTCACCAAACAGTTCATTTTAAAACTTCAAAATCATTGGCTCTTATTTTAGATTATTATATTATTGTCATTATACAATGTTAATTTCACCTAGTGCAATTAGTTTGACATTAAAATAATAATGGAAAGATGGACTGATTGGTAATATGCTAGCCATGTAAGCCCCAAGATTTGTGTTTGGTCCCCAGAATGCATGTGAAATGCTGAGAATGATGTTGTAGTCTTACTGAAAATAGAGATAACATTGGAGCATGGTAGACTGATGGCCTAATTTATTTAAAGGGTTGTCAGCCAATGAGGAATCTTGTCTCAAAACTCATGGGGAACTGATGAGATGAAAACATGGAGTTTGATGAGATGATTTAGCTGGTAAATATACTTGTCTTAAGTAGTAAAAAGAGAACCAACTTCACAAAACAGTCTCCCGATCATATCACACATGGTAAGGTACCCCTATGCAATAATAGTAAAATAAAGTATTTCTAGTTCATCAAATAATAATAAAAAAGACACTTTTGAGGAACTACTAGCCTCCAATTATACATACATATTCACAACTGTATATCTTTGAACACATACACATACACAGAAACACACCTCTGCATACATTTGAACATCATACATATGGACACAAAAATTACACTCATTTTACACAGGATGATATGTTTTAAAACTTAGCTGTATTGCTAAACCTGGCACATAATAGTGAACACATGTGATTCAAGCAATCTAGTGGCTGAAGCTGAAGGATTGATTTCTATGTCCCTCTAGAATAGATTAGGAGAAGTTATGTTTAAAAAAAAAGACAGTATGGCAGGGCAGGGGAATGTAGAAAATGATAGTGTAGGGGAGAGAAAAGTTAGGTTAATAGAGCTGAGAAAAGTGAAGGAGTAATGTGGAGGGAAGATAAACAAGACTATAGAGGAAGAAAGGGTGGAGAGGAGTGGGAAGGGAATGAGAGGGGAAGGGAAAAAAGGAAGAGAAGAGAAAGAAAAGGAAGGGAAGAGGACAGAGAGGAAGGAAAGTGTGAGAGGTGTGGAAGTTGTGATTTGGTTTAAGTGTTCTTATACATAAAAGTGAAATGCTGATTGATTAAGATTTCTAGCCAAGTTAAATTTCTTTATTGATATATGTGACCTGAATTAATTGTGTACTCCCACATGAAAGGAAGAGTTCTCAGTTTGGTTTATTTGACTGATGTTCACTTTATACCTAGTAAATATCACTTCCACTTTTCTCCTGAAAATTCAGGAGTAAATGACACAGAAGGTCAGCGCTATCCTTGAGAACATGTCCCAAAAAGAAGGAAGATAGAACTCTAGTCCACTGAGACCCATACAACCTGTTGGAATTAGAGCAGCAAGAAATTCTAAAAAGAACCTTAGTCTGGGGATAGACAGATACCCAGATGGCAAAGTGATGCTTGTTCAAGCTTAAGGAAACAAATTCCATCTGAGAACCCATCTTAAATTTTTATGCTTGGTATGAAGAGACAGACACTCAATATTCACATTGCCCAGCATAGTTAGCAAACTCCAGGTTCATGAGAGCCCTTGTCTCAGAAAACAATGTGAGTAACAACAAAGCCACCTGGAGTTATCCTTTGGACTTTATGAACACATAATATAATATATGTAGATAGATAGATAGATAGATAGATAGATAGATAGATAGATAGATGATAGATAGACAGACAGACCAATGGTAGATAACCAAAACAAGCCCCAAAGCTGCAAAACTCACTAATAAGTGACCTATGGAGTGTATTACAGAGTAAGTATCACATTTGAATCAAAGCAGATGGTGTAAGGGGGAGTGGGATGTATTCTTTAGGAAGCACATCTCAGAAAAGGAGAAAGGATTTGTTGAGAGGCTAAATAAAACAATCAAGGAGGACATCCTGGTGCAAGAGAACACAATAAATAATGTAGGATATAAGGCTGAGGTGCAATTAAAAACCAGGTTCATTTGGGTCCTTTAGAGTTGGATGAAGCTAGTTTATACAGGAAACATCGGCTGTATTTGAGATACCATGGGGCCTTCAAGGAGGCTTAAAATCAGGTAAAAGTACTTGTCACTAGGTCTGATAACTTGAGTTCCACCTCCAGTACCCACACTACAAAGTGAGAACTAACTCCTATGGTATCCATTGACTTCCTTTTGTGTGTCCTGGGACATTCATAATACCCCAATCACATCACACCCAGAGTGATAATAAGAAAAATAAGAGAGAAAAAAAAAAAGAAAGAAAGAAAAGAAGTAAACTTGCACTCTACATAAAAATCTGTTTGAAAAAAAACATGCATCTCTTACCATAAGTAAAGTATGGATTTTTGGGTCATCTTATTATGGATGCTCCAAAAAGATTTATAGTGGAATCTGTAATTACCTCTAACACACTGGATAAAGTTACAGAATACATATAAGATTTAGGTATTAAATTATAGTACAGGCTTTCCTACATAATGTGTGGCCTGGAGCAAGTAACTTCTGTGTGTGTCAGTTTTATTATCTGTAAAATGAAGTGGATGCTTCGTGCTCACTCTCATATCTATACAGTTAGAGGCTCTATAAGTTTACCATTAACACTTGCCATTCATCTATAGATAGATGTATTAGAAGTCCAAAGTACATCATTCTTCAAACTGTGGAGAACACACACACACACACACACACACACACACACACACACACATATACACACATAGTGGTATTTTTTTTTCTTGTTAGTAAAATGAATCACAATCATGGTTTATTGAATCAGCACAAGTGAATCTAAAAATATTTTTAAGGGTAAAATATTCACATTAACAATTAATGCCAACTACTTGGTGCTAAAATATACCACACATATTTAATTCCTCCACATCATATGTGTGTGAATATGTGAGACTGTGTGTGTGTGTCTGTTTTTCTATACCAGTAAGTATATGAGAAATGAAAATATCATGAAGTCATAAGGTTGTGGTTGAATAAACCTATTTTTTAAAGATTTATTTATTATTATGTATACAGTGCTCTGCCTGCATTTATACCTATAAACCATAAGAGAGCATCAGATCATGTTAGAGATGGTTGTGAGCCACCGTGTGGTTGCTAGGAATTGAATTTAGAACCTTTGGAAAAGCCTTCAGTGCTCTTAACCTCTGAGTCATCTCTCCAGATCCACATAAAGCATATTGACAAATGCAGGAAAAGATGAAAAAGACCTCAAGTTCAAAGCTAGCAGCAAGCTCTAGGTCATTCTTACATACATAGGGCTATTCAGGGTAAAAATGAAAGGAGAAGGGGCATTGGGAAAGGCAGGACTCTTGGGAGGGAGTAAAGAAATGATGAGAGAGAATGGCGGATAAATAGTAAAGTCAATATGGTCAAACGACATGATAAATTTGAAAGAACTGTCTACTGATCACCCTTCTCTCTCCCCCCCTCTCTGTGTATTAAATGAAGAAAGTCTTAATTAAGATAAAATTAACAAATATGGAGAGTAGTGTTAGTATTTGGGGGAAAGGCAGTACATAATCTTAGAGGTGTGCATTGTGGAATTTATTTTTTAAGAATATGTTATGTTTTGTTTAATTTTACTTTCTGCATTATGATGATAAAGGAATGACTTTTTTGTTTCTTACTTAATTTCACATTTTCATAATTATTAAAACATGAAGTGAATAGTGTTGTCTTGGTTTTCTGTGGTGATTTGAATAAGAATGGCCACCATAGGCTCCTGTGTTTGAATACTTAGGGAATGGTAATATGTTAAATGATTAGCAGATGTGGCTTGTTGGAGGAAATGTCTCACTCTAGGTAGGCTTTTGGCTTTCCAAATCCTGAGCCAGGCCTAGTGTGCTTTCCTTTATAAGAGTTGCCATGTTCAGGGTGTCTCTTCACAGTAATAGAACTTGGGCTATGCTACTTCCCAAGGTAGAATATGCTACTTCTCATGATATGAATGAAGTTCAGCTTATTCTTTTTCCCTGCTAACAATATGAAAGAGTAGAGATTAGAAGATTCTCAGACATAGCTATGGTTTCTCCAGAAAGAAAAGGATGCAATGAGACTTTAAGCCAGTTTTCTTACTTTTGGAGTTTAAATGCATAAAGCTATACTTTATTGATTTTGTTCCCAAAAAAATTTAGTACATAAAAGCAATTATCAGAGACCAACATGCACATAGAGACTTAATTTATACCCAACCTCCTGGGAAGTGTGTTCTGGAATATTGAAGCTGTATAGATTGAGATTTGAGGCAGTTATATTTCTCAGAATTTCTTCAAGCCCATTTTGCAGGGAAACACTGGCCTAATATATACATATGTATCTGCAATCTGATTCTAACTGAAACACCTACTACTCATGACATTGATACCATATAAATACATAACAAAAACATATTAGCATGTCAAGTACTGCTGTGAATAATCCTGCCAGGAGTAGGTATTATCATTTCCCAGTGCTCTGCTTGGCAAACTAGCACACTCAGGTAAATACAGTCCTAGAAAAACAGAAAGAAAGAAAGAAAGGAAGAAAGAAAGATAGCAGTTCAGTGTCGGGCCTTGTAAGAGGCACTGGCTGATCTGACAGAAGTAGCTTTGCAGAATATAAGTCTCAGTTCTGGACACTCATCTAATGCCTCTGCTAGTTATTTCACTAATGAAATTTGAAATTATTTCAACTCAGCCTTTACCTGACATTAACCCAAAGTCTCCTTTACTAATGGTGTAGAATACCAATCATTAATCTAGCCAGCTGGAGCAGAATAGATGGAGCAGTGGTTGGTTCCCAAGGATGTAAAAGTTTCCTCATGCAGTATTTTTTTTCCTCCTTCTTCCAATTTTTCTGGGTTTCTATTTTATGTTAATGGAATGGTCGATGTGGAAGGATATCCAACTTTCATTTTTATTTATTTTGTCATGTCTGCACCTCCCTTTCCATGAATGATGAAGTATCCACTTGTTCCAGAGGCACGTGGGACTTTAGGAGACATTTTCCTGTTTTTATGGTATATCTTTCTGTATCTCCTGTAAAAACCTTCCAAAAACTGCTAATTTAATACTGGATAATATGGAAATAAACTGAGCATCAAAACCTCTCACCTATGCTTCTCACCCTTGGTAGGTAATTTTTATCTGGTTTGGCCACAATTCAATCTAAATCAATGAAATTAGAACATAAGGGGTTATAAATGTGAGGCTTATATGTGTATTAGAGTATTATACTCATGTTGGGAGAGTCTTTTCCTGGAAGCCCCAATGAGAGACAGAGTCCCAGATTGATGAAAATGCAATAGGCTTTTATTGATCCTACATGACCGGGTCTACCTGCCTTAGAGAAGGAAGAGACCCTCAGCAGCAAAAGCAGTGGGTTTTTATACCCTTTACAGAAGGAGAATACACAAGTATAAATTGCAAGGATTAGCATAGGAATTCTGAGTGTCGAGGTAGAGAGGACATCTCTCAGTATTCCACAACACAGACACAGACAGGGCAGAAGGCAGAGCACAAAGCCAAAACTAAGCAGAAGAGTGGAGTACTGAGAGGGTTTCTGCTTTGACTGTGGAGAGGTAGCATATTCTTAAATGATCATAGTAGTATAGCAACTATAGAAGCAATGGAAGAACATAGAAATGCCAGCTATGCTGTCACATTCTGCTACAAGTACCACTGACTGTCATTCACAGAGTAAAGGGACAAAAGAGTGAACAAAAGAACATCTGTTCATATAAATGCATGTTTGCTTCTCTCTGTCTCTCTGTCTCTCTCTATGTCTCTCTTTCTCTGTCTCTTTATCTTTTTTTACTCTCTATGACTGTGGGTTTGTATATTCCTCCCTTTGACTCTATTGCTTCATTTTTATTTTCCTTATGTGTTTTTTTTTTTCATTTCCTTCTCTGTAAAGGACATTTAATTCAGAACATTGTTGCTCTGGCAAGAAATCACAGCCAAAAACCTTCCAGGTCAGTGTGTTCTGGCCTGAATACAAACACACCTTTAATCCAGGAGATAGAGGCAAGCAGATCTAAGTTCAAAGCCAGCCTGGTATAGAGCAAGTCTCACATAAAGAAAAGCTTAGATTCAAGTGTGGAGGTACATGACTTTCATCCCAAACAATGAATGTAAAGTTAGTTTGTAAAGGAAACAACCATGTTTTAAAGTAATGTTTTATTGAGTTGCATAGAAAGTGATGAATCAGAGAAAGATTTAATGAAATAGGATATGCTCAACTCTCAGTAGAATAGAAAGGAAAGGGAAGATACTTAAGGGAATGACACAGAGAATAAGAAAGAAAAGTGTCAATTTTACCAGGAGAATTTTACAGAGAGAGGATGAATGAGAGAAAAAAAACCTAGACAGAGGTGAAGACACTATGATCCAGAAAATAAGAAGGAAGCAAAGGATTAGAAAAGATTTCTGGAGTTAGTTTGGGGCCAAGCAGAGCATCTCGGAGTCCAAGAGAATATCCAGATCGTATAAATTTTCTAGGAGAGGAGTTTGAGCAAAATAGCTGAGTTGAACCAGCCAGCCCAGAGCTCAGTAAGAACAAGAACAGGTGAACATATTAAGCAATAAGTCTCAGATGCTGAAAACATTCTAGGCCTGCGTTAGAGTGCATGGAGGCTAGAAGCTTCCAGGGCTAAGCCTAGGTTAGCAGACAGGCATTAAACCTGAGAGATAACAAATTAAACACACTCCCTTTACACTTCTCTTCCTCCATTTTTCTTTTTTGCATTCCATTCTTTCCTCTCTCCTTTTATTCCCTTTGGTTCCCTTCTCTGCTTCTCCCTTCCTTTCTTTTCCCAATTCCTCTTCTTTCTTTTCTCCCTCATTTTCCCTCTTTCTTTCCTTCCATCCTTTCTTTCTTTCTTTCTTTCTTTTCTTTGTTTTCTTCTGTCTGTCTTTTTGGTCTCTTTTCTTCTGAGTTCTGATTAAATCCATGTTGCCAGGACATGCTAAGTCAGTGGCTCAATATTGAATTCTCTCTGTAGCTCTACACAGGCAGTTTCCGTCCTAGAAAAAGCATTGCCAGAGTTTGGAAATTTCACTAAGTAAAGAATGGAGCTTCCAATTTACAGAGGATGGAAATCATGCAGCTGTTTCTTAGAAAATTAAAGGGAACTAGGGCACTAAAGCCACATTAATATAAAATTCAAGAATTTGCTTGAGCTCCTTTAAGCCTTTCCTCAAATACTCACATGTAAATGAAGAGCAAGAGACCCCGCAGAGGCAAGCCTTGATTGAAAATGCAGGAATGGTGTTATGATTGCATAAGGAAAACAATTATCAAGTGTCACACAATAAGGGAATAGTTTTTTCTGAAACTGCCCCTCACCATCAGAGACTGACCTTTTGCCTAGATTTCAGCTGAATATGACCTCAGTTCCCAAATGATGGAAGGAGAGAATCATCTTCCACAAGTTGTTCTCTGTACTCCAATGTACATGATGGCATGCTGTGTCATCCTACACACTCATAAAGAAAACAATAAATGTAATTCATTTGAAAAGAACAAGCCAATCTAAAGCAGCCATTCTGCTAGAAAACAAACACACAGAAAAAATCTGTGATTCTTTCATTCTTCAGAGAAATCCACACAAATATATGCATATGAAATATTTACTCTTCATATTATATAATAAGGAATCAGATAACCTAAAATGTGAGAAAAACTAACACCATACTTTATAAAGAACTCAACAAACTACAACAAAAGATACTTAATTCAATTGCACACTATGCACTGCAGCAAGTTGTAACAAAAAGGATCTCAGTAAGTTAAGGAAATTGCCATCAATATTAAGTAGAAAAATTAAAATATGAAACAAAGATAAAATACTTGTTAAAAAAAAACCAATGAGGTGTCTGTAGTTTGATACTTCTGGTCATCTCTCTTCTTGACAGAAAAATATTCTATCTGGAAACAGCCTTGCATAGAAACCCATGGCTTTAACTCCTTCTTTTAGGAGGTGCCAGGAACTGGAGTTCACTGCCAGCTTTGAGCAAATCCATAATTGTCTCAAAGTACAGTAACAACAAAGGCTTAATTTCTACTCTGATCATGTTAATTTTTCCATGATTTGATCTACTGAGAGATGATGAATTTCTCTAGAAGCAGATATTTCCTGATATGTATGTTCTCTGTTAAGTCTCATAGTACTCTGAATCCAAGTAGTGAACAGTTGACACACCCAAAATGGACTTTCATTTCAAAATGCTCTTCCTGAGTTGGTTCAGCATTTATGGCCACATACTGTTTGTACAGACAGCTAAAACTTGCTTCCCACCACCCATGTTTGTATGCTTATATCTATCTGTAACTATAGCTCCATGTAATCTAATACTTTCTTCTCACCATGTGGGGGCCTGCACTCACATAAACATGAAAATAAACACACAGATATATACATACACATAAGCAAAAATAATTTTTTTGTACAGGATAAAATGAATACCAAAATATCGGTCTAAGTACAACTGTATTCTTGTACACATTCATAAGTAGAAATCACATTAACTGTATTTGAAGGAGAGAGCAGAATAAGGTGCCTTTAATATTTTTATTATTATTAACTGCGGGGGAGTGAAATGCTGAAAGATGAATACAGAATTTAATCTTGTCTTGAGCAACATGCTGGCTCCATAATCATATTATATCTTACTTATTTTACAAATCTCCAATATGTGTTGCTAAAGTTTAGGTTACTAATATCACCTTTGTTAGTAGTAACCAGATTTTTATAAAATGAATTGTGGTTGAAACTATCTTGTAAATAAAAGCAATGAATAAAATAGGAGCATATATTTGGCATACTTCCCCTGGTTTTTAGGTGAACTGCAAGATTGAATGTTTTCTTTTAATGAACACAGGTGTAAATAAAGACTGAATGTGTATGCATACTTAAAGGCCAATTTGTAAAATCATGTAACCAGTGTAGGTTCTTTTAGGAAGGGAACTGGGACTGACAAAATGAGAAGTCTATGCAAATTATCTTTGTGCCATATAAAGATGCACTCTGAGTTTCTACTTCACAATGCAATGATGCTAACAAAGCAACTTTGCTATTTAAGGAATAAATGAGATAGGAGATGTCCCACACATAGCAGACCCATTCTAATATCATGGTAACACATGCTCAGTGTTATCAGATCTATACTAGAGAGTTTATAGTTATTTTGCTTTGTGTTGATTGCTTTGGTTACTGACTGGCTTGTTTACCTATTTGCAGATTTTTATCTATTGAGTGTGTGTGTGTGTGTGTGTGTGTGTGTGTGTGTGTGTGTGTGTGCCTGTGTGTGTGCAAGGTATATATGCTTTATATGTGCATATAGAATGATGTATATGCTCATTCATGGATTCAAAGGCCAACGGAGGACACCAAGTGTTCTGGTCTAAAAATGTCTGCCTCATTTGAAACAGAATCTTTGACTGAACTCGAGAAAATCTGGCCTCCATAAACTTTACTGATCTTTATTTTTTTATTTTCCCTCCACATTGCTGTGTTTATAAGCATATATAGGCATGCATAGCTTTTTGCATTTGTGCTAGAGATTTGAACTTGGTTCCTAATACTTATACAAACACTTTCACCTGACAAGCTATCTCTCTTGCCCATTATATGTTTTTTTCTCGAGCTGGATCTCTGGGATATAAAAGGTTACACTGAAATGGCTATCATTTTGCCTCTCAGTGCTGGTGTTAGGGTCAGTATTCTGACATCTCTTTCTTTTATTTTCATAATAAAGAACACAATTCCTCAACACAAGTCCCTGTACTGCTTCCTGATAGGATCCATGGATTGTGGGATACATTTGGGATCAACAAACAAGATTTACTTAGTAATCCAAACAACGAAAGTAAAGAACTTACATCACTAAAAAAGATCTAAACACAAGGTTTAAGCTAGTTTTTACTTTAAGGTGAGGAAAATTAGATATTATAATATATTAATCTAAACTAACAGAAGTCAGAGAAAAGAGCAAAGATGAGTTTGAGCAAAGAGGCATTGTACTGATAATTTAACAAGGACTGTGTGCTTAGCAAGGCACACAATCTCTCTAGTAAAGAACCATTGAAAGAATAGGAATGCATCTGTTTAAAGTGGCTTTAAAATGATAACTTGGTGTACCATGTCTTACAATTTTGATTGTTAAATCTGATATTATATCTGGGGGCAATGAAATGGTTTAAGAGGTCAAATTTCTTGCTGTGCAAAAATGACCAGAGTTCCTGTCAGGAATGCATAGTAGAAGAAAATAAGTGACTCCTGGAAGTTGTCTTCTGATTTCTACACAGGCTTTTTGGTAATTTGCACATGTATATACACACATTCAAAACACACACACACACACACACACATACACACACACACACACACACACACACACAGTTTGTGGTTTTGTTTAGGTTTTTTTTTTCTTTTAATACTGTATGGTTTTGATTGCTTCTGGTGCCAGTTGACCAAATGACATCCTGTTATCCAATTAATCAAGTCTATGCATTTTTTCTCACATGTCTAGTGTCAATGAAATTTAACAAAGTAAACAAACATTCCTGTACACAGGCTGGCGAGGTCAACAAGAGAACAAAAGACTGAAGAGTTGCATCCATTTTGGGGGGAAATGGGTTAGATGCTACTAAGAAAGTTCACAAGAGACTCCTCATTTGATAATCTAAATAGATTTTCTAAGACAGAACTAGTTGATCCAATTTCTATGGTAATAAATAGACACAAATGGCTTAGAAATCATGTGTTATACACAGTCTGGTTAGATAATAAAAGAAAAAGTAGGTAAAATAAAGAAAATAGAGAATGAATGTTAGGAAATGTGAACTTTCTTCAGGAGTTAAAATGAAAAGAAATACTCAGAAAATAGGTGTAAAATTGTCAAAGAAATTGCTTTGAGATAATTCAGTTAATTCTATTCAAGAATCAAGAAGATAAGAATAGTACCCATCTATTCTATGTGAGCTGTTAAGCCACAGAAACACTATGAAAGAAACTTAAATATTTACTGTTAAGTAAAATAATATCCATAATGTTTAACTATGTAGCTAAATGTTTGTCTGTCTATCTATCTATGTATCTATCTATGTATCTATGTATCTATCTATCTATCTATCTATCTATCTATCTATCTATAATGTTTAACTATGTAGCTAAATGTTTGTCTGTCTATCTATCTATGTATCTATCTATGTATCTATCTATGTATCTATCTATGTATCTATCTATGTATCTATCTATCTATCTATCTATCTATCTACCAACCTACTTATCTGTGTGTTTATGTGTGTGTATACATATATATGTGTGTGTGTGTGTGTGTGTGTGTGTGTGTAAACAACAATAGCAAAGGCATACCTTGGTACCAGTGAAGATGTCTTTGATCATTAAGACCTTGGGGAAGGAAAGAGTTATAGACACATAGAACAAAGAGCATTTTAGGACAACAGAAACATTCATGAAAATTAACTGGTAGAAGCATATTTTTATATGAGTGTTGAGTTCCCTGAATTATGTAATACAAAGTTATCCTGAACATCAATTGTAATCAATAGCACTCCAGTTCTATATGATACCAACTCAAAGGGGGGTCTTTGGTTTATCAGTTAAAAGAACTAAAAGACACGACAAAAATTCAGTACTAAGTAGCGTGTGCTGGCAAATGTTACAGGCTTCTCTAGTAGAAAAGTGGGAAAGGTCCGTGGAAACATAGATTTGAACAGTGTTTGGACTTTTAGTCTTAGTTTTATGTGCCTTCCTTCATGATTATACTTTGATCACTTTCTCTATTGGTATAAAGGTGTCTATGAGACACTCGCATAGCAGGGATTTGGTCTGTGTTTCTGTAATAAAAATAAAGCACCAAACTCCTCTGGGTTTTTTGTTTTTGTTTTTGTTTTTTGTTTTTTTTTGTTGTTGTTGTTATAACAGATGCAGAGACACTCCCATCATGTGAGGGGAAACTAAGTACACTTTGTTCAAATTAAAAACTTTGTCCCAAGAACAAAAGGCCACAAAAATTGGAATCAGAATGATAATTTCTGGGGGCCAAAAATCCATTAAAAAACTCATACTGGGTTTACTATGGCTCCCTTTCTATCCTAATGGTCTACAACTTCATATACATGTTCATAAAGGAAGAAACAGGGTAGAGGATATTAGGGATGTACATCTTCTGTGCTTTGAACTCTACTTTTTCATCCTGAAATTATCACAAAGAAGAAGTAAGATGATAAGGAAGAGGAGGAGGAGGGTGAGGAGGAGGAGGAGGAGAGAAATGATAATGATGATGCTGGCAT
Source organism: Acomys minous (assembly GCF_964271855.1). Lineage (NCBI taxonomy): Eukaryota > Metazoa > Chordata > Mammalia > Rodentia > Muridae > Acomys > Acomys minous. The sequence goes on along the minus strand of NC_140483.1, from coordinate 72,490,268 downwards.
GCAGATCTGTAAATGTTCAGATAATATAAGGTAGTGGCAATAAAGGTAATTTACAAAATCAATTGAAAATATGATCTTAGTATTGATGTCATAAAAAGCATCATTGACCAGAATGACAAAATTTAAAAAGTTTTAAAATTACAGAGGAGGTCAGGACAAGAAGTTATGAAAAAATTACAAGTCTTTATTAAAAATACTTTTTAGCCTTCTGGTGGTGGCACATGCCTTTAATTCTAGCACTCTGAAGGCAGAGATAGGCAGTTCATTGAGAATTTGAGGCCAGCCTGGCCTATAGACCAAGTTTCAGGATAGCAGGGCCTGTTCATAGAAATGCTGTCTTGAAGTTTAGGTGTGTAAATGTTTTGTTGGCATGCATGTGCACCACTTGTATACCATATACCTACAGAGGACAGAGAATACATCTCTGGAACTGGAGTTACTGGCAGCTGTGAGCCAAAATGTGGATGCTCAGAGCTGAAAGCAGTTCTTTGCACAGGCAGCAAAAGCTTGAAACCTGTCTACACAGAGAAAAGTTTCAGATCTTTTTAGGACATAGGGTTAAAAAACAAGAGCAAACCAAAAGAACAAATAAGTGTAATTTCATCATTAACTGAAGAAAGAGAGGAACATGTGATGTGCTTTAGTTTCTCTGTTTCTGTCTGGTAGTAAACCTGGGTGAACAAGGACATGTACATTTCTCTCCACTTGCTTACTGGTCCAGCACTGCATACTTTCCCACTGCTCACAAATTCTTAGTCAAAGCTGCACAAAACTTTTTAGTTCCTGTCTGAATTTGGACTTCCAATCATTAGTTATAAAATGTACAAGACATCTTTTGACTATTTTAAATGTTTTACACAAAATCATATTTTAAAATAAAATTTAAAAAAATATCTTTAGCACATCCAAGCATTCAACTGATATAAAAGGAGTGATTTTGAAACCTGTAGCTCCCCCAAATAGAAGGGTCACAGTAGCACTCCTGAGACTTTTTCACAGCAATCTTCATTCACAAAGGAATTCTGTTTCTAAGGACAAGGGGGCAAAATTCAAAACAAAATTTTGTTACATCTTTATCTTAAGCATTTTTAATAGATTTGAATGTCTACCAAGCTACAGTAGCCTTTTCGAAGAGAAAGAATACAAATTACCACACTCTCCTCCCCCCCCCCCAAATCAGGACAGGATACCCTTTCCACTGTAACTCTGCTGACTGGGTCACTCCCTGTTAACGCTGCTCATTTCTGGTTGCAGATATTTGACAGCCACTAACTGATATCCTAGAATCAATGCACACTTGCTACCTTACAGTTTGTGGCAGCAGAGGCTGCTAGAAACCTTAGTGAGCTAACTTATGAACATATACAGGGGGAGGTAATCCCCCTCAGGAACAGTCATAGGGGAGGGGAATAAGGGGAAAATGGGAGGGAGGGAAGAATGGGAGGATACAAGGGATGGGATAACCATTGAGATGTAACAAGAATAAATTAATAAAGGAGAAAAAAAAAAGACCTTCGGGAATGTGTTCTCAGTTCATATTCCAAAAGACAGGCAACTTCTTCACTTGTAAGCTTCTAGAGCCTGCCAGCATTCCTAGACTTGTGGTCCCTTCCTCCATCTTTACAACAACAGAAGGCCCTTCTCAAGCTGCCATGACTACACTTTTCCCAGGATTTCAACATTCAGTGACTACCGGCCAGAAAGAGTCTCCATTTTGAATGAGTCATGTCTTTTAACTGGGCCCACCAGCCTATCGCAAGAGCTTCATCGCATCTCAAGAACCTTAACCACAAAAATGTGGCCACCATATTCTCATCTATTTCCATATTGATTCCATCCCTCCATTTTTTAAGTGTGTGTATTCCTATGACTGTGTATGTGTTATGCACATGTATGTGTGCATGTCCATATGTTTGTGGGTGCATATGTACACTAGTGTGCATATAAATGTAACACATATGTGTGAAGGCTAGGAAGCAACCCATGTTTTCAGACTTCAAGTAATGTTCACCTCATTCATAAAGTAGGACCTCTCGGTGTTTTCTGAATCTTTCTACCAGGTTATTGTGGTAGACACTGATCTCTAGAACCCATTTGTATCTATCTCTTCAGCGCAGGAACAAGAGTCAAACATCATATCTAGTTCTTCTTGGCCATAGAAAACTCCAGCCCAGGTCACTAACCTTGGAAGGATATCTCTCTTAGGTCCTTTATCACTGTTAATTTTATTCCCTACCAAAGAAAAAAGTTTATCTTTTCACTTCATTCACTCCCATTTTCATTTATAAAACATTCAAAAAGCAACACATTACAAAATTCCATTTGTATGCTCTCATTGCACAAAACATAGCTCACAGGTTTGTGCCTTGTTTTCATTATTATCAGCTCACCAAGGAAGAAGAAATCAAACACTTCATTTTTTCACATTAAGTGTTTAATCTTGCTATGTTAATATGCTAACAATCCCCTAATAAACATCTGTTAAAATTATGATTTGTATTCTGAACACTTGTGTAAACCTGAACACGGCATACAGCTGTGTCCCAAAATCAGAGACAGGAGAATACTTAAGAGTAACTTGCAGGCAAGCCTTTCAGAAAAAGAGTTATCATAAGCTTCAAAAAATGAGACACAGAGGAATTGAACAAGACAGTCTTTGCTGACTTCTGGGGTTCACACATGGAAGCAAGGTCATGTGCAGCCACACACCATTTGCACTCACATGTATTGATATAGTGGGAATGACTAAGTTTTGTTGCAGTGTTTTTGGGCCCCTGGGCATGAACAGATCAGTGCAGCACTCAGACCTCACCAGATTCCCTCTGTGCAGTAGACAGCAGTTAATGCAGTAGGTCAATTTACATTGAAAAACAGATAGAGATTAGTGGTCTGTAGAGTGCTCAGTCACAAAGAGACCATCTATTTCCCCTCCCTCCAAGGTCCAACCACCAGGGAAGAAAATGGAATGGAGAGATGATGAAATCCAGGGAGGTGGAGAAAGAGCACAGCAGTATCTTTCTGACATGACAGGACCAATGCACCATGAACTCACATTAAGGAATGCCAGCTGCTAGTAGAAGGAAGAGTCAGTTTTCTTTTAGGGTATGCCTCCTAGCAAGTCACTATGTTCCTCCAGTGGATAGATCAACATCCAAGATTATATATGTAGCACAAATTGGACTTAGTCATAAAAATATGGAACTGGGAGGAGATATGGTGTTAGGGACTAAGACTGGCAGAAATTGAGAGAGGAATTGGGGTGAATGTAATCAATATATCACATGTAGTAATGTGATTCTTAGAAAATATATAAAAGTATATTTTTAAAACACTGAAGGTAAAGAGTCATTCTTACTGGGCTTTATTGGTCACAGTTGATACATAAAAATAACAGGTGGAAGACATGAAGTACAAGTATCAGAGACATCCAGAGTTTCTGTTAAAATTTATATAGGGAAAAGCAGTAAATCTTTTCTTGCTAACAAGGACAACATTGATCCCAACATGAAATAACTGATACATAAGAGAAACATTCAGACCTTGAAGACAGTGAGTAAACTCCACTTACCATCCTGAAAGAGTATAGTGTCCTAACTCTGCTTCTTGCCAATTGTGCTACCTGGCAAACAAGTTAAAGTCACCTATACTGGAAATGGAGGCAGTTTGTGGACATGAAACTGGAAGCATCCAAGAGGTTCATGATCTTTACTTCTTGAGGGAAAGATGGAACCTTTGTTGCTGACACAATGATTTCAGTCTCAAACTAGCCCTGACATTGTTATCTAGGAAGAAACAGAAGTGAAGTCATTTTGGTTTGAAGTTACGAGGACATAATTCTCCTCAGCATAACTGAAGGCAGAGAGGAACAAGGTGTAGAAAGTGAGTGCAGGAAGATGACTAAGAGCCCTGGGGCTATAATTTTTCTCTGCATTGTGCATCTGTCTTTGCCTATAATTTATGTGTGAACCTGTATCTTGTGGTTAATAAAACTTTATTTTGTGTAACATCGCTCATACTTCTCCTAAATATTTAATAGAGTTAAAAAATGCAGTTGCTAAGGAGAGTAATTATAGGCAAAGAGGGAAATTAGAGAGCCATGATAAACTGTTAAGAGTTAGGTTTTGGGCAGGGCCACAGTAGGATATTCTCTCTCCTTATTTGGTTTCCCAGAAAGAATGTCAAAGCCACAGAGAGTCAAAGAGAGTAATGATGCAAAAACAGAATGGCCATTTTCCCAGTCAGTTCTGTATTTAATAAACTGGATGGCCTTTTGTGGGCCATGTGACTGCTGGAAGCCTCAATTTCCTTATCTAGAAAGTGGAATAGTACACACTTTTAGGGCAACTGTAAGGACATACTCTCCTAAATTTCCTAAAATGAATTGAAGTTGTATTTTATTGACCTTGTGACACAATAGACATTTTTCCTTGGTGAAAAAAAATTAGAGAAGAGGCAAAAGGGGATACACACACACACATACACACACACAAACACAGACTCTCACACATGCATATATGTGCATGTGTGTGTGTGTGTGTGTGTGCATGTGTGTGTGTGTGTGTATGTGTGTGTGTGTGTGTGTGTGTGTGTGTATGTGTCTATGTCAGTGTTTGTATATTGCTGGGCATTGAAGCTCAAATCATCATGTTTATGTAGCAAGCAGGCTTAAGGACTGAATCCCAGTTTCAGCCTCAAACCTCCATCACAAAAACACAAGCAAGCATCAGCTCCTCTGATAGGTGCCATTGTCTAATATACAGACCGTATCTCCAGTTATGTTTATATCTGCTCTCAGTGTGTGAGGTAGAGCCCAGATGTGTCAGATGTCCATGAGAGCTTATCACAATATGTATGCTAAGGCCACTTCACATCTTTGATATTTGTCAGGTTTTAATCTTTAATGGGGCACTGAAAAACCAGCCATAGTGGCATGGAATCTTTCTATCATAAGCCTTGTTACACATCATAGTTACATTCAAGACACCTGGTTAAAATGTATTATGAAGTACATGGATGGTCTAATGGCGCTATGTACAGAGGAATGTGGCACGTTAAGTTCTAAGACCATTCTAGGAGAAGCACAGGCCCATTTTCAGTAACACCACACACCTTCTAATATGTGGCCAAGACAAGAATGTCACTAATTGAATTATTTACCTGATTCCTCTAGTTGTAATTTTAAAAATTAATATATAATTAATATATATTGAATCCAACATATCTTAAATGTTTTATATTCAGTGGGGTTTGGCAATCATATACCACTCTAAAGTCATTGCTAAAAATGATGAATAGAACATATGCAATAAAAGCTGTTGATATCCAAGTAGTTGAGCAAAGAATAATGGATTTTAAGAGCGTGAGAGAACTCGGAGTAAATGGAACGAGAATGTTCTCTGTACAACATTCCAGATAAGAGTAGGATGTCCTGGTGGTCATTTTCATAGCAGATTGATTAAAAGTTAACAATAATGTATTATCAACTTCACAAAGGTTTAAAAAAAGTTTTTCAATGTTTTTCCAGAAAAAAAATCTGATGTGCTTAAAAGCTAGTCACCTTGACACAAATAATTGCAGAAGGTGCATGTGATTGAGATATCGCATCATATACAGAAACATGCATTTTCACCATATATAAATGAATAAGAAATGAAACAGACAACTCACAATGTTGCTGATGTCAACTCCGTAGAAAGCCTGCCATCACCTCTTCAGTCTCTTGTGTCCTATTGTATCTTACAAGCAACTGAGATTTACTGCTGTAGATTGTTTGTAATTTTATTTAATGAAGTTTATCAAGTATTTTTTATTTTACAACTGTAGCCTAATATAATTAAGGTGAATTGTATGTTATACCAAGTTCATCAAGGATTCTGTTCAGACAAAATTTTACACCAGAATAGACGGACTCCTGCTCACATAGAAATGCCCACCACAATAGAAGGTTTGACTGAATTTAACACCTCAAAACTGTCTGAATTCCAAGATATGAAACCTTCATGCAGACATCCATGTGTGAAGCAGGCAAAACAACAATGTATATAAAAATCAAAATTTGAAAAAATTAATAATTTTCTAAATAAAATCAAAATATTTGAAAAGTATAATTTTATTACCTTTTCTCTAATCTTCTCATACCATCAATTCTGTAATTTTTTATAATCATTATTATACAAAAAAGCCAACAGTCTTAATGAGTATTTGCAAATTCATAAATTTTATATTTATATATCTATGTATAAGTTTTTAGTTCTGTAATTAAATAAAGTTACTTAAGACCCCTTTTATACTTATATAAATATAAATATATTTGGTGGTCTTTTCTAAAAGCACAAAATTTTCATTTGGTAGTTCAATTTAACTTATGGTACTTCATTTACTCTTTTTGGAAGAGCAAGTGCATACTGATAATACATTATTTAAGTTTGCCTCAATATCTTTTTTCTCTCCATTTTTGAAATAAGCTTGAATGAATTAAAATTATAGAACAAGAGTGGCTTATTATGTAGTTTTAAAATTACATTATTGTTGACCATAAATACTGTTTTGTGTGTAGAAATCTGGGACAACTTCTTGGGGTAGATTCTCTTCTACCATCAAGAGGGTTCCAGGAATCTAACTAAGGTCATCAGACTTGATGTTAGCAGATCCCTTTCCTTTCTGAGACATCTCACAAGCCCTATAAGAAGTTTTAAGAGTTGAAATAAACTGAAAAAAAATAATGGGTGTCTATTACAATATTCTGGTAAACTTGTTCTTTGAAGCCAGATGGCTCAGATTTTGCAATTAATTTCCCCTTTAGTTTATATGACCAAATGTCCCATTGTCACATTTCTAAATCAAAGTAAAGATTCTGTTTTTTTAGACTTTTAAAAAAAAGACTTTCTTTGTGTTCTTAGACACACAACATGATCTTAAAACTTGTTTTGTAATTTTCCAGCTGCATTTACTATAAAAATATTGTTATTATGTTATTATATTTCTCAATCTGACTAGAATACAGAATCTGTTCACTGTGTGGATTTACCTATCTAAATCAGCTTTCTCTTTAATCTGTGAGTCTTGAATGTTGGAACTGTGGTTTTCCTTTGGATATTCTCAACAGCTACCATATGCACTGAACTAGGGAGACTACTAATAAGTACTTACAAAATAGCTAAACGAATGTGTAGATGATATTTACGTTTAAAGGGTGTCCTTTATAAGCTAAATACTATAATCTCAAAAAACAGTCAAGGGTCTAGAGATACGGCTTAGTACTTAAGTATGCGACATTTGAGTCAAGTATATAAATATCCTTTGTCCAATAAGTCCATACTTGTTAGTTTGGGCAGAAGATTGAATACAGGGAGAAAAAGTCTTTATTTGGAGTACCTCTTTTATTAAAAACATAATGATGTCCCCAACATAATAAAACTGTATCACTGTAACCAACATACTCTCATGGGGTATGATTTATTTTCTCTCAAAGGACAGACTCAACATTAGCCAAGGCAGTACCTCGGTGGGTGTCGTGAGTGAAGGTGCATGTTGCTAAGCCTATGACTAACCATTACCCCTGTTACCAAGGCAACTGTACTCATGAATACATTGGACACTAAAAGATAGCTAACATTGTCTCCTTCATTGGGTTATTAAAAAATTCTCTGCTGAAGTCATACTTTGATTACTTACCATGACATACTAATTTCCCTATGCTTTGTTTAGACACAGATTCACCAGGCCACATCTTAAACATCCTAAAACAATGTTCCACGAGGCCATACTACCAAATTTTTCCATTGTTTATGTTCCTCTTTCCTGTGACAATATATGTGAGCCAAAAAACTTAAGGGGCGGGGAAAGTTTACTTGGGCTAACAGTTTGAAGATACAGTCTATTGTGCTAGAGAACTTGTGACAGCAGGAATACAAGACAGCTTGTAACATACAATTCATAGTCAAAAACCTGACAGAGACCAGAGATAAATAGATCTACTTTGTGGTATGTCTGTGTGTGTGTGTGTGTGTGTGTGTGTGTGTGTGTGTGTGTGTGTGGTATGTCTGTGTGTGTGTCCATGTGTCCATGTCCATGTGTGTGTGTGTCTGTGTGTGTCCATGTGTCCATGTCCATGTGTGTGTGTGTGTGTGTGTGTGTGTGTGTGTGTGTGTATTTATGCATGTATACATGTATGCACTTATTAGTTCAAAGGTTTCTGTACTGTGTGATAGTAGATGCTGTCAGGTTAAAAATAGTAACTCCCCCCCCCCAAAAAAAATAGTAACTAACTCCCATAAATTCTAGTGATTATAGTAAGATGAAAGAGCCAATGCACTATTAATATTTACTTTCTGTTCTCATATAGTGCTAGAAATATAGAGTTGTTACCATCCTTTTTCTCCTTGAATCCACTCAGGATCTCATCAAGATAAGGTGGTTACAATGGCACGTTTGAAACATGTGGTAGTTTGAACAAAATTGGCTCATAAGGAATGGCACTATTCAGAGATGTGGCCTTACTGGAAGAAGTGTTCTAATGGTGATTGCTTTTGAGGTTTCAGATAGAAAAGTCAGGCACAATGTCACTCTTTATTCATACTATCTGCTGATCCAAATGTAAATCTCTCAACTACCTCACCAGGACCAGATTTGCCTGCAAGCTGCCATGCTTTTTGCCATGATGACAATGGACTAAACCACTGATTTTTAATTCATCCTGAACCATATGCTTTCCTTTAGGAGTGTTGCCATGGCCATGGTGCTTCTTCCAAGCAACAGAAAACCCTTCTAGATCCCTAACAGGCCTGTGGGCCACCTGAGCAACTCTAGGCTTGGCTCTCTTTCCTCCTGCCTGCTGCTTACCTGCATGGTCCATCTGTGACACAGAGAATTAACAAGGAAATGTGAGTCTGGTGTGGACCACAATCAACATTAGCTGCTATCCTGGAGAGGCCTGTGGGACACCAGAGCAGCTTTGGGTTTGGATCTCTCTCCACATGCCCACTACTTCCTGCTCTGACCCAGAAATAAACCCACATACCAATGGAGAATTTATTTTTTTCAAAGAATCTAAAACAATGAAATGGAAAAAAGATAGCATCTTCAACAAATGGTGCTGGTCTAACTGGATGTCAACTTGTAGAAAAGTGGAAAAATACCCTTATTTATCACCAGACACAAAACTAAAATCCAAATGGATAAATGATCTCAACATAAAACCAGTCAAATTAGTCTGTTAGATGAAAATGTGAGGAAAAGTCTTGAGCTCAGTGGCTCAGAAGACAACTTCCTGAACAGAAAACCAAGATCTCAGGCTCTAAGATCAACAATTAATAAATGGGACCTCCTGAAACTGATAAGCTTCCACAAGGCAAAGGACACTGTCAACAGAACAAAATAAGAGCCTACAGATGGAGAAATGACCTTCCCTAACCCTACATCTTTCTGAGGGCTAATATTCAAATATAAAAAGAACTCAAGAAAGTAAACACCACCAAGCCAATTATCTAAATTAAATATGGGGTACAGAATTAAGAATTCTCAGCAGAGGAATGTTGAATGGTTGAGAAATACTTAAAGAAATGTTCAACATCTTCAGTTATCAGGGAAATGCAAATCAAAACAACTCTGAGATTCTATATTAGAATGACTAAGATAAAAATTCAAACAAAAGCACATGCTGGTGAGGATCTGTAGAAAGGGGAACAATTCTCCATTACTGATGGAAGTACAAACTTGTACCACCAATTTGGAAATCAATCTTTTGCTTTCTAAGAAAATTTGGAATATTTCTACCTCAAGACCCAGTTATTCCATTCCTGGGAATATACTGGAAAGATGCTGCACCATACAGCAAAAACATTTGCTTAACTCTGTTCATAGTAGCTTTATTCATAATAGTCAGAATCTGGAAACAACTTAGATATCCCTCAACTGAGGAATGGTTAAAGAAACTGTGGTACATTTACACAATAAAATGTGGTGACTATGCTAAATTCATCTATGTTAGAAATCCTGTGCTTAGGTTGCATGCTGTGACCTTATAGTTCTTGACCTTTGCTGAAGGAGGTCTTGTGTTTAGGCTATCTTTGGATTGTTTATCTTTGAAAGAATTAGGGAATTTCTTACGGGGAGCTTCCCAGAGAAATAGGGAAGTTCTTACAGGGAACTACCCAGAGGATTAAGGAAATTCTTACAGGGAACTACTCAGAAGATTGTATTCTTGTCTATAGGGTAGAGCTTGTGGTGTCCTTGCTATATAAACCGTACTCACTTTTAATGATGTGAACCTTGATTGGAATCTGTCTTGGCCTCATACCCCATGTATCTCTGTTTTTCACAGTTCACACTCCATGTTTCAGGTGAACCCTGGTTTGATATGTCCTGCAATCCAGGATAATGAAATACTATTCATCTATCAAAAAGAAAGAAATATTGAAATTTGCAGGAGAATTGAATTAGAAAATATCACCCTGAATCGGGTAACACAGAAATAGAAACACATGCATGGCATATAGTTATTTCTAAGTGGATATTAGCCATATAATACAGGTTAGCAACACTACAATTACACATACCTAAAGAAACTAAATATCAAGGCGGACCCTAGGGAAAATAATTCTCATTCAGAACGATGGAAGCAGTTGAAGAGAGGTAGCAGGAAGGGAGGCTATCATAAAGGTGCTCTTAAAGACTCCAACCAGCAGGAGATCCAAGCAGATGCTGAGACACACAGCCAAACTTTGTGGTGGAGCACACAGAGCCTTATGGAAGAGTTGGGGAACAGAGGGAGCTGGAGGCATCAGGAGCTCCACAAGGAGATTAATGAGGCAGAAGCGTGCTGCAGAGACTGATGCACCTACCAAAGACCGTGCATGGTATGGACCTAGATGCTCTGCTCAGGTGTAGTAGATAGGCAGCACAGTCTCCTTTTAGGTCCCATAATATGAGGAATAGGGAATACATTGCATATGGACTTTGGCTCCAACATGTTTATTACTTCTCTTTAGTGGGGTGGCCTTGCCAGGCAACAGAGGAAGAGGATACAGACATTCCTCATGAGACTTGATAGATTGAGGTCATATGTTAGGGAAGGAGGACTCCCTTTTCTGAGAACTAGTGGAGGGAGGGCGAGGGTATGAAGAAGAGAAGATAGGATTGGAGTGGGCTGAGGGATAGGACTACTATCGGGATGTAAAATGGACAACAAAAAAGAAACACTAACTAAGTTAAGGTTTGTGGATATATATTTGGTACATTTGGTAATTACACACATATATATGTGTGTGTGTGTGAATATATATATACTCCTGCATAGCCCAGTGACTCTATTTAACCCTGTGAAAGATGGTCAGTTTCCAAAATAGCTGCCACTCAATCCACATCATCAGCGTATCATGGTTTCTTATTCAAATACCACTAGTTTAGTGACTAATATTACAAAATTCCTAGTGGTAAGAGTATCTCAGTGAGGTTTGATTGAAAAAAATGACCAGAGATGAAATGACACCAACATTATGTGCCTCTTATGAACTTGTATACATTTCTGAGAAATCTATCATCAGATATTTATACTTTTGTATTTCTGATATGATTATTGAATTAGTGAATTGTTAGCTTTATATGAATCTTTCCTGAGATACATGATTTGTAACTAATTCATCATATTTTTCCTTTTAATATTTTTATGATAAATTTTTGTTAAGAGAGGGTTTCTCTCTCTCTCTCTCTCTCTCTCTCTCTGTGTGTGTGTGTGTGTGTGTGTGTGTGTGTGTGTGTGAATGCCATGTGTAGGTAAGAAAGCAACTTGCAGGAATTTGTCTCTCTTTCCTTCCTGTAGCCTTTGGGAAGCAAATTCTGATCCTCACACTAGCCAGAAATTTATTTTTCTTATTGAGCTATCATGTTAACCCTTTTTTATTTGTCTTTAGAAGCACATACATTTTTAAATTTCGTGATGTTAAATTTACATGCATTTTCTTTTTATGTTTAGACATTTCGTACTGTAACCAAAAAACTGTACTGACCATGAAGTGCACCTCCTTGTTATTATCTTTTAAGAATCTCATTGTTTTAATTCTTATGCCACACTGCTGGGCCTGTTTGAGTTTTTATATGTGGTTCTGGGAGATTTTATCTCATTCATTTACATGTGGAAGTTGGCTGTGTTATACTTGCTTCAGCACCACATAAAATAGAGTGCATATTCAACTTTATATTTTACTGACTCATATTGCTTGTTTACCATGCCACCTGCTCTGATAAGGTAAAGAACAATTTAATGTGTCCTTTATCTCTAAGATCAGTGTGCCCTTTGTAAAACCTGTCACATATAATAAATGTTCACTAAGGAACAAATAGCCCCCTTTTCATATCCAATAGTATCATGCTGGACAAGTTGATTTGTCTGAATCAAATAGCATATGTCAGAATCCTGTAGTAAATATGATTTCAGGTCAGTTCAATGTATTTTAATTCCAAAGATCTGTCATTAGAGGACTTGATGTTATTCCAAGTTCTTGGCCATTTAAAGACCATCTTTATCCTGCACAACCTTTGAATGACTCACAATATTAGCAACTTGAGCCCTCATAAAGCACATGTCCTTTAATATTTATGTGAATTGCCACCTCTTCCAAAATGTTCCCTGAGCCTAAGATGTAGGGGTTGTGTTAAAGATCTGCCAGCTGTGGTGGGGCTCCCATAGTCATTTGTTCCCTGAATTTTGGCCAGTTGCATATTTCTGTGATGTCCTTTTCTAAAAAGTGAAGCATTTTTGATGGGGGATGCAAGCTACACTTATCTGTAAATATGAGGACAAATATTTGTGATACATAGAGGAATTATACTGGTATAGGAAAATGGCAAAAGTAGGTATTCCTCTAGGGCCCAGGACTTTGACAGATGTGGGTAGTTGGCTGTGTTTATAGGACCAGGCTTATATTTCCTCCTAATGAACATGTCTTGATTCTAATCAGGTGGCTATTGTTTTCTTTTAGTTTTTTATTTTTTGGATAATGAGTATCTGAATAACCTTAGGAAAGGAAAAATTAAAAGAAATTAATTTAAATTTAAGAAATACGTGGGCCAATTCTAAGTTTGAGTTAATTCTAAGTAGATAGTTTATATCACCGAGTGCTGTGTGTATTTGTGCATGTATGCAAAGTATAAGTATTCATTACATGACATTTGATGCAATACCTCAGCACATCCCATGGGAGAAAACATACTAAGTATGTTTAGAATCAGTCTAGTAAATTAATTTCATAAACTTTCTTGAGAAACTTAGTCTTTAATTATTATGAACATGTTCTGGCCTACAACTATCCTTGTTTGTTTTATAAATGGTATGGATAAATGGCATTAAGTGTATCTAATATCATAAATGTAAACTCCAAATAATAGGAAGTTTTCTACACCAAAGTGTGCATTTCTAAAATAATAAGTGATGTTCTAGATGTGGTAGTTGTTTGTATTATGCTTAAAAGCTGCTTGCTTCCTGGTAAGAGCATCCACAGATCGTCCTATATAACAATGTACCCCATTCCTCTGGGGCAAGTGGAAAGTGCTAAAGGTAAGTCAATGCTCTCACTCTGGATCAACATCAAGCAGGATAAATGTTACATTAAGAATATTTCATGCAGCTGGGCATGGTAGCTCACACCTTTAATCCCTGCACTCGGGAAGCAGAGGCAGGTAGGTTTCTGTGAGTTCAAGGTCAGCCTAGTTTAAAAAGCATGGTCTGGGACAGCGTGGGCTGGTTTACAGAGTAACACAGTCTCAAACAAACAAACAAACAAACAAACAAACAAAAACAGCAACAAAAAGAGTACCCCACATGATTAAAATTTACAGAGAAAATCCAGACTGGGATTCTGGGAAACAGACAACATTGTGTTATTCTCTGAGTGAAATGTGATAATAATGAAGACGGATAGATATCTTCCATGACACAAAAGTTGTTATATATTGAAAGACCAAACATTCAAGGATCCAGGGGATGGAGAAGGGACTTAAATGTATCATGTATCATGCTTGACATGCAAACATGAGGATCTGGTTGATCACTAGACTCAATGTTTATTAAAATTAAATCTAGTTAGCATGATGTGCCTTTGTAATCCCAGTTCTGGGATAATGGAGAAAAAAAAACTCATTTGAAGATGAGCGAGGTTTAATGAGAGACCTTATATTATAAAATGAGATGGAAAAATCACTAAAAAACAAAACAGTCATTGAACTGTGCATTTTATACATACAAATAGAGAGACATACATTATGTGCACCCAGACACACACACACACACACACACACACACACACACACACACACACACATAAACACTCCCACACACATAGAAAAATTCAAGACTTCTTTCTATTCCTTTCAACTTATATTTGGGCTCTTAATTAGTTAACATTTTGTTGCTGTGATAAAATATGCTATCAAAAAGTTACATATGAAAGAAAGTGTTTATTTGGGTGACAGATCCAGGGAGATATATTCTATTATAGGGGCAAAATATAGCAGCAGGTAATGAAACCATGGTGACAAAGTAGGATGTTAGCTGGTAACACAGCATTTGCATGTAGAAAGCAGAAAGTGAACAGGAGGAGTCAGGGTACATTATGAAGTCACCAATGACCCACTTCCTTCAACAAAGCTCCATCTCCTAAAGATTACCTTATCTTTCCAACCACCACTATTACCTTGAGACCAATGATAAAACAGATGAGACTACAGGAACTATTTCACATTTAAATCTCTAGTCTCTAACCAAACTTTCCAATTCTTACCATGACATCAAAATTTTAAGATCAGGTAAGAAAAATACTACTACTTTTGTTGCTTTAGACACTATACCATACACACACACACACACACACACACACACACACACACACACACAAACACCCAAACAAACACCCAAAAACAAAACCAAAAAACCCCACAACTCCTTAAAATAGATTAATGAGATAAAGAAAGAGAAGAACATGAAGCTTACTGGTTACCAGGGAATACCTCCACCCACTCTGCCATCTGGTATAATTTTGAAACTTAATGCCTATGCAGTGTTCTAAAATATATTAATATTTTGTCAAGAACTAAGAAAATGTAATGCTGGAATCCACTTTTGTATTTTCTATTTTAAAATAATGTATAAATAGAAAATATTTTTAATTATTTTTTTGAAGTTTAGGACAGCTTAGACTGCTCTGTGATTACAAGTATATAGTGCTCTTGCAGATGATCTGAGTTCTGTTGCCTTCATCCTTGTTGTGAGGCTCAAACCATCGGTAGCTCCAGCTCTGCGGATCTAATCTGTGGGCACTTGCATTTGTTTGTACATAACAACACATAGATACTTACACATAATTTTAATATTTAATTCTAATTTTTAAATGTTCAAGCCATATATAATGAATGTTGATGTATATTTTTCATTCTGCCTCTTCTTGTTCTTTTTCACTTTATTTCTGTACTCTTTTGTCACCCTAGATAAGTTCACTTCCACTTTCACTATATACTTGCACATGAATTTGTGTAACTATACAAAATCTAGTCATCACAAATGAGAAATGGGGATAGAGAGATAGTTTAACAGTTGTGTCCTGCTGAATAGTCTAAGTTCAGTTTCTAGCATTTATGTTGACTGACCCACTACATGTTATGCCCTTTTCTAGTACCTGAAAGCATCTACATTAATACTAGCATGTACAAACACAATTAAAATATATTTTTGTGAAAGATGAAATAAAAATATGATATTAATTTTTATTTAATTGGTTTACTTTACTTAATATGATACTCTCCAATTGCATTCACTTTCAGTAAACAGTAATACTTCATTCCTTTTTATGATAAAAACCATTGATTTGCACATGAACACCATATCAAATATATATGTTAAATGTCAATATATTTAATTAAAGCTTTTTTTTTATTTTTAGTACATGTCCTTCATTGTGAATTCCATTATGTGTATTGTTTTCTTCATTAATAGCTGTGATACAAACATGCAGTGGTGGTAGTTGACAAAGACTGAGATCAGGTAGGTAGATAACAAATTGCTAAACATTTGGCAGAACATAACTCCAAGATAGTAATACCAAGAGTTCTTCACTCATGAACTTCTTCCAGTGTTCTAGGAGTTCTCTTTTTTTATAATTCAGAATTCTGGGAACCAGTCATTGATTTGTTCACTAGGGCTCATAGAAATGGCAGAAAATTATGTTTACTTCTGCATAACCTTTAAAAAAGAGGCCAAATTTGTGAGTGATTCATGACAACTAGAGATAGACTTTTTAAAATCATGTGATAAAATACAATAAAAGCAGAAAGAGAATGAGGAGACCTCACAAGTGAAGGCTGCTGGTATCACATGTGAACCTCTTGCCCATTGCCTATGGGAAAAGCTGAACATCATGTTGTTGGAACCTCATGTTCCTTCTGGTCATTGTCTCTTGGGAGCACTGAGCATAGTAGCTAGTCCTGCTAAAGATAGCCCAAGGGGCATGTCCCACGAAAGCCTTCACTTACCAGGAAACTGGGACAGAGGGGGGGGGACATCCTAATGTGACTCTAGATGAGAGAAGCATGGGAGAATAGCAAAGTAGAAGGATCCACAGGGTCCTAGAAACCTACAAGTAGAACATTATGATAGGCAGATTTGGGCACAGGGGTACCGCTCAAACTAAGGCACCAGCCAAGGACAATACAGGCGGTAAACCTTAAACCCCTACCCAGATCTAGCCAATGGTCAGAACATTCTCCACAGTTGATTGGAGAGTGGGATATGACTTTCTCACATACTCTGGTGCCTCACATTTGGCCACGTCCCCTAGAGCGGGAGACCTGGTGGCACTCAGAGGAAGGACAGCAGGTTACCAAGAAGAGACTTGATACCCTATGAGCATGTACAGGGGGAGGTAATCCCCCTCAGGAACAGTCATAGGGGAGGGGAGAATAAGGGGAAAATGGGAGGGAGATGAATGGGAGGATACAAGGGATGGGATAACCATTGAGATGTAACAAGAATAAATTAATAAAAATTAAAATTAAAAAAAAAGAAAATTAGAATTCTTCCTTGCCCAACATGTATTACCAGGAAAATATGTGTGATACTTTCCCAGAAAGAAATAACAAAAATTTCCCAATGTAGGGAAACAGAGATAGACCAAAGACATATTTATAGCAGGGTCTAACTTGACAAACTAATATATTTCTTGGAATTACTTGGAGGGATATTGTGAAAGGTTACCTACACTGTTAGGGACAACTAAAAAGCATTTGCATTCAGTGCATTAAGGGTGATGACATACCAGCGATACATGGCTGATCTCTGCATGATTTAAACACAGTGCTACATGGCAGAGGATCGCTTTCCCCTAGGAGTTATTTACTGCTTTTTTAACATTGAGGAAGGACTCTGTGTATCTTACAGCAGGTTACCAAGAAGAGACTTGATACCCTATGAGCATATACAGGGGGAGGAAATCCCCCTCAGGAACAGTCATAGGGGAGGGAAATAAGGGGAAAATGGGAGGGAGGGAAGAATGGGAGGATACAAGGGACAGGATAACCATTGAAATGTAATAAGAATAAATTAATAAAAAATAAAAAAAAACTTCTTGAACTTTTTATGCTTTCCTTCCAGAGTCTTTCATGTCTTTTCCCTCTGTGTTTCAACTTAGAAACTCCCAAGCCTTAAAGACCTCCCTTGATGGTCAGATAATTCAACTTGGATAAAACTTTTCCATAACAGACCTGTATTTGGTCTCGCTAAAGTGAGACAGGGTCGTCTGTTTGAGACATGCATGGATGAAGAAGAATGCTGCATTCACCAAGCTTAACACCATTCCTACTACAAAGATACTTGCAGGACCTGAAGTATTCTCTTCTTTAAGTTTCTGAAGTGGCCTAATCAGGAAGTTCACTTTTCTCATTTCTGAAGCTTTTGAGTAGGGACAAAGAACATTAACTGAAGGACTCCTTTATAGCCTTGTGTTAGCTCAGTGCTTTTAACTGTAATAAATATCACAACACTTATATCTTAAATGATTTATTATAAATCACAAGGTTTGTTCACATGATCACTAGACTATGAAAATTATAATTATTTATTTATTTTTCTTATTGGAGTTTTTTGAGACAGGGTTTCTCCATATAGCCTTGGGCATCCTAGACTCACTTTATAGACTAGGCTGGCCTCAAATTCACAGGCATCTGCCTGCTTCTGCCTCCTTAGTGCTGGGATTAATAGTATGTACCACCATGCTTGGTAGAAATACACACTTGAAAAAGTGTACTTATAAATGGACAAAAATGCCGGAAGCATCTGTGTGTATGTATCTGTGTGTGTGTATGTGTGTGTGTGCATGTGTGTATGTGCTTGAATATAAATGCACAAAAAACTGAATATGAATTTTATAGCAAAATGACACTAATAACTGCTTGTCATGAAATCAGAAGGGGGAAGAAAAGGGAAAAAGTGGAGGAAGAAGAGAAGGAAACAAAGTTTGTAACATTTCAGGAAAGAATCACTGGAAAGAAATGAGAGGGTGGTACATAGGGCACGGGATAGAGGCTGGGTAAGGAGGATCTAACTAAATTGAGTGTTAGTGACTTTGTTATTGTAATAAAATAACATCATCAAATCAACTTAAGACACAGTCTCATTTAGCTTATGGTTCTAGATGCCCATAAAAATGGGAAGGTATAGCAAGGGAACCAAGAAACTAAGAAGCTATCTTAACTGCACACACAGGAAACAGAAAGTGAACTGTAACTAGAGGGAAATTATACATTCAAATATCTCTCCAAGAAAAGCAATGCCTACCACAAGATTCTCCCCATGTTTAAAAGTTTCACAAATTCTCAAAACTGTTAAAATATATAAGCCCAGAGGGGAGACATTACATTTTCAAGAATCACAATAGGTATCAGAATGACCGATGAAAGTTATCATTTTGTACACTAATTAATAATGAAACAATCAAAAATAAATTAAATAAATTATTTAGTTTTGAGAGGCTACTAGAAAATTTCTTAGGGATGCACATCAAAATGGAGTGTGAACAGGACAAAAAAATTAGGACTGGAAACCTTTGCTGTTCTTCCCTATATATGAACAAACATATTTACTTTAAAATTTTCTAATGTATGGTTCCAAATAAGTTTCAAGTAAGAACTTTTCATGTTTAATACATTTCAAAAATTAAAAATAATGTATGAATTTATTTTATTATACAGAATGATCTGTAAAAATGTAAGAAAATGTTTTTCTTAAGGTTGTTTCATAAAATGAGAATTGGAAGAGGCTGACAAGTTTTCATGCGATACTTTAATGGACAAAGTAAAATAATGTATTCAAATTGTTTTGAAAGGAAAAATGCCTTTATAAATGTGTAGGTTTGGTTACTGTACTTCCTCTGCCCACACTAGGTCCCTAAGTGCTCCAAATTGTTGGCTCAGGATTACTTATGGCAATGCTTTCTAAGTGTTTCATACTCTCGGAAAGAGGTTTCATGCAGATCTTTGACTTACTAAATTATATGCTGTTTAGTTTAGTTGAAGTTGTATATCTCTATACCTACATACGGGTGTGCTACCAAAGTCATATGTGTCTTATAATTTGTAAATTATACATAAAAACATATGTTTTAGAATACATTTATGTAAATCAACGTAATAAACAGCTATTGTCATGTTGAATGAATCACAGTTTTGAATTATTCTTCAGGGACCATTAATTTGCTTATTTTAGATTCTGCCAGGTCATGCTGAATGATAGTTTTGTACTTGGTTTGTGAGTATTTTACTGAGCATTTTTGCATTAATGTTCATAAGAGAAATTGATATGAAATTCTCTTTCTTTGTGGAGTCTTTGTGGTTTAGGTATCAAAGTGACTGTGGTCTTATAGAAAAAGTTTGGGAACGATCCTTCTCTTTCTATTTTGCAGAATTGTTTGTAGAGAATTGGTATTAGCTCTTTTTCTGGTAAAATTTGGTCTTGGGGGCACTTTTTGGCTTGAAGACTTTTGATGACTCACTTCTATATCCTTAGGAGATACAGGACTTTTTAATTTGTTTTCCTAATCATGATTCAACTTTGGTAATTGTTATCTATCAATAAAATTGTACATTTCATTTAAGTTTTCAAATTCTGTGGCATATAGGCTTTGAAGTAAGAATTAATGATTCTTTGGATATCCTCAGTGTCTGTCACTATGTCTCCATTTTTATTTCTGAGTTTGTTGATTTAAATACTTTCACATTTCCTTTTAGATAGTTTGGCTAAGGGTGTTTCTCTCTTGTTGATTTTCTCAAACAATGACCAAGTAGACATCATACTAGGCATTCAGTAGTGGTTCAATATATGGAAATGGATCAATGTGATCCATCATATAAAAAAATGGGGAAAAAACCCACATGATCATATTCTTAGTTGTAAAAAAAGTGTTTGACAAAATCCATCAACTATTCATGTTAAAAGCCTTGGAGAGATCAAGGATACAAGGCACATACCTAAACATAGAAAAGGCAATACACAGCAAGCCTATAGCAAACATAAAACCAAGTGGAGAGAAACTGAAATCAATTCCACTGAAATCCGGAACATGAAAAGACTGTCCACTCTGTCTGTATTTCATAAATATAGTACTTGAAGTCCTAGCTTGTGTACTAAGACAACTAAAGGAAATCAAGGGAACACAAATTGGAAAGGAAGAAGTCAAAGTATCACCATTCATGGATGATATAATAGTATACATAAATGCTGCCAAAAAATTCTATCAAGGATCTCCTGCAACTGAAACACCTTCAGCAAAGTGGCTGGATAAAAGAACAACCTCACTATTCCCCTGCCCTAGTTCTGTGACTAAGGGGGACCTCCTCCCCCATTAAATGGTCATAGGCTATCAAGTCTCATCAAGGGATGGGATAACAATTGAGATGTAATCTGAATAAATTAATTAAATTTAAAAATGTATAGAATAAGCCAGTCATGGTGGGACATACCTGTAATCCTTGTGACCTGGGAGGCAGAGGCAGGTTGATCTTGGTATATAATAAAAATCTGTAGGGCCATTAAAAAAAAAAGAAAGAAAATCAATACCTAAAATATGTAACTCTCCTGTATACAAATGACAAATGGGCTGAGAAAGAAATTAGGGAAATTAAACCCTTCACAATAGACACACAGATACACATATACACATACACACACACAAATAAAAAATAAAAAACCAAAACCCATAAAGTATCTTGGTTTAACTCTAACCAAGCCAATGAAAGACATGTATGAAAAAAACTCAAGTCTCTGAAGAAAGAAATTGAAGAAGATATCAGAAGATGAAAATATCTCCCATGCTTGTGGATTGGCAGAATCCATACAGTAAAAATGGCCATCTTACTAAAAGCAGTCTACAGATCTGCTCCATCATATAATAAGGTCATCTGCTCAACCATGTTCATTGCAGCTTTATCCGTGATCGCCATAATCTGGAAACAACCTAGATGTCCCTCAGCTGAAGAGTGGATAACGAAATTGTGGTACATTTACACAGTGGAATAATATTCATCTATCAAAACCAAGGCAATTTTGACATTTGCATGCAATTGGATGGAACTAGGAAAGATCATCCTGAGTGAGGTATTTCAGACACAAAAATACACACATAGTATATACTCAGAAGTAGATATTAGCACAACCTACATTTCCTCTTTGACACTCCACCCTGTTGAGGGATCAAGACAGACACTGGGACTCACAACATGACTTTGGGGAAACTCTGAGAGTTGCATGGACATGTAGGAGGATGCAAAGACCTAGAGTTGTCGCGAGTTCCACAAGGAGACCATCAAGCCAGATGGTTCTAGACCTAGGGGAACCTGCACAAACTAATGAACCAAGCAAGAACAGTGTAAGTAGAGAAGCTAGACTGTCTATTTAGACGTAGCTGAGGGAGAGCTCATTCTCCACATTTGCATGGGGGAAACAGGGCATAGGCTGCCTCTGACTGGAACTCTGGAGCCAGTGATTTTATCACATCCTCTTGGAAGGGTGGCCCTTTGGACACACAGAGGGATGAGATTCAGGCTATGTTGATGAGACTAGATAGGCTGAGGTTAGATGGTAAAGGAGTAGTACCCTCTGCCATAGGTCTAGGGTAGTGGAATAGGGAAAGAAGAGGGAGGGTGGGAATGGGAAGATAAAAGTGAGGGGATAACAATTGAGATGTAATATGAATAAAGTATAATAAATAAAAATTATAATAAAAAATCTTTGAACTGAAAAAAAACATTTTAGCTTATAATGAGATCAAGGTCTTGTATTGCTTTGTCAAAGAGTTGTCTTCTTTGCACCCATTCTGATATAAATTCAACCACAGAAGATGCTCTATCTTCCCAAATGTAATGCAATTTGTCAAAATTGTTTTAACATCTATACTTTGGTAATTTCACATGTATATACAATGGGTTT
Source organism: Acomys minous (assembly GCF_964271855.1). Lineage (NCBI taxonomy): Eukaryota > Metazoa > Chordata > Mammalia > Rodentia > Muridae > Acomys > Acomys minous. The sequence goes on along the minus strand of NC_140483.1, from coordinate 72,467,806 downwards.
AGACCATATTTGTTCCCCTTCCAGAACCTCTCCCAAATCCCCTTTCCACCTTTATGTTCCCTTCTTTTTAATTTTTTCAAAATAGCCCACTGAGTATACTTAGTGGTGCATGTATGCACATGGGTGTAGGACCATCTAATACGGAGTGCATAGGTACGGGTCCATTCACTACTGAAGCACATAGGTTTAAGAGCATCCACTACTGAAACACATGGGTGTAGGGCTAACAACTGTGCTAGTTAATAGGAACCATAGCTGTGCAGATTGGTTTACTTCAACTTAACAGAAGCTAGAATTATTTTGAAATAAAGAATCTTATTTAAGAAAAGTGTTAAATTTGTTTATGGGAAAGTCTTTGGTGTGGCTTCTCAAGAGATAATTGATGAATTTATGTGAAGGGATCTCAGCTCACTGTAGTGAGTTGTGCCCTCTTGGACTAGTGTTCCTGGGCACTATAAAAAATCAGCCTGAGAAATCTATGAAGAACAAGCCAACTATCATCATTTTTCTAAGGGTTATGTTTCACTTCCCTCTTCCCAGGTTTCTGGCCTCTTTCCTAGACGATGGACCCCAATCAGGAAGAAAAAATAAAGCTTTTTCTTCATTAGTTGCTTTATTTTTGTTTGTTGTTGTTGTTGTTGTTTTGTTATTTTGTTTTGTTTTGATTCATGGCTGTCAAAAACCTAATAAAACACACTTAAAGAAAATTGTGTCTCCAGGCTCCAGAAGCTATCATTTATAAATAGCTCCATCCCCATCTATGCTATAATCTTGATTGACTTGATCTTGCTCAGGTTATTTGAGGGTAACCACAGCTGCTCACCAGCCAGCCATCTTAGTCAAACTAGTCCATTCCATATCAATGAAAGAACCTGACTCAAAAGGAGGAATAACACCTGAAATTGTCCTGTGCTCTCTAGACACATAACCATGTGCCTTCTACAGTGTATACACCAAAGAAAACTTAAAACATCCACAAGAAAAATGCAAAGTATTCATATTGAAGTTATTTCTTCTGTAGTTACTCATGATGATACACAAGAAACTTTATCTACTCTGCTCTTTGTATTAACAGGCCAAAATTAATTAATTTATTAGATTAAAATGTAATTAAGAATACATCATGTAATTAATTGTAGGGTAATATATAAGCATCAAAAATTGTATTACTAGAATGCTAACAGGGGAACTTATTCAAGGAGATAATTACATTCTTCCATGGCCTGAGTTTATATCTCCTAATACGAGTATGCACTATATACGAATAGTACTTATAGTTTCCATATAATGTTCATTTGAACTGATAAAGATTTGAGAAGTTTTTGATAACAAAATTAACAAATAATTTCAATGCAGTGCATGTAAATTGGAAGATTCTACAAGAGACCAAGACATTTGACTCACTGACCATAAGAAAAGGTTTTAGAAATTGCCATTTTTTTCTTTGTAAGACTGTAGCCTGATCTTCATTTACTGAACTGCTTAAGTTACACATGATGCTGTGGTTAATCCTTGGTAGTCGAGAAACCTGCTTTGGAAGTACAGAACTGAAGTAAGAAAGCTGATATCAGACTGGACATTATTCACATAGACACTCTACCAACTTTCTCAGAATCTTTCCTTTTAGATTAGATTGTATATGATAATTTTGTGCATCCAAGGAGTTAGAGAAAAAATGTTTTCAACTATAGGTCATACAAACTAAGAATATGTAATCCGAACTCATAAGAAAACAATAAAACACACTTAACCTTATGCTAAAGAAATTGCTAAGACACATGCACCTAGAAGCTAGACAAATTATACCAACAACAGGCAAATACACAAAACTATGTGTCTAGTTGGTAGCCACTAAGGTTTCCAAGTTCTTGTATTCTGGAACAATGGACCTGGACCAGGGTGACATAGATAGTATAAACACAAAGAGTTTGTTAAGAAATAGTACATTTCCAAAGAGGAGGAAAGGCAGAGCTGGAAGGGAGGTTATGAGGAAGCTCAAATTCGCTTGGATTACAGGATCATTTGTATACTAAAACCTCTATTATATTTACAGAGTGCCTGCCTTTCCAAATTCAGGTACTGTTATACATTGGCCTTTGTTTCTGAGGCTTGGTGTTTCCTAGTCTTCTTTTCTTACAACAGGTTTATTTCTAGAATTACAATTACTTATATGCTATATATTTTCAATTAGTTACACAATTTTTAAGTGTGTGTGTGTGTTTAATCTCCCTTTATTTCAGTTTGTAAGATTTTAATTATTACTCTTCATGCTTACTAATCATTTCTTAGTGATATGTTATCTACTGACAAGCCCACCAAGGAAAGTTCTTTCTAGAATACTGTGTGTTTCTTCATGAAAGCATGTAGTGAGATATGATACTACCAGTATTTTATATTCCTATAATTTTTATTTTTTTCTTACAACTCAGAACTCTCCCTGATTAATAAAAAATAAGAGCAAAATGTGATGTAGACACTTTTGAAAAGGAGTTTGCATGTTTCAAAAGTTAGATATTGCTTTATCAAGACATTCAGCAGTCATACTTGTACATAATTAAGCAAATTATTTGAAAACCTATGTTCATATTTTACATGAAACTGTTCAGTCCCAACTTGGGCTAGAAAACCAAGTGTTTGTCCAGTGCAATATCACTCACAGATACCAGTATGTGACTATGAATCCTGAAGTTAGATGATCCTGGGAGACATAAACCAGGAGACACCTGACAGGAGATGAGTGAAAAAGTGGCAACCAAAGAAACACAGGAGAGAATCAGAGAGTCTGACAAGAAAGGTAGAAAGTTTTGAATGTGGGAAAGCTACTGTCTGCAGTGATTTAATAGTTTGGTAATCCAAAACCACTGTGCAGGAGCTTTGGGATAGAACATATGATCAAGGGAAGAACACATAGTAGATATCAGATTGTTACACAAATAGGGGTTTAGGCATAGCAAGAGGATAATAATAAAATGAATGACATATTTCAGCTGAAGTTTGTTGTTAGTGTAATGTAGAAATAAATATACATTCTGAGGACACTGTTCCTGAAACAATTTCTTCTGAATGTTCTACAAGGCAGATTAGCTAACAAGAACTTAAGTGGTTTTGAAAAGGATGAACTGTTGCAGGTTCAAACCCAAATTACAATATATCTTGAGTTACTTTTAGCCCTTTAGCCATTGCTTGCCCACCTCTGTCTCTGACATCTTTGTAACTATCAGATAAAATCTTTTTGTAAGTGTAAACTAAACAGACTACTATCTCCTAACAACTAAAGTGCTATATGTGTCATCAGATATCAAAAGACTATACCTGAGATTTCTACAGTTGTACCCAGCTATCTAATATTTCCACCAATGTATTTGAAAAATTCCATGATTTATGACTTAATTTTATACTTAAAAAGCTAACATATTGGAACACAGAATTTGACATAACTTGAATCTGCATGGTCATTCATGCTGGTCACCAGAATAAACTATTGCTATATCCATAGAGGTAAGAGATGTGTTTCTATGTTGATAGTCCCTTATTTGATCATGGTACACATCTTTTTTGTTCTTCCTCCCTGTATCTTCTTCCAGGCATAACCAATCCATATCTGAAGTCATCATACTCTGTGAGATACATATGAATGCAGATCAACATAAAGTTCACAGCTTTATCACATTTTTAAAATGAGATGTTTTGGTACCAAGACATGAGCTTTGGAAAAAAGTTCTTCTAATGACCACACGCACCCTGAATTCATAACAGACTGGTACTCAATAGTTCATCAAGTACTTTTCTAGAATTCCTTTAACCTAGAGAGGCCATGCAATTCAAGGCTACACAAACAAACAAGGAGAAACAGACACACAAATTCAGCTTATACAATCTAGGTGACTCTCAAGATTGAGTGTGGGACTGAATTAAAGACATGAAAAGAATATATAGTAAAATAAAACTGAAAAGACAAGGCCTGGATGCTGATATAAAAGGACTCATCATTACTCAGCTAGCACTGTGCCAAGTGCCCTGTGGGAAGCAAAAGCTCCCAGCCCAGCCTAAGAACTCTGTTGACCTTGGATTTTCTATAACTATAGCCAGCCACCAAAATAAATGACTGCTCAAAACCCTTGCTCCACTGTCCTGGAAAAGTTGCTAACTTACTGAGCTTATACTTTAATCAGCAAAATAAAAATTATTTTATAATATTTATAGGATGGTTAGAAAACCATTGCTTATATATCTCTAAAAATGGTTTTCAAGTTACAATGGATGCAAATGTTCTAATAGTGATAAAACATGAAAACTTCTGGGCTACCAGGATACCGATATGAGCAATATTGCCCAAGATATCTTGGAAAGGATATGTCTAGGTGAGAGTTCCTTTAAGTAGCAAGTGTATAAGTTTGAGTCTGTGCAGATTTGTATGTGATTGAAAAATACACAAATGAAAAGAGTATGCATCAAATGTGATAAACAAGAAACGTGCTCCAAATTCACTTTTTAATAAAAGAGCAACATAGTACTTAAAAACAGATGTTATAAGAAAAACAAAACTCTGAAGTAAACTTATATGTCATGGGAATATCCTGTCACAAAATATATAACGCCATTTGTGTCATGAAGGAAGTGCCCTGGCAAGGGACACGGTTCAATCTATGCTTAGTTTTTACTCAAGCCATAGCCACTTCTGCAGACACATAGCTCCACACTGCAGTTCTGAAGCAGCTTTTGCCAATGGTGTGCAGCAGCAGGAGATTTTAGTACAATGATTTTCCACAGCCATAATAAGAATTATGGGGAGGAATCAAAGGAGGAGGAGGAAGAGGAAGAAGAGGAAAATCAGGAGGATCAGGAGTAGAGAGAAGAAAAGAAGGAGAACAAGGAGGAAAAAGGAAGGAGGAAGAATAGGAGGAGGAGAAGGGAGAGGAGGAAGAGGAGGATCCACAATGATACATTAAAGAAACGTTTTTTTGTTTTGTTTTATTTTTGTTTTTACCAATAAAGAACTATTGAAAGGAATAGATTTTTAATTTGATAAGACAAACAGCTTTTACCTAGTGAAAGGAATTATGACCTCCTCAGAATCTCCTAAGACCATTGTAGTGACAACACCAATCAGTTTAGACTTCTCTCAATAAATTCACAAAGCAATTGACTCTGCACTGTGGCATACGTGGAATCTTTTGGAGTAGATAGTTTCTTGGTTTTGGTGTGTGTGTGTGTGTGTGTGTGTGTGTGTGTGTGTGTGTGTGTGTGTGTGTGCGCGCATATGTGTGCACAGATGTGTGGATGTCAGAGATCCAGAAGAGGTCTCTTCTTCAGTCTACACCTTACTTTTCTGAGGCAAGTCCTCTTTCCTGACCCTATCCTTCACAGATTTAGTTAGGCTGAATAGACAGGGAGTTCAATAGATCTGTTTGTGTCAGCTTTCCCAACTCTGGAATTGCACATAAGCTCTACTAGATTCATCTTTTTATGTGGATGCTGGGGATTCAAACTTAAATTCCCAGGATTGCATGACAAATACTCTACTGAGTCTTATCTGAAGCCTCTGATTTCAGAGTTTCTTATAGGCTTAGTTGCTCTACTAAGATCCAAAGTAACCAGGCATGTAAGGTACTGGCAACACTTAACAGGAAACCCAGAAATAAGCCAGAAGTCATTGTTTGCAAACTTACTAATATTGCCCCCTTGATACCATTACTCATGTTGTGTAACCACAACCATAAAAATTATTTTGCTGTATAATTTAGCTACTAACATAAATATTACTGTAAATATCTGAGATGTGGAAAATCTGATATATGACCTCAAAGATGTCATAACCCATAGGTTGAGAACCACTGCTAAGCAAAGTCTCTTTGATGTGAGGTGAATCAGGTGAATGACCTAATGTGCATAACTCAGAAACACAAAGCAGTCAAGAACAAAGAAAGCTGCATCCTCAAATGTGTGCCAAAGCTTGTAGCCTGATGCTTTATAATGCTAATGCTGAGACTAGAAAGAGACTTGAAAACACTCCATGGCTTATTTATTTATTTGGTATATAGTTCCATGTAGCCTATACAAATATGGAGCCTAAGGATAACCTTGAATTTCTTATGCTCCTGCCTCTACATATTGATCCATCTACATCATTTAACAATTTCTTAAAGTAAGATCGACTGAAGTGGTTAAAGATTTAGAGTAATTAAATTAAGTGATCAACATATAAGTAATTATTGTAAGCTACTTTAAACCTGAAATTAATCCCACTAAACCCTTTTTAATATACACTTGAACCCACTTTACTCAAATTTTACTCAGTCATGTGATTGGGCTAGACAGAGCTCATTCAATTTGTCTGGAGTCTTCGTGTATTATATTAAGTATTATACTCTGATGTATCCCAGTATCCTTTATCAGATTTCTCACCACTCAAATTGCCGTGTTTACTTGCCATCAAGTCCCTAGAGTGATTCTACTGGTTTTGGCTTTCATCCTCACTATCTCTTACTTTCTACTTACATTATTATGGTCTGCTTCAGAATGCTGCTGGAAGCAGACTATCTCAAATCTCAAGGTTATAAAACTTAATTACAGTTTTAGGCTATAAGACTGGAGTTTCTTTTATTCACATGAGTGCTGTGTGTGTGTGTGTGTGTGTGTGTATGTGTGTGTGTGTGTGTATGTGTGTGTAGGGCACATATTCAGACACACATACAGGCACACCTAAACACATTCACTTTTACATTTAAAAAGGAATAACTGAAAATAAATTCAAGTAAATTTTTTTCTAAAATATCATTACCAAACTCTGCTATAAATAAATCCTTACTTTCCTGAAGTTATTATTTCTAACTATCTTAGCTTAATTAAAATTTGGGGAAATTTGTGCACTTTACTTCAGGACATATTTCATCTTTATTTGTACATTACCTAAGGAATATCTTTTAGATAAATAGGCCACAAAAACCCATTTTGGATTTCTACTGGTGGATTTATCTGCCCATGTCACATTTGATTTGGCAAATATATCCCAAGGAATTTCACATAAATATATCAATAGCTTTTGTTTATTGTCTTAAGGGAGCACAGCATTTACAGAGGAAATAAGAATGATGATATAAAGTACAGGTGTTACTTTCTTTGATACTAGAAAAAATTTTAAATCAAGAATTAACTCCAGGAAGGAAGGGTTTACTTGAGCTTCCAGTTGAAAGAGAAGCCAGCCATTATGGTGGGAGAGACGATGGCAAGAATATTATGTAGATGGTTTCATTGCTTCTGTAGTCAGGAAGCAGAATGCAATGGATGATGGTACACAGCTCACTCTCTCTATTCATTTTGGATCCCGGCCTATAGAATGGTGCCATTCAATTTTTCGTTAGGTCTTCCCACTTTAATTAATATAATGTAGAAACTCCCTAATGGAGACTCTCAGAGCCTCATCTCTTGGGTCTTCTTAGAATTTGCCAGGTTCACAATCTATATTAACAAGCACAGTAGGTATGTTTGCTGTATTTGACACTATATTCCCATTTAAATACAAGAGGCCAGTGAGACAAAGAAGAAAATAATTATATACTTTTTGGAACACAGAACATAGAAAACAAATACAACTGATAAATATCAAACCCAGTATGTGTTTCAAAAAATCTTTTTCAATTAAAGATTGCAAATGTTCTGGGGACATGTCAAGTACAGATATTTTTATCAAAGTCACAAAGGCCGTAGTGCTTCAAATAGCAAGACAGCATGGAGTGCATTGCAACACCTTCTCTCCCTAATATGCAAAAGGAGTGAGATCCTAGTAGTGAGAGGGCTATCTGCTGTGTGCTCAAGTTTTCACCCAAACATTATTCTTTGGTTTTTATTACTTCCTCCTTAGGAAAGTAGTTCCAGGACATCATTTGATGACATGGGCACCTTTTGTTGTAAACTTCTTTATAGTACGTTTCCATATCAACATTCATGGGATCATTTTATCTTCCTGTATCCATTAATATGATTATATGCTATTTATTAATGATGATGTCAATAAATGTCACCAAAGTCATATCAGGATAAATTATACTGGATACTAGAGCGATGGCTGAGTTGGTAATACACTTACTCAAATAGCATGAGGACCTGAAATTATAGTATCCACACAAGAAAAATAAATGAAAATTTGTGTGTGGTTGTACATGCCTGAAACACAAGAGCTGAGAACATAAACCCTAGCTTCTCAGGGCCCAGGGAGTTGGCTTGAAGTGATGAGATCCTGATTCAGTGAGAATCTCTGAGACATCGAGAATGACATACATACATGCATACATACATACGTACATACATACATACATACATACATACATACATACATACATACATGCATACAAAAGATATCTGTGGGGTGCATCTGCTGTTTGCATGGTTCATGTTCTCCACAAGAACAGCCTAAAGCAAGAGTGAGGTTGTTATGTGTCCACATCCTGAAAATCTCATCTTGAGACAGGCAGAACTGAGGACCACTCCCTCCCTGTTTTGGGAATTTAAGGCAGACTGGTCTGTATAAGATGTCCTAGCTAAGCCACAGCTACATAGTGAGACTCTGCCTAAAAATATATCCGTTAGTGTCAGGCAGGTGGCATGGATTCCGTGTCTGACAGGTTCATCCAGGTGCTACTTGCTTCAGAATGAGAACTATTAGACCTCGAGTTTAAAGGTCCAAATTTTATTTCTAATTTTAAAAATCGTTAATTTATTCATTTTAACATACTGATTGCAGCCCCGTCCCTCATTTCCTCCTCGTCCCACATTCCCTCGCTCAAGCCCTCCCTTTCCTCTCCTAGTCCGCTGAAAGGAGAAACCCTCCTCTCCTATCATCTGTCCCCAGCTTACCAAGTCGCATCTGAACTGCCTGAATCCACTTTCTCTGTGGCCTGGCAAGGCCACTCTACCAGGGGGAAGTGATCAAGGAGTGGGCACTAGAGTCCATGCCAAAAGTAGCCCCTACTCCCATTTGAAGATCCAATTTCTAGTTGAGGGGCATCTTAAAGAATTCAGCATGAAGCCTATGAAGTGGGTGCTGGGCCAGGTTTCTGGTCTCACTGGGGGAGGTAGAAAATGAGTTTTCCATGGAGTGTTACAATTTGACTCTTTTAGAATAAGAGTGTTGGTATCAGAAGGCATTGGAGACATAGGAGATCCTTAAGCCCATGCTGACATCAAAGTGTTATGGCCATTTTTTAAGCATCTGTGCTAAGACGAAACAGGCAAATGTCCAAAACCAACTGGAAGGCAGTCCTGGTGAGATGCGAACCCATTGGTGCTTCTCTGGGAATTGGCACCAAGTTTGTGGCAGTGGAACTGCTGCCAAGACAGCTTTGACATTGCTGTCTTGACTGGAAGTCAGGCCCCAAGCATCCAGCAGTGATTCTTCCCAAGAATAAATGGAGTTTCAGATGGTCATTGTGGAGGAATGGTGCGAACCCCAGAGAGAGGCTGCCTTTATTTATAAATTTTGGGCAGAGGCAAGAGGTTTGAGGATAAATATGTCTTATCCACTGGGGTAGTGGTACTGGTACCAGGATTCTTAATCTACATCCAGTGGTAGAGGACCTCATTTCCATGCAGTAACATGGGGTCCTATGACCAGAAAGAAAACACAGTACTTAATTAATCTTTGGGAGACAGAATAACTTCTAAGTATGATTCAACGTTATTTGTTGAAGGGTAGGATATCCTCAGCATAGGATGGGCTTTGCTAAACCAGGTTTCTTACCAGGAAAAGCTTGGGTCTGAGATCTTCCCTGAGGGCTATGTGTGTTGTTCCATACAAGATCTGGGGTTATGAAATCAGACAGAGTGAGAGTCAGCTGAGAAAAGGAAGTCCACCATTGTAGACCTAGCAAAAATGGCTATTCGGAAATTTCAAGGCCTCAACCTTATCTAACAAAGTTCCACAAAAATATATAGATGACTGACTGAATGAATGAATGAATAGAAAGGGAACAAAGACATAAGTTACCTTGAAAAGCAGGCCACACCCTCCAAGAATGCCAACCCCTTACACTATTTTTTAATTAAACATTTTTTTAAATATACATTTATATTATTATACATATATACAATATGCTACCTATAGCATGAAGAACCATGATACAATCAGGAATTATATAAGTGTTACATTCATAGTGATTTGGCTTTTTTTATTTGAGAGCCTTGAATAAAACATCTTTCCTATCTTAGTGTACTAAAATTCTAAATGTAAATCAATATCTATCATATATCATCATTATCAACTTAAAACATCTATCTAGACCTAAAAACATCTTAACCTCTAAACAACTAAGTTTAATTGTAAAATTAAACTATCTGGACTTCAGCCACATCACAGAGAGGCTTGAGAAGGAATAAAGTAGATTACCTGAGTATACTGGGAGTGCACCTTAGTAGCTTACCAAATGAAAAGATGATGGAGACAGTTTTCTACCTGAATAGTCACCCAAAACTCTCTATCAGGTTGGAGCATCATCATCATCCTTCTAGCCCAATATATCTGACAGACATATTTATGAGGCAGAAACTATTGAGGACTTGCTTGCCATGACACTATCATGGACTATGCTTGAAGACATGAGCCAGGCATAGCTGTCATCTGAGGGGCCCTAGCCAAGCAACTGATCAGAACAGATTCTGAGACCCATAGCCAAACATTGAATGGAGAACAGAGAGCCTTGTGGAAATGTAGGGGAAGGATAGGTGGAGCCTGGAGGGGACAGGAGTTTCACAGATGACCAACAGAACCAACTAACCAGGGCCCAGGGATGATTGCTGAGACTGAAACACCAATCAAGAACCATGTATGGACTGGACTGAGTCCCCCTACACATATGTACCCATTCGGCAGCATGATCTTCATGTGGGTCTTCTAGGAAAGGGAATGGGGGCTGTCTCTGAAAAAGATGTTCTTGCATGCTTTTTGATAACTGCCCCATTGTGGGGCTACCTTGTCAGGCCACTGTGGTAGATGATGGGATCAGTCCTGACGCAACTAGATATGCTTGGGTGGGTAGGTGGAGGGTATCCCCTTTTCTGAAGGAGAGGAAAGGAGGAATATAAGGAAAAAGGAAAGAAAATGAGACCTGGAGGAGAGAAGGGAGGGGGTAATGATTGGGAAGTAAAGTGAATAAATAAATAAATAAATAAATTTAAATAAAAAGAAAGGTAGGCATTTTATGGCATAGAAACCAGCATGCATTTTTTTCTCTTAACAAATCAAATCAAACAAATTATTAAAATCATGTGAGAAACATATTTTCAGAAATCTCCAATTGCAGGACCATTCTTTCCCATTATATGGGAAACAGAGCTACATGATGGAACAAGCTATAAGTATGGAGAAAATCTAGCATAGCTATTTTCCAACCTAGCTCAAAAATGTATGGACAAATCATGGACTTCCAACAAGTTGCCATATTATTCTCTCAATTTCTCCATCATTTTGTCCTTTAGCAGCTAAAAGATATTATAAACTTTAAACCCTTACTCTTAGATAATGAGCCATGGTGTCATAAAAGAAAAGTGAGGACTAGAGAGCACATTGGATCCTTAGTGTCCAGGAGGTGGGCAGTCCATAAAGCTAGATAAAAAGGACAAATTAGCAGAATATATAAGACAGCAAAAGCTGCAAATTGTAAAATAGTGGGTATGTCTTAATAAAGGCAAGAGTTTCAAGACACACTTGACTTCAGCTTTTCTATTATACCTAATGTAGAACTATGCACTGGGAAGAGTCCTGATCACTAGAACTCAATAAAATCAAAATAGTGGTAAGAATCTGTCATTCAAGCACTCAGGAGGAAGAGATAGAGATCATTGGAGCTAGAAAGATACTTGACTAGATTAGCCTAATCAGAAAGCTCTTGTTTCAGTGTGAAGTCCTCCCTGAGTAAGTAAAGTGCAGAACATTTAAGCAAGACATATGCATTTGATATGTACATCTATATACATGTGAACATACGTACATATACATATCAAACATACATGCACACCAAAATAATTAAATGAAACACAGCAATTCTTCTGATAAAGCAACTGCAAACACATACAACATACATGTGAGATTTTGTTGGCAAAAAATAAAGACTATCCTATGCATTTTAATGAAAACTGGAAAATTCCTCTTCTATCTCTTCTACTAGCTTTAAGTAGATTAGCATTGAAAAGCATGTAAACTCAAATTTAAAAATAAAATGAAATAAAAGCTAGGCTGCCGTATCTTGAAGCAAGGTGCTTTATGGAAAGCCAGAGATATTGCACAACAAAATTTATGTCTTCAGAGACTTTCAATGTACTAGTAAATATTTTACTGACCATTTTATGTTTTTTAGTAAATGAAGTGCATAAAGTACTAGAGAAATGGGAAAAAATGTTATTCTATTTCAATTTTATAACCCCTCTCACATTAAAGGTGTGAGTTTATCTGTAATGTGTAATGATACAGTACATCGATTCTAATGGGGTGGGTGCATTATAATACTCTGAATTCTCAAAGCACAAAGTAGTAAAATGCCTTTCAGTACTCCTATAATTTGAAAATTCACAAGATATAAACAGGATTATACACGTAATGGAAATAACCCCTTGAAAAGACTCCTATCATCTGCTTTGACAAGCAAGAAATCTTTTATATTTTCAGTTGTTTGAGAGCGTATAATTAAGTTTTAATATTAAAACAAAATATCTTGTTGACACAATAGCTGAATCATCAGGAAACCAGAATAATGCAGGTAAAATATTGGACTAGAGTATGAGTATAATCTCTTTACATAAAGCCAGTAGGGAGTGCAGAGCTCAACAAGGCAGATGATCATTTGTGAAATGATATCTCAGGAACACATCAGGTACGTAGCAATTGAATATGCCAGCATCGAGGTTTATAACAAGTAATAGTGTTTCTATTTATAAATTGCATATAATTCTGCATACTAATATTGCTTTATCAACAGAAAAAAAACTGTGGTGAAACTAGGGAATAGGAGAAAGACAGTAAATCCATGTAGAAAGAAGCCAAGTATATAAATGCCATGCTCTTACAATGAGGCTAATGAAGCATAGGAAAGTTTCTCTCCATGCTGATGATATATACACATACAACATAGGTGGAAAAGATGAATGGGAGTGACATTTGACATTTTATTTCAATGTTAATATCTATCAGCTATGGTGGTTTCAATGGAGACTGTCTCCTGTATCTGCCTATCGTTCAACATGTGGTCCCCAGCTGGTGATTCTGCTTGAGAAGGTTGTGGGAATTTTAGAAAGTGAAGCTTCACTGTAGAAAGCAGATAACAGTCATGGGCCTTGAGGTCTTTGAGGCCAGCCTACTTCTGTTCACTCTTGTTCACTCTTCAAGGCCTGATGTGGTTAGATGTGGTGCTGACCAACTGTCACCTCTTTCTGCTGCCATTCTTTTCCAACCATGATTTAACCTGGGAACTATAAACTGAAATAAAACCTTCCTTCTTTAAGTGGATTTTTTCTCATATACCATATTTTAATAATTATTTGAGAATTTCACATTTGCATATAATGTATTTTGATCAGTTTCACTATTACTCTTTCACTAACTCCTTCCAAATCTATCCTTCTTTTCCCATCCTACTCCCAAACACATGCTTTCTTTCTTTAGATTTTTACAACATGCAGGTCAATCTGTAATGACTCCACATTCATGTGGGTAGGGTATTAATCAGGGGAAGGTATATCTTTCAAGGGAAACATCCTTAAAGAAAAGAGATTCCCATACAACAGCAGCCATCTACTCTCAAAAGCTTCTCATCTTGGAGTGGGAACTGATAACCTCCTCACCTTCCCTGGTGGAACACTGACTGCCCTGATCTTGTACAGATCTTCTGCAGGCATCATGTGCCTCTCATGAAAGAAGCAGCCCTGGCATATCTAGAAGACACTGTTTTGCCCTAGTCCACAGTCTTAGATTTATATAGTTTTCTTTTTTTCTTTTTTTTTTTTTTTTCCTTTCCCAGTGGTCCATGAGACCTGGGGAAGTCAGGTGACACAGATATATAATCTAAGTTGTGTTTTTTTTTTTTTCAGGAATTTCTCATGAAAATGAGAAAAGCAACTCACACAACATGGTTTTACCTTGCTCTTGTTATTATTTCAACAGATCTAGCTATCTTGAATTGGATCTGGAAATAATTATGATTAAGCAAACAGCTCTTGCCAAATAAGGTAAAGTAGCACCAGATAACTCACTCTCCAAAATAAATAGTGCACTCTACCACACAGTGACTTCTTTGGTCAGTTCCTCTCAAAGTTTTCCAGTCTTGTAGGAATCACATTGAACATTTCAATCTTTTCTGTGTGATTTTATCAGTTTCCTTATCAGGACATGGGTAGGGATGCAGTTCAGTTGGAAGACTGAAAGCCTGATATTCCTGAAGCCCTGGTGTCCATTTCTAGTAGCTTGAACTGAGCTTGGTGGCAAATACCTTTATTTATTTTTATTTTTTTTTTAAACCGGGCACTTTTTATTTTTCTTTACAATTTAATAAATACTTCTTGATGACTGCACATGGGGGTAAGGCAGCTTGGTGGTTCAGAAAGATCACAGCGATGGTATTTTTCCAACGGTGCATAGTCTGTTGTAGTGATTGTAGTGGCTTGTTTGAAGTCACTGCTAGACCAGCAAGACTGCATTGATGCACCCATCATTTTCAGGATTGTTGGTAACTTGGGCATACTTTCCCCAGATAAGCTTGCCTCCTTGTGTCACAAGGCCCAACTCGCTCACATTCCCTTCAATAACTGTACCTTTGGTGATTACACCCAGAGTTGTATATAATGGGGATGATGGATTCTTTTTCACACCTAGTATTGGCAGGCAAAAGGTAGCTTTCAGCTCAGGATGCGTGACGTGGGCTTTTTTGAAACGCAGGCCCATCGGCCTGATGAATCTTTCATACTTAGGTGGTTTTCTTGTAAAACCGTCACCCACAAAGCAGACTTTAGTAACCATCCTTTTCTGTGCCTGCCTACCTGCTGGACAGAGAGGGACAGTCCAGAGCAAAAGTGCTTTCCAACATGATTAAGCAGAAACGGAAAGAGAAGGCGGGAAAATGGGAAGTCCCTCTACCCAAAGTCCGGGCCCAAGGCGAAACAGAAGTATTGAAGGTTATCCGAACAGGAAAGAGAAAAAAGAAGGCAAATACCTTTAATTCCAGCATGCATGAGGCAGAGAAATAGGATCAGAAGTTCAAAATTATTCCTGGCTAAATAGAAAAAGTACTTAAAGATAAATGATTATCAAAGGGAGATATCTTATTAATTTGTGATACTGGCTGTAATCTTTGCGTTTTATTTCACTGCTACTTGACATAGCCTCAAATATATAACTTAAAAGAATGTTTCTGGAATAGATAGCGGAACCCTAGGCAGATAAACAAAGGAAAGTCAGTGGACTGAAGGTGGGTTTTGCTCAAGTCATGTTCAAATAAGACACACACCAATCTTCAAACAAGCAAGGTACCTTAATCATCATTTCCAATTTCTCCAAAAAGTTCTCAATTATATAATATCAAATAAAAGCATGTGGATGGTTTAAACTTCTTTTGCTAGAATTCTTTCTTTCAACAATCCTGAAATATTTCTGGCACATTTTCTCTGGCATGGCATGCTTACCTTTCCAATTTGTCAATTTCACTCCAGTGTCCTGCTTGTACCCTTCAGGGTAAGATCAAGTGTCAGTTGATGGTTGTGAGAATTTTATTGTCCTTTAAGCTCCCATGCTGTGTATACTCTCAGTCCTCTAAGAAAAAGGGGAAATCCAGGAAATCATTTTATTTGCACTCAAAATGACATAATCAGAACATAGAATGCTCTGACTCTATCCATAGTCTACTTTCTCCATCAGCATAAAAAAAAACTTTTTTGTATCTAAATGAGATATCCCTGAATTGGTTCTTTATATTCTGCCACCAATACAATACAACACACACACACACACACACACACACACACACACACACACAAAGGAGGTGGTGTGTCAGTGGTGCAGGTTTGGTTTTTCATACCTCTTTGGAACATAGTCTACAAAAATATTTTTGTATCTGAACTTTTAGTTCAATTTTACTGTCTTAGCCATTGTCTTTAACAGAGGCATCATTGGTGTCAACCCTCATTTCTTTGCTGATCAACAAGGTTTAGTTACCCTTTCACACACTTCTGGCAACTTGTATGTTAGAGAAATACATTTTTTGTTTTGGGGGTTTTGTTTATTTGTTATTCAGCTTTGTTGTTTTTTTTTTTTTTATCTCCTTGTGATATACTTGTTCTGCATTTCCATTGTGTTATTGGCTTCCTTTGCTATCTTCGATGTTTCCAGTTCACTGGAATTCTACTTAGCTTTTTACGCTTCTGGTTCATGGTCCAACATATGATTGGAAACACTATTTTCGAAGAATTTTTGTCATATATTTAATTGTCATATATTTAAAAGTTAATGTTGACACTGTGGTGGTATATATCTATAGACACCCATATTTAGATTCTAGTATGATCAGATATTTTAAATTTTGTTTGAAATACTAAAATTTATTTACAAGATTATTATTTCAAAAGTTAATTATTGGGGCTGGAGAGATGGATCAGAGGTTAAGAGCACTATCTGCTCTTCTGAAGGTCCTGAAGTCAATCCTTAGCAACAACATGGTGGCTTGCAACCATTTATAATGAGATCTGGAGACCTCTTCTGACCTGCAGGTGTTACATGCAGCCAGAATACTGTATAAATAATGAGTAAATAAATCCTAAAAATTAATTGTTATTAAAATTATTTAGTTTTCAAAATGGTACAGAAACATATACATGGTACAAGTAAATAGAGCCTATGAAAAAATTAAATTTTACAAGTAAGTAAATCTTATAATTGGTTTGATTACAAATGTATTAATGGCTCTAATTGCTGAAATATTATTTCTTTTGTCATCAAAACTCATGAAGCTTTTAACTTTTAATTCATTTTCTCAGAATATTTTTGTAAATAGCAAAAATCATCATTTTGAGTTCAAGGAAATTTATTGTACCTAATTAATGTTGAGCTATGTAGTACTGGAATTTGATTATTTAATGTGTGAATGAGTGTTGTGTCATTAATAGATTAATCTGTAAATGCATGTTGGCTGTTGAATATATTTCTAAGGAAATAAAGCAAATCTGTGTAGGCTGATCTTTTTTACACATTAAATATGGACTTTCAAAATCTGAATAAAAAGGAAACATTCCTGATTATACCAAGGGATCCCAGAGAACCATTTTTAAGTAGATATATAGATTTGATATAAAAGCAGAAGAGTCAGAGAGAGAAGGCAAAAAGAAATTAGATACTAGACTGATGGGATATGTTTCATTGTATTTAGAGGATGTTGAACTCACAAGTAAGTATAAATCTAGAGCTACTGATAGGGCACCATTGAACAATCTTTTATTATCATTTTGAAAATATATTTAAATAAATTCAAATTTTAATTGCTATTGATGATGTGGTATGTGACAATATTGAGGGACTGAGAAGATGGATTTTAAAGTGTTAGTTAGTCATACAAACTTAAGTGCCTGAATTCCGATCCACAGCAACCACATTAAAGCAGGCATGGCTTTTATATACATGAAATCTCAGAAATGGGCAGGGAGAAAGAAGTGTTTCTGGAGTTGCTGGCCAGCTAGCCTAGCAGAATTGGCAAGCCCCAGCCAGTGAGAGACCATGTCAAAGAAATAACATGGAGAACAATTGATGAAGATGTTCTACATCAACATCTGTCTTCTACACACATGTGCACACAGCTGCACAACACCTACATAGAGTTACACTGTTTGAAAAGATGATTTTAAGAAAATGGGCAATATTAATTTGCATTGGGAGCCATCATGGAAAAGAGACTAGATAGTAGTTATCAGGCTATAATCATTAAATGCAAGAGTGAACACCTGAACTGTGGTGGTGATGTGAGACAGCTGAAGAAGAGACAGATGAATAGCACTATCACATAGGGCTGGGCAAATCGGTATTGGCAGAGAAAGAACCCAGGACAAAAGCTCTCCTTCTCTCTGGAGCCTGGGAAATAGCCCAACAGAACCCATTCATTTCCTGAGCAAAAAGTCTCCTATTATTCCTCAGAAAGATTTATCTTTGTAACTTGGCAGTCACAATGGTATATATTTAAAGACACAAACCTATCACTGTCACTTCCATTGTGAGCATGACTGAAAATTTCAGGTATCCTGTAGTGAAGTCAATAGCCCAGTAAAATTAATGTCTCCCTTTAATCTTCTACTGAACAAAGAGGTGCTTATTATGTCAGTGAAATATTTTTTTTACTTTGGGTCTCTGGGTTTGTGTTGTGGACAATCTTTTCCTAGGGTGCTCTGCTGTGATGAACTGTAACTCTCAAAACAGTGACAGTTTAACAAGAAAACAGACAAGCAATCGTTTGCCAGAGAAGAAAGCTCTTTCCTAGGGCCCTCAAGATATGGAGTTAATCAGAAGAGCAAATAAGTTGAAAGCAATAGAGCTGCTCTCGCCTTCCCAAACAATAGACAATTTTTTTTCTTGAAAAAAAAAAAAAAGGTTCTTAACGTTTAACAATTTTATTTATAAAATGTACCGTGATCATATTCACTTTTTTTTTTTAGCTCTTTCACACTCAGGACTCCTGCTTCCTTCTCCTTATTATCCTCATTACTGTTTGCATTTTCTTTTTAATTTTTAAAAAATTTACTGTAATTTATTCACATTATATGCCAATTGTTATCCCCTCACTCTTCTAGTCTCAATGCCACCATGCCTCCCTTTTATGCCCTATCCCCCACCCCTAGACCTCTGATGGGGGCAAGGTGGGGCAAAAGGGGTTGAGGGGGCCTCCTCTCCCATGCTCTGGCCACAGCCTATCAGGTATCATCAGGATAGCCTGCATCTCCTTGCTCTTTGTGCCTGAAAGGCTGCCCTGCAAAGGAAAATGATCCAACTATGGGCATCAGAGTATACACCACAGGTTCAGCTCAGTACATTTCCCTTCCTTGTCCCCGTGGAGAATTAGCTGTCAATCTGCTGCATCTGAACATGGGGTCTAGGTTCCCTGCATGCATTGTCCTTGGTTGGTACATCAGTTTGTACAGGCACCCCTGTGTCCAGATCAGCCAGCTTTGATGGTCTCCTTGTGGAACTCCTGACTCCCTCCATGTCCTTCCATACCGCCAGTCTTCCACATGATTCTCAGTACTGTACCCATAGTTTGACTGGCATTGAGTTCCAGAATCAGAATCTGTCCAGAACCCTCGCTGAGTGGAATCTCTCAAAGGATACCTATCTTGGCCTAATATCCACTTATAAGTGAGAATATAACATGTGTGTCTTTCTAGAAAAATATGGAATACCTCAAGTATTTCCATGTCATCCTTGCACAGGAGCCATGTTAGTCCTCTCTGTATCAGTCTACTTATAGTTTACGTGCTGCTAAAGTGAGCACATTTTTCTCATTTTCTTTCTCCTCTTCTTTCCATGTATCTTTCCTCATTCTACTCTTCTTCTTCTGATTCCGTCCCCTTTTGTGTTTTCCCTCCCCTCCTCCTTGCTCCTCCTCTACCTTTGTCCTTTCCCTCTGTCACTTCTTCCTCCTCCTTCTTGCTTTTCTTGCACATTCTCCTCTTCTCTTTTAGTCCTTCTTGATCCCTGTGTGGTCTTGTTTTGTTTCCTTGGTTGGCTGGCTAGTTTTGTTGCAGAAGGTCAAAGTGTTGTGAATGCCTGAATACATTACCAATGTTCTATCCAAAGACAGCTTTAAAAACATGTTTATCCATTCACTAGCTCTTACAATCTTACTATTCTGTCTTTCATGATGTTCTAAGGGCCTCACAGTAGCTCATGATACAGATGTCCCATTTAGGACAGAGCACTGACCTGTCACTTATTCTCAGAACTTTTATCAGGTTTCTGTCTCATCTTTACTCTTCTCTCTGCAAAGTGAAGATGCCTATGCTTTTTTGTGTAAGCCGAGGTTTTGCGGGATTTCCTTGTCTGCTCTGGAGTGTCAGTTGGTCTTTTCCTTGTTCAGCTCATGTTTAGAGAGTCACATTAGCAAGACCAGTGGCGTTAGAATGTTCTCATTTTTTTCATTCCAAGTCCCGTGTTCACCAATCAAATTCTACCCTCTATTGATGTAAAAGTTAGAAATGTCAGCAGGCTCATCTAAGATAGAAAAAAACATGGGTTTTGATATAAAAGTATTAATAATATGAATAATCATTTAGAAAGTATAGTAAACTAATGTTTGAAAATAGAGCATTCAAGTTCCCCCAAAAATAAAACAAAGGAAAGACCAAATAGACCTGAAAAAAAAAAAGCCATATTTTTAGTCCTTACTTTCAACACTTCATGTGATGGAACGCACATGAAGAGGGTAAGAATACTAATTCTGGACCAAAATCTTTTTTTCTTGTTTATTAATTCATTCATATTACAACTCATTTGTTATCCCATCCCTTTTATCTTCCATTCTTCCCTCCCTCCTGTTTTCCCCTTACTCCCCTCCCCTATGACTGTGACTGAGGGGGACTTCCTCCCCCTTTATATATTCATAGGGTATCACATCTCTTTTGGTAGCCTGCTATCCTTCCTCTGAGTGCCACCAGGTCTCCCCATCAAGGGGACATTGTCAAATATGGGGCACGAGAGTTCGTGTGAAAGTCAGTCCCCACTCTCCACTCAACTGTGGAGAACGTTCTGTCCATTGGCTAGATATGAATCAGGGTTCTATGTTTACTGCACATATAGTCCATGGCTGGTGCCATAATTTGAGCATGACCTCTGGGCGCAAATCTGCCTGTTGTAATGTTCTTCTTATAGATTTCTAGGACCCTTTGGATCCTTCTATTTCCTCATTCTCCCATGCTTCTCTCACCTAAAGTCCCAATAAGATATCTTCTACTCTGTCCCACTTTCCTGATAAATGAAGATTTTCATGGGACATGCCCCTTGGGCTAGTGTCTCAATATAAGTGAGTACATAATATTTGTCTCTTTTTTCTTCTGGGTGAACTCATTCATTATGATCATTTAGGGTTCAATCCATTTGTCCACAAATTTCTTGGTACTTCCTTTTTTTTTAATAGCTGAGTAGTATTCCACAGTGTAAATGTAACGCAATTTCTTTATCTGTTCTTCTACTGAGGGACACTTAGGCTGTTTCTATGTTCTGGCTATTATGAATAAGGCCGCTATGTACATGTTTGAGTATATGTTCCTGTTATGTGCTGGAGCTTCTTCTGGGTATATACCAAGGAATAGAATAGCTGGGTCTTGAGGAAGCTGTATTACCAGATTTCTGACATAGCACCAGATAGAGTTCCAAAGTGGCTGTACTAGTTTGCATTCCCACAAGGAATGAAGGAGTGTTCCTCTTTCTCCACATCCTCTCCAGCATGTGGTATCACTTGAATTTTTGATCTTAGCCATTCTGATCTGCGTAAGATGGAATCTCAGAGTCATTTTGACTTGCATTTCTCTGATGACTAAAGACGTTGAGCATTTTTAAAGTCTTTCTCAGCCATTTGATATTCCTCTGTTAAGAATTCTGTTTAGTTCTGAGCCCCATTTCTCAAATTGGTTGTTTGGTTTGATGGTGTTTAATTTCTTGAATTCTTTATATAGTTTGGACATTAGATCTTTGTCAGATGTAGAGTTGGTAAAGATCTTTTCGCTGTCTGTAGGCTGCTGCTTTGTTCTGTTGACAGTGTCTTCTGCCTTACAGAAGCTTCTCAGCCTCATGAGGTCCCATTTATTAATTGTTGACATTAAGGCCTGGGCTGTTGGTGTTCTGTTCGGGAAGTTGTCTCTTGTGCCAATGTGTTCCAGGCTCTTCCCCTCTTTTTCTTCTAACAGATTTAGTGTTTCCGGTTTTATGTTGAGGTCTTTAATCCACTTGGACTTGAGTTTTGTACCTGGTCACAAATTTGGGTCTAATTGGATTTTTCTACATGTAGATCTCCAGTTGGACCAGCACCAATTGTTGAAGATGCTATTCTTTTTCCATTGAATAGATTTGGCTTCTTTGTCAAAAATCAATTGACTATATATGTGTGGATTTTTATCTGGGCCTTCTATTCAATTCCATTGGTCAACCAGCCTATCGCTGTGCCAATACCGTGCTGTTTTAATTACTATTGCTCTATAGTACAGCTTGAAATCAGATATGGAGATTCCTCCTAAGGATATTTTATTGTATAAAATTGTTTTAGCTATTCTGGATTTTTAGTCTTTCCATATAAATTTGAGAATTGAACTTTCAATGTCTTTTTAAAATGTTAGGTATTTTGATAGGCATTGCATTGAATCTATAAATTGCTTTTGGTAAGATGGCCATTTTTACTTATATTAATTCTCCTGATCCATGAACAAGGGAGATCCCTCTATCTTCTCAAATCATCTTCAATCTCTTTCTTCAGGGACTTAAAAGATTTTTTTTCAAACAAGTCCTTCATTTGCTTGGTTAGAGTATTCCTAGATATTTTATATTGTTTGTGGCTAATGTGAAGGATGTAGAATTCATAATTTCTCCCTCTGTAGACTGTCATTTGTATATAGGAAGGCTACTGATTTTTTGAGATAACTTTGTAACTAGCCAATTTGTTGAACCAGTTTATCATCTGTAGGAGTTCTCTGGTAGAATTTTGGGGGTGACTTATGTACACTATCATATCATCTGAAAATAGGGATAATTTGAGTTCTTCCTTTCCCATTTGGATTACCATGATCACCTTGTATTGTCTTATTGCTCTGGCTAGAACTTCAAGAAATATATTGAAAGAGATATGGAGAGAGTGGGCAGCCTACTCTGGTCCCCGATTTTAGAGGAATTTCCTTCAATATCTCTCCATTTAATTTGAGGTTGGCTATTGGCTTGCTGTATATAGCCTTTATTATGGTGAGGTATGTGCCTTGAATCCCCGATCTCTCCAACACTTTAAACATGAATGGGTGTTGGATTTTTTCAAATGCTTTTCTTGCATCTAAAGAGATGATCATGTGTTTATTTTTCTTTTAGTTTGTTTATATGGTTGATTACATTGATGGACTTCAGTATATTAAACCATTCCTTCATGCCTGGAATGAAGCTTACCTCATCAGGATGAATGATATATTTGATATATTCTTGTATTCGTTTTGCGACTATTTCATTGAGTATCTTTGTGTCTATGTTCATAAGAAAAATTGGTCTGAAGTTCTCCTTTTTTTGTTGGGTCTTTGTGAGGTTTAGGTATCAACGTGACTGTAGCCGCATAGAAAGAATTTGTTAATGTTCCATCCATTTCTATCTTTTGGAATAGTTTGAAAAGTATCAATATTAGTTCCTCTTTGAAGGTTTGGTAGAATTCTGCACTGAATCCATCTGGCCCTGGCCTTTTTTTTGGTTGGGAGACTATCAATGATTTCTTCTACTTCTATAGGAGAAATAGGATTATATAATTTGTTTATCTGATCTTTATTCCGTTTTGGCAAGTGGAATCGATGAAGAAAATTGTCCATTTTCCTTAGATTTTCAAATTTTGTGGCATATATGCCTTTAAAGTAGGATCTTATGATTCTTTTTATTTCTTCAGTGTCTGCTGTCTCCATTTTCATTTGTGATTTTGTTGATTTGGATAATGTCTCTCTGCCTTTTAGTTAGTTTAGCTAACAGTTTGTCTATCTTGTTGATTTTCTCAAATAAACAGCTCCTAGTTTTGTTGATTCTTTGAATTGTTCTTTATTTATTTATTTATTTCAGCCCTGAGTTTGATTATTTCCAGATGTCTAATACTTTGATGTGTTTCTGCTTCTTTTTTCCCTAGGGATTCCAGATATGTTGTTAAGTTGCTTATGTGGGATGTTTCCAATTTCTTTTTAAAGGCACTTAGTGCTATGAATTTTCCTCATAGCACCACTTTCAATGTGTCCCACATGTTTGGGTATGTTATTCCTTCATTTTCATTGAATTTCAGGAAGTCCTTTATTTCTTTCTTTATTTCTTCTCCGACCCAGGTGTCACTAAGTAGAGCATTGTTTAGTTTCCATGTTTGTGTAGGCTTTTTGTTATTTCTCTTGTTGTTGGAGTCCAGCCTTAGACCATAGTGATCTGATAAGGTACAAGGTATTATTTCAATCTTATTGTATCTGTTGAGGCTTGCTTTGTGACCTTCTCCTATAATTTTAGAGAAAGTTTCCATGGTGTGTTGAGAAGAAAGTATAGTCCTTTGTGTTTGGGTGCAAAGTTCTGTAAACACCTATTAGATCCATGTGTTTCATGATGTTGTTTAGTGATGTTATTTCTCAGCTTAGTTATTGTTTCAATGACCTATTCTTCCATGAAAGTGGTGTGTTGAAGTCTCCCACTTTTAATGTGTGGAGATTGATGAGTAGTTTAAGCTTTGTTAATAGTTCTTTAACAAATGTGAATGCCCTTGTATTTGGATCATAGATATTCAGAATTGTGATGTCATCTTGGCTGATTTTACCCTTAATGAGTATGGACTACCCTTCCTTGTCCCTTTAAATTAATTTTGGTTTAAAGTCTATTTTATTAGATATTACAATGGCTACACCAGCTTGCTTCTTGTGACCATTTGCTTGGAACATTTTTCCCAGCCTTTTACCCTGAGGTAATGTCTGTCCTTGTGGGAGAGATGTCTTTCTTTGATGAAGAAGAATGTTGGGTCATGTTTATGCATCTACTCAGTCAGTCTGTGTCTTTTTATTGGAGAATTAAACCATTGATGTTGAGAGATATTAATGACCAGTGACTGTTAAGTCCCTTCATTTTGATGTTTGTTACCATCAAGAATTTGTGAGGTTGTGATTTTTGCAATGGTGTAGTTATTAATTTCCTGTGTAGTTTTTGTTGTAACTCATCACTGTGGGGAAGAGTTTTCTTTCTAGTAACTTCTGTAAAGCTGGATTTGTGAATAGGTACTGTTTAAATTTATTTCTGTCATGGAGTATTTTATCTTCTCCATCAATGATTATTGATAGTTTTGCTGAATATAGTAGTCTAGCCTCGCATCTGTGGTCTCTTAAGGCTTGCAGGACCTCTGCTCAGGCCTTCTGCTTTTGATGGTCTCAGCTGAGAAGGCAGGTATAAATCTGATAGGTTTGCCATCATATGTTACTCTGCCTTTTTTTCTTAGTGCTTTTGATATTTTTTCTTTGTTCTGTATATTTTGTGTTTTTATTATTATGTGGTGGGAAGTTTTTCTTTTCTGGTCTATCCTATTTGGTGTTCTGTAGGTCTCTTCTATGTTCATATGCATCTCCTTCAGATTGGGAAAAATCTCTGCTATGATTTTGTTGAAGATATTTTCTGGGCCATGAAGTTGGGTGTCTTCTCTTTCCTCAATGCCTATTATTATCAGGTTTCTTCTTTTCATTGTGTCCTTGATTTCTTGGATGTTCTGAGTCAGGAACGTTTTTTATTTAATGTTTTCTTTGATGGTTGTTTTGAGCTCTACAATTGTATTTTGAAGTCCCAAAATTCGTTCTTCCATTTCTTGGATTCTGTTAGAGAAGGTCATCTCTTTGTTGGTTGATTTCTTCTCCAAGACTTCCCAGGCACCTTTTTCTTCTGTGTGTTCCTTTATCATAGATTCCATTTTCATCTTCAGATCTTGAAGTGTTTTAGTGATTTCCTTCATCTGTCTGTTTGTATTTTCCTGAAATTCTTCCAGTTCCTCTCTGTATGTGTCTTTTATGTCTTCAGCCCACTTGGATGCAGCCTTCTACAGTTGTTTAAATATTTCATTTGTTTCTTTCATTATCATCTTCTATACTAAGGACTTGAGGTTGTTTTCTTGTATTTCAATTGTGTTTGGATTCTCAGGGTTTTTTCCTTTGGGATAGCTGGGACCTGGATATGCTGAGCTGTTTTGTGCTTTATTGTTTGCATTTTTACATGTCCTTTAGTCATTTTGCTGTTTCTCTTGATGCGATGGGTTCTGGTGTCCTTTACTGGTTGTTGAGAGTGGATAATTGGCGAATGATTATAGGTTGCATGCTCTTGCCTGTGGAGATCAGGGAGTTTTTCCCTGGAACAGACAGGTGACCTAGTTTCCACTCCTGGAGACTTTGTTCTACACCTTAGGCTCTGGGCTAGGTCAGCAGAGGTAGGGTTGTGATTCAGGCCAGCTGTTATTGGGTTTCAGATTGAGGCTGGCAAGCTCTGGCTGGGAAAGTTGCTCCCATTTGCCTGCCCTTCCCTCATCTGGCTAAGATCCACTGAGCTGTGGGTGCCTTTTAGACCAGCGTATAGACACCCCAGGGGTGTCCAGCCTCTCCCGAGAGTGTGGGAGATCCTGAACAGACTGTGTGAAGTGTCCAAGCTGGGTTCTATGTTCTAGGATCTGCAGGCTCTGTCCCATGCACTCTAATCCAATATGGGCCTGGTTTGGCCCAGAAAGCTGAGCACGCTGCTCACTCTGGGCTAGGTGGACACAGCCCTATGGGAGATCTAGCTGTGGCTGTGTGAAGTGTCCAAGCTGGGCTCTACCTGCTGGGATCTGTAGGTTCTGTACCCTGTGCTCTGTTCCATTGTGGGCCTGATTTGGACCCGCGGGTTGCATGTGCTCTACTGAACTAGGTGGACCCATCCCCATGGGAGATCCTGTAGGGGCCATGTGAAGTGTCCAAGCTGGGTACTAACTACTCAGTTCTACAGGCTCTGTCCCCTATGCTCTGTTCCAATGTGGGCCGGTTCGGCCACGTGGGTTGTGTCTGTGACACTCTTTCTGAGGTAGGTGAACCCCAAGCCACTCGCTCTATACCCTGCATTCAGTTCCAACTGGGGCCGTTCCTCCCCGCAGGTGCACCCTCTCTCTGAGCTAGGTGAACCCAGTTGCCTGTGTTTCCACACAGCGCAGTGTCCTCGGCCAATTTTGGGCCACGGGCAGCTTCCCCTGTTTCTCTATGACTTCCAGAGGCCAGGGGCTCAGGCACCGACCCACACACTGAATTCTAGCTTTATCTGCTGGCTGTAGCCCGCAGGTGCTTTCCATTAGAGTGTCTGGAAAGTGGGTTCAGGCCCCGTTGTCTGTTACTTGACCCGGGGCCAGGCCCACTGGTGGTCTGTGCTGTGCGCGACTCCACTCACCTAAAGTCTTTTGGCTTTAGCAGTCTGTGGCTCCATTCAAGTTCCTGGTCTTTGTGCAGTAGATCAGATACAGTGCTTGCTAGGCACCACCATCTTGGATCTCACCTAGATCACAATCTTAAGGTCGTTTATTAGATCCAACTGTAAACAATTATCAGGATTCGGCAATTGTCATCAAAGTAGAACTACTCTACCCTACCACTATTCACAGTGTCTTCAGAGATTATGCAACTTCAGGAAGTAGAAGCCAAGGATTCCAGTAAGCAGATGGTCAGTTGAGAGCTGAGCATGACAACTGAGAAAAAAACCCATGTTATGTCTAGTTTATTTGTTCTTTTTTTGGTGTGTGTGTGTGTGTGTGTGTGTGTGTGTACTCATGTGAATGCAGTGTAAGCACAAGCCAGAGACTGACATCAGGGTGGCCTGTCTTACCACCATGATCCTCCTGTATCTACCCCAGCAATATGCTTATTGGCAAACATGGTTAGCTTTAAATGATGATTCTGGTGGTAAAGATTCAGATTCTCATATGTGTGTACCAAGCGCTTTGCCAGTTAACCCAAGGCATTACTCAAATGATCAGTTTCAATGAATTTAATGAGTTGTCATTCTAACTTTACCTGTTGTACTTGGTATTTTCAAATATTCTTTTTATTTTTCATTGAAGTTTTTGGTGTGTGTATATGTGTGTGTGTGTGTGTGTGTGTGTGTGTGTGTGCGCGTGCATGTGTGTATTTGTGTGAGTGTTTAATTTCATATGAGTGCAGGTACCCAAAGAAACCAATGACATTGGATCTCCCTAGATATGTAGTAAAAAAACAGTAGTGGTATGCCTAACATGTGTGCTAAGAACTGTATTTAGGAGGAATCCAAGATGGCGGAGACAAACACATACCTTGTATGATCAGTAAATGAGAAACCCGAGGACAGAACTGAGAAATACAAAACACCAGTGCCGTTGATTGCCAGGTACGAGGGTGAAAACTGTGAAGAGCATGGGAGAGTCTGGCATCAGGCTACCCAGAGAATCGACAGAAAACTCCCTAGGTCCCTGCAGTCACCATCACATGCTCCAAGGTATAGCCCAAGCAAACATTGCAGGAGAACAATTTCTGACTTCTTGGACACAGAGGGAGCTGTGTGCAGTGGAAATTCCAGTGTATGTGGCTGCTGGCCCACTTCAGACACCACAGTGTAGTAAAGAAGCAGATCTGACCACAATTCTCCAGGCCAAGCCACAGAAGCTTCCGAGATCTTGCAGGAACAGGCACCTGCCAGAGTCTATGAAAGCCAGAAAGGCCTGGAGAGATGTCATGCAGACACTAAGAGACCCAAGATGACAACCCTGACTACCATACACATCAGAACTTTCAATCACCATAAATGTAGAAAATAAGATATTCAACAAACAAATAAAAAATGTTTAAAAAAGTACCTAGACACAAATCCAGCCCTACAGAAGATACTAGAAGGAAATCTCCAACCCAAGGAGGGTAATTTTATCCAGGATATCAAAGGAAATAAATAACCCAACATCCACAACACCTAAAGATAGGAAGCTCACACATACATTCTACCGCTATCAACATAAAAAAGGAACCTACAGCAACTGGTCTCTCAACATCAATGGACTTAGCTCCCCAATAATGAGACACAGGCTAACAGAATGGGTGTGAACACAGGACTCACTCTGCTACATACAGAAGACACACATTAGCAATAAAGTAAAAATTACCTTAGAATAAATGGCTAGAAAATGGCATTCCTAGCAAACAGATTAAAAAAGCAAGCTGGAATAGCCATTCTAATATCTAATAAAACAGACTTTTATCCAAAACTAATCAAAAGAGATGGGGAAGTACACTCCATACTCATCAAAGGAAAAATACACCACGAAGATTTCTCAATTTTGAACATCTTTGCCCCAAATATTGGAGAACCTACATTCATAAAATATTACTAAAGCTTACATCATAGCCCACACATTAGTATTAGGAGCCTTCAACACCCCACTGTCCCCTGTATACAGATCATCAAGACAGAAACTAAATGGAAAAATAATGAAACTAATAGATGTCATGAATCAAAAGGATATAACCAATATCTACAGAACTGTCCAAATAAATAAAAAAGAATACACCTTCTTCTTAGCACCTCATGGAACCTTCTCCAAAATTGACCACATATTGCCACAAAGCAAATTTTAATAGATAAAAGATTGAAATAATCTTTTGCATATATCAGAATACCATGGATTAAAACTGGAACTCAACAATAGAAAGAATAGAAAGTCTACAAACTCATGGAAACTGAAAAATTCCCTACTTAATGATCTATGGGTAAGGGACAAAATAAAAAATAAGAAATTACAAATTCCTATAATTCAATGAAAATGAAGGCACAACATACCGAAACTTATGGGGCACAATGAAAGCAATACTAAGAGGAATTTTCATAGCACTAAGTACCTTTATAAAGAAATTGGAGAGATCCCATACTAGCAACTTAACAGCTAACCTGTAAGCTCTAGAGAAAAAGAAGCAGACACATCAAAGAGAAATAGACAGCTGGAAATCATAAAACTCAGGTCAGAAATCAATAAGTTAGAAACAAAGATGACAATTCAAAGAAACAAGGAAAGCAAGAGCTGGTTCTTTGAGAAAATAAAAATGATAGACAAACCCTTAGCCAAATTAACTAAATGGCAGAGGGAGAATATTCAAATTAAGAAATTTGGGTTGAAAAAAACAGAGATAACGACAGAGAGGAAATTCAAAGAATCATTAGGGCTTATGTCAAAAGCTTATATGCTACAAAATTTGAATCTAAATGAAATGGAAAGTTTTCATATTAGAAACCAACTACCAAAATTGAATCAAGATCAGACAAAAATTTAAATAGTCTTATAACTCCTGAGGAAGTAAAGGCAGTCATCAAAGATCTCACAACAACAACAACAAACAATAACAACACCAAAGCAACAAAACAAAACAAAACTGAGCAAGATGGATTCAGTGCAAAATCCTACTAGACCTTCAAAGAAGACCAAACACTAATTCTCTCCAAACAATTCTACAAAATAGAATTGGAAGGAATAATACCAAACTCAGTCTATGAGGCCACAGTCACTTGATACTTTATCCACACAAAGACCCAAAAAAGAAAGAGAATTTCAGATCAACTTCTCTTATGAACATAGATGCAAAAATACTCAATAAAATACATGCAAACCAAATCCAAGAACACATCAAAACTATCATTCACCATGACCCAGTAGGCTTCATCCCAGGCATGCAGGGGTGTTTCAGTATACAGAAAACCATTAAAGTAATATACCAGATAAATAAACTAAAAGGAAAAAACCCAGATGATCATCTCCTTACATGCTGAAAAAGCATTTGACAAAATGTAACACCCTTTAATATTTAAAGCCTTGGAGAAATCAAGGATACAAAGCATACATATGAACAATATAAATGCAGTATACAGCAAGCCAATAGCCAACATCAAACTAAATGGATAGAGAAGTAAAAACAATTCCACTAAACTATGGGAAAAGACAAGGCTGTCTACTCTCTCCATACCTCTTCAATATGGCACTTGAAGTCCTAGCTAAAGCAATAAGTCAACTAAAGGAGATCTAGGGGGTACAAATTAGAAAGGAAGAAGTCAAATTATCACTATTTGCAACTGATATGATAGTATACACTAGTGATCCCAAAAAACCTACCAAAGAACTCCTACAGTTGATAAATACCTTCAGCAACTTTGCTGGAAATAAGATCAATTCAAGAAAATCAGTACCCTGCTGCATACAAATGACAAACAGGCTGAGAAAGAAATTAGAGAAACTACACCTTTCACAATAGGCACAAATAATATAAAGAATCTTGGTGTAACTCTAACTAAGCAAATGAAAAGCTTATATGAAAAAATTTCAAGCCTTCAAAAAAACAAACTGAAGAAGATATCAGAAAATGGAAAGATCTCCCATGCTCATGGATCAGGAGGATCAACATAGTAAAAATTGGCATCTTATCAAAAGTAATCTACAGATTCAATGCAATTCTCATCAAAATTCCTACACAATTATTTACAAACCTAGACAGACCAATTCTTAACTACATATGGAAAAACAATAAACAAACAAACAAACAAACAACAACAAAAACCAGAATAGCTAAAACAATTCTGAAGAATAAAAGATCTTCCAGAGGAATCTTCATCCTGGATCTCAAGTTGTACTGTAGAGCAACAGTAATAAAAACAGCATGGTACTAACAAAGACGTAGGCTGGTTGATTAGTAGAATAGAATTGAAGACCCAAAAATAAACCCACAAACTTATTGGCATGTGATTCTTGACAAAGAATCTCAATCCATACAATGCGTAAATCATAGCATCTTCAACAAATTTTGTTGGTCTAACTAGGTAGCTACATGCAGAAAAATGCAAATAGAGCCACACTTACCACCCTAAATAAATATAAACTTCTAGTGGATTAAAGAACTCAGCATAAAACCAGACACACTAAATATATTACAAGGAAAAGTGGGGGAAGAGCCTTGAACACATTAGCACAGGAAACAACTTCCTGAACAGAACGGAAATAGCTCAGGCTCTAAGTTCAACAATTAATAAATGGGACCTCATAAAACTGAAAAGCTTCTGTAAGGCAAAGGACACTGTCAACAGAAAAGAGATAGCCTACATATTCAAAAAAGATCTTTTACAACCCTACATCCAACAAAAGGCTAATACCCAAAATATATAAAGAACTCAAGAAAGTAAATATCAACAAATATAACAGCTCATTTAAAAATGGGGTACAGAGGAAAGCAGATAGTTCTCAACAGAGGAATATTGAATGGCTGAGAAACACTTAAAGAAAGTCTCAGAGTCATTTTGAGTTGTATTTCCCTGACAACTAGGAATGTTGAGCATTTCTTTAATTTGTCTCCTGTGCTGATGAGCTTAAGGCTCTCCCCTATTTTTTTCTCTAACAGATTTTGTGTGTCTGGTTTCATGTTTAAAACTTTTAGACTTCAGTTTTGTGCAGGGTGATAGATATGGATCTAAATAGTCAAAATACTAAGAATATAATGTTTATATAATTTATGATTGTGTCATGGTTTTTATTGCTATAGGTAGTTTATTGTATATATGTCTACTGATATAAATGTGTATGTAAAAAATAAAAATAAATGAAAAAAAAAGAAATTCTCAACACTCCTAGTCATGAGCAAAATGCAAATCAAAACGACTCTGAGATTCCATCTTACACTTATCAGAATGGCTAAGATAAAAAACTCAAGAGACAGCACATGTTAGCAAGTATTTGGAAAAAGGGGAAAATTTGTCCATTGTTGGTTGGAGTGCAAACTTGTATAACCACTTTGGAAATCAATCTAGCACTTTCTCAGAAAATTAGTTATAGTGCTACCTCAATACCTATATATTCCATTATTGAACACATACTATACTATACAACAATGACATTAACCCAACTATGGTCATAGAAGCTTTATTCATAGTAGCCAGAAGCTAGAAACAGGGTAAATGTCTCTTAACCAAAGAATAGAAAAAGAAATTCTGGTACATTTACAGATTAAAAAGTATTCAGCTATCAAAGAGAAGGAAATCTTGAAGATTTCAGTCAAATGGATGGCACTAGAAATGATCATCTTGAGTGAGGTATCCCAGACCCAGAAGACAGGTATGATACATCTCACTTTTAAGTGGCTATTAGTTCAATATAGATGTCCTCTGATAGATTCCACCCAGTGCGGGATCTGGACAGATACTGGGGAAAGTATCTATACTTTCAGTGATGAGCTGTGAATTGTATGCAAGAGTTGGGGAAGGGGAAGATGTAGGGAGTTGGGTGAGAGTTGTCAGGAGCTCAAAAAGGAGAATAGCAAGGCTTGTGGTTCTGGGCCCAAGGGAGGCAGCACAAACAGATGTACCAACCAAGGACATTATAAGCAGAAGTCCTAGACTCCCTGACCACATATAACCAGTGGACTCTTCATTCTCCACATGGAGGAGGAGAGGGAAACATGCTCTGACAAGAACTCAGAACTTTTGATATGATCACTGCCCCTTATTGGAGAGGTCCTGTAGGAACACAGAGGAAGAGGATGCATGCTATCCAGATAAGACCTGGTAGACTGTAGTCAGATGGTAGGGGAAGAGGACCCCACCCATCAGAGGTCAAGGGAAGGGGAATAGAATGGAATAGAAAGGGAGTGTGGGAACAGGAAGACAAGTGCAGGGGATTACAACCTGGATTTAATGTGAAATAATAATAATTAATAATAATAATAATAATAATAATAATAATAATAATAATGATGATGAAATTAAATAATGCATAATAAAAATACTTTTAAAAGAAAAGAAATTAGGTCTCTAAAAGAAGTTTCATGCTTCTAAGCATTAAGCCCTTCTACCTAGTGGTTTTTTTTTTTTTTTAGAAGAATGGATAAAGAAACTGTGGTACATATACACTATGGAATACTACTCAGCTATTAAAAACAAGGAATTCCCGAAATTTGTGGATAAATGGATTGAGCTAGAAATGATCATAATGAGTGAGTTAACCCAGAAGCAGAAAGACTCAAATGGTATATACTCACTTACATCTGCATATTAGCCCAACGGGCATGTCCCACGAAAGCCTTCACTTACTGGGACACTGAGACAGAGGGGAGGACATTCTATTGGGACTCTAGATGAGAGAAGCATGGGAGAATGGCAAAGTAGAAGGATCCAGAAGGTCCTAGAAATGTACCTAGTGTTTTAAAGACATTATTCATAGGGTGTGCAATGTGCATTTTAGCTGTTGGACTTCAGAGGCTCAGTCCTTCCTCAAGGGAGACAATTCAGTATTGTCACTATAGGGTTTAAACTATAGCAAGGAATCTCTTGAGCTGACGTTTCATCTGTTGTGTATAGGTTTTTCTTTTTAAAATATGTTTTAGACCTAAAAGGTGCATACTACTTTTTTCAAGTAACATAGCAACCTTGCCTTAAGTATACTATGGATGTGTTTGAAAGTAATTAAGCTAATTCAGATGTAAATATACAATGACACATGGAATAACTTTATGAGGAAAGTATTATTGGAGCACAGTTATACTCATGTCCACATCATCTGTCTTCATAGGACATTTGGGAAGCTAAACACTGAAGATACCATATACGCATTATTCATAATACTGTCACAGGTAAAGAGTAGAGAAATAGGGCAAAAGAGGGAGGGAGTGTGGGATCAGGAAGGTACAAGCAAAGTGAAAACAATCATGATGTAATATGAATAAATTATAGTAAATTTTTAAAAAGTAAAAGTATTAACACTATTCCTAACAACAAAACCAAAACAATACAAAAACCCAGTACTGTCTACACTTGATGAAATGACTGCTGGGCTCATTTTTCTAGTTTGCAACATGCCTCATTTACATAGCATTAGTGAAAGGTATGAAAAGAAAGCACCACAAGAACTGTTTTCTAATAGAAGGCAAATGGTTATTCCATTTTTTCTTAACTGTGATAGACATACTATCATTTATGTGAGTACTGGAGGTCCCAAGATCTGAGTTTTTAACTCTCTTTCATGTGACACTTCTAAGCATGTCTACTCCCCATTAATTAGTATGTTTCTGTAGTCTATGCCTTTTACAAAACAGTAAAATGATTTTGCTTATGTATACACTATTCATCACCTCAGTATGCTATGACTATAATGTGTTCAAAAAATTGAGCTAAGCACTGTGGGAGTACTGTAGAAGCTAAAAATTCCACTAAGAGTTGAGAGCACATAGGAGCAAAAAGATGGGGAGAAAGGCTATGAAATTCCATCCTCTGGACATCCCATACTTAATGGAGTTCTGAACTCACAACTGTGGTCACTTGCACTGGGATCATTCAGAACTAGTCCCGCCTACAGTTAGCCATGAAAGGGGCTGGGGCTGATGTTCAGCATTCCTTACCTGGTTGTTCATAGATTTTTGAAAATGGTGCATGCTTGATAAAAATTGTCTAATTACTGCTAAGTAAACTAGACTTCAATTAGTAACCCCAAACCAATGCTCACATAGATGGTCCTGGTAAAACTCAGTGAGTCACAAAATAAAGCTAAGCAGGGTGAAACTGAGACTTTCTGAATGGAGCACCGATAGGGCACGTACTAAGATTAACAATTAATAAATGGAAACTTATGAAACTGAATAGCTTCTGTGAGGCAAAGGACACCCTCAGTCAGACAAATTGTCAGCAGACAGAATAGAAAAAGATTTTTACCAACTCCACATCTGATAATGGACTAATATGCAAAATATATAAAGAATTTGAGAAACTGGACATCAAAACACCAAATAATCCAATTAAAAATGAGATACAGATATAAGCAAAGAAGTCTCAATAATAGAAACTCCAATGGCTTAGAAAAACTTACTATCCTT
This sequence comes from Acomys minous, assembly GCF_964271855.1. Lineage (NCBI taxonomy): Eukaryota > Metazoa > Chordata > Mammalia > Rodentia > Muridae > Acomys > Acomys minous. Next base: position 72,432,193 of record NC_140483.1, on the reverse strand, counting down.
AGCCATCAGGTAAATGTAAATCAAAACTCCTTTGAGATTTTATCTTACACTTGTCTGAAAGGCTAAATTCAATAATACAAGTGAAGCTCATGTTTCTGAAGACATGGAATAGGGAACAATCATCCATTTCTGGGAGAGTACAAACCTGTGCAGTCACTCAGGAAATCATCATGTTGGTTCCTCAGAAAATTGTCAATCTGCTTATTTCACACTCCAGCTATACCACTCTATATCTATACCCCCAAATACTTCACCCTACCACAAGTTCACTGTTGCTCTATTCACAATAGCCAGAATTTATATTCAGTCAAGATGTCCCTCAATAGAAGACTGGAGTCTATGTGGTAGAATTACACAATCAAGTATTAGTTAGCTGTTTTAAAAAAGACATTACAAAAATTTTCAGACAAATGGATGGAACTACAATAAGATCATTCTGAGAAAATTTACCAGACCCAGAAAAATAAATAATGTATGTATTTACTTACATATAGATATTAGCTCTTATATGTTATATAAATGATAACCAAGTTATAATCTGTAGACCCAGAGAGGTTTGGTATAGTAGAAGGGACTAGTATAGATGCCTGTATCTCCCTAATGGTGGAAATAAAATAGAACTTATGAGTGAATCTTGGGTGATGGGAAATGGAATGGGAGGGTTAAGTGGAGAGGGGCATGCGATGTGGGGAGAGACAGCATTAGCTGAGGGGCATTTGTAGGTGGTACATAAACCGAGTGCAATGGAAACTTCATGAAATATATGAAGAAAATTCTAATGAATTCTCTAAATATTGAGGGAGACAGAGTTACAACTGGACATCTCTCATTACCAAACAAAGCTTCTAGTACTGAGACTGGGTTACATTTAATTAGGTTGTTCCCTGAAGGTATCCCTTGGAAGTCCCCAATGAAACTAAGCTATCGTCAAGGCAACAGGTTACTCCCCATAAAAATGATGGAAAGGACCCATTGTAGAAGGCAACACCCACACAACTTATTAAGCATAGAGATAATGAACTGATGCCTACAAAGAACATTGAATCCTATGTTTTAGTGACTTTAGTAGGGGAAGGTGCTCCACAGGCTACAAAAAATGGAAATATGTATAATAACCTAGCCATAAAACTTTTAATTTGCAATGCTGTCTTGCCTGTACAATATGCTAAGGCAATGATGGCACACAACTAGAAGCAGTAACTAACCAGTAATTATTTTGAGTTAATGCCCATTCCACAAGATGGAATCCATCTCCAACATTATTTGTTTGACCAAGAACCAAAAACTAGATAGCTCAGAGACCTATGTTAATACCAAATGCTGCTGGATTTTTTAAAAAGGCAATGATAAACTAAGTCCAGATGATATTCTGATATACTCGTAGATCAGCATCTCATTTAATCATCATCAGAGAAGTTTTGTTCTGCAACAAATAAGAAAAAATATAGAGACCTACAGCCAGATATCATTCAAAGAAAGTCCTTGAAACACACGGATCTAATGGAATATCTACAACAAATCCCTCCAATTCAGGGCCTTCAGGCAGCCCTGAAAAAGAAGAGGCATAAAGAGTGCAAGAGTCAGAGGTGATAGAGGACACCAGAACAGTGTGTTATAATTAACTGAGCACAGCTCATCTGAACTTACAGAGACTAGAGCAGCATGCACATGGCATACCTGAGTCTGCACCAGGTTCTCTGCATATATATATTATGGATTTTGGTTTGGTGTTTTTATGGGACTCTTGAAGAAGTGAACAAGTGGATGTCTGATTCTTGTGTCTGCTCTTCTCCTTCTATTGCTATGTTTTGTCCAATTTTGGTGTCTTGCTTTTGTTTTATTTTATTATATTTTATTTTGTTAAAAGTTATATTTTTATTTAAGTACATTTATTTATCAGACTAAATGTGGGGTTTCATTAAAGCTCATCAAATTGAATTGTTTTGTTGGTTCACCTCCTACTGTTTCCAAGACCTCCCTACTTCCCTCTACTCTCCTTCCTCCTTAACCTCTTTTCTGCCTTTACATGTCCTCCATGTCCTATTGTCTTCTCCATTCTTTGGCACCTTTTTTCAGTTTTATGCTTTCTGTTTTAGTGGCATAACTTAAATCTATAAACACTTCTACATATGTACACACATTATAACCAAGAATCTACATAGTAGAAAAATACACTGTTTAATATTTCTCATTCTTGGTTACCTCGCTGAATGTGGCATTCCCTTGATTTACCCATTGTTCTAAACTTTTCATAACTATAATTTTCCTTTCAACTAAATAAAATCTTATTATTAAGGTGTACATAATCATTTTGTGGTTATTTTTAATTAGGAAACATTGGAATGTTGCTGAAGAAGTGTTAGCTACAGAAACTCGGGATCTTGATGAACTTCTTTGCATCATCTCACTAAAGAAACTTCACTCATTTCACTAATTTATAGGAAAATATGTATCTACCTGAGTGCCATGTGGCATTTGCAGTTTCAATTACACTAGAGGAAAAGTATATTCAAATATATTAAATAAGAAAGTAAAGCCTATGGTATTAATTAATTTTATTATAGTATATTATAAAATTATAAAATTATAAAATTCTTCTTTTTTAAATTACAAATTATGGTTGCTAATATCCTACCATAGGTAATGCATTTATTGAACTTTGTTTTGGCTGTGAATATTAGAAAAGCCAGTAAATGGAGAAGTCTGGGTTCAGGTACAAAGTTGGAGGGGATCATAGGACTCCAACATGGCTATAAAAGGGTAGAGACCTCTGCTTCCTACAAGGGTAAAAGCAAAAGGCATGATATGGAGTTTTTTGAAACAGCAGTTTAAAAAATCTTTCACGGATGTCCTATATTTGAATAGCAATTGGGAAGTTTACTTCACATTTTCTGAAGAGGCTCTTAAAGTAGCTTCAGGAAAGAGAAGCCAAGCATATTTTTAGAAATTGTATCTGTGCAGTCAAATACAGAAGTGCACACATATCCTTCAGGTGAGACTTGCAGAACTACAAATACCATAATTGTCTAGAGGTAGGAATACTTCCACCAAATGATGACCCCTTAGGTTGTGTCAACTCTATCATGTTCTGTTTCTTCAGAACTTCATTATACAACTTCAAGGCATGAACTTTTACTTTTACCCACTCAATATGTGTCTATACACAAGTGTATAAGAGAAATCACCTAAGTGTACAAGTGAATAAGAGTGTGAAGTTTTTGAGGTCAAACATAAGTGCCGTTTCTCAAGAGATGACTTCCTTGGTTTTAGAGACATCCTCCTTCACTCAAGTGAATCAACTAGGATAGAAAGACTGACTAGATTAACCTCAGAAACCTGGATATGTATGCTTTTCTACTTTAGAATTACAAACATGGGCTACCCATGCCAAGCCTTTTACATGGGTCTTGAGGATTGAAACTAGGGTCTTTGAATTTACCAACTGAGCTCTCTCTCTCTCTCTCTCTCTCTCTCTCTCTCTCTCTCTCTCTCTCTCTCTCTCTGAGATGTTTTGAAATTTAAATTTTACAGAAAACTCATAAAATTTTATAAAAATAATGGCAGACAGAAACTGTTTAATGTGAATTACATCAGCTACTCTCTCTCTACTCACACACACACACACACACTCACACAAACACATATGCACACACATATGCACACACATGCACACACATATGCACACACATATGCGCGTGCACACACACACACACACACACACACACACACACATACACAAACACTTCAGCTTTACTGGTATCTTCAAAAATTCTCTGGGGTCACCGTGTTTGAAAAGCAACTTGGAGATGAAATGTTTTATTTAGCTTATACATTATGATAACAGGCCATCTTTGAAGAACATCAAGGCAGACACTCAAGTAAAGCCCAGCAACTGAAGTAGAAACTCAAGAAGAATGCTGTTTATGGATCTGTGTCCTATCGTTTGCTCAAACTGTTTCTTTATTCCACTCAAGACCACATGTCCTGGAGTTGGGAGACCCATAGTGGCATAGCTATTCTCACATCAGTCATCAATTAAGAAAATGCACAACAGAATTGTTTCAATCAGATGAAGGAATGTTCTATCTAAATTGAAGTTCTGTCTTTCCAGATGACCTTAGCCTGTGACTGGTTGACAAAAAATAATGATAATCACCACCATACCTAGTTTGGAACAAGCCTCTCCTTTTGTATTTTCAAGGCTTCATACTTTCTTCTTTTTAGAACACATTCCATCTTCTCATTTTACAAATATATATATTTGTAAACTTAATAATGCTTGTAAAACTTAAATAATGCTTGGAGATTACTAGGTGGTAACATATTTGTGATACGTAACTTTGACAATTTGACTCAACCGAGACTCGCCTAGGAAGAGATTCTCATTGAGAAGTTCTCTATATTGGGTTATTCTTTTATTAATTTAATTGATATGTAAAGACATAGCTTACTGTGGACAGTGCTAATCCCTAGGAGCAGGGTCTTGAACTCTTGAAGAGTAGCGAAATCAAGCTGAGTATAAACAAGTGAGCATGCACAAGTGTATTTCTCTCTGCTGGGATGTGGATGTGAAGGAACTGAGTATTTATAGTTCTTGTCTTACTATCCTCTAGTGACTTAGTTCTACCAGCTCTACTCAACCCACTGAAGGGATCATAGATTTCAATATGGATCCAGAAACTTAGGAAAGATCATTTTAAACATAAACTTGAAGGACACATGTCAAACTGTAGCAATGTTGAGGGTAGGTTTACATTCATAGAACCAGAGTCATTGACTTTGACTTGAATACAACCATTTGAAAAACATGGGATGAATCTTTCTCTTCCTTCTTCAAGATAACATCATTTCTGAAAGCCCCTGAATCAGAACACAGAAGAATATAGAGATATAAATCATCTCTGTATCATTCCCTTGTTTGAGTCCTTTCTTCACTGCCTTTTTGTACTGTTATTTGCCAATTTCTTACACTTTCAATATTGCCTCCAACACACACACACACATGCACGCATGCACACACACTCACACTGATACACTCACTCACATATTAAGCATTAGATAAGTGTAAGAGGAATTTCTGAGATAAATGCCTCTGAATGAAAAACTGAATTTGGATTTTGAAAATCCACATAAAGATGTAAAGTAATGCAAAGCATCTGTAATGAGAACTCTCCCACACTGAGATAAGAGATAGAAACAGGATAATTCATACTAATACTTAAAACACCTAGCCTGGAATGTATAGTAATAAGACTCTATATAACACAAAGGTATAAGTTGAGCACTGCTGCTAAAGTCCTCTGACCTCTGCCATGTGTGTATTTGTACACACACACACACACACACACACACACACAAATGGTGAGGCCAGTGTGAAGTATAAACTGCTATTCTTACAGAGGTAGCAATTCCACCTACTGACATCAGGGTATTCCATGAACTATCCTTGATAATGGAGAGTTTCATTTATCTAGGTCCACCAGAATACTTAAGTCCAGGTCCCACATCAACTTGAGAAGCTGAGGAGGCTCTTGACCCCAAAGCTGGCTGGAGACCCTGGATAATTTCTCAAAGGGCAACCTTCCAGACTGGAACTGATTATAACCAGTAGTGGCTTCCACTGATGGTGGCAAGCAGGGACTAGAGCTGAGGGCTCTTAGCAGGGGTTTCAACAGATGATGGTAAGCATCTAAAAAGAAAGGGAGAGGAGAGAGAGACACACAAAGAGAGCTGGAGAGATGGCTCAGAGGTTAAGAACACTGGTTCCTCTTTTAGAGGTCCTGAGTTCAATTCCCAGCAACCACATGGTGGCTCACAACTATCTATAATGAGATCTGCGGCCCTCTTCTGACATGCTGGCATACATGCAGACAGAACACTATATATATAATAAATAAATAAATCTTAAAAAAAAAAGAAAGAAGCACACATACAGAGACTTACATTTAATAATGTTGTAAAACAGACTCCAGAAAATAGGTTTCAAAAAGCTTCTTCTTTCAACTTTCTCTTACTTTACACATTTACATATGTACATACATCCATCCATACATACATACGTACATACATAAATACATTCACATATAGGGTAGATAGAAATGGACTCCACCAATCATATACATATACATATACACATCTTTGTGGATATAGAAACAATGTGCGCAGTTTGGAGACATAAGAATATAGTTACTTGAGCCGGACGTGGTGGTGCACACCTTTAATCACAGCACTCGGGAGGCAGAGGCAGGAGGATCACTGCGAGTTCGAGGCCAGCCTGGTCTACAAAGGGAGTCCAGGACAGTCAAGGCTACACAGAGAAACCCTGTCTCAAAAAAACCAAAAAAAAAACAAAACAAAACAAAACAAAACAAAAAACAAAAAAAAAAGAATATAGTTACTTAACTTGAACTAAAAATAGTGTTTTTTTATTTTTATTCTTTTTCATACTTGCCATTGAAAAAGACAGTTATAATACCACTGTTTTCAAAATATATTTTCACTGTTATAAAGTAAATGACTGCATCAACATATTGAGGTGTTTCTTATCAAGCCTGATGACCTGAGTTCTATTCCCAGACCCACAAACTGGAAGAAGAGCTTTTCACAAACTCTCCTCTGACCTATACAGGCATATGTTTCTATTCTCAAATAGATGAATAAATGTCAAAAATATAATTAAATGAATACTTAGATATTAAATAATATTTACTTTCTTGCTTCATAAATAATTTTGCATGTTCTTAAAAATGTGATAGAATATTTTTTAATCAGTAATATCAGTCCTTAATCTGCACATGCATGGATCAACACTTTGCCTTCAGAACATAGCAAGTGTATTCTGGAATTCAACTCTTGTTCTCATTTACTCCTAGCCATTCCTTGAGCCTCACAATTTTTCTTTAATTTACTGCCCACCAACAAAATGGCCTCAATGAACCAATGAGGATATGAGGTAAAGAATGTAGGAAGAGAATGATAAAAAGGTTATTGAAGATTGAAGAAATGATTGGAAGCATTTAATGGATACTTCAAATTTCAGTCATTAGGGAAACTGACAGCTAGTTGGAAAGGCAGGGTTTCTGCTCACTAAAAACATCTAAATAAGAGTTGACAAGAATCAGGCAAAGTGGCCCATACCTGTAATCCCAGCACTCAGGAAATCAGTCAAGTGTATCTCTGTGAGTTCGAGGCCAGCCTGATCTACAAAGTGAGTCCAGGACAGCCAAGGTTACACAGAGAAATCATGTCTGGAAATCAGACAAAAGAGTATGGGGTGATGACAGACAGGATAAAGTACTGCTGCAACAGCATCGGAACCTAGGTTCAAATTTTTGCTGTTTATGAAATCCAGCTATACATGTGACTGCGTGTGTGTGTATTTGTGTGTGTGTGTATGTGTGTGTGAATTTGCACATGGTTGTGTAACACAAATTCTGGCTGGAGAGTTCAGCCAAGTTTATTACTGGAACAATTGTCTAGCCAATCTAAACTATTCTCAAGTTTCAGGTTTAGTGGCATAATTTTTCTGAAAAGATAAAATGAAGAGCAATAGTGGATGACTTTCCATTTCTAGCTTTAGCCTCCACAAGCACACACACACACACACACACACACTCACATTCCCAAGCATTCACTTGATGCTTATATGCACATGTATAAAGGCACATGTTCTCTGTCTCTCTCATTTTCTTTTTATCTTTCTGTCTGTCTCTGTATATCTATGTGTATCTCTGTATGTTTCTCTGTCTCTCTCTTTCACACACACATATAGAAAAATACAAGAAGAAATCTACACACAAATGTTTGATATTTTGTCAAGGAAAACATGAAACTTAGCACTTTTTTGTCAATGGAAGAGTTAATGTTTAAACTTGGCTCCATATAACAATCTAATTGCCTTTTTAAAAATATTTAGTTTTGGTATAGTACAATTGTGAATAAAAAAAATCAGTGCAATCAATGATAAAAATAAATTGAGGATTATAATGGGACTAACATGCTAGAAAGAGTGTGAGGAAGGTTGTCACATTACATGTGCAGTCCAGAAGCAGAAATGCAAAAATTTTAGTGCTCTAATTATTTTTTTGTTCATTCTGGAACCACAGCTGATAAAGTGTTGCCAGCCACATTTCGGATGGTGGGTCTTTCTTTCTTAGTTAAAATATACTGGCAACACCTTCAGACATATCACTCTATTTCCATGGTGATTTTAATTCCAGCAAGTTGGGAATGGATAGTCCTCATTACAGCAATATGGAGGAGAAAGAAGTTGCAGGATATTATACATGTAGATGTTCTATTCAAAATACATAAATCTGAGCAGAGCCATGATTTACATTTAGCACAAAGTCTAAGAGAGAGAGGAAGGGTCGAAGGATGTAAAGGGAGTTGGAACAGTAATCAAACTCTAAATTAGGTTAATATCTAGATGAGAAGCACAGAAGCACTTAGTTATTGTTAAAAACATGCAGAAGTGTCATTTGTATGTATATATTTATATGAAATATATTCTATCTTCCATACTATAGCAATGGTATAATAGGAATATTTGTCCATCAAATAATATGTTAAGCAAGTGAGTATAATGTCTTATTCTCCCAGTCTAAATAAGTAAAAGAATGATGAAGTTGCTCATATATACCTATTTACGTGGGCATGACGTCAGTCAGAATGATACATATTTGAAAGTCATTATCACCTATAAATGTAGAAGAAATACCAGTCACTTTTTGATATGGCAGTCAGAATACAACTATTGGCTTCTATTTTTTCTGAGACAGAATCTCTTGTCCACCAGTGACTGAAGTAAGCTTGATAGCCCATGATTTTCCAGAGATTTTGTATTTCAACTTCTCATCCTGCCATAGATGCTGCGGGATATGGACACACTTCTTTGTCCATATGCTTTAAATCATTCTGGGAATCTATACTCAACTCTTCATGTTTATACCTATAAGCACTTTACTCACTAAGCCAATAATATTTTTGTTAATTCAAAAGACATGTCAGTAGAGATTTTATGTGGATGTACTTTTGTGATGGTGTAGTCTCTATTTCCTGTGCACTAACCAAGGACAATACACATAGTAAATATCGGACCCCTACTCTGATCTAACCAATGGACAGAACATTCTCCTCAGTTATGTGAGAGTGGTAACTGACTCTGACATTAACTCTGGTGCTCCATATTTGACTACCTCCCCTTGGTGGGAAGTCCTGATGGCACTTAAAGAAAGAATAAGCAGGCTACCAAGATGAGACTCGATAGCCTATGACCATATAGTGGGGGAGGAAGGCATCCTAGGTCTTAGACCTAGGGGAGGGGAATAGGGTGAAAGTGGGAGGGGTGGAGGAATGAGAGGATACAAGTGATGGGATAACAATTGAGCTGTAATCTGAATAAATTAATAAAATTAAAATTTAAATAAAAAAGACATATCAGAATGCTGTATTTCCCTTTATTCAAGGCACACTTGAGATACACTCTGAGAAAACTTTCTTAATCTGTACTTAGTCTTCTCCTGCATGAGGTTATCCCAAAGTATTTCTGAGTGTATCTAGATTATAACCAGAATCAGGTGCTGAGATTTGGAGAAGAGTTAAAAATAAAACAGGAGCTGGATTCAAGATAATCCGTTGCACTGTGCATTAGAAAGTAGAGCAAAATGATTTCTCAAGGTTAGCAAACACAGGTAGAAGGAGTGAAGATTCTGCATGTCATGGGAGTGCTTTGAAGACAGAGTACTGGGAAATCAAGACATTGAAATTTGACCACACTGAACCACTGTTTTCCAGGAAGATAGCCTTTCACATCTTTTTCTGATGATGTGAATAGACTCTGTAAAAACAATAAGAAAAAAATATTGGTGAAGAAAAGACCCACACATCAACAATTATGTAATAAAATATCAAAGCTTGTTTTTTCCAAATGCCATGTATCAAAATGATATTGAAATTAAAATTTGGTGACCAAATTCCTTATAAATATTTAAATATAAAACTTAGAAAATGGTAGAGACTGAAGTAACTGACATTGATCATGAGAGTTAAATATAAAACTAATTAAGACAAAGGGCAATGCATACATCAACAAATAATCAAATTAGGATGTACAAATTGCATTTGAATGTCCTGCACTAATTATTTTTTAAAAGCTTTAAGTAGAAAGCAGTTCTGAATAATGAGAAACACACATAACTGAAAAGTACAGTCAGTAAAGTGTATACCCATGCTAGCATGAAGACCTAAGTACCACATAAGAAACTAGGCTTGGTGATGTTTGGAGATAGAAACAGTCTTGCAGAATCTGTAAGCTCCAGGTACAGTGAAAGATCCTGTCTCAAAAAATAAATAAATGAATAAAAAACAAAAACAGAAAACCCTCAATGTTTGGTATAGGAGTGGCATAAGATTGATCTCTAGCCAATTCACACAAATACAAATACGAAAATGTGAATGCACACCCATGCGGATTCACACACCAACGTGCACATAGACCTACTAACACCTCCAGTCTTCCTATCTGGTGTAGAGTAAATTGCTATCCTGTGATGAAAAGAAGAAATAGGTATATGCCAGACCAGTGACAACATAAAGAATAGATGTATGTTACTAGCTCCTTAGTTTTCCTTTCTGGGTATTTTCATGATAAATTCATAGGTTATATATTTTGTGTCTCAAGATGGCTTCTTTAGTAACACATGTTGAAAACAGATGGGAATGTACAAAATGGTTATTTTGAATCAACTCCTTGGAAAGGCTAGATGAGAAGATGATGTTATCTAAGATGCCAAGCTAGGGGTCAATGGAGATGGCTAACGCAAATACTGCTCATTTAGAGTTATTTTGCATTAGTTTTCAATATAATTGTTTTGATATTGTGCCTTAACCAGTCAGTAACTAGGTGATGACAGCCTTTTGAATCATAAGGCAGTTGCCAAGGTACACTGAGCAGCTGAGGGAAACCCCAAGGCTTGAAAGTGCTGGGATTTAAACTAGGTGCATGTGGCAGTTTTCCAAGAATGAAAAGTAAGACCTGACTCTAACCTGCTTATTTCAACTCACAAGTTGTTTTAATTATATTGGAATTAATGATAACAAGAAGTAAATTTGTTAGTACAAATGTTACTCCCTGCCACAGTATTTAAATAAGTGCTGATTAGTGTAACTACCCATCTGTGCTTCATGTCATTGTAGGAGGACTCAAGAGAGATTCTACTTCCAAGGCTCTGCTACATCTCCCATGAAGAGCCAGCTCAGAAGCTGGCATATATCTGATACTCCAAACATTCTACCTAAGTTAATTGGCATATGCATGGCACATACATTTTCTAGACACTTATAAATAATTATTTGAGAATCATAAAATAAATACTATATACAACTGAAATCCTATCATATCCCACATAGAAATCTTGCAAAGATCCATTGAGAACTAACTCACTCTCTGAATAAGATATTAGTCAGTCTCCCAAAATTGCTTCATTTGATATTTTTGGTGGTAGAAGGAAAGCAACTCATTCATATAAATTTAAGAGATGAGAAATTATCCCCTTCAAAGGTAGAAAAGAACATTTCTAGAAAAGAAAATTTGGGCAAAATACACCAATTTTCCTATCTTAGCTGTCTAAGTTATTGTGGCTACCAAAACACAGACTTACTTCATAGTGATGTTTTGAGTACTAAACTAGCCAATACCTTCAAAAAACTTTCCTAGCAGATACTGGCATACCATTCTCTGTCTACTGTGATATACAAAAAGGGACATTTACTTAAGACCCAAATGATAACCACTGAAATTGAGTACATGAGAGAAAAAAATAATTTTCCTCTTAGCAAGGAGTAAGAGATTTCTGGAATAATATAAATGGCCAGAAACAGTGTTTTATACTTTTTCCATGGTATTTTCAATAGATAGGCATGGATTCTCATGCACAGAAAGGAACTGTCAGAGAGTATTCGCATAATGTTTCCCCAGTTCCTCTCATAGCCTCATCCACTACATAATTATCCTATATTAAGGCTGAGACATTAGCCTCAATGAAACACACTTATCTCTTCAGAGTTTTGCAGTTCCATGTAGTAGTCAGATTCTAACCATATATGCATTACCAAAGAAGTAGATAGACATGTTGGTCTAAGTAAACATCAGTCTAGAACAAAAGATCTGTTTTCAACCACTGTGAGAAAATCATCTAAACTTTGTATTTTTGCAATATGCCAAAAATAAAAAGCATGGTAACAAGCTACACATCCATCAATTTTAAATTTTAATGCCTTATTTTTGGGGTTCTTATAAAAATAGGCTCACAAGGCTCCACCAGTTCTCATTCCCTCCATTATTCTACCCACAGTTTTGTCTGCTGATGAGTCATGCTGACAACCACGGTTCAAGAGAACCAGAGGAAACAAAACAATGATAACAACAACACGACTGTAAACCATCAATGCACTGTCTGCTAATTTCTATAATAAACTATCCATCTTCAGGGCCTCAGATCTTCGCAAAGACTTCTATTGTCACATTATGTTGCTTATTTCACACTGTACAAGTGAATAAAGCAACAGAGTCAGTAATAGGCATAGGTATTTTTTATGCTCTTAGTTCTCCATTTGCATTAGAGACAAGATGAAATACAGACTTCAAATCTGATTTTTAAATCTCTCCTTTTGGAAACATTTTTTTCTAAGCAGTACATTGAAGAAGAATAAACTTAAAAATGACCATATTCATAATATCCTCTTGGTATAGCCTAAATTATGAGAAGACAGAGGTGCAAGTTTCTTTTTTCCCTTTTCTCTTCCCATCACTTCTCTTTCCTTCTTTTCCTTTGTATTCTCCTCTCTTATCTGCTCCTTTCCTTTTCCTTCTTTTATTCCCTTTCTTTTCTTCCACTCTATTCTTTTTCCCTCCATTCCCTTCCATTCCCTTCCCTTCTTCCCTGACATATGGCATTGGCCTGTCTTGGACTCACTCTATAACCTAGGATTACCATAGTGTCAGTTTAGATAAGGATGCCCTTAAGTTTATGATGATTGGTCTTCTTCCTGCAAACACTTGAGTCATGAGATGACAAGTATAAGCCTGATTACTAGCTATTTTAATACTTCCTGTTTGGCATTTATAACCTCCATATATTAGTGACTTCAAAGAACTGTCCCTTTATCTATGACTGAATCTGTGTCGTTTCAGAAGTTGAAGAAGGAATTACAGTTCCACATGCATAGGTAGCATAGTAGCACATTTATTTCCTCAAGTAAAGGAAAAAAAGCAAAAAAATCTCAGCAGATAACCGAAATGAATGTTTTGAGATTCATAAAATTTAGTGAATTATAGAGATTATGTTTATTTTGTTAGCAGCATACTAGTCTTTTTTTCCTATGATGGATACAATGAGACATCCAGTGGATGTTGGAAGCTACTGGTAATATATCATTCTTCATATCATATATCATGCTTCCAATTTTAAGTTGTATACCAAAATTTAGTTTATAGACTTTATGTTACTAATAATAGAAAAGTTATGGCAATATATTATTAAAAAACCCATCTGGATGTACTATTTCTCTTTTTTGCTTTCAGTTTGTCTCACACTATATTTTTAAAGTCTGGTTAAGCCCACATGATAGAAACCGTTGCAAGTGAAAAGATGCAATTAAAGTTTAACATAACCACTTACTTCATTCAGAAGACACTGAAGTAGCCATTCTGGAAATAGGATATCCAGTGCATATGAATTACTTGAAGGAAAAAAATCTATGGTAATGGTTGGTCTACTTAAACATTAATTTTTCTAAAATGACAATCAGGTTAAGGAGAAAAAAGAAAATGATTTAACTGTTAAACATATAATAAAGGCCAAAATATTTATCCAATGTTGTTAAGGACAAATATATCCAATTATAAAATGTTAATCTGAAATAAAAATGAGTATAATTCCCCATATTATAATTGGCATGCTATAGTCATGATAGAGGTGGACTGATATCAAAAAACTTGTTATAGTATTTGTGGCTCCTTCCCTTCTGTCAAATTAATATGGGCATGCTCTCAAGAAGATTTCTTATTCTATTCTCATTTTTACACTCCTCTACATTTCTGGTTAAGATCAAACCAGACAATAACATAAAATCCATTGAAGATTCTGCCAGAGTAGCAAGTGCCCCAAACTTACAACTGATAGCCAAAGTGGGAAGGGGAACTTTTATCCAAATCTTTTCAGTAGAAGTACAAGCCAATGAATACAACAATGATCAGTCCCTCCTATCCAATGGCTCATTCACTGTGACTTTTGCATTGATCTCTTTCCTCTCAGGTTGCTAATCAACCTCTGTTTCCCTGTTACTATTGCTTCCTAAAAACTGGATCTTCTGTCTTAGATACTATTTATATAGTTATAAATATAACAGGTTCCATTAAATAAAGTAGTTATAGGATCTTCAGTTCTGTAAAACTTTAATTATAGTTTTAATATTTGTATGTGGATGCAACTTCACAAATCCTTTTTAGAAAGCAGCAAGACAAGGATTTTCATTTTAGTTGCCATGTTTATATTGTGACTTAGAAATTTTCTTCTTCAAATAATGATTATATTCTTACTATTGGAGGGTTGCATCTAATTCCTACCTGTACCCTACATGTCTGAAAGAAGCATAGATTACCAACAAAACTAAGAATAATAATTGTCTTTGGTCCATTAGTTCTCAAACCTGTTTGCCTCACCAGAACCAAGTAAAGATTAGGCAGGCTAATTATTAATAGTGTTTCCAATTTTAACAGCCAGCAGTTCTAATTTCAGAAACCAATATATTTTAAACTCTGATATCAAATATTCATATGATATAATGCAAGTAGAATATCTATGGTGGCCACACAGTAACTTAGATAATAATAGCATATACTATTTCTGAAGTAATATGAAGTGGCCAAATATACACATTCTAATAATTTTCAGGTAAAATATTGAAGAGGCACAAACCATTGTGAGAGGAATTTTCTCAAATTTTACTTTTAACTAAGACAGTCTGACTTTGGAGAGCTTGACAGTGTTTCTTAACACACTGTTTATAAAATACCACTAATATCTCTCACTGAGTTACCAACAAAACTTTTGAAAATAAATATCTCATGTGATCTGGGGATAGATGTCCTCTGTCTTCTTTCTCTTAGTACTTTTATAAATGGATGTGGCAGTGGCTCTGTCATATGTAAAGGGATTAATATGATTTATGTGACAGAAAGATTTCATCTTTTCTTAATCTCTAATACACATATATAATTCCCAAGCAACAGTAGATTGTTCCTTCTATGTAATTCAACAATTGTGGCCTCACAGATACAAAAGAGAGAAATTTCTTTACAAAATAAAGCAACACACACACATACAGACACACACACACACACAATTTTAATGTTAATGCTGTAAGTTTTAGAGACCTCCATAGAACTACAATCTACAATTCACAATACCACATATGAGTAAATCCAAAGTAGTTAACATCCAAAATTAACAGTGCTCGTCTATCATTGACTCTATCATAAAATAATTGTTATCATGCCACCATACTATCACACAATACTTATTGAAAAGAGGTAACATCTAAGAGAAGACCCTAAAATATAGACCTCGTACATAAATCAAGAACAATAATGATCACAAAATGAGGATATATAAACCGGTGTAGATACTGAGGACTATTATTCAACTTTACACTACTTTATTAGTTATCTCATTTGTTAACATGAAAAAATACCTGAGAAGAAGCAACTTAAGGTAAGAAAGTGTTTTTTTTTTTTGACACAAAGTTTGAGAAAATGCAGTCGATCTTGGCAGAGGAGGCATGGCAAGGTAAGTAGGAAATGGCTAGTCTCACTCAGTCAATTAAAAAGGAAGAGAGATTCGTGGTTCCAAGATGACATCGACCGGTATGCACCATATCTGATCTACTACAAGGAAACTAGGCACTTGAATGGAGCTACGGACTGCTGATCTTGAGAACTGTAGGTGAGTGGGGTCCCAAACTCTGCAGTCCACCAGTGGGCCTAATCCTGGGACAAGCAACAGCCCGGACATGCTAAACACATTCCCCAGACTCTGGAATGGAATCCATATGCGAGCTGCAACTGGCATATAAAGCACAAACTCGCTGTGTGGGGAGGTGGTTTTCTAGAGCCCCTGGCCTGAGGAGTCTTAGGGAATAGGGTGAAACTGCCCTTGGATCCCTCCACCGACCCCACACCAAACTGCAAAGGTTGCCCACCCAGGTCCAGTGGAAGCCCAGGCAGTGGGGCCCACCAAAAACAGATAGAGAGGGCATGGAGCTCGCGGGCCATCCTGGGCCCAATCTAAAGCCAGGCACAATGGTCTGAGCCTACAAACATGGGCAGTTAGAAAACAGCTCGGACTGCTCCACAGGCCCAGCAGGATCTCCCACACTATTGGGAGACATGGGATGTGCCTGCAGTGCCTAATTGTTGACCTAGAGGGATCTCTGAGCATCCTGGCTTACAAGGGTATGGAAAGTGCTGGCATTTTGGATCTAGCCAGTGGCCTGAATCCTTATTGCCTTTGGCTCACCGTGCACTGATCCTGCACCCTGCAACAGACAGAACCTAGCTGGTTCAGCTCCCACAGGCCTAGCAAGATCTCCCATGTTCCTGGGATAGGCTGGTCACTTCTACAGGTTATGGAGGCAGAGCTGAAAGACAGCTACAGCCCAAAAGATCTGATCTAGCTGGGGTATTGGCTACAAAGTGACAGGAAGGACAGGCAGCTGGGACCATCCTACCCAACCAGAATGATTGTGTGCTGTCCTTGTTTTAGGTCCCAAAACTGCTGATCTGAATTACAGCAGTAAGGTAAAAGGATCCAAACAAAAACTTACTTGGATGACTCAGTCTCAAGCCTATGGTATACAGAAAAATCTGCAAGAATGGAAACCGGGTTACCTGCCTGTTCCAGGGAAATACTCTCTAATCTCCACAGGCAAGGGCACCCAAACTATAATCAATCATCAACTATCCACTCTCAACCAGTGAAAGTCAATAGAAGCTACCTCCTAACATCAGAGACACCAAAATGACAAGAGGACAGGAAAGGAACACTAACAAAAATCAAAACAATATGGCATCTCCAGATCCCAGCAATCCCAATGAAAACAACCCGGAGAACCCAAAAACAATTAGCATACAAGACACTGACCTCAAGCCCTTAGTAAGGAAGATGATAATGGAAGAATTCAATAAAATCTGTAAACAAATGCAGGAGGAGGCAAACAAGAGGGCTGAAGATATAAAAGAGTAATATAAAAAGGCACTTGAAGAATTCAGAAAAATACAAATAACCACAAGAAGGAAATCATTAAAACAGTTCAAGACCTGAAGATAAAAATGGAAGCTATGATAAAGGAATACAAAGAAGAAAACTGTGATTAAGAGGCATTAGAAAAGAAAGCAAGCACCTCAGAGGTGACCTTATCTAACAGAATGTAAGAAATTGAGGAACGAATATTGGTACTTGAAGATACAATCATAGAACTCAAAACAATCATGAAAGAAAATGCTAAATCTGAGAAGTCCCTTACACAGAATATCCAAGAAATCAAGGACACCATAAAAAGATTAAACTTGAGAATAATAGGCATTGAGGAAAGAGAGGACAACTGACTCCAGAAAATATCTTTAACAGAATCATAGAAGAAAATCTCCCCAATTTGAAGAAGGATATGCATATGACTATACAAGAGGCCTACAGAACACCAAATAGAATAGAACAGAAAGGAAAAAGTATTAAAAACAGGAAGAGAATAAGGCCGAGTAACATACGATGGCAAACCTATCAGAATTACTCCCAAATTCTCAGCAGAAACCATGAAAACCAGAGGGGCCTGCACAGAGGTCTTGCAAACCCTAAGAGAACACAGATGCTAGGCAAGATTACTATATCTGACGAAACTATCAATAACGATTGGCAGAGTAAACAAGATATTCCAAGAAAAAAACAAATTCAAACAGTATCTAGCCACAAATCTGGCTTTACAGAAGTTACTAGAAGGAAAACTCCACCCCGAAGGGTCAAATTACAACCAAAATTACAAAGGAAATTGATACCTACACCATCGCAAAATCACAACCTCACAAAATCTGAAGGGACCTAGCAGTCACTGGTCATTAATATCCCTCAATATTAATGGTCTGAATTATCCAATAAAAACACACAAATTAACTGAGTGAATGCATAAACATGACCCAACATTCTTCTGCATTCAAGAAACACATCTCAATCACAAGGACAGACATTTCCTCAGAGGAAAAGGTTGGGGGAAATTATTTCAAGGAAATGGTCACAAGTACCTAGCAGGGGTAGCCATTCTAATATCTAATAAAATAGACTTTCAATTAATCTAAAGGAATGAGGAACAACACTTCATACTCATCAAATGTGAAGTCAACCAAGAAGACATCACGATTTTGAACATCTATGCTCCTACTACAAGGGTGTCCACATTTGTAAAAGAACTATTAACAAAGCGTAAACCACTCATCGATCCTCACACATTAATAGTGGGCGACTTCAACACCCCACTTTCACTGGAGGCTAGGTCTTTGAATCAAAAACTAAGCCAGGAAATAGCTTTATTAATCAATGTCATGCATCAAATGGATCTAACAGATATCTATAGAACTTTTCACCCAAATGCAAAGGATTATACCTTCTTTTCAGCACCCCATGGAACATTCTCTAAAATTGATCACATAGTAGGTCAGGAAGCAAGCCTCAACAGATACAAGAAGATTAAAATAATACCTTGTATCTTATCAGATCACCAGGGTCTAAGGCTGGACTTCTACAACAACCAAAATAACAAAAAGCCTACTCACATGTGGAAACTAAACAACTTTCTACTTAATGGCACATGGGTCATAGAAGAAATAAAGGAAGAAATAAAAGACTTCCTGAAATTCAATGAAAAGGATGAAACAACATACCCAAAATAGTGAGACACACTGAAAGCAGTGCTAAGAGGAAAATTCATAGCACTAAGTGCCTTTAAAAAGAAAATGGAAACATCCCACATAAATAACTTAAAAACACATCTGGAAGCCCTAGAAAAAAAGAAGCAGAAACACACAAAACGAGTAGAAGTCTGGAAATAATCAAACTCAGGGCTGAAATCAATAAATTAGAAACAAAGAGAACAGTTCAAAGACTCAACAAAACCAAGATCTGGTTCTTTGGGAAAATTAACAAGATAGATAAATCATTAGCCAAACTAACTAGAAGACAGAGAAACACTATCCAAATCAACAAAATCAGAAATGAAAAGGGAGACATAACAACAGACACTGAAGAAATAAAAGAATCATTAGATCCCACTTTAAAGGCATTTATGTCACAAAATTTGAATATCTAAGGGAAATGGATAGTTTTCTTGACCAAT
This sequence comes from Acomys minous, assembly GCF_964271855.1. Classification (NCBI taxonomy): domain Eukaryota; kingdom Metazoa; phylum Chordata; class Mammalia; order Rodentia; family Muridae; genus Acomys; species Acomys minous. The sequence goes on along the minus strand of NC_140483.1, from coordinate 72,412,753 downwards.
TCCATTTGCCAAAATTGAATTAAGATCAGATAAACAAATAAAATAGCCCTATTTTGCCTATAGAAATCGAAGCAATAATTGATAGTCTCCCAACCAAAAAAAAAAAGCCCAGGACCAGATGGCTTCAGTGCAGATTTCTACCAGTCCTTCAAGGAGGAGCTAATACTGATAACTCTTCAAGCTATTCCAAAAGATAGAAATGGATGGAACATTACCAAATTCTTTCTATGAGGCCATAGTCATGTTGATACCTAAACCCCACAAACACCCAACCAAAAGAAAGAATTTCAGACCAATTTCTCTTATGAACATTGATGCAAAACTACTTGCAGAATGGATACAACAACATTTCAAAGACATCATTCCCATCACCAGGTAGGCTTCATTCCAGGCATGCAGGGATGGTTTAACATAGGGAAATCCATCAATGTATTTCACCATATAAACAAAATGAAAGAGAAAAACAACATGATCATCTCCTTAGTTGCAGAAAGAGCATTTGACCAAATCCAACACCCATTTATGTTTAAAGTTCTGGAGAGATTGGAAATACATACCATACATAATAAACATAATAAAGGCTATATACATCAAGCCAATAGCCAACATTAAATTCAATGGAGAGATACTCAAGGAAATCTCATGAAAATCGGAGACCAGACAAGGCTGCCTACTTTCTCCATATCTCTTCAATATAGTTCTTGAATTTCTAGCCAGAACAATAAGACACCAAAAAGAGATCAAGGGGATTTAAATGGGAAAGGAAGAAGTCAAATAATCCCTATTTGCAGATGATATGACAGTGTATATAATTGACCCCCAAAATTCCACCAGAGAACTCCAACAGCTGATAAACACCTTCAACAAACTGGCTGGATACAAAATTAACTCTAAAGAGTCAGTAGCTTTCTTATATACAAATGACAAATGTGTAGAGGAAGAAATTAGGAAAACTATTCCCTTCATGATATCCACAAGCAATATAAAATATCTAGGAGTAACTCTATCCAAACAAGTGAAGGACTTGCTTGAAAAAAAAAACTTTAAATCTCAGAAGAAAGAGATTGAAGATGACCTCAAAAGATGGAGGGATCTACCTTGTTCATGGATCAGGAAAATTAACATAGTAAAAATGGCCATCTTACCAAAAGCAATTTACAGATTCAATGCAATCACTATCAAAATACCTATAAAATATTTTGAAGGTATTAAAAGATCAACTTCATATGAAGAAACAAAAAGCTGAGAATGGCAAAAACAATTCTATACAATAAAAGATCCTCCAGAGGAATCTCCATACCCAATCTCAAGCTGTACTATAGAGCAACAGTAATTAACACAGCATGGTACTAGCACAGCAATAGGCTGGTGGATCAATGTAATCGAATTGAAGACACGGAGATGAATCCACACACATTTGTTCACTTGATTTTTGACAAAGAAGCCAAATATATTCAATAGAAAAATGACAACATCTTCAACAAATGGTGTTGGTCCAACTGGATGTCTACATGTAAAAAAATGCTACTAGACCCCTATTTGTCAACATGCACAAACTCAAGTCCAAGTGAATTAAAGACCTCAACATAAAACCAGAGCCATTAAATTGGTTAGAGGAAAAAGTGGAGAAGAGCCTGGAAGACATTGACATAGGAGACAACTTCCTGAACAGAACTCCTACAGCCCAGACCTTAATGTCAACAATTAATAAATGGGACCTCATGAGGCTGAGAAGCTTCTGTAAGGGAAGAGACACTGTCAACAGAACAAAGTGACAGCCTACAGACTGGGAAAAGATCTTCACCATCCCTTCATCTGACAAAGGTCTAATATCCAAAATATATAAAGAACTCAAGAAATTAAACACCACAAAACCAAATAACCCAATTGAGAAATGGGGCTCAGAACTAAACAGACAATTCTCAACAGAGGAATATCAAATGGCAGAGGAACACTTACAAAAATACTCGACCTCATAAGTCATCAGAGAAATGCAAATCAAAATGACACCGAGATTCCATTTTATACCCATAAGAATGGCTAAGATCAAAAACTCAGGTGACACCACATGTTGGCAAGGATGTGGAAAAAGAGGAACACTCCTTCATTGCTGGTGGAAATGCAAACTGGTACAGCCACTTTGGAAATCTATCTGATGCTTTGTCAGCAAAATTTGAATAGGGCTTCCTCAAGACCCAGCTATTCCACTCCTTGGACTATACCCAGAAAATGCTCTACTACACAACAGGAACATATGCTCAACCATGTTCATAGCTGCCTTATTCATAATAGCCAGAACATGGGAACAGCCTAAGTGTCCCTCAATAGAAGAATGGATAAAAAAACTGTGGTACAATTACACTATGGAACACTATTCAGCAGTTATAAACAAGGAATTACTGAAATTTGTGGACAAATTGAACTAGAAATTATCATAATGAGTGAGTTCATCCAGAAGTAAAAAGAAACAAATGGTATATATTCACTTATATTGAGCAATAGCCCAGGGGGCTATGTCCCATGAAAGACTTTACTTACCAGAAAAGTGGGTCAAGGGAGGACATCCTATTGTGACTTTAGGTGAGAGAAGTATGAGAGAATGGGGAAATAGAAGGCCCCAGATGGATCTGGAAACATACAAGAAGAACATTATGACAGGCAGATCTGGGTCCTGGGGTCCTGCTCAAACTATGGCACCAGCCATGGAAAATACAGGCAGTAAACTGTGAATCCTTACCCAGACCTAGGCTATGGACAGGACATTCTTTACTGTTGAGTGGAGAGTGAGGTCTAACTTTCATACAAAATCTGGTGCCCCATTTCTGACCACATCTCCTTGATTGGGATGCCTGGTAGCACTCAGAGTAATGATAAAAGGTCCCCAAGAAGAGACTCAATACCCTGTGAGCATATACAGGGGGAGAAGGTCCCTCTCAGTCACAGGCATAGGGGAGTGGAGTAGAGGGGATGTGAGAGGGAGGGAGGAATTGGAGGATACAGGGATGGGCTAACAATTAATACATAATATGAATAAATTATTTACAAAAAGAGAGAGTAAGAGGAACTTGAGCTACCATGTCACACCTAGAAGACATCTATCAGTGACTCCTTTCCTCAAATACAACTCCACCTTCTAAAGGTTCTACAACTTTCCCAATCAACACCACCAGCTGGGGACTATGTACTTAAACATATAAATGGTACTACCTCTAAATTGTGCTACAAGTTACACAAACTGAACTAACTGATTAAGTAGCGTCATATTTCGTTAGTAGTGGTACAAAATGATCAACTGTTGTTAGTGAAACATCATGAGAAAACAAACATGTCAGTTGTCTCTCAAGGCAGTAGGCAACTCTTCACATTGCGAGGCTCTAGCTGTGACCTCGGTACTCAGCATGCAATAATCAGTGCCCAGGATTTAAATGACCAAGCCAAGAACTTCTGGTGTGGTTTGGATAAGGGTCTCCTGCAGAGGGTCCCAGTTATATGTGTTGGACCTAGGGCAGTGCAATAAAAACTTTGGGAGATGGAGCACTGTGGAAGCCCTTAAGCCATTGAGACATGCATTTGAAGGAAATTATGAAACTTCTGTTCCTTTTCTCTGTTTTCTGGTTCTTGGTCAGCTTGACTTTTTCCTACCATGATGTGTTTTTCTGTCAGAAACCAGAGGTGGCACAACCTGATCTCGAAATGGAGTCCATAGAATGATGAATCAAAATTAACTTTCAATTTTATATCTTAAATATCTCCTATTTTATTGGAGTAAGGAATCTAACATGGTGAAAATTTGTTTTACCACACAATTTGTAGACTTGCTATATAATCAAAACACACACACACATACAAACAAACACACACAAAAATAAAACCATAATGGAGCTTTCTGGAAGATGATGAGGGTTAGTGAAAGGAGGCAGTATGAACAATAAAGTACACTAGAGTATATATAGTGCAATAAGATACACATATGAAAAATTGTAATGAAACCCATTACATGTAATGTTATATGTGTGTGCATGTGTGTGGGGTGTGTGTGTATGTGTGTGTGTATGATTTTATATTGCTCTTGGGCTGAAAAAATGATGAATTTCCAATTCTCTATGTACTCTCAATCTAGTATTGCTTTCCATCCTAAGAATCTTAGATTTTAGCATACATGGAGGCACAGTTACAGAAACAGATATTTGTGTTTTCATGCATTTCTTTTTATCTCAGACTGCACTATGTCAGCTTTGCTTTTCCTCATATAAATTTTGAATCACTTCTCTAGTTGTTGATATTCAAGTATTAGCTACATCTTACATTAAACATTAATCTTTCCTCTTTCATATCAAGAAATCTAAACATATCCCAAGAAGTAACCTTCAAAACTAGACACTGAGCTTCGCATTTATAGTCCATAAGCATCCACATGAAAATCATTATTGTCTACCACATGTAACTGACATGAATATAGTCTAACTTTATCATTAACATGACCACTGTCACTCCTACCTAACTGCTAGTGATCACTTATATAGCATACGGAGTTATTTTTCTGTTGCTGTAATTAAATACCATGACCAGGAATGAAAAGGTAACTCATCCCATTGAATACTAGTCTTACAACCAAAATATCACAACTGAAATTGATATAAGGTTGAAAGAGTGTTTTAGCTTACAGTTCGAGAGGGTTAGAGCTCATAATGGCATGAGACAGGGCATCAGGTAGTAGAAGCAGGAAGATGACTGACTACTCTTTAATCCACACGGGAGAACAGAAAGAGTACAGGAAATGAGGTAAGGCTAAGGACTCTCAAAGCCTAATCTCAGTGGCATACATGCTCTGTCTCCTAATGTATCTCCCAATGACCCCATAATCATACCAAAGAACACTACCAAATGTAGATGGAGACCCAACTGCTAGAATATATGGGCCAATGGGGGCATATTTGTCATTCAAATCTAGATATTGTCAATCATCATTTACATGATAACTATCATATATACTCTTGTACTGACCTACTCAAACATACATAAGTCATCATCATCATTCAAATGACAATCCTCATATCTACATGCTCAACAATTGTGAATATGTACATTGTGTCTTTGTATACCTGTATTGTGGTTACACCTCATCTTCTTTGGATGATGTTGCCTTTGATTTGTAAATGACAAAGAAGTAGAGAAAATTAAATTAAAAATTATGTGCACTGGTTGAACGGAAAATGTGAGATGTAGCTTATGTTTTTATTCTTCCTAATATACCAAACAATAACTCAAATTTATTAAAGTCATTTAATTATATTTAAATTTTTATTTATTTTTTTTGTGTGCATGTGGACTGACATTAGTTATCTTCCACTATTGCTACCCACCTTATTTATTGCAGTAAGTTCTTTTCATGAAACTGGTACTCATTGACTGCCTAGACTATCTGGACAGAGAGCCCTGATCTCCTCCTGTCTCAGCCATGCAGGGTCCAGTTTCATGACCATCTTTTTTGATGGTTTCTTGAAATCAATACTTTAGTCTTCATGTGGCAAAAACTGTACCCAATGGACCATTCACAACCTTGAGTCACTGAATTCTTTTAAAGCTAGTGAGATGTTTAGTGTTAGGCAATTTAGACACTTATGTCAAATGACCATAATTTATATCTCAGAAAAAGAAGCACATATTTTTACATGTCAAATTTATAAATTGTAACCAGAAGTTAAGCATTTAAGAGTCAAATGTCCTCTGTTGCAGAGTTTATGGTCTGGCTTCCTCTCACACCCCTGTGTCCTTTCAGTCATGAAGGACTCCTCTCCTCCAGGAACCATTCATATGCATCACCTAAGTTATTTATATGTAATCTCATTGTCTCATTTTGAGGTAGAGCGAGACGTTCCATCTACTTCAGACTTCAAAACTCACCTTGAATTCCTATTTTCACAGCTTTCTGAAATTATGACCTGAGCCAAACAAACACAATTTAAGATTACTTTGATCTGTGGGTTAATACTTACTTTGGGAAGGCACCTAAGTATGTACTTATCACCTAACAAGTGTTGTATTTAATTTAGTCCAATTTGTATATCCAAACAAAACAAGAACAGAAAGTAATTTAAGTTCAAAGGCCTATGAATTGTAGAAATGATATTCTAATCTCCTAATTCTAAATTTAAGTGTATTCCTTCCTTAAAGAACTGGAGCTCTCTATCAAAGAAGTTAAACTTCCTTCCAAGAACCCTTCTCAGGTAAAATCTCACTACTCCCCAAGGAAATTAAACCATGTAATTTAATATATATATGAAGAAATTGTTTGACAATGAACAAACTGAGCACCATTATGACCACACTCTGACATATATTACATGCGGTATTCTATGTAAACTCCATTCTCTAATGCCAGCTACACCCTCTTTTGTAAATGTTTAAAATAAAGAATTGATCATATAGTACTTCAACAATCACATGGCCACTGCCACATAAACAGGTTTTCTTTTTAAACTCTCAGTTCTTAAAGAAGGAACAAATCAAAGTTCATTTTTATGGAGTTCTTCATACAATAAGATATATTTCTAGCCAGTGAATAGTTTACTGTGGTCTTTGTTCTCAGTTAGAAGGGAAGCAAGTCTCTCTGAAAAGTAAAATCATACAAAATTTTGAGGTGGGGAATGGGAGATTAGAGAGATGTTTTAATGGGTAAGATCATTCCCTGTTCTTCCAGAAGAACTGAGTTTGCTTCTTAACAACCACACTGTGGCTCACACTCTCTGTAACTCCAGTAACTAGGTGATACAACATCCTCTTCTGGTATCTGTGGGCATCAGGCATCACACCTGTATACAAAACACTTGAAATGAATTTATATATGTGTGAATATATATATATTTCAGGGACCTGAGCTTTGTCCCAAAACCCACATAAAGGTGAAAGGAAAGAAATTATATGAAGATGCATCCAGATATCATTTTTAAATATTTTTGCATTAAAAATTTAAATGTGTGTGTGCATGTGTGTCTGTGTGAATCTCTGTGTGTACTTAATTATGCCATAATGTGCAGGTGGAAGTCAGAGAACAACTCTTTGGAATTAGGTCTCTCCTTTCATCTTAAGGGCTTCATGTCTTCGGGATAGAACTCAGGTCTTTGGGTTTAGTGAGAACTACTGTTACCTACTAAGCCATCTCTCTAGCCCTTATTTTTTAATATTATCTTTTTATGTAAAGAAAAAACATATGCAAATAAACAATCAACTTGAAGTAACCTAGAAGTACAGGACACACCATGGGGATGTGAGATCAAAATGTGTCTCTCACTTCACAGGCTGCCAGGAAGTCTCCTTTAGCCAATGAGCAGGGATCACAGTACAACCAACATTTGCAGTGACTTTTTCAGATACAGATATTTTATGTTAGCATAGCAGTTATTCAGGCTTATAGCCTGAGTATGCAAGATTTCGTGCTGGGCTCAATTCCCTAGCAGACATTTTTTAGAAATCTCCAATAAGACTGTGAACTTACTTTACAATACAAGTGAACTTGGACCTGTGCTCCTGTGATCTTAGCAATTCCAGTTCCATCAAGTGCCCCTGTGCTGTCAGAAACCACCTGTGAACTTTCTGGGCCCCTTGCACACCATTTGAAGATAATATCTTCAAAACCCATCAAAATCTAACATATCTCTGTTATAAATATAAGAAGTGAAACACTCTAGAAAGTCCAGACACATCCTGTTACAAGTACCTACATTCTTCCTGAGTGCTCTCTTTTTCTTAAACTGCATGCTGAAAATCTATTAAGGTATATTTAATAAAAGCTGCAACTTTACTTTATAATAGCTTACTTTATCATTCTTTCTTTGTGTCTAAGTTGAGATGCTGGTTTCATTGGGTCCACATTTGAAAAAGATTTTTAAAAATCTCCTCATGTGTGACTGGTGGCAGCATATAAAGCTATTCCCAGATTCTTGTCACTATTTATAATAAATAAACAAAAGCTATTTATTCAAAACTCAAAGTAGAACTAGGGTCAGTCTCCATAATGTGTTTCTCCAATGATTAAATGGCAGCCAAGAACTAAGAACACTTTATGGTAATAAGAAAAGACTCTGTATATATCCATATTAGAACCTGAAAATAATGGAAATTCAAAGTGAATTTAGTAGACATGGGATGGGACACCCCACCTGATTGATTAGGAGTCCACCCTTAGCTTTTCCCCATTGTTCCTAAGACAGAAAATCTTAGATAACTAAGAAAGGAACTTATATTAAGTACAGCAATCTGTCATTTGTTAGACAAGTTCTGGTCATTTGAAATCATTATTACATGGACATTATTTAATTTTCTGGAGAGTGATAAGCAGTGGTCTTTTTAACTGAAGATTTGCATTGTATCTATGGACTGTTTTTGGTAGGATGGCCATTTTCACTATATTAATCTTCCTGATCAAGGAGCATGGGTGATCATTCCATTTTCTGCTATCTTCTTGAGTCACTTTCTTCAAAGACTTGAAAGTTGTTTTGTTTTGTTTTTAGCATAAACACCTTAAACTTGCTTAGTTAAACTTACCCCATGATATATATCATGTTGTTTCTGTGATTTTTTTCACAGCTCAATTGTCATTAGTATATAGGAGGGTTACTGAGGTTTTGTTTCTCTGTTTGTTTTTTAGCAAATCTTGTTCCAGGCCACTTCCTAAAGGTGTTTATCAGCTGTAAGACTATTGTGGTAGAATTTCTTGCATCACTTATACGTACTGTCATAAGAGCTGCCAATAGTGCTACTTGGACTCCCTTTCTAATTTGTATCTACTTGGTCTTCTTTAGTTGTCTTATTGTTCCAGCTAGAACTTCAATTACTATAGTAAATAAATACAAAATGGACAACCTCATCTTATTCTTGATTTTATTTTATTTTTTCAATTCAGGGTTTCTCTGTGTAGCCTTGGCTATCCTAGACTCACTTTATTGTCCAGGCTGGCCTCGAACCCACAGCAATATGCATGCTTCTGCCTTCCAAGTGCTGGGAATAAAGATGTGTGCCATGCCATCATACCCTGCTTAATTCTGATTTTAGTGGAATTACTTTGAGATTTTCTCAATCTAATTTGATGTTGGCCAGTCTTGTTGTAAATTTCCTCTTTTATGTTTAGGTATGTCTCTTGTATGTTTGATCTCTCCAAGACTTTTATCATGAAGGGATGTTAGAATTTTGTCAAAGGCCTTTTCAGCATCTAAAGAAATTATCATATTTTCCTTTCAATGAGTTTATACGGTAGATTATATTAACTGATTTTCCTATGCTGAACCATCCCTGCTTCTTTCGGATGAAGCCTACTTGATCATGATAGTTGATCTTATTGATCTGGTCTTAGATTCAGTTTGTAACTATTTTATTGAGTATTTTTCATTTAGGTTCACGAGAGAAATTGGCCTATAATTCTCTTTCTTTGTTGAATTTTTGTATGGTTTGAATATCGAAGTGCCTATGGCCTGAGAAAATGAATTTGACAATGTTCCTTGTCTTTAGATTTGTGGATTAAGTTGAGTTGTATTAATATTTGCTCTTCCTTAAATATCTGGTTAAAATCTGCCCTAAAATAATCTATTCCTAGCCTTTCTTTCATTGGGACAACTTTAATAATTGCTTCTGTTCTACTAGGGCATATAGGTCTATGTAAATTGGTTATCTTATCTTCATTTAACTTTGGTAAGTAGTATTTATCAAGTGTCTATTTCTTTTCAATTTCCTAATTTTGGAAAGTACAGGTTTTTTGGAGTATGGCCTGATGATTCTTTGGATTTCCTTGGTATCTGTTGTTTTCTACTTTTTTATTCCAATTTTATTATTTGGATAATCTTTCTCAGCCTTTTAGATATTTTGGATAAGGTTTTGTCTATCTGGTTGAATTTTTTAAACAAACAATTCTTTCTTTCATTGATTCTTTGTATTGTGCCTTTGTTTCTATTTTCTTGATTTCAGTCCTGTGTTTGATAAATTCTTGAGATCTGCTCTGCTTGGGAAAGCTTGCTTCTTTTTATTCTAGAGCTCTGAGGTGTGTTCTTAAGTTTCTAGTATGAGATAGCTTCAATTTTCTTATGTACACACTTAGTGATAGGAACATTTCCTCTTAGCCTCTCCTTCATTGTACCTGATAAATTAAAGTATCATATGCATTAATTTTCAATGAACTCTAAGGAGTATTTTTTTCTTTATTGCTATCTCAATCATGAGTAGAGAATTATTAGGTTTCCATGAGTTTGTGAGCTTTCTATTGTTTCTGTTGTTAAAATTCAGTTTTCATCTCTAGTGGTCTGATTGGCTGCATGTTATTTTTCCAGATTTCTTGTACCTATTGACACTTGTTTTGTGACTGAATATGTAGTCAGTTTTTTGAAAATGTTCTGTTAGGTACTGAGAAAAAGATGTATTCTTTTGTGTTTGGGTGAAATGTTCTGTAGATATTTGTTAGGTCCATTTGATTAATAACATATTAACTCCATTATTTCTCTATTTGATTTTTTTTCTGAATGACTTGTATCTTCATGAGAGTAGGAAATTGACATGTCCTACTACCCATATGAGATGATTGATGTGGAATTCAAGCTTAAGTAATATTTCCTTTACAAACATGGGTATACTTGTGCTTGGACTATAGATGTTAAGAATTAAAATTCATCTTTGTAGGTTTTTCCTTTAATGAGTATGACTTGTCCCTCCCTGTATCTTTTGATTAATTTTGTTTTATAGTCTATTTTGTTAGCTATTATAATAGCTACGCCAACTTGTTTCTTAGCTCCATTTCCAACTCTACCCTAAGGTAATGGCTACCTTTAATGCTGAGGTATGGTTTTTTTAATGCAGAAGAAAATGGATTTGGTTTTTACATGTTCTCTCTTATCCTGTGTCTTTTTATTTGAGAATTATGTACATTCATATTTGGAAGTATTAGTGACCATGATTGCTAGTTCCTGATATATATATATATATATATATATATATATATATATATATATATATATATATATATATAATCCTAAATCAAATTTTTGTGATAAAGTTTAAGTGTAGTGTGATAGTTAAGTTTCACTGTCAACTTAGTTGTATTGAAAGGAACCTAGGAAATTAGTAAAACAGATCTCTATGTGAGTATGCCCAAGTCAGGTGCTGAATGATTGTGGTGCCATCCTATAGACCCATGGCCAAGCAGAATAGAGGGAAATGGAGAATGCCTGTGGTAATAGGTATTCTTTCTGCTTTCCTGCCCACTGTGCTATGAGTTGCCTTCTGCATCAAGATGGACTGAGACCTCTCATGTGCATAGCCAAAATGAATGTTTCCTCCCTTCCAATCATTATGTCATGTGTTTTACCACAATGAAGAGGAAAGTGAGTATTATACACAAAAATTGTTCAGTGTTGGAAATTTAAATATTTTCAAGCCATGTTGAGGACTCAGAATTGAATATAGAGAAATCAAGATGGCAAATATGACTTAAAATTTTGTTACTATCTTCTCTTAACCAGAGCCTGGAACAAAACTCACCTACATTGGACTTATTTTTTACCATAACCATCTCTGTTTCTCCATATAGAGTACATTGGTGTGGACCTTTTCTGTAGGTGGAGGAGTTGTTTATTCCCAGTAAGTTTTGTGCTTAGAAATAGGTGAGTGTGCCCTCTTCTGCCAACAGTCTACAAGACCCTAAAATGTGTTAAAAGCTAGTTCCTTGCAGGGACACTTTCAAAGCAAACCACACAGACCTTAGGCCAAAAGGTGTCAAAAGCTGGCTCTTTGAAGAAATACATATCAAAGCTAGAATGGAGGCATGCCCCTGGGAAGTATCCTGGGTGTTGCTCCTGGAATTCAGATACCCTTGATTTTAAAACCCAGAGGTCAGTGGTGGAGGCACACAATCTTTCTCCACCCCTGTTCATCCTTCTGTAGCTTCCATTATTTTTCTTTTATTATTAAGCTTAATGAATTAAAATCTAGCTCTTTGATTCTTTACTGTCTTTATTTTTACCAAATGTGATCAGTTACCTGGCCTTTCACAAGTCAAGAGTCACTTCTTCTGCTGGAAGCGACAAGAAGGACTCTCACTGTCTCAACCTCAGCTAAGCGCAAGTCTACCCTGCACTCCCTCAGGCTAGGTGATTTGATTGGAAAGCACCCTCTCTGCCAAGGAACCCTTCTTCCTGACTGGTTCTTGGGACAGAGCCTTCATCAGGTAGCCTGCAGAAGGCTGCAGAAAACTCTGTGACCAGATTCTCAGCCTAGCTTCCTGGAAAAAGGAACCCACACTTTGGGATTGGAGTCCTAAATGTAGAACACACAGCTGAACGGAAAGAATATTTTTTCACAAGTATTATGGAATATGTCTAATGAAGCTAGGGTTTCTTATTATGTGCTCTTTGGCATCCTTTTCCCCAGTACCCTGTACTTTCCTGATCTCCATTTCCAAGTGAAGCCTTATAACAAAACATAATAAAATTTGTACAAAGAAAATAAGAATGAATTTATAGAGCAAGAGCTATGCCTTCAAGAATAAATAGCCCTTCCCTATATGACTGAAGCTCTGGCATTCAAAAGATGTGCAAACTCTGCCTTCTTCCCTATTGTTTGATCCTCTATATTGGGCTATCATTTTCACATAGTGCTCTGAAGTCAAGGGAAAAACTTTCATTTATATTTTCTCTTCCCTTGGACTATCACTATTTTTTAAATGGCAAAATTGGTGTATTAACAGTAATACAAACACAGTGACCTGAAAGAAGGAAATCCATGTTTTTAATGTATAGATACTTCATTGAACAGATGAGAGAAAAAAAAGATCTTCTGCAAGCACAGGAATCAAATTTCCAATCACTGGACTCTTTTGCCTATCACTCCACAAAAACTCTTGGGCACGCTGTCCCCTTTAAAAAATTGGTAATGATTTTCTGTAAGTCTTTAACCCATTTCCCCATGTTAGTTGTTGAATCTAAGAATCTGTACTAAACTGTTGCTCAGTCTGCAATACCACGACAGGCTCTTCCTCTATACCTAGTATTTGAATTGACCCCTACTTGGAGCCTGCTAGAAACTTTGCAACTTTGTAATGGACTCCCTACATGGCTATATTTCTCACTTTCCCAAAAGGAGTTTACCATCAATGGCTACTGGTGACTATCTTTTTTCTGTGCTTTCCTTGCCTTTTGGTAAGGAACCACTGGCAATCTGATCATCTAAAGTTTCTCCCTCCCCCTGAGATTAATATGAAGCATCCTCCTTCAGAGCCTTCTGGCCTGTGACTCTCCTTAAAGCTCTGACCATGTATCTGTGTCTATCTTTCTACTTACGGTGCTAGTAAATGCTTTAAAATTCTGCTTATTCAGAAAGAAATCCCTCATCATTGTCCTTGAATGCCAAACCTAAAGATCTTCATTAAATAAAACTATCTTTTCTACCAATCTTTGTTTCTGTGGATGGTAGGACCTGCAGGCTTCAGTCATAGCTTTCTACATAAGCTCAAGGGTCCATTTGCCTATGATTGTCTCTCTTTCCAGTGTGCTTCCCCTTTTTCTAACATGCTCAAAGCTCTTGTATTCTTAGCATGATTCCCTTGGGCCTTAGTTAAATACCAGGAAAATGAAAGGAGCTTTATTCATACTTAGGCGATAATGGTTGACGGTGATAAGCAATTATTTCTTTTGCTTAACATCCCAATCCTACCAATTATACTAATGTTTAACACAGAAAAAAAAAACCCAGGGGTGACATTCAAATCATTAAACAATTGGTATGGTAAAGTAATTAACATGTAAATCTACATATAGTAAGTACTGAGACCTTTTTAAAAATTCCCCATAATTTTCAATAGACAATTCACATACTACAAACTAAAACGATTTATTCAGTTCCAAATCCTGTAAGTGGGGAAGAAGCTTGAGCTCTTTGGCACAAGAGACAATTTCCTGAACAGAACACCAATAGCTCAGGCTCTAAGGTCAACAATGAATAAAAGGGACCCCATAAAACTGAAATTCTATAAGTCAAAGAACACTGTCAGCAGAACAAAATGGCAGTCTATAAACTGGGAGAAGATCTTCATCAACCCCACATCTGACAATGGGCTTGTATTGAAAATATATAAAGAAGTCATGAAATTAAATACCATGAAACCAAATAATCTGATCTTAAAATGGGGTAGAGAGCTAAACAGAGAATTCTCAACAGAGGAACATTGAATGGCCAATAAACACCTAAAGAAATGTTCAATGTCCTTAGTCATCAGGGAAATGCAAATCAATGATTCTGAGATTCCTTCTTCCACCTACTAAAAGAGCTAAGACTAAAAATTCAAGTAAAAGCACACGTTGGTGAGAGGAAGGGGAAGCAGGCTATCTGGATGAGTCCTGATAGGCTGTGGTCATTTCCTGAGGAAGGAAGTACCCTTCTGTTAGAGTTCTCTGGGAAAGGATAGAGCAAAAGAGGAAGGTGGTGTGAGAAAGGGAAGATACAAGGGAAGGAATAACAATTGTGATGTAATCTGAATAAATTACAGTAAATTTAAAAAATTAAAGCTGTAAGAAGGCCACTGTTTTAACCAATCACTCCTGTACTTCCATCTGTATAGATTTTTGTAAGCCTATATTTGATGTAATAGATAGTACAGCCTCTGTTTAACCAAGATTTGAAAACAAAGAAAAATGCAAAGCAAGCAATCAGTTTCTACTCTCTTTATTTTGGTGGACCATAAAAGGACACATAGATTTTTCTGAGGTGGGAAATACAAGTGCTTGTTTCTGTCTTCTCAGGATTGGTTTTCCAACTTATCTTTCTGTAAAACATCCTCTGCCCCATGTGCTAATTTCTGTTTTCTCACAGGATAGTATTTTAAGGTCATCAGAATCAGGAAAATTGGTGGAAAGTATTAAAGAAGTTGAAAATAAATTGGAGGTATTCAAGCCACGATGGCTCAGTTAGGTTTTACTTACACAGTAGATGTTATACTTGAGTAACTCAAGAGAAACTTAGGGGCTTATCATTATGATTTCATGGTCTCCAGCTTTTACATAATAATGACACAATATTTGAGAAAGGGGTGGGTGACATGGACATCAAAATACCATAGCATTTTTTAAGGTTTCTCAAAGTTGAGTCAGGTCATGCTTACCTAGATATGAGATATTGATTCATATGAATCTTTGAGTCCTGGTTCATGAAAATTAACCTTTTCTGATCAAGATGTCTTAGTTAGAGTTCCTAGTGATGTGAAGAAACACCATTACCATGGCAACTCTTATAAAGAAAAACATTTAATTGGGCCTGGATTACCATTCAAAGTTCAATTCATTACCATCATGGTTGGATATATAGTGGCAGGCAGGCAGACCTGGTGTTAAAGAAGAAACTGAGATTTCTATGTCTTGACCCACAGGCAGCAGGAAGAGACAGGGAGCCATGGAGCCTCTGCTTGAACCTCTGAGACCTCAAAGCCGACCCCCTAGTGACATACTTCCTCCACCAAATCCCTACCTCTTGGTAATGCCACTAACTATGGACCAAACATTCAAACTCATAATTCTCTGGGAGCTTTTCCTATTCAAAACCCAATATGAACTAAACTAGAATTTTTTGAAACATTTTATTTTTGTTAACTACCTACTTGGTTTCAATGTAATAGATTCCCAGAAGTTATAAAGAAACCTAATTCCTCACTTCCAAACAGTTTGACATTTGGCATTATCAACTATTTCCTCTAACAAATGATAACACTTTAACCCTCTCTGTGTTTGAAATCCAAAAACAACTGCATAAGTCACCATATTATAATACCATAGAGTCTTTTTGCAACACTGATTAAGTATGGAGTATTTCTTTTACAGGAAAGAGATTTTAAACAATTCTGACAATTCTTCAGCCAACCTGTAGGAGAGAATAGAGTCCAGACAATGACAGCAGTCATGGGCTAGGACCACATCTTGAAGAGGACAGCTTAGTTATTCATTCTTACTGTCTTCTATTTAATTCCAAACTCTGTGTTAGGGCCCTAAATATGGACTTAGGAGACAGGGAAAGTCAGAGGGATTCTTTCTCCTCCTAATGTGGTCATTGTTAGTGTATAAAGTCTCCCTTCTCTGCTTCCCACTATCACGTGTCTCTGTCGTTGTCATATTAACAATGGGTAGCTGAGGCTGGCTTTGTAGGATCTGGTAGACCCATGGACATGTGACCCTGACAAGGTTAATAGAAGTTTCTAGTTTTTCCTCTCTCTACTCTAGTCCTCCAACCATACCCCACCCCCATCTTGGGGAAGATTCTGATTGAATTTCTGACTATTTTATTTTTACTTATACATTGGAGGTGATATTACTCGCTCTTCTGTTGCACTAAAGATTATGCCTGTCATAGTGTAAGTAATTGTTATAATTGTTCAACCAGGCAATATGTTAGTAAGTTTTACCTCATTTTCAACAATGAGCACACTTTTCTTTCCTAATATTTCCCTTTTATTTCTTATGTAAGCCTTACATTGTAAGGACTAGATATCATTTCTAAATCTAAAAAAAAATAATTTGTTCCTTCTTAAATAATTATTTCATCTTAAAATTTTAAACAATTCAGCATATTACATAAAGATTCAATTCTATTTACCATGTGTGTTTCAGTACTTAATTATTGGTTATTGCTGATTTATATCACATAGTATAGATGTATAATCTATATCTTAAATATATCCAGAATTTTAAAACTATTTACTATTATATATAAAGCTATTATTAACTTCCAAGTATGGGCACTTGTTTTAAGACAGTAATTAGGCATAGGTGCACTAAAGCAAGATCAAGACAGCCTTGAACTACAACTTTAGTCTTATTTTGACTTCTGACATGTTGGCTACCCCAGAGCAGGCCAGTGCTACATGAAACTTGCCCACTCAGTCAACTGCATTTAAGAATCACAAGCTTTCGTTGTCTTCTGGAATTGAATGCTCTTTCCTTTTAAAGACTTCCCCCATCATGTGTTCCATGTCAATGGTTTGTGCTAATGAAGCTGATTTGCAGAATAAAGAGCTCTCTCCCATGCTTCATTGCAATGCTCCATCTCTCTTACTGTTTTCCCTGTTAACAGTCCAATCATGGCTGCCCACTATCATGCTGCTTTCTCTTAATATAGCTCACCAGAACACAGTTTTCCTTTCTATAGCATTTTTCTTTGTGATTCTAATGATGAGAACCAATGGCTTGGCAATCACTGACTTGACTGTGTTACATGACCCAAATTGTCAAAGGATAATTCTTGTTTTCTAATGATGTTTACAGTTTATTTTCTTTTATGTCAATTGTTTTATATCCTAAAGTACCAAATTTATGAGCATGACTTTACACAGAATGCATGCTTATCATTTCAAAGATGCCAAACATCTTCTACTTTCTTTTGATGATTTTGAGGCTAATAATTTGTATATCCTCTGGTTGGGGTTTTATTTTTTTCCAATCTTGCTGGAGCTTTATCAATTTTATTGAATTTTGGCAAAGCTAGCTTTTATTATTATATTGAATTTGCTAATTTTTCAAGTGATAAATTTTATTGTTTTATGAGTGTATTAGTGTTATTTGTTTTTGTTTTGTTTTTGCTTTACATTGTGTTTAAGTTAATTTTTTAAAAATTTAGCTTCATGATGTAGAATATCTGATTATTGATTTGAAATTATTCTTCACATCTAGTGAAAGTATTTTGTCTATGAAGTTTCTTCTCAACATTTATTCAACTTCAGAACTTATTCAGGATGTTGTATTTCTTTTTTAATTCAGTTCTAAATATTTTCTAATTAATATTTCATGCTTCTCTGTGATACACGAATTGTTTGGTGTAACTTATTTACCTTACACATGTCATGTTTAGAAGTTTTTTAAGTCTTACTAGAAAACACATTCACAATGGTAGCACATTTTGAAAACAGTTTGGGGTCATGATAGATAGCTTACTGGGTAAAGGAGTATGCCATCACTGTCAGTCTGAATTTTATTAGTAAGACCTATCTCTGTGCATGGAGGAAGAGATGTGATGTTATTCTACACACACTTGGCAATGTATTTGCATGTTCACTAATACACAATTTGAATAGTATATTTTTTATTTTACATATAAAAGTGCTTTGTTTACATGTATATGCATACACCACACATATGCTTGGTATGTATATAAGCCAGAAGAAGCATCATATTCCCTTGAAATGAAGCTACAGGTAATTGTGAAGCCCCATGTGAATGTCCGAGAAGCAAACTTACGTAATCTTAAATAGCAGGTGGTAGACTTAACAGCTGAGACATCATTCTAGCTACAGCACTCATGTACACACACACACATGTGCACTCCACCTCCCATAAACATACTTTTCAAGTTGAAGATTTAAAAATTGTAAATACATAGTGCTATCTATGCCTTATGATAGGGACCATCTTGGTGATAAGTAGGAGAGATCAATGGTGTGAATCTGGACATAGATCATTATTCTCCAGCAGCCCTCTTACTATACCTTCTTCACATCACATTTTTCCACATCATTAAAGCACACTCATGTAAAAATTATGTTTTTCTAGACTTTCCGTAGCCTGAAAGGAAATTATTTTACAAATGGCTGTGATATCCTCACAAAGATAAACCCATATTTCATAGTCTACTTTAATGATTTTTATAGGAGGCTTTCCAAGTTGAGAATGCAATCTCAAAGCTCCTTAAGGTTTAACACATGTTCTTTATTATCAATCATAGTGAGATGAACAAAGGACTAAGTAGCATAAAAAGTATTTATAAATATTAACAAGACTGTCTTTATCATTAAATGTTGAAGATTGAAGAGAGACATGTTTATGCCTTATACTCTTACCACTTCTTTTGGTCAAGCATTTATCCATTACCTAAAAGGCATCTATCACCTGACATTTAGATAAAATATATTCAAAATCTACCTAGCATCTGTGTATGTATTTATCATCTATTAAATATCTATCAATAATTTATTATCTAGGTAATATCAATACATTATTTATCTAACATCTATTTATTATCAATCTATCTTTCATGTATCTGTCATTATCTAAATTCCTTTCTATACATATGTTACCTAACTAGCTACCACCTGCAGCTTTGCTCTTTGGTTTTTTTTTTTTTTCTGTTGTAAGGCTGGTATTATATCTTTCTCATATAGACAGGAGGAACATGAGGGATAGCGGTGTGGCTAGCTTTTGGAAAACTTACAAAGTATGCAAAATATTCTAAGTTTCACCCTCAGTAATGCAAAATACAGCAGAAAGGAAAAGGAAACATCAAGGAAAAGAGTGACTTCCAAATTCCCTGTATTGTTTGGAGGATCTGTTTCAAGTGGGCTGGTTGGTGAAAGCATACGTACCACTTAAAAACACAGCAGATTCATTCCTTCACTATTTTGAATTTTTGTAATAATTCTCCATAAATAAAAAATAAGGTCTGAGAGAGGCTTCTTGTGGTCATTTTCCTATTCTGTACTTTAAACAATCTTATCAATGTTACCATTTCAGTTACTGTCAATAAATCCATCATACTTTTAATCAAAGCAGATTTAATCTAATATTTCAAGTTTATGAAAAGTACAATAACATGGCAAATGGTAAAAGAAGATTATGTAAAATGAGAACTTCATTTACTTACAGAGAAGAAAACTTACCCTGGAGTTCAGCCACACCATCCACTTCTGTACTGCCTTGGATGCTTCAGAACACCAAAATAAATAGAAAATGAGAAAAAAAAAAACCTTAGAAGATATCATTAGGAGGATTTGGTCAATAAAGTATAAAAACTTATTATCTCTTAGTCACAAAATATAATTGAAAATCCTTGGACAATATCCACCTCTTACATGATTATCAGGACCACTGAGAATTGAATGGGCTTGTGATTCTGAAACTGAATAACATTGTGTTAGTAAATACAGAAAAAAACTCATTTTATTTTATTTTATTTTTAATATTTTTTATTGATTCATTCTTATTACATCTCAATTGTTATCCCATCCCTTGTATCCTCCAATACCTCCATCCCTCCCACTTTCACTTTATTCCTCTCTCCTATGACTGTGACTGAAGGGGGCCTTCTACTCCCTGAACATGATCCTAGGGTATCAAGTGTCTTCTTGGTAGTCGGCTATCCTTCCTCTGAGTGCCACCGGGCCTCCCCATCAAGGGGACACAGTCAAATAAGGGGCACCAGAGTTCGTGTGAGAGTCAGTCACTACTATCCAATTAACTGTGGAGAATGTCCTGTCCATTGGCTAGATCTCAGTAGGGGTTTGATGCACACTGCATGTATTGTCATTGGTTGGTGCCATAGTTTGAGCAGGACCCCTGGGCCCAGATCTACCAATCATAGTGTTCTTCTTGTAGGTTTCTAGGACCCTCTGAATTCTTCTATTTCCCCATTCTCCCATACTTCTCTCACCTAGAGTCCCAAGAGGATGTCCTCACATCTATCCCACTTTCCTGGTAAGTGAAGACTTTCATGGGACATGCCCCTTGGGCTAGTGTCCAGATATGAGTATATACCCTTGGAGTCTTTCTGCTTCTCTGTTAACTCACTCACTATGACCAATTCTACTTCAACGCTTTTGTCCAAAAATTCTGGAAATTCCTTGCTTTTAATAGCTGAATAGTATCCCATAGTGTAAATGTACCACAGTTTCTTTATCCATTTTTCTATTGATGGACAATTAGGCTGTTTCAATGGTCTGGCTATTCTGAATAAGGCCAGTATGAACATGGTTAAACATATGTCCTTCTTCCCTGCTGGAGCACCTTCTGGGTATATTCCAAGGAGTGGAATAGCTGGGTCTTGAGGAAGCCCTATTCCCAGTTTTCTGAGATAACGCCAGATAGATTTCCAAAGTGATTATGCTAGTTTGAATTCCCCCCAGCAGTGAAAGAGTGTTCCTCTTTCTCCACATCCTTGCCAGCATGTGCTGACACTTGGATTTTTGATATTACCCATTCTGATGGGTGTAAGATGAAATCTCAGAGTTCTTTTGATTTAGATTTCTGTGATGATTAAGGAGGTTGAGCATTTCTTTAAGTGTTTCTCAGCCATTTGATATTCCTCTGTTAAGAATTCTGTTTAATTCTGAGCCCTGTTTCTCACTCATTTTATTTTTTATATATTTATTTTGTCTAGTGTAGCCATTACCATATAGTAGAGAATGTTTCAGTATTCTCTATTTTTATAATAGGGACAATGTTTTTCCTCACAGATAATTAATTAATTTGTGTGCCTAGAAATCACTAGACAATTAGCTAACAATGTGATGAAAAATTTATAAGAAACAGAAAGCAACAAATAATGTAACTATATTAAAGATTGAAAATGTTGAGAGGATCCAAGATGGCAGTGAGCAGTGTGGACCATGTGTGGAAGCTCCAGTAAACAAAGGAGAGAATTGCACAGATTTCTGAGCCAGGAACACCAAGGACCCCACACCACAGCAGCAAGAGTGCTCCATGGTTCGGAGGGACCAGGCTGTGGAGGACCTGCATGCTCCTGCACATGAGAGGAGCGCGGTTTTCTTGAATCAGAGCAGCAGCAGTAACACCAGCAGCACCAGCGGCACTAGAGGCACCAGCGGCACCAGCGGCACCAGCGGCGGTGGCTGAGGTTTCAGAGCCTTCCAGTGGAGGCGACTGGTGTGGTGGCCGGTGGGAGTTGCTGCGGGAGAGGGGGCTCTGGACAGTATTTGGGTAGCGTGGTGCCTTGAGACCCAAACTGGACTCAGCGGAGAGTTCAGCCCCAGAGTCCCGGGCTCAGTTCAGTGCACACTGCCATGGAGACGCTGGCTCAGCTCAGCAAGCAATTCTGCCTGAGGCACTAGTTCTGCTCAGCCACGGTTCCCCTGCTGTGACGCAGGCTGGGTGGAGCACTCACTTCCACCATAGGTGCTAGCTCAACACAGCCGCAGTTCTCCAAAACTTGAAAATCTAAGGAAAATGGACAATTTTCTTGATAAATTTCACTTGCCAAAGTTGAGTGAAGAACAGATAAACAAGCTAAATAGTCCCATCTCCCCTACAGAAATAGAAACAATCATTGATAGTCTCTCAACCAAAAAAGCCCAGGGCCAGATGGTTTCAGTGCAGATTTCTACCAGACCTTCAAGAGCAAGCTAATACCAATACTCTTCAAGCTACTCCAAAAGATAGAAATGGATGGAACATTACCAAATTCATTCTATGAGGCCATAGTCTCAATGATACCTAAACCTCACAAAGACTCAACAAAGAAAGAGAGTTTCAGAACAATTTCTCTTATGAACATCGATGCAAAAATACTAAATAAAATACTTGCAAAATGAATACAAGAACACATCAAAGATATCATTCATCATGACCAAGTAGGCTTCATTCCAGACATGCAGGGATGGTTTAATATACGGAAATCCATGAATGTAATCCATCACATAAACAAACTGAAGAGAAAAAAAACACATGATCATTCCTTTAGATACAAAGAAAGCATTTGATAAAATCCAACACCCATTCATGTTTAAAGTTTTAGAGAGATCAGGGATACAAGGCACTTTCCTCAACATAATGAAGGCTATATACAGCAAGTCAATAGCTAAAATCAAAGTAAATGGTGAGATACTCCAGGAAATTCCTCTAAAATAAGAAACAAGGCAAGGCTGCCCACTCTCTCCATATCTCTTCAATATAGTACTCAAAGTTCTAGCCAGAACAATAATACAACAAAAGGAGATCAACAGTATCCAATTGGGAAAAAAAGAAGTCAAATTATCCCTATTTACAGATGATATGATAATGTATATAAGTTACTCTCAAATTCCACCAGAGAACTCCTACAGCTGATAAACATCTTTAGCAAATTGGCTGGATACAAAATTAACTCAAAAAAGTCTGGAGTCTTCCTATACACAAATGACAAGCTTGCAGAGGAAGAAATTAGGAAAACCACACCCTTCACATTAGCCACAAGCAATATAAAATATTTAGGAGTTACTCTAACTAAGCAACTGAAGAACTTCTTTGAAAACAATTTCAAAACTCTGAAGAAAGAGAATGAAGATGACATGATAAGATGGAATGATCTTCCTTGCTCATGGATCGGGGGAATTAACATAGTAAAAATGGCCATCCTACCAAAAGCAATCTACAGATTCAATGCAATCCCTATCAAAATACCTACACAATTTTTTAAAGACATTGAAAGTTCACTTCTAAACTTCATATGAAAAAAGAAAAAAACAAGAATAGCTAAAACAATCTTGTACAATAAAAGGTTCTCCGGAGAAATCTCCATACCTGATCTCAAACTGTACTATGAAGCAATACTAATTAAAACAGCATGGTACTGGCACAGCAACAGGCTGGTTGATCAGTGGAATCGAATCAAAGACCCAGATATGAATCCAAACAGCTATGGTCACTTGATTTTTGACAAAGAAGCCAAATCCATTCAATGGAAAAAGGATAGCATCTTCAACAAATGGTGCTGGTCTAACTGGAGGTCGATGTGTGAAAAAATGCAACTGGACCCATATTTGTTACCTTGCACAAAACTCAAATCCAAGTGGATTAAAGACCTCAACATAAACCCAGAGACACTAAGTCACTTAGAAGAAAAAGTGGGGAAGAGTCTGGAAGACATTGCCACAGGGGACAACTTACTGGACTGAACACCAACAGCCCAGGCCTTAATCTCAACAATTAATAAATGGGACCTCATGAGGCTGAGAAGCTTTTGTAAAGGAAGGAGACACTGTCAAGAGAACAAAGCGACAGCCTACAGCCTAGGAAAAGATCTTCACCAACCCTACATCTGACAAAAGTCTAATATCCAAAATATATAAAGAACACAAGAAATTAAACACCACTAAACCAAAAAACCCAATTGAGAAATGGGGCTTGGAACTAAACAGAGAATTCTCAACAGAGGAATATCAAATGGCTGAGAAACACTTAAAGAAATGATCAACTTCCTTAGTCATCAGGGAAATGCAAATCAAAACAACTGAGATTCCATTTACACCCATCAGAATGGCTAAGATCAAAAATTCAAGTGACACCACATGCTGGTGAGGATGTGGGGAGAGAGGAACACTCCTTCATTGCTGGTGGAATGCAAACTAGTACAGCCACTTTGGAAATCTATCTGGCGTTATCTCAGAAAACTGGGAATAGGGCTTCCTCAAGACCCACCTATTCAACTCCTTGGAATATACCCAGAAGATGCTCCAGCACACAACAAGAAAATTTGCTCAATGATATTCATAACAGCCTTATTGATAATAGCCAGATCATGGAAACAGACTAAGTGTCCATCAGTAGAAGAATGGATAAAGAAACTGTGGTACATATACACTATGGAATACTACTCAGCTATTAAAAACAAGGAATTCCCAAAATTAGTTAATGAATGGATGGAGCTAGAAATGATCATAGTGAGTGAGTTAACCCTGAAGCAGAAAGACTCAAATGGTATATACTCACTTATATCTGCATACTAGCCCAAGGAGCATATCCCACAAAAGCCTTCACTTACCAGGAAGCTGGGACAGAGGGGAGAACATCCTAATGGGACTCTAGATGAGAGAAGCATGGGAGAATAGCAAAGTAGAAGGATCCAGAGGGTCCTAGAAACCTACAAGTAGAACATTATGATAGGCAGATTTGGGCCTAGGGGTCCCGCTCAAACTAAGGCACCAGCCAAGGACAATACAGGTGTTAAACCCCTACCCAGATCTAGCCAATGGACAGAACATTCTCCACAGTTGAGTGGAGAGTGGGATATTACTTTCTCACATACTCTGGTGCCTCACATTTGACCATGTCCCCTGAAGGGGGAGACCTGGTGGCACTCAGGAAGGACAGCAGGTTACCAAGAAGAGACTTGATAGCCTATGAGCATATACAGGGGGAGGTAATCCCCCTCAGGAATAGTTATTGGGGAGGGGAATAAGGGGAAAATGAGAGGGAGTGAAGAATGTGAGGATACAAGGGATGGGATAACCATTGAGATGTAACAAGAAATTAATTAAAAAATAAATAAATAAAATAAAGATTGAATATGTTATTCTAAGAATTATTTAAAATTTTATCAAGATACATATTTAGTTTCAAAATTTCCATGCTGGTTTGCTATATTTACTTAATTGGCTTGTTTGCTATTCAGAGAGGAAGGAATTGTTTTAATTTTGTTGTTGTTGTTGCTTTCCAAGACAGGGTCTCTCTACATAGCCTTAGCTGTCCTGTACTCGCTTTGTAGACCAGGCTAGCCTCAAATTCACAGCGATCTACCTGTGTCTACCTCTCAAGGGCTGGTATTAAAGATATGCGCCAATATGCCAAGCTTGTTTTAATTTATTGACTTCAACCTTTATGTAGCATTAGTAAATTTAGAAGCAATTTGCTTTTAAAGTTTTATTGTGGTGTCATATAATTAATATACTTTACAAATGAAAACAAGTAGAATTTTTAATCTTGAGAGACATACAATTTGATTTGTATTTTTATTCTTTATACAAGAGTTATCTCTCTGATAAAGATAAAATGTTTAGAAACCTGAACATATATAAGCATTCAAATGAAAAATATTTTAAAAATAAAACACAAGAATATAAATAATTAATATCTCTCTTTATAAATTATAACACTTTTTCTGCTTACAGTTTTATTTATTAAGACTTTTTGTTTTGGTTTGGGCATTTTCTAGCACTGGTAAAGAATGTTTCACCACAGGGTCAATCAAATTGCCAGCAAGAGATTTTTCTTTCTTTCTTGAGATTTTTTCAATGATCTGGTCAGTGTCTGCCACTCATGACTTCTGTTCCGAATTCTCTTATCTAAAACACTGGCATAATGGTTATCAGAGTCAATCACCCATAAGTAATGTGGAGAATAGATTAATGATATTAATGGGGCAGATGACTTTGCCCCATTGATAAAAATGTGGAGGTGCTGTTTGATACTGATGCATTTCTAAGAAATGAATTCAAAGACTTTGGTCAGATCCAAATGAAATACGCTTGAGCTTTAGTGTGGAACAAAATATCAAAATTTCTTGGTGATCAACCCTGACAGAAGAAGGCAATATGCATAGGATTCATCCAAAGGCTTTTCCAGGAGAATGTCTACTTTGTCTGTGCGTTGTATGGCCAGTAATGGAAGATGATAATCTGTTGGCTGTTCATTTGTTCTGTAGTATGAGAATGCATGATGTTTATATGTGCCTTCCACACAAATAAACTCCAAAAACTGAATTTGTCACTTTTCATACTCTATATGTGCCATAAGCAGGATCTACCCTAAACTAGGGAGATATAGGGGTTAGAGAGATGGCTCACTGTGTCCAGGGACTTGCTACAAACCTTGATGACCTAAGTTTGAGCCTTAACAGATGGAAGGAAAAAATCACCTTTACCAAGTTATCCTCAAGCCTCCAAAGGCGCTATAACATTCATGCCCCACATAAATGAATAAACGTGAAAAGAATATTAAAAGATTCAATTCTTTATTTCTTGTCTTTCCTTTCTCACACTGTCAGAGTTCCTAGAGTCTTATTTGAGTCCTCTGAATTTGCCCTGAAGCCATTCAAATGAGCCTCTTTAGAAAGGAGTTTCTTCTCCAATTCCCAGAATAAATAGGTACCTGGTGCTCGTAGTGGAGACTCTGAGCATTAGGCTTGCTGAGCAAGTGTTCATATTTGTAATCCAAATGTGTATAACTGCACAAGGGACTTTATGAGCTATTAAACTCTTCTCATAAAAAAGCCTCCACAGTAACAGCAGCAGTGATTTGTCCAGAGTTCAAGACTTAGTATGCTTTATAGAACCTCCTAGGTGTATAAAAATCAAAAAGAGTTGTAAGCATTGACTTTTGGTTAATGAAATTTGGCAGCTGGGTTGGATAACTATCGACAAGAGGAAAATATATAAAGAAAAATAAGAATAAAATATTACCTTAAAACTTAATTTAATGCAGTGTCTCCCTTGACTGCATTGATTTAAATTTTTCTATTTCTGGTTGTTTTGTTTGCTCTCATTTTTGCAGAATCCAATTTATTATTATATATTTAATTTTCAGAAGCAGTCTGGCACAGTTTCAATTGGATCTAAAAGAATCTATGTCCATGTATGTATTTTACATTTTGGCATTTAAAAGTAAACTGATGATGGCTTTTTTTTTTACAAGAATAGTAATATACAATAAATGTAATAATTCTTTTCAAATATAGAATATTCTGCATGTTCTATAAAGTTTACATTGCGTAAAGTTAATGAAAGCTCAGCAAGTCAAAATTATGACTTGTGATTCCCATAAAATAATGTAAATGACTATAGCACTATAAAGAATATTATTACTAAATCTTGTCTTCAGGAAATAAAATTTGGTAAAGACAGTGTTGATCAGATTCAGATACCCTGGAGATAAAGCCAGAGACAGTAGTGTGTGTATATTCCCAGCAGTGCTTCTAGGTTGAGGTGAGAGTTCAAGAAGGGAGAATATCTAACAAGCTTGCAAGCCAGATACCTTGTACTACACAGTGAAAAACAAAAGATATTGTCTTAAACAAGACTGAAGGAGAGAAATAAAACCTTCATTTGCCATCTGACCCCAACATGTATGCCTTGGCATGCATGTAACTCATAAATGGTCATGGAGGGGGAGGAAGACAAAGGAGAGACATAAAAGAAGGGAGAAAGATATTAAAAAATGAAAATTGTCTTCTGCATCTCTCTATGCTATGTCTTTTCCTCACTGAGCAGCATCTGATGTCTCCTTTTCCTGTTGATGTTGATGAGATGAGTCTTGATCTTTTTCTTCCTTGGACATAGTATAACATAACTCAGCAATCCCATCCTTCTTATTTGTGCTGAATTTTAAATAGCTACTGCTATAACATTACTAATATAGAATGTCAGGTGCTGAAGAGATGACTTAGTCCAGCTCTATGTTTAGATCCAAAACACTCACACAGAAGTCTACCCATGCTGACTCTTGTTTCTAACCTTAATTCTGTGGATACACATGCAGGAGGATTTATAAGGCCCTCTGGCTGTATTGGTTAGCCAAATTGGAAAATTTAGGTTCAGGGAGAGATTCCTTATATTTCAAAAAAGTAAGATAAAAAAGCAATTGACAAAGACATTGAACATAAGCTATCACATAGACATGTTCACCTTCACTTACACACACACACACACACACACACACACACACACACACACAGAAGAGAGAGAGAGAGAGAGAGAGAGAGAGAGAGAGAGAGAGAGAGAGAGAGGCAGGCACACAGACAGACAGACAGACAGACACAGATAGACAGAGAGACAGAGAGACAGAGACAGAGACATAGACAAAGAGAGAAAGAATTCCTTATTCCTAAAACTGAAGACATTAGAGGAAATCAATTTTCCTCTAGCCATTTCTGGATTTAGATGCCACACATCGAAGTGTGAAAACCATTGTACATCCTCTTTCCAAGTCTATTTAATGGGAAGAGAGCCCCAGAATCAAACAAGAATTTACTGAGTAGGCTTTAAAGCAGAAACAACAGCTAAAACACACAAGGAAAATCAGAGAACCTGGTAATTACTTACTCCGTGAGGCTAGCTGCCTAAACAATAGAAACAATACCATAACGGCTGTCTTTCACATAATGATGGGGTAGAGCTGACAACCTGTAGTTATTCAATCCTCAAGGCCTAGCCCCTCCACAGTTTGGCTCTGGAAACCAGGAACTTTGCTGTTGAGTCAGTGCTCCCTCTCTGCAATGGAAGCTCTGGAAAAGCTGGTCATGCTGGCAGCAAATGAAGCAGCAGCAGCAACAGAATTCCAGGGCATGCCAGAGAAAGGTCGGGTGAGCAAATGGATAGAGATGTTCCTTCTGAAAGTTCCCTTTTTCCTGAACTAGATTGTGCTGCCTACAATTGGAATGGCCCTTCCCACATAAAAGAAAATCAGAACTTCTTTTGGTGAGGCGTCCTACTCAGATCATTCTAATTTATGACAAGTTGACATTAAAACCAACCTTCTTCCAAACTTCTGAGTATTTGATACAGCTTTCCCACTGGACAAGACAACCAGAAAACTTTCTACTCACTGGAGATTCTAAAGACTACTCAACATAGCTGACATTACTTTAGCCAAGGTGGGCTCCACCTATATAATGACAAATTCAAGTAGGAAAGAAAATAATTTCAGTGAATTGTAGGGGTATTTGGATGTGCATAAACTGGTGCTTCATTCCAGAGGTATGGAAAATTGACTCTTATCCTGTGTGATAGTCTCACTTTTCTTCCTTACAGTTGGAACAATCTCTACATCCAAATTAAAAAGAATAGAGGATATATTTCCTGGCAACAGCAAAACCATCCATTGAGAATTTTGTAAAAGATTATAAAACTGGCTTTAGGATTGCACAGATGTTACAACCACTATAAACATTCTTGTTGGTTAAGAGTTTCACATGATTTCTGTTTTGGAAGATGTTTCCTTTGGTTTTTGTTTCAATCATGTCAGAGCTTCCTTTAATTAAAATCTGTTACAATGTGTGACTGGAAGAGGAACAGCAATCTTTAACAATGGGGCTATATATGTGAGTTGGCATCCTCTGGTGCTAGTTTATTGGAATCTCTTTTTAGTGGTTTCTCCTATAGGAACTTGCTCTGAAGGCTGAAACACTGGCTGCACAGTACACAAAAATCATAGAGAGAAAGAATTCAGAAATTTACATAGGTCAGCATATCTAGACGATAACTGTCTGGATCAGCAATTCTCAACCTCTGTGTTGCAACCCCTTTGAGGACAGGGATCACAAATGACTGTTTCACAAGGGGTTGCTTAAAGTTATCAATGAAATTGCAGATATTGACATTATGATTCATTACAGCAGCAAAATTAGGTATAAAATAACCAAAACAATTTTAAGTTTGGGAATCCCTATAATAACAAAAGGAGCTCTATTAAGGGGTCACAGCATTAGGATGGTTGAGAACTACTGGAATTTATGTGAAGGATAATTTTAAGCTGGGACACATGTTAAGTGCTCTAAAGTCAGGTGAGAAATAAGAGAGTTTTTGTGTTATAAGTAGGGAAGAGATATGAGATATAAACAAATTTAGAGGAAAACCTACCTCTGTGGTCTAAATTTTGATTTTTGCCAATCTTATTTCATTATTGTGAGTCTCTGTTCTATCATCGTGTGTGTGTGTATGTGTGTGTGTGTGTTATACATGTGTATACTGATGCATATCTATGTAGGCATGCAGTCACTGAGATTCCAGGGGAGAATATCTAGTATGTTTTTCGATTGCTCTCTTACTCTTTGAGGCAGTGTTTTCACTGAACCTTGAATAACCTATTTCAGATAGGCTGTCAGCCATATCATCCAGAAATCTTCCTATCACCGCTTCTCACAGCGCTGTGATTAATATATATGTAAGACAGGATATTACAAGTGTGGTGGTATTTGAACATGGCTACTGATGGCCACGAAATGAGAGGTTTTAACCACTGAGTCATCTCTGCATCCCAGTTAATTGTCTCATTTTCATAGTTACAAACATGTATCTACTATTAAGAAAAATGAGTGTGGGGAAAAGGCAATTTCCTGGATAGCCTATGTCTTTTTAAATTTTTTTTTATTAATTTAATCTTGTTACATCTCAATGGTTATCCCATTCTTTGTGTCCTCCCATTCTTCCCTCCCTCCCATTTTCCCCTTATTCCCCTCCCTTATGACTGTTCCTGAGGGGAATTTCCTCCCCCATATATACTCATAGGGTATCAAGTCTCTTCTTGGTAGTCTGCTATAATTCCTCTGAGTACCACTAGGTCTCACCCTCCAGGAGACATGGTCAAATATGAGGCACCAGAGTATGTGTGAAAGTCATACCTGACTCTCCACTCAACTGCAGAGAATGTTCTATCCATTGGTTAGATCTGGGTAGGGGTTTAAAGTTTACCACCTATATTGTCCTTGGCTGGTGACTTAGTTTGAGCAGGAACCCTGGGCCCAAATCTGCCTATCATAATGATCTACTTGTAGGTTTCTAGGACTCTGTGGATTCTTCTACTTTGCTATTCACCTATGTTTCTCTCACCTAGAGTCCCAATAGGATGTCCTCCCCTCTGTCCCAGTTTCCTGGTAAGTGAAGGCTTTCATGGGACATGCCCCCTGGGCTAGCATACAGATATAAGTGAGATATACAATTTGACTCTTTCTGCTTCTGTGTTAACTCACTCATTTTGATCTACTCTAGTTCAACCCATTTGTCCACAAATTTTGGGAATTCCTTGTTTTTAATAGCTGAGTAGTATTCCATAGAGTATATGTACCACAGTTTCTTTATCCATTCTTCTTCTGAGGGACCCTTAGGCTGTTTCCATGTTCTGCCTATTATGAATAAGGCTGCTATGAACATGGTTGAGTAAATCTTCTTGTTGTGTGCTGGAGCATCTTCTAGGTATATTCCAAGGAGTGGAATAGCTGGATCTTGAGGAAGCCCTATTCCCATTTTTCTGAGATAGCACCAGATAGATTTCCAAAGTGGCTGTACTAGTTTGCATTCCCATCAGCAATGAAGGAGTGTTCCTCTCTCTCCACATTCTTACTAACATGTGTTGTCACTTGGATTTTTTATCTTAGTCATTCTCATGGGTGTACGATGGAATCTCAGAGTTGTTTTGATTTGCATTTCTGTGATGAGTAAGGATGTTGAACATTTCTTTAAGTATTTCTCAGCCATTTGATATTCCTTTGTTGAGAATTCTCTGTTTAGTTCCAAGCCCCATTTCTCAATTGGGTTATTTGGTTTGGTGGAGTGGATAGCCTATGTTTACTCTTCAGTATGAGTCCTTATGATCATAGTGGCCATGGAGGGCAGTTACGATCGACATAATTAAATAGCATTTTCTAGGAATCTTAGAAAGACAAAGAATTGACATATCAAAGGTTAAGGAGACAGCTCATTTGGCAAGGGACTTGCTATGGAAACATGAGCATCTGAGTTCAATTTTCAGAATAAATGTAATACAAATCCAGGATTAGTTGTGCACACTTATCTCAGCAAATGGCAGAGATAAAATATAAATAAACACCAAAACTTTCCAAGAGCATCAATGGAGAGTACAAATGATAACTATGAAATGCATGTAATCCACACCATTTTTAAATTTACTGAGACAGTGGTCAGTAAACAACAACCAAGGAGAAATTGAACTACGAATGGAGAAAACTTGAGCTAGATATTAGAGGAGGTGGGAGGAAAAACTCATATATTTAGAATAATTGTACTGAGATACCATGTCAGCCACTTAAGAGATAACCATATTTTGTCTGTTCAGTATCAACCACACTGAGATCCACCATTCTCTTACAGAAAATAGCTCCTCATCATAGGTCAGTGGATTAGAGAGTCAAGGTTAACAATGTTCATGAGGTTCATTCTCCCAAGCAAAGACATTTTCGGGAATGAAAAGTAAGTTTAATGTATTTCAGGAAGGATCTAATTAAGAGAACCATCCTAGACATCATTTGGCTTGTCTTTTCTGGAATGATCTTCTCAGTTCAGAGATGAGAAGTTAAGAGAAGTAGGTAATGTACAGAAAGCCACAATTTCAGGAACATGTCTCTGTGACAATATAATCTAAACCTACTGGTAAAGCATCAAATCAAAACATAATTCCCATGACTCTAAAAGGACTCTTTTCAATGAAGCTTTTAAATGCTCTGTAGCACAAGATCAAACTCAGGATATCATGATACATTTTATTCTTTTTCATTATCCATGTAATTTATAAATATATTTTTATTGGAACAGTCACGATTCCATATTCATTGCCATAATGTACAATTTCTCTATATTCTGTCATTAGGTTGGTAAATAGTTCTTTAGACTTAAAAAAAACTAAAACTCCAAAAATATTAGAGACTTAAAGTTAACTGAAACAATTTTTATATTAAAATATAATAATTTTTAGGTGAAGAGAACTTTAGAAAACATAATGTAAAGTTTGAAATTAATCAACAACTCATTTAAGTGGCAACTGTAATACCATAAGGTACCTTTGGTGAGGACTACAAGACTATTACGGAAATGGAGACCCTATTGTAGGTATTTTGATAGGCCTATTTTCATCTAGCATTATTAGCTTAAAAGAAGAATTAGAGGTTCCAAGATGGTGGCAAGCAGCGTGGACTGTGTTTAGAAGCTCCAGTAAATGATTCAAGGAATTGCATGGAATTTTGAAGCAGGAACATCAAGCTCCCCACCCCACTACATAAGGAATTCTCCTCAGTTCGAAAGGACCAAAATACAGAAAACCTGCGTGCCCCTGCACATAGGAGGAGTGTGGATTCTCTTGGACCAGAGCAATAGCAGTGGTGGTGACAGCGGCAGCAGCTGAGACTTGCAGCTGAGAACCCTCCTGCAGAGACTATTGGCATGGTAACTTGAGAGGGGACTCAATGCAAGATTTGAGCACCACAACCATAGGTAAACTTGGTGTACGGTTTGGACCCTGTGACCCAAGCTCAACTCAGCGCGCGGCTTGTGGCCAGAGACCCAAACTGGACTCAGAATGTGGTTCAGCTGCTGAGAACCTAGCAGAGCTTGGTCTACAGTTTGGGCCCAGAGTTCTTAGCTGAGCTCAGCAAGCATTTCGGCACCTGAGACTCTATCTGAGCTCGTAGAGCAGTTTAGGTCCAGAGTCTCTGGCTGAGCTTGGTGCACGGTTTGGGCCCAGAGAACATAGCTGGGCTGCATGTGCAGTTTGGGCTCAGAGACTCTAGCAGAGCTTGGCATGTGGTCCTAGCCCTGAGACTTTGTCTAGACGTGGCCCAGAGTCCCTGGCTGAAATCAGTGCACAGTTTAGGTCCAGAGTCCCTAGCTGAGTTTGGTGCACAGTTCAGCTCCTGAGACTCTTGCTGAGTTCAGCGTCAGGTTGGGTCCAGAGTCCCTGGCTGAGTTTAGCACGCAGTTTGGGCCCAGAGTTCTTGGCTGAGCTTGGTGTGTGTTTTGGGCCCAGAGAACCTAGCTGGTCTAGTGTGCATTTGGGTCCAGAGACTCTAGCTGAGCTTGGTGTACAGTCCTGGTCCTGAGACTTTGGCTGGACTTGGCATGCAGTCTGGGGCCCAGAGTCCCTGGCTGAATGTGGGGGGCAATTTGGGCCCAGAGGCCCTAGGGCTTGGAGTGCAGTTTGGGCCGAAAGACTCTAGCTTAGTTCGGCATGTGGTCTGAGCATGAGACACTGGTTGAACTCGGCAAGCTAAGTGTGCAGTTTGGGCCCGAGACCCTGGTTGGACTCAAAACTAACTGGACTAAGTATGTGGATTAGGCCCAGAGACTGTTTGGGTCCAGAGATGTGAACTGGACTCAATGTGTGTGCAGGTTGGGCCCTGTGACACTAACCTAGAATCTGTGAGTGGTCTGGGTCCCAAAACACTACCGGGAACCAATGACCAGCAGGGCATCAAAGCTCCAGGTCTAAAGAAATCTTGGAAAGACAGGTAATAGAGTGGCCAGTACATGTCCTCTGCCTGACCTGCTTCATTCCCTGGGGAGCTCCAGTGCTACAAGGGGACAGAGAGGCTATGGACACTTTGACCTCACCCAGTGCACATTCAGAGACCAAGAACGATTACAGGACCCATTTTCCAGGAAAGCTGGGGAACAATGGCTGTGAAAGACAAAACTAAAGGGCTAGCCTCCTACCATCCAGACCAGTGAAGTGTCAGAGCTTCCAGCCTAGTGAAATTGTGAGAAACAGGTGAATCTATCCCCAGACTCCCTCCACACAACATGGAAGCTACCTGCCAAAAACGGAGACCACAAGATGTCTAAAGGACAGCATAAAATATTACGCCAAAAAGCAAAAAAAAAAAAAAAAAAAAAAAAAAAAAAAAAAAAATGGCATCTCCAAATCCCAGCGATACCAAAGAAAAGAACCCAGAGAACTCAAACACAATGAAAATACAAGAAAATGACCTCAAATCCTTAGTAATAAGGATAATAATACAGGAAACAAATAAAATTCATAATCAAATGCAGGAAGATTCAGCCAAACAGGTGGAAGACATAAAAGAGGCCTATAGAGAGGAACTGGAAAAAAATCAGAAAATACAAACAACCAGATGAAGGAAATCAATACAACCCTTCAATCTCTGAAGGCCTATAAAGTCAATGGAAGAAACTCAGGAATATACAAACAATCAGATAAAAGAAATCAATAAAACCATTCAAGATCTGAAGATGAAAATGGATTCCATTACAAACACACAGGCAGAAGAAAAATGGGAACGTGAGAGATCAGAGAGGAAGGCGAGCAACACAGTGGCAAGCCTTTCTAAGAGAATCCAAGCGATGAAGGAATAAATCTCAGGTCTAGAATATACAATCATAGATCTTGAAGAAACCGTTAAAGAAAATGCTAAATCTGGAAAAATTCTGACACAAAACATCCAAGAAACCAAGGACACCATGAAAAGAAGAAATCTGAAGATAATAGGCATTGAGGAAAGAGAAGATGACAGACTACAAGGCCCAGAAAATATTCTCAACAAAATCATAGAAGTAAACTTCCCCAATCTGAAGAAACAGATGCCTATAAACATAGAAGAGGCCTACAGAACACCAAATAGAATAGACATGAAAAGGAAAATTTCCCATCACATAATAATAAAACACAAACTATACAGAATAAAGACAAAATATTAAAAGCTGCAAGGGAAAAGGGCAAAGTAACATTTCATGGCAAACCTATCAGAATTACACCTGACTTCTCATCAGAGACCATCAAAACCAGAAGGGCCTGGACAGAGATCCTGCAAACCCTAAGAGACCACAGATGCCAGGCCAGACTACTTTACCCAGCAAATCTATCAATAACCATTGATGGAGAAAGCAAAATATTCCATGACAAAAACAAATTTTAACTGTACCTATCCACAAATCCAGTTTTACAGACAGTCATAGAAGGAAAACTCCACCCCAAAAGGACAAGCTACAACTAAAACTACACAGGAAATAGATAACAACACCACTGCAAAGACCTAACCGCACAAGTGCTCTACTGGAAACAACATCGAAATTAAGACTCTTAACAGTCACTGGTCATTAATATCTCTCAGCATCAATGGTCTCAATTCTCCAACAAAAAGGCAGACTAATTGAATGGATGCATAAACAAGATTCAACATTCTTCTGCATTCAAGAAACACATCTCACCCATAAAGATAGACATTACCTCAGGGTAAAAGGTTGGAAAATATTCCAAGCAAATGGTCACAAGAAGGAAGCAAGTGTAGCCATTTTAATATCTGATGAAGTAGACTTTCAACCAAAATTAATCAAAAGGGATGAGGAAGGACACTTCACACCCATCAACGGTAAAGTAAAAAAAGATGACATCACAATTCTGAATATCTATGCTCCAAATACAAGGGCACCCACATTTCTAAAAGGTCTATTAATGAAGCTTACATTACCCATTGATCCCCACACAATAATAGTGGGAGACTTCAACACCCCACACTCACTGAAGGATAGGTCATTGAAACAGAAACTAGGCCGAGAAATTAACCAATGCCATAAATCAAATGGATCTAACAGATATCTACAGAACTTTCACCCAAACAAAAAAGAATATATCTTCTTCTCTGCACCCCATGGAACCTTCTCCAAAATTGATCACATAGAAGGCCACAAAGCAAGCCTCAGCAGATACAAGAGGACTGAGATAATACTTGGTAATCTATCAAATCACCATGGTCCTAGGCTGCACCTCAATAATAACAGAAATAAGAAGAAACCTACACATACATAGAAACTAAAAAACTCTACTTAATGACACCTGGGTCAGGGAAGAAATAAAGAACAAATTATGGACTTCCTTAAATTCAATGAAAACGAAGAAACAACATACCCAAATTTGTGAGATACATGTAAAGCAGTGTTAAGAAGAAAATTCATAGCACTAAGTGCCTTTAAAAAGAAATTGGAAACATCCCACATAAACAACTTAATGACGCAGCTGGAAGCCGTAGAAAAAAAAGAAGCAGAAACACCCAAGAGGAGTAGACAACTGGAAATAATCAAACTCAGAGCTGAAATCAATAAATTAGAAACTAAGAAAACTGTCCAAAGAATCAACAAAACCAAGAGCTGGTTCTTTGAAAAAATCAACATGATTAACAGACTGTTAGCGAAACTAGCTAAAAGGCAGAGAGATAGTATCCAAATCAACAAAATCAAAAAGAAAGGGGAAACATAACAACAGACACTGAAAAAATACAAAGATTCATAAGATCCTATTTCAAAGGCATATACGCCACAAAATTTGAAAATCTAAGGGAAATGGGTGATATTCTTCATCAATTCCACTTGCCAAAATTGAGTGAAGAACAGATAAACAAGCTAAAAAATCTCATATCCCCTACAGAAATAGAAGTAATCATTGATAGTCTCCCAACAACAACAACAAAAAAAAAAAAAAAAAAAAAAGGAAAGGACCAGATGTTTTCAGTGCAGAATTCTACCAGACCTTCAAGGATGTGCGAATAGCGATACTCTACAAGCTACTCTAAAAGATAAATGATGGAACATTACCCAATTCATTCTATGAGGCCATAGTCACATTGATACCTAAAACTCACAAAGACCCAACAAAGAAAGATAATTTCAGACCAATTTCTCTTATGAACACTAATACAAAAATACTCAATAAAATACTTGCAAAACAAATACAAGAACATATCAAAGATATCATTCACTATGACCAGGTAGGCTTTATTCCAAGCATTCTGGGATGGTATAATATATGGTAGTCCATCAATGTAATCCACCATATAAACAAACTGAAAATAAAAAACCACATGGTCATATCCTTAAATGCAGAAAAATCATTTGATAAAATCCAACACCCATTTTTTTTTAAAGTTTTGAACAGATACAAGGTACATACCTCAACATAATAAAGGCTATATACAGTAAGCCAACAATCAAAATCAAGTTAAATGGTGAGATACTCAAGGAAATTCCTCTAAAATCAAGGAACAGACAAGGCTGCCACTCTCTACGTATCTATTCAATATAGTACTGGAAGTTCTAGCCAGAGCAATAAGACAACAAAACGGGATCAAGGGGATCCAAATGGGAAAAGAGGAAGTCTAATTATCCCTAGTTGCAGATGATATGATAGTGAACATAAGTGACCCCCTAAATTCCACCAGAGAACCTTTACCACTGATAAACACTTTCAGCAAATTGGCTGGATTCAAAATTAACTCAAAAAAGTTGGTAGCCATCCTATATATAAATGACAATCATGCAAAGGAAGAAATTAGGAAAACTACACACTTCACAATAGCCACAAGCAATATAAAATATTTAGTAGTTACTCTAACCAAGCAAGTAAAGGACTTGTGTGAAAAAAAATTTCAAAACTCTGAAGAAAGAGATTAAATATGACATTAGAAGATGGAGTGATCTTCTTTGCTCATGAATCAGGAGAATTAACATGGTAAAACATGTACATGGTAAAAACAATTACAGATTCAATGCAATCCCTATCAAAATACCTACACAGTTTTTAGAGACATTGAAAGTTAATTTCTCAACTTCATTTGGAAAAACAGAAAACCCAGAATAGTTAAAATAATCTTGTGCAATAAAAGATCCTCAGGAGGATTCTTCATACCTGATCTCAAGCTGTACTATAAAGCAACAGTAATTAAAACAGCATGGTACTGGCACAACAATTGGCTGGTTAATCAGTGGAATCAAATCGAAGACAGATATGAATCCACAGAAATATGGTCAGTTGATTTTTGACAAAGTAGCCAAATCTATTTGATGGAAAAGGATAGCATCTTCAACAAATGGTGCAGGTCTAACTGGATGTCTACGTGTAAAAAAATGCAATTGGATCCATATTTGTCACCATGCACAAAACTCAAATACAAGAGCATCAAAGACCTCAATATAAAACCAGAGACACTAAGTCAGTTAGAAGAAAAAGTGAGGAAGAGCCTGGAACACATTGGCACAGGAGACAACTTCCTGAACAGAACACCAGATCTTCACCAACCCTATATCTGATAAAGGTCTAATATCCAAAATATATAAAGAACTCAAGAAATTAAACACCACCAAACCAAATAACCCAATTGAGAGATGGGGCTCAGACCTAAACAGAGAATTCTCAACAGATAAATATTGAATGGCTGAGAAACACTTAAAGAAATGCTCAACCTCCTTAGTCATCAGGGAAATGCAAATCAAAACAACTCTGAGATTCCATCTTACACCCATCAGATGGCTAAGATAAAACATTCAAGTGACACCACAAGCTGGTGAGGATATGGAGAGAAAGGAACACTCCTTCATTGCTGATGGGAGTGCAAACTAGTACAACCACTTTGGAAATCTATCTGGTGCTATATCAGAAAATTGGAAATAAGGCTTCCTTAAGGTCCAGCTATTCCACTCCTTGGTATATACCCAGAAGATGCTCCAGCACACAAGAAGAAGACTTGCTCAACCATGTTCATAGCAGCCTTATTCATAATAACCAGAACATGGAAACAACCTAAGTGTCCCTTAGGAGAAGAATCGATAATGAAACTGTGGTACATTTACACTATGGAATACTATTCAGATATTAAAAACAAGGAATTTTTGAAATTTTGGACAAATGGATTGAACTAGAAATGATCATAATGAGTGAGTTAACACAGAAGCAGAAAGACTCAAATGG
Source organism: Acomys minous (assembly GCF_964271855.1). NCBI lineage: Eukaryota > Metazoa > Chordata > Mammalia > Rodentia > Muridae > Acomys > Acomys minous. Next base: position 72,373,001 of record NC_140483.1, on the reverse strand, counting down.
TATATACTCACTTATATCTGGACACTAGCCCATGGGACATGTCCCAAGAAAATCTTCGCTTGCTAGGAAAGTGAGCCAGAAGGGAAGACTTCCTATTGGGACTCTAGGTGAGAGAATCAAGGTAGAATGGGGAAATAGAAGTACCCAGAGGGTTCTAGAAACATACAAGTAGATCATTATGATGGGTGGATCTGGGCCCAAGGTCCTGCTCAAACTATGGCACCAGCCAAGGACAATACATGCAGAAGACTTCGAACCCCTACCCAGAACTACCCAATGGACAGGATATTCTTCAAAGTTGAGTGGAGAGTGGTCTGACCTTCACACGAACTTTGGTGTCTGATATTTGACCATGTCCCCTGGATGGGGAGGCCTGTTGCAACTCAGAGGAAGGATAGCAAGCTACCAAGAAGAGACTTGATACCCTGTGAGCATATACAGGGGAAAGAGGTCCCCCTCAGCCACAGTCACAGGGGAAGGGAGTAAGGGAAAAATGGGAGGGAGAGAGGAATGGAAGGATACAAGGGATGTGATGGCAATTGAGATGTAATATGAGTAAATTAACAAACTGTACTAAAAAAACAAAAACAAAAAACAAGGAAAAAAGAATTTAATTTTTTATATAATATCTAGGTAATATTATAAATTGATTTTCTTTTTATACCTATTATAATTTAAAATTACAACTCATATGAATTAAACTGTCATTACAAATATCTCATATAGTTGAAAAAGCTGCCTCTTTTGTTATCCATTCAAACTTTAATAAGAAAACCTCAATTGTTTTTAAAGTGGAGGCTATGTTAGAACTTGCAAATATGCATTCTTTTATCTTAATGTAATTGTATAAACTTAATATTTCCATATACTTGGTACATGTCCCAGCTCCTGTTGATTGAAATATTAAAAGGAGAATGTGGTTATTTGAGAACTATAATTATACATAATATGAATTTAGTGTCAATGAGAAGAAAAAAGAAACTACAACATATTGCTGTGATTTGTTGAGTTCTAATGTAAATAGATATTATTAAAATCTATAGCTCCACAAAGAAGAAGATAAGGTTTGCTGTACTAATTAACTAGTGTCTTTTCACAGCAGATGTGTATATTTTTAGAAAAGTTGCAAGAGGAAACCTATAGCTTTATCCTGAATCTTTTCAGCCACATTATCTATGAGACTTATCAAAAACATTTCAACAAAAATAGAACTATTATAGAAAATCCACACATATATTCCTTTTCATTGATAATGTTTAAAAGACATATAAATAGCAAAATCCAAATGACAATATCAAGTATTTTGAATCTATATTTCAGACTCCATGGCAAACACCTTGAAGTAGAAAGTGAATTGTTAATGCTTATTAAACTAAAGCTTGGGTGGGAAGAATTTTCTGAATTATAACATTAGGTCCACTAAAATAAACATACCTATAAAACTTGGAAGGAGAGAAAACTAACATTGAGAAGATAGACAATTCATAAGGATCATACAGGGGATAGCCTTAGGAAACAAAGGATTGGATAATAAATATAGAGGAAGTTGGCCATGATCCACAGTGGAAAGTGATGTATAGAAATTGAAATTTTCCAGGAAAAAAAAGTCTTACCTAGAGTTTCATGTTGGAATACCTTCATGATAGCTTAGTGATATGATGTATAATTTCAGAATAAAGAAAAGTAAACAGTATAAATATTTCTTGAGTTTAGACACTAAGTTCATGTGTCTAAACTTTTATACTATCAATGAAATAGTAATACTTGTATTTTTCTGCTTTTTAAAGGGAGAACCAAAATAAATATGAATACTGGCCTGAAATTTTTCATCATAGTCAGGAGAGTTGGCTTTGTAAAGAAAAGAAAAACTAAACTTGTGAGCATGAGGATTTGATTTCTATTCCCAGAACCCAGACAAAATAGCTGGACATGACAATGAGGATTTATAATACCCTAACATTCGAGACAGAAACAGGCAGTTGTCTGGGCCTTACTAACTTTTTTAGAAAACTTTGACTGCTTGGACAATTCCACGAAAAGTAAGAGACTCTACCTCAAAAATAAGAAATAACAACAGTACCTGAGGAACGAAACACAGAATTATATTTTGGCTTCTATGTGTGTGTGTCATGTCCTGGTACAGACATGTACAGATGAAGACACTGATAAGAATGAACATGTGCACACATGAACATGAATGTACTCTTATGCATACACAGAAAATATTGAGTTCTTTTTTTTAATTTTTTATTATTTTATTCATGTTACATCTCAATGGTTATCCCAGTCCTTGTATCCTCCCATTCTTCACTCTCTCCCATTTTCCCCTTATTCCCCTCCCCTATGACTGTTCTTGAGGGGGATTTCCTCCCCCTGTATATGCTCATAAGGTATCAAGTCTCTTCTTGGTAGCCTGCTATCCTTCCTCTGAATGCCACCAGGTCTCCCCCTCCAGGGGACATGGTCAAATATAAGACACCAGAGTATGTGTGAAAGTCATACCCCACTCTCCACTCAACTGTGGAGAATGTTCTGTCCATTGGTGAGATATGGGTAGGGATTTAAAGTTTACCACCTTTGTCCTTGGCTGGTGCTTTAGTTTGAGCGGGACCCCTGTGGAATACTACTCAGTTATTAAAAACAAGGAATTCCTGAAATTTGTGGACAAGTGGATTGAGCTAGAAATGATCATAATGAGTGAGTTAACCCAGAAGCAGAAAGACTCAAATGGTATATATTCACTTATATCTGCATACTAGCCCAAGGGGCATGTCCCATGAAAGCCTTCACTTACCAGGAAACTGGGACAGAGGGGAGGACATCCTATTGGGACTCTAGATGAGAGAAGCATGGGAGAATAGCAAAGTAGAAGGACCCAGAAGGTCTTAGAAACCTACAAGTAAAAAATATTGAGTTCTAATGAGGCTGAAAACTTTTGAGAATACTGATGGAAAATTCTTCATTGATGTGAGCAGGTATGACCAGAAATTCTGAAAACAGAGACTCCATTATATGAGGGCTAGAAAAGAATGGAGGCTTAAGAAATAAATTTTCTAAATAAGATATTGGCTCAGAGAATTTCACACTGAGACTATTTGTCAAAAGAGGTACATTAAGAACATTTTGAGGAGGGCTTAGAGAAAATGAAAATGTTACAGGAAATTGAGAAAAGTATTATCCTAATAATAGAAAGCTTAGCAGAACTAAGTGAATCAAAATTTATAAGGATAAAATTGGACATTCTATGTGATCCTGCCTGCAGCATATAGGCAAATGTAGTAAGAAACACATTAAGATAAGAACATAAGTAAAAAAAATATGGTATTGATGGCTTGAATATTAGCAGTATTCACATTCCAGGTTCATTACAAATTGTAGGTTCACTTTCAGGAAGCATGGTTTATGGAAAAAACAAGGATATGGTTACTTAAACTTTATTGATTTAAAGTTTTGAAAAATCTTGTTCTGCGAAACTTATGTTAAGAAGATGAAGGATATTTTCAAATGCTATATTTACAAAGTTATGGCATAAATAACATAGAAATCTATAATTTACTTAATGAAGAAATAAAAATCAACAATGTAATCATAGGATGAGCAAATAGCACAAACAAATTTTCATATGAAGGATATACATGTGGCAAATAAGCACATGAAAAAGAGCACACTAATCACTAAATAAAAGGAGATAAAAAGCCCAGTGAGGGCTATAACACTATACCCATCAAATCATAGACAAAGTCAACAAAATGTTCCCCATTACAGTGGTGAGGTTGTTTGAATGAGAATGACCTCCACTGGCCTATGTGCTTGAATAATCATTCCCCAGTTGGTCGCTCTGTTTAGGAAGGAATAGGTGATGTGGCCTTCCTTGAGGAGTTGTGTCACTGGGAACAGCCTTGAGGTTTCAAAAAGATTTCTTCCCTTCTCAGTGTTCTTTTTATCTTCTGCTTGTAAATCAAGACATGAGCCTTCAGCTATGCCTCCAGCCACCTATTATCATGTCTTCACCATACCATCATAAACTCCAACCCTCTGGAACTGAACATTTAATAAAATAGTTTTTAAAATAAATATCCCCAGTCCTATTCTACCATAGCAATAGAAATATAACTAAGACAGGACATAGGCTATTGCTATAACAGATGTGACTGTGTGCATTTTTGAAGGAATGTGGAAGATTTGGAACACGGGATTAGAAAATACTTCAAGTAAAGCTTACTGGACCATCATGTTAGGAGCTTGGAACATATCTGTACGTGTAAGGCACGGACACACCCGATAATGGTGGCGACCGTTACCACTTGGTGGCAACTGTTACAGTTGCTACAGCTCCCGCACATGCGCAGACATAAGCCCTCTCAATGCACCCCTCCCGACAGGGGTATGCAAATGAAGTACTCCAACACAGCCTCTCATCTGCGGGCATGCTAATGCGGGCATGCTAATGGGACATGCTAATGAGACATGCTAATGAGGCATCCGAATGTAACCAATGAGACATTGACACGCCACATCCAGACAGTATTTAAGCAGCGTGCTTGCAGGCATTTGGGGTCTTTCGCTTCAGCTTCATAGGATGCTCCCAATAAAGCGTGATTGAGAAGGATCCTGTGTCTGTGTCATTCCTGCCGGTGGGAGGACGCGACAAGTGGTGCCGAAACCCGGGAAAAAACAGCAAAACAGCGCACGGACCACTTGACACCTGCGAGGACCCTCGGGATCAAGAGACCCCGGGAGGATTCAGAACTCAACGCGCAGAGCGGCGGCGGTACCGGTAAATCTCCCCTCAAGGGCGTGCCTCCATTTGGCATAGACCCCCTTCTGGACGCTGGGTTGATTTTGCAACTATGTTGCTGTGCTATTTCTTTTTGAGCTGCTGCCCCGGTAAAGAGTAAAGAGTGCTTTTGTTAGGAATAAGAGGCCGGATGAACCAAGGTAAACAACTCGGCAGGCAACCCTTTTGTTAGCCGCTTGTAGAAAAAAGCACAAAATGGGAAATCAGCACTCTACAATTTTCCTCAAGCAAGTGCAGGAGCTTCTTAAACAATGCAAACTGAAAGTCTCAGAACAGACTGTTCAGGGATTACAGCAAGTTGCCCCCTGGTTTTAGCCCTCTGGCGCTTTAAACCTTGCTAGTTGGGATAAATTGGACATAGACAGAGCAGCAGAAGATCGAAAGCTGTGGGCAGGAATGAAACTGTTATGGTGCCTGGTACGTGCTTGCAGCAGATAAGAAATGTGAGGATGTCATCAAAAACAGTCAGCAAATGTTAGCTAATCACCAAGATAGTATGTCGGAAACAGAAGGAATTAACAGGATCAGGGAGAGGAATAGCAAGAAAAAGGATAAATATAGTCAAATAGCAGCTCAGAAAAAAGAAAAAAGAAAAAGCAGGAGGAGAAGAAAATTAACAATAAGCTGTACCTGGTACTCGATGAGTTCACTGACTTGCATTTAAGTAGTGAATCAGAGGCCGAGAATCATAGTGGAGAGGAAGAGCTAAGTACTGAAGAAGAATAAGATTTGGAGGAGGCAGCTGCTCAATATGAGCAGGAGAGATATGGGTCGTACGGAATAACCCCGTCGGCACCCCCTCTATGTAATCCTCAGTTCATTAGTAAGCAGAAACCCCCTAAAGGTGGGCAATATTAGCTCAGCAGGGCATTAAGACTTGCTAACCCACTTTGGAGAATACCCTGATGTCATTATTACTCCCTACAACGCTCAGCAACTGCAAGTGTTGTTAGCCACCATTGATGACTGGGCAATTTTGAGAACAATTTTCCCTGGTAAGATTGACAATCATCTCCCCAAGGACCCATTGCTACATTTTGTGTCTACTCATCCTGTCATTTTTCCCCGGATGACGGCTAATTCGCCTATTCCGAATGCTATTGACATTTTTACAGATGGGTCTAAGACAAGATTAGGGGCCTATATGGTATCAGGACAAAAAACCAGTCACACTTCAGTTCACTCCCAATACCCCGTAGTTGGTGGAATGTCAAACAGTTTATGCTGTTTTTCAACGGTTCACTGAACCATTTAACTTGATTTCTGACTCCCACTATGTAGTTAATGCAGTGCGCATGCTAGAAGTGGCGGGAAACATCTATCCCAGAAGTCCAATAGCACACCTCCTAATGGACCTTCAAAAGATTATATGGTCCCGACACCACTCATTTTTTGTACAACATATCAGAGCACACTTAATGATGCCTGGGCCTATGGTCGAAGGCAATAGATTGGTGGATGCTGCTACCAGATCTTTAGCCTTTGTAGTGCTAGACAATGTCAAGGCAGCCAAAGAATTTCACTCCCTATACCATGTACCTACAGCAACCCTAAGAAAGAGATTTCAAATCTCCCGTGCCACGGCAAGGGATATAGTCACCAACTGTGCCGCCTGTGTGCCTTTTCATCACCCTCCTCACACAGGGATTAATCCCCGTGATTTATGTCCTAGAGACCTCTGGCAAATGGATGTAACACATGTCCCACAGTTTGAGAAACTTAAATATATGCATGTGTCCATTGATACCTGCTCAGGGATAATCTTTGCATCCCTTTTTACTGGAGAAAAGATGACTCACACTATCACTCATTGTCTGGAGGCTTGGGCAGCATGGGGCAAGCCCAAAGAACTAAAAACAGACAATGGCCCTGCCTATACCTCTAAAGGTTTTCAATCATTCTGTGACACCATGCAAGTCAAGCATGTCACTGGGTTACCCTACAACCCTCAAGGGCAAGGCATTGTAGAACGAGCAAATCAGACCCTAAAGGAATTGTTACAAAAACAAAAAGGGGGAATAAGTTCCGGGCTTACCCCCAAGAATCAATTATCACTAGCCCTATTTACTATTAATTTTTTGACGCTTGATTCTGCCGATCGGACGGCAGCGGAACGTCATGGAGATACCTCCTTTACCAAATTCCCTTCGGTAAAATGGAAGGATGTATTAACAAAACAATGGAAAGGCCCGGATCCAGTAATCGCTAGATCCAGGGGAGCTGTCTGTATCTTTCCACAGGAACAAAGTGATCCAGTGTGGGTTCCAGAAAGACTTACAAGAATCATCAAAGAGGAGGAACAAGATGCTATGTCGCAATACATCGAAGACCAGTCTCCTGATCCTCCTGGTGTTCCTGATGAACCTGAGACAACACAACAGGAGGCGATGAGGGGTGGCCCTGGTTCCAATGGATGCTGAATAACAATGCCGGAGCGTCTACGGACATTTCTGCATTATTGAACCTTTTTGGTCCCACAGAAAGACATAATCAAGCCAGGCTATAGAACATAACTTATAACAAAAGGACGCTGGAGGCTGAAGAGCTATCCTGACAGCTCTTGAGCCAAATCGCTCATCTGAATGACACTCAATTGAAACCTTTGACCCTTGGGGAATTTACCTCTTGGCTTCATTCTGCATTTTCCTACTTTAAGGAATGGGTGGGGGTAGGAAATTTTGGAGCCGTCATGGTCTGTGGCAGTGTGTTCTGTCTCTGGTTACTATGTCGGATGAAAAGAAATCACACCCGTGATAAGACGCTTAAGGTCCAAGCCTTGCTAGCAGTTGAGCAAGGTGCCTCTCCTCAAGTATGGCTTTCAAGCCTAAGAAAATGAGCCTCCCTCTTCCCTTCCTCCCTTGCGTGACCTTTGCACCCGACTGAGCCTTGTTGCCATTGCACGTCGGAAGGCACGTGTTCCCTTTCTCCCTTGTGTGGCCTTTGCATCTGGCTGAGTCTTGTTACCATTGCATGCCGGAAGGCACGCATTCCCCTACAATGCTCAATGGCCATTGCACTCCTCGGGGATTCTGCCCATTGCACAGGGGACAGCATTGAGTGTTACCCCCACATTGGTCCTCGATCGGATGGCCATGATGATGGTCCAACCTTGATCAGACTGATTTCCCTTAGCTCATTTCTTATAAAATAAATAAGGGGGAGATGTAAGGCGCGGCCACACCCGATAATGGCGGCGACCATTACCACTTGGTGGCAACTGTTACAGTTGCTACAGCTCCCACACATGCGCAGACATAAGCCCTCTCAATGCACCCCTCCCAACAGGGGTATGCAAATGAAGTACTCCAACACAGCCTCTCATCTGCGGGCATGCTAATGCGGGCATGCTAATGGGACATGCTAATGAGACATACTAATGAGGCATCCGAATGTAACCAATGAGACATTGACACGCCACATCCAGACAGTATTTAAGCAGCGTGCTTGCAGGCATTTGGGGTCTTTTGCTTCAGCTTCAAAGGATGTTCCCAATAAAGCGTGATTGAGAAGGATCCTGTGTCTGCATCATTCCTGCCGGCGAGAGGACGCGACAAGTACGTAGAGAAATGTGGAGTGTTGGGGTCCATATAAAGAGGATTAAAAGTACATTTTATTTTCCTGATATATTTGTTATCTTGGATGCTTACTACCTCTGTCTGCTAACCAAGGCTTAGTCCTAGAAGCTTCTAGCCTCTGTATAATCTAAATTATGCTTAGAATGTTTTTAGATTCTGATACTACTACTGAATAAGCTCATCTTTTCTAGTTATTTCTGAACTCTGGTTGGCTTGTTCAACTCATATGTTCTAGCTGAAACTTCTCTCCAACCTGATTGATTCAAACTGGCTTCTCTCAGCTTCTGTAAGAATTGTTCTTGGCCTCACAGTAACTCCAGAAATCTGCTTTAGTATTCTGGTTCCTTCTCATTCTCTGGTTTGTTCTGTCTTCACCTATGTCTAGCTTATTCTCTCTTCAACTTGTGTCAGTAAAATGCTCCCAGTAAAACTGTCTCTTCTTTCTATCCCTCTGCACTGCTACTTTCTCTTAAGTTGCCGTTCTTTACTTTCTGTTCTGGGGAGAATTGGGAATATCCTATCTCTGACTCATTCTGACAAATCTTCCTCTGATTCATCATTTTGTCTGTGCCTCAGTTGGATATCTTTTTCAAACATGGTGCTTCCTTCTACAAATGAACTTGACCTTCACTATTTAGGATTAAAGCAGTTTGGGAATGCAGACATTCTTGTCTGTATTCCAGACAGGTCATACTCTAACCCAGGATCTGTCTGCTTTCCAGATGGATCACAGAGACCTAGAGGCCTTTGGATGTGATCCTTTCCAGTGTAGCCACTGTAAATTCCTCTACAAAGAGGACTCAGCAAAATGGAACATTAACCACTGGCATAGAGCCTAAACTGCCATTGCTCTCTTTAAAATTCATGAATTATTTTCCCTACAATTACTTTTGGGGTGTGTGTGTGTGTGTGTGTGTGTGTGTGTGTGTGTGTGTGTGTGTGTGTTCTCCAACAAATAAATGCAATATGCTCATTCTGCATATTACTTGTACACATGTTCTTAGGATATCTAATTGGCATGCTTTTCATTGGCAAAGGCTCTTATTCTCAGCATTCATTAGTTGCTTATACATCTTTATGTCATGTTCTATATTCTATGAACACTAATAGCATGTCTATTAGTGCCCTCTTTGTTCAAATGATGTCTAGGCAGTTATATTGTTTTGACTTTAGGCATGTAGCTTCTGTCATGTTAAAGAGACACAATCTCACAGCAAATTACAAGTTTCTCTGTAACTTAATTTTTTTTTCTGGTGCCCCCTCTATCATAATCCCTGAGCCTTAGGTACAGGAGTTCTGTCAGTTAAGACTAAACTCTAAAACTGCATTTTGATTGGTTGTATTGCTTTTGTAATGGCCCGCATCTGGGCAAAGACAAGTTTGTTTGAAAAGGAATGGCAACTCTGCCACTCCTTTTCAATATTGTCCTGGAAAAACTAGGAGGAACAATAAGACAAGAGGAAGAAATTAAAGAAATAAATGTAAGAAAAGAAATCAAGTTATCCTTATTCGAAGAACATATAATATTATACATAAAAGATATAAAAATTCTATAGTAAAAATTCTAGAAACAAATTAATCAATGTTGCAGGATACAGAGTCAGCTCACATAAATCAATACCTTGCCTATACAACATGCATGCCAAACATACAAAGATCCTAAACACATGGCATTCACAAAGCCTCAGACAAAATATAATCACTAGAAATAAAAATAAGCAAAGAGGAAGTTTTATAATGAAAATTTATACTTATAAGGAAAAATACAGAAACTAGAAAATGGAAAAATAACTCACACTCACTGATGGATAGCATTAGAATTGTGAAAATGAACATTTTACAAAACAATTTACAGTTTCAGTGCAGTCCTAATAAAAATCCCCATATTGTTTTTTCACAGAACAAAAAATATATGCTAAATTTATAAAGAAGCACAAAAAAACCTGGGTAGGCAAAAAAATGTAGTATTAAGTACAGTGCTTAAGGTATTGATATTACAGATTTAAGATGTAAAATAATCTGATAATGACACAAAACAATAACAAAAAACAGATTTGTATTTAAATACAACAAAATTAAAAGTTAAATGTGAGGACATGTAACTTCAGCTGTTTACTCTTTGACAAAGATACCAAAACATAAAATGGAGAAAAGAAAGCATTGCTACAAATGGTGCTAGGAAAACTGGGGGTCCAAATGCAGAAGAATAAAATGAAATATACATCTTTCACCTTGCACAAAAATTAACTCTAAGTGGATCAAATATATGTATATGTATATATATATATATATATATATATATATATATATATATATATATATATATGAAAAATGAAACACCCAAACTGCAAGAAGAAAACAAATTAGGTACCTTCTTCCATGATATAGTTGTAGGAATGCACACTGTGAAAAGGACTCAAATTTGACCAAAAACTAAGGCCAATAATTGACTAATACGATTTCATTTTAAAAGCTTTTAGACTGCTAAATAATCAAGCAATATATTTCAGAGAAAGTTTACAAAATCAGATAGAATCTTTGCCAGTTATACATCTGTTAGAGGACTAATGTACAGAGTGTATAAAGATTTCAAAATACAAAGTCAAAAAACAAACAAACAGATCATCTGTTTATTGGGAAAAAGGAGGTTTTTATATCACCTGCTATTGGTAAGTTGATGTTAATTTGTGTATTTACGTATTGTAGTATATTTTTATGATATTGGCTACTCCAGTGTCTGGTGTATATAAGCTCAATAAAATAATGTATTTTTATTAACTATTCCCTTGGTAAGAATGAAATATTCCACTTTATTTCTTATGATTATTTTTCAATTTGAAATTATTTTTTTAAATAGTAGACTTGTGATGCCTGATTGCTCCCTGCTCCTATTTGATTTGAGTACTTTTTTCATCCTTTTATTTTAGGGATGGGCTTATCTTTAAAACTAATATAAGTTTCTTGTAGGAAGCAAAGTGTTGGATTTTGTTACTTGTTCTATTTATCTACTCCAAGTCTTTTGAAGTGAGAATTAAGGCCATTAATATTTAAAGCTATTATTAAAATGTTGTCTGCCAAAGGAATTAATGCAAAACTCTTCAATTTAGCCTCAGGCAACATTTTCTGACAAGGCCAAAAAAAATATCACAAGCATACTCTCAATGTCACATGATAGCACTCTCTTCTGAGTACTCTTGAACCAGGCTCCCATGGTTCAAATTATTCTCAGCTCCACTGTCTTCCATATTCCTATTTGAATGGCTCATTAAGCTCCACATAAAGCATTCAACTGCTTATCTTTTCTGTCCCACAATCCTCAACTCCTGGTACCAACTTCTGTCTTAACTATGATTTCTATTGCTGTGAAGAGGAACCGTGACTATGCCAAGGGAAAACATTTCATTCTTCCTGGCTTAAAATTTCAGAGATTTAGTAGATAATCATCATGATGAGAAGCATGGTGGCATGCGGGCAGACATGGTGCTAGGGTGGTAGCTGAGAGTTCTACATCTGGATCTGCAGGCATCAGAAAGAGACTGCTCCACTCAGCCCATCTCCGCAGTTACATACCTCCAACAAGGCCATATCAACTCCACCAAGGCCACTTCTCTTAATATCACCATTCCCTATTGCCCAGTCATTTAAAGATATTAGTTTATATAGGCCATTCATATTCAAACCACAACATCTGTGTTAATTGCAGGCATTGTGCAGGTGATTTGTTGTTGGTGTTTGCATTCTCACTGGTTCTTTATTATTTAGTAATTAATTATCACTTTGAGATTTTTTTCTACTGTCTTCCACATATACTCAATCTCTTTAACACCCCAAAATAGTGTTCCTTTTGTTTTATTTAGGTTTGTTTTCTTGAGTATAACCTTTTTAGGATGTTTACATCATGGAAACTTTCTTTGCGTGTATTAGTCCTAGTCAGACTTGCCTCTTGCTGCTTGCTAATTTTCTAGTAATAAATCATTTGTTCTAGTGATGGGCTTTGCTATATACATGACTTGTGGGTTTTTTCTTTCTTGTATTTTTAATAAATATTCCTTGTTATGCATATTGAATGTTGTAACTACGATATTCCATGACGATTTTCCCTATTTGGTCTCATCTATTTGCTGTTTTTGTATGCTTGTTTCCATATGATATGGATCTATGGTACATTTTCACTAAGTTTGGGGAAATTTTCTTTTGAGATATTGGTGAAGATATAGTGTGTGCTATTAACTTCTCCCTCATATATATTTATAATTCAAAAGTTTGGTATTTTCATGGTATCCCACATTTCCTATGTTTCTTTACTATTTTGTTTTTTGACTTTCATACTATTTTTTTCCTTTTGTCTGAATCCTTCACTTCATCACTTAATCCAGATAGTCTATCTTCTGCTTAATCATTCTACTTCTGAGGCATTTGTTAAAGTTTTCTAGTTGGGTTATTGGGTTTTTCAGTATCTTCATTTCTACTGGAGTTTCCTTCAGTGCTTCTATTTCTTTATATCCCCTGATTAAATTCTGTTTTCAAATTCTAGGGTTTTTTTTCCATTTCCATAATCCTTATGGTAGTGTTTTCTTGGACATCATTTGGGTGTGTATGATTTTTAAGTTTACTGAGCTTTTGGGTATGTGCAAGTGTGTGGTCAGGGTCTACTTCAAATGGTTTGAAATCTTCAAGAAAGTTACTGATTGTTCATTTAAAATTTAGGAAATTCTCATTGGCAAACATTACATGATTACGTATAGTTTTTGGACGTAGAAGGGGAGGTTCTCTCCTGACCTTTCATATTGTTTGCATTTTTTCAACGAGATTTTAGCGTGTGATCTTCTTTTGTTAATTCTATGTATGGTAAAGACAGAGAAGCTTGGGGGAGAGGAGAATATGTTTGGGCATGGTTATGACAAGAGACTGTATGTTAGGCATGAAATCCAGGTGAAACAGGAGACTATGGTAGTGTACAGCATGTATATATTGATAAAAAAAATGTGCATATGTGGAAAGATCTGGATTTTGGGAAGTGTGAGAAGAAAAACGGATCAAGAAGATTAACTTGATTAGACACTAAGGAAGGAAATATAAGATCCTTCTAGGTGTAGACCCTGGATGTGGCATTAAAGAGGCTTGTGAGCTGGAGCAGACAAAATGAGACTTTGCAGAAAGAAGGCTGGGACAACGGAAGGAAGGTATGGGCTATATCAAAGGAGCTGAGTACAGTCCATGGAGTGGATGGGAGAATCAGAAGTACTCAAATTATCTGACTTTGGAAAAGAATGTGGAGGCTTTGTTGGGTTGAAGAAGTCTGATGTCAGCAAACACTCTTATGTTGCTCTATAATGAAAAAAAAGAAGGGAGATGAAAAGACATATAAAATATACAGTTTGAAGAGATAGAGAGCACCAGAAAAATTAATATTGGAGCCAAATCCTGTGCTAAAATAGATACAGAGATTAAGGTGAGGACTGATCTATAATGAAACAAAGAATGGCATGCTTCCCAGACAACACTCCACTCATGTAAGATTGCAAATTCAGAAAGACAAAGGACTAACAAATTTTCTGCTCAAAAAGATAAAATATAAAAATGAATTAAAACAAAAAAAAAAACAAAAACAAAATCAAAGCTCTTGAGAATCTAAAACAAGGAAAACAAGATTCATTCCCCAAGTTGATACCTGAGCCTGGCATTAATTCTGTCATTAGAGTGATGAAGGGTCCATGGGAAAAGTGGTTGTGAAATCTGCATCTCAGTTAAAACATATCCACTGAGGCAGGCATGGAACATGGAGTTGTTATAATGAGGACTTGGGAGGACATTGTGTGAAGCAATGAAAGTGAAAACTAAGGTAATTTTGAGACATCAAAATGTTGGAGATGCCAGAATGTGTGTTATCTGCCTAGGAGAGCTCCAAACAGACTGTAACCAGCTGAGACAGAGAAATATGTTGATGAATAGAAGGCCTGCTAAGCCTTCTGTCTTCAGACATGGGGCTACAGGGTTTGGATTTTGCCCTCCCAATGTTTACTGAACAGTTAATTTTCATGTCTCCATCTAGAGAGTGTTGAAGGTCTAGACTTCACAAACTTGCCAGATATATGTTATGGCAGATATCAAATGAAGTGCTTTCTACACACTACACTAGACAATCACTCCACCACCTCAGTGTTACCCACAGAACTGAAAGTTAAATGTTTGTATCCTTAGAATAAGGACAAACTCTAAAGAAACTAAAATAACATCAAATTATTTGCTATCCTTCAGATATTTGAAGTTATACAAATGGCTAATAATTCCCACAGAAATGGGAAGACAATATCGTATGGATATCCACAACTCTTCTTCAAAAGAAATGTATAGAGTCAGGACCACTCAGTGTCTACCAATGGATTGTGACAGACAGCATGCTTGTGGAAGGGGTTGTCATTGTCTTCAGTAAGTGGCCGTCTCATTGAAAGAAAGAGTATCAGCAGGAAGGAGGATGATGAGGGACAGGAATCGGAGGATGGAAATTCCTAAAATTTATTCTATACATGTATGAAACTGTCAAAAATGTTTTAATTTCTCCAATGCTGCCCTTGTATTAAGGGCCATGCTTACATTTTAACAAATTTCTCCTAGCTGGTTAACACATTTCACTTGGTGAAGATCAGAGATAAAAATACTTCTAATGATTTGAGTAGAAAAAGGACAAAGTATCCACGTTGAAACACATGCTGAGTGAAGCTGTCATGTTGAAAACTTCACTAAGCATTTTGTCCTCTATAACAAAGACAAGTTTTCAATAGAAACACTTCTGGCACAGCTATTTAAACTGTGAGGAGAAGGGCAGCTAGTCACTCCCAGATCCCTTTGTGAGAGGGAGACAAAAAGTCAAGAGGATATTTCTCAGCAGTCCTCCTCACCTATGGCTCTTACATTTCTTCCCTTGCTTCCTAAATGATTGCTGTGCCATAGGGCAGGGGGGTATGTGATGTAGATATCCCTTATAGAACAGAGCACTCTATACTTAGTCACCATATATTTTCTGCATTGTGATCTGTTAACTGCTGTGCACTATAAAAAGAAGCTTCTCCGATGGGAAGGGAACTCTACTTATCTAAAGAAAAGATAAGCATGTAAACCTCCTATATGAACTTTAAGAAAAGTGAATATGGTTTATATTTTATAATAGAGATAGCACTGTTCAGTAATGGGCTTCCCTTCTGTTACTCTTGTAAACATTTCTAGTAGACTCAGCAATCCAGAAGCAGGTCTAGGAGGAAAATCTTTGGTCTTATTATTTGAAAGATTGTGAATAGTTATCTCCTTTTATCTTCCATGATGAATAGAAATCATCAACCCCAGGAGAGACTGTAAATTCTACCTCTACATTATAGTAAATCATGAAACAAGAGGCCATTCATTCCTGAGCCACACACATACCTGTTTCTTTTTCTTTTTTAAAAGATCCAAGCATGACTTGTTTTATAAGTTTGAATTTGGATAAATTCCAGAGTATTTGAAAGTTAAACTTAATGAATAATGTTCTTTTTGCATCTAAAAATATCCTGTTGTATTCTACGTGTGTGTGTGTGTGTGTGTGTGTGTGTGTGTGTGTGTGTGTGTGTGTGTGAAGTTAGGTAGATAAAATGGTCTAGCTCAATAATATCTTCAAGTTAAACAAGCAACTTTCAATTACACATAGGCCCCATCATATTGGGGATTCATTTACATAATCCAGATTGAAATATTCTGAAACATATTTTTTGCTAATTTTAGTTTCTGCTTTTCATGCTACTCTAATTATCTATCAACTGCAATTCATGAAATAAAAAGCCACACCTATGTTCAAGATTGTATAAGGATGACTAACTGATTAGAAGATATTGATTGTGGACAGTGAGGTGCTTTTTGGTTTCAGAGATAAAAGTATCTTGGGCTATTCTAACCTCTAGTTCTCAGCGAACAACTTTTTTCTACTGCATGTGCAGAATTTCAATGTTAAAGACCATAGCTTCCATTAAACAAAAACTACGAATGTCAACATCTATGTCAAATCCTAGACCAGCGTTTTCTTCCCTTTGTAATAACCCACCCAACAGACAGCTCTGTCAATGAATATTAAAAATAAAACTTTGATGGATGTATTTATGTGTTATGGAGTGTGTATGTGTGCACACACAAACACAATAAATGTTTAAGTACACGAGGAGGGTACACATATGCCACAGTGTATGTGTGGAGAACAGTGGATGACTTCTGAGGTTTATCCTTTCCTACAGCCTTCTTTGTGGAGGTTTCTTAGTTGTTTACCACTGTGCAGCATACACCAGAATAGGTGACCATATGCTTCTGTGGATTCTTCTGTTTCACACTTTCCTCTCCCTCTAAGAGCAAAGGTGTCCTGCATTACTTAGGTTTTGAGGAGTCAGCCTAGAATACTCATGCTGGCATGATGTTAGTTTTACCCATGGAGTTATCTCAAAGTCATTCTTTTGTTTATTAACTGTACATATTCATGTAAATATTTCCAGAATTAAATATTTCATTTATACAACTTAAATCTTTGTTCCTACATCACAGTCCAACAAATAAAAAGAATAAATGATACTTTATTATCTTTGACATTAAGTATGTTTTGCATTGGCATAGTATTTTCAGTGGCTTATTCTCTCTTTCTGCTATATTTCATATTCCACCTCATTTCTGCTATTTTTTTCTGAATCAGTAGGCAACATTCTTTCATTTGAACCTATTCATTCAGTAGTATCACACATGTGTGTATTGTGTTTCCTTAAAATCATTTTATTACCTTTTTAATATGCCTTAGGAACCAAAACATGGTGGACTATGCCTGGGCAGTGTGAATCCAGAGGAAACTCTAGTGGTGGTCTGTAGCTATCTTGATGTGCAAAACCTGAGTATAGGAGTGAAAAACTAATCGAAATATCTAGTAGCTGGTTTCCTCCAAAATTTCCCTCAGGATAGCTGGTGCTCTCCCAAATTTCCATAGTTCTATCTGGTAAAGCAATGTATTTCATCATTAAACTAGTGGTCAAATAATCTTTACATGTCATCATACCAGCAGAATAAACAAAATGCAAGATTGGAGTTAGCAGAACAAAGAACACAGAGAAAGATGCCAACAAAATTAAAACAAGAGATAGGAAAAAAACTAAGAAATCAGTAAAAATGAAAGTCTCTCTCTGAAAAGAAAACCAAACAAATGAACTGAAGAAAATTTCCTAAAGTATTAAAAGAGCTAAGGTTGAAATTAATTAAATTTTAGATGAAATATGATGCATTACAATTGATAGCACTAAAGTGAAGATGTGAGGAGAGGCAGCATGAATAGCTACACAAGAAAATGTTAGAAAATACAGAAGTAGATAAATTCTTTTTTTTGTTTTGTTTTGTTTTAATATTTTTATTGTATTTTTTTCTTTGTTAATTTATTCTTGTTACATCTCAATGGTTATCCCATCCCTTGTATCCTCCCATTCTTCCTTCCCTCCCATTTTCCCCTTATTCCCCTCCCCTATGACTGTTCCTGAGGGGGATTACCTCCCCCTGTATATGCTCATAGAGTATCAAGTCTCTTCTTGGTAACCTGCTATCCTTCCTCTGAGTGCCACCAGGTCTCCTCCTCCAGGGGACATGGTCAAAGGTGAGGCACCAGAGTATGTGTGAAAGTAATATCCCACTCTCCATTCTACTGTGGAGAGTGTTCTGTCCATTGGCTAGATCTGGGTAGGGGTTTAAGGTTTACTGCCTGTAGTGTCCTTGGCTGGTGCCTTAGTTTGAGTGGGACCGCTTGGCCCAAATCTGCCTATCATAATGTTATATCTGCATATTAGCCCAAGGGGCATGTCCCACGAAAGCCTTCACTTACCAGGAAACTTAGACAGAGGGGAGGACATTCTATTGGGACTCTAGATGAGAGAAGTATGGGAGAATGGCAAAGTAGAAGGATCCAGAGGGTCCTAGAAACCTACAAGTAGAAGTAGATAAATTCTTACAAAAGTGTTTTTGCAATTATGAACCATATATCAAAATAATATCTGATAAGAGTCATTGCAAGGAACTTAGGGAAGAATTAAAAAATTAAACATAAAATATTGAACACAAAATGGCTTCTGCTTAGTCAGATTACTGTATCTATGGCAAAACACACATGGCAAACAACTCAACAAAATGTCAGGGTTACTTCTGTTAATCTGTGCTGTTCTTGGGCCTATACTGGCACAGAATATTGTGTCAAGAAGTTTGTGGTTGTAGAAGCTTGTTCACCTCACAAAAGCAAGGAAACAAAGGCAAAGAAAGGAATCAGGCCACAGTGCAATCTCTAAGTGTATGAAATTAGCATCCCCTTAATCTTAAAAAGACAAAGTCACAGGTAAATAAAATTATTATCTGATTGTGAAGTTTTTCAGGACATTCTGTTAAATTGAATTCAGCAGTATATTAAAAGAAATATATCCCATAAATGAGTTAATTTTCAACTAGATGCAAGAACAGTCAATACAACGATCTCTGTTCTTGAGCTGTGGATGACTCCAAACATTGATCTCTTATCATATGATATACTTGGTTCAGAAAGATCATGAAGGATTTATTTTTTCATAAAAACATACATTAGTTATGTTAGGTATACCTTAAGGAAAACCTGTTATTCTGTTTTTCAAGACTGGGTTTCTCCGTTTATCCCCGGCTGTCCTAGAAATCATTCTGTAGACCAGGCTGGCATCGAATTCAACAACTCACCTGCCTCTACCTCCTGAGTGTTGGGGTTAAGGAAAACTCAAATTAAACCCAAATTGTAGCTGGTTGTCAAACAAGAAAGACACAAAATGGCTGACATATGTAAAATGCCAAGAGTACAAAAAGGATAGATTTGTTTTCCTAAGATTAATAAAACAACAGAACAATGCAGTCATCTTCATCCTTTAGTTTTGCTACTAAATACTTACAACATAATAATTATATATTGAATGGTTTATTTAGGCAGTTGTGTTGAAGATGGAAGGAGAAAATAAAACTTTGTCTTGATAAGTTACTATGAAGTGTTTGTGGAGGGAATCCTGTGTGAGCAGAATGCTTACAGGCAGTATTCACTTCTCTATAAATCTGAAGTAGTTTTTGAACAATCAAATCTTGAAATAAACAATACAACTTTACACTAGGTAAAAGTAGACTTGAACCCTGACTCTTCCATAGTTGACACCTTTATTTCATGTTTCCTTCTACATGGTGGGTTTGTTTTTTACTCTGTAGAGCTTCTTAACCTCCAGAATGCTATGACCCTTTATCATAATTACTCATATTGTGATGATCCCCAATCAAAACATTATTTTGTTGCCACTTCACAATTGTAGTTTTTCTACTCTTATGAACTGTTATATAAATATCTAAAAATGAGGGTATCTGATATGTGACCCCCAAAGGGTTGTCACCCACAGGTTGAGGAACATTGTTTTAGGGTTATATTCTCAACCACTCACTACAAGAAATTTAGATCTATCTTCTCAAGCTCTCAATTTTCAGAGATTTATTGGCTCTCTCTATTCCAACACTTAACAATTATAGAAGGGATGATATGATTGGCATTCAGTAGGCTGTGTGTGATGTTCTAAATCAATAGTTCCTATATTATTATAATAGCATAACATAATAAAATGAGTTTCCCAATAATCTGGATATTAGAGTCCGGTACATAGAGTATTATTGAGCAGTGGGGTTGTCATTCCCACACTATATTAAGCAACATAATCCTGTGCAAGAAATTAGGACAATTCCATGTCATAATACTTTCTTATTTTGTTGAAGATATATAAAGAAGAAAGAATTGAAGGAAACTTTTAAGTACCTGGTGAATGCAATGAAGTCAGACATTCAAGAAAAAGGAGAGGTTTAAATTCCTCAGACACATGGTCCTCTTCTAACTGATCAGTTTTGCTGATGTATATGCCAGTGACCAATCATAATATATTTTACTTATCTATGTATGGTCTGATAAACTGAGACATGTTTATAAGATGTTTGAAGATAAAGGGCACATCTATATTACTTGCAAAGATCTCAAATACTTCCCTTTGTGCCCAGCAAAGTATAATACTCGATGCTGCTCATGTATTGTCTAGCATTCTAATCAATTTTCTATCACCTTTATTATAACTTATAGATCAATTAATATTTACATTGTTAGTAAAATGTATAGATCACAATAAGTTCTATGCACTTTTACACTTGGTATACTTCATATACTTGATATGAAAAGAAAACAAGAAAAATATAGTAAGACTGCTGAACTTAGTAGATTTATCAACTGTGAAATCTTCATTATATGTAATAAAAATAATTGCTTTCACCCAAACTGATGAACATCTGGGCTAAAGTCTTTCTTGTGCAAGCATGTGGACCTGTGTTTATACCCTCAGAACACATTTAAATAGGATGCCCCACCACACATCTCTAATGCAGTACTCCTACTTTGAGATGGATGGCAGAGACAGGAGACTATCTGGAATCTTGTAGTCAGCTAACATGTAGTATACAGTGGAAAGCAAAAACTGACTCCTTTCAAAAAAGTAGAAAGTAAAAGTCAGACTTCACTCTCCACTCAACAGTGGAGAATGCCCTGTCCATTGGCTAGATCTGGGTAGGGGTTTGAAGTTTACAGCCTGTATTGTCCTTGGCTGGTGCCGTAGTTTGAGCAGGACC
This sequence comes from Acomys minous, assembly GCF_964271855.1. NCBI lineage: Eukaryota > Metazoa > Chordata > Mammalia > Rodentia > Muridae > Acomys > Acomys minous. The sequence goes on along the minus strand of NC_140483.1, from coordinate 72,351,932 downwards.
CCTAGGCCCAAATCTGACTTTCACACGTACTCTAGTGCCTCATATTTGACCATGTCCCTTGAATGGGGAGACCTGGTGGCACTCAGAGGAAGGATAGCAGGCTACCAAGAAGAGACTTGATACCCTATGAGCATATACAGGGGGAGGAAGTCCTCCTCAGTCACAGTCATAGGGGAGAGGAGTAAGGGGAAAATGGGAGGGAGGGAGGAATGAGACGATACAAGGGATGGGATAACCATTGAGATGTAATATGAATAAATTAATAAAATAAAATTTTTTAAATGGTAAAAAAAGTAGAAAGTGAAGACTGAAAACTGAGGTTGTTCTCTGGAACTTATCTGCCATGACATGCTCACCTGCACTTTCACACTTAACCATGCACTTATACATGAATATGCATCATACACACATACACATACACACACACACACACACACACACACACACACAGGGAGAGAGAGAGAGAGAGAGAGAGAGAGAGAGAGAGAGAGAGAGAGAGAGAAGGTCTACCAACAAAGCCAGTACTGTATCAAGAGCTGAGATCCACTGTCACTCACTGAGTATTGCAGACTCACAGAGTACTTACACATAGGTGAGCTTTGGTTACCTCCTCAACAAGTTAGTTTTGGATGAGTGTAAACTTGGAAGACTACTGGGTCCCCATGATACCTAGTGTTCTTGCTCTCATCACATCAGTATCAAGACTAACCAGAGTGAAGGCTGCATAAGGAGAACTGAAATAATATGCTTCTTTTGTGGCAGTCTCCCTTAGCTTCAGTGTTATTTAGGAGTTTTTGGTTTTCTGTTTCTGTTTTAACCTATAGTCATTATGAGTCATCAAACCAATTTAATGTAGTTATGTAGTACAAAGGTTTCAAATAAGAGTTTCACTCACATTTAAAGAGTAATATTACTGCTGCTTCTTCTGCTTAGCCTTGTGAAAAGAAAAAATCATATATCAATATTTAAGTGCTATGAAAGCATACCATGCACTTTTTCTTTTAACCGGTTCATAAAATTGACTTTCTATCTGTGGAACAGAAGTTGAATATGAACTCATTCTGGAGGAGTAGAGGGACTCATTCACTATTTAGTGTTCCATATGGCTAAATTTTACATAAAATCTCTCTTATGGGAGACAAAGACCATTTCTTCTGGGACTACCATATACAAGTGAAACTTTACGGCAGGAGAAAATACATTGGGTCCGATTAAGAGAACAACGGTGGTTTTTCTTGCCTACAGCCATAAGTACTTCATTCATATGTATTAAGTATTTTGAAACTCACAGCTCAAATAAAACACAAATTCTAACTGGATGATTAACAGATAATTAAAGAATAATATCAATGACTAAAAACAATAGAAAAAGGGAAAACACAATGATGTACTGTAGATATTTCTAATCCTGATTCTTATCAAGGTAATATGTATGCTTTTGTTCTAATTCTATGTTATGAAAATAGGATGTTTCCAAGCCTGCACATCTCCCAACAGCTATATGTAATTACAATCTGTTCCATGCCAGCAACTTTTACTATGTAAGTACTAGACATCAATAAACAATGTTCCTATGGTACTTTCCATAATTGAAAAGAACACCTTCATAAGTACCATCTCTATATGATAGCTTTCCTTGGGCCATTTACTCAGTATGTAACAACTCCAGGCATGAAATCAAATGGCATCGCACAACAACAATGAGATTTTGGAAGTGGCACTGAGTCTGGGTTTTAGTAAGAAATTGATGAGTCTCAGAAAGCTAGAATGATTCTTCTCTTCAAAATAAGGCTTTTCTGCAGCAAGAAGTTGCTGTCGATGTTTTATATTGTGAGAGTGCCATTGGGTCAACCTGGAAAACAAACAAATCTTCTATATAACACAACCATTTGATCTCTGTCTCTGTGATTCTGTCTCTGTCTCTCTGTCTTTGTCTCTCTCTGTCTTTTTCTCTGTCTCTGCCTCTGTCTCACTCTCTTTCTCTCTGTCTCTCTCTCTGTGTCTCTCTGTCTCTGTCTCTGCCTGTGTCTCCATCTCTGTCTCTGTCTCTGTCTGTGTGTGTGTGTGTGTGTGTGTGTGTGTGTAGTTGTAGTGTGTTCTATACACATGAATATACAAGTGCACATGTCCATGCACAGGCAAATATAGATCAGAGATAATTGTTAAGTGTTTTCCTCTATCACTCTGACCTTTATTGCCTTGAGACAAGGTCTGTTGCTGTGCTGAAAACTTGCTGTCCTGCAAAGGCTAGCAAGCTCAGAGATCTACATGTTTCTGCTCCTAATGCTTGGATTACATCCATATGTAGCCATGCTCAGATTTTTACTTTGGTTCTGGGGATTTGAACTCATTTGTTTATTATTAAGAGCATTTTCACCCTTCACAAAAAAAAAATCCATTCTAATTAGTCAAGTAGTCACAAGAATGTCAATTACTACTTTATTCAATGTCTTTTATGAATCGACTAAAATAGAGTGAAAAATAACTATCATATTTAAATGTCAAGAAAATACTTATTCCCATCAAAGTTTGCTATTTTTTGAGCAGTGAATCATGTAACTCACAGTTTTTATTTTTGCCTCAGTCTCTCAAATATTAGGGATAAATTGTGATTCACGGCAATAACTGAAGCTCTTTACAGCATGAATACTTTGTGTGAAGATCAATTCCACATTTCAAAGCAGATTTGATATTGCATTTCTTGTTTTTGTGACATTTTGCATAATATAGGTCTACTTCATGTTACATTTCTTTTTTTCCTTTTTTATTAATTTATTCTTGTTACATCTCAATGGTTATCCCATCCCTTGTATCCTCCCATTCTTCCCTCCTACCATTTTCCCCTTATTCCCTTCCCCTATGGCTGCTCCTGAGGGGGATTACCTCCCCCTGTATATGCTCATAGGTTATCAAGTCTCTTCTTGGTAACCTGATGCCCTTCCTCTGAGTGCCACCAGGTCTCCCCCTCCAGGGGACATGGTCAAAGGTAAAGCACCAGAGTATGTGAGAAAGTCATATCCCACTCTCCACTCTACTGTGGAGAATGTTCTGACCATTGGCTAGATCTGGGTAGGAGTTTAAAGTTGAGTGAGTTAACCCAGAAGCAGAAAGACTCAAATGGTATATAGTCACTTATATCTGCATATTAGCCCAAGGGGCATGTCCCACAAAAGCCTTCACTTACCAGGAAACTGAGACAGAGGGGAGGACATTCTATTGGGACTCTAGATGAGAGAAGCATGGGAGAATGGCAAAGTAGAAGGATCCAGAGGGTCCTAGAAACCTACAAGTAGAACATTATGATAGGCCGATTTGGGCCCAGGGGTCCCACTCAAACTAAGGCACCAGCCATGTTATGTTTCTTAATTGTGTAGATAAAGATTTGTAAAAAAAAAAAAAAAAAAAAAAAAAAAAAAAAAAGGAGATGGAGCATTAGGTCAGCAGCTGGACCATTATTATGTCAACAGTTAAGAACGCTGCTTATTACTCTTTCACAGGATCAAGTTCAGTTCCCACTATCATGTCCTATGATGCACACTCCCTGTAACTCTGGGTCAGAGGATCTGATTCTGTCTTTTGTCACACACCTGCATGATCCTAAAACACATGAATTCTGCAAACATATAACATATGCACACACACACACACACACACACACATACATCCACACATACCATGATTAAAATAATGATTCTGTATACCAATACAAAAGTGATTAATAACTAAAAAGAAGTTCAATTTTCTGTAATTTTTGCATATGTGTGTATGTAAGTGCTACAGCAATGGTATAAAACTGAGATGCCACCTGGAGTATCAGTCCTCATTTTCCACATATTTTAAGGCAGGGCATAATTGTTTACTGCTATGTATGCAGGGCTAACTGGCCAGGGTGTGTCTAGAGGTTCTCTTGTCTCCACCTGCCATCTAACTGTAAGAGTGCTGGCATCATAAATTTGAGTACTAGTCAAACTTTTATTTTTTTTAGTCAAACTTTTTTTTTACCAGGGCCACAGGAATCAAAATAATGTTCCCCATCCTTTTGCAGCTATTGCTTTACACATCAAACCAACTGCCAACTCATGAAACTGAAACAAGTATTTGTATTACAAAATAATTATAAAATTCTCAACATTTCCAAGGATTTTGACTACTCTATCTACTTGAGTTTAGGATCCATGGTTCATGAGGGAATAACTATTTGGTAACTATTTTGAAAATAATGTGATTTTGGAACCTCATTAAATAGCCTGCTTCTATTTTTCTTCTTCTTTTTTTTCACTTGGAGGCATTTTTATGTTTGGGGGGTTGGTACTCTATGAAAAAGTACTTGACAAAAAATATATATGAATAATTGAAAATAATCAGTTATCTACTTCACTCCAGTTTTGAAATGAAAGCAATATAACATCATCATTTTAAGAAGTGACATACAAAGGCTTATTTAAAAATATTATCTTTACAATTTAACATGCATTAAAAATTCTAACCCTTTTCCAATTCTTTGCCTTTTCCAGCATGAAACAGAAGGGGATTCAACAGGGAAATATCTCATGCCAGGAATCAGCTGAATTATTTCATCTTCTAATCCAAAAAACAAATTCCCTCATTTTATGCATAGATAAATCTTGTTAAAGTTCTATGAGATTTTCCCCTTTTAAATAGGAGAACACACTCCTCTCTAATAACCTTGGTAATGATTAAAATATAACTTATCTGTTTTCCCCTGTATTTTCTGGAGACTTTTGCTAAGTTTGTTCAGAAGCAGCAAGCCAACTTCACAATGAAAAGGGAAATGTGAGGCACTACTCTGAAATTTCTAAAGCCAACATGATGTTTGGAATGATGGTTGGGGAATTAAAGCCATGTGATGGGCTCTGAGATACTCATGTTGTTTGGCTGTTTGCTTTAAGACTGCTTCCTTCTCAATGCACTAATTTCCCTGCTAGTTGCACACTAGTTGAACATGCCTCTGGCTACTGATCCCTGAGAGCCACCATCTTCTGTCCACCAAGCTCAGTCTATATCAAGCCCTCTTCCTTCCAGGCACACTGTCTTGTTATTTATATGACCCCATTGTGAGCCTGGCATTCTTCTATAGGGAGTAAATTTTCAGAAGAACAGAAAATAAACCATTTGTAGAGGAACTTTTACAAAGATACAATACGGTTGTGGAAAAAATTTTCAGGAGTGTCAAATCCAAAATTAATGTCACAAAAAATATATTTTACAGTCACTCTGTGAGTTTTAACTCCAAGCCAGGAAGAAGAAAACTAATTTTTTCATGGGAGTATCTGTGTAATATTTAAATTTGTATTTTCTAGGATTTCAATAAATATTTCTGGGGGAAAGTTATGTTTTACTTGTATTGTAGAGTAAATTTTTCAACTGCCTAAATTCTGTATATTCTACACCAAAAATTCTAGTCAGACAGTCATTCAAAGAGACATTGTGAAAATGATTGAATGGTAAAAGAAAGATGATAGATATTCAGAGGATCAAATAAGATATATAATTAATGTGATAGTAGCTATATCTTATAAATAAGATACATTATTAATATATTTGTATTATAAGACAAAATTATACAAATCTATTCTCAAATTACTCAAAAATTAGCAAATGAATTGTCTCACATGAAGAAAAACCGCTCAAAACATCATTTTATTTTTCATGTCTGTATAAGTAAATATATATTTTTTCATTTATCAACTTTAAACAATACTTCTCTGTGAAAAAAAAATAATTCTGCATCCAAGTATTTACTTTACTTTGCAACATCTGCTAACTTATAGACACAGGAATTTGATGGATCTCTGAGTGTTTCACAATTATGGCCTAAGATGTATGAGTCTCATTTGAGGATGCCAATCCCTGACTGTGACTTTTATTAATAAAACAAGCAGTGACCAGCTATAAATCTACACTGAAGGGCCCTACATCAGTAAACCACATGATGATTTGTGGACATCAATTAGAACCCGAACATATTAACACAGACTTTAAAGCAGACATATTGTTTCTGAAGTTGTCAGTGATGATGAGCTATTGTTAGAAGGGAGCTTATAAGGGAAGAAAAACTATCACAGTAATAGGAGATTTCTTTTTCACACAATAAGGCTTGACAAAATAAATGAGGCAGGCAAATCATCAACATATACTAATCTTGACTAGGCAGACTTCACTCCTGGATGAAATAAAAAGTCTGTCAGGGATGTGTTAATATGTCACAGGTAGTGATGACCTTGCGTTGTACACATGACCAGACACCTGTAAAAAAATGAGTTAATGGAAGGCTGGAAAGTTGGATCTGAAATTAAGAGCAGAAGTATCTCGTACAGAGGACCTGAATTCAGGTTCCAGCCTCCACATGCCTATACTTCCAAAACCTGAGGATCCAGCATCCTCTCCTAGTACATATAGTCACTGTGCTAGTTTGTTGGTTGTTGTTCTCATTGTAGTTGTCTATTTGGCAAAACACATGGTCATCATATAAGGGCAAATCTCACTTGAAACAAATGCCTCTCTCAGACTGCTCTATAAGCAAGTTTGTGTGTCAATTTCTTGATTAAGGATTGATGAAGGAGGAGCTATCCAAATGTGGCTAATTTTATTATCCCTGGATAGGTGGTCCCGACATGGGTAATTTTTACTTGTAATCAAGGAAACACTTCTGTGCAACCAATGAAAACGATAATAGAAAACAATCCTCAAAATAATAAAAATATTTTAAATGTCAGATTCTGTAGGTCTCTGTGATTTTTGCAGACCTTATCTAACTATTTTACTTTATCTATCGATAGAATCATAATTATATCTATCTGTTACACCTAAGATATCTATTCTTGTGATTAAAATATACTAGTAATTTGCACAATTAACAATTAACTTGTATAATTTATTTATCCTAAACAGCCTGCAAAATATATATATATAATCTTAAATTTGAGTTATATACCAATGTATCTAAATTAAACTTATTTTGTATCAATATACAAAATTCTATACCAATGAATTAAAGGTAACCTTGTGAGTAACAATTAAGGCCTTAAGTTGAGCAGTAGATTCAATTATTTTGTAGTATTATCCCTATATATTTCTATATTCCCCTTCTTTCTTTTCAATCCTTATTTCCATATCTAAGAAAGAAAGATAAAGGAAAAGAGAGATATCCCAAAGTCCAACCACATTTTCTCTCTGAATATGACATAGTATTTTGTAACCAACTCCCAATGAAAATAAACATCTATGGCCCAAAAAAGCAACCAAACTCTACCTAATCCCACTTAAGGGAAATGGGGCATTGTTCTTTGAAGGTTTTGGTTTCATCGCCAGATTTGGGACAAATAATACCTTTATAGGGGCCCAAAAAATTGGGGAAATGGTCAAACACCAAGGAATAGAATTTATTGTCCAGTTTCTGAATTTGGAGAAATTCCAGACTGAAATAGAGTCCTATGTGGGACAGTCTGAAATATGCTGGACCAATTGGGATTGGAAGGTTTCTCAAAATGTGTTCTAGGTGCTGTCCCGTTCTGATGAGGAATAGCAACTGAAGTGCTTGGTGCCAGAACATGAAGGACACAGGATATCAGTGTCCAGCATGGAGGCAGGATTGAATCCTGTTGGGTCTGATCCAGTTTCATTGTATGATTCTTTTGTTCTGAAATCATATAATTGCTTGAAAGGATTATACAGTCCTTAAATAAATATATGTGGTATTCAGGATACACAGAACAATTAAGGCTAGTTCTCTGCTTTTTGTATGAGCAAAAGAAAGACATTAGTAAATCTTCATTCATGTCATACAAAGAATGGCATCTAATCCTAAGTCACAGGGCTTCTGTAACCAACAAGAATCACTGTCTAAGCATAAGCATTCATATCTCAGGCCAACTCAGAACTATTGCCTATAGTGGGGTTAGTAATATAAGTTACCTTCTTGTTCTGCAGTTTGAATTCTTTGCATCGCAATTGTAGCCCACTCCTTCATTGTCTCATGGATCCTATTCACTCTCATTCATCCTCTGTCCCTCCTTCCCCTACTCCCCAGAATGGGGAACCCTCCTCCCCTAATATCTGACCTCAGCCTTTCAAGTCTCATCTGTATTACCTGTATCCTCTTTCTCTGTGGCCTGGCAACCCTGCCCAGCCAGAGGAAAGTAATCAACATTGGGCGGTGGCAGAGTAGGTCAGAAGTAGCCCTTACTCTCCATATTGTGGGACCCTCAAGGAGACTGTGCTGCCTACCTACTATATCTGAGCAGAGAGTCTAGGTCCTCACCACGCATGGTGTTTGGTTGATGCATCAGTCTCTGGAGCATCCCCATCCTCTATGAGGATTTTATAAATGTATATTTTATTTATTTATAGTTTATTCAATTACATTCTGATTATTGTCCCTTCCTTCTTATCATCCTATTCCCACTCTTCCTCACTCTTCTGCTTATTACTCTCCCCTAGACCTCTGGCAACAGCCTATTAAGTCTCATCAGATAGCCTGTATTCCCTTACCCTATGTGCCTGTTAGGCTGTCTTGCAAAGGGACAGTGACCAAATCCTGGGCACCAGAGTGCATTCCAGCTGTTCATAGTAGCCCCCCTTCCACAAACATGGAGAATTGGCAGTCAATTGACTACATCTGAAATGGGGGTCATGGTTTTCTGCATGCATTGTCCTTGATTGGTGCATCAGTGTGTGGGGCCACTATGTGCCCTTGTCTGATGTCCTTGATGGTCTCCCTATGGATCTTCTGCTCCCTCCCAGACCTTCCATCTCCCCAATCTTCCCTACATCTCTCAGTTCTCTGCCCAGAGTCCAGTTTCAAGTATATGACCAGGAGTGGTATAACTGGGTCTTGATGTAGCCCTATTCTCAATTTTTGGAGAAAGCTCAAAATTGTTTTTGAAAGTGGTTATAAGAGATTTTCACTTCAACAAGCAATGGAGGAGTGTTCCCCTTTCTCTACATTCTTGGCAGCATGTGCTGTCACTTGAATTTTTGATCTTAGCCATTCTGATTGGTATAAGATGTAATCTCAGTGTCCTTTTGATTTACATTTCCCTGATGACTTGGGAAGTCGAGTTGAACATTTCTTTAAGTGTTTGTCAGCTATTTGATATTCCTCTGTTGACAATTCTCTGTTTAACTAGTATCCCACTTTTGAATTGGATTATTTGGTTTGGAGGTGTTTAATTTCTTGAGTTCTTTATATATTTTTTTATATTAGCCATTTGTCTGATGTATGGTTGTTGAAGACCTTTTCCCAATCTGTAGTCTATTGCTTTGATCTGTTGGCAGTGTCCTTTGCCTTACAGAAGCTTTTTGGTTTCATGAGGTCCCATTTATTGTTAATCTTAAAGCCTGAGTTATTGGTGTTCTGTACAGAAAGTGCAAAAGAGGTTTAGGCTTTTTCTCACTTTTTCTTCCAACTGATTTAGTGTGTATGTTGAGTTCTTTAATCCATTTTGATTTAGTTTTGTACAGGGTGATAAATATGGATTTATTTGCTTAAAAAAAAAACCTTGTAGACATCCAGTTAGACTACCGCCATATGATGAAGATGCTGTCTTTCTTCCATTCCATTGTTTTGGATTCTTTGTCAAAAATCAAATGACCAAAGGTGTATTAATTTATTTCTGGTTATTCAATTTGATTCCATTGATGAACTGGCCTATTTCTTTGCCAGTACCATGCCATTTTATGAGATCAGAGATGGAGATTCCTCCATAAGATCTGTTATTGTACAGGGTTGTTTTCGCTATTTTGTATTTTTTGTTTTTCCATATGAAGTTGAGAATTTGTCTTTTAAGGTGTGTAAAAAATTGTGTAGGTATTTTGATAAGGATTGCATTGAATCTGTAGATTGCTTTTGATAAGACGGCATTTTCTATGTCCACATGCATAGGAGATCTTTCTATTTTCTGACGTCTTCTTTAATTTCCTTCATAAGAGACTTGAAGATTTTTCATATAAGTCTTTCACTATCTTTGTAGCATTACACCAAGATAATTTATATTATTTTTGGCTACTGTGAAGGGTGTGGCTTCCTTGATTTCTTTCTCTTTCCTTTTTTTCATTAATATACAGGAGGGCTACAGATATTTTTGAGTTGATTTTGTATCCAGCCACTTTTCTGAATGTGTTTATCAGCTTTAGGAGTTCCTTGGTAGAATTTTTAGGGTCACTTATGTATACTATCATATCATCTTTGAATAGTAAAACTTTAACTTCATCCTTTTGTATTCATACCCCTTGATCTCCTTTAGTGGCCTTATTGCTCCAGCTAGGACTTCAAGTACTATGTTGAAGAGATATGGAGAGAGAGGACAGCTTTGTCTTGTCCCTGACTTCAGTAGAATTGATTTAAATTCTCTCCATTTATTTTGATGTTGGTTTTAGGTTTGCTGTATATTGTCTTTACTTTGCTTAAGTATGTTCCTTGAACTCCCCTACCCCCATTTCTCTAAGGCTTTTTAACATGAATGGGTGTTGGATTTTGTCAAATGCTTTTTCAGCATCTAAGGAGATAATCATATGTTTTTTTTCCTTCAGTTTGATCATATGTTTGATTACATTGATGGATTTCCATATATTGAGCCATCTCTGCATGCCTGGGATGAAGCCTACTTGACAATGATTGATGAGATTTTTGATGGATTTGGTTTGTGAGTACTTTACGGAGCATTTTTGCATCAATATTTATAATGGGTCTAAAATTCTCTTTCCTTGTTGTTTCTTTTGTGGCTTAGCTATTAAAGTGACTGTGGCTTCATAGAATGAGTTAGGTACTGATCTTTCTGTTTCTATTTTGTGGAATTGTTTGAGGAGTATTGGTATTAGCTCTTCTTTGAAGGTCTGGTAGAATTCTGAGCTGAATACCTCTGGTACAGAGTTTTTGCTTGTTTGTTTGTTTGTTTTGTTTTGGGTTGGGAGAAAATTTGTCCATATCATTTAGATTTTCAAATTTTGTGGCATATAGGCTTTTGGAGTAAGCCCTAGTGATTTTTTGGATTTCCTTGCCATCTGCTGTTATGTTTCCCTTTTCATTTCTAATTTCTAAATTTGTTTGTTTTGTTTTTGTTTTTGTTTTTGTTTATTTTGGGGAGGTTGGAGACTCTCCCTTCACCTTTAGTTAGTTTGGCTAAGGGTTTGTCTATCTTGTTGATTGTCTCAAAAACAAACAAAAAACAGCTCTTGGATTCATTGATTCTTTGAATTATTTACTTTGTTTGTCATTTATTTATTTCAGCCCAAAGTTTGATTATTTCCAGTTGTCTAAAACTCTTTGGTGTGTCTGCTTCTTTTTTTCTGGTATTTCCAGGTACTTCATTAATTTGCTTGTATGTGATGTCTCCAATTTCTTTATGAAGGTATTTAGTGCTATGAAATTTCTTATTAGCACTGTTTGTTTCCCAAAGGTTTGGATATAGTGTGCCTTCTTTTTTATTGAACTCTACAAAGTCATTGAATAGAACATTGTTCAGCTTCCAAGTGTTTGTAGTACTTTGTTAATTATATTCTTGTTGAAGTTCAGACAAATAACTGTTAACTGAATGTGAAATATTAGTTTTCAGGATTGAATTTTTTAGTTCGGAAAAAATTACATGAAATACTCCCATAACTTAAAATCTTCCATTATAAAAGATTTCTTATCCCTTTAGATAAGCTACCATGATCATGCTAGGAAAAAATCTTTGACTTCTATGTAGAGCCTTTTGTGTTGAGATCTTTTAAGAATAACGGTTCAGTAAGAGAGGGAGAATGTGAGAGACAGAGAAGGAGAGGGAGGGAGGGAGACAGAGAGAGAGAGAGAGAGAGAGAGAGAGAGAGAGAGAGAGAGAGAGAGAGAATCATATTCAAAGCATTTAGAGTCCTAAGAAGAGAGTTAACTTTAAGTCTCAAGCTTTCTGAGTCTCCAGCCAGTAACAACAGTAGTTGAATTTGGAGGCTATCTGTTGGACTTCCCTAGTCTGTATGTCTCTAAACAAGGAACTGGACTAGGGTCACCTTAGACAGTGATAGAAACAGAGACAGTATATTAAGGAAGAGAAAGTCAGTTCTGGGATTGGAAGTAAGTCAGAGGACTGGGAAATGTTAGACATTCAGTGTCTCTAGGTCTTAAGAATTGTGACTCTTTAAAGATCACTTACATAAAGCTTGTCTTCCCCATTATGTCCTCCTTTTCCTTCTCTGTAGCCCATATTGTGGTACATGTCTTTTTCTGTGACATTTTCTTCATATGATAATCTTAGTGACTCTCTTGCTACCTATACCTTCCTGACAACAAATGAGCAAAACTTTCATACATTTGATATGGTAAACATCTCCTTTCTTTTTCATTCATCTTATAGTTTCAACTGTTTTTTTTCTTTCTGTACCTACAACAATGTAAACAAAAAGTGAATATATTACTGTGGCTGTTCTTCTCACACTGTGAAGCAAATGTCTCTACATGTACTAACAGTTAATTCTCATGCAGGATGATTTTAGGAGCTTGGAAAAGCCTCAATAATATCAAACGGCTTTCCATATAGTTGTTTCTGATGTACACATTTGACATATGTATTTTCCCTTAGACTTATTTTTGCTAGTTTTATTTGTGTCTATGTGTTTGTGTGTGTGTGTGTGTGTGTGTGTGTGTGTGTGTGTGTGTGTGTGTGTGCATGTGTGTGTGTGTGTTTGTGAATGCCAAGTGTATGCAGGTGCTCATAGAGACAAGGAGAAGGCCTTGGGTCCTCCAGAGCTGGAGTTACAAGGGACTGTGAGCCAAACACCATAAGTGCTTGGAGGTTCTCCAGAAGAACAGAAAGTTCTCTGAACTGATGGCTTCTAGCCCCATTCTTCTAACCTGGCTTCATTTTCTATTCTTATAGAATTTACCCACTGTAATTTTTTAAAATTTACTATCATTGAGATGTAACAAGAATAAATTAATAAAAGAAGTTTAAAAATTTACTATTACTGTTCCTCATGTTATATGCATGGTTGCTCCGTCTACATGGTTCTCTGTGCACTGTACATAGCTTGTACCTGCACATACCAGAAGAAAAGTCAGATCCCCTGAATTTGGAGTTACAAATGTTGACTAGCTGGCATGTGGGTGCTGGGGAGTGAATCAGGGTGCACTGGAAATGCAGCTGGTGATCTGAATTGCTGAATCATTTTATTATCCTCCAATTTATGTTTTTATTTACCCACTTTTAAGAATTAACAGAGGGGAGAAACAGACAGTTGGTGATATGAACTGCTGATTCAGTTTTCCATAGTGTTATAGTTGCCCACTTTTAAGAATTAGCAGGGAAAAAACACACAGTTGGGCTGTAGTAGTCATATGGAATTTGTCCCAGGTCCCAGGGCAGCATCTGAATATTTTGCCTTGAAAAATGTTTCAGTTATGATGTGTTTTTCTTGCTAGCATGAATATCTGAGTCTGGTAATAAGCACACACAAGAGACAAAAAAAAAATACAAGCACTTGCTAGCCCTGACCACTGAACAATCCTTTCCTGCCAACCCATCATAGAATGTAACCTGAGAAATAATAACTCCTAAGGTAGTCTCTCTGGCCTCCGGACATGTGCACATATTACAAACACACACACACACACACACACACACACACACACACACACTATGATTTTTTTAAAAATCCAAAAATCAAAACAAAATTCACAGATGTTTAATCACTTGTGTAAAACAGTCTTATACTTATTGTGTATTATCTGTACCCATCTTCTGCTGAAATCTCAATTATCTGTGGGTTACTTACACTACCTACTAGGATGTCAGTACTATGAAAAGCGTTGTTCAGGACAAAAGAAACGGCTCAATACAGAGGTAAATTTGCTTTTATAATTTTCAAATTATGTTCTGATGAATTCATAAGCATCAATATCCAGTGCCTACTTTAGCTTTACTCATGGATGCAGATATGATGAAATGAGTAACCAATTATATACCCTGGTGTGCATGCGCGCGCGCACACACACACACACACACACACACACACACACACACACACACACACGGTATACACACACATTTTGCAAAAATTAAAAAAAACAGAATTTGTACCTATGCTTAAAAACTAATTGCCCTACATTCTTTAAAATATTCTAAAGCGCTGAGGACTGTATCAGTTGGATATAGGTCCTTGGGGTTAGTAGTTCTTACAGCATTAGTGGCCAAAAGATAGATGAGTGATAAACTGAGACAAACCCAGGGGAGTGTTTGAATCTGAGTGTCACTCACCTATCTTTTGCCCACTGATGCTTTGAGATCTCTTGACCCCAAGGACTTACACCCAACTGAGACAGTCTATGGCAGTTGGCACCTATTTGCAGGGCTCGAAGTAAGGTAGCATTCCTTCCTCCTTTTAAATATTTGTTTCAGGCAAAGAGTGCTGCAGACTCCTCAGCAAGGGAAAGGCTTAGCTAAGAAGGTGAGTTGGTAAGAATCATACAGTAATCACAGTCCAGAAACAGAGGAATGTTCCTGGCAGTATTAAGTCACATGTTAGAAGGCAGGGGTATTAAAACTTCAAGAAGGAGTTTGTCAGATTTTTATGCTTTTTTGTTAAATATGAGTACCTAGTTCAAGGAGAAAGGAAGCCTATCTTTAGAAAATGGGGAAAGGAAATGAGGAGATTCTATGAAACTCATGGTCCAAGTCAGATATGAGCAAAACATTTTCCTTTTGGTTTAATATTAGGTATCTGTTATCAGACAAGCCTGAAATGGAATTCTTAGCAGAAGAAGAATGCTCTGATGAGGAGACCACTCCTTTAGAGTCAGAAAAAGAAAAAGATAAATCCAGTAATACTTTATGTAAACCAAAAGTGTACATCCTTGAACCTAAACCAGGAGATGACTGGTTAGATGATAAGGAGCTGTAAGATGAGGAAAAGGACAATGAGCCAGATGAGGAAACAGATCATTTTCATGATCAGGATCCCCCTCTTCAAGATGCCTTTGTATCAGCCACAGTGCCTGCACCTTTTTGACCAAAATTTAAAACAAGACAAAAAATAAAAATACCCACTAGTGTGTGATTCATGGGGGCTATTAGAGAAGCCAGACAAAAAGGTGACTTGGATGTCTGCTTCCCAGTAACCTCTTTTGAAGATAAGGCCCCTCAATTGAACCTTCTTCCTTTAAAGACATTTAAAGAGCTTCAGTATTCTATTAAAAACTATGGGACCTAGGATCCCATATACGTTGCAGATGGTGGAAATGATGGGAAACATGGCTAACACCATAAGATTGGTTTCAGATGACAAAATCTACCCTGAATCCAGGTCAAATTTGTGGCTTGGAGAATAGAATATGAGGATGAGGCCAGAAAGACTATACAAAGCTCCAGATAGTGTCAGAAGAGCTAAGAAAACAAACGGTCTTGACTCAAAGATGTTTGGCCTAATGAGAGAATATTTACCTTTGCTAAAGAGGGCATATACACTGACACCAATGTAATGACTTGTGAATGATTGTTCAAGATTGATGACAACATTATTACACCCCATCCTGTATTTTGAATTTTATGGAAAACAAATGTGATCATGAAAAAACATCCCCATTTCAAAATGTATATAAGAACCTGGCTCATTTGCTTGCAAAATGCACTAAGATTCAAACAGCACATCTGGGTTTGTTTCTCTCTTTTGCCCACCGACTCTTCAAGAACCCCTGTTCCCAAGGACCTATACCCAACTGAGATACTCCGTGGCACTAAAGAATTTTTCACTATTTAATTATGCATTTAGAACAATATCTCTAGTATTATTTGCTAAAACTTAAATGAATTCTTTGATCTTAGCTTGTCTGAAATTTATCTGAAATTACTTCATAGAGTACACCTAGATGAAACCAATGGATTGTGCACACAAAGGATTTCATTCTTAACCCAGAGAATGCTCCTGGGACCAGTATGTAGACTGGCTATAGGAAATGCCCTCCATCTCAATTAGGTAAAGTGAGATGAAACTTTAATATGAAACCTACCCAAGACTTGACCCATTCCAGACACGGAATACAGAATGCTTTAACTTTCTGCCTCTTCTATATTTTCACTTAGAAGTTCCTTCTGCCTTCCTGTCCAAACTAGTGTGTTAAGAAAGTACATTTCTAGAGCTTCTTGACTCATAACATAAAAACAACTATATAGACTGAGAACTCAAAATAACTCACAAATTATCAAGAAGTACAGATACTAAATTTGAATCCCTTCAATATTTACATGTTGACAGATCAACTCTAAGTGAGGTCATGAGGGTTGTGCTTTCATTACCCTTATGTATCAATATAGACCTATAAGACCTCAACCATCTTAATTCTTAATCCGTGTGATTTATCCTGAACAATCCTTGTCAGCTTTCCTTGTATGGATGGTCAGTAAATTGAAATAAATAATCAGGTTACAGTGGTAGGTAGAGCTTTGAAACTGGAACCTAGCATTGACAATATGTCTGAGACTCAGCTATGCTCTGTCTGAGTTGAAGTCACACTCTTCCAAATGTAAATTTGCTTTTAACATTTTAAACTTATGTTTTGATGAATCCATGAATTTGAATATCCTATGCCTATTCAGGACACAGATCCTGAATGCACTAAGGATACAGATATGATAATAATAAGCAGCCAGTTATACACTCTGGCAAACATAAACACACACATGCATATATACACACCTATGCACACAAACACACAGAGATGATAATCAAACCTTTATATCCCCCTCTCTCAGACACAAATTAAAGTAATATACTTGTTCTTGGCCTGGTGTAGACCAATAAGCCTGTTACATAAATTGGGTCTGATTTCTCCTTTTTAAAAAAACACTTGGAGTTTATGGCCTGTTCCATATTTTGGGAATGGTGCTATGTATGTCTGTAAGAAAAAATACTGTAGACATGAATCAACATGCTCTTTGCACGTATTCCTCTTGCTCTCCCTATTTGTCACTCTGGAGACATAATTTTTTATCATAGTAAGGACTATAAATGTTTTATATTTTTAAACAGTTACATCATTTTTATTTTTATTTTTATTTTTTTATAATTGTTTTTTAAATTAATTTATTCTTGTTACATCTCAATGGTTATCCCATCCCTTGTATCCTCCCATTCTTCCCTCCCTCCCATTTTCCCCTTATTCCCCTCCCCTTATGAACATTCTCCACAGTTGAGTGGAGAGTGGGTTATGACTTTCTTATGTACTCTGGTGCCTCACATTTGACCATGTCCCCTGGAGGGGGAGACCTGATGGCACTCAGAGGAAGGACAGCAGGTTACCAAGAAGAGACTTGATACCCTATGAGCATACACAGGGGGAGGTAATCCCCTTCAGGAAATTTTTAAAGCAATTAAAAAATATAAAGAAGAAAAGCTACAAAAAGCACTAGAAAACAAAACTTTACATTTCAAAACTACACCCTCACTATACCTCAACTCTGCCTTAATATGAAACACAAGAGGGATCCAAGATGGCAGCGAGCAGTGTGGACCATGTTTGGAAGCTCCAGTGAACAATTCAGGGAATTGCACAGATTTCTGAGCCAGGAACACCAAGGTCCCCACACCACGGCAGCAGGAGTGCTCCACGGTTCGGAGGGACAAGGGTGCAGAGGACATGCATGCCCCTGCGCATGGGAGGAGTGTGGATTTTCTCAGATCGGAGCAGCAGCGGCAGAGGCAGCAGCAGCAGCACCATCAGCAGCTGAGGTTTGCAGCACAGAGCCTTCTGGTAGAGGCGATTGGTGTGGTGGCCAGTGGGAGTTGATGTGGGAGAGGGGACTCTGGACAGTATTTGGGTCACGTAATGCCTTGAGACCCAAACTGGGCTCTGTGGAGAGTTCAGCTCCAGAGTCCCGGGGTAGAGCAGTACCCAGTGCTGTAGAAAGGCTGGCTCAGCTCAGCAAGCAATTCTGCCCAAGGTGCTAGCTCAGCTCAGCCACAGCTCCCCTTCTGTGACACAGGCTGGGCAGAGCACTCAGTTACACCAGAGGCACTAGCTCAGCTCAGTGAGCAGTTCTGCCCAAAACACTAGCCAGCTCAGTGGGCAGTTCTTGGGCGCTGACGCAGGCTGAGGTCAGAACGCAAATTCAGCCCAGAGTCCCTAGCTGGACTTCCCAGGCAGTTTGGCCCAGAGACTGTAGCTGAGCTGTGCATGCAGGCTCGGCAGCCCTAAGACTCTGGTTGGACTATCCACACAGTTTAGGCTCAGAGTCTCAGACTGAACTCAGCACGCACTGTGAGTCCAGAATCCCTGGCTGAGCTCGGTGCACAATTCCGCCCCAGAGATTCAGGTGGAGCTCAGTGAGCAGTTTGGGTCCAGAGTCTCTAACTGTGCTTGGCAGACAGATTGGTTCCAGAGATTCTAGCTGAGCTTTTGGCACAGTCCCGGCTCTAAGACTCTGGTTGGACACTGTGCAGTTTGAATCCAGAATTCCTAGCTGAGCTTGGCAGATGATTCAGGCCCTGAGTCAATAACTGACCACAGCACGCACTTTGTGCCAAAAACCCCTAGCTGAGCTTGGTGTGCAGTCCCAGCCCAAAAATTCTGGGTGAACCCTGTGTGCATTTTGGGCCCAGAATGCCTAGCTGAGCTCAGCAGATGGTTCAGACCCTGAGAATCTAGCTGAGCTCGGGGCGTGGTTCAGTCCCAGTGTCCCTGGCCGGACTTGGTAGGGGACCCAAAAGGCTGTGGATACCTTAAACTGACCCAACGCTCATTCAGAGACCCAGAATGATTGTAGGACCCACAGTACAAGGGAGCTGCGGATCACTGTCTGTGCGAGTCCAAAATGACAGGGCTAACCTCCTGCCACACACACCAGTGAAGCATCAGAGCTTCCAGCCTATGGAAATTGTGAGAAAACAAGTGAATCTATCATCAGACTCTCTCCATCCAACTCTGGAATCTACCCAACAAAAACAAAGACAGCAAGATGTCTAAAGGATAGCGTAAAAGCATACACACACACACACACACACACACACACACACACACACACACACACAACGATATTGTATCTCCAATTTCCAGCTATCCCAAAGAAAACAACCCAGAGAATTCAAACCCAATAGAAATACAAGAAAATGACATCAAATCCTTAGTAATGAGGATGATAATGGAGGAAACAAATAAAATTTGTAATAAAATGCAAGAAGATGCAGCCAAACAGGTGAGAGACATAAAAGAAGCACATAGAGTGGAACTGGAAAATTTTCAGGAAAATGCAAACAACAAGATGAAATAAATAAGTAAAAATGGTTCAAGCTCTGAAAACCTACAAAGAGGTAATGGAAGAAACTCAGGAATATACAAACAATCAGATTTTAAAAATCAAAAAATCAGTTCAAGAACCTGGTGGCAATCAGAGGAAGGACAGCAAGTTACCAAGAAGAGACTTGATACCCTATGAGCATATAGAGGGGGAGGTAATCCCCCTCAGGAACAGTCATAGGGGAGGGGAATAAGGGGAAATTGGGAGGGAGGGAAGAATGGGAGGATACAAGGGATGGGATAACCATTGAGATGTAACAAGAATAAATTAATAAAGGAGGAAAAAAAAAGAAAATGGATTCAACGATAAACACACAGACAGAAGAAAAACGAGAATGTGAGACCTCAGAGAAGAAGGTGAGCAACACAGAGGTGAACTTTCCTAGCAGAATCCAAGGGATGGAAGAACGAATTTCAGGTCTAGAAGATACAATCACAGATCTTGCAGCAACCATTTAAGAAAATGCCAAATCGGGAACACTCCTGACACAAAACATCCAAGAAATTAAGGACACCATGAAAAGAAGAAATCTGAGGATAATAGGCATTGAAGAAAGAGAATATATCAGACTCCAAGGCCCAGAGACTATTCTCAACAAAATCATAGAAGAAAATTTCCCCAATCTAAAGAATGAATAAATCTTTCAGAGGTGTTGCTTAATATCATCAGTTAGCACATTTATTTACATTATGATTCATAACAGCAGCAAAATTACTGTTATGAAGTAGCAACAAAGATAATTATATGGTTGGAGTTTCAGCAACATGAGGGTCATAGCATTAGGAATCTTGAGAACCACTGACTTAGAAGAAGAGCAGTCTAAATAAATTATGACTATGAAAAGTTTCATGGAGAAGATACCAAGTATGACATGGTTTCAGGATGTATTATAGTTCATTCAAAAAGAAGTTCATGACTTATATCACAATTGCAGTGGAATAAGATGCTGATAAATGGATAGGACACACTTGTGATTGAAGGTTAAAGAAAAGGCAGCTGACATATGAATTAGCCTTTTCTTGCATGATAAAGAAATCAATTTGATTCAGAGGCATTGAGTTTTGTTCCCTTATTTAATCACTGCTGCCATCAATTATCTATTTTCTTGTACAATAATGGTGACATCACTACATGTAAATTAAAACAAAGAGAAATAATGCTGGGATCAGGGTTTACTCAATGCCAGGGCACATGCTCTGTGTGTTTATGGTCTCGGACTCACTCTCAAACCCAACACACATGCACACACACACACACACACACACACACACACACACACAATTAAGCATGCAGACACAAAATGCTAATGTTAATAACCATTAACTAAGCTTATCTGTAATACATAAGATAGAATTAGAGTTTAATATATGCAAAACCTTATGCTAGATATCTACCTCAATTTTCATTGTAATCTAAATATAAGCTATTGTTATTCATCCTACTCTACTGATTATGAATCCACACATTTGACATGTTTTGAAAGTAGTGTATATTCTCAAGAAATGTATAAGTGTTTCCAGTGGTGAAGAACAAGTTAAGTTATTGCTATGATTTTCATTCTGCTTAACCAAATATAGTATATTTGTCAATAGAGAATAATCTTGAAATAAACATTAACAAAAGAGAAAAGAATATAATGTACTTCTTGTGAATGTACATGTGTAATTTAATGATTAGTAGTGTTTTTATCCTGTTGTAATAGCAACAACATTAATGTGTTATGCGATTTATAATAGTCCATTCAACTAGACAAGTAAGCTTGCTATGTTAGAGCCAAAAGTCATGAATTAAAGTGAATGCTGGAAGTCAGAAGTTCAGTGCACTCTAGTTCATCAAAATGGAAGAATGAGCAAAGACAAATATGAACTGATAACATGGTCATTTTTATTGAAACCTGCTGACTAATGACAAACTACATTCACTGGATATTTTACTCTTACTGTGATCCCATTAATTGGGAAAATTGGTATGCACATTCGAAAATTTACAACAAATCACTTGCCTCCAGAGTATGTTGGTCTAGAAGAGAGATCATTTAATCTTTTGAAAATCATGGCCATTTTAGAATCTTCTTAATCGGATTATAACTAATGATTCTAATGCAAGCTAATTTCTCTAGAATTTTTATTACTAACATGATTTGAAATTATTTATGGGAAAATTTTCTACCTTGGTTTTACTCTTACACAGTTTATACTTAGAGAGGATAGATTAAGTCAGTCATTGGGAACAATTGTTACTCTTGCAAATCACCTGGGATTGGAGTCCAGTACCAACATGGTAGTTCATGAATCATCTGTAAATTCAGCTCCAGGGGATCTGACACCTTCTTCAGACCTACAAGAACACAAGAAATGCACATGGTTGACAAACATACATGTAAACAAAATATTTGTATGCATTAAATAAAGTAAATAAACATAAAAATAAAATTTATAAAGGTTACATCATTCCCTATAATTTACTTTTTATACTCATTCTGGCCAATGACTTCCCATATTTATATATTAAAAGAATAAGAAGATATAAATGTTATATATTTGTTATCAAAATATTCTAACTTAATCAACTCTAAATTCTATTAATGTATGGTTAATACATATTTCATTTGCATAGAACAAAACATCCTGTTTTGTTTAATAAATTTGAAGTCATAAATAAATATTTGAAATATTATATTTACTTGTTACATGAGAAAATATGGATAAACTATGTCCGTAAAACACAACTTAAATTTGCTACACATCTATTAAGATTATTCTTTAGGAGCCTGGAAAGATGCTAAGTGTCTAAGAGCACTTACTGTTCTTAAAGGGACTCAGGTTTAATACATAGAACTTACACAAGTCCTCAAAATCTCCTCTGTCTTTGATTCATTCCTGAACTAACATGGTGCACATAATACACTTAGTTACACACATATACACATGAAATAGATACATGATACATTATACCTAAAAAAATCATCTAAAATAAATATTTTAAAATTCTTCTTTCAGCTGGGTTGCATCCCAGTGACACAGTCCTTTTTTGTAGCAATGAGGTCCTGATTAAAAGAAGAATATTAGTTTTTAAGATTGATCTTTTAAAGTGGAGTTTCTTATTACCTCCTTCTTTAAACAGAATTTTTAGTCATGGTTGAACTTCTCTGGAAACAAATTGTTTAGTGTTACACATTTAACAAATAACTTATTCAGTAAATATTCATTGATGATTAGTGAAAAATGGCATGGTTTCCACCATGGTGAAACTGAACATTAAATAGGTGATGCAGAACTAAATCAGTAACCACAGTGAAAAGTAATAAATCTGGTAGAAAAGGAAATCCATCATGTTATGGAAATCTGTATAAAGGGGTCCTAACCCAGGCTTGAGTGCACAGTCAATCATGGCACAGTAGTTCTGGTGGCAGCTGACTGATACAGTTGATCATAGCAAAAAGAGAGGATACACAATTAAGTCAGTAAGTTTTCTCCTTTCTACACAGACCAGAATACAAGCTCTGAATAATTTATGGTGGTTCTACACACTTCTAATACACTAATCAAGAATATCTTTCACCATGGCTTAGCACAAAAACACTTTTCACTTTTTAGGAAAGCTGGATTCAGTTCCCAACAGTCACCTAAGATGGTTCTCAAATGGCTGAAAATCTAGTTGCAAGAGATCTGATGTCCACTTCTGGCCTTTTATGGCATAAGAACACATGTGGTGCCATCCATGCTTATATTAAGGAACACACACATACACAAAGAAATAAAACAATATTTTTTAAATAGAAAATCTCAAGCATCACCAAAGGCTATCCCCTGGTCTCATGGCAATTTTGAGAGACAGATCTGCTAAATGCTTTCAGATTCTGAAAAGTCTGTAATTAATTTTAATCACACAGTGAGAAAATGGTTCAATAAAACATTCCAAAACAATAGTTTGTGGGGGGAGATCTGAACATATAACTCCTAATGAATGGAGAAGCAGCACAGCAGGTGGACCTGTGTTTATGAATGACTGTGTCCAAGACCCCACATCATACGTCCTGGTTTTCCTAGTTTGTCATCACCAAGCTGCAAACTCCTCTCTCACTGGTGTCATTAGACATTAAAAAAGCATCCACAGTGGAGTCAGACACTGTCTTCACTCACCATCTCTCTGGGAAAGTCTGAGGCAGCAAGTGATTTCTGTTGCTCTGGAGACAAAGGAAAGTGAATGATTTAAAGCCAAAAGATGTATGTAAAGTCAGAGATTGTAAGGAGGAGGCAACTGTAAGTTTGACTTCTTCTTGGACTAAGTGGAGAGTTAGTGTACCAAAGTAACAAAACTGTTGAAATGAAAAAGATGCTTATATGTTCCATAGTAATAAGATAAATGCATGAGAAGTGACATAAATGATATAAATGATTTCATTACAAGGAACATGTATTTAGAAACATTAGACCTAGATTAGGTAACTCTAAATTAGATAGGAATTTAAATTGAAAAATAATAACTATAAGACAGATTTTAAAAAACAGTGATTATAACTAAACTTTGTAAAACAGAAAATACGTACTTGAATAAATTGATTTGAGGAGAGAGCAACATAGATTAGAAACAATAATGGCAAATAGAAAAAGATAATATTTCATGCTGGTAAAAACTATCAGATCATTGTAAATTGGTCTTTATGAAGTTAGAAGCTGCCAACCTGAAACAGGATAAATAAAATATTACAAAGTTATAGGAAACCTACTGAAAGCTAAACCAAGATATGTTTCATATATTAGTAAATTAAAATTATACCATCTTACTAAGTGGGTGAGTTTTGCCCATAAAATTGCCTTATGAATGTTTATATTTATGCCCATATATTAGTTACTGTAGAATCACGTTCAAAATGCCTTTGATACATGGATTTTAAAATAAGACATCTCATTTATTGCCCAAGGCCCAGAAAAACATTACCAAAGAGTGACCAGAAAAAAAACATAACAGCTGGAGGAAGGTGTAGAGTGCGATACTGTCTTCTGAGTCTGACTTGTCTATCAGACTCATGAGATTACAGCAGCTTTGATTAATATAGCTACATAAAATTATGCTAGTAAATATTCAACTGTAGAGTCAAAGTATGGTACTTACAATCCTCCATCTTTCCCTAAGGATTTATAGAAAATTACTTACTGTTAGGAGTGCAAAAACCCTATAATTGTAATCCTACTATATATCATTTATAATATATGTTGAGAAATGTGTGAAAGATAAAGAGAAGATAGAAAATTTATGTTTTCTGCTTATAATCAATAATGGTTTGAACATAGACAAATAAATAGGGTTACTCTGCCAGAAACATAAACTTTTCTGGCTGTAGTAACCAGGAGTTTAAGAAACCATTTTGTTGTAAATGCTATTTTCTTCCTGGATTGTATTGGAGAGCCTGTAACAACCCTACCTCTCGGACTGTACACCATGTCGCAACATCTTGTTTCTAGACACAAAATTCATTGTACTAATCAATAGGTCTATTATGACAATATCATAATAACTTATTGGTTTAGATTTATGTGGACTTTCAACTTCATTCTAATTTTTTATAAGACCTTCTATTCTAGGCCTTTTTCCTGTTTCTCTGTGAATTTCAATATTAGCTCTGCAAAATAAATAAGTAAACAAATACATAGGTAAATAACTAAATACATAACAAATAAGTAATTAATATTACTTCTGTTTAAGTTATTCTTTCATAGATGTGATCATGTGATCTGAATGTAGCTTTATTAAATATTTATTTTTGTATAAGAGTGTTCTGCTGTCTACAAAGACCAGAAGAGGACATACAAATTCCTGAAGCTGAAGTTGCAGGTAACTGTGAGCTGGCTGACAAGTGAGTCCTGGAAGCAGCACTCACGAACATTGCAGGATCAGCAAGCACTCTTAACCACTGAGCCAGCCCTTTAGTCCTATTAGTTTTATTTATTTGTTCATAGTGAGTATTTTAAAGTTCTTCTCCGCTTGTCTCAGCTAAAACCTTAAGCATAGCATCAGCAGGATTGCATTCCCATATCCTCTTCTTCATATTCATAGTAAATATTCAGAATTCAGTACTAAATCTGACCTTTGTGGTAGTTTTGGGTGGATGATATTTATTACCTTGAATAAGTTGGCAATTTTTGTGTATTATGTGTTTTGTCATAAAAACATACTCGGTTGTACCATGTATTTCCTCTTTCGATGGAAATAATTATGTTATTTCACTATTCTTTTTCTATCCTATTGCATTGATTCACTTTCAATTGAAAAGATTAGTTACAGTTAGGCATAACCATAGTGTGTGATTCCTTTCGTATCTTGCTTAAAACAGTTCATTAGGATTTAGAGAACAATTATTGCTCATCTTTTTCCCTTCTTTCATTCTTTCCTTCATTTGTTCTTTCTTTCTTTCCTGATTTCCTTCCTCTCACACATTTTTCTTTTCCTTTCCTTTTTTTCCAGTCTTTCATTCCCTTACATTCAATCTCCCCACCCAATGTGGTTTTTTAATGTGGATCCTACCACAGAACCCAAACTAGCCTTGAACTCTACTTTCTAATGCTTTGACCTTCAGAGTACAATCACGATAGGTCTGTCATCATATTTAGCTATAGAAGTATTATTTCTTTTCAGTTTTTACTTACTTAGTGTTTATTTGCATGTTTGTGACTCTTTAGATGTATGAATATATTTATAGTTTCATGGCATGCTATGTACACACATGCAGAAGTGGACAGCTGCTGTCATTGCCTATTGTTCTCTGCTCTTATTTCTGATACTAAGGTATCTCACTGGATCTAAAGCATAGTTTAGCTAGCCTAGCTTGTTAACAAAGCCCTAGTTATCTCTGTCTCCCTAGTGCTAGGGTTGCAAGCATGCACTACAATTTAGGAGCGTGCTGTGACCCAGAACTCAGATCCTCATGCTTATGTAGCAAGCACCTTACCAGCTGAGCTCTTGCCAGCTATATATCAATATTTTTAAGAACTATTCCTTTGTTCCCATACACTTTGCCTGTGATGTATGCATGCACAGCGGTATCACAGGGTTGCTGATGTCATCAAATATGCAAATAAATTCTTATTTAAATATTTGATAAAATTCACTAATTGAAAGTATTTGAGCATGAGCTTCTTATGGGATGAAACAACTATTAGTCTTATAAAAGATGTATTCAAAATTTAGCTTTACCTTGAACAAATTTTCTGATTATTTTCTTTCTAAAGATCTTCAAATTTTATAAAAGTTATATATCCTGCTATTTTGGGGTCACTCATTGTATTGTCTTACTGTTTTCTGTCTTTAGGAGGCTCATAATAACACCTTCATTTTAGTTCCTTACATGTGAGACTCATGATTCTAAATTACAAGATAAAAAGCAAAGTCAAATTATTTTAAAATAAAATAGTAGAATATTTTCATTGCCTAAAATAAGACAAAACTTCATTAAATATACAGTAAAATAAAATTGACTGTGGACTATACCAGAACTGTGAACGTCTGCTAAAGATAAATGGATTTCTCCTCTTACAGGACAAGAGAGTCTTGTCTCTAACATACAAATTTGACTTCAAATTAATAAAAAGATGACATAATAAAAGAGGTATGGTTGCTTTGCTTGCTTGACAACTTGACTACATCTGAAATTAGCTAAAAACAAAATATTGACAGTACACCAGAGCTTTAATCTATATGTGATCTGGACTATGTGATCTGCTGGAAGCCTATAAAAGAACATGGAAGAAAGGAGCTTCTGCTTTTTGCCAACTTTCTGTTGCCTTGCTCGCAACTCCATTCCTCCACTGGCAGTAGAGCCTACTCTTGGATTCCAGCATATATTGAAGATCAGATGAGACATCTCACCTCATGAACTGAGCCGCTACTCTATTCTTTGACTTTCTATTCATACCCAGCCATTATTGGTTATTCTGGACCACAGTCTGTATGTCATTCTAATAAACCCCCTTATCCATCCCTCACTGATATATATGTAATGTTATTCTAATAAATCAAAATTATCCTCTATATCTTTCTATCATCCATCTATCTGTCTATCTATCTATCTATCTATCTATCTATCTACTCACTATTGTCTATAATCTGTCTACATACATACATACATACATACATACATACATACATACATAGGCCTATAAGGTCTATTACTCCAGAGAACCCTTACTAATACATGGGGTTCTAATTAGCTATTTCATTAAAGAGAATATTTAAATGATCATATATAGATGATGCAATACCTATCATTATTTTTTTCTAATATTCTTTCTGTTTCTGTAATAAAACACCTATATCACCTATATAAAAATCAATGTAGGGAGCTTAAAGGATTTGTTTCAACTTAAAATTGTAGCTTATAGTTTATCAACGTTAAGAAGACATGGCAGGAACATCAAATAGCTCATTACATGGTACTCACAGTAGAGAGAAACAACCTCCCACATGCATTCTTGTTTGCTTTCATGGGCTCAAATCAGTTTCTTCCCTTATATAATTAAGAATCCTGTGTGACAAGTTGATAATAAATGCTAACAATATATTGTAAGGTAAGTACAAATAAAGAATATGTTTACTATGCTAGTACAGTAACATATCAAGACAACTAGACACAATATCAAGGTCTGACAAAAATTTTCATAAATAACTTTGCAAGTTGGCAGTGCACAGTGCTTACTCTATCTGAGTTATAGAAAATCTGAGATTGTGGACCAAATGAGTGGCCAAATGTATTTCCCTGACAAGAGGAGGCATCAAAGAAGCTAGAGACCCAGAGTTCCAGGCCCCTTTTGAATGACTCATGAGTTGAAGAATCACACATGGTCATAGGTTTTTGGTATCCAGTACCTCCTGCCTACTTGAACTGGAATCCCAAGTTTCAGAAATGCCAGGCTTCAGCATCAGGACCACAGGCTCCTCCCATCTCTCTGAAGACAATTCCTGGATACTAGGGACATGGTGCCACTTTCTGGTCCATGATTCTACTAGTCTACCTATGATGACTACCACCTATATAATAGGATCATACTGGGTCCCTATTCCAAAGAGTGGTATCCAACTGAATCTGAGAACCAGGATCGCAGGGTCTGTTAGGTGAGCTGGGCAAGCAAGCTGTAATGCTGCTAACTCCTAAATGCCAGCATATGTTAATAATATCTCAGAGATAGGAGAGGATCCCAGTTTCCAGACAAGTACTGTATCACCCTTAGCTCTCAAGCTACTCTCAGCATTCTAGGAGGGCTCTAAATTCCAGAGACATGCAGATGCAGACTATGGTTCAAGGCTCTACTAGCTTCTTGAGAAGACTTACAGAACCTCACTGGATCACACAGGTTAGAAACACAAACTACAATACCTTGACCATAGGTCCAACTGTGATACAACCAGCAGAATACAGCTGTAGGCTTAGTGAGGAGATTTAGTGCCCAGCCCATGATCTACAGTTACTCCTATATGCCTAAGAAACTCAGATAGTTCTAGGAACAACCAGCCAATGCCAGGGACAAGAAGATAGCTAAAAACCAGCATAAGAACACAACCTCAAGAACAAGCAGTTTCTCCTATGTGGCTATACTTTCAGAGAAATGGACAGGAAGAGACAAAGTTATGTCATGTATTCCTTATCATTCTCCTGCCATGTAATAATTTTTTATAAATACTAGGGTTCCTCGAGTCATGTTCATGTAGTTTTCAATTAACAAACTCAGGATGTTGTGCCACCAGCCAATGATGTGACTTGGGTATAATTCTGCTAAGCAGTAATATGAGCATTGTTATTCTAGTCTTTGGTTTCATAAAGCTCTTAATATTATAGGTGAATTTCTTCCAATGTCCTCTCAGCTTCCTGATATCTAACAACTTAATGCAAGTATTTCACAAAGTAGTTTCCATCTATTATGAAGGAGTGTCATACAATAGTATATAGCCTATCAGATTCACATCTAAATGTATAACAGAATAAATAAATGTTAATGAGCTTCAAAATACTTATGGTTGTCCAACAATGGAAATACCTCATACATTCTTAAACATAAAGTAGATATTTTGTTGTCATTCCTTTAAACAAAATGTTACATAATGAAAATTAGTAACTACTTATAGGCAAATCTCAAACATGAAAATTTAAACAGTAAGTTTTTATAAGACAAGAAAGAAATTAAAAGAATTTAAATTACATATAAATTTTTTAAGTTAGTATAGTAAGAAAAAATAAATTAAACCTCAAAATCTTTAATAAGCACAATGATAAAAATTGGAACTTAAATTCTGAAATTTTATAATTAATACTATTTTAATCTTTTCCAGCCTATAAATCTTTATTTTCATAACTATGTATATTGAGAAAATTAGTGACATGTTCATTTATATATACCCTATCACTATTTATATTCACATACAAACAAATCTGAGAATACTCATACTAAATGTCTCTGTGTAATATTAATAGGTTTGAGGAGATGTTCATGAACTTATTAATTTCATTTTACATAATTCTAATAAATTCTTTCCAAAGAACAAATTACTCATATAATATTAAAAATAAATCTATAATTGGATCATGAGAAATGTAACGTAATTAGTAATTCAATAGAATCTATTATATAATTAAATCAGCTGTGTGAAAAGAAAATGACCATGAATATACAAATTGAAAAATTATCTCCTAATTGATTAAATGACTACTTTTGAAAATTGTCCTCCTTAGTAAAATGATGCATAAATTTGTATTATTATTTCCTTCATTGCATACATTATATTTTAAATTAGTTTTGCAAAAATGCCAAATGGTAGATATTATTATATACATTTTAGGAAAAATTGGTTAAAACAGTCAATATTAATAACATTATAGAGGTCATAAATATAATTTCTATCAGAACATAAAGTGAAAATCAGGGTGTCTATTTTTGAAGGCATAATTATCCCATTGTGTTAAGCTAAAATTATTCATTATTTTTAAGCTATCTATTTATTAAAAGGAGATTTTTGAGTTCAACAAAGAGATAATAAAAGCCAAAATTACATAGTATTTGGGGTAGCTAAAAATTATCCATGGTTTAGTAGTTTTCACTATAATTGTCTTGTTTAAAATTACTAAGGAAGTGTCTCCGTTTCTTAAAAAAAAAAAGGTATTATCAATAGAATTTGATGTCAAATATTTGCAGAATGAAGTCAAAATCCTCTTCTGTCTACTGCCATCTGGAGTATTGTAGAGCCTAATCATCCATCATGATAGTAACTGAAGCATTATGGACAGTTAAGAACTGTTGGATATGAGAAAACCATCCTTCACTGGGAGTATGGACAGTGATAGGTTGTCCATGTTCCAGGGGACTGGCCCATAGTCATATGCATATAGGCAGCACTAAAAGAACTTAGTGGATTATTTGGAGAAATAATACATGAAGTTGATAGGTGAACATATGGAAGAACACCTAGGAAATTTTATAAAGGAAATAGAGGAGTGGATATAATCATATTTCATCATATACATGTGTGGAATTCTAAAAGAAAAATATTAAAGAGTATTTTTCCTACTTTTGATGTGTATTAGCGTCCATGCTAAAGCTTCTTCATTACGGAGAGTCATCCATGTTACTGTCTGCCATCACATTTTGCTTAGGTCACTTACCAAACATAAATTACTATTATTTTTACATTTGCTTCCTTAAATTCTTCCCTTACCAAAAGGCCAAGGAGGCAGAATAGGACCAATTAAACTTAACCACACTATACTTTCTTGTACTCATACAAATTCAACTCCATAACTAGAGTACAAATTCCTATGCAGCAGTCATTTTTATTCTTATTCTATCCTAATTCATACTTCTCAGAACTCACACAGCCTACCATACATGCTACATAAATATTAAGCAAATATTTAATATTATGTAACAAATAAAAGTATAATATTTATATATAATATATAATAAAATATATGTATTTAAGGATGGGAATTTTCATACATGATAGAAAGGCAAGATATTTAATTGTCTATATTCATTCTATTTATTATAAAGTCTATATCATAAAGCCTTCTCTTTAGTGGCTGAAAGTCCTGTTCAAATTATGTGTGCATATATATATTGTGTTGTGGCAGCTTCTCTTACCGAACTGGAAGGCAAACACTCTAGGTAAGTTGGCTGACCAATGATCTTTCAGGATACACTAGTCTCTTCAGCTTTATGCTATTAATAAAAGTAGTCATGCCCATCTGTTTGCATGGATGCTGTAGATTCAAATTTAGAATCTCATGATCACAGAACAAACACTTTCATGATCGGAGTCAGCTGTTCACACTCCTTACAATTTTCTGTATAATCTCCTTAGCTAGAGTAGGAAGTATTTGGTGAAGTACCCTACTCTACATTATTTATAGATTAAAATGTAATTCATAAAATTGAGTAAGCATACATAAAATCAATTCTCAGAGAAAAGGCTTAATAATCTTGACTTGAATAAAATATTTAAAAGTGCATTTTTAAGAATTAGAAATGGGTACTGGCAAGATGTTTAGTGTTTAAAGGTATACACAGAGATATAAACACATGAAATAAAAATATGTAATCAAAATAACTTTTTTTAAAAATTAGAAGTGTCAAATTTCCCCAGTAAACATGAAACACAATGGTCTGATTTACTAGAAACTGAATAGATGCAAAATTAAATGCACACTATATATAATTTCCTTTTAAATACTTACTTAAACACAAATATACTCTTAATAATGTATATGTACCAAAAGAAAGAATAAAAGAGGAGAAAGTAGGTCTCAAACAATGTATACTACTACTTGGGGCAAGTTTGCTATTTGTCCTCAAGATATCTCCAACCATAAGCAGCAACCCAGGAACCAGCAATAGAAGCAGGATCAAGTAGCAACAAGCCACAGGAGCAGGAGTAAAGAGTGGCAGCAGCAGCATAGGGAGCAGCTGCTGCTGCAGGCCCTCCTCTGGCTCTTGCATTTATACACTCTCTAGAGTCCCCAGAATTCGAAACATGAATAATCTTCAGATGGCAAAATAAGGCCCCTGCTAGAGCAGGAGAAAAATTATAGTTAGCTGCTATAGTCAATCTGAAGCAGCCTCATATTTCATACCTGGCATTAAAGTAAAACTATATTCTTTTGTTTGTTTCTTTCTTTTTCCCCCTCTCTTTTTTGCTAAATTTTCGTTTAATTTACATACTCATTTTATATCCCAATCACAGCCCCCTCCCTTCTCTCCTCCTGTTCCAACTCTCCCACTGTCTGCCCCTTATCCCCCCTCCCTTTGTCCTCAGAAAAGGGAGCCCCTCCCCTCCAATCCACTCTTTCACATCAAGTCACATCAGGAATGAGCTTGCCCTCTCACTGATGCCAGGTAAGTCACCTCATTAGGGTGAAGTGATTGGACACAGGCAACAGAGTCCATGTCATAGACAGCATCCACCCAACTTACTACAGTACTCACATAAAGAACAAACAGCCCATCAGTTACATATGTGTAGGGGCCCTAGGAGAAGTCCATGCACATGCTTTTTGGTTGGTGCTTGTGCCTCTGTAAACCTACATGGGTAAAGATTACTTGATTCTGTTGGTCTTCTTGTGGAATTCTTTTCTCCTCTGTGTCCTTCTAGCCCCCAAAAACTTCTCCATAGGATCCTCAGAGTGACTGCTTGGCTGTTAGTCTCAGCATATGACTTGATCAGCTACTGGGTAGGGCCTCTCAAAGGACAGTTAAGTTAGACTTCTCTCGGTAAAT
This sequence comes from Acomys minous, assembly GCF_964271855.1. NCBI lineage: Eukaryota > Metazoa > Chordata > Mammalia > Rodentia > Muridae > Acomys > Acomys minous. Next base: position 72,318,895 of record NC_140483.1, on the reverse strand, counting down.
GTGTCAGATAATTGATAATTATGTCAAGGCTTGCCTCTTTCACATGGTGTTGGTCTCAGTTGGGCCAGGATTCGATTGGACATTCACTCAGTCTTTGCTCTATCATTATATCTGCACATCTTATAACCATGATAAATTTTGGGTTGAAAGTTTTGTAGGTGAATTGATGTTCCCCTTCATCAGTATGATTTGTGCTGGCTATAAGATAACCTTCTCGGTCTTTGTGTCCACTCCTGCTAGGAGGTTCTACTAGAGACATCCACATATCCTCCCAGTAGCCTATGCTGTAAGAGGTCTCCAGCTTTTCTCAGTGATGCCCCACTCTCCAGTTCCCTTTTCTCTTCTCTGTCCTCTAATCTTCTCTGTCAACTATCTCCACATCTCAACCCTTCTCATTTCCCTCCCATACCCTCTGCTACCAACTTACCTCTCTACCTCCACTTCTGCTATATAATCTATTTCCCTATCTGAATGAGATACAAGGAGGGCCTCCCTTCACCTTTATTTATCTTCTTTGGGTCTGTGAGTTGTACTATGGAATAACTGGGTCTTGAAGTACTAATATTTCCAACCTTCCATTTTTTTTCCCCAAGAAGCAAAATTCCCACTAAAGTGGTTGGAAGCCATTTACACTAAACATTATTATTTAAATGGATTTGCTCTTTCCTATGGATTAGTGCTAGTTTGGATGGTTGATAGTATTTTCATTAATTATTGTCTTCCTCTTTACCTAATATTATGAGCTCACTGCATTTGGAATGAGAGATTTCTTTCTAGATCTTTTATAGCAATATACCAGTCTAAAGATATTTATTCCTTTAAGTACCTTCATGAGTGACACTTTCTTTTTTCTTTTTCCTTAAAATAATTTTTTTCAGTCTGTCTTGGTTGTCATAACTTAATTTGTGTGTGTCTGAAAATGTCCCATCGATATTAAAAATAGCTTCGCTGAAGATTTGATTGGCAGATATTTATTCTCTAATTTTTAAATAAACTATTCCATGTTTTCCTAGATTTTAAGTGTGAGATGAGAGACCTAATGTCATTGTAAGATGTCTGTCTGTCTAGGTGAGTTGACTTTGGAATACTAGAGCATTTAAAATTGCTTCTCCCTTTCATAAGTTTGTCATATTTCTTTTTTAATTTTTTAAATATAGTTTATTAATTTATTCATATTACATCTAAATTGTTATCCCATTCAGTGTATCCTCCCATTCCTTCCTCCCTCCTATTTCCCCTAACTCCCTTCCCCTATGACTGTGACTGTGGAGGAACCTTTTCCCCCAGTATATGCTCATAGGGTATCAATTCTCTTCGTGGTAGCCTGCTATCCTTCCTCAGAGATGCCACCAGGACTCCGGATCCAGGGGATGTGGTCAAATATGGGGCACCAGAGTTCGTGTGAAAGTCAGACGCTACCCTCCACTCAACTGTGAAGAATGTTCTGTCCATTGGGTAGATCTGGGTAGGGGTTCTGTGTTTACTAATGTATTGTCCTTGGCTGGTGCTATAGTTTGAGCAGGACCCATCGGCCCAGATCCGCCCATCATAATGTTTGACTTGTAGGTTTCTAGGACCCTCTGGGTCCTTCCATTTCCCCATTCTCCCTTGAAACTCACATCTGAGACCCAGTAGGAAGTCTTCCCCTCTGTCCCTCTTTCCTGGTAAGCAAAGACTTTGTTGGGACATACCCCTTGGAGTAGTGTCTGGATAAAAGTGAGTATATAACATTTTACTCTTTCTGCTTCTGGGTTAACTCACTCATTATGGTCATTTCTAGTTCAATCCACTTGTCCACAATTTTGGGGAATTCCTTGTTTTTAATAGCTGAATAGTATTCCATAGTGAAAATGTACCACAGTTTCTTTATCCATTCTTCTACTGAGGGGTACTTAGGCTATTTCCATGTTCTGGCTATTATGAATAAGGCTGCTATGAACATGGTTGAGCAAATCTTCTTGGGTGTTGGAGCATCTTCTGGGTATATTCGAAGGAGTGGAATAACTGGATCTTGAGGAAGCCCTATTCCCAATTCTCTGAGATATTGCCAGATAGATTTCAAAAGTGGCTGTACTAGTATGTATTTTCACCAGTAATGAAGGAGTGTTCCTCAATCCACAGCCTCACCAGCATGAGATGTCGCTTGAATTTTTGACCTTAGCCATTCTGATAGGTGTAAGATGGAATCTCAGAGTTGTTTTGATTTGCATTTCCCTGATGACTAAGGAGATTGAGGTAGACCATCACCATTTGTTGAAGATGCTATCTTTTTTCCATCAAATAGATTTGGCTTCTTTGTCAAAAATCAAGTGACCATATATGTGTGGATTCATATCTGGGTCTTCTATTTGATTCCACTGATCAACCAGCTTATTGTTGTGCCAGGACCATGCTGTTTTAATTACTGTTGCTTTATAGTACATCTTAAGATCAGATATGAGGATTCCTCTGGCAGAACTTTTATTGTACAAGATTGTTTTTAACTATTCTGTGTTTTCATTTTTCCACATGAAGTTGAGAATTGAAATTTCAATGTCTTTAAAATTTGTATATTTATTTTGATAGGGATTGCATTGAATCTGTAAATTGCTTTTGGTAAAATGGTCATTTTTACTATGTTAATTCTCCTGATCCAAGAGCAAGGAAATTCATTCCATCCTCTGATGTCATCTTAAATTTCTTTCTCCAGAGTTTTGAAATTTTTTTCAAACAAGTTCGTCACTTGCTTCGTTAGAGTAACTTCTAAATATTTTCTATTGCTATTGCCTATCATGAAGGGTGTAGTTTTTCTAATTTCTTCCTTTGTATGATTGTCATTTGTATACAGGAAGGCTACTGACTATTTTTGTCAATTGGCTGAAGGGGTTTATAATCTGTAGGAGTTCTTCAGTGGAATTTAGGAGGTCACTTATATACACTATCATATCACCTGCAAATAGGGATAATTTGACTTCCTCCTTTCCCATTTAAATCCCCTTGATCTCCTTTTGTTATCTTATTGCTCTGGCTAGATCTTCCAGTACTATGTTGAAGAGATATAGAGGGAGTGGGCAGCCTTGCCTTGTTCCTGATTTTAGAGAAATTTCCTTAAGTGTCTCACCATTTAACTTGATTTTGGCTATTGGCTTGCTGTATATAGCCTTTATTATATTGAGGTATGTGCCTTGTATCCCTGATCTCTCCAAAACTTTAAACTTGAATGGGTGTTGGATTTTATCAAATGCTTTCTCTGCAACTAAGAAGATGACCATGTGGGGTTTTTTTCTCAGTTTGTGTATATGGTGGATTATATTGATGGATTTCCATATATTAAACCATCCCTGCATGCCTAGAATGAAGCCTACCTTATCATGGTGAATGATACCTTTGATGTATTCTTGTATTTGTTTTGCAAGTATTTTATTGAGTATTTTGGCATCAATGTTCGTAAGTGAAATTGGTCTGAAATTCTCTTTCTTTGTTGGGTCTTTATGAGGTTTAGTTATCAATGTGACTATGGCCACATAGAATGAATTTGATAATGTTCCATCCATTTCTATCTTTTGGACTAGCTTGTAGAGTATCGGTATTAGCACATCCTTGACAGTCTGCTAGAATTCTGCACTGAAACCACCTGGCCCTGGCCTTTTTTTGGTTGGGAGTCTATCAATGATTGATTCTATTTCTATAGGGAAAATGGGACTATTTAGCTTGTTTATCTGTTCTTCACTCAATTTTGGCAAGTGAAATTGATCAAGAAAATCATCCATATCCCTCAGATTTTCAAATTTTATGGAATATATGTCTTCAAAGTAGGATCTTATGATTCTTTGTATTTCTTCAATGTCTGTTGTTATTTCTCCATTTTCACTTCTGATTTTGTTAATTTGGAACTTGTCTCTCTGCATTTTAATTAGTTTGGATAACGGTTTGTCTCTCTTGTTGAATTTCTCAAAGAACCAACTCTTTGTTTTACTGATTTGTTGGACTGTTTTCCTAGTTTCCAGCTTATTAATTTCAGCCCTGAGTTTGATTATTTCCAGTCATCTACTCCTCTTGGGTGTTTCTACTTCTTTTTTTTCCAGGGCTTCCATCTGTGTTGTTAAGTTGCTTATGTGGGATGTTTCCAATTTCTTTTTAAAGGCACTTAGTGCTATGAATTTTCCTTTTAGCACTGCTTTCAATGTATCCCATAAATTTGGGTATATTGTTTCTTCATCATTTTCATTGAATTTCAGGAAGTTCTTAATTTATTTCTTTATTTCTTCCCTGACCCAGGTGTCATTAAGTAGAAAGTTGTTTTGTTTCCATGTACCTATAGGCTTTTTGTTATTTCTGTTGTTGTTGAATTGCAGCCTAAGCCCATGATGATCTGATAGGATACAAGGTATTATTTCAATCCTCTTGTGTCTGTTGAGGCTTGCTTTGTGACCTACTATATGATCAGTTTTGGAGAAGGTTCCATGGGGTGCCGAGAAGAAGGTATATTCCTTTTTGTTTGGGTGAAAAGTTCTGTAGATATCTGTTATGTCCATTTGATTCATGACATTGGTTAATGGTGGTATTTCTCAGTATAGTTTTTGTTTCAATGCCCTATCCTTTAGTGTGAGTTGGGTTTTAAAGACTCCCACTATTATTGTGTAGGGATCGATGTGTGGCTTATGCTTTGTTAATAGATCTTTTACAAATATGGGTGCTCTTGTATTGGGAGCATAGATCTTCAGAATTGTGATGTAACCTTGGTTGACTTTACCTTTGATGAATATGAAGTGTTCTTCCTCATCCCTTTTGATTAATTTTGGTTGAAAGTCTATTTTGTTAGATATTAAAATGGCTATGCCTGTTTGCTTCTTGTGACCATTTGCTTGGAATATTTTTTCCAGCCTTTTACCCTGAGCTAATGTCTATCTTTATGGGTGAGATGTGTTTCTTGAATGCAGAAGAATGTTGAATCTTGTATATGCATCCATTCAATTAGTCTGTGCCTTTTTGTTGGAGAATTGAGACTACTGATGTTGAGAGATATTAATGACCAGTGACTCTTAAGAGTCTTAATTTTGATGTTGCTTCCAGTAGAGCACTTGTGTGATTATGTTTTTGCAGTGGTGTTGCTATCTATTTCCTGTGTAGTTTTGGTTGTAGCTTGTCCCTTTTGGGTGGAGTTTTCATTCTAGGACTTTCTGTAAAGCTGGAATTGTGGATAGGTACTGTTTGAATTTATTTTTGTCATAGAATATTTTGTTTTCTCCATCAATGGTTATTGATAGTTTTGCTGAGTAAAGTAGTCTGGCCTGGCATCTGTGGTCTCTTAGGTTTTGCAGGATTTCTGTCCAGGACGTTCTGGCTTTTATGGTCTCTGCTGAGAAGTCGTGTGTAATTCTGATAAGTTTGCCATTAAATGTTATTGGGCCCTTTTCCCATGAAGCTTTTAATATTTTTTCTTTTTTCTGTATGTTTTGTGTTTTGATTATTATGTTACGGGCAGTTTTTCTTTTCTGGTCAATTCTATTTAGTGTTCTGTATGTCTCTTGTATGTTTATAGGCATCTCTTTCTTTAGATTGAGGAAATTTTCTTCTATGATTTTGTTGAGAATAGTTTCTGGGCCTTGGAGTCTGATATCTTCTCTTTCTTCAATGCCTATTATCCTCAGATTTCTTCTTTTCATGGTGTCCTTGATTTATTGGATGTTTTGTGTCAGAATTTTTCCAGATTTAGCATGAGCCGCTGCTGCTGCCGCCGCTGCTGCTGCCGCCGCTGCTGCTGCCGCCGCTGCTGCTGCTGCTCCTATGCTCCTCCTGTGTGTAGGGGTACACAGGTCCTCTGCACCCTGGTCCTTTCGAACCGTGGAGCACTCCCGCTGCTGTGGTGTGGGGACCTTGGTGTTCCTGGTTCAGAAATCTGTGAAATTCCCTGAATTGTTTACTGAAGCTTCTAAACACGGTCCACACTGCTCACCGCCATCTTGGATATCCCAGATTTGGCATTTTCTTTAATGGTTGCTTCAATATCTTTGATTGTATCTTCTAGACCTTTGTTTCATTCCTTCATCTTTTGGATTCTGTTAGAAAGGCTCACCTCTGTGTTCCTTGCCTTCCTGTCTGAGCATTTTTCTACTGCCTGTGTGTTTATAATTGAATCTATTTTCATCTTCAGATCTTGAGTGGTTTTTTTTATCTGATTGTTTGTATATTCCTGTTTTCTTCCATTGACTCTTTATAGGCCTTCAGAGGTTGAAGAGTTTTATTGATTTCTGTCATCTATTTGTTTGTATTTTCCTGATTTTTTTCCAGTTCCTCTCTACAGGCCTCTTTTATGTCTCCACTTGTTTGGAAGCATCTTCCTGCATTTGTTTATGAATTTTATTTGTTTCCTCCATTATCATCCTCTTTACTAAGGATTTGAGGTCATTTTCTTGTATTTCCATTATTTTTGAGTTCTCTGGGTTGTTTTCTTTGGGATCGCTGGGACCTGGAGATGTCATATTGTTTTGTTTTGTTTTGTTTTGTTTTTTGCATATGATTTTATGCTGTCCTTTAGCCATCTTCCCATCTCTGTTTTTGGCAGGTAGCTTCCAGAGTTGGGTGGAGTGAGTCTGTGGATAGATTCACCTGTTTTCTCATGATTTCCCTAGGCTTGAAGCTCTGATGCTTCACTGGTCTGGATGGCAAGAGACTAGCCCTGTAGTTTGTATCTGTCACAGCTAGTGATCCCCAACTCCCCTGTACTGTGGGTCCTCTATTGGCCCAGGGTCTCTGAATGTGCATTGGGTGAGTTCAAAGTATCCACAGCCTTCTGGGTCCCCTTGTAGCACTGAAGCTCTCCAGGAACTGAAGCAGGTCAGGAGGAAAGGCCACTCTACTCCCTGTCTCCCAGAGATTTCCTTAGTCCTGGAGCTTTGATGCTCTGCTGATCTGTGGTTTTGGTAGCATTTTGGGACCCAGACGAGTCACAGAGTCCAGGTTAGTGTCACCGGGCCCAAACCACAAACACGCTGTTTGCCTCTGGGCAGTTGGGTCTCTGGACCCAAACAGGTCTCTGTGCCTAATCCAAGCACTTAGTCCAGTTAGCACTGAGTCCACCCAGGGTCTTGGGCCCAAACTGCACACTTAGCTTGCCAAGTTCAGCTAGAGTCTCCAGACCCGGGCCACACTCCAAACTAAGCTAGAGTCTCAGGGGCCAAACTGATCACCAAGGTCAGCTAGGAACTCTGGGCCCAAACTGTGCACCAAGCTCAATCAGAGTCTCAGAGCCTGCACTACCTGCCAAGTTCAGCCAGGGACTCCGGGCCCAAACCAAGCACTGAGCTCAGCTAGAGTCTCTGGGCCAAAACTGCCCACTGATTTCGGCAGTCTTAGGATTGGGACTGTGCAATAAATTCAGCTAGGGACTCTGGACCTAAACTGTGTGCCGAATTCAGCCAGGGACTCTGGGCCATGGACTGTGTGCCAAGTCTAACCAAAGTCTCAGGACCATGCGCCAAGCTCAGTTAGAGTCTCTGGGCCAAAACTGCCTGCCAAATCCAGGTAGGTTCTCTTTGCCCAAATTGCCCCCCATGTTCAGCCTTGGACTCTGGGCCTAAAATATGCCAAACTCAGCTAGAGTTTCAGGGGCTGAACTGCACACCAAGCTTATCTAGGGACTTTGGACCTAAACTGCATGCCGAATTCAGCCAGGGACTCTGTGCTCCCAACTGTGTGCTGAGTCCAGCCAAAATCTGAGGGCTGGGACCACACGCCATGCTCAGCTAGAGTCTCTGGACCCAAACTGCCCACCAAGACCAGCTATGTTCTCTAGGCCCAAACCATACACCAAGCTCAGCCAGGGGCTCTGGGCCCAAATTGTGCACCAAGCTCAGCTAAAGTCTCAGGGGCTTAACTGCATTCCTAGCTCAGCTAGAAACTCTAGACCTAAACAGTATGCAGAATTCAGCCAGGGACTCTGGGCCCCAGACCGTGTGCTGACCAGCCAAAATCTCAGGGCTGGGACTGCACGCCAAGCTCACCTAGAGCCTCTAGGCCCAAACTGTGCACACAGCCCAGTTAACTTCTCTGGGCCCAAACTGCACACCAAGCTCAGCCAGGGACTCTGGATCCAAACTCCACGCCGATCTTAGCTAGAGTCTCCGGACCCAAACTGCTCGCCAACCTCAGCTAGAGACTCTGGACCTAAACTATGTGTCGAATTCAGCCAGGGACTCTGGGCCCCGGACCGTGTGCTGACCAGCCAAAATCTCTGGCCTAGGACTGCACGCAAGCTCACCTAGGGTCTCTGGGCCCAAACTGTGCACAAAGCCCAGCTAAGTTCTCTGGGCCCAAACTGTTCACCAAGCTCAGCCAGGGACTCTGGACCCAAACTCCATGCCGAGCTTAGCTAGAGTCTCAGGGGCCAAACTGATCACCAAGCTCAGCTAGGAACTCTGGGCCCAAACTGTACTCCAAGCTCTGCTAGGGTCTCAGCAGCTGAACTGCACTCCAAGTCCAGTTTGGGTGTCTGGGCATGAGCTGTGTGAGGAATTGAGCTTGGGTCACCGGGCCCAAACCATGCACCAAGTTCAGCTAGGGTCGTCGGGCTCAAATCTTGCACTGAGCCCCTCTCCCGCAGCAATTCCCACCAGTTATCACACCAATAACCTCTGCTGGAGGGTTCCCAGCTGCAAGCTCAGTCTCTTTCACCGCCGCTGCCATCGTCACTGCTGACCCTACCATCACCGCTGCTGCTCTGGTCCCATGTGCAGGGATACACACGTTTTCTGTATTGTGCGTCCTTTCAAACTGTGGAGTACTCCCGCTGTAGTGTGGTGGGGAGCTTGGTGTTCCTGTTTCAGAATTCTGCACAATTCCCTGAAACATTTACTGGAGCTTCTAAACACGGTCCATACTGCTTTCCCTCATCTTGGATCCTCTCTGATTGTCATATTTCATGCATAGGTTTCTCTCTAGACATGTCTTTTGGTGTCTTTGTGTTTAGATGTTCATGTTTTCCCTAGGTTTTACTGATCATATGAGAGAAATTTGTGGTTATTGTTAATGAGCATTTTATAGGTTTATAATGATGAAGACCAAGTGAGACAGCAAAAAGAAAAAAAGAAAAATTTAGTTTTCATGCAATAACAATCACAGGAATGTTAATGTTGTTGTTAAAGTTTATCCTGAAAGAAATAAGATTAATTACATTAACAAATGTTTTCTGGGTTCACTCTTCTAATCCAAGCACTCAGGGTGTAGAGGCAAGTGGATCTATGTGAGTTTGAGGCCAAGCAGACTATGAAGTAAGTTCAGGGTAGCTAATCCTATACACAGAAAAACACTCTCTCTAGGAAAACAAATAAAAGGAAACCCATTAACTAAAAAAAAAAAAAAAAAAAAAAAAAAATCAAGGAAACAAAAAATGCAAGAAGGGCTTCCTGACCTACAGTGGCATATAGGAAAGGTACCTTCAAGGCAAGACCCCATCTTTCTATGCTTTCAAATTATGAAAGGAAAAGGAAATTCCTGCCCTTAAAAAGCAACAAGAGAAATCTCTACAAATGACATTCAATGGGACCAGGGTCTACTTAGGTGATGATGACTTCAGAATCACAGAAAATAGAAGAGTCAAAGAGTCATGGAATCATCTTTGGTGTTTTCAGAATTCTATGGAAGCCAGACAATATGTGATAGTAACACATGAAGGCCTGAAGATGGTTGCATGCCCAAGAGGCTGTATGAGTCTGGAAATGAAGGCTAGGATTTGTTGGAGACTTCATATGTTGGAGATGGCAGAACCATAGCATGTCTACTAAGAAGAGATGCAAAAAGGACTAGAAATATCTCAACCAGGAAAATGCTTTGCAGGCAGACAAACTAAAGGAGGAGAACCATCTAATCCCTTTGACATCAACACTAAACTACAGGATTTGATATTTTCCCTTTTGATATTTTTGTCTTGTTTTGGTCTAGTATTTCTTTTCTATGAACTATTTCTCTCTTTTGAATGATAATGTATATTTCTGTGTCATTATACTTTGGAAGTATATAACTTCTCTTTTGATTTTAGAGAGTTAAAATTAAGAGATTGTCTTGACACTCAAGAAAGACTTTGCACTTTTAAACAGTGTTGTGATGCTGAAAGATCATGAAATCATTTAAAGATGGAGTAAGTGCATTTTGCATTATTATATGGCCATGGGCCTATATATGGAGCCAGAGAGTAGAGTGTAGATATTTGAATGAGATATATCCACCACAATATCTGGCATTTGAATTCTTAGTACCCCACTGGTGGAGATGTTAGAGGAAGTGTAATAGTTGTGGTCCTCTTGGCTCAAAAGCACCACTGAATTAAAACTTGAAAGGGTAAGATTAGTGGTATTTCTAGTTCACTAAGATTATGAGCTTCAATGCCTCTTAATGCCATATCTCCCTATCACAATGGCCTTTGATTGCCCTGGAATTAAATAAATATGTGCAAATATACATTCCTTCTACAAACTTTTTGATCAGTGTTTTCTCATAGCAATAGAAAGGTAAGTAGCACAAGAACAAATGTTGAACTTTGCAAGAGACTATACCTAGGAATAACCTTAAGCCCTGATAAAGAGATTAGCAGAATATGTTTTCCTTTAATGAGATATTAAATTTTCCTTCCCTCTGTTCCTAACTCCAGTGCAATCTCTTAAGCAGCTCAGTAATGCTGGTTCATAAATATTCCTGTGTTTGTGGATTATTGAGAAAAGCTTAATTTCTAATTTTCTTTCTGTCTCTACTCTGCATGCTTGTCCTGACATGTTGATCTTCCCCAACATTTTGGCCTTCTTAATTCATTCAGGAAAGCTTCCTACTTCCACCATGTGTCTGACATGTGTTTGACACGTGTCTGATCTCCATGTCAGGCAAAAAAAATCATAGCTTTTTTTCCCTACTCCCTTCTTTCTTCTTCTTTGGTAAGCTGCTGAAATATCAATCAGATTTCATATCTTGAGTTTTTCCTTTTAAAAAACCTACTAAATTGGGTCTTGAAACTCTGTTTTAGTCAGTTATTACATTTTTTTAATAAATGAGACATAGAAACTGAAAAAAAAGACCTAAATTTTCCCATTGTCATCAAGTGTAACAAGAAGATCAGCATGTAATGTGAATAAATTATAATAAATAAAAAAGAAAACAAGCACTGTACATGTAAATATTTATGTTAGAAATTAGGTTTCAAGTATCTCAAAGATTGACCTCAAGATTTTAATAAAACATGAAAATGCAAAATATAAGGCAGCAGATTGTAATGCATAATAATATCAGAACAGAAATTAATGAAATGGAAATAAAAAGAACACAAAGAATTAGTGAAATACTATACCAATATATCAAAACTAAACTTATTTTGTATCAATATGCAAATTTTTATACCAATAAATTTAAATTTACCTTATTTGTTAGTAACAAATAAGGCCCTAGGTTGAGGAGTAGATTGAATAATAATCTTTTTATCATATCACATATATATATATATATATATATATATATATATATATATGTGTGTGTGTGTGTGTGATATGATATATATATCCCTGCTGCTTTCTTATCAATCTCTATATCTATGAAAGAGAGATAAAGGAAAAGAGAGACAGTCCTGAGTCCAATAATAATTTATAACAAACTTACTATAAAAATAAGCATCAGTTGCTCAAGAGAACCATCAAAAACCTACCCAACACTCATTAGGGGAAATGGGGCATCATTCTTTTAAATTTTCTTTGTGATGGTTGGGTAAGGGAACAAATAAAATTAGGGTAAATGATTAAAAAGCTAGGAATAGCATTTGTGGAACAGTTTCTAAATGTTGAGAAATTCAAGGATTAATAGGAATGCTGTATGGGACAGTCTTAAATGCTGGACCAATTGGGATTGGAATCTTTCTTTGAAGCTGTCCTGCAAATGGTCCTATTCTGATGAGTAACAGCAACTGAAGATCCTGGGGTTGGAACATGAAGGATACATGATGTCAGAGTCCAGCATATGGAAAGGAATGAATCCAGTCAAGCCTAATCCAGCTGCAGTATCTGGTTCTTTTGTTCTGAAAACATTTAAATTCTCACAACATTATATAGTCTTAAAATTATAAATATATGATGCACAGAACAGTTAATGCTTCTTCTCGGCTCTTTGTATGAGTGGAAGAAAGACATCTGTAAATCTTCATGCATGCCATAAGAAGAATGTCATCTAATAATAAGTCACAGGTATTCTGTGACCAAGAAAAAGCCTTATCTAAGCATTGGTATTCATGTCTCAGCCAGACTCAGAGATACTCACACATAGTAGAATTGGTAATATAAGTTACCTGCTTGTTCTGCAGTTTGATTTCCTTACATCTTTTTTTCTTTCATCATGCTTCTTTTTTTCATGTTTATTTCTTAAAATCATTTACATTGTATCATGGATCAATAAAACTATATGACCTGTGCTTTAATTCTTCAAATTATAATTATTATTTATTATTTTTATTATGTTTCTTTTTAATATATACAGTGATATTATTAGACATGGGTAAAATAAGCTACATATAGGAGGAAAAAACAAGATACAATCTGGAATTATATAAATGTTACATTCATAGGGATTTCGCTATTTGTATTTGGCAAACCTGAAGTAAACATCTTTCCCATTTTGTCAGGTCTAAATTATTGAATGCAGATTAATATCTATCATGTGTCATCTCTATTTTGATCTAAAAACATCTTAACCCCTAATCTACTAAGCTTAATTGAAAAACTAAACCATCTGGTCTTCAAGCCCATCAGAAATTTGAGAAGGGATAAAACTTAATTACCTAAGTGAACCCAATGTGCAGGTTAGCAGCTTCCAAAATGAAAAAAAAAAATGACCGAGACTGTTTACTGCCTCAACATTCAAACAAATCTCTCTCTATGGTGTTGGAGCATCACCTTCAGCCTTCTGGCCCTGACAGACATATTTGGGAGGCAGGAACTATTGAGGATTTGTTTACCCTGTCTTGGCAGAGTTTGGCCTCTGACTCTGCCTACATCTAAACTTGCCCATTTTTAGCCAGAATTCTGTCTGTGACAGCAAAGAGGACATTATTTAGGTTGGGCTATGTGGGCTTTTTGCTTCTATATAGGTGTATCTTAGGTTAGTTTGGGAGCATTAGCTTCTCTCATCTTGCTGAAGGTCTGGTCTATGCCATTGGCCTGGTCGTCTTCTCCATCGTCTATTACTATGTTTAAGAAGTTATTTTTTAATGATGCCCCAAATTTAATGGATGTACATATGTGTTTTTATTTTTATTGTTTATATTTCTTGCCTAGTTTATCTATTTTATTATATTTTCAAGTACTGATTTCTTATGTTCTGTTTATTTTACTTGCTAATCTCTTCATTGAGTACTTTAGTTACACTATTAAATTTTTATTCCAGGTTCATATCAGCCAGAATCTTCTTTAACTATTTCTTTAAATTTCTTTATGACATTCATTTTTAAATTCTAAGTTGTCTTCAACATGTTTATCAGCCTTGTATTTGTTTTTTTAATCAGGAATTTATTATATATTTAATTTCAATTTCTTTAAGTTAACTGAGATTTTGGGTGTGTGTGTGTGTCTTCTTGAATTATGTAGTGCTTTCAAATTCCATACCCTGCAGTTCTTCTGGGTAATTTGTATTGGTAAATTCTTCTATAGTATTATTGGAATTACATGATGGAATGATCCTGTTTTGATATTTCATGTTGTTATTTTGTGATGAGATATGGTCATGAGGAACACTTTCATTAGTTCTGTGCTTCATATGAAAAAAACATATTGGGGGAAAGCATATTATATATTGGCATAGTTGGCACTACATGTTGAATATGGATTTGGTGGGATGATGGTCAGGTTGACACAAGAAGTTAGTATATAGAATATATATCTTGGTACAAGTCTGGAGGTTTCAGATAGTTCTGGGAATTTGGACAGTGTGTGGAGAGGAGAATCAGTTGGATTTGCCTACTCCAAAAAAAATTGTAATTAAATTAAAAAATAATGAATTAAGAACTGACCCTTCAAAATAAAAAAAATATAGTTGTCAAACATACTTTTGTCATACAACAAAAGGTAGAGAGCAAATCGAAAACTATATAGTTATAAATGAGAAGAGCCACATTAAAACAGATTAATTCTAATATAATTCAGGTGCTTATTACTGCATAATTTATAAAGCTATAATTACATTTTTCAGATCGTTGAATTAAATGGATATGTCTCAGGACACATAGAATATTCCAAAATTGAACAAAGAGGATGAAAACAACTGAGTCAAATCTATACAAACATTGAGATTGAAGCAATAACAAAAACACATATTAACAATTAAATGAATGCCCAGAAATATTCACTTTTTATTACTACCAGACTTTTATGAAAGACTTAATAACAATTCTCCTCAAACCAATTCTCAATGTAGAAAAAGAAATAGTGTTAGCAAATTTGTTATATGAAAATTGTCCTGCCTTATATCAAACTTGATGAGGCTCCAACAACAAAATAATACCAAGTTCACAGTTAAATATCTGTATTAAATATGAATGCAAAACACTCAGCAAAATAATTGCAAACCAAGTTTTAAAACATATTAAAATATCATTCATACAATCACATTATCACCAACCTAGGAATGCCAGGATGATTCAATATATACAAAATAATAAAAGCAATATGTCATATGAAAAGACTTTTGACATGATCAGCTCACAGAAAAGAGTTTAGCTCAGGAGTCCTCAACCTGTAGATCATGACCCTTTTGGTAGCCATTGACCTTCTCATACAGTTTCCATATCTGATATACTGTGCATCATATATCTACATTATAATTCACAATAATAGCAAAATTACAGTTATGATTTAGTAACAAAAACAATGTTATGTGGGAGTCACCACAACCTGAGAAACTGTACTAAAGGACTGCAGCATTAACAATGTTAAGAACCATTGCTTTGGGGAAAAATGAGATATAACTCATGATAAGATGTTGAAAAATAATAAGCCAACAGTACATGCATGTATACAATAAGAGCTGTATATAACAGATATATAGTTAATGTTCTACTAAATGGAAAAACATAAACATTTCCATTAAGTTGTTAAAGGAACAAAGTCTTTCTCTTTTTCCACTCTAACTCACTGGATTTGAGGAGTACAATTTGGAGATGAGGTAGAAACCTAGTGTAATGGCAACTTCATGAAATCTACAAGATTCCCTACTAATGGGAGAAGAGGAGCCTGACCAGCCATCTTCTGTAACTGGGAAAGGCCTCAAGTGGAGGGACTGGGACAACAACCCAAGCAGAAAACCCAACTCTACACTTAATTGTAGCTATCTTTAGTGGGATGTCTTTCTTTGGCAATGACCAACTCAGAGCAAATGAGAAAAATACTTTAATACTGTATCCCTTGACCTAAAGCACTGGACACAAAGGTAAGACTCTTCTTGCACTTTTCAGTATGTTGATAACTAGCAGGGATACTAAAAGACAACTACACACTATCAAAACTTTTGTATCATGACCAGAATAATCACACAGATTTCAACAAATTAGCCTGATTCTAGCAAGATGGCTCAACAGTTAAGAGAACTTGTTGATCATGCAGGGGACCAATATTACAGCTACCAGTGACTCCACTTACAGGGGATACATTCATTGCTTTTTTTCTGGTGTTTGTTGGCACTGCATGCATGTGGCCTACATGTATAAAAATAAGCACATATGTAGACATACACAGTTTAAAATTCATAAAATAAAATAGGCTTTCCATAAATGGCACCTCTTCATTCAAAATATGTAACTATGAATACATTGGCCCTGGGGTGATTTTTCTTTTAATTTATTGAATCCATAGATTAACTGGTACAGTTAAATCGTTTTTTTTTAAATGGCTGGCAAATTCCAAGACAGTGGAACCTATCACACACTGTATCTGATCTGCTGCATGAAGACCAGGGACCTGACAGAGAGCCATCGACTACAAGAACAGGAGAACACTAGGTAAGTGGGGTCCTGCACAGTGCAGTCCACAGGCAGTCCTGGCCCTTGGCCAGTCAACAGCCCACAGAGCACAGAAGACCATTCACCAGACACCGGATTGGAACCTGCCCACAAACAGCAGGTATATGGGACAGTGAAACACCAGAGCTCCTGGCCTGGGGAAATCTCAGGAAAATTGGTGGATCTTTCCTGAGACACCACCACTTGCCCTGCACCAGTCAACAGAAAGCTCCAGGGGCCAGAGGGAATTCCAGGTGGCTGTGAACACATTACCCAGCCACAGTGGCACAGTCTGAACACAAACAGACAATAACCTAGCCATCTGCAACAGCAGTATGTGCCTGCACAACTGGGCAGATAGGACCTGACCTAGACAGGCTACCTGGCCCTGAAGGGTCTACCACACTCTTGGGAGAGGCTGGAAACCTTGAGGGACCAGGACAGTAACCTAAACAGCACCCCAACACAACAGGACTGAAATGCCAAAGTTGCAATATCTAAATGGGTCCAAATAGGAGACTAACTACAGGCCACAACAGTCCATACCTGCACAATTAGGGAGAAAAAACTGGGACTAGGCAGGCTCCATAGCCCTTCAGGGTCTCCCAGGCACTTGTGAGAGGCTGGACAACCCTAAGGGGTCTCCAGACAGAAAACTAATCAGTGGCCACAACTCTAAACCGCATCAGTACTGTGATCTGAACAGGGCCAGAAAGAATACTACCTCTGCTGACCCATTCTAGAGAGGAAACCAGGTCACCTGCCTCTTCCAGGGAAAATCCCTTTTTCCTCGAGTGCAAAGGCACTCAACCTATACTCACTCACTAACTATCCACTCTCAAAGACCAGTGAAGGATGCCAGAAGCTGCCTCCTAGCATCAGAGACAGCAAGATGACTAAAGGCCAGTGTAAGAATGCAAACAACAAAAACCAAAACAATTCCGCATCACCAGATCCCAGCTATCCTAAAGAAAACAACCCTGAGAACTCAAACACATTCAAAATACAAGAAAATGACCTCAAATTCTTAGTAACAAAGATAATAATGGAAGAAACAAATACAGAAAGATGCAGCCAAACAGGTTGAAGACATAAAAGAGGCCTATAGAGAGTCACTGCAAGAAATTCAGGAAAATACAAAAGTCAGATGAAGGAAGTTAATAAAACAGATCAAGATCTGAAGATAAAAATGGAAACAATGATAAGGCACATATAGAAGAAAGAAGAAAGACAGGAACAAGAAACCTTAGAGAAGAAAGCAAGCAACAAAGTGAGCTTCTCAAATAGAATCTGAGAAATAGAAGAACAATTCTTTGGACTAGAAGATACAATCATAGAACTAGAAGCAGCCCTCAAAGAAAATGCTAAATCTGAAAAAGTCCTGACACAAAACATCCACCAAATCAAGGACACCATGAAAAGACAAAACATGAGGATAATAGGCAATGAGGAAAGAGAAGACACCCAACTCCAAAGCCCAGAAAAATATCTTCAACAAAATCATAGAAGAAAATTTCCCCAATATAAAGGAAATGCTTATAAACATACAAGAGGCCTACAGAACACCAAATAGAATAGACCAGTAAAGAAAAACTTTCCACCACCTAATAATCAAAACATAAAATATACAAAACAAAGAAAAATATTAAAAGTGACAAGAGAAAAAGACAAAGAAAAGACCAAAGCTTTCAGAATTACCCCCAACTTCTCAGCAGATACCATAAAAGCCAGAAAGGCCTGGACAGAGGCCCTACAAAAACAAAGAGAACCATAGATGCCATGCCAGACTACTATACCCTGTAAAATTATCAATAACCATTGATGAATAAAATAAGATATTCCATGAAAAAAACAAATTCAAACAGAACCTTTCCACACATCTGGCCTTACAGAAGTTAATAGAAGGAAACCTCCAACCCAAAGGGAGAAGCTACAATCAAAATTACATGAAAAATAGATAGCTATTCCATCGCCAAAACACAACCACACAAACATTCTAGTGCAACCAAGATCAAAATGAAGGAAATTAACAGTCACTGGTCATTAATATCTCTCAACATCAATGGTCCCAATTCTCCAATAAAAAGACACAGACTAATTGAATGGATGCATATACAAGACCCAACATTCCTCTGCATTCAAAAAACACACTTCATAGAAGGCTACCAAAAAGAGACTTGATACCTATGATTCTATACAGGAAGAGGAAGTCCCCCTCAGTCATAGTCATACGGGAGGGGAATAGGATGAAAGTAGGAGGGAGGTGGAAATGGGAGCATACAAGGGATGGGATAAAAAAACTGAGCTGTACTATGAATGAATTAATAAAAAAAAAAGAGAAACACATCTCAGCCATAATGATAGATATTAGCTCAGGGTAAAAGGCTAGAAAAAGTTATTGCAAGCAAACAGGCACAAGAAGCAAGCTGGTATAGCCATTTTGATGTCTAATAAAATAGACTTCAACCAAAATTAATAAAAAATATGAAGATAGTCACTTCATACTCATCAAAAGTAAAGTCAACCAAAATGACATCACAATTCTAAACATCTAAGCTCCCAATACAAGGGTACCCACATTTACAAAAACTATTAACAAAGCTTAAGCCAGACATCGTTCCCCTCACATTAATAGTGGGAGATTTCAACACCCCACTTTTACTAAAGGATTGGATATTGAAACAGAAACTAAACTAAGAAATAAACACACTAACCAATGAATGAAACAAATGGATCTAAAAGATATCTACAGAACTTTTCATTCAAACAAAACAATTATTCCTTCTTCATCACTTCGTGGAACTTTCTCCTAAATTGATCATATAATATGTCATAAAGCAAGGCTCAACAGATTCAAGAAGATTGAAACAATACCTTGTATCCTATCTGATCATCATGATCTAAACCTGGATTTCAACAACAACAGAAATAACAAAAAGCATACACAAACGTGGAAAATAAACAACTCTCTACTTATTGACAATTGGGTCAGAGAATAAATTTAAAAAGAAATTAAGGACTTCCTGAAATTCAACAAAAATTAAAGAACAACATACCAACATTTTTGGGGCACTTGAAAGCTGTTCTAAGAGGAAAATTCATAGTACTAAGTGTCTTTATAAAGAAATTGGAAACATCCCTCATAAGCAACTTAATGACACATCTGGAAGCCCTAGGGAAAAAAAGAAACAAGTACACAACAGGAGAAAATGTCTGGAAATACTCAAACTCTGTGCTGAAATCAATAAATTAGAAAGAAGAGAACAAGTCAGTGAATCAACAAAACCAGGAGCTAGTTCTTGAGAAAATCAGCAAGATAGATGAACCATTAGCCAAACTAACTAAAAGACAGAGAGACACCATCCATATCAACAAACTCAGAATTGAAAAGGGAGACATAGCAACAGACACTGAAGAAATACAAAGAATCATGAGATCCTACTTCAAAGGCATACATGCCACAAAATTAGAAAATATAAGGGAAATGGACAATTTTCTTGATTGATTCTAATTGCCAAAATTGAATCAAGATCAGATAAATAAATTAAATAGTCTTAGCCCACCTACAGAAATAGAAATTATCAATAGTCTCCAAACCAAAAAAAGCCCAGGGCCAGTTGGTTTCAGAGCAGAATTCTACCAGACCTTCAAAGAGGAGCTTATACCTATACTCTTCAAGCTACTCCAAAATATATAAATGGATGGAACATTACCAAATTCATTCTATGAGGCCACAGTAACTTTGATACCTAAACCTCAGAAAGACCCAACAAAGAAGGAGACTTTCAGACCAATTTCTCTAATGAACATTGACACAAAAATACTCAATAAAATACTTGCAAAGTGAATACAAGAACATATCAAAAATGTCATTCACCATGACCGGCTAAGCTTCATTCCAGTCTTGCAGAGATGGTTTAATATATGGGAATCAATCAATGTAATCCACCATAAAAATATATTGAAAGAAATAAAAACCACATGATCTTCTTAGATGCAGAAACATTATTTGACAAAATACAACACCCATTCATGCTTAAAGTTTTGCAGAGATCAGGGATACAAGGCACATAACTAAAGATCATAAAGGCTATATACAGCAAAACAATAGCCAACATCAAATTAATTGGAGAAATACTCAAGGAAATTCTGCTAAAATCAGGGACAAGGAAAGGCTGCCCACTTTCTACATATCTCTTCAATATAGTTCTTGAAGTTCTAGTCAGAGCAATAAGACAACAAAAGGAGATCAAAGGGATCCATGTGGGAAATGAGGAAGTTAAAGTGTCCCTATTTACAGATGATATGATAGTGTACATAAGTGACCCTAAAAAATTCCACCAGAGAACTCCTACCAAGTTAACTCAAAAAAGTCAGTAGACTTCCTATATACAAATGACAATCATGTGAAGAAAGAACTTAGGGAGACTACACCCTTTACAATAGCCACAAACAATATAAAATACTGAGGAGTAATTCTAACCAAGCAAGTGAAGGACTTGTTTGAAAAAGACATCAAACCTCAAAAGAAGGAGATTGAAGATGACACCAGAAGATGGAAGGATCTCTCTTGGTTGTGGATTGGGTGAATTAATGTAGTAAAACTGGCCATCTTACCAAAAGCAAATTACAGATTCAAAGCAATCCCCATCAAAATGCCTACACAATTTTTTAAAGATATTGAAAGATCAATTCTCAACTTCATATGGAAAAACATAAAACCCAGAATAGCTAAAACAATCCTGAACAATAAAATATTGTCCAGAGAAATATCCATACCTTATCTCAGGCTGTACTATAGAGCAACAGTGATTAAAACAGAATGGTACTGGCACAAAAATAGCTTGGTTGATCAGTAGAATTTAATCAAAGACCCAAAAATAAACCCACACACATATGATCACTTAATTTTGGATAAACAAGTCAAATCTATTCAATGGAAAAAAGATAGCATCTTCAACAAATGGTGCTGCTGCAACTGGATGTCTACATGTAGAAAAATGCAATTAGACCCATATTTATCTTCATGCACAAAAGGCAAATCCATGTTGATTAAATACCTCAACATAAAACCAGGGACACTAAATCAATTAGAAGAAAAAGTGGGGAAGAGCCTGGAACACACTGTCAAAGAAGACAACTTCCTGTACAGAATACCAAGAGCCCAGGCCTTAAGGCAAATAATTAAGAAATGAGAACTCATGAGGCTGAGAAACTTCTTTAAGGCAGAAGATACTCTCAACAGAACAAAGTGACAGCCTACAGCCTGGGAAAAGATCTTCACCAACCCTACATCTGACAAAGGTCTAATATCCAAAATATATAAAGAACACATGAAATTAAACACCACCAAAGCAAGCAACCCAGTTAATAAATGGGGCTCAGAATTAAACAGAGAATTCTCAACAGAGGAATGTCAAATGGCTGAGAAACACTTAAAGAAATCCTCAATGTTCTTAATCATCAGAAAAATGCAAATCAAAACAACTCTGAGATTCCATCTTACACCCATCAGAATGTCTTAGTTCAAAAACTCAAGTGATTCTACATGCTGGTGAGAATGTGGAGAAAGAGAAACACTCCTTCATTGCTGGTGGGAATGCAAACTAGTACAATCTCTTTCTAAATCTATCTGACACCTTCTTAGTAAACTGCAAATAGAGCTTCCTCAAGACCCGGCTATTCCACTCCTTGGAATATGCCCAGAAAATGCTCTACCACACAACAAGGACATATCCTCAACCATGTTCATAGCAGCCTTATTCATAATAGCCAGAACCTGGAAACAGCATAAATATCCCTAGGGTGAAGAATGGATAAAGAAACTGTGGCACATTTACACTATGAATACTACTCAGATACTAAAAACAAGGAAATCCCAAAATTTGTGGACAAAGAGGTGGAACTAGAAATGATCATCCAGAGTGAGTTAACCCAGAAACAGAAAGACTTACATGCTATGCACTCACTTATAATGGGACACTAGCCCAAAAGGGATATCCCATGGAAGTCTTCACTGTCCAGGAGATTGGGATAGGTTTCAGGGCATCTTACTGGGACTCTGAGTAAGAGAAATACAGGAGATGGTTAAATAGAAGGACCCAGAGGGTCCTAAAAACCAACAAGTAGAACATCATGACATCATGATGTGCGCTTCTGGACCTGGGGGTTCTGCTCAAACTACTGTACCAACCAAGGACAATATATGCAGTAAACATTGAACCCTTACTAAGATCTAGCCAATGGCCAGGACATGCTACACAGTTATGTGTACAGTGGTGACTGACAGGGACATGAGGTCTGTTGCATCATATTTGATCAGTTCCCAGTGGTGAGGAGGCCTAGAGACACTCAGAGAAAGGATAAGCAGGCTACCAAGATGAGACTTGATAGATAGCCTATGACCATATATTGGACCTAGGGAAAGGAAATAGGTTGAAAGCTGAACAGAAGGAGGAATGGGTGGATACAGGGAAGGGAAACCAATTGAGATGTAATCTGAATAACTTAATTAAAAGAAAATTAAAAACTGGAAAAAAATTGTCCTGATGCCAGAGGGGACTAAAAAAAGCTCATGAGGCCTCAGCCCTACACACAGCTAAGGAATGTTGAGAATATGAGAAATAATCTTCTGTAGGCATAAACATACTAATTTATTATATAATACCAATTAGTAAATCCTATGTGTATATATATATAGATAGATAGATAGATAGATAGATAGATAGATAGATATCAGTAATATTATATAAAGCATATATTAAATTTGGATATATGTACATATATATAGTTGTATATGTGTGCGTGTGTTTGTGTGTGTGCAAGTAATAACTGTTAATGAAAAAAGATGCCATAAATTTGAAAGAAATCAATGAGGGTATGTGGAAGGAATGTGACATTACTTTAGAGTGGGCCCAAGGTAAAAATAGTCTTGGGTGGCTTGACCCCACTGAGACTCCAGTGATATCCAAATGAGATAAACATTTGTGATTTGGGTGTGGGATTAAGGAGCATGACTGGAACTCCAGCTGGGCTATTGTATTGCAAAATGAACATCAATTGGAAGAGGGAATCAGAAGAGAAGCCAGTGGTTTCTTTCTAATAGCACAGGGGGGATGGGAAAGGACACTGAGGGAGCAAGTGAGTAGAGCAAGAGAAAGAGGGCTGTAAGTTCAGGCCACCACTGGTACTGCTTCCTTCTGTAGGGTAAAGGATCTGAGACATTCTGAAGAATTATGGCAAGAGATTTGCCCAACAGATCTGATACCCAGAAAGTTTCATTATTATTCTCCTTTATCTCTTTTCCTTCCTGTTTAGGTTAGCTGGGTTGTAAGAAAGATACATTTGTTTAATAAATTCATAATAAAGTTTAATTGTTAAGGAAATCAGAGCCAACAAGGGTGTATGAAAGGAGTTTGAGGGAAAAAAAGACAATGGAGAAATATTGGAATTCCTTCCATTCTACTCTGAAAACAAAACAAAACAAAACAAAACAAACCCAAGCACTGAAATTTCATGTACTGGCCTCTTCAGTACAATATCTTGTTTGTATGTTTGTTTGTTTGTTTTTCCGAGGCAGAGTTTCTCTGTATAACCTTGGCTATCCTGGACTCCCTTTGTAGACCAGGCTGGCCTCAAACTCAAAGCAAACTTTTTTGTAACAGCTGTGTGATTGTGTACCTGGACCCAAGAAAAAAATAATAAATGAGTTCCTGGATTACAGGATAGATAACTTTCACCCTCTTTCTACCATCTCTTGCAAAGTTAATGTACTCTGTTCTAGAATATATGTTATAGCAATTACAAAGTACTTGTTCCAAGATGAGACCTTTTTTTCAAAGGGAATTCAGTCTCAATTCTGCTGTATCTGAAAGTATGATGACAATGTACCTATTTTGAATGTACAATTTTCCACAGACTAACAAAGATGAAGTAAGTTATAGATATAACTATTGACTGAGTAGCTCATACCCTGATGAATGAAGCAAAATCGAAAGAGAATAGGTATATGCCACAGGCTGTGGGTCTTCTCTCATTCTTAGTGATTAAACACAAAAGTGTAGAAACCACTGAAGAAGAGAGCGAACTTATGACCCTAGCACGTTAGAGACCAGGTAGGTGATGATGCATCAGGCAAATATCCTAGCTTTGCTGAAGTGTTAACACCATGCAAAGAAAATCTGGGAAGAAAGGTAGTAAAATCAAATGATGAGAAGAAATTTCTGTCCTAGACCTTTTGCAAAGAAAGAGCTATTGTGTGTTCTAATAACATTTTCATACTAAAATTTTTGTAGATTTTATGGCTAACCACCACTCTGAAGACCTTTAGCAAACAGAGCTATATTTAAGGCAAATGTTTTTAAAAGGCCACATGATAAAATAGACTAGTCACTGTGCCCCATTTTGTTACAATGAACAATACATTTACAGATTTAGAAAATATGTATGCATTTCCTTAGGCCCTATCAGATGCCAGCCTGTGATTTACAGTTCATGAAGTTTCATTCATAGAATTGTATTTGCACATGTGTGGGAAAGCACTATCTAGATCAGAGGCACAACTTTTTGATAAATTTCCTGTTGAAAATTTCTCCAAACAGTTTCTCAGTGATTAAGTTCTGGTCGTCTATAGCAAAGACCTGCTAGTTAATCAAATTAGCAATGACCTTGTCCATTTTTCCTACATCATACTTAATGATCTCTGAGATTAAAAGAATAATTCGGGCTGGGTAGGGGTTTAAAGTTTTA
This sequence comes from Acomys minous, assembly GCF_964271855.1. Classification (NCBI taxonomy): domain Eukaryota; kingdom Metazoa; phylum Chordata; class Mammalia; order Rodentia; family Muridae; genus Acomys; species Acomys minous. Next base: position 72,294,153 of record NC_140483.1, on the reverse strand, counting down.
CGGCCTGTATTGTCCTTGGCTGGTGCCAATAGGAAGAGAACAGCCTTATGTCTAGATTGAAGAAGCTGCCTTACCTAAGTTTATCCCTCTTCTTCCTCCTGGAAAGCTACTAATATTATAATGTAGGGGGTCTTTCTTGCTTTGTATAGCTATGACAAAACACTACAAGACACTCTGAATGATTCATCTTATCATTAAAGTTATGAGTTGAATATCCTCAAAAAAAAAGAATAATTAATTGTCTTTTAGGAAAACACTTACATGACATGTGATTTACATACTTCTCAAAGACAGAGAGATTTAGTGAAAGATTAATAAATTATAACCTGGAGTATCCCTATCATGCATTAGTTATACACTCAAATATCTCAATATGTGAATGGAGTGACTAATATAAAATGTAGTATAAGGCAAACTTACTCAATTAAAATAAAATTTCACCAGTGACTGGCACAGAGATTTCCAAGCATTTATTTATGTATCAACATTTTAGCTATTTAGTTTTAGAGTGCTACAATGAAAATTTGTGTGAGACTTCACTATTCACAGGTGATATTCCCTTAGATTTATTGGCCCAGATTGACAAATACAAACCCATATTAACTACTTAAAATATGTAAGCTTCCTCAAATTTACTCAAATAACAAATGAAAGACACCCCAACAAAAGTCATTCTAAAAATATTTTTGGTGACGAAGTCTATATAAAACACAGCAGTAGAGATACAATGTAGCTCCACCAACTAAAGCATTTCCCTGTGATATCTATAACACCAAAGGGAAATGATATCACTCAATTTTATCTAACTCTGGTTGTTCACATATAACTACAATGCTCAGAGTCTGCATTGTTATTGTGTGTGTGTGTGTGTGTGTGTGTGTGTGTGTGTGTGTGTGTGTGTGTGTCTGTGTCTGTGTCTGTGTCTGGGATATAAAAAAGACTTTTTCCACCCAACATGAGAGTTGTAGTTGTGCAGGTTGATCTTCATAGGTTCACTTTCAATTACTTCCAGAAGTTGGCCATAGTTTTAAGCTCTTCAGGATATAGTGTATTTCTTGGCAGAAGAATTACTGAAATATGTTAAAAGAGACATGCTACATTTTTAATCATTCATTTTGTAATCATAGATAAGAATTAAAGGAAGTCTTTGGCAGGTAACAGGCTGTCTAAGAAGGTAAAAGAGCAGAGGCATCATTCATAAACACTACAACGTTTGTATTGCATAAAAAGCAGTTTGAAGCATGACTAATTCAATTAATGATTACAGTTCTCATAAGTCAACAGTAATATGTTCTGGACAAGGCCAGAACTGACACTAAGCTCTGTAGTACAATATTGTGAACATTCAGGTTTTACCAGCATATAAAGAAACAAAAAAAATTAAGCTTATGAGATAGGGGAAGAAACATAAAAAGAAGACAGATTTTTTTCTGGAGCATAAATTCTAGACTTGGTAAAAATATACTAAAGTAACTGAACTAAATATGCTCAAAGGAACAAGGATCAGTGAACCTTAAAATAGATTAACTTTGAAATAAAATTTTAAAATGACAATATAAATTATAAGATAGAAAAAAACACGGCAATGAAATGTAACTACAGTTGTGAAATTTTTGTTCAGAATATTCAACAGAGAAAGAAGAAGACTCTACTACTTACAGCATAAAGACAAAAAAGAGACTGAACTATTTGAAGAAACAATAACAGAATAAAAATGTGATGATTTTTGACAAATTTTATCATTAGGGTTTTTTTTTTGTATGTGTGTGTTGGGGGGTAGGTTGTGACACACGTATATATAAAAGTGCCTGCATAGACCCGACAACCCTTGTACATTAGTTACAAGGGTTTGTGAGCTGGTGAACATGATTGCTAGGAAGCAAATTCAGGTCTTATACAAGGGCTACAAGTGTTTCTCATTTGAGCCAACTTTTCAGCCCCAATCTTTTCAAAATTATTTAAATAATCTACATATCCAAGAAATACAGAATAGCCCATACCAAGGTACAATATGATTATACTAGTAAAAAAAAAAAAACAGAGAAATTGCTACAAGGAAGAGAGAAATGAGTCATTAGATACAACAGTCTACATATGATTAAAACGTGAATTTTCATTAGGAGCCAAAGTGGGGTGGGAAAGATAGAAAGGTACACAACCCTGTGTTTTTGTATTAAGAAAAAAGTGCAATATGTCATCTGATAAATACATAATTACCTATACACACCTCAATATTAACAGAAGGTCAGAGAGTGGCCTTGGATGAAAAACTTCCTCAGCAAATGATACTACAGAAGCTGCATATCCACAGGTACAGATGCTAAAATTAATCTCCATTTTGCTGAACAAAATAGCTAATTTGAAATTGATCAGAGGCCTAAATATAAAAACTTGAAAGTTTGACGCAGGAAAGCATAAGAAAATGCTTCTAGGTACAGGAATAAGTAAGAGACCCAGAAATAGTGACACAATAATTCCTAATGACATTGCATGAATTTTATACTTTGTTTTGCCCATTTTCAGTGTGATAGTTTTTTATCTTATTATATTTTCTTCTCCTATAATTTAACAATGAGAAAGTAAAAGAAGAAGGAAAGGAAGAGAGAGAGAGAGAGAGAGAGAGAGAGAGAGAGAGAGAGAGAGAGAAAGGAAGCAAGCCTAGACTCCAGGTTAAAGATTAACCACTTAACTGTCACTTATACCTGCTGAGAGAGGAAAAAAGTTTTTTCCAATGAAGTGACCCAGTGTATATCAAGCACCCCTGAACAGGCTTCATATTTGAGTAGTAGGCCAAAGGCTGTGTGTGTTTGTGTGTGTGTGTGTTTGTGTGCTTGTGTGTGTTTATGTGTGTGTGTGTGTGTGTGTGTGTGTGTGTGTGTGTGTGTGTGTGTGTAAGGATGGGGAGAGGACATGGAGGTACTTGAGGGAGGAAAGAAATATGATCAAAGTATATCTGGAATTTAAATTGTCTTAAATAATAAAAATATTACAATAAATAATTTTAAAGCTTCCTCAAATTAAAAAAATGACTATAATGAAGTAAGAGTTTGTCGATAGTGAAGATGAAATCCTTTCCCATGGGATTATGTCCATGATAAATTAAGAACTGAAAATTACAATACCAAAACCTAGACAGTTCTGACAAGAAAGAACAAATATATTAACCAACCTTATCTCAAAGAATAATACAAATAACATCAAAACAACACAAATATTGGATACCCTTAGCTATTAGAGAATGTTCCATCTCATCATAGTCAGAATAATTCTTTTCACAAAACAGAAACTGAAATACCAGAAGAAAGAAATTCTGGTAAGTATTGAAGAAAAGGGGACCCTGAACACTCCAAATTTTTCATTTATTATGAAAACCACTGTGAAGGGTCCTGAAGTAACAAATGCCTATATAAGCTTTCTGTACCACTCCTGGGTATAGATCCAAGCAAAGATGCTAAGTTAGCATACAACAGAGATACTTGCATGTATATGATCATTGTCCCAAAACTCTGAATAGCCAAGTTATGGCATCAACTCAGGTGTCTCTCAGTCTATGAATTAGCAAAGAAATGTATTATTTATCCATGAGGAAAAATTTAATTATATTAAAAATGTTTAAATATCGAGACCTTCATATTCAGAAATGTGAGACTGACTCACCACGAAAAGTATTACTTTTTTTTTTCATATTTAGAATCTAAATTGGGAGAGAGAAGGGAACAGTTAAAATGAGATTATTTGGGGTTAAGATTCAATGGTAGTCAAGAGGATGGCAAAGGTGTATGAATTTGAACAAAGGACAAAGTATTCATATATGAAAATTTTATATTAAAAGCCACCTTTCATCACTTAGCTAAAAACAAAAGTAATTACCACATTTAGGGAGGAGGGCCAAATGATATCTTATAGGTATTACAAGGCAGAGGCATTCAGGAACTCATAACAGCTGCAGTTGCCTGCAGAGGACCCTCACCCAAAACGAATAAATAAATAGTCTTTCATAGATAGAAGAAGGATTCATGGGACCTCCACCCAGGGGAATGAGTGGAGGGACTTCCTTTGTTTTAGTGATAGAGTAACAGGTGTGTTGTTCATTTTCCAGTGGATGAGTACATCACTTCACATGCACTGTTCCCTTTGAACCCCAGACACCCTAATTTTCATTTGCCATTATAGCAAATTTTCTTGTGTGGCATCAGGTTATCTTACTGGGGGTTATTTTGGTATGTGTCAATTGCTTATTGCACGGGATTTGGTTATGAGAAAATGAAACTAGTTGTATACAAAGTGAACTTTATATACATATGTCAAAGCTAATGAACATTTGTTATACTGAAAGCATATCCGACCATTGAAAATTTGGGCAAAGTATTTAAGATGCTTAGGAATCTGAGGTGTCTTCTAATGAAAGAAAATAAATACAAATAATGTTTTACAATCTATATTGAAAAGATATTTAGTTTTAAATAAAAAATTATGTAAAGGTCATCTTTGTTATTGCAATAATTGCTAAGACTTTTGAGAAAGACACAAGCTAGAGTCTTCTTAAGTTAGAATCTTCTTTTGTAATTGAAAAAAATTAAGGTTTAAAGAACTGTCCTAATAGCTGAAAATTTGATTCCATCCCAGCATTATTATGTTTTTCCCATATTAATAGATCATTCATTGGGCTACTCTCAGAAATTATTTATTGTGATTTGAACAGCTGAATTAAACACATAGTGAACATATTCAGTCTCGTACAATTCCCTCAGGCTAGTATTTCATAGTATGCACCATAGTCTCATAAACATGAAATGTTTTCCAAGCTAGAATTTTTCTCCTTTTGAAATTTCTTCCTTTAAAATAAAGGCACATATATGAGCTTACATATTGAAGCATTTCACAATTTAAATGATTAGATAAAAGAAGAAATTATACTCACCTTGAGTTTTTAGCTAGTTAATTTAAAGTTGTTATTATTTTCATATAACAATTACATTCTAAATACATTTAAACCATCATTGGCAGGGATTATTAATTTATATAGCTCTTTTGTGTATATTGTTTTATTTGTTTGTGTATGTATGTGTGTGTATGTATTTTAGATAAAATTTTTTGTTTTCTCTATGGTTCTATTTCAGATATTTGTAGCAATCTCTTTTGTTAAACTAGCAATGAATGTAGAAATTGTGAAAAAGAAACACTTTGTAGCCTATTTGGAGAACTGAGGAATGATTATAGTAACTGTTTTAATGACAGATGCCTCTTCAGCACATCCTGTGATGGCCCTGCTAGATTCATTGATATTCCAGGGTCACCAGAACTCTGACTTCTCATTATAATAACAATAATGATGACTATTAAAATCAGCATCTGGAACACTTCCTCCCACTCTCAGGGTGAATGCTGAATTTCTTCTGCTCTGTTATAATGGTCTTTATATAACCCATTCATGCCACACAGATGAAGAGTTCACCTATTCTACTGACTCTTTTTTAGTTTTGTGTGTGTGTGTGTGTGTGTGTGTGTGTGTGTGTGTGTGCATGTGTGTGCGTGAAATGTGCCATTGCACATATGTAGAGATCAAAGAACAGCTTGCTAAGGTCAATTTTCTCCTTCCACAATGTTGGTTTCACTCTCAGAGATGAAAACTCAAATTATTAGAGTTGACAGCAAGCACATCCTCCACTAGCTACCTCTGTTTCCTTCCTAAAGTACACATATAAGCTCCTTGCATTTTTTGTGTGACTTGTTACTGAAGTTAAACATCTTCTCACACCCATATAGGCCACTTGTTGTTTCATGTTAATTTTTTCATTAATTCCATTTCAAGATATCTCTTACATTATTTTTTTCCTGGGAATTTTAAATTTTCATAACTTCAAATGTCTAAGATTCTTTTTTTAATTGAAAAGTGAAATCATTCATATTACATCTCATTTGCTATCCCATCCCATGCCTCCTCCTATTCCTCCCTCCCTCCTGCTTTTACTCCATTCCCCTTCCCTATGACTGTGACTAAGGTGGACCTCCTCCCCCTAAATATGATGCTAGGGTATCAAGTCTCTTCTTGGTAGGCTGCTATCCTTCCTCCAAGTGCCATCAGGCCTCCCCATCAAGGGGACATGGCCAAATATGGGGCACCAGAGTTTGTGTGAAAGTCAGTCCCCATTCTACACTCAACTGTGGAGAATGTCCTGTTCTTTGGCTAGATCTGGGTAGGGGTTTGATGATGACTAGATGTATTGTCCTTGGTTGGTGCCATAGATTGAGGAAAACCCCTGGGCCCAGATCCCCACATCATAGTGTACTTTTTGTAGGTTTCTAGGACCCTCTGGATCCATCTATTTCCCTATCTCCTATATTTCTCACACTTAGAGTCCCAATAGGAGGTCCTCCCCTCTATCCCAATTTCCTGGTAAGTGAAGGCTTTCATGAGACATGCCCCTTGGGCTAGTGTCCAGTCATAAGTGAGTATACACCATTTGAGTCTCTCTGCTTCTGGGTTGGCTCACTCATTGTGATCATTTCTAGTTCAATCCATTTGTCCACAAATTTCAGAAATTCCTTGTTTTTACTAGCTGAGTAGTATTCCATAGTGTAAATGTACCACAGTTTCTTTATCTATTCTTCTACTGAGGGAAACTTAGGCTGTTTCCATGTTCTGGCTGTTGTGAACAAGCCCACAGTATAAACCTGGTTGAACATATGTCCCTATTGTATGCTGGAGCATCTTCTGGGTATATTCCAAGGAGTGGAATAGCTGGGTGTTTAGGAAGCCCTATTCCCAGTTTTCTGATATATCCTTTTTTATTGCTGCTGCCTTCTTCTGATATATAAGCTCCATGAGGGGATAAGTTTTTTATTCATTTATATACCCTTAGCTCCTGATTATAAAGCACATACTCAAAGCATAACTGAGGAATCAGTGCATAGCTTGAAAATGATATAGATATGCCAATGTGTTTTTTAACCTTTTCTTGACAATACAATTTCTACACTTAAGGACAGTAATCTTGAGAGAAGGAGAAAGAATTTCAGAGCTAGATGAGCAGGGTGTTTGTTGTGAGAAAAACTAATCCTCTCACTTAAATCTAAATAAATTGCAAATCAAATAATCTAATTTTTCTAGAAAAAGAACAGGAAGTACCCTTCAGTATCTAGCCTCCAGTGAGAACATTATAAATATAGATCTTGTCAGGCAGAAAATTAGAATAAAAATTAGTAAATTTGGCTTCATTAAATGACAGGGTTTCTGTCCTATAAAAGAAAAACTTAATCTACTGAAGAGTCATCTTAAATAAGGAAATAAATATATTCTACCATACATCTCATAGGGGATTACTGTCTAGTATATACAGGGAATACAGAAACATAAACACAAGCAAACTGAAAACTCAATTAAGAAGCTGACTGTGAATGAACAGAGGGTTCTTAGAAAAGGAAAGATAAATGGCTTAGAAATATTTTTTAACTCTTTTATTGTATAGAATTGTCTTAGCTACTTGGGGTTTTTTTTTGTTTGTTTGTTTTTCCAAAGGAAGTTGAGAACTTTTCTTTAAAGTCTGTAAAGAATTTTGTTGACATTTTTCTAAGAATTGCATTGAATCTATAGATTGTATGTGGTAATATGGCCATTTTTACTATGTTAGTCCTACATACCCATGCACATGGGAGATCTTTCCATCTTCCAATACCTTCTTCAATTTCTTTCTTCAGAAATTTGAATTTTTTCTTCATACAAGTCTTTAACTTACTTTGTTAGAGTTAGGTCAAGATACTTTAGGTTTTTGGTGGCTATTGTGAAGAATGTTATTTCCCTAATTTATTTCTTAGCCTGTTTATCAGATGTAAGAGTTCCTAGGTAGAATTCTTGGGGTCACGTATGTACATTATCTGATCATGTTCAAATAGTGATACACTGAATTCCTCCTTTCCAATTTGTATCCTTTGATCTCCTTTAGTTGTCGTATTACTCTAGCTATGATTTCAAGTACTACACTGAAGAGATAGGAAGAAAGTGGGTAGATAGCTTTGTCGTATCTCTGGTTTCAGTGAAATTGACTTAAGTTTACTTCCATTTAGTTTGAAGTTGGCTATAATCTTGCCGTATTCTGCCTTTACTATTTTTAGATATGTAAATTGTATTCCTGATCTCTGCAAGACTTTAAACTTAAAAAAGGTTTAGATTTTGTAAAATGATTTTACAGCATCTAAGAAGATGATCATGTGGTTTTTTTCATTCAGTTTTTTCTGGAGGTACCTTGATCCCTGATCTCAAGCTTTATTATAGAGCAACAATAAAACAACAACAACAACAACAACAACAACAACAACAACAACAAAAGTATGGTACTGGCATAGAAATATACAAGTTAATCAATGGAATTAAATTGAAGACCCAGAAATAAACACACACATGTATGGACACTGGAATTTTTGAAAAAGAAGACAAAACCATAAAATGAAAAAAAGATAGCATCTTCAATAAATGGTACTAGTCTAACTGTATGTCTACTTATAAAAAAAAACATGCAATAGATCCTTATTTATCACCTTGCACAAAACTAAAGTCCAAGAAGATTTAGATTTCAACATAAAATCAGGTAAACTAAATCCTTTAGAAGAAATGTGGGGAAGGGATTTGAGCTCATTGGCTCAGAAGACAACTTCCTGAACAAAATACAAATAGCTTAGGCTCTAAGATCAACAATTAATAAGTGGAACCTCATAACACTGAATAGATTCTATAAGGCAAAGGAAACTGTCAACAGAAGAAAATGACAGCCTACAGACTTCACCAAGGCTACATCTGGCAGGGGGATAATATCAAAAATATATAAAGATCTCAAGAAATTAAATACTAACAAACCAAATAAACCAGTTTTTAAAAGTGGTATATAGAATTAAACAAAAGAATATTAAATAGCTGAAACATACTTTAAGAAAAGCTCAACATCATGGAAATGCAACTCAAATGACTCTGAGATTGTATCTTGAACCTATCAGAATGACTAAGATAAAAAACACAAGTGAGAGCACATGCTGGTGAGGATGTGGAGAAATAGAAACACTCTTCTATTGCTTGGGGGAAGGCAAATATGTACAACAATTTTGGAAACTGTCTGGCACATTCTCAGAAAATTGGGAGTAGTGCTACTCAAGAGCCAGGCATACAACTTTTGGGCATATACCTGATAGACACTCTATCATACAACAGTGAAATTTGCTCAGCTATGTTCATAGCAGCTTTTTTCATAATAGCCAGAATTGGGAACCAACTTAGATGCCCCTCAACTGAAGACTTGATAAAGAAACTAGGGTACATTTATGCAATAGAATACTACTCAGCTATTATGAAGAAGGAAATCTTGAAGTTTGCAGGCAAATGATTTCTTTCTGGGTCTGGGTTACCTCACTCAGGATGAACATTTCTAGTTCCAGTGTTAACCCACTCCCAGAAAGACACACATGGTATATACTCACTTATAAATGGATATTAGCCAATTAATATAGGATGAACACAACATACATACATAAATCTAAAGAAACTGAATAACAAGGAGGACACTAGGGAGATTGTTTAATTCTCATTCAGAAGATTCATAAGGACAAATAAAATTAACACTGGGATCAGTTTAAGAGATGGAACAAGATGGGACCCCATGATAGAGGTCCCCTACAAGACTCCACCCATAAGGATGTCCAAACAATTGCTGAGACACACAGGCAAACTTTAAGGTGGATATCATGGAGTCTAAGGTACCTGGTCTTCAACTCCATTAGAAACTTGAGAAGTAATAAACTTTATACAATGAGTTTGCAGGGAGTACAGGTTAGTATCTTTCCAAATAAGAAGATAACAGAGACAGTTTGCTACTTGAATAGTCACCCAAAACTCTCTATAATGTTGGAGTATCTTCTTCAGCCTTCTGGCCCAATGTATCTGACAGGCATATTTGTGAGGCAGAAACCTCTACCCTATAGTGGTAGAGTTTGACTGTCAACTCTGCCAGCATCCAAGCTTGCACTTTTTATTTGAGGCTATCTCCATAAGGAGGTTCTTAGATGTGCATCATCCTCTTTGGGGTAGGCTGAGTGTTGCCAAGACTTAACCTGTCTCATTATCAGTGAATCTTTAAAATAATTTAAAAAAACATTTTAAAATAACATATTCTGCATGTCTGAGATTTTTGAAGACCTTATCTAACTATTTTACTTTATCTTTCTATAGAATCATATCTACCTGCTGGAACTAAGGAATATATTCTTGTGATAAAAGTAGACTAGTGTTCTTATATGTAAAAAGACCAAAGGTCAAAGTCACAACTTATTCCTCAGATACTGAATAACTTTTATTTGTTCATTTTATTGTTTTTGTATTTGTTGCCATTGTTGTTGTTGTTTAATACAGGGTCTCCCACTAGCCTATATATCACTATGTAGGTTAGATTCTATGATCAGTGAGCCTCAGGGATCCTCCTGTCTGTCTCATTGCTGTTATTACAAGAATGGGCCATTACCCACTGTTTATTTTTCTTTATATTAATTCTGTGGATGGAATTCAGGCCCTCATGGTTGCAAGGCAAACATCATAACAGGTTAACAATCTCTCTTGTGTCTTCTTTAGTTTGTTACCTTCCTATAGCATCTTCTGTGGCCTGTGATTTCTTTCTCTCCCCTCCCCTCTCTCTCTCTCTCTCTCTCTCTCTCTCTCTCTCTCTCTCTCTCTCTCATTGTGTTTTATCTCCATTCACTCTTTGTGCATCCAAATTTATTCTCATAGGGGCTGAAATGAAGAATTGCTAGCCTCAAGAGCTTCATTTTTTATGTACTATTTCATTAATAAGATCTCCAAATTTGAGTTCTAAAATGATAGTGAACTGAGACTTCAGCATGGGAGTGGGAAAAGACATTCATCATACATAAAAATTTGCACCAATGTAAAACTCATTTTGTCTCTTTGAAAGCTTCCTCATTTCAAAGCACAACCAGAATTCTGAAGAAGCCTTTCTTAAACTTCATATCTGAAAAGTTATTGCCAAGTAGCCAAAGATTTATAGTTGTGTTGGGCTGCCTGAAAAGGCATTCCAGAGTTTTCTTCTCAGTTCATGAAATTGTCTTGACCTAAGATGTTTACTCCTATTGGAAGAGTCATTCATTCAGTATGTGCTGAATGATGTGTTGAATGTGTATTAATAAATGCTGAGTGTGTGTTTCTCTCTTCATGTGTGTGTGTGTGTGTGTGTGTGTGTGTGTATGTTTGAGCCCACACATTTGTTGGTAGAGGCTAGAAGACGATGTGAGATGTCCTGTTTTTATCACACTCAACAATATTTCCTTGAAATACAGGTTGGCATTGAACCTGGAGCTGCCTGGCAGGTAGCAAGCCCAAGTGGTCCTCATATGATACTCATGTCCCTAACCCCAACAGCTCTGGGGTTGCAACCCTGACATACATGGCAAACAATGCTTTTTTGTTTAAAGGTGAGTACTAAGAATTGAAACTTAGGTCATTGCAATTATACAACATGCACTCTTACCCACGGATCCAAACGTTTTTACTGGGGGAAGAACACATACACACACACACATACTCCCTTAGGAATGCTCCAGTGTTAGCACTTTGTAAAGCACTGCAGAACCTTTTCCTTTACCTGATCCTCCTGTATCCTCACTGCACAGCCAAATTTCTTATAAACAACCTTAAGAATCTTTCCAAAGCTATCACTCCTTCAGTGTTCTAGTACTTAGCAACCTGAAGTAAACCACCTGTAATTTAGAAACTGTTGTGGAGCTGCTAATTATATTTCATTTAAATTGAACTTGTAAACTCAGTCTTGAGTTTGACATAAGCAGTCTGCTCCTTATTTTAATAGTTTGAACAACATTAAACTATTTAATGACTACACATTTAATTTTACTTCTTTAAGATAACAATTCTTGAGGAAGAAACCTGACACAGTCTGCTAATGTGCAAGTAGACCCACACATATATACACATATGAACATATACATACACATTTTAAAGAACTTTGTCTTCTGAAAGAAAAAATATTTTAAAATCTTAGAAATTAAAATTCTCCAAAGTTGCAAAGATAGGAATTTCTTCCAGATGTTAATAAGGGACAAATGATAAAATTATCACATTTCAGAATGTAATTCACAAACTCCTGAATACAATACAGCTATTTCTTCCTTTATAGATTGGTTCCATTTGAAGAAACATGTCACACAAAATTAGCATGAAGAGTATACTATTCATATGAAGACCAATTTTTAGGTTCTTTATGAAGAATCATTTGAAGTAGGCAGGATAAAAACTACATTAACTTTATTTAAGAGAACTGTAAACATATTTTAGAAGTGTTAGGAAAAAAAGAAATTTGCTAATTTAATATTTCTTGAAATATATGTAAGAACAGAAAATCAGTAAACTGCTCTATGTGCAGCATCAGAGTAGCAAGACAAAGCCAAAAAATTGTTTTATTTTGACACTGGGATATGGAACTGATTTAATACATCAAAGTTTATGATTGGAGATGAGGCAAAGAAAATTACTTTCCATACAAGCATGAAAATCTTAGTTTGCTATCCAGGACCTATGTTCATGGCTGTGTATAATGTTGCACACTTGAAACCATGGTGCTTGGGAGAAGGGGACTGGTAGTTCAGTAGGAATTTCTGGCTAGCCAATCTAGACTAACAGAAAGACCATGGTTGTACCTTAAAGATGATTTGCTGATCTGACTTAGTGACTGATATTGATGACTGTTTAGTTTTAAAGAATCATGTACACTACTGAGTTATCTTGAACAATCAATCAATTTGATATATATATACATATATATATTTCATATATATATATGAAATAAGTATCTTCAAATGTTTGCAAAGCAATTTCTAAAATATAAGTGGAAGTACATTTGATAAGGAAAGACAAGAAACGTGAGTCTAGATCACTGGAACTTATCTAGAACCGAATTTCTATCATCACAACTCCAGGATAAAAAATGTTACAGTGTGATGAGACTATACTCCATTTCCTATTTTTGTTTCTTGGGAAAGGATGGCATGTTTCTTTACTTAAAATTCCAGGCTAGAATACATAACATCAGAAACACAACAACAGAATGTCTTGAGACAGCTAGTCACATGACATGCATTGTGAAGAACAGATACAAACACCTTTATGCTAGCCCACTTGCTTGCTTGCTGTTTAGCTAGCTAGCTTTCTCACTCGTACACAGTGTAGAGCCGAGCCTATGAAGTGGTGCAGCCCACAGTGGGCTATTTCCTTTCTACATATATTAATGATTAAGACAGTAACTCAAGACCCATAGGCCAACCTGACCTAGATAATTCCTCATTTTTTTTACTAAGACACTAGTCCTACGTAATTTTGATTCATGTAATATAAACATGATAGTAAAGCTAAGCAGAAAATCCAACATAAGTAAAAAAAAAAAAGGTTGAAAACCAAAGAAGAAAATCAGACTGTCATTTTGAAATTGAAAAAAGTAAGATTTTTTTATTAATTTATTTTTGTTACATCTCAATGGTTATCTCATCCCTTGAATCCTCCCATTCTTCCCTCCCTCCCATTTTCCCCTTATTCCCCTCCCCTATGACTGTTCCTGAGGGGGATTACCTCCCCCTGTATATGCTCATAGGGTATCAAGTCTCTAAGGCACCAACCAAGGACAATACATGTGGTAAACTTTAAACCTCTACCCAGATCTAGCCAAGGGTCAGAACATTCTCCACAGTTGAGTGGAGAGTGGGAGATGACTTTCTCATGTACTCTGGTGCCTCACATTTGACCATGTCCCCTGGAGGGGGAGACCTGGTGGCACTCAGAGGAAGGACAGCAGGTTACCAAGAAAGAAGTAAGATTTGAGGGGTAACAACGATGGGACAAATTCCTGGACTTGATTGATAGCAAGCCAGGAAAAAAAGTAAGTCTTTACAAGGTCTTTATGTGAAAATTTATTACCCACTACACTGTATGATAATATGCTGGATATGTTTTATTTAAAGCTGACAAATATTCTTATAACCAATAAAATTGTTTCATAAATGGAAGCAATATATTATCAAAAAACATGAATCAAGATTTTTTTTGTGTTACTGATACGTATGAAAGGACATACCATTAAAAGTATGGTAGAAGTGAAAACTTATACAACTATTTTTTAGATCAATCTGGCATTTTCTTGGAAAACTGGGAACAGTTCTGCCTCAAGACTCGGCTATACTACTATTGGGCATATACCCAAAAGATGCTCCACCACACAACAAAGACACTTGCTCAACTATGTTCATAGCAGCTTTATTTATAATAGCCGGAAACTGGAAACAACCTAGATGTCCCTCAGCTAAAGAATGGATAAAGAAACAGTGGTACATTAACACATTGGAATACTACTCAGCTATTAAAAACAAGGAAATCATGAAATTGTAAGGCAAATGGATGGAACTAGAAAATAACATCCTGAATGAGGTAACACAGACCCAGAAAGACACATTTGGTATGTACTCAGTTATAAGTGGATATTAGCTATAAAATACAGGATAACCATGCTACAATCCACAGACCCAAAGAAGCTAAGTAACAAGGAAGGCTCAAAGAAGAATGCTTAAGTCTCACTCAGAAAAGGAATTAAAATAGACATGTAAAGTAGATGGAAGAAGGGTGCTGGATGGGAGCAATGGTCACTGTCAGGTGTGGAGAAAGTGGGGAGGGAGAAGAGTAGGAAAGATAACATACATCAATGGGATTGGTTAGGCTCCTGGCATCTATGGGAGTGACCTTACTTGAGACTTTTAGCAGCCGGGGCACAGGGAGGAGGGGTAGGTTGTTAATTGACCCTGAAGCCACCACTTCGTTTTGCTAAATGGGACTTCGAGTAGTGGAGGGCAGGGGAGAACTACCCACCCATAAAACCTTCCACTCAAAATTTGTCCTGCCTTCATGAAGTGTAAGAATAACGATGAAGCAGATATTGAGAGAATGGCTGACCAATGACTTGCTTAACTCGAGACCCACCCAAGTGAAAGAGAGCCAGTCCTGACACTTTTAATGATACTCTTCTGAGAGGGGCAAGCATAACTGTTTTCTGAGAGACTTCATCCAACAGCTGATGGAAACAAATGCAGAGATACACAGACAACTCGAGAAATCTAATGGTAGAGCAGAAGGAAAAACTGAGCTAATTGGAGGCATCAAGGACATGTACAGAAGATGTACAGTGTAAATTAACCTGGGCCAATAGGGGAATCACAGAGTGTAAACCTCCAACAGAAGCGCATGCATGGACTGGACATAGGCTCCTTACAAATATATAGCAGAAGTGCAGCTTGTTCTTTGTTGGGTCTCCTAACATTTGGAGCAGGGGCCTGTCTATAACCCAGTTGTCTGCCTCTGGATCCCTTTCCCATAGCTGGGTTCCCTTGTCTATCTTCACTGGGAAATTATGTGCTTATTTCTGCTGAGAAAGTGGAGTAGGGGACAGAGATATAAAGTTGGGATTCAGAGGAAAGAAAGGACATGATGGGGCTGCAATTAGGCTGTAAGTTGATTAAATAAATTAATTAATGAAATAATGGCAATGAAGGCAAGATAATAATAAGGGTCCAGAAGAACACATAAGGAACACTGATAAATATAGTTACTTACTTAAATAAATTAATAGATTTTATTTTCCTCTTTCCTTCAATTCATTGAAAAAGAAAATGCATAATCATATTTGTATAACATTTTTGATAAAATGTCATATAAAATATAAGCGGGGTTCACAAATGAGTCAAGTGGTTGTACATTAAAATAAGAATGTAGCTTGATAAGATAATGAACATAGATTATATACATATATGTTTATATGTTATAGAATAAATATAGATAATGCATTATAAAACTTTACTGTTGTTTTTGTGAGATTGATGCAGGTAATGTGTGTGTGTGTGTTTGTGTGTGTGTTTGTGTGTGTGTATTTGTGTGTATGTGTTTGTGAATAATATATCCAATGGAGAAAATATTGGATATAAAAATATAAGCTCAATGTTCCCTCCCACCACTGGAATTAAGCAAGTGTAATTCTGAAGTTAATTCTAATCATTTGAGATGCAGTTAGCAATTTTTTAAAAAATTATATATTTTTACATTATGTGTATGAGTGAGTGTGTGCATATGTATATGTGTCCTGGGAGTGTGCCTGGTACTCTTAAGAGTAAGAATTATTGAACCCTCTGAAGCTGAAGTTACAGGTGGAGCTGTTTTGTGGGTGATGGCAGTCAAACCCAAGTCCTCCAGCAGAACAGCAATTTCTCTTCATCGCTTACTCTTTGTCCCTTATTTGTTTTTGTTTATTCATTTTGAGACAGGGTCTCACTGTGTATCTTGGCTGTCCCAAACCTCTTAATATGCACCGTTATCTTTTAATTCAGAAACTCATTTGCCTCTGTCTTCTGAGTGAAACTGTAAATGGTAGATGAGCCAAAATTATATCCTAAAATACGATAAAATATTGTCACAGAAATTAAAATATTTTAACAGAAAATATATCCTAAATGTTAAAGCACAGAGGAAGAAATTCACTACCAAAAGGATATTAGACACAGAACAAAACTAAATTGGAAGATACAGATATACATGTACCAATACTGAAAAAGCTTTACTTGTTTAATTTTCCCAGCCATTAAAAAAAAAAAAAGCACACATTGTCAATCTGGGTTTAACACATGACACTTGCTGCATAGCCTTCCAACTTGAGTTCCATCCTCAGATGCCACATTTGAAGGACAGAACTGATTCCTGATTTTCACACATTTGTCATGGTACATATTCACATTCCTTAACGTGCACACATAATAATCATAAGTAAAAGTAAAATGTAAATACTGTATAGAGCATTTAAACATGAAGTAAGGTATAAAACTTAAGTAGTACAATAAACTAATGAGATAGGAGAGACGTATCTATAGTATTCCACCTAAACTAATAGCTTATAATTACCTCTTCAGAACCAGTGGAACATTGTACAGAATTACATGTACATAAATAAACTTAAGGAAACTTAAAGGAAGAGAATAATATGGGCATATATTATGTGTTCCATGAAATGAAAGTACAAATTACCAAGAAGTAAGCACCTAAGAATGTTACAAATGAAAAAAAATTAAATAATGTCTTCCTAGACACCTAGTCCCAAGTAATAATGAAAAGAGAAATTCAGAAAGTGCACCATGGTCCCTGAAAGGCAGGGTGTGTAGTAGACCTAAAGCCATGCTGGAACTACCATACCTGTTGATACTTGTACTAAAAAGAAAATGAATTCTAAATCAGTAACTTCATCTTCCACTTTATGAATGTGGCGAAGAAAAGAAAACCAAACCTGAGGTAAGCATATAAAAACAGAGGTGGCTATGTACTTCGGTAAGAATATTTCCTGAACATGCATGAAGAATTAAGTTCCAATGCTGACATCCATGCAAAAAAGCCTAACAGGTGTACATGTGCACCTGTAGAGATGAAAGGATTGCCAAGGTTTTCCTGGATGCCAGCCTAGATCTAACTTTAGAGCCCATATCACAAGGAAATAATTACAGAGTGATAGAGTAGGGCATGTGACATCTTTCCCTGGCCTCCGTGCACATACATGAAAAGACACTCTACAAATACACATGAGAAATAAAGAACAAGATTATAAAGGGAAATATGGAAATAAAGAGTAAGAAATATAAAATATATAAAAGAGAACATGGACAGTTCTTTGAAGTCAACAAACTAAGGAGTGTTTACATGTATTGACTGTGAAAAACATGATTCAATTTTAAGAAGTGAAAAATTAATATTTCTCTATGAATTATGTTACTATGGTATTTATAAACAGATACATAATTGAGAATGTTTTCAATTGCTTTGTAAGTATACATAAGTGGAACACTGAATCATATATAAATTGTCTTCAAATTTTTCTAAAAACTGTCATATAATTTTATATATCTCTTTTATCATTTTATATCACAATGTTACACAATAATATATCATTATTTTCTACATACTCAATAGTAGTTATGATATATTGTGTGTGTGTTGTATGTTTCTTGTTATTTCTGCCATCCTAATGAAATAAAGTGGTGTCTGATTGAGACTTAATTTTTTTTTATATGTTCATTCGTTCATTCACTTTACATCCTGGTAGTAATTCTCTCCCACCTCACTTCCAAGTCCCACTCTCCTTCCCTCTCTCCTGCTCCCCTATTCCTCAAAAAAGGGGAGGCCCCATTCCCATTGACCATAGATCATCAAGTCCCATCAAGCCTCGGCATGTTCTTTACCCTGAAGCAGGACAAGGCAGTACTGCCACGGGGAAGTGATCAAATAGCTGGCAACAGAGTTTATGACAGAGAGATCTCCATCTCCCCTTTCTAGAGGACCCACATGTAGCTTGAGCTGCACATTGGCTACATTTTTGTAGGGGGCCTAGATACAATCCATGCAAGGTCCTTGGTTGGTGATTCAGTCTCAGCAAGTCCATCTGGGCCCTGATTCGTTGACTCTGTTGATCTACTTGTGAAGCTCCTGTTACCTCCAGGTCCTTTTCTCCTTTAGCCTCTTTTCCACAAGACTCTCTACTTACCTCTCAATTTGGCTGTGAGTCTCCGCACTGCTGGGTGGACAACTCTTCAATGCTTTTGTCTGCAAACATAGCAGATTATTATTATTAGTGTTGGGGTTAGTTATTTCCCATGACATGGATCTTGGGTTGAGTAAGGCATTGTTTGGACATTCAATCTCTGCTCCGTCTTTATCTGCACACAGGTGAATTTTGTGTCAAAGTTATTGTGGGTTAGTTGATATTTCCCTCCCTCCACTAAGAGTCCTATCTACTTAGAGGGTGTCCTCTGTAGTCTCTATGACCCCTGCTATTAGAAGTCTCTTGTAGAGTCCCACCAATATCCTTCCAGGAGCCAACCTGACTTAGGTCTCTAGCTTGTCACAAAGATGCACCTGCCCAGAATTTCACTTTTTTTTTTACAGGGCTTTTGTCCTCCTGCCTCCCTCTCTTTGCTCTTACTAGGTCTGATCTCCACCCACAGATCTTCTGTGCTCCCTCTCGTAACTTGTTCCCTCTCTTCAACCACTACCTCTGTCTATTCTGGTAGTGGGGGCCCCACTCACTTTAGGCAGAATCTAGAAATTTTTATGACTCCTGTACCAGGGAGATGGTGTGTGTGTGTGTGTGTGTGTGTGTGTGTGTGTGTGTGTGTATGTGTGTGTGGTGTGTGTTTGTTTGTGTGTGGTGGGTGGTGAGCAGGGTGTATGTGGGCTGGACCTGTGCTTCCCCAGCTGCTGAGATGACTGCTCCCATCCAGAAAACACCAACATTGGTATTTTCGAGTTAGCCACTAAATTACTTACTTTAACCAGTCTCTGATTTCTGCAACTAAGATGAAATATGCCCTGACCACCGCAATCTTGAGGGTCCCCAAATGTCATTTTTAAGTGCCTAGTATTTCTACCTCTTTCTTTTCATGTATTTATTAGCTATATGCATAAAATAATTAGGTAAATGTCTATCACATTCATTTTTCCTCTTCTGTGTTTATTTTGTTAAGTTCTACAATTATTCACTCTAGGAATGAGCCCCTCATTTTATTTATATGAGTGGCAAAATATTTACTCCTACACCATGTGTAGAATGAAATAGTCAGGTCCCACTGAACTCAGAGCTCTGTGAGCTACTTCAGGCATTTGTAGAAGCCTATCTTGAATAATTCCACAAATTGGCTCACTTTTGATGAAGGACAGCAGCAACCAATAATTGGAAGTGCTCTGTGCACGGGATTTGAGCAGTAGAATCTGCACAGACAGATGCTGTGGCTTAGTGTGATTTCTCTTTGGAACCTGTTCTCAGAATCCTCTTAAGGCAGACAACGCAAAGAAACTAGCCCTAGGTGGCATAGTCCCTTTCAAGCCTCAGCACAATGGCATGTAATACATTAAAGTCTAATTTGTCACTTTCCAGAGAATCAGCCTGCAGCAAGGTTCTGATTATCATAGTCTTTCCTGAAATCAGTTCCGAGGCACAAATGAAATAAAGGTGTGATTTGTTCTTCCATTCTGTTAGTGTCTCGAGGCTGAGAGTTTATTTTTATCTGAGCATCAGCAGTGGCCCCTAGGGCTTCTGAATAATTAAGCACCATGTTTTCTATGACTCCTTAATAGCAAAACACAGAATGCTTTCCCACCATTAGTTAATCACAGAGCCCAGATTAAGGCCACTGCTGAGGAGACCAGCAGCTTGCTCTTAATGGAAATTAGCACATTTAACTGCATCTTTTTCCCCTCAAATTTCCAAAATCCTTGAGACCTTGCCAGTTTAAAAACTCATCTTCTTTTCATAATAGAGGTGAGATTCTTCTAACATTCTGAGGAAATCGTTAAGTGCAAATCAGACTGAGGCTCTTGCCATGTTCTGTAAAATGGCATTCCCAATTTACATGAATATAAGAGCAGCAGGAATCAACGCTGTTCTGCAGTGAGATCAGCATAAAACTCTCTGTGGTCTCTTGCTTTTGTTTCCCACTTATAGATCTTTGTAGCCAACATCTGGGGAGGAAAAAGTGCATGCATATATTTATCTGTGTGTGCCTGGTATATTCACATGTGTCCATTGGCAGAAGCCAAAGCTCACCTTTGGGAGATGTTGCATGTTGAAGCCTGAGGTCATTTTGGGGTCCTTTCCCTTAGCTGTTGTTCATTTGTTTTAAGAGACGGGACCTCTGTCTTGAACCTGTGACTTGATGTTATGCTGGCTAGGAAGACAATTTGTCCCCACAGATCAACATTTCTTTTTCTTTCCTGCACTGGGACAGCAGTTGCAAACCATTATGACCTGCTCTTTCACCTGGGTTCTGGCAATTGAACTCAGATTCTCTTGCTTACATGGCAAGAAATATACTGATGAAACTATCACCTTCACTCTGCACTTGAAATTTGAATTGTGTGGCAACACTGTTGTGAGTAATGCTTATCCAGAGTCATGTCAAAAAGCAATCCTAGGAAGAAAGCCATGGATGCCAGTGAAACACACTTCCCCAAGGTTAGTTGAAGTGGTATATTAACATGCCATCAATAAGCATAAGAAGAAGAGTAAAACAATTTAGGAGTGTGTGTGTGTGTGTGTGTGTGTGTGCGTGCACGCATGCACATGAGTATAAAGGTCAAAGGCTGATATTGGGTTTCTCTTCAGTGGCTCTCTGGCTAATAATTTTGAACAATAACAACAAAAATTTCTCTGGACTTGGAACTGATGTTAAATGATTCAGCTAGTCAGACTGTCCAGAGAAATTCATTGATCCATCTACCTCTGCCTTTACAGCACTAGGATTAGAGGTGAACACAACCACACTAGGCCTTTCTTTGGGTGCTAGGGACTTG
Source organism: Acomys minous (assembly GCF_964271855.1). Lineage (NCBI taxonomy): Eukaryota > Metazoa > Chordata > Mammalia > Rodentia > Muridae > Acomys > Acomys minous. Next base: position 72,272,729 of record NC_140483.1, on the reverse strand, counting down.
AACATAGATGCAAGCACATTACCAACTAAGTCACCTGTTCAGCCCTTAGGGTTATATTGGTTAACCATAAACATCATCTATAGATTACAACTTTCAAACAAATGTACAAAAGCTCATACCCCATATCTAACTGTTTTTTTCTTGTCTTTCTTCATTTATTTATGCCAGGAAGTGGTGGCATACATCTTTTAATCATGTACTCAGGAGGCAGAAGCTCGTGGATCTCAGAGTTTGGGGAGAGCCAGGTCTACAAAGTGAGTTCCATGAGAGACAAGGTTACACACATAAACCATGTCTAGAGAAAACAAAATACAAAACTAACCCCCAAAAAGCAATCTCATTTGTTCACATCAGAAAAATTGTTTTTCTGACTAACTCCTATGAGACAATAATTAAATGATCAATGTCTACCTATCTTAATCTGTAATTAGTCTTTTCTGTCCTTCTCATTGTTTTTAAATAATTCATTATTTAATTAATTAAACATTATAGTTGTTTATGTGATCGATGTTAATATTTTAAACCTGGATTTTCTATCTTCTGAATGAGAGCCGGTTCTTCTTATTAACACATAGGCTTGACTGTGTTATTCTCTGTAGCACTTGCAGCCATCCTCTAAAAATGTAGGTGTATGTGGTTTACCTATCAGTGGAGGCCGGAGTTGTCTTCCTCAACTGCTTCTCTATCTTATTTATTTCTTTGTTTGTACCTTTATTGATTTTAGTCAGTTGCTCACAGGAACCTGTGGCTCACCAGTGTGGCTTCCAGTGCTCAAAGACAGTGCTAGGGATCATCCTGTCTCTGGTTCTACAGGAGGGGGTTATAGATACACAACATTGTGTCAGGCTTTTTATGTCAGTACTGGATGGAACTCGGGCATTTATTTTGCATAGCAAGCATTTTGTTGATCAAGCTATCTTCCATCCCCTTACACTAATTTATCTAGAGTCAAATTATGTTTTCTCCTCTATGTAAACTACTTGCAATAAGATGATCCCATGCGAGTATGAACATTTTCTCTTCTCCCTTCTATCCTTGTAGGTTTCTCCCTCTGAATCACTGTTAACTAGCTACTGCAGCTTTCTCTTCTCTAATTAAGCAATTAAACAAATGTTTCAGACTCATAATATGAGGAATTATTTTATTTATTTATTTTCAACGATTGTTTTATGAGTTCAGGTAAAAGAGTCAAAATGAGGATAATTGTATTTTTTCCTATAGTGCAAAGAATACCAGATGGGATTGAGCTATTTTTCCTGCATCTGAAGAAGTTTATAGTGATGAATATAACAAAAAATGTTAGAGCTGATGGCCTTGCTTGTAATATTAGACATTTGCCTTCTATATATCAAAAGACAGGAATAAGATGGTCTGTATGGAAAAAACATTCTCAAACATGTAGCAGATTTGAAATACATAGGTTTATGGTTGCTTTAAAATGGCTGATAAAACTAAGGCATTATGATATTAAATTAAATTTCTGAATCATGTGACAAGTACATAAGCTATGAAGAAAAGAAAGCAATCTAAGAGAAGAGATAAAATAAACTTGGTTTCACTCCTTGGAATATACCCAGAAAATGCTCGAACACACAACAGGGACATATGCTCAACCATGTTCATAGCTGCTTTATACACAATAGCCAGAACATGGAAACAGCCTAAGTGTCCCTCAGTAGAAGAATGGACTAAGAAACTATGGTACATTTACACTATGGAGTATTACTCAGCTATTAAAAACGAGGAATTCCCGAAATTTGTGGACAAATGGATTGACCTAGAAATTATCATAATGAGTGAGTTCACCCAGAAGCAAAAAGAGACAAACGGTATATACTCACTTATATCAAAACACTAGTCCAAGGGATACGTCCCATGAAAAACCTTACTTACCAAGAAAGTGGGTCAGAGGAGAGGACATCCTATTGAGACTTTAGGCGAGAGTAGCATGGAAGAATGGGGAAATAACAGGACCCACAGGGTCCTGGAAACCTACAAGAAGAACTTTATGACAGGCAGATCTGGGTCCTGGGGTCCTCCTCAAACTAAGGCACCAGCCAAGGAGAAATAGGCAGTAAACTTCGAACCCCTACCAAGACCTAGCCGACGAACACGATATTCTCCACTGTTGAGTGGAGAGTGAGATCTGATTCTCACGTGAACTCTGGTGCCCCTTTTCTGACCATGTCCCCTGGATGGGGAGGCCTGGTGGCACTCAGAAGAAGGATAGCAAGTTACCAAGAAGAGACTCAATAATCTTAGAGCATACATAGGGGGAAGAAGTCTCCCTCAATCACAGACATAGGGGAGGGGAGAAGGGGGGAAGTGGGAGGGAGGGAGGAATGGGAGGAAACAGGGGAAGGGCTAACAATCAAGATGTAATATGAATAAATTAATTAAAAAAAATAAAATAAAATAAAATCTCAATTTCAAAAAAAAAAAAAAAAAAAACTGGGTTTCCTTCCATGGTTAACACATCTAGTTTTGGCAAGTTACTTTGGTTACATGTCTTCCTTCTATCCCCTTCCTTCATTCTATCTCCTTGTGCTGAGCCACTTCTGCTGAACACTGACCTCAGACGCTCTCCAACAATAAATATTATAAACTACTTCCACACTGCTGAACATATTTGAAGTAATGATCAGACAGTGTTTCTGTTTTATTTCATGTTGTTGCGATAAAACAATCCTAAAACTTCAACTCAAGGGAGAAGGGTACATTTGGCACACTATTCCTGGATTATGGTCCATCAATGTGGAGAGTCAAGGCAGCAGGGTGTGAGGCCATCCTCAGTTGCATCCTCAATCAAGAGCAGAGAGAGAGTGAACACATGCCTGCTAAGGCTCAGTTGCCTTTCTCTTTGTTATTCAGACCACAGACAACAGTCCCAGAAAATGTGCTGTCCACATAGGTCAGTCTTCATCAATTAATATAACTAACATAACCACTCACAAAAATTCTCAGAAGCCCTTTTCCCAGCTGACTTCAGACTGTATAAATGGATCATTAGCACTGACCATCACACAGAGTGAAGAGCTCAGGGATTCAAAACACTTAAAGAATGTTTGTGATGTACTCCTCTAACACTGTTTTGATGCCTTGAAAATGTAATTAATTGATGTAAAAAGATGTAATGTGAAAGTGGAGGCTGACAAAGATCAGTATTAGAAACATCATATAGTGCAAGTCCCTAACATATCTCTTAAGAAGTTATAGTAAGTAAAAACTCATTTTACAAATCATAATTTTTTTTTAGTTTCAAATTTTACCTTATTTATTTGCTTTGTTTATTAAAGGAGTTACTTTTTACATAATGTCTGGGACACAGAAATGTGCCAAAAAGAGGTACCTGGTGCTGCCACTGCTTCATGGCTTTCTTGATTAGGGATGCTGCAGTTGGGCTACAGGATAAAACATAGCATAGGTGCCAAAACTTACACAATACAATTCTAGTATAGTGAGCCAACCTTAGACTAAGGGATGTAAAGTAGAAGTGCAATGTTTAACCTCATAAGATTCTTTTTTTTTAATCAAATTAAATTCTTTAATTAATTTAATTTAAAAATTAACTATTTAATTGTTTAAACTATATTAATTTAATTTAATTAATCTATTAACTAGTTAATTTAACGTAATTTAATATTAAATAGCTAAGACAGTATTGCCAACCCCTTCAGAATGGTTTGTATGTGCCCTACTGTTCACCAGAAATTATCCAAGGTTACAAGAGTGGGAATTCCAGGCCCTCATAGGATTCTTATAAGAAATAAATGTTAAGCATCTAGGGAAGAATACTTGATGAATACATGTCAATGACTTTTGTCATTTCCTGGTCAATCTCCACTATAGGAGCAAATTATAACTTTTTATATAATTTACATCCTGTAATAGCCCTGTCATTGCTCTACTCCCATTACCACCCTCCCTCCCTTCCCACTCCACCTTCACCTATTCTTCAGAAAAGGGGAGGTCCCCAATTCCCATCTGCTCCATCTCATCAAGTCACATCAGAACTGAGCATGTCCTCTTTCCTGTGGCTGGGGAGGGCAATCCCGCCAGGGGGAAAGTGAAAAAAAAAAAAAAGGATGATGTATCAGAGTCCATATACAGAGACTGCTCTTTTTCCACTTACTGCTTACCCACATGAAGCCTGAACTTCCCATTGGCTACATCTGTGTAGGAGGCTTATGTCCAGTCCATGCATGGTCCTAGCAAGCCTCTCTGAGCCCTGGATAGTTGGCTCTGTTGGCCTTCTTGAGAAATTCCTTTCACCTCCAGATCCTTTTTTCCTTTCCCTCCCTTTTCCACAGGACTCCCTATTTGTTGCCCAATGTTTGGTTTTGAGTCTCAGCATCTGTATCGAAGGGCTGTTGGGTGGAGCCTTTCACAGAATAACTCTGCTAGGATCCTGTCTGCAAACATAACAGAGTATTGATAATAATGTGGGGGTTGGTGCTCTCCCATGGGTTGGGTCTGGAGTGGGCAAGGAACTGGATGGACATTCCTTCAATCTCTGTTATATCTGCTCTATCTGTATCCTTTCATATATAGTAGGCAGGGTAAGTTTTTAAGCTAAACTTTTATGGCTAGATTGGTATGTTCTTTTCCCTCTTCTAGGAGTTTTGTCCAGTGAGAAGGTGTCCTCTTCCTCCTCATATCCACCCAGAGACCTATTCTGACTTTGGTCTCCAGCTTGTCACAGAGATGCCCCCACCCACAATTTTGCTTTTCTATGAAGTTCTTCCACTTCTATCTTTCCAGGTCTAATCTCTACCCTTATTTTTTTATGTATTCCCTCTCCTACCATGTTCCATCTGTCAAAACACTATCTCTGTCTTTTCTGTCTCTCATGCTGCATGATATTTGAGCATCCTCCTTCATATCTTACGTCTTACATAGCTTCTTTGGGTCTGAGCCTTGTAGTTTATTTACTCTGTACTATATTGCTAAAATCTAATTATAAATGAGTATATCCCGTGTGTGTCTTTCTTGGTCTAGGTTACCTCACTGAGGATGATCTTTTCTAATTTCATCTATTTTCCTGCATATTTCAGGATTTCTTTGCTTTTATTGGATGAATAGTATTCCGTTGTGTAAATGTACCACAGTTTCACCCTCCACACTTCAGTTGAGGGACATTTAGGTTGTTTCTAGATTCTGCATATTACAAATAAAAGCTGCTATGAATGTAACTAAGCAAGTATCCTTGTATGGTGGAGCATCTTTTTGGAATACACCCAGGATATGTATAGTCTTGAGATAGAACTATCCCCAATTTTCTGAGAAATCACAAGATTGATTTCAAATCTTTTGCTTCTACAAGTTTTCACTCTCCTCAGTAATAGAGGAGTGTTCTCCTTCTTCCACACCTTTGTCACCATGTTCTGCCACTTGAGTTTTTGGTCTTAGCCATTCTGAGAGTTGTAAGTTGGACTCTCAATAGTCATTTTAGTTTGCATTTCCCTGATGACTAAGGATATTGAGCATTTCTTTAAGTGCTTCCCAATATTCCTTTGTTGAGAATTCTAAGTTTAGCTCTGTTCTCTATTTTTCCCTGGTATTTTATTGCTTGTGTTTAATGTTTTCAGTTCATTATATATTTTGGATATTAGTCTTCTGTCAGATATAGGATTGGTGAAAATCTTTTCCAAATCTGTGATTGTCATTTCTAAGAAGTCCCATTTATTAATTGTTAATCTTAGAGCCTGAACTATTCCTGGTCTTTTCAAGAAATTGTCTCTTGTGCCAATGAGCTCTTTCTCACTCTCTCTTCTAATAAATTTGTTGTATCTGGTTATGTTGAGGTCTTTGATACACTTGGATTTGAGTTTTGTGTAGGGTGATAAATAAGGTTCTATTTGATTTTTTTTTTACATGTAGACATCCAATTAGATTAGCACCATTTGTTGAGGATACTTCCTTTTTTCAATTGTATAGTTTTGGCTCCTTTGTCAAAACTCAACTGTCTGTAGGTATGGGAACTATTTCTGAGTCTTCTATTTTATTTCATTGATCAATCATCCTATTTCTGTGGATGTGGAATTGCTTTTGGATTCTTTCTACTTAATTTAATTTTGTTTATCGGCTTGCTGTATATAACCCTTATTATGTTTAGGGATGTGCCTTGTATCCCTGATCTCTCGAAGATTATCACCATGAAGGGGTGTTGAGTTTTGTCAAAGGCTTTTTTATGTATCCAGGGAAATGATTATATGATTTTTTTCTTTCAATTTGAGTGTATGGTGATTTAAATTGATGGATTTCCATATGTTGAACCATCCCTGCATCCCGGAGGTTATGCCTACTTGGCCATGGTGGGTGTTATATTTGATGTGTTCTTGGATTTTGTTTGTGAGTATTTTATTGAATAATTTCTACCAATGCTTATGAGTAAAATTGGTCTGTAATTATTTTTCTTTGTTGAGTATTTGTGTGGCTTATGTATCATGGTGATTATGGCTTCAAGGAATGAGTTTGGAAATGTTCCTTTTATTTCTATTTTGTGGAATAATTTGAGGAGTATTGGTGTTAGTTATTCTTTCAAAGTCTGGTAGAATTATATGGAAACTCATCTGGGCCTGGCCTATTTTTCTATTTCCTTCATGGCTATAACTGTTTAAACTGTTTATGTGATCTTGACTTCACTTTGGGGTATTCATCACAATACAAGCTTTACCTTCATAGCTTCCAGTAATGGTTTCTCTAGGCCTCCATGCATAGACTCTGTCACATGCCTTGCTTCAGTTGCTTTCTTTAACCTTGGAGGAAAACCTCACAGTCCTTTTACTCTGGTAGCCTTCCTGACTCTAAATCCAGAACCACATGAATAAAGCAGCCATTATCTTCTACCTGGAATGTGAGACTCTCCTTGATTTGCATTTGCAATAGATTTCCACTGTAGCCAACCTTGACCTGATGGAACTGTGTTATTGCATGGCCATAAATGAATTGATTTTATCTCAATTACTAGAGTGCTATGACCTGAGTAATAATTTACAAAGGTCCTCTGTGATGGTTAAGAAACTTAATATAAAGTCAAGCATATCCTGAGGGCCGTGGACATTTTGCTCTGGAATGCCCGAGACATCCTAGTGGCATGCAGATGAGATAAGAATAGGAGAATGGACTTTGAGGTATTAACAGCTGCTTTTGTCTCTACAGTCTGCTTATTGCTATAGGAAAGGGATGAAATGTTTTTTGTTTTTGTTTTTGTTTTTAACATACGGTGGGAAAGTAAGTAAAAACCGAGGAAAATAATTTTTTTCTGTCCAGCTGTGGATTCTATGGATAGTCACAATGTTTTTGATGTATGTTTTAGAATAAATTTCAATTTAGTCTAAGTCTGTCTATCTATCTATCTATCTATCTATCTATCTATCTCTAGTTTTTAGAGACAGGTTTTCTTTTGTAGTCCTGGCTGTCCTAGACTCACTTTTCAGATCAGGCTGGGCTCAACACCACAGAGAATCACCTGTCTGGCCCCCATGTGGTGGAATTAAAGGCAGGTACCACCTTTACCCAGTGTTTTGGAATGTAACAGCAAGGCCTAAAAAAATCTCTCAAACATTTTCCTTTCACATGTCACAGGATTAGCTAGTTCTGTCTTGCCCAAAGTCACTACTCCATTTATTTCATTTAGTATTAGACATTTCTTTAAACTTATTATCTCCTTAAGCAGAACACTTGTGGCCAATATTGTATTTACTAGAGTTGCTTTGCTTCTAAAACTGTATTTTGTATTTCTTTTTGCCTTGCTTCTTCTTTTTCATTATACATCTGCACAAGAACAATCACTAGTAAACACATTACATAGTCAATATTAGGCTGTCTTGAAATCTCCTCTGCCAATGCCATTAATCTAAAACTCCTAAGTTTAGCCTCAAATAATTCTTAGGAGAAAGGCAAAAAGTAGCAACATTTTTACCAACATATCATAATAATGCTCTCTAGGTCAGCCAATAATATTCCTCCCACCTGAACCTCTTGAGTTGAGTCACCATGGTCTATATAGTTCTCACCACTACTGTCTTCCATGCTGCTACTAACATAGCCCATTAACGAAGTTGTCTTATTTATTCCTGAGTCCCTGTTTCTCTTAACTGTCTTATTTATAATCTATACTTAATATTTAGTAGCTTCCAACTCAGTTTTATATTGATATTCTGTTGCAATTGAAATCACAGGTCTGATTTTATCTAAGTCAGGGATTAAAGGAAATTTGAAGGCTGTTGTTAAAAAAAAAGCACAGAGGTGTGTCAAATTGCTGTCACATAGGAATTTCAATCTCTTAAATCTGGGGTCCTATATGACAGCCACTTTGGGGGCCATTGCCATATTGATGATCACCTAAAGTCTATCTTCATCACTACTACACTGATACTCAGGCATTCAATGCAAAAGAAAGGACATAGGAGTTATGCAACTTTGATTTTCTGCTAAATCTCAGAGAGATCTAAGGACATGAAAAAGGAAATATGCTACTCACACTGGAACCCAATTGAATCCTCTGCAGAAACCATACACTGACCACTGTGGCCAGGAAGGTCTCAGAGAAGGAAGGATGTAAGAAATGGCAATCACTGGGGAAGAACCCTGCAGAGACTCCAGCAATAATGAGATCACACAGTTTGTTTACAAACTGGAGAAGTCAGAGGGAAGGAAGGGAAAAGCAGGAAGAAAAGTGAAAAGAAATATGGCAAAAAAAATCACTTTGCTTTTCATCTAAAAAATGTTAACTTTTGTTACTGGGTGTATGAGCACTTGTATTCTGGTGCCTACAGAGGCCAGAGAGGAGTTACAAGCAATTATAAGCTTCCCTCTTTGATTTCTGGATGTTAAAACCAGTACTCTGGAAGAGCACCAAGCCCTGATTGCTGATGGGCATTTCAAAATGCCTAAGAAAGTGACTCCAGTGTCCACATTTCTAACTTAAAAATGGAAGATATCCATTCACATTTAGAAAAAAATTTTCTAAATGTTTGTCTACATTTCCTTGCCCATTTGTTAATAACTATGTAACATAACAGAGAAATAAAAATATTTTAAATATTTTTAAAAGTAAAATAATATTTGTCATATTATAACATACTAACTAATATTACCATCTTTTTTATTTTTAAATCTTGTTTAAAATATTTATATTATTACACATATATACAATAAACTGTCTAGAGCTAGAAGAACCAGGAATTATATTAATGTTACATATATATTGTTATGGCTATTTGTATTTAGCAGCCTTGAAGAAAATATCATTCCTCTCTTGGTGAGTCTAAAATTCAGAATGTAATTCAATATCTATCATATCTTATTATTATCAAGTTATAACATCTATCTACACTTAAAAACATCATAAAACCTAAATAGCTAAGCTTAATTGTAAAACTAAACTACCTGGTCTTCAGTACCTGCTCAGATACTTGAGCAGGAATAAAGTTAATATACTACCATCTTTTTAATTATCTAATACAGTTCACCATTTATTGAGTATATAAGACAAATAAATTATGAAAACTCTGAATCATTAATTAAATAATATTTTCTCCTAGGCATGGTGGTATACCAGTGCTATCCTAGCAGTTAGGGGACTGAGGAAGATAGCCTATAATTTCAATGAGACTCTTCCCAACACATTAAAAATCTTTTTTAAAAAGTAATATTTGTATACCATATAAAATATGTATTTTTCATATTTTTCTCATATCTCATATCCACCTATATATCCAGAGGATTTGTCATCCTCCTTTAGCCTCTGTAGGAGCCTGAACATACACACATATAACTAGATTTTTTCCATATACATTTATTTTATTACATGTGCATAAAACAAACTATATACAAGAGGGAGAACCATTTGACAAGTATGAGTTCTATAAATATTACATTCATAATGATTTGGTTATTTGTATTTATCAAACTTGAAGTAAACATTTTTCCTATCTTGTTGGGTCTAAGTTTCTGAATGAAATTCAATATCTATTCTGTCTCATATTTCTTAAGTTAACTCTTTTGTCTTGATCTAAAAAGATCTTAACCCCTAACCAACTAAACTTTATTGTAGAACAAAACTACTTGTTCTTCAACATCCCTCAGAGACTTGAGAAGAAATAAGACTTAAATTCCTGAGTGAATCAGTGGTGTAGGTTAGCAGCTTCCAAAGTGAAAAAAAATGATGAAAAGTGGATCTAAGATGGTAGCACCAAACCCACACCATGTCAGGTCTGCAAGACAGCAGTGACTACACAGTGACCTAAGGACCAAACTGAAGATTATGAAACACCAGTGCAGGTGATTCCCAGGCTAGAGGAGTCCACACTGTGAGGAGGACTATGGGGTTCAGCCTTGGTCCACAGGCTAATCCACAAAAAAGTCCCTGGGCATGTAAATAGTACCCAAAGTCTAACCCACCTGCTTGTGTGCTGTACTTGTGCTCTAGGTATCAGACTGAACTGAAAACTAGTAAGCACCAGTATCTCAGCTTTCTATATCAGAGCACATCCCACAACCTGGAACACAAGTGGATCCATGTCAATGTTCCTGGGAGTATGCAAGCACAGGCAAAGTCTCCAAGGACTAGTTGCATGCCTGACAGTGCACAGCTCTGTCTCAGAGCTGTGGGCTACAAAAATATCAGAGTCTAGGTCTTTTAGCCCAGCGGAGACCTCAAAGTCTGGAAAACTAGTGGATCTGACCTCAGGTCACCCGGCCAATCTAAGTAAAATTACCAAAATAGAAACAGAAAGAACATTACCAAAATCATTCTATGAGACCACAGTCACATTGATACCTTTACCACATAAAGACCCAACAAAGAAAAAGTATTCAGACCAATTTCTCTTATGAACATTGATGCAAAAATACTTAATAAAGAGCTCACAAACTGAATCCATGAACAATTCAAAATTGCCACTCACCACGACCAAGCAGGCTTCATCCAAGGCATTCAGGGATGGTTCAATATGTGGAAATCTATCAATGCTATATTTAAAAAAACTGAAAGAAAAGAAAAACACATGATCATCTCCTTAGATGTCAACAAAAGAATGTGACAAAAATTTAACACCCATTCATGCTTAAAGTCTTGGAGAGATAAGAGATACAAGGTATACCTAAGTATAATAAAGTCTATATACAGTAAGCCAATAGCTAACATCGAATTAAATGGACAGAAACTCAAAGTAATTCCACTAAAATAAGGTAATAAACAAGGCTGCATACTCTCTCCATCTCTCTTCAATATAGTATTTGAAGTTCTAGCTAGAGCTATAAGACAGCCAAAGGATATCAAGGGAGTCCACAGAGGAATTGAAAAAGGCAAAGTATTGCTATTCACAGATGATATGATCATGTACATAAGTGACCCCCAAAATTCCACCAGAGAATTCCTATAGATAATAAACACCTTCAGCAAAGTGGTCAGAATCAAGATTAATTCAAAAAATCAGTAGCACTCCTGTATGTAAATGACAAATAGGCTGAGAAATCAATTAGAGAAACTATACCCTTCATAATAACCACAGATGAAATATATTGGTATAACCAATCAAGTGAAAGATTTGTATGAAAAAAAAAAAAACCTTAAAGTCTCTGAAGATAGAAATTGAAGAAAATATCAGAAGATGGAAAGATCTCCCATCTCATGGATTAGAGAATCAACATAGTAAAAATAGCCATCTTATGAAAAGCAATCTATAGATCCAATGCAATCCCTATCGAAATACCCACATAATTCTTTATAGACCTTGGAAGATCAATTCTTATCTTCATATGGAAAAAAAAACATAACGTAAAAGAAAAACTAATAAAAGATCTTCTGGAGCACTCTCTATCCTGATCTCAAGATGTATTATGGAGCAACAGTAATAAAAAATAGCATGTACTGGCATAGAACTGGACTGGTTGATCAATATAATGGAATTAAAGAATCAGAAATAAACCCACACCCCTATGACCACATGGTTTTTGACAAATAAGCCAAATCCATACAATGGAAAAAAGATAGCATCTTAAACAAATGATGCTTGTCTAAATGGATATCTTCATGTAGAAAAATGCAAATATATCCATATTTATTACCAAGAACTTAACTAAAGTCCAAGTACATTAAAGACCTCAACATAAAACCAGACACACTAAGTCTGTTAGAAAAAATGGAGACAAACTTGAACTCATTGGCACAGGAGTCAACTTTCTGAATAGAACACCAATAACAAGGCTCTAAGATCAACAATTAATTATTGAGACCTCATGAAACTGAAAAGCTTCTGTAAGACAAAGTTATTGTCAAGACAACAAAAGGACAGCCTACAGACTATGAGATCTTCACCAACTCTACATGTGACAAAGGGCTAATATCCAAAATATGTAAAGAACTCAGGATATTATATACCACCAAACCAAATAATCCAATTAAAAAATGAGGAACAGAGCTAAACAGAGCATTCTCAAAGGAAGAATATCAAATGGCTGAGAAACACCTTTTAAAAAAATGCTCAATGTCCTTACTTATTAGGGAAATGCAAGTCAAAATACCTGAGATTCCATCTTACTTTTACCAGAATGGCTAAGTTAAAAAACTAAAGTGACAGCACATACTGGCAAAGATGTGGAGAAAGGGGAATATTTCTCCATTTTTAGTGGGAGTAAAACTTGTACAACCACTTTGGAAAGCAATGTGGTGCATTCTTCAAAAAATTTGGAATAATGCTACCTCAAAAACGAGTATACCACTCCTGACCATATGTGTGAAAGATGCTCCACCATATAACAAGGAAATTTGTTCAACTATTTTTATAGCAACTTTATTTGTAAGACCCATAATCTGGAAACTATCTAGGTGTCTCTCAATTGAAGAATGGATAAAGAAACTGTGGTACATTTATACAATGGAATATTACTCTGCTATTAGTAAAAAGAAATAGAAAAAAGATCTTGAAATTTGCAGGCAAATAGATGGAACTAGAAAAAAAAATCCCGAGTGAGATTACCTACACCCAGAAAGGCAAGTATGGTATATACCCACTCATAAGTGGATATTAGTCCATATAGATGTCCTCGGAAGGACTCTACCCAGCTGGCAACTGAGACAGATGCTGAAATGTGTTCCTGGACTCCAGGTGGAGGTCTGAGAGTGGTATTGAAGCCAGAAGGACCCACCGGGTTCAACAACCTGACAAAGAGACCACCATCCCTTGTGGACTTGGAGCCAGGGGGACCTGCACAAGCTGTTGCACAAACTAAGGAAAATACATGCAGTAAACCTAGACCCCCAGTTCAGATATAACCACTAGAGAGATCATTCTCCTTGGTTGTGTGGAGAGTGGTACAGCCTCTGACATGAGCTCTGCTGTCCCTAATTTGATCACTTTTCCTTGGTTGGGAGTTCCAATGGGCACAGAGAAGAGGAAGTAGTCTTTCTGTCTGAGACCTGGTAGGCTGTGGTCATATGGTTGGGTAGGAGGTCCTCTTCTCTCAGAAGTCTAGGGGAGTGGAATAAGGTAGAAGAGCGAGGGAGTGTGGGAATGATAGGATACAAACCAGGGGATAATAAGCAGGATATAGTCTGAATAAATTATAATTTAAAGTTTTAAAAAAGTAAAAGCATGTTTTACATACTATGTCATACTAAATAATATTACCATCTTTTAAATTATCTAATAACGCTCACCATTTTAGTGAGTAGATAAGAAAAATACATTATGAGACCTCTAGCATCACTAATTAAAATAATAATTCCTCAAAGGCATGGTGATATGGGGCTGAAGAAGATAGCTTATGCAGTCAAGGAGACCTTTTATAACATAGTAAAAATCTCTTTGTTTAAAAAGTAATATTTAAATATATCGTATACAACAAAATGTGTATTTTCCACATTTTTTTCATATCACATATGCTCATGTCCACCTACAGCTCCAAAGGATTTGACATCCTTTTTCTGTGTCTGTGTACGTATGTATATAACTGCATCTTTTCTTAAAGATACCTACATAAACATAAATTATACATCATATAACTTTTGCTATAAAGATACTTTCATAACTTACTTTTCAATTGTGATAGTAATTTTATTCAAGAAACATATGCTTTGAAAAACAAGGTTTTACACAGTTGAGTCAAATACATGCCTTTGGCAGATGGTTTGACTACCCTGAGCTTAGATTATTGTCCTTCCTTTCAGGCAGGAGTTCAGACATCATCCTCAGCTGATCCCTGAAACAAAATATTCAGGCCGATCACTCAGAGATAGTATCAAACATCCTAAACTGCAATGGTGTGTTACAAAACGGTGCAGTAATATTGTCAAAGGAATTCTGAAAGGCAGCTGATGACAAATGGAAAACTTGATTTTTTTTTCTTGAATGAATTTAGTTAGAAAAATTCAATGTTATGATGATACTTCAATCTTTATCTTATATTTTAAATTGGACAAAAATTAATAGGATTTAACAAATACACTATGACTACATCATAAAAGGCACAGCCATTCTACCAAAAATCAGATATAATTGACAAATTAAAAATTATGTTAGTAAAGAGACATTCAAATATCCACTAAATTGTGAAAGCAACAATGTAAGCAGTTTCTTCAGGGTGTGTTTCTAACTTTGGAAATGAGTTTTATTTAACATTTGACTCAAAAATTTTAAAATGTGGTAAGAAAATTATAAAAATATAGTGTTAAAGCCATAAAGTAAAATTTATAAACATTATTAAATATTGTTTGCAAACCATAGTCTACTTTTGGTCATTTGAGAAATTAAAAAAAAAATGTAATAAAAGAAAATGTGGAAGGAATGTGAACTTGTGTTAGGCTCAGCCCAAAGTGAACATAGGTCTTGGGTGGCTTGAAGATCTTAAATAGACTCAGAGAGAGGAAGTTTTAGCCCAAGACAAAAAAAAAAACAAAAAACAAAAAACAAAACAAAAACAAAAACAAAAACAAAAACAGGAGTGGTCTTGCCTTAGGCTGGGCCCAAGGTGAATGTAGTCTTGGATGGCTTGATCCCACTGAGACCCCACTGAGATAAAGATCTTAGATTGACTCAGACAAAGAAGTTTCTGCCCAAGACTAAAGTCTGGCTGCTGTGACTCTGCCAGGAGGGTATTGTATTGCAAAAAGGACCTTAGATTAGGCGGAAGAGGACCTTTTTGGGAATTGGCCTGAGAGAGGTCAGAGGTTCCTGACCAGGGCAGGGGGAGCAGAGGAGTAGAGGAGACTGGAGTATGAGCAAGAAGTGTGCGGACTTCTGTCAGATAGAGGAGAAACCTGGACAATTACGCCAAGTGATTCGCCCCGAGGAACTGATACCCGGAAGGTTTCATTTTTGTTCTCCTTAATCATCTTTTTTCCCTCCTGTTTAGGATAGTTTGGTTGTAAGTAAGATACCTTTGTTTAATAAAATCATAATAAAGCTTAATTGTGAAGGAACCAGAGACAACAAGAAAATCTCAAAACAGAACAAAACAAAAGAATAAATGTAACTAGAGAAGTGTGCTAGATAGGAAGTCAAAACACTAGATTTGATAGTTTGTGTGTGTGTGTGTGTGTGTGTGTGTGTGTGTGTGTGTGTGTATGTGTATGTGTGTGTGAATGTGTGTGTGTGTGTGTTTGTGTGAATGTGTGTAGGTGTAAGGATCAAAGTAATGCCATGTTCTGTATGTCCTGTAAGTAATGACATGGTCAGTATTTTCTGTGAGAACTTGTCCTCTGGGTGACCCTTCTCCCTGCAGGGGATGACCACATACTGCTGTAAATTGCACCTGCCAGGCTCCAGAGACTCCACCAGCGTGACTAGATGCAATTAGCATCCAATGTTTCTCTGAGCAAAAAACACTTCCCCTCAAGACTCATCGTCCACACAACGGGCAGGAAAGTCTACATTCCTGTGATCCACAAGCAGATTTTCCCCTTTATAAACCCATTGCGCCACCACGCCCGGATCGCTGTGTGTTCCAGGCCAACCTGGTCTACAAAGCAAGTCCAGGACAGCCAAGGTTACACAGAGAAACCCTGTCTCCAAAAACAAAACAAAACAAAAATAATAATAAAATAAAATAAAAAATAAAAAATAAACCTATTGCCCTTGAAGCCCAGTGCCACTCCCCTATCCTGTTGTATCGGGAAGGAATGTGACCCAAGCTTGAGCCCATAATATAGGACCCTGTGTATGTTGCTGGTATCGAGTCCTGATGATCTTTTTTTGGAGCTTCTCATGATCTTGGTATTACATAGGTATATATGTGTGCATCTAGAAGCCTGATGTCAATATAGTCTTAGTTTCTCTGGTGCTGTTAATTTTGATTTTGAGACATGGTATTCTACTGGCCTTCGGCACAATGAATGAGCTAGGCCGCGCCACAGATCAACAGGATGTTCAGTGATTGGGTCCTGAGAGAGGACAGGAAATCAGAAGATAAAGATTATAGGGAAAATAAGAAAGTCTGGGAGAGGAAGGTCTTGCACAAACTTTGTTTTATGTCAGAAAAGTATATTAAGAAGTATTATATAATTTGGGGGCTAGGCCATTAGAGAGCCAAGTCTAATAATGTTGGCAAAGAGAGCACAGGGTACTTCATACACAGCTGCTTTAGGATGGATAACCACAGCCCGAGGGAAAGAGTCATGTCCCCAGAAGATGCAACCTTGATTCCTCTGAGTACTGGCTGCAGCTGAAGACTTGGCATGTCTTTTCTTGTGGGAGAACACAGAACTAAATTTACCTTTGTCTTTTTCTCAGGGCCTCTGAGGAAGTATTGGGTTTTTCTGGCTCTCCAAACAGCTGGACAGTTAGCAAGCTTCAAGGACCTCTATTTCCCTAGGGATTACAAGTAAGTGCCAGTAGGCTTAGCTTTCTATGTGAAGACTAGGCTTGAAACTAGGACCTGATGCTTGTGGAAAAATAATAACAACATTTTATCAACTGAGTTTTAACCCTAGATCCCTGATGGTTTGGGTGTTTTTGAAGATACAATCTCTAGTGAAGATAATTCATCTTTCTGCCAGAGGTATTAACTATTGGATTGTTTAATAGAATAATATAAAACATTAATTCATATTATCCACAAGCAACTATGGATGAAAGTACTATTCCAGTGATGTGTTGTTGTGAATGTAATTAGATCTCAAAATGCTGATTCTATTTGGGTTAAAAATGCATAGCATCACTAGCCCAATCTTGTGTTTTGTTTTTTTTTAAACTTGGTTTTGAGGTCTGTCTTCACAAGTGTCTGTTTTAGCTGGTGCTCTTTACAAACACAGACTTATGGAAAAATGTATATTAAATGAGACTTATTAAATGAGCCTACTTTATACAAACTGTGTAGGAAGACATGAGTATCTTCACACTGGAGCAGCTGAAAACCCGGTATCTACTCAGAGCATGAGGCTGGATGCCTCACTGTTCCTAACCTAGTCCAGAAGGCTTGGGAGATTTCAGTCTTCAGTACATATTGGAAGTCCAAGGAAGCTGTAGCAGGAGTGGCCACAGCAGAATAGATGGTCTCACTGACAATACTAGGAGACAATGAGAAAAAAACCAAAAAGTTTCCTTTGGTCTTCCTTTTATCTGTTTCCCACCAGAAGGTGCCACCCACATTTATGTTGGCTCCTCCTACTTTAAATAATCTGGTCAAGAAAATATCTTACAAGTGTTACCAGTGGTTTAGCTCTTAATGGATTTCAGGCCCATAAGTGACAACCAAGGATAAACAATGTGTATCTATCAACTCAAACCCTGGCCTGTGAAAACTTAAAGAGATTTGGTGATTCCATATAAGTAATTCATATGTTCTCTTCAATGTGCATGACATACCTTCTCATCTATGTTTAATATATGTTCAGATAAACAGGAAACTCTATTGGCAAACGTCTGTGCACCCCTACTTAACTTATGTACATTTTAGTAACACTAATGTCATCTGATATCCCCATTATCTAAGAAAACTTTTTAGCTGAGAAATTGTTACCTTCGGCGTGTTGATCAGGTAAATCTCATGGGAGGTTACTCACTCAACAAACCTCATGTGTTTGGCTTTAGAGAAGAGAAGAGCATATATCACAGGGCCAATGGGAAGCATGGTTCTGTGTTGAAGAGTCACTTGAGCTAGCAAGCTGGGAGATATAAAGACAGCAAGGGATTAGGACAAGTCTGTGTCATTGGACTATTCCCTGGAGTAGGAACTGTGGGCTGGTACAGTGGGTAGGACTGAGGTTTATTTTCACTAAGACTATTCTAGTTTAACCTTTGGATGAGGCTTCTGTTTCTCCTCTCCCACTGGGGATGTGTGAGGCTGGAGCTGTGTTTTTCTCAGCTTACATCCCATTGCCTCTCCCATCTGCTGTATATATTTCAGCCAGCCTGTCTTTACATTTAAGCTCCTATTTCTCTAGTTGATTCTCTCTTTTGGTTATTCTGACTCTTCTTTACTGGGACATTCAGACAAAGTTTTTAATCTGCTCTCTTAGCCAGAAGCTTTCAGGTAAGTTTCTAATAGGTATCTTTTCTAATTTTCCTCTTTACATTTTCATGTGAGTGTAGTATGTGTATGTACATATGTATAATGTATGTTATATATATGTTTGTAAATTATCTGTGAGTATGATGGATGCATATCTATATGATGTACTTATTGGGGTGTGTGTGTTTGTGTGTGTGTGTGTGTGTGTGTGTGTGCACGCGCGTGCGCGCGCACGCACGAATCTCAACTCATTGCACAAAATTTACAAAATATTAAAATTAATTGATTGGGCCAATTATTTTTCAGTAATAGATTATGATTTTTCAAAGAAGTCTGAGAATTTTTACCTAGCAAATATGTCAGACTTTCTCCTGATATTTTTCCTCTGGAAGCATTATTATTTTGTCTTACCGACTTTTAGCATTGGGTTTGATTTTCCACTATAATATGTTACACACTTATTACATCAATATTTTATTTTTTTGGCTTTTTTTTTTTGCTTTTGTGTTTGTTCTTGTTTTAAACATTTGAGACACATCATAATTTGTTTTATATATCCTGCATCCATTTTGCTTTAGCACCATTTATTTAAAACAATATCTTTTGCATTGTTTTTTGTGCCTATAGTTCATGCTGAAGCTGGCTAATTTCTGTTTTACATTCTTTGTTTGGATTAGAGAGAGTTTCTCATATACCCCAAAGTGGTCTTGAACTCACTGTATAGTAAAAGGTGACATTGAGCCTCTAATCCTCCTGCATTCTACCTTCTGAGTGCTGGAATAAAAGGTACACTCTATAGCCTAGGTTTATGTGATAAAATCCGAGATCTCTGCATTCCAGGCAAGCTCTTTAACAACTGAGGTATAGGCTGAGACCCTAACTTTAACTCTTTTTTGTTTCTTCTTTTTTTCTGTGTCTTTCCTTTCATTTTACCACGGTGATAGGAACTGGGTCACCCAGAAACTATGTAACAGTAATTCTTCCTTTAAAAATGCAAGGGATGACTACTGAGTTTGGGAATGATAATTGACCAATATCCTATGGAACGCGTAACTGCATTTATAAATTCATTACAATGATTTACTCCATTAAACATTATTAACTAAGCAGAAAATAAATATATAAAATATTTAATTTTGTGAGTTAACCTTGAGTTTTTAAGAAAATTACAAATTCAGAAATTCTGTATAGAGAGAAAATTTACACATTTTACCACACACAAAAAATATTTCCATTGGGTTTGAAATTTAACTGTAGATAGCAATAAGAAAATAAAAACCTTACATATAAGCAGCTGACCTTACAAAATCTTCTTAAAATGACACTTACTTTGAGGCAAAAAAGTGAAGACTTTAAAATTTTAAAATAAAGAATACAATACAATTAAATAATATATTAATTTATTTAAATATATAAATAAAGACTGAGATGACTGAAACCACTGATTGACATGCCTATAGTTAAAGTATTATTATATATATTT
Source organism: Acomys minous (assembly GCF_964271855.1). Classification (NCBI taxonomy): domain Eukaryota; kingdom Metazoa; phylum Chordata; class Mammalia; order Rodentia; family Muridae; genus Acomys; species Acomys minous. Next base: position 72,252,790 of record NC_140483.1, on the reverse strand, counting down.
TCACATGTATTGAAAAGATGTCTATCAAAATAGTTCCCTCCATATTTTATATAATCTATATAAATATTCTCTATGATCTAGTATGATTTTGAAAATAGAGTTGAAATGAGTAAACATTGAGAATAATTATTATGTCAAAATAGAGGTAATAAAATAAAAAGTAAATGTAGAAAATTGTCTAAGTCTTGGATCATAAGGAAGACATCAGGAAAAGAATGACAGGGAAGAAAGAAGGCCCATATACATACATACATAAATATTTAAATAATTCAAAGTTCAGAGTGCTGTTATGGGTCAATACAGATGTTAAACAAAAGAGCATGTGCTAGAAATTCTGTCCTTAGTGTGAAGATTCTTAGAGACAGTAGATACTCAAAGAGTGGAATATAGTAGATAGTGACTTGGTCAGAGGGAGCCACCACCAGAAGATGGTCATAATTTTAGGGAGTGGATTAATGCCTGTGAGGTTGGATTGTAACAAAGAGATAAGGCATCTTACTTTCATTCATATTTTTAGCTCACATAATTCTCTTTTCTGCATGTTGTCCTTTCTTTTTCCAGTTCTCGTGTGTGATGTGATACACTTAATCTGACATTTACCAGAAGTTGGCACCAGACTCCTGAACTTCTAAGACACTAGAATAAGCTAACTGATAAGTATCTTTTCTTATACATTCTTGAATATCATGTGTCTTGCTCTAACAGTAAAATATAACCAAAGACAGATATTTATATGTGTATGTATATATACACACATACATATGTGTATATATATATATATCTGTGTGTATATGTATGTGTGTGTGTATGTATGTGTGTGTGGTTTGTGTGTTCATCCAGGTAGATTTCTATGTGTTAATGGATTCATATTTGCTTATGTATAACTCAACTGTATTTCATATTTCCTGCAATTATTATCATAATTTTCACCATTTCTGGCTTGAAACCTCCAGGTGCTTTATTTATGCCCCAGGCTGTACCTTCCTCTGTTCTGGTGGTTTAGTTCAGCTGTAGCTGAGCTAATTATGCTATTTACTTTAATGTTTCTTCTTCACTTAGTTTTTTATATAAAAACCACATATATTTATATTCTGAGTTCTTATTTAAATGTTTGGATGCCATTTAGAGGAATCAACTGTATATCACCAGGCGCTTAATGTCTTACCTCTTGTGGTTGCTTAGTGTTGGACTTGTCAGAGTAGTGCTTTTTCTTGGGTAAACTTTGTCCTTTACTTTCTCTTCTCCTTAGCATGAGCTATTTATGGAGTTAGTTCTCACACCTTTTTCTGTTTGTTATAGCAGGCACTTTAGATTTCTATGTGTAGCAGCATACTCTACATCTGCTAGAGTAAACATCACCTGGCATGTTTTTCTCAGCCCAGTTCCCCTCTTTCTCCTGGAATGAAGAAGCATAGTTTCCTGAATAAGGTTTCGGAAGGATAATGGTTGTATAGTTTGTGCTTTTTAGATTCTTTACTTCCTGCCAGTTGCCTTTCCCTACTCTCTCCTCCCAAGCCTGTCTTCCTCCTGGAATCTCTATTTTCCAACAGAGACTCTTCCATCTCTCACAGCTTCCAACCTCCCACAGATGGTATTTTGATACACCCCACATATATTTTGAATGATTATCCCACTCCACAGAACCTTTCCTGGGTATGGTTCTCAACATCTGAGTCCTGGGCAGTGGATTTGCCACTCAGTGTCTGTTGACTCATTCTGGCAGGATTTCGAGATTTCAGATAGTTTCCTTATCCATTTTACAAACTAAAGCCTGCAATGGCCTGCCCTCAAGTTTTTATGCAAAGCATGGATTATGTACAATTTCTTTTCTGTCCTGTTGGGCAATTAAGTGGGTGGAATTCAACATTTGCACTTACACATCTCATATTATTTCACAGTATTTGGGGGTGAAAAAAAGTCTATATTCTTTCTGTTGACATGAGGCCTCCTGTGCTCACACGAGCCTCACATCACTCTTCCTGTGCTTTCATACTATTATTTACTACCCCTTCATGGCCGCTGACAGTCCCCTTTCTGTAGATGTTCCAGTGTTGGCCACATATGTCATAGCCATTTCTGTGCCCTCTTAATGAATTGACTTCTTAATTGTTACCTAGTGACACCTGGCTCTACTTTTCATTTTCTGTGTGAGTGTGTGTGTGTGTGTGTGTGTGTGTGCAACTGTGCCAGATGTACACATGTTTATGTGTTTTTGGAGACCAGAAGTGGATGGCAGATTATTTTGTTATTCCTTTTCACTTTGTTTTTTGAGACTAGATCTCTAGCACTGAGCATATAGCTCACTAATTTAGTCCTGAGAGACAATGATCTGACCACCATAGAGCCACCCTCTTCAGTTCTGCAGCACTGAGGTTACAGACCTGCATCTCCATGTTCTTCACTCTATGTGGGTACTGAGACTCCAAGGCAACGTCTTATGCTTAAATGGAAAATATTTTACCAAGTGAGCTATTTCTCCAGCTCTTTAAAGCTTCATTCTTAATAATTAATTAGTGATTATAACAATTGGCAACATTGCTCCTATTCATTTTGTATCCACAATAGTCTGTAGAAATAACAGGTGAAAAACAAGAAGGTTCCCCACTATAGAAGTCTGTTTGTGGTGGTGAGATCTAATTGTCAACTTGATACAACCTAAAGTCACCCAAGAAGAGGCTTCAGTGAAGTATTCTTTACATTGGATTGGCCTGTGGGAATGCCTTAGGGGTGTTTTAGTGAAGTTAACTGCAGTGGCAATTCTCAGTTTAGTACTGATGTTACCATTTCCTACACAGTGGTCCCTAAAAGGCATAAGAAAAGGGAGGTGGAAAATAAGATCAGCAAGACAGCACATGAGCATGGGCGCTTCCAATTTTCTCTGCTTTTGACTGTGGATGTGATGGGACTAGCTATGTTAGTTTCCTGCCTTAACTTCTACACCATGACAGTGTGTGACCTGAATTTATAATATCAATAAAACATTTCTTTCCTAAGTTACTTTTGTCAGGTTATTTTTATCACAGCAAGAGAAATGAAACTCGGGCACCAATTGGGACATGTGATTACTAATTAACCCTTTTACATTGGAGATTCAAGAAGACTGAGGAATTCACCAGAGTCATACAAATAATGTGTTGCTGTGTTAGAATCTGAACCCATGCCTCTCAGTCCCCAAATGCCCTTTATCTAAACAAGTTCATTACATTCTGGAAAGAATGCCTCATTCTTTTAGCATTTTAGAATGCTATTAACGTGAAGCGAGGCTTACCTTAGTTTACCAGCATTAGCATCTGTTTGTTTTTCTTTCACTGTCATTTTCTACAAATCCACCTTTCTCAATTTGAAAGGTGCCCCCTTGTTTCCTATATAAAAAAAAAAGATTCCAAAGCTAGAAAGTAACTGAACCTCTCTTCTACTCTCAGTTGTCTCCTATGTCTAATGTTTAATCTACACACACACACAAAAAAAAAACAACAGTGCCAGTGCATTTCACAGGAAGAAGTGTTTTAAAATGTGTTTTATACACTTACAAATCGAGATCTCTTGGAAATAAAATGTGGCTATATAAATTAAAACACCGATAATTATTGCAAATGATTTTGAACCTTAATATTTCAAAATGTGATTTTTATTAAGCACCTCTCCTCTTTAAAAATACACAGTCATAGTAGACAAATAATATTGCTTTTTTGGGGTTGCATGTTAACAGCTAAGCAGAGGACGAGGGAACTAAAAGTTTATTATAGCATATATATTGTCCAAAGAAGCTGATAGTAGTGGATTTCTGAACTATCAGAACTTATGAAGATGATTTTCTACTTCTATGACCACCTCTAATTTGTCATTGTGGACTAACTCTAAAATACTATTTAAATTGTATATGATAAATTTTATACCTAATTTTATTTTTAAAAACATATTTTATGTGTGTCTTGAGAGTACCATTAATGAATAACATATATTTTGAACATATCTACCTCTAATTTTTTATTCATCCATCTTTCCAGAGAATTCTCCCCCCACCACATATCTCATTCCCACCTTCATGTATTCTTTCTTTAGCCCATTAAATTCAGTCCGTACTACTAGTTTATCATTGTTGTAGGGCCATGTGCTATAGCATAGGTAACCCACAGTGGGTCATATTCCTAAAGAAATCTGTCTCTTCCTCATAGTTCATGAACTATGAATAGCTGTGGGGTTTTACCCACCCATATTAGAATTATAACATGCTAGATCTGGTACAGGCCTTGTGAAAGTAATCATAGCCTGTGTGCATTCACTATTCAAGGGCCCTGTCATAGCCAGAAAACAGTTTGACAGATTTGTTTCCAACATCTGGCTCTTACAGTCAGACATTCTGTCCCCTCTTCTGCAATGTTTCTTGCAGTGAAGGCATTATGATATCAATGTCCCACTGTAGGACTTAGCACTCTGCAATCATAAACGCTCCCTGCTTTAACTGGTTATAAAGTTCTGCATTAACCTATTTCCAATCTTCTGGTATTACAACATAACATTGTCATTTATGAACATTATACTTAAGAACCATCCAACACTCAACCACTTTCTGGAAATTCCTCTCTCTCCTATTTCTGGAAACATGCTATAAAATATTTGGAGGTAGTAATTGTCAGCTTGACACAGTCTAGAATCACTTTATTGATAATACTTTGGAAATACCCTAGGGCATTGCTTTGATGTTGTTCATTGATATGGGAAGACTCATCATAACTGTTGGCAGGACAAAGACTATATAAATAAGTAAAGAGAACTGAGCAACAGCGCATGTACATTAACTCATCGCTCCACACCTGACTCTGAATGTGATAAGAGTAGCTACTAGTAGTTCTTACTATCTCGATTTCCTGTAATTGTGAGCCAAAACAATGCCTTTCCCCTTAATATTGCTTTTGCCACTTTAGGTACTAAAGGCATAGTTAAATATTATTAAATTATAATATTTTGTTTGGAGTAAACAATATAGCTTCTAGCATTAGTTCATAGTGACATGTTACATATTTTTTCACAATTAGAGTGACAATCTTAAAATGTTCCTATCCAAATGTAGAAATGCTAAATATTATTTAAAATTACTATTTCAGGTACTTGAAAAACTTTAGAGAGTACACATGTATAGTTAATGGGAGTCAAGAGAGGTGAGGGAGAATAACTGGCTTCCAAACTAATCCAATGAGAATAAATTGTGAATTAAAGACCTAAGGATTAATACAAATACAGAGGGCATACTTGTGCCTTTGAACAATATAAACTGTGTACCAGAAAAAAACAAGAATCCTAGAGAAAATCTGAAACTTTAAAGATTTTTCCCTGCCATAGAAAGTTTGGTCTAGTAGAACTAGAGGAAAATGCCTTCTGAAATGGGTAAAGGGTAAAATTTTGCTTAAGAAATAAGTTCCAGGCTGGGAAAAAGGCTTACCTAGTAATGTGCTTGCTTGCAGTGCACAAGGACTCTAGATCCATCATCCTGAACAGAGAAATGTACATATCTGTTATAAAGTATATTTATTCTTATCTAATGAAAACGACCTGAACACTAAAGTTATGATGCAAAGCATTTAATATAGTGGTTAACAGAAAAATAAGATGGGGCTTCCATGCATCTTGACTAGTCTCATTAGGATATGTATTTTGTGTCTTATCAGTTCCTTCTTATACTGGACAGGAATAGGATGTAGAGCTCTGTGGAGATTCTGTGCCACATCAAAGACTGTAGGAAGCTGTTAATTAAACTAGACTGTGGAAGGATGGAAGGCTTTGTCTCAGGTGAAAGCAGTCTTGCTTGTCCCTTGGAAATATCATGGATACCCCACTGAGATAGACATTGTGAGCCATCCTCAGGAAACAGACCCAGGACTCTGTCAGCCTTTTGTGTTTCTAATCAAGCATCAATGGGAGGAGGGAACCAGAGGAGAACTCAGGATTAAGGCTAAAAGGGATCAGGAGAGGATCAGCATGCAGACCCAAGGGATCCATCCCATGGAACTGATACCCAGAAAGTTTATTCTTGTTTCCCTTGAACATTTTTCCCTCCTATACAGGATAGTTGGATTGTATCATAAAATCAAAGTGCTAAGAAACAGCCAACAAGTGGCTCTCAATGTGGGGCATGCTAGGTTCTGTAATTTCTAATGATGTGAAGGAAAATTCAAAATTCAAAGATATAGAAATGCTGTTTCAGAATATCAGCAAAATTGCAGCTACTGTTACAAAACTCTTTCCTGCTTCATAATTAGAAGGAATTTTATGTTTTTCTTTGTTCTTTTATTGTATTCCATTCTTAGAAGGACTAGAAGAAAGGCTAATAAGATAGAAAAACCAGGAGGGTCAATAAATTCTAACACTTTGGAAAAATTTGCAGATTTGGCTGGACAGATGGAAAGAATGAGGAAAAAATGAAGGAATGGGAAATCAAATAGCATATTTGTTAAATGAGAGTGAAGAAAGAAAAAAAATAGAAAAACAGGAAAGCCAGAAAAATGGAAGAGTCAATAAGTTCTTTTGGAAAGAATTACTGACTTGACTGAACAGATGGGGAAAATGCAGAAAAAACTGGAAGGGCTGGAAAGGCAGAAAGCACCTTTGGTAAAAAAGGATGGAGAACATCAGAAACCAAAAGAAAAGGAAGGCAGACAAACCAAAGTGTCTTTGGAGGAAAATGTCTTGATGGAGAACACTTCCAGAGTCACTCAGATATCCTCAGCTTTTCCTGTCACTATAAGGCACGTCCCCACTCAAAATGGTGCAGAGGGTTATGATGAAATGGCATCACATCCTATAGACATGATGAATTTAAAACATCTTAAGGAATCTGTCATCAAGTATGGTATGCACTCTGCCTTTCTTAAACAAATGTTAAATAGCTGGACCACACAGAATAGACTTGTTCCCCAAGATTGGAAATATTTAGTTTCAGCAGGATTAGAAGCAGTGCAACAGTTACAGTGGTTATCATGGTGGTGAACTGAGGTGTAAGAATAGAGAAAGAAAATAGAACAAGGGAAATAGATATTAATACAGATCAATTGCTTGGTGAAGGACAATACATTAACTTTAGAGAACAAATTCAATCTCAAGATAGAGTGATTGAACAATGTCATATTGAATCCTTGAGAGCTTGGGAGCTGGGAAGGGATCCTGGGAAAACAACCATTCCATTTACTAAAGTATTTCAAGGATCTGGGCACCCTTCACAAAATTTTTGCAGAGATTGGGATCCGCTTTGGATAGTGTTACCAGATTATGAGACCAAATAGGCATTAAAACTTATCATGCCTTATAAAAATGCAAATACTGAATATAAGAGGGTAATTAGACCATTAAAGGAAAGAGGAGCCCCATTAGAAGGAGACAGTTAATATTTACTCTCAGGAGTATCAGAACACTATTGTGGGGCAAGCTATAGCCAGAGGACTCAAATACCATAATAGCTAGTGCTTTAATTGTGGTAAAATGTGCAAAGAAATTCTAGAAGTAAATATCCCAAAACCTCAGAATAACCAGCTCAATAATCCAGAAGAAAACATAACTTGTAGGAGAGAACAAGGAGGTTCTGGCCATAATAGTAATGAAATGCTAAAACTTCCAGCATACTGAAGTCACTGTTGAAAAGGAAAACATTGGTCTCAGGATTATCAATCTAAAAGAGATAGATGTACAAGACAATATCTTGGCCACAGGAAATGGCAGGAGGGGCCCACCAGCTCATGGCCTCACCAGCTCGGGGCCCCACCAACAATTCCAGTCAAATTCCCTTGCCAGTCCAGAAGTGACAGACTTGTAGGAAAATGGGAACTGAGTATTAGTGATTTAATGCATGCTACTGAAGGCAGTGCAGCCTTGGATGTGACTTCAACTATGTCTCTTACCCTATCTCCACAGGTTGAATGTTACAAATTAAATACTGATGTTTTCTGTGCTTTGCCTTTAGGCACAATAGGAATTGTTCTGGGAAGAAGTGGGCTGACTTCTCATGGTCTTACTATGTAACTTGGTATTATAGATGGAGATTTTGAGGAAATAAAAATCATGGTGTGGGTAAAAAAGGAGATGAAAATTAATGCCAGGGATAGAATTGCTCAACTGTTACTATTTCCTTACATTAAGGGCAAAGCTGCTCCAGTGGAATGGACTGGTACATTCAGAAGCACAGGGACACATGTGTTCTGGCAAACAATAGTTAGTGATCAGAGACCTAAATTAATTATACAAGTGAATGGTGTTAAAATAGACGGGTTAGTAGACACAGGAGTAGACATGTCAGTCATGTCTCAGAAGCCTTGGAACCCAAATTGACCACTTCAGAAGATTTATGCAGAAATTATAGAAATTGGTAAACTATGTCAAATAAAACAAAGTGTGCAGTGGCTAGAGTGTGTGAGACCAGAAGGGCAGACAGGGAAGCTGGAGACCCTATATGCCTGACATACCCATAAATCTATGGGGAAGAGATCTCTGACAAAAATGGGGTACTCAGATTATATTCCTGCAATTACAAAGATAAACAATGTGGAAACTAAGAATGAAATGGTTCATGCTTCTGGGGAAGATATTAATATAAATAATCAGGAGCGACCACAGGCCCTTTGTCCAACCTCAGAACCTCTCAGGTTTAGCGTATCCAAATTTATAAGAGGGGCCACTGTTGAGATACAAATAGCTCTGCCCTTAAAATGGATTTTGAACTGACTTGTATGGCAGGAGCAGTGGCCCTAAACAAAAGAAAAACTACAGGCCCTTCATTGTCTAGTGAAAGAGCACCTGGAGACTCAACACTTAAAAGAATCTTCCATTCCCTGAATTCCCTTGTTTTTGGTAAGAAAAAAAAGCAGACCAGAGGCAGATGATAATGGATTTGAAGTCAATAAGAAAAGTAATTCAACCAATGTGTCCAGTTCAGCCTGAAATTCCTTTGCCTTCCTTGTTACCTAAGTCTTGTCATTTAATTACAGTTGACTTAAAAGATTGTTTTTCCACAGTACCTCTGCATGAGAAGGACATGGAAAGGTTTGCTTTCTCAGTATCTACTCTGAACATTATTCCTCCAATGTACATCCACAAGGAATGTTGAATGGCCCAACCTTATATGTCAATATTTTGTGTAACAACCATTATAAATAATCCGTAAGCAGTTTCCTCAATCTATCATTTACCATTACATGGATGATATTCTGCTAGCCAATTCTGATCCTAATGTTCTAGAAAAATATTTAAGGAAACACAAAGAATCCTTGCATGCTGGGTATTACATATTTCTGTAGAAGAAATACAAAGAAGAGATTCAATTATCTATTTAGGCTATAAAATAACTGAGCAAAAAATTCTACCACAAAAGGTACAGCTTCATAGAGATCAATTGCAAACTCTTAATGACATTCAAAAAATAATGGGAAATATTAACTGATTAAGACTCACAATTTAGATAGCTACCTATGAGTTAAATAACTTGTTTCAAATGTTACAAAGGGATTCAAATTTAAACAGTCCAATGTGTCAACAGCTGAAGCAGAAAAATAGTTCTTGTAGAACAAAAACTGTAAAAGGCTTATGTGGGAAAAATTGATCCTAAATTTGGTTGCATTCTGGTTATTATGACTTTAAAACATTCTCCTATTGGAGTCTTATTCAAAGGGAAGACAGAATCATAGAATAGATATTCCTGGCAAATAAACAAAGAAAAAAAATTAAAACTCTCGGGTCCCAGCCCACAAGAAATATTGAATCAGGGTTCATCTGAAAGAGGGAGTGGGAATTGAAAGTAGGATACAGAGATGTGAGAAATAACGGATCAAGTCAGGAAATTTCTGATCAAGATTCACTTTATTGCCAACTACCAGGATCATATATAGTGCAAGGTCAATAGGATCTGTTCTAATCCCATTCACCCTAGCCCCTGGGCAAGAATACAATAGCCTAAATCCCTCTCTGTAGAACTTCCTAGTTCTCTGAGTAGTTCCCTGTAAGAACTTCCTAGATCCTCTGGGTGGTTCCAAATTGAGACTTCTCTACTTCTTTCAAAGGTAAAGAGTCCAAGGATAGCCTAGAACACAAGACCTCTGGAGGTAAAGGTCAGCAACTCAAAAGTCACAGTATACAGCCTAAGCACAGGATTTCTGATATGGCAGAATTTGGCATGACTTCTTTCCACAGCAAACATACACAGAGAAAATTTCTGAAATGATTACAAAGGAAAGAAAAAGACTGTGCCAACTATCAGGGATGGATCCTGCAGAAATCATAGTGCTTCTTACTAATTCTGACAATATGTCATTATGGGTAAATAATGAAGATTTAAAAAGAGCTTGTAGTAACTATTTGGGAAACATTAATAGTAAGTATCCAAAAAGCAAATGTATACAGTTTATAAAAAGAATTAATTAAGTCCTTCCAAGTATTGTAAAGAGTTCATCAATTCTAAGGGCACCCACTTTCTACACTGATACAAATAAGTTGGGTATGGCTGGATATAAGTCTAATAAAATGTCTAACGTGATTAAAAGCCCATCAGCTTCAGTTCAAAAATCAGAATTGTATGCAATCCTTTTGGTATTGTTAGATTTTCCTGAATCCCCTAATATAACTACTGACTCTCAATATGCTGAAAGATTTGTTTTGCATATAGAAACTGCTGAATTTGCTCCTGATAACTCAGAATTAACTACATTAGTTATAGAACTGCAACAGGTCATCAGAGGTAGAAACTATGCCATGTATATTACTCATATTCAATCCCATACAACTTTACCAGCTCCACTGGCACAAGGAAATGAAGAAATCGACAAATTCATGTTAGGTAATGTATTTGAAACTTGAAAATTTCATGAAAAATATCATGTTAACAGTAAGAGATTGAGGAAAAGATTTCCTATCACTTGTCAACAAACCAGAGAAGTAAATAATAAATATCCTATGTGTTCCTTGTGTAATTAAATCCTATTACCTGCTGGAATTAACCCTAGACATACCAAAATGAATGAAATTTGGTAGATGGATATGTTTCATTTTGCAGAATTTGGAAAGATTAGGTATGTGCATCACACCATCCATACATATGCAGGTTTTCAATGGGCAACTGCCTTACGTTCTGAAATGGCTGAGTGTATAATTACTCATTTATTGGAAATAATGGCAATTGTTGGAATAACTGCACAAATTAAGACTGACAATGCTTCTGTTTATGTGTCCCTTAAGAAGAAAACATTCTTTGTATATTATAATATAAAACATATTACTGGTATACCTCACAACCTGACAGGGAAAGCAGGTGTCAAAAGAGCTAATTATACCTTAAGAGACATGCTTATTAAACAAAAAGGAAGGATAAAGACCCCCTGATACCAATTAAATAATACTTTGTTGACTTTAAATGTTCTTAATGTAAATGAAAGGACAAGAGCAACTGAGAGACATTGGATGATAGAAAAACTGAGGAACTAAGGCCACCAATAGTCATAGAAATGTGTCAACTATGAAATGGAAACCTGCAATAGTTTTGAGATGGGGTCATGAATATGAATATATCTCCATAGAGAGTGAAAAAATATGGTTACCAACAAAACTTACAAAGATTAGAACTGACCAAATAGCAAGGGAATCTTAAGAACTACCTGGTGCTTATAACATGACATTTTTTCATGCCATCTGGAGATCTAATGTCCTCTTCTGGCCTGTTGGTGTACATACAGGCAGAGCCCTGTATAATTTGCACACCTTGATTGTCTCACAAATATACCTAAACTAATAATCTGCCACTGGCACAGTGAGCAGGGAGCCTCAAATGTTGTTTCCTTGAAAAATTATATACGTACAAATATACCTATACTAATAATATCAAAAGTTTGCTTACTTTCAGAGCAAAAAACAGGACAATAATGAAGATTGAACCTCTGCCTGTGGTGCTACTTTTTCCTCAAGAAATGGCATGCATATAAGAAAGAAAAGGGCTAGCCAAAAGGATTGATCCCAAAAAGACTGGACAAAACAGATATAGCTAGCTTTTCCAGTGCTTGGCCAATACTTTACTTTTTTAGGGTACCCAAAAGGTGTTCCCCCCTAAACAGCAAAAAGTAATTTTGAGAACACAATGCCCCCATTTCCCATAGGTAGAATGGGTGTTTTTGGTGGGTTATCAACGTTCATTTTTGCATAAGGGGGTTATCTATAAGTTAATAAAAGTTCCATTTAGAGATTTCTTTCTTCTAACTTTCTTTCTCTCTTATCTTTCTATCCCATCTAACATTAGGGGAAAAGGGGGAAGGAGGGTAGGATATAGATTTATAGAACAAAAGGTAGATTATTGGGTCTACTAGTTCAAATATTTTACATTGATATTATAGATTGATGAAAATTTAAGACTATTTTAATTGATGGAAATTTCAGACTATTTTATTCAAATTTGCTTCACATTGATAAAAACTTAAATTGTATGTTGTTATTCAACTTTTGCCTTATATTTGAATGTTGTCTGTTGATAAAAATCTTATTATATATTGTATGTTAATAGAAACTTAACATTTTGTTCTACATTTATTTAATGTACTATTCATGTGCCACTCATTCAAAAAGGTAATGTCTTATGAAAATTAACTATTAATAACCTGTTCAGGAAGAGAGGAGATAAATGTTGGTATTTAGTTACCTATAAATCTTACTAGGTACTAATTTACTTGACCATAGAGCAGGTTTATTTTGTATATCTTCAAAGGAATAGATTGACACCTGTAAGGATAGATAGCGAGATGGTCTTCAAACTCTTCAGAGATCCACAGAATATGGCATTTAATGACAAAGGGCTTTTCTGAGAGAGACATCTGCTCCCTGCGGCATCTCTAGTCTACATCAATGACGATGAGTGCATCAAGAGATGGTTTGGAAGAATAGTCACTGGACTGAAGAACTGCTAAGAAACAGAGGCAATACTAGAGCAAGTTGAGAAAAAGTGTTTAGTAAATACTGAAACCTCAGTGGACCTGAAGACAGCAGAAAGCTCAACTTGAAAGAAGCAGACAAGATAATGCCTAGGATATGGACTGTAATCAATAAAGGGAAACCACAATGGGTTTCAGATTGAGTGCCGTACAGGATTTTGGTCTGCTTAAAATTAAGCAAACCTTGGGCTAGGGACATGTCTTGATAGAAATGCAAAGACCCAAGACTCTGTGTTAAAAAAATAAAGCCAGACCTGATGATGTTTCCTTATAAACTCAGTGCTGGGGAAGTAGAGACAGGCAGAACCCTGGACCTCACTGACTACTGATCATAACATTCTTGGCAAGTTCAAGCCCAGTGATAGACTCGATCTTAAAGGGGAAAAAGTAGTGAGTGCAGCAGCTGCTAAGAGTATACTTAATGTTCTTTCAGAGGACAAAATTTGGGTGCATTGCATTCATGTTTTGCAACTCCAGTGGATCTGATACTCTCTCCTGATCTTTTTGAGCTCCAAAACATGCTCTGTAGGTACATATAACACTAGAGGCAGTTATTTGCACCCCCTACACACACACACACACAAACACACAACCAAGAAGATCCAAACAGTAACTACTGCTAAGAAAATTATATTAATAATTTCCAGATTTACATTAATTTCCCCAAGCAAATAATGACTTCTAAAATGTTCATAATTAGATTATGAACTCAGACCATGTTTGCAAATTAAAAGATGATGAAATCCCATTAATAATAATAATAATAATAATAATAATAATAATAATAATAATATATTACTGAGAGTGATTCAAATAAACTGTGAAGAACTTATTGATGAACCAAATAGTGTACTAAGAAACTTATCAGGCAGAATTAAAATTCTCACAAATCTCAGCACAAATATTTCTGTTTGTATAAGAGAAGTACAATAAAATTAAGTATAATTTGCCATATGCCTTGAATGAAGCCAAATAATAACTTGGTACTATTGTAACACATACCTTTTATCACAGACTTTAAAAGGCTAAGACAGGAGAATCATGAATTTTAGGACAGGCTGACATCCCTAAAAAGATCCTGCCTCATAAAATCAAAACAAGAAAGAGACAACATAAGCAAAAACAAACCTAGATAAATTGCATGGTGGGTCATTATCCAATGAATGTTATACATTTCACAAAGAATCATTTTTGATGTTTCGAGATACACTAACTCTATATAAATCTATTTACACAAAAGGAATCTTTATTTTTCATTCTAGTTTCATTTTGTTGCCGTTATCAAATTTCCTGATAAGAGCAATTTAGAAAAGAAAGGGTTTATTTTACCTTTCAAGTCCATGTTACAGTCTATTAGAGCAGAGAAGTCAAAGAATCAGGAGCATAAAACAGCCAGTTACATTGAATACACAGCTGAGAGCACAAAGTAAATTCAAGCATGTGTTCAGTGTTCGGCCTATTTTATCCACCCTTGTGCAATTCAGAACCAAACTCAGGGAATGGTGGTGAAAACTTCTAATTCCAATACTTCACAGACAAGTGCATCTCTGAGGTTCCTGGACAACCAATTCTCGACTATTTGGGGAAATAAAGGTCAATCAATGACAGACACTCTTTCAAAAATGTAAGGTGCCTCAGGAAGACCCAAGAGTGTCCTATAGCCTCCACACACATGTATACCTATATACCAAAGTTCCCTGCTCACAACTCTTTAGCATGAGAGTAGCTTTCTGTATGTGTAATGAGATCTCCTTTTTTTTTTCTGCCCCACTCCACTTGGCTGTGGCCTTTTTCTAGCCTGATGCAGAAGCCTTTCCACACTCTGATTGCCACTGTCCTTGCAAGCACTCATCACCAATTAATCACAGGAATAGCTACAGGGCCTTGGCCACTCATTTCTTTGCATAAGAGCAAAGCCAAAGGGGAAAAATGAATGAGTCTTTCATTCTTTTATTAATATTAACTCTGTAGTGTAATAGAATAAGTTCAATTCATGCACCTGATAATTGGCCCTGGCAGATTCCACATTTCTTACTTCAGGACACTTGGGTAGGCAGGAAAGTTCATATTTCAGGACTATAACCAATATATCACCTGTATTAGCTTCCTGCCCACACACAAGGGTCCATTATTAAGCCGACTCTGCAGGGCTCACTGAATATTGCACTCTGAAATGTGTGACTGGTGCCTGGGAGCAATTTCCAAGCAGTCTTCTGGGAATGAGGGTACACTTAAAAGGATTTAAGAGTAGAAATTTTTCACTTAGGAAAATCCATTTGAGCCATTCACCCATTAAGGAAACCAGAGAAATGTTGATGTACCAACTTCACCCATGTTTGAAGCAGTTATCCTCTACTAAAACACAGGAATCATTAGCTGTTATTGTTGCTATAGAGAATAAATGCTCTCCAGTCCTCTGCAAATACAAAATTGAACACGCATCCTGGCCCCTATTTATCATGTTTGCATTTCAGAGCAAGGTCCTTCCAATGGATAATAGAAGCATAAAATACTTTGTGAGTGCCATGTTTTTCAGAAAACATCATATGTTCAGCATGACTTACCTGGGAGTACAAAGGGGATACTAGCTCTCATGCTTTTACACTTAGACAATAAATGGAAAATTTGAACTTGATGGAAATTGTGTGATGTTTCAATGTTTTGACTAGCATATCACACTTCTGTTAAATAATGAAATCCATAATGATGTTTTTCACATATGCATGCAGTTTATTTTAATCATATTCACTGTCTTCCTTCCAACAATGACCAACTCTTTACTT
This sequence comes from Acomys minous, assembly GCF_964271855.1. Lineage (NCBI taxonomy): Eukaryota > Metazoa > Chordata > Mammalia > Rodentia > Muridae > Acomys > Acomys minous. Next base: position 72,237,060 of record NC_140483.1, on the reverse strand, counting down.
TCCCCAAAAACTCCCCCCTCTACTTTTATATTTTTTTTTCCAATTCAATGAGTTTTAAGAGGATTACTTTGAAGAGCATAGGGAAGAGTTTACTTAAAAGATCATGGACATCTTACCAGTGGCCACACCAAAAAGGGAAATGTCTCTCCCTCCCCAGGAATCATTGCCTATAATTTCAGAGAAAGGTGGGATCAAAGATTAGGTTTGAATATAAGATGTCTAACCCTAAAACTCATGCTCATAACTCTATGTTGTACCGTTAAGAAAGTAACATCAACAGGTACTGAATTTTTTACATTATATATTAATTTAGTATTGAAAGGTCATATATTTTAAGATGGGGATTTAGCTCAGAGGTAGTAAGCGTCTCAGTGGGTGGAGTACCCAGTACCAAAAAAGTCATGGCTTTCATAAGGAGTCAGCAAGCACAGTCAAACTAACAAATACATATTTGTTGTAAAGAAGGTAGTACGCAAGGGAAGGAAAGTAGGATGAGGGAGGGAAACAGCAAGGGTCAATGTGTCATAGCTATATTATTTTATCTTTTCTTCCTAACTTTTTTCATTGTTATCTATATCCATCTCTGTGCCCCTGATGTATTTTAATGCCTGGTAAATATCCAATTGTGGTTCTATAGCCAAACCATCATTTCAAGCTTCAAGACTATACTCAATTTTTGTGTGTTGTTTTTGCCTAAGAAAATGTCTTCAACCCTATTCCTCCTAGTCCATTGTTAACATGATTGTTTCTGATTTTAACTGTTTCTGTATCAAATATAAGTATGATATTGTTTGATAGTATAAATTTGGAACATAAATTTTAAACTATATACATATGTTTTTGAGAAATAACTCCAAATTCTAGAAACATGTAAGTTGTAAAATAAGTCAGCAACTTCAGGTTTCTTGCCTTGTGTAGGCAAGGCCTGGGCCTGAATTCCAGTACCAGCTAAATAAATACATAAATAAATTTCTCTAACAGTACTTTTGTGAAAAAAAATTTTTAAATTAATTTTGGGAGAATTTTTCCCATTGTGTTTTGATCACATACACCTCTTCCCTCCTCCCCAAGATCCTCTCAGCTTAATTCTTGTGAAAAATATTGCAAAAGAGAAACCCAGGGAGATTCTGGCCATTCATAGATATATGAGTTCGAGAGCACATTGACTGTATGAGACACTCTATGAAACTGCAACAAATGTCAGTACTAATATATTCTGTATATAATGTCTAGAATGATCAGACACTATGCTACTTTTTAATAATTATTTTGTATGTGTGAGTATGTGAATGTATACTACCTGTGTCTAGATGTTCTCAGATGCCAGAAGAGGGTATCAAATTCCCTGAAGATGGAGTTGCAGGTTGTTGTGAGATACCCTGCACAAGTATCAGGAACCAAACCTGAGTGTTCTACAACGGCAGCAAACACTCAAAAAATATTCCACTGTCTCTGCAGGGGCTATTGTACTACTTTCATAGCATAATACATCACTATATACATGTCAAAATATGTATTTTCCATTTGGTTATTGCTATTTGGCGCTTTCCAAATTTCGGTTATTATACAGACTTTAAACATGGATTTTTAGCATACACGTACTTAGGTTATAGACAATAAATGGATTTTAAGAATAAATACAGGATAAAATATAGCTCACGTGGACTGGAGAAATGACTCAGTGGATTAAAGCACTTGTTACCAATCAAGCCTGATGACCTCAGTTTAATCCCCATGAACTACAGGGTGGAAGGAGAGAACTGAAAGTTGTTTACTGCTCCACATGTGAGTATCTGGTATATGTGCATGCATGGACATGTATGGGTGCATGTGAACACACAACACACACTCTGTGTCACTGTGATGAGCCACTCAAATGTAGTATATTTTTAAAACTATCAAAATATAGCTAATGTTTAAGTTAAGGATGTCTCAGTTAAGACAGTCCTTGTTTAGCATTCTGAATGTTCTGGGTTCAATCTCCAGCATCTCATAAACCCAGTGCTTTAGCCACAATTTTAGCACTCAGGAGATAAAAGCAAAGGAATAACCATGTTTAAGGTCACTCTTCCCTATGTAAGGAGATTAGGGTGATTGATCCTGAGATCTGAAACCATATTCCAACAGTGTGCAAAGCTTTATTATGGAGCATACAGAACGCTCACTATATAGCTGACTTAGATAATCACCAAAAGAGTTTGTGGTCATAGTTTACTAAATTTGCTTTTTTAAAATTTGATGTATTATAAACTTACAGATACACAACACAAAATATAACATTAATAAATATTTAGATGATGCCAGCAAATGACTTAACAAGTTAAAATGATTTCACATGATCCTGGTGACTTGAGTTTCATGTCCTATAAACAAAGTGAAAGCAAAAAGTAGGTTTCTAAAAATTGTCCTCATGCCTGTACACAGAATGTGCACATACTCACACACAGACTAATACATATATATTAATGACATTAAATTAAAATTTAGAAAAAAATAAGGTTTTGAATATACATCTATTTTAATTTTTATTAATTTGAAATTGAAAAAAAAAACAAGTAGAGAACCAGATTATATTTTGAAGGTCATTTCATCAAAGACCTGTCAAAAAAATAGACCTGAAATAATTTCATTCTAAGGCATCATTTTTGACCTTTCAAAAGAAAGAGTGGGCTTTTAATCAGAAATCTGTTTCGTTTTGAGCAGGGAGCACACTACACAGACTATTTCCATACAAATGAACTATTTTCCGTATGATAATATTAATAACGAACAGAATTGCATTTCCATAAGTGAAAGGAAGAATTCAGGCCAAGGACCTTTGAGACCGTGGTGAAAGGGTCTGTAATTCAGATGCTGGAGTGAATATTGTCCGTGATTAGCCTCATCAAGCCAATACTTCTTTAGTTTCATGATAAACAGGTTGAAATACATCCACCAGGTAAGCCAGGACTTCTAATAGAGACAAGTAGATGATCAAGTATCACAAGTTCATTATAAATTAAAAGGGATAATAGAAGAAAAAGTACATCTTTGACACATCTGCACATATGTAGAATTATTAATCAACTTCAATTCTCCCATTCACTAGCTAAATTTAGGAAGAAACGTGTGTGTTTCTAATCCTTAATTTTTTAATCTGTTTATACGTCTGTGTATACTGTGTGCATGCATGTGTGCATTGTGCACATCTGTGTGTGTGAATGTGGGTATGTATGTATGTATGATGGCACACATGTTGAAGTCAGAGGACACCTTAGATATCAGTCTTCCTCTTACCCATTTCTTAAGACAATGTCTGTTTTTTGGTTTTCCACTGCCTGTGGCATGTGAACTAGATCCCAAACTACCAGGAATTTGTGTGCCTCTAGTTCCCATCTCTGTGCAAAAGCACTAGAATTGAAAATTGACGATAATGACTATATTATCTCCCTAACAGCTTTAGCATTTTAATCTAAGAAATGGTTTTGAAAATAAGTTTAATGGAAACACAGGTTTCAAATGTGCTATACTATTGTGTAAAACAACATACAAATAAATATATATACATATATTAAAATATATTATTAATGTATATAGTGTGTAAACATTTATCATGCTTTAATATATTGTATGCTAAACATAAAATATAATTATATAATATAAAATACATTATATTTTAATATATAAATAATAATATGTTAAAGAATTTTGCTGTATATGTATATGTGGATTTCTCTGGAGGCCCAAAGAGTGCATTGGATCCCCTGGTGGTGTGGATTCTGGGAACTGAATTTGAGTCCTCTGAGAGCAGTAAGATACTTTTCCAGGCTCTTTTGCAGTATATCCTTGCCTTCTTCTAATGATGATGGTGATGGTAATGGTGATAATTCCCATTTTAAATGCTTTCCTCTTCACTATTTTTCCACATTAATAAGACTGTGAGAGGAATAGGGCATGTGTGGTAGGGCACATGTCATCTGTGCAGCAGAACATTGGCTCTACTTTTGTCTTAATTCTGTAAGGGCAACACAGTAGGGACAACATCTCCTTCCTCCTGATTTGGGTCACTTTACTACCTGGAATTCCTTCTAGAAAAGTCATATTTCCATGGTTAGACATGGATTTTTGCCTTATGAATCATTTCTCTTCTCTTAGTAGACATGCGTATTATACAAAAGCTCGTTTTAGTTCCTTCTACCTTTCTGGTCAGCAATTGACTGTTTTTATGGTTGTTGTTTTTGCTGCTATTGTGCTTCTTAACATTATCTCACTTTCTAAGATATAAGTTGAAAAATAGTATTTTAAGCCAGATAATTGGCTGTGAAGTGTGTATATGACTTGTCTTTAAATTTCATCAGTATTTAATTTAAAAGGAAGGAAGGAAGAAAATAGAAGGGAGGGATGGAGAAAAGTAGAGAATGAGAAGGAGGATAGGTTTCAGACAATGGTCATTTGTCCACATCACTGTCCATTTGTAATAGGCATAGCATCATGGTGGACCCTAAGTGGAGCAACACTGCTTGGCTTAGGATAGCAGAGAAGCAAAGACAAACACAAGTTCCAGCATCCCCTTCAAGAATACTCTCAAAGTGAACTAATTTATATCTAGCAGACTGCACTTCCTGAAAATTCTCTACCTTAAAATATCAACAAATTCTCTAGATACCAAGGTTTTCTACATATGGCTTTGGATTTTTCTCACATGCCTTTGGGAAGAGATATTTAAAGCATAACAGAGGAGGAAAAAAGAAAATAGCTGTATTTTCGATTATTTCTATTTACTACAATTACATATCTGAGACACAACCTTTACAAGCTGTTTTCTTAGCTTTTGATGCCAGCAATCACCAATGTAGTTAAATTATGAACAGAAAATGTAATGTTTATAATTTTATCTCTATTATTTAATTTACTTGAACTGTTCTTACATTTGTGTTGTTATGTTGATGAGATGGGTTCTACTCTTCCATATATAACAATTTCATAAAAATATAGACAAGGAATAGAACAAGGAAACAAAGGTCTTTCAGATTGCTCTAAGAATAACAGAAAGATTTCTAGGATGTTGCCAGTATTGTCTGATTGACCAGGACTGAATCACAAGCCATCCCAAACACCATCACCAAGGATGGCATGCTCTGCATTGGCTGAATAGACACAAAGTCTTTCCCCCACAGGGATGAGGAAATAACTCACATTGCTTTCAATCGGAGAAGGAGAAGCATATTTTGCCTGAATAGTTGAAAGTTTTTAGACAAGCCCCTTTTTTCTGAAGGGCAAGTAAGAAGTTGACACAATGTTATTTTTATTTATTTGTTTACTTGTTTATTTATTGAAACAATTTTCATGTGCATATAATACATTTCAAACATAATCACCTCCCATCATTTTCAACCCCCTCACATCCATCTTCAGTGTTCATGTCATGACAAGAGATAACATATTGAGCTGGGCACAGTGTTATATGTCTATAATCCCAGGCAGTACATGCAGATCATTATGAGTTAAAGGAGAGCCTGGTCTACAAAGCAACTCCAGGTCAGCCAAGGCTACACAGAGAGACCCTATCTAAAAACAAAAAAACAAACAACAACAGTAACAAAACCCAACCAACCAAACAAACAAATAAAATAAAATAACTAACTGAGTCCAATTTAATTTACATAAATACTCATGGGTTCATGGCAATCAACTAGAACATGGACAACCTTTTAGAGGCCATACCTTTAAAGAACACCAACTTTTCCCTAGTGATGATAAACTTCCAATAACTCCTCATCGAAAGAAGCTAGAATCTATCCATGATGGAAAGTTGATTAGGTTGATCTTGTGCAGGCAACTACGACATTTGTAAGCTCATGAGTTTGAGAGTCTTGTTGTATTTTGCAGTAGCTGTTTTGCTCCAGTTTTCCTAGGTCTTTGGCCCCTAAAATTGTTCTTCTTTTTATTTAGGTAATAATCCCTGATCTTTGAGGTCAAGGTAGATAATCCATGCCCCATTTACATATAAGCAGTCCACCAAAATTTATTCTGTTTATTTTAATGAGTTTTAAAGTTGTTATACTAACTAATGCTCACTGCTGAAAGATGTTTATCTGCTTAGAACCAGAAGCTAAATTAATCTATTTTTTATAGAGATGTGAGGATGATACTTTGGTCCACTATCCATTTAGAAAAATACCTGAGATCTACAAGTTCCCCAACCACTAGTTCTGCACCAGATTTACAGTACCAGGAATGAGTTTCTTCCTGTAGATTGGGCTTTAAATCCAATCAGAAAGTACTGGGTTATTCCATAACATGCAAGCCACTAGTGTCCCTATGAGTGTGACTCCAAAGGCTAATTATTATTGATGCTAGTGGGCTTCACAACTGAGTAAGGCTGATGATTTTTAATCACCTATCAGTATTCAAAATAACTTCCAGCATTAATTGTATAACTTATTTTCTTTTCCTAATACTATTATCAACATGGGTTGCAAATCATAATCATTACAGGATATCTGACCCCCAACTTATTAAGGTGAATGTTTCACATTTTGTTATTTAAGCAGCAGAGAAATATTGGGTAGTGTACAAACTCACTTTGATCTCTTGTCTACATCTTAGATCAAGCACCAAATGGCTTTCAAATATGAATTCTCCCAATTCTTGCCTTATTCCTTAATATTGTACATTTTCTGTTTTGAAGAGTTCCTTCTACTTAATGCTTTCCATGGTGATTGCTTCAAGGACTTGCTTTTTCTTTGTCTTATTATTAAATTATAAGCTTATTACCATTAATATCTTTGAAATTTATCTGCCAGATAATCTATTGCAGTACTTTTCAAGTTTATACTGTGTCCCAGAGAGATGCTAAAAAGAAATTGGTTTTGATTGCCATACATATTGAGTTTCAACTTGTAGAAACACACAGCCTGGAAAGGTTCTCTGTCCATGAATGATCTCCTTAAAAGTCTTTAATCCACATTCCCAAGAGATCTGTCATAAACACTTAAATATGCTTTTAAAAAACCTTGATAAATTAACTGTCTGGAAGGCAGAGAGCAATATTAGAGCCAGATTATACTCAAGTAATTTTTAAAGAAACATTCAAAAGATGAGTTTTAAAGAGTATTTAAAAACCTGAGGCCCTGGTAGTATGAATGACAAAACACGAACATTTGCCTCATCAAATATTGCGAATATTCAGAAGGTGTCCCCATAGTCATGTATGGCCTGTGATTATTTCTGAGCCTCTTGAGGAGAAACAATTTCAGAAGGCCAGCCTCACTGGTAGGCAGGAACACAGTATCGAATAATGTGCACCAACAATTGTCAGACAGACTTAAGGGAGCTATGACTTCTCAAGAATGTGTACACTGATTTTGAAGCAGTGAAGGGTTAGTAAGACCTGGATTCAACTCCATGACACCTGGAAGACATTGTTAAAAGCTTATAAGATAGCTATAGGTTCCTCATTTATGATCAAATATTTTTATGGGGTTTTACTTTTACTTTTCCAGAATTGTTGTATTTGTTTTACTAAGAGAAAATGTTTATAAATGTATTTCTGAGCCTAATATATATACATAAGGTACTGTGGTCATTCTGAACCCCACCTCTTCCCATACCCTTTTTACCATGTCCACCTCTGAACTCCAGGTCATTTGTTCATAGTCTTCTAAGTCTACTCAATACTGTACATATGTAAATGATTATAGATTCATTCAAGAGAGCATGGATTACCCACTGAGGATCGCTTTTATAAATAACAAAACAACAAAGCAAAATCCTGACTCTTCCTGCCCTAAAAGCATCCAACCGCCAAAATCTCCTGGACAAGATGTGAGACTTGATGACTGACTTCCCCATCTCTTCTGGAATCTTGACTGGCTTGATTTTGTACATGCCCCATGCCAGCAACCACAGCCTCTTTGAGTTGATGAGTACAACTCACAGTTTTCATGTCCAGAAGACACTGTTTCACCATATTTATGCCTTGTATCTGTCCCCCTTTCTATAGTGTTCCCTGTGCATTGAGGAAAAACTCTGTGTAATGAATGTCCCATTGAGGACTTAAAATTGTATGGCCAATTATTCTGTTCTCTTTGACCATCTGTGATTACTATGAGGGTGGGTTGACCCTATGTGATGTACATAAAGGTTGCACTTTAGTGTATCAAGTGTTAGTAAGACTTGGATTCAGATTATTATATTCTGAAGGCATTGCATTAATCCTACAACATTTTCATTCCTTATCTCTAAGGAGAAATAACATTTGAGAAAATAATAGAAGCATTGTATTCTGTAAATAAATATGTAAATTGTATTGGAATTTCTTTATTAAAATCAGTTTTGCACATTTCTTTCCATGTCACAAATGGCTTACAAGTGTATTAGTAAAAAGATGGGTGAGTGGATAAGATTTACTGCTGCTTTTCTAGAATACCCATCTTGATTTCCCAAGACCAGTGTTTGGTGGCTCACAACAGCCTATCTTTCTACATTTTAGGAATCTGCTGCCATCTGCTAGTTTTTACACCATATGTATACATGAAGTATTTGTTCACACACACACACACACACACACACACACACACACACACACACACAAATAAATATAATAAAATAAATCATTTTGAAGATTCACCAGGAACTTGGTTACAATATCTTAAGAGCAGAGATGACATTAAATGTTTCCATTGCCCTTTTCAATGCTGGGGGAACAATATAACTTTCTGACCCAAGACAATTCCACAATATGACTCATGCACTTATAATCAGTGGAGAATATCTATAGCAGGCCTTTAGACCTTAGCTCAACTGACTCTTGTTAGAAGCAATATTTTGACTCTAAAACTTATCATGTAGGACACAACACCTACCAAAATGGGAACAAAGACCTATTCCTCAGTTCCAGGAAAGTCCCTAAATGCACTAGCCATGCTTCTTGGCTTCTGTAGTTCTGCTTCTTGTTAACTGAAATGTGACAGCAAGGATCTGTTTTTTGTGCATAAAAGACAAAGGCTGGAAGCTACATTATTTGGCCAGTTTCCCATACAACCACTATCCAGAAATAAAAACTATCATTTTGGCTTTGAAAAGAGTCCATGTGGTGGTCTCCGGTATGTTTACAACAAAATACAATATGACTAGAGATGGAACCAAAAGGCATACACAGAAGAACGGAATAAATAAAGTTATTTCTACTTGCAGATGGTATAATTATCCTCTCAACACTGCCTAGATCAACATCATTTACAACAAACCTGACTCCCCAGGTTATATAGGTTTTCCAGTAATGACCTTTAGTTTTCTTCCAGCTCTTAACCTTTAAAGATATGAGATTGCACTGCCTGAAAAGACAGGTAGTTTGTGACAGATTCCTTTTTTGTACCTAGACAGTTGTTTTCAAGGAGACAGGACCACACTCTTAGCTGTCAGGTTATCTCCCCTGACAAAACAAGCCAACTGAATCTAGATTAAATATATAAAAAGGGCAGATTTATTTGGGAATGGAGGCTCCCAGGCAAGTTCAGCAGGCTCAGCAGATGAAGCCAGAAGAATTCACACCTCAATTATGCTGCATTGAGTCCTCTTACTAATTAGGGAATCAAGTAGCAATTACACCAAACACCAAGCAAATGAATTTACTGGAGTGATGTACAGGAGTGTGGGTGAGGAGTGACTTAGAGATCCAGAATAATTCAAGTGGAGTTGCACAGCTTTTTTAGTCTCAGGTTAGCATAGATAGTAACACTTGAAGGCTGCAGCCCTCATGCCTTCTGCAAGACCTGTACATAGGTGGTAAATCTGAGAACTTCCTCTTCACACCATAGTCTGAAATTCCTCCTCCACCTGCTGTTTACTACTTCTATAACCTTGAGGAGTGGTCCTCACTTGGCTTCTAAGTTTCAGCTTTCCCATATGTATAATATTTGTTTACTTCCTAAGTCTCATGAGCCTCCCATTCCTTCCTGAAAGAAATGTTTCATTATGGAAAAGAATTGGTATAAAATATATTCACACAGAGTAACAGGTTCTTCTAATATATTCATGCATGATATCATGATTTGCATATTTAAACACATCTAAATCATCATGAGATAATCTAAAGAAAAAATTTGTACATATCTTTCTCTGGCCAAATAAGCACATACAAAATTCTCTCTTACAAAAGTGAATAGCCAGTTCAATTTTGCTTTTATTTAGGCCAGACAGTATGTCATGCTTAAAGCATCTTTCTTATATTCATATCTAATGTATCAGAAAGTGGCTTCAGCTCTTCTTTCCATGTGTATAATATCATTATTCCTTACAATCTTCTCCAGTGTGACTCAATAGAGGATACTGCAGTATTCAAGCACATTAATCATTTTTAAAAAGATTTTTGGTATATTGTATTTTGATCACATTTCTCCTTTCACAACTCTTCCTGGATCTGGCCTCTTCAACCAACCTTATACTCCTAGCTTCTCTCTCTCCCCAACAACAAACACAAAACAAAACAAAAAACAACAAATAATGAAAGCAGTAAGACAAAAACAACCAAAATAAAACAAAATCAAAAGGCCTCAAACAAAAAAAAATGGAATTCATTTTGTGTTAGTCAACTCCGCATGGGTTGGTCCTGCCCTGGAGTATGTTTCAAACACCCAGTGACACTCCATTGGAGAAATCTGGTTTCTCTTTTCCCAGCGGGTAACAATTGCAAATACCATCTTGCTTTGGAAAAGAATTTTATGTCTACATTTCCCTCTCCATGCTGGGATTTTGTCTAGTTTTGATAGGTCTTGCATGTTCTGTCACTGTCTCTGTAAATTTGTGTGTTTACCAGCTTTGTTGTGTCAGGAAGATGCTATTTCCTTGAACCCATCCACCACCTTGACTCTTAGAAACTTTCTGGCTCCTCTCTTGCACAGTTCCCTGAGACTGGAGGTGAAGTTTTATTATTGTTGTTGTTTCTTCGTTTATTTTTGTTACCTTTTTTTTTTGGTTTTTCGAGACAGGGTTTCTCTGTGTAGCCTTGGCCATCCTGGACTTACTTTGTAGACCAGGCTGGCCTTGAACTCACAGCGATCCGCTTGCCTCTGCCTTTGTCACCTTCTTAATTGGTTTAACCTAGGCAAGCCTTACTGCCCACTTGTTCATAACTAATGAAAATTATTACCCATAGTATAACACAAGTGTTTATGGAGTTGATGGCAGATTAGCATGCAATGGAACTATAACTTTAAAATATTTCTGTGTCTGCATCTTTTATTTTTTTTCCCTGGGGCTTTCAGGTAATCTATTAAGTTGCTTGTATGACATATCTCCAACTTCTTTATGAAGGCACTTAGTGCTATGAACTTTTCTCTTAGCATTGCTTTCATTGTGTCCCGTCAGTTTGGATATGTTGTGGCTTTATTTTCACTGACTTCTAGGGAGTCTTTCATTTCATTCTTTATTTTATTCCTGACTCAGTTGTCACTGAGTAGTGCATTACTCAATTTCCATGTGTGTTTAAGATTTTGGTTATTTCTCTTGTTGTTGAAGTTCAGCTTTAATCCCTGGTGGTCTGATAAGATACATGGGATTATTTCAGTGCTCTTGTAGCTGTTGATGTTTGCTTTGTGACTAACTATATGGTCAATTTTAGAGAAGGTTTTCTGAGGTGCTGAGAAGAAGGTATATTCTTTTGTGTTTGGGTGAAAAAATCTGTGGATGTCTGTTAGGTCCATTTGATTTATGGCCTCTATTAGCTTCATTATTTCTCTATTTAGCTTCTGTCTCAATGATGTGCTCATTGCTGAGAGTGCAGTATTGAAAACTCCCACTATTAGTGTTTTGGGATGGATGTGTGACTTAAGCTTTAAATGTGTTTCTTTTACCAACGCAGGTGGCCTTGTACTTGGGCATAGATGCTCAGGATTGTGATAGCCTCTTGGTAAATTTTTCTTTTGATGAGAATGAATTGTCATTCCCCACATTTCTTGATTGATTTTAGTTTAATGTCTATTTTATTAGATATTAGAATGGTTACTTCATCTTGTTTCTTGGGCCTGTTTGCTTTGAAATTATTTTTTCCAGCTCTTTACTCCCAGGTAATGTCTATTTTTATTGCTGAGGTGTGTTTTTTGAATGCAGCAGAATGTCAGATCTTGTTCCACAGCCACTGTGTTAGTCTGTGGTGACCCACACCCAGAAATATATGCACGCTAATCACTTATAAGTGGATAATTAGGCCAACACAGATATCCTGTGAGGGATTCTACCCAGCAGAGGATCAGGAAAGACACTGAGACTTGAAGCCAAACTCTTGGTGGAGCGCTGAGAGTTGTATGGGAAAGTGGAGTAATGAAGGACAAGGACGGGTCAGGAGCTCCACAGGAAGACCATCAAGAGCAGCAGATCTGAACACAGGGAGGCCTGCACAAACTGATGCATCAACCAAGGACAATGCATGCAGAGATCTTAGACCCACTGTTCAGATGTACTTTACAGCTAGTTCTTCACATTGCAGGGGGATGGTAAACGAGGACTGTCACTGAACCTCTGACATGCACTCTGGTGCCCATGATTTGATCAGTTGGCAGGACAGCCTTGCAGGTACACAGAGGAAGGGGTTGCAACTATCATAATGAGACCTGATTACCCTATCCCCCATGTCAGAGGTCTAGGGGTGAGCAATAGGACAGAAGAGGGAGAGAGGGTAGGGAGAGGAAGATAAGAATGATGGGATAACAATCAGAATGTAATGTAAATAATTATAATAAAAACATTTCTAAGGAAAAAAAGGTCATGAGGTATTCATGAAACTACATATGTTTAAGATATGTACAGTGTTATAGAAAGTTTTGGGTGACTCTTTAGGTAGTAAACTGTCTCTGTAATCTTCTCAGTTGGGAAGCTACTGACCTGTACTCCTAATATACTCAGGTAATCAATTTTATTCCTTCTCAAGTCTCTGATGGGGTTGAAGACCAGATAGTTTAAAGCTGTCTAGTAAGATGTGGCTCAGTTTCACAATTAAGCTTAGTTTTTTAGAGATTAAGATGTTTTTAGGTCTAGATACATGTTTTAAGTTGATAATGATGAAATATGATAGATATTGATTTAGATTCAGAATTTTAGATGCACCAATATAGGAAAGGTGTTTTTTTCAAGGCTGCCAAATACAAATAACCAAAACACTAAGAATGTAACATTTATATAGTTCTTCATGCTATAGGTACTTTATTGTATATATGTGTAATAATATAAATGTAAAGAGCTATTTAATTAAAAGATATGTACAGTGTAAGGGCACCACACAGAAGTGTATCAATCTCAAAACTGACACACACACTAACAAGGATAAAAAAGGAAGGTAAGCCAAAGAGTTATTGATGTGAGTAAATAACCAACACCAAACCTACACAAGTAAACACGAAACAAACGTCCTTAGGAGAAAATGTTTTTACATACTCTCCGGTGCAAGGCTGTCTAATATGAGATGGCTGAGGGTCCTACCTATTTGCCATTTCAGTTTATATTTCTCTAGTAATCCTCTCTGCAAATTCTAATCTAGATTCAACAATATTCTCCTGTGTTACTGTAACACACTGTATATACTTATTATTTTATTTACTGCCATAATTTATAATTATGTATCCATTTGTCTCTGCCTCTAGTTTGTGACTAAATGTTCAGAGATAAAATTTGATCTCTCTAAATATTCTCTTGGTACAGTTCAGAGCCAAGATTATAGTAGTGTTCATTAATAATATCCCAATTGCCTGAGCAAGGGATACTGAATAGAAAATGTGTAAGGGTAATTTTATTTTTCTCCAGATAATTAAATATAGGAAAAGTTAGAAACTATCAAAATGAACATAAGAGACCTTCTATGGGATTGGTTTTGTCTTTGTCTGAACATGTGAAACATTTTCACACTGTTAGCTAGTTATTGAAACTTGAATGTCATCCTTCTAGGCAAGTGCTTTCAACTGAGAAATGCACTGAAAATCTACTATTTTACTAAATTTGCTATCTAGTCTCCTACCTTTTGCTTTTCTACGCACTCCTTTTTGCTTTCTATTTATTTTTATTTTTTATATATACATTTATATTATTACACACACACACACACACACACACACACACACACACACACACACACACATATATATATATATATATATATATATATATATATATATATAATAGATTATGTATAATAAGAGTAACCATGACACAATCAGAAGTTATATAAAAGTTACATTATTAGTGTTTTGGCTCTTTGTATTTGACAGCCTTGAAGAAAATGTCTTTCCTATCTTGGTGCATCTATATTTCTGAATATAAATCAGTCTCCATCACATATTGTCATTCTCAACTTAAAACACCTAACTAGACTTAAAATATCTTAACCCCTAAACAACTAAGCTTCATTTTGAAACTAAACTACCTGGTCTTCAACCCCATCAGTGACTTGAGAAGGAATAAACTTGATTACTTCAGTATGCCAGGAGTGCAGGTTAGTAATTTTCCAAATGAGAAGATGAAAGAGACAGTTTACTATCTGAATAGTCACCCAAAACTCTCTATAATATTGGAGCATCTTTTTTAGCCTTCTGGCCCAATATGTCTGACAGATATATTTCTGAGACAGGAACTATTGAAAACTTGCTTCTGTTTTTAAAACTTGCTTAAAATTTGTTTCACTTTTAAGATTCTGCTTTGTGTTAACTATTTATTTATGACCCTCATTCATCTCATCCTTAAATCTTAAAAAAGATACTTAGAGTTTAAAATATTTTATTACCCCTACAAATGTTCAGAGATGCTTTTTATACTCATTTTCTATGGATTTTAACAATAAATATGTGTTTGTTTACTTCAGTTTTAAAATGCAGCATGAAAGAAAAGTAGACAGAAGACAGAACACTTATCTCTCTAAATTTCTTCAAGAATCGCAATTATTTCCTTTCAGTGTTAAATTGCAGTATATGTAAATACCATTTAACATGCAATAGGTCAAAGAAAAAGAAGCTACTTAAATGTGAAAAACAATTTTTAAAAGTTACAAAAGTGGGCATTGATGGGTGGAAAAATGACTCAGTCAGTAAAGTACACTGCTGTGCACATTTAAGGACTTTAGTATTCACTCCTTAATTCTTAAGTAAAAAGTCAAATGCCAGGTTTGTATCATGTAGCTGTAATACCAGCTGTCCTCGTTAAGGTTTCTATTGCTGTGAAAAGAAACCATGACCATGGCAACTCTTATAATGCAAAGCATTTAATTGGAACTGGCTTAGAACTCTCTTTGTTCCGTTATCATTGCAGTAGAAAGCATGGCTCCATGTAAGCACATATGGTGCTAGAGGGCTAGCTGAAACTTCTATATCTAGATCCCGTGATAAGCAGCAGAAGAACACAATGAGCCACTAGGTCAGTTTGAGCTTTTGAACCTCAAAAGCCTATCATCCATTGCCACATTTTCTCCAACAAGGCCTCCCCTTCTAATATTGACAATCCCTATGGACCTATCTGGTCATTTTTATTCAAACCACAACACCAACATTGGTGCAAATGACAAGGAGAATCAGGAAGCAAGACAGGTGGGTATCAAGGTTCATGGTCCATCAAATCTTGCCAATTATGTATGGATACCTAAAATCATATACTCCCCCTACCCCCACAAATACAACCTATTCACAACCATCCCATTAATAGATATTATTCCAACTTGTCCAGTAGGTACTAAGAATTATGTACTCTATTGGAAAATTCAGCTACTTTATGTAAATAACTAAAGGTGATAGTTTAGCTTACACCAGCAAATATCCTACTTCCATTATAAGCTCTTCCATCCTCATTCTATGGCCAATGTCAAGCTACTGATTTCTACTTGTCTTGCATCTTCAAGATCCTGTAAATTAATACTTAGTTCACGCTGAGCTAATGTGCTAATCTTCCAATCTTATATGTCAGCAACACAATGTACTACACTGTGAGTACAAACAAAGTGAGGGATTGAGTGTTGAGTGAGCAGTCAGGTTGTTGAACCTTTTTGAACAAGAAACAACCTAACAAATTATAATGATGCATCACTATGTAATGGCACATCTTTCTTTTTGGTTCCACATCACACCAATGATAGTGGTGATATTAGACTTATCACGGAGTTTGTCCTCCACAGTTTCCAGATCTTAAACTAAAGCACAGTGAGTGTCAACTTTCCAATGAAGAATATTTTTCAGTTTTTAAATAAAATAAACATAAACCCTTCAGTGCTAAAATCACCCCCTTTCTAGTTTTCCTTCTGCTGCTGTGATACATACTTTGAGCCAAAAATGTATAGGAAGAAACCTGTTTATTTGACTTATACTTCAGTGTCATAGTCCATTATTGAAGGAAGTTAGAAAGGAACTCAATCAGAGACTAAAACAGAAACAACCCAAGAACACTGCCTTCCCACCTGTAAAAAGTTTCATTCTTAGTTACATTTAGTATACTGCACAAGATCACCTCTATGGATGGTGTTATTCACAAGTGGTGGGCCCTTCTATATCAACTAACAGTCAAAGCAATCCCTCACTGTGTTAGTTACTTTTTGTTGTTGTGACAAAACATCATGACAAAAAAGCAGCTCAAGGAAGACAGAATATATTTTGGCTTATCGTTCAAAAAGATAAACCACAATGGCAGCAGGTTCAGGAAGCTATAAGGGTACATTATCCACCTCAAACTCAAACAAAGATAGATAAATGGAAGTGTGTTCAATGCCTCCAGTGACATGCAAGGCTGATCTCAAAGGTGTCATCCCCTAAAGGTTCTTCAATATCCCTAAACAATGCCATGAATAAGGAACAAAATGTTCAAATACATGTGCCTATTTGGATGTTTCTCATTCAATGTACAAATACCATAGGCATGTCCAAATATATACAATTTCTATCTTTTACTACATTTATTAAACATAGAATCTTTGCTCATACAACATAATCTGAAAACAGGTCCCCCTTCCTCTGCTCCTCCTAGTTCCCCCCTACCTCCTTTCCTATGTAGGTCATTTCATTTTCTGTCTCTCATTAGAAAACAAAAGGCTTCTGAGAGATAACAAAAAACATAAAAAAATTATATAAAACACTAACAAAAATCATATTGAAGTTGGACAAGGTAAGACAGTAAAATAAGTATTTGTAATTGGGTCTGGCTCAGTTTCAAATGTTTAGTTCAGTATCATCATGGCAAGAAACATGGCCTCAAGCAGATAAGCATGGTGTTAGAGAAGGAACTGAAAGATATGCATCTTGATCTAGAGGCAGCATGAGACATGCTGCACTGAGCATATCATGAGCATATAAGATGTCAAAGCCTGCTCCCCAACATGACACACTTCCTCTGACAAGGCCACATCTACTCCAACAAGGCCACACTTCCTAATAGTGCCGTCTTTTCTGCATAAAGCATTCACACACATGAATCTACAGAAGGCACACATATTCAAATTACTACATGAAACTAAGCACACAACTTTTGATCTGCAATCTTTCCTACTTGAAAAATAGGCTAGGACAATAGTAGTACAAAGCCTGTGCTATAACAAACTAATGCCTGATTTAATTTAAGGCTCACCCTATGAGATTGAATTCATACCTGACATATTTTAAATTCTAAACTGTTTCCTGGCCATCTTCTAGGTGTCTTAATATCTTATCATATATATTAATATTTAAGTTATATATAGGTTAGGAGCTAGAAGCATGGCTCAGAGGGTAAAAGGGTTTTCTGCAAAGCTGGTAACCTGAATTTTATTCTGAAACACCTGTAAAGATGGAAGGAGAGAATCAATTCCACAAAGTTGTTCTCTGGTCTCCACACTCAAATCACATATAAAAATTAATAAAAATTTATTTGGAAATATTTTAGAGTATCAGCTAGATACATACTAATAAGAATTTAAGAAAAATCCTTAACCAGTGATGTTTACTTTTGAGACTATATATTTCTTATATTCTAATTCTCTAACAAAATTAAATCATGAAGATATTTCTGGTCCTAGTTATTTCAATTAATTTTGCTACAGAAACCATTGATTTCAGAATGCTTTATCTATATGAAGAATTATAGACATTTGGTTTAAGTCTATTTAATCCAAAATATTTGATTATAAGCTCAACTAAAAGGGCCCTCCATTTGAATAAATAAATACAGATAGAAATATTGAACATTTATTGAGATTACATTTTCTATCATTTTCTCATTAACAACACCTATATATGTTAGAAAATAATATAATTTAACAAAAACAACTCAAGGCTCCTGAAATTTCTAGGGAGGTAATGGAACCCAATTGATTCAATATCAATGATTCCCATAGTAGAAGGAGAGGTTTGACTTCCACAAGTTATGCTTTGGCTTCCACACTTGGGCTCTTACTCCACCAAAATAGTTCCACCTAATACATACTTAAAACAAATATAAAAATGAATTTTCTAGTCATCATTCTAAGTAAAGTCATTTAAACCTCAAATTTTCCTTAGATGGCTAAATCAAATAATTTTAGAGATCTTTATTATCAGAATTTCACAGGATTGTAGTCTTAAAATTTTTCTTATAGAAAATTTCAAATTTACTTTCATTATAATTTAGAAATTCCAAAGATCATTCTCATTGTTGGGTCTTGTGTAGCCTTAAGCAGTTTGCTATAGATACAGGGAATACTGAGGAAAAGCTGGTAGCTAAAGGAAAATCTACTAAATATTTGTTTCCATTGGGTGAAAAAAGACTGACATTCATCAAATACAACCCTCAGTACCAGTCCAAGTAAAATGTCCCTGATCCTTAGCACTTCCCTAGTGGCTGCAATAAGTTTTGTGAAATCACTCTTGAGAAATAAAAGCAGTTAAAAAGAACTATATACAATAAAACACAATTTCACTAAGACATTGATAAGGCTACTTTTTCCTGTACTTCTGCATATAATATTTAGAATGACCAGACATAAAAAAGAATAAAGATGTTATTACTGCCTAAAATTGTTATAGCTGTTATCTAATTTTGTTTCTATAGCTGCCTAATTCATTCTGGAGAGTTGTCTTTATAGCCAGTTCAATGATTCTTCTGTGTATTTCCTGGGTGGCTGTTTTTCAAGGAAGAAGACAAAGGACTGTGCCAGAAAAATCAGTGTGATGAATCATTACTTCTCTTTGGAAATCTAAAATCTTAAAGAAGGTTGTCTTCTTGGATTTATAAGATATGTCAGGGTCATGATTATTTCTGTGCGCTCACAGAGTTAGTGGATACACGATGGCCATGGAAGAAACCTGAAAGAGATATCTTCTGAGGTCCACATCACAATGAACTTGAATCTTCAAAAAGATTTGCAATGGTCTTTGCAATTCTCCCACCCCCCCCTCTCTCTCTCTGTGTGTGTGTGTGTGTGTGTGTGTGTGTGTGTGTGTGTGTGCATGCGTGTGTGTCTCCCTTCCCTCTCTTACTTCTCTCTTGTTTCATTGTTTCATACAAGGTCTTATATAGTCCAAATGGTCTTGAATTTGTGGCATGAAAAACTCCAATAACCTTGATATCCAACTTTTTTGCATCTATCTTCCAAGTGGCACGATTCTGGGCTTGAACTGCCATGGCTGGTTATACAGGGTTGAGGATCAGATTCAGAGCTTTGTGTTTGTTAGGTAAAGACACTGCCATCTACAAGGAAGCTAAGCTCTGTTCTTGACCCAGGATTTACAATGTAAATGTCCTTTATTACTACATGATTTACATGAATTACATTCTTTTTACTTTTTAAAGGAAAATGAATCCTTTCCTAGAGATATTTGATCTATAGTACTTAGTTTTTATTCCCAGTTAAAAAATGTCAGCAGAACCAAGAAAGGGTGAAGATGCTTTTTAACTGGGAGAACTGCACACAGGAGTATAGGTTTTAAGCCCACTTGCTAAGTGTTATGTGGGAGTGGCCTTCTTATGGAGGGATAGATTTCTTCAGATGAGATATATATGACGGTTAGTCAAGATCTCAATCAGTTGTAACAGTGAGTGAAGGCAAGTCAAATATAGCTTAATAATTGCTGAGAAGAAAATTATTTCAGTTCAATCTGCTTTTCTCATTCTATTCTAATTAGGAAGGTAATTTAAAAATAATCCTCTTATAATGATTTCATATTTTAACTGAAATAGTCAAATTTAATATTTACTGTAGTTTGAAACTCTACAACTAAGATTTATCCATGAAAAATGAGCAGCTTAGTTGTGTACAGAGAAGGCAATGAAATAAGGAAATAAAATGTACATTAGACTCTTCACAATTACTTATGTTTATTTAATAATTATCATGAAAATTATTTGTTTTTGTCTTCAGATGAACTTGAAAACTAAAAATGAATGAGTTTTGCATAGTGGCCAAAATGTTCTGTAAATAGTTGCTTAAATTGCCATTTCACTTACGTCTCTGGGACTAGACATTTCTCAGACAGACGTCTTTCTTACTCTGGCACTGAGCTTCTGGGTGGCTGTGGATGTTAGAAGATACTAAGAAGAAATAAGTCCAGAGGACAGTGAAAATACAATTTCCTTTGTGGGCTGTTTCCCTTGCAATCATGAGGACCAGAGTCTGCCCCACCCCCAGCCCCACCCCCAGTGCCCATGTACAGCCAACTTGTTTTCCTGTTTCTCTAATTCTAGCGCTAGGGCATGAGGGGAAACTCTTTTGTTCTCTGGCTACCTCACTGGGTTTATGTGGAGCTTGAGCTGGACATAAGGCATAATGTGATAGTCAACCACCCTACCAACTTAGTTACAACCCTAGCTTTTTTATTTTTTTCTAATTAACTTATTTATTTTTTCACTTTACAACCCAGCCTTAGCCTACTCGCTCCTCTCCTCACAGTCTCACCCTTCCTCCATATTTCCCCATCCCCATCCCCCATCACCATCATAAAAGGGGAGACACCCTCCCATCAACCTACACCTGCACATCAAGTGATATCAGAACTGAAGGTGGCATCATATTCCTCTGAGGCCAGACAAGGCAGCCCTGCCGGGGGATCACTTTCAAAAGCTTGGACACAGTGTCCATGTCAGAGACAGCCTCTGCTCCCCTTATTAGGGAACCCACATGACAACCAACATGTTCATCAATTACATATGAGAAGGGGGCCTGGGTCTAGTCCATGATTATTCTTTGGTTGCTGCTTCAGTCTCTATAAGCCCCCTATACCCCTATGCCGAGGTTAGTTGACTCTGTTGGTCTTCTTATGAAGTGGTACTCAGCATCTGTTTCAATCCCGCACTGGGTAGAGCCTCTCAGAGGACAGCTATGCTAGGCATCTGCAAGGATAGCAGAATATCATTAATAGTTGATCAGGGGTTAGCTCTTTCTCTTGGTGTAGATCTCAGATTGGGCCAGGCATTGGTTGGACATTCCCTCCATCTCTGCTCTATCTTTATCACTGCACATCTTGTAGGCAGATTAAATTTGGTAGAGGAGGTTATGTTCATAGTTTGGTGTTCCCTTTCCCTCTATTAGAAGTCCTGTCTGGCTAGGAGGCAGCCTCTTCCATCACCTTGATTCCTATTACTAGGAGTCTTACCTACAGTCACTCATATCCTTCCAAGAGCCTTCCACGTGACAGGTCTCTGGCTTATCTCAGCCCTTACTTTCTCTTCTCTCTCCAAGCCCACTATTTTGCTGCACAGCTTTTGCCACATCAGATTCCCATCCTCATTTCTTTCCCCATTCCCTCTCCTATGCTGTTCTCTCTCTTCAATAACTTTTGCTGTCTAGTCTATTTCCCATTCTGAGCGAAAATTAAAGGTCCTCTCTTTGTTACTTATATTTTTGGGTCTATGAATTACCTTGTGGTTATTATTTGTTGTATGGCCAAAATCTGCTTGTGAAAGTCTTTCTACATCTGGGTTACCTCACTAGTAATGATATTTTCGAGTTCCATCCATTTGTCTGCACATTTCCTGATTTCTTTGCTTTAAGAACTAAGTAGTATTTCATTATGCAAATGTATTATATATTATTTATGCATTCTTTTTTTGAGGAAGATCTAGGTTGTTTCCAGTTTCTGACTATTATAAATAAAACTGTTATGAGCATAGTTGAGCAAATGTCATTGTTGTGTGGTGGAACATTTTTGGGGTGTATCCCCAGATGTGGTATAGCTGGGTCTTGAGGTAACACTATTCACAATTTTCTAAGCAAGTGTCAAATTGATTGCAAAAGTGCTTGCACACGTTTGCCCTCAGACCAGAAATAGTGGAAGGTTCCTCTTACTCCACATTCTTTACTTTTTGATGTTAGCCATTTTGGGGTGTGTAAGATGGAATATTAACACTGTTTTGATTTCTGTTTTGCTCATGACTAACGACATTGAGCATTTCTTTAAGTGATTCTGAGCCTTTAGGGATTTCTTTTTTGTAAATTTTGTTTAGTTCTGTAACCCATTTTTTAAAAATTTGGTTTGTTGGTGTTGAATTTCTTGGGTTCTCAATATACTTTGGATATTAGCCTTTGTTGGATGTAGGGTTTGTGAAGATCTTCTCCCAGTCTGTAGCATGTTACCTTGTGTTGAGAGTGGCCTTTGTCTTACAGAAGTTTTTCAGTTTCATAAGGTTCTTCTTTTCTTTTTTTCTAAGAGGTTTAGTCTTTATGGCTTTATGTTGAGGTCTTTAATCCACATAGACTTGAGTTTTGTTCAGGGTGTTTGATATGAATATATTTGCATATTCTACATGTGGACTCTAGTTAGACCAGCACCACTTTTTGAAGATGCTATCATTTTCCCATTGTATGGTATTGGCTTCTTTGTCAAAAATCAAGTGACCATAGATTTGAGGGTTTATTTCTGCATCTTTGTTTTGATTACATTGGTCAACCATTCTGTTTCAATGCCAGTACCATGTAGTTTTTATTACCAATACACTGTATTAAAACTTGAAATCAGGGATTGAGATACCTCTAGAACTTCTGCTATCGTACAGAATTGTTTTAGGTATTCTGGTTTATTTTTGTTGTTGCTGGTGGTGGTATTATTATTCCAGATGAAGTTGAGGATTGCTAGTTCAAAGATTTTAAAGAAATGTATTGGTATTTCGATGGGAATTGCAGATTCCTCTAGATTACTTTTGATAAGATTCCTATATTTACTATGTTAATTGTATTGATCTGTGATCAGGGGAGATATTTCTATCATCTGACACCTTCTTCAATTTTTTTCCTCAGAGACTTGACGTTCTTATCAAATGGATCATTCACTTGCTTGGTTACAGTAACACCAAGCAAGTCTCATAATCCTGAAATTTACAAAAATTTTATAACATGAAGAGGTGGTCAATGTTGTCAAATAATTTCTTGGCATCTATTGAGATGACCATATGCTTGTTTTTCTTTCAGTTTGTTTATATGGTTTATTACATTGATGGATTTTCATATAGTAAGCCATCCCTGCAGGCCTGGAATGAAGCCTACTTGACCATAATAAATGTGTTTTTAGATTCAGTTTTTGAGTATTTTGTTGAGTATTTTTCCATTAGTGTTCATAAGTGAAATTGCCTTGAAAACTGCTTTCTTTGTTGGGTCTTTGTGTAGATTAGATATCAGGATGACTGTTGCCTCATTTAACGCACTTGTGAATGTTTATTCTGATTCTATTATGTGTAATAGTTAAGGAAGTATTGTTATTAGTCTTCTTTGAAGGTCTGGTAGAATTCTACACTAAAACCACGTAGCCTAGGGCATTTGTTTGTTTGTTTGTTTGTTGTTTGGGAGATTTTTAATGAATGTTTATATTTCTTTACATGTTATATGTCTTTTAAAATAGTTTACCTAGCCTTCACTTAATGTTGATAAGTTGAATCTATGAAGAAAATGATCTATTTCATGTAGATTATCCAATTTTGTGCAGTATATGTTTTTGTACTAAGACCTAATGATTCCTTGGATTTCCTTAGTGCCTATTTTTATGTGCTTCTTTTCATTTCTGATTTTGTTTATTTTCATAATGTCTCTCTGCCTTTTGATTAGTTTGGAGGAGGGTTTTTCGGTCTTGTTGATTCTCTCAAAGCAACATTTCTTGGTTTTGTTAATTTATTGCATTGTTCTCTTTGTTTCTAATTTATTGATCTTGGTCCCGGGTTTTATAATTTCTTGCCATATACTTCTATTCATTGTGCTTGCTTATTTTTGTTCTAGATCTTTCAGGTGTTCTGTTCAGTGGCAAGTATGAGATCTCTCCAATTTTTTTTATGAAGATAATTTGGGATATGAACTTTCCTCTTAACACAGCTTTCATTGTGTCTCATAAGCATGGGTTTGTTTTGTCTTTGTTTTCAATAAATTTTAAGAAGATTTTAATTTATTTCTTTATTTCTTCTCTGAATCAGTGTTCATTAAATCGAGAGTGTTTTCAGTTTCAATGCATGTATATGCTTCCTCTTATTTCTTCTGTTGTTGAAGTCCAGCTACAATCCATGGTGATCTAATAAAATACAAAGGGTTACATGATTTTTTTCTTTTATTAGTTGAGGCTTGCTTTGTAACTGACTATATTGTCAATTTGGAGAAGGTTCCATGTGGTGCTAAGAAGGTGTATTATTTTGTGTTTGGGTCAAAGGTTCTATTGATATGTTAAGTACATTTGATGCATGACATGTGTTAGTTTCATTATTTTTATGTTTAGTTTCTTTTTCGATAACCTGTCCATTGGTAAGAAAGGAGTGTTGAAGTCTGCCATTATTATTGTGTGGGGACTGATTTGTGACTTAAGCTTTAGTAATGTTTCCTTTACAAATGTGTAAGTCTTTCAATGCTTAAAGGCTTCTTTTTCTTTAAATTGAGGAAATCTTCTTCTACAATTTTATTGAAAATATTTTCTAGAATTTGGGGGCAGGAATCTTCTTTCTTCTACTTCTATTATTCTTTTAGGTATCATCTATTCATGGTGTCCCTGATTTCTTTGATGTTTTGTGTCAGGGCTTTTTTCAGTTTAGTATTTTCATTAACAGCTATAACAATTTCTTCAATTGCATTGTCTTTCCCCCATCTCTTGTATTCTGTCACTGATGCTTACCTCTGTAGTTTCTCTTGTCTTCCCTGAGTTTTTCCTCTGCAGGATTTCCTCAGATTGTGTTTTATTTCTATTTCCGTTTTTAGATCTTGAATGTTTTTTTTCATTTCCTTCACCTATTTGTTTGTATTCCCCTGTATTTCTTTAAATGATTTATTCATTACCTCCTTAAGATACTCTGTCTGTTTGATTGTATTTTCCTGTATTTCTGTAAGATGTTTATTTGTTTCCTGTATAAAGGTACCTATTATCTTCATAAGGATAGATTTAAGATCATTTTCCTGTGCTTCAGTGTGTTAGGATATCTAGGGCTTGCTGTAGTATAATAGCTGAGTGCTGGTGTTACCATATTGCCCTAGATTTTGTTAATTGTGTTCTTACACTGGCCTTTAGCCATCTGGTCATCCCTGGTATTGTATGGATATTCCTGGCATGTGTGTGGTACCTTGGGCCAGAGAATGGATGTGCTTTGGGTTCAGGAACTGTTCTCTGGGTGGTAGATGGGGATGTGGCCTGGAGAGTGGATCTCAATGAATAGCCTGCAGCTCTCCTTTGCTTGCTATGTACCTATAGATATGGGTATAGGCTTGGAGTGTCTGACCTTTATGAACCTGAGGTCCAGCAGGTCACCTCAGGAAGATTATGAGAGTTGTGCACTGGAGGCTGTAACCATGCATATCTGGCATGTAGATATCCAGAAGACTAGCATTATTTGTTGAAGATGCTATCTCTTTTCCGTTGTATGGTTTTTCCTTCTTTGTCAACCATCAAGTATCCACAGGTGTGTGGGTTTATCTGGGCATTCAATTCACTTACATTGATTGACCAGCCTGCTTCTATGCTAGTACCATGCCATTTTTATTACTGTTGCTCATAGTACAACTTTAGACCAGGGATGGATATTCTTCTCTACAATATTTTATTGTATATGATTATTTTAGTTATTCTGTTCTTTGTTTGTTTGTTTTCCATATAATGTTGAGAATTGATATATCTAGGTCTGTAAAATGTGTATAGGTACTATGATAGGGATTGTCTTGTATCTGTAGATTGCTTTTGATAAGATGGCCATTTTTACAATGTTGACTGTCCCATTCCACAAGCATGGGAGATCTTTTCATCTTCTGATATCTTATTCAATTTCCTTCTTCAGAGACTTGACTTTTTTTTTATGTAGGTCTTTGACTTGCTTGGTTAGAGTTACACCAAGATACTTTATTTTTTTATAGTTATTGTGAAAGGAGTAGTTTCCCTAATTTCTTCCTCAGCCTGTTTGTAATTTGTATACAGGAGAGCCACTGACTTTTTAGAGATGATTTTGTATCCAGCCACTTTGGTGAAAGTGTTTGTCAGCTATAGGAATTCCTTGGTAGAATTTTTGGGTCACTTATGTATACCATCATATCATCTGAGAATATTGATACTTTGATATGTCTATTGGTGAGAGTGGGGGTGTTGAAATCTACTATAACTGTGTTGGTAAAAATGTGTAATTTAAGTTTTAAAAGTGTTTTTTTTTAATGAATGCAGGGGCATAGATATTCAATATTGTGTTATCCTCTTGGTGGATTTTTCCATTGATAAGTAAAAAGTTACCTTCCCCATTTGTTTTGATGAATTTTAGTTGAAAGTCTATTTTATTAGATATTAAAATAGCTACTCCAGCTTGCTTCTTGTGTCCATTTGCTTAGATACTCACCCTCCTGCCCTTTACTCTCAGGAAATGTCTATCTTTGTTACTGCGGTGTGTTTCTTGAATGCAGCAGAATGTTGGTTAATGTTTCCACAGCCATTCTGGTAGTCCTTGACTTTTTACTGGGGATTTGAGGTCATTGATATTGAGAGATGATAGTGAGCAATGATTGTTAGTTCCTTTTATTGTATAGTTTGTGGTAATAATGTGTGGCTGTACCTGTTTTCTTTTGGTTTTGATGTTATAGAATTTTCTATGTCCTGTGTTTTATTAGGTGTAATTGACCTCAGTGAGTTGGATTTTCTTTCTAATATCTTCTGAAAGGCTGGGTTGGTGCACAGATATTATCATGGAATATCTTATTTTCTCCATCTAAGGTTATTGAAAGTTTTGCTGGATATAGTAGTTTGGGTTGGCATCTATGGTCTCTTAGTGTCTGCTTGAGAAGTCAGGTGTGATTCTGATAGGTCTGCCTTTATATGTTACTTAACCTTTTTCTTTGTTTCTTTTAATATCCTTTCTTTGTTCTGCAGATTTAGTGTTTCGTTTTTTATGTGGTGGGAGAAATTTTTTTCTGGTCTAGACTTTTTGCTGTTCTGTAGGCCTCTTCTATGTTCAAGGCCATTCCTTTATTCCTTATATTTCACAAATAACTGCACACATCATAGCTCTAAGGACATTTTCCTGAGATTCAGCTCCCTTAGAGTGTCCATTGTTGTTTGGGATTTCTGGTGGATCCATGCTGTCCTGGTTTTTGTTAATTGTGTTCTCACCCCTTCCTTTAGCCATCTCCTGAGGGTTTTCAGGTTTTCTAAGCTCCTTGTTGAGGGGGCGACTCCCTTCAGAAGGCAGTTGCTTTTTTTTTCTGGCTTAGCAAACACTAATTTCCTAGAATGTAGATTCATCTGAGCTCTGCAATCTAGGATCTTGGGTTCATCAAGATTTCTCTCACCACTTGGTCTCCTCAGAAGGACCAGCAGCAGAGTAGAACAGTGCTTCATAGACCAATAACATTGTATCTTGGAGGCAGATGCTGTCCTAGAGGGACCCAGGTTTTATTGAGCCAATCCTCTGTTTCCTAGGAGGACTAGACACACAATATATTCAGAAGTTAGTTTTCTTTTACACTGTCAAAACTAATGCATTAGCTGAACACATTATGTAGATATTTGTTACCTCTATCTCTATGGAGATATTGATAAATAGGCCTTTGTATGCCAGTCTTCTCCCTGAAATGAATTTCAGGACTGAGATATATTAGAGTTCTCCAGAGAAATGTTGCCAGTGGAGTACAGACCTATCTGAATGAGATTTATTATTAGGAATCTGCTCATGAGATTGTAAGACCCAGAAAAATATGTGTCTTATTACACTTTTATTTTTTAAAGGAACTGAGAATAAATGACTCTGGCAGGCCACACTAATAGGGCAGGAAAGATCTTTCTTACCAATTAGAAGAATTAGGCATAGGACAGAACTGAAAACTCCTAAGTCTTCTGTTTTCCTCAGCCCTTCTGCAAGGTGCAGGATACTGGCTGTCACTGAGAACAACCAGCTTACTACATACACAAATTGAACACTCGTCTTTTAGAAAGATCTTCATGACCACAATAAAAAAGAAATTATTAACCATATATCTGATATTTTATTGCCCGAACTTGTCAAAAAGCAAAACAATTATGTTTGCAACTTATGGGTGAAGGTCTTATCTACATACATATTTGGTGCACACATATGTGTGTGAATTTATGTGCATGTGGGATGTGTGTGCATGTGAGGGTGCACAGAATAAAAGTATATGTGAGTGTATATATGAGTGTACATCTGCTTGTATGTGGATATTTTGTTTGTGTCTTAGTTCTTTTTATTTTATTTTATTTTATTTTATTAATTTATTCATATTACATCTCAATGGTTATCCCCTCCCTTGTATCCTCCCATTCTTCCCTCCCTCCCATTTTCCCCTTACTCCCCTCCCCTATGACTGTGACTGAGGGGGACTTCCTCCCCCTGTATATGCTCATAGGGTATCAAGTCTCTTCTTGGTAGCCTGCTATCCTTCTTCTAAGTGCCACCAGGTCTCCCCATTCAGGGAACGTGGTCAAATATGAGGCACCAGAGTACATGTGAAAGTCAGTCCCCACTCTCCACTCAACTGTGGAGAATGTCCTATTCATTGGGTAGATCTGGGTATGGGGTTGAAGTTTACAGCCTGTATTGTCCTTGAAATTCTTCTGACAAATATTTATGATGATAAAGTATTTTGACAAAAATAACTTTAGTAGGAAAAGATTGATTCTGCCTCAGAGTCAGAGGTGCAGTCTATCCTTGTGAGGAAATCACAGCAGAAAAAAACTTAAGGTAGCTTCAAATCCACTGGAAAAAAAAACCAAGGAATTCATGCCTGTACTTGGCTCACTGTAGCCTTTTTTGCAGCCTAGATCTTAGCCATGGGAAAAGAACCATTTGCATTTATAAAGTTTTCTTATAATAATGACCCTAGAAAAGATAATATTCTATAGTCATGTCCAGAGGCAGTTCTCCCAGGTGATTCTAGGGTTCACATTGACAATTAATATTAACCATATAAGGAACGAATATGTCCTTTAGATAAAACAATATAACTAAAAGAAACAGCATCTCTTAATTCCCAAAACAATTCAGAATATTGAAGTTTTTCATTGTATAAAATAATAAA
The DNA here is from genome assembly GCF_964271855.1 of Acomys minous. Lineage (NCBI taxonomy): Eukaryota > Metazoa > Chordata > Mammalia > Rodentia > Muridae > Acomys > Acomys minous. The sequence goes on along the minus strand of NC_140483.1, from coordinate 72,207,644 downwards.
ATTAAAATAATTGACATTTATCTTGTACCTTATATTTTAATGTAAAATTTTACCTACTCCTTGAGCCCTTAGTCCAATGTTATCCATTTTTAAGCTGTCATTACTGGGCATGATGACATTCCAGGAGATAGGAGGTTGAGGCAGGAAAATCACGAATTACATAGGAAATCACTTAATTACATAGGAAAATTGGATGCTAACCCAGGGTATATACTAAAAACTAATAGGAGAGAGAGAGAGAGAGAGAGAGAGAGAGAGAGAGAGAGAGAGAGAGAGAGAAATCATCATTTACTTATAGAACATAAGTCTAAGCACAACAAACTTTAAATAATACCTGAAAAGTTCTCGCAAAATTAATAATGTAGCTAAAACCAATGTTACCCCTATGAGAATCTTCTAGGGTACCTTCGGTATTTTCTTCTTTCAAAATTTGTATTGCTGTTTTAATATTCTGCTAGTGCTTCTATGATAATTTACAGTTCTTCATTAAGATTTTGGAAATAAATTTTTGTAATATGTAGTTACAGTAGACAAAATGGCTTAAAACAAATTAGATTAGAAACAAATCACTGACCTATGAACATGAGACTCGCAAGTGTACAGTTGACAATCCTATTATGGGAGAGGTGCCGGAGGGGACTGCAACACTATTTTATGATCTTCAGTCTGTGTTTGCTCTCCATTATATCCCCATAGCTGTGGAGCAATTAATTTTCTCTTCTACATAATAATTAAAATATTTAAAAATTTCAACCATATGCAAGCACATCTGTGGGAAACCCTCTTTATGGCTACCTTCTGTTTATTCTCCACTCATTTTGTTATACACACACACACACACACACACACACACACACACACACAATACATCATCTTCCTTATTTGACGCAAGTTGAATGCCTTGTTTTCTGTCATTAGCTCAAACAATTGAATACTATTTCTACCTTTCTCAGTTATTGTATAGGCATGAGGACCTGAGGTGTGAAGGGAGAGTACCTGCAGTGAAAGAATACATTCTTTACAGTGTCATTTCCCCTAACATGTCTTCCTGGACTCTAGATTAATGCAAATGTATGAGGGACTGAGACAGAGAGTGGGAGACAGAGAGAGATGAGAGAGAAAGAGAGAGAGAGAGACAGAGAGAGAGAGAGAGGGAGAGAGAGAGAGACAGAGAGACAGAGAGAGAGAGAGAGAAGAGATGGCATTTTCAAAATTAACATAAAATCACTATTGTTGGTTTTAAACTTCAAAGAAGTTCAATATAACTTGTCAAGAATTGATGGTATAGGAAGAAAGTTCTAGTTTGCCAGGACTGTATGAATACAACATACTTCTGGAAGAATATAATAATTTTGAGTTAATTTTTAATGAAGAGGTGAGACTGGAAAATTTGCTCTTGCTAGATAATGGATTCAGGGACAATGAGGGATGGTCATATTAAATGAATTAAGCCAGTGTTAAACTAATGTTATGCTTCTTCTATATTTGTCATTCTTAGGTTTTATATAGATATATAAAATGATGTATGTATATGTGTGTACATATGATGCAAAACAGAAATAAAGTTGTCTTGGGAAAGGAAGAGAAGTGACAGGAGATGGGGAGAGACATAGAGGTTGTATTGATTAAGGTTCTCTAAAAGAATAAAACCAATATGACTAGATGTAGTTTATTATATACTATGATATATTATGTATTTACCATATGCAATATTTTATTAAATTGGCTTATGGCAAAATAGTAACAGCAGTTATATCATAGCTGAGAAGATGAGAACCATTTACGTTCTCAGCCCTTGAGCCCAGCACCTCAGCAGGGCAAATAGCTCCACAGTGACTGACTCACATTGGAGAGACCAAAATCTTGGTCATTGCTTATCCCCCAGTGCTAGCTTCATCAGCAGTCCTTACTCTATGACAGAAAGCTGAGAACTTTGATTTTGATATTAGCAGCAACAGCAGGGTAAATCAACCCAAATGACAAGAGAAAAGGCTGAGTGGAAAAAGTCAATCATTGTCCTTCTGACACAGCTTTTTTAAATCTGAGCATTGCCTGAAGTTGCTGCCACAATCAGGATAGGTTTGCCCCACATCAGTTATAGCAATCAAGGCAACTCTTTAGCTGATATCTCATGCTCAGGTGATTCTAATTTGTTGTGTGTTGACAATAAAACCAACCATTTCAGGGGCTGAACAAATGTTTCAATGGTTAGAGCAATGGCTGCTCCTCCAAAGAACACATGCTTGGTCCCAGAACTCTCATGGAGGCTCATAGCTGTCTATAATTCCAGGCTAAATGGTTCTGATGCCAAGTTCTGTCCTCCATGAGCACCAGGAAAGCCCATGTTGCATAGACATAAATTTAGACAAAGAGGTTATACACATAAAATTTTAATTAAAATATTTAGAAAATGCAGTCATTACAGGGGGCATATGCTAATGCACAATAGATACATGTATGAAATGTTAATGGTTAATTTAGAAAATAAGGAGACACAGACATGGTTACATAGGTGTGCTTGTTGCACAAACATGAAAAAATGCATTCAAATCCTTGGCACATTCTTGAAAAGTTATACATGATTATTTGTGCTTTTAACTCCAGCACTGTATAGATATGAAAAATTGCTGGGGCTTCCTGGCTGCCTCCTACATATAAGATCAGTGAAAGGCTTTGACTCAAGTCGTTAGGTGGAAAGTAATTGAATAGAATACCTAATGTTCTTTTCTGCTTTTCACAATCATCTGCAATTGTACCCCTATACACACATACAGGTGCAATTTATCACAAACTTATGCTATAACACACATATGGACATCCATATATTCACTTTTCTCTCTCTCTCTCTCTCTCTCTCTCTCTCTCTCTCTCTCTCTCTGTGTGTGTGTGTGTGTGTGTGTGTGTGTGTCTGTATCTCTCTCCCTTAGAAACACACACACTAACACACACTCACACACACACACACACACACACACACACACACACACACACCTCTTATTCGTATGTCAGAAAAAAAATTCAGTTCAGCAAAATGGCCTAGAGGGTAAATTTAAATGGCACCACACCTGATGGCCTCAGTTCATTTTCTCTACATCCATTAGGAGATGGAAGAGAACTGATTCCTCCTACACATTATCTTTTGATGTTCACATGTACACTGCGGTACTTGTATACCCACCAATATACATATTCACAGATACACAAAAGAAATAAAAAATTTAAAACTTTAAAAGGAAATTCATTGGAGGTCCTAGAACTTCTGCATGAGGAAGAAAACATTTAGGCATACTTCTTGTAATGCCTGGCAGGCTTCTATGTTTGATTCACTTCTGAATAACATGCATTCCCTATTAAGAATTCCATACCTGTCTCTGTGTGATAGAACTTGACATTTTGTTTATAAGAATGTACCTTTGTGCAGATATATGCAATAATTCAACATTTATAAAATGAGTTATTTTAATGGGACAGTTTTCTTGGTACACAGAATGTTGGAAATTACCATATTCTGCATGTATCTCAGTGCTGATTAAATTCTTATGTCATTACCATGTTCTCTTAGTAAGTTTTATTCTTTCAATTTTGTTTTAAGTTGAGATTCTTCTTTGGATATTTTCAGATTTATAGAAATGTGAATTATCCCTGCAGCCTTAAAAATATATCTCTTAGTAGATTTAAATTGGATTACAAAGACCAATATAATAAAAATGGTCATCTTACGAAAATCAATCTACAGATTCAATGCCATTCCCATCAAAATCACTACAAACTTCTTTACACACATTGAAAGACCAATTCTCATCTTCATATGGAAAGAAAAAAATACAGAATAGTTAAAATAATCCTGGACAGTAAATGATCTTCCAGAGGAATGTCCATCCTGGATCTTATGCTATACTAAACAGTAATAAAAACACCATGGCACTAGCATAGAAATACTCTAGTTGATCAGAGGAATCAAATCAAAGATGCAGAAATAAACCCACACACCTATGGATACTTGATTTTGACAAAAACAAAAACAAAAACAAAACAAAACAAAACAAATTTATACAATGAAAGGAAAGATGGCATCTTCAACAAATGGTGCTGGTATAAATGGATGTCTACATGTAGAAAAATGCAAGTAGATCCATATTTATAACCATGTACAGAACTAAAGATCAAGTAGATTAAAGACCTAAACATAAAACCTGACACAGTCAATCTGTTAGAAGAAAAAGGGATTAATAGCTTTGACTGTGTTGGTACAAGAGATGACTTCCTGAACAGAACAGCAACAGCTCAGGCTCTAAGGTCAACAATTAATAAATGAGACCTCATGAGGCTGAAAAGCTTCTGTAAGGTAAAGAACACTGTCAACATAACACAATGACAGCCTAAAAACTGGGAAAAGATCTTCACCAACCCTACATCTGATAAAGGGATAGTATCCAAAATATATAAAAAAACTCTAGAAATTAAACACCACCAAATGAAATAACTTAACTAAAAAATGGGCTACAGAGCTAAACAGAATTCTCAACAGAGGAATATCAAATGACTGAGAAATATTAAAGAAATACTTAGCATCCTTAGTCATCAGGGAAATGCAAATCAAAATGACTCTGAGATTCCATCTTACACCTATCTATCTAAGATAAAAAAAAAAAAAAAAAAAAAAAAAAACCTCAAGTGACCAGCACATGCTGAAAAGGATATGAAGAAAGAGGAAAACTCCTTCATTGCTGGTGGAAGTGGAAACTTGTACAACCACTTTGGAAATCAATCTGGCTCTTTCTCAGAATAGTGCTACCTAAATATTCAGATATTCCACTACTGGTCATATACTTGTAAGATGCTCCACCATGCAACAAGAACACTTGCTCAATTATGTTAATAGCAGACTTAGTCATAAAAACCTGATTCCAGAAGTAGCCTAGAAGTCCTTCAACTAAAGAATGGATAAAGATACTCTGGTATATTTACACAATGGAATACTATTCAGCTATCAAAAACAAAGAAATCTTGAAATTTGCAGGCAAATGGATGAAACTAGAAATGATCATTCTGAATTAGGTAACCCAGACCCAGAAAGACACACAGGGTATATACACAGCAAACGTGGATATTAGCCCAAAATAGATGTCTTCTGAGTGATTATACCCAGGGGAGTAGTGGGACAGATACTGGGACAGGCAGTGGGACTCTGGGTGAAGAGCTGCAAATTGTTTGGAAGAGTTGAGGCATAGAAAGACAGGGATTGGGGATTTGTCAGGTGTTCCACAAGGACACTATAAAGGCTGGTGTATCTAGACCCATATGGGCCTGCACAAACTGATTCACCAACCAAGGTCATTTCAAGCAAAGGACCTTGACTGCCTGCTCATATGTAACCAATAAACAGTTTATTCTCCTAAGGAGGAGGTGTAGGGTAGCGGGGTGTGATGGTGGAGACTGGCTCTGACAAGAACTCTGGTGCCCTCAATTTGGTTATTGCCCTTAAGATTGAAGAGGAAGAGGGCTCAGGCCATCCAGATTAGACCTGATAAGCTATGGTTAGATGGTGGTAGAGGAGGACCCCACCTGTCAAAGGTCTAGGGGACAAGAATAGGACAGAGAAGGAAGGAGTGGTGGGAGCAGGAAAATAATAGCCAGGGTAGAAAATATCAGGATATAATGTGAAATAATAATAATAATAATAATAATAATAATAATAATAATAATAATAATAACAATAATAATTTTATTAAATTAATTTATTCAGATTAGATCTAAATTGTTCTCCCATCCTCCCATTCTTCCTTCCCTCCCATTTTCACCTTATTCCCTTCCCCTGTGTCTGCGACCGAGGGGGACCTCCTCCCCCACTATATGGTCATATGCTATCAAGTCTCATCTTGGTAGCAGCTTATTCTTTCTCTGAGTGCCACCACGAGGGAGTGGTCAAATATGGGGCACCAGAGTTCATATCCGAGTCAGTCCCCACTCTACACTGAACTGTGGAGATTGTATGGTCCATTGGCTAGATCTGAGAAGGGGTTTGATGGTTACTGCAAGTATTGCCCTTGGTTGTTGTAGTAGTTTGAGCAGAATCTCTGGGCCCAGATCCGTCTTTCATGATGTTCTTCTTGTAGGTTTCTAGGACCTACTGGATCCTTCTACTTACCCATTCTCCCATGCGTCTCTCACCTAAAGTCCCAATAGGATGTCCTCCCCTCTGACCCACTTTCCTGATAAGTGAAGACTTTCATGGGACATGCCCCTTGGGCTAGTGTCTCGATAAGTGAGTATATACCATTTCACTCTTTTTGCTTCTGGGTGAACTCACTCATTATGATAATTTCTAGTTCAATCCATTTTGTCCACAAATTTCAGGAATCCCTTGCTTTAATTAGCTGACTAGTATTCCAAAGTGTAAATGTACCACAGTTTCTTTATCCATTCTTCTACTGAGGGACATTTAGGTTGTTTCCATGTTCTTGTTATTATGAGTAAAGCCTCTATGAAGATGGTTGCGCATATGTCCTGGTGTGTGTGGGAGCATCTTCTGTGTATATTCCAAGGAGTGGAATAGCTGGGTCTTGAGGAAGTCCTATTGCCAGTTTTTGGAGAAAGTGCCAGATAGATTTCGAAAGTGGTTGTACAAGTTTGCAATCCCACCAGCAATGAAATGGTGTTCCCCTTTCTCCACATAATCACCAGCATGTGCTGTCACTTGAGTTTTTGATCTTAGCCATTCTAATATGTGCAAGATAGAATCTCAGAGTTGTTTTAATTTGCATTTATCTGATGACTAAAGATGTTGAACATTTCTTTAACTGTTTCTCAGCCATTCCATATTCCTCTGTTGAGAATCCTCTGTTTACTTCTAAGACTCATTTCTTAATTGGGTTATTGGGTTTGGTGGTGTTTAATTTCTTGAGTTCTTTATATATTTTGGATATTAGGCCTTTGTCAGATATAGGGTTGGTAAAGATCTTTGCCTAGTCTGTAGGCTTTCTCTTTGTTCTGATGACAGTGTCTTCTGCCTTATAGAAGCTTTTCAGCCTCATGAGGTCCCATTGATGATTGTTGACATTAAGGGCTGAGTGTTGGTGTTCTGTTAAAGAAGTTCTCTCCTGTTCCAATGTGTTCCAGACTCTTCCCTACCTTTTCTTCTAACAGATTTAGTGTGTCTGCTTTTATGTTGAGGTATTTAATCCATCTGGACTTGATTTTGTGCATGGTGATAAATATGGATCTAATTGCATTTTTCTATATCTAGACATCCAGTTAGACCGGCACCATTTGTTGAAGATGCTATCCTTTTTCCATTGAATAGATTTGGCTTCTTTGTCAAAAATCAAGTGACCATATGTGTGTGGATTCATTTCTCAGTCTTTGATTAGATTCCATTGATCAACCAGCCTATTGCTGTGCCAGTACCATGCTGTTTTAATTACTGTTGCTCTATAGTACAGCTTGATATCAGAAATGGAGATTCCTCTGGAGGATCTTTTATTTTCAAGATTATTTTAGCTATTCTGGGTTTTTGTTTTTCCTTATGAATTTGAGAATTGATATTCAAATGTCTTTTTAAAATTGTGTAGGTATTTTGATAGGAATTGCATTGAGTCTGTAAATTGCTTTGGCAATATGACCATTTTTACTATGTTAATTCTCCTGATCCACCAACAAGAGAGATTTTTCCATCCTCTCATGTCATCTTCAATCTCCTTCTTCAGAGATTTGAAGTTTTTTTTTTTTTCAAACAAGGCATTCACTTGCTTGGTTAGAGTTACTCCTAGGCATTTTATATTGCTTGTGGCTATTGTGAAGGGTGTAGTTTTTCTAATTTCTTCCTCTGCATGATTGTCATTTGTATATAGAAAGGCTACTGACTTTTTTTGACTTAATTTTGTATCCAGCCATTTTGCTGAAGGTGTTTATCAGCTGTCTCTAATGGAAATCTGGGGTCACTTATGTATACTATCTTATCATTTGCAAATAGTGCCAATTTGACTGCCTCCTTTCCCCCTTGGATCCTCTTGATCTCCTTTTGTTGTCTTATTGCTCTGGCTAGAACTTAAAGAACTATATTGAAAAGATATGAAGAAAGTAGGAAATGAGAGAAAAATAGATTTGTCCAATGTTATATATGTAATGTTAATGTGTAAATAAACACAAAAAAGTGGAAACTCTAGTTTCCACAACTAGACTCATCAATCCCTGTGATATTCAGTGCAACCTTTAGCAGCAAAACCTTATTTTGCATAGGTCATTACATAGGAATGTTAAGCCAAAGAAAGATGTTCACCTAGGAATCCAGGGAAACAGCCCCCCCTGCCCCCCCACACACACTGCTCACTGAAACTTAATTTACATGCCCAGCTTCCAGAATTATCATATCATATGGTCTATTTATGACTTTCATTAATGGTAGAGCTGCAGTTGTGTATTCTATTCCTTCTATATAAAAACTCATAGTTATCAATGCATTCTTGGTTCTAAAAGAGTGTTTAGTTTTGTACCACCATACACGTGTGTGCTTACCAGTTGAACACAAACTTTTCTGTAATACAACTTGTACACTAACACTACACCAAGAGAAACCTAAGTGTGTGATGAACCATTTTCAACTAAGGAGTTTTAAGGTCTACCTACAGACCCAGAAAAAATCCAGATTCTACCAGGGTTTACACTGGAGAACCAATGAATATATTTGGCTGATTTACATAGTTTGGGGGACTGTATACTTGTTAAAGTCTTGGATACTTTCTCACAACCACACTTGAAAGAAATGAGAAATGTATAGAAATAAGAGAAAAATAGAACTGGTAAAGTAAACAGATGCCAATGTGAATAGAATAAGGCAAGAACAATAAAGCAAAAACAATTAAAATAAGTGTTAAAATATGGCATAAAAGCAAAGGATAATTAAAAACAAAACAATGCAACAACAATAACAAAATCTTTGCTTCAGATGCACCCCAAAGAGAACCTGGTGCAGTTTGAAGCCTGAATTAGAATCTTAGGATGGAGCTCCCCCCACCACACACAAAATCTACTATCCTTTCACTGTTTTTTATGTGTATAGATAAACAGATAATTATTCCTATGAGCTACATGAATCTGTTTTTATAAAAATGACATCACATTCAAGTAAGATTGATAATGCATTATACAGTAGGCATCCATCCCCCTACAATAAGCCTAAGCTGTAAGGAAGAAAAAATTATTAACAGAATTTCAGGCCACACTGAGAACATTCTCAATAAATAAAAGGGTATTGAATTAGTCTAAGGGTTGTCAATTTTCTATTGGGTTTAATTTGTTTTTTAAATTTTATTCAGATTTATAATTAAGTACTTTTACATGATGGGACTCATCTACAATTACTCATTCCACAAACAAACAAGCAAACAAACATAAGCCCTTGATTTTGTAATATCAAAACACTAGTGCTTAGAAATTAGGCTGTTAATTAACTAAATCTCCTTTCAAATAAAGGATGAATGTTTCACATATGAGATCTGTGTATAGTGAAGTTATTCTGGCTTCTTTTCTATGAAAATAGGCCCAAATAACTCATCAAATTAAATATTGTCTTATGAGAGGTTCAACCTTTACTATAGAACACTGAGATTTAGTAAAAACATAACAATTATGTGCATTTCTTATACCTTAAATTCTATGTGTGCAGATGCTGGAACATCTAAACAGATTTCCCTAGTATATTTAGAAGAAGAACACTCATAATTTGTCTGTTCATTTCTGGATCCAAAGTATGATGTTTGCATATTACTTTAAGTGGAAAATAATTCCCATTTTCAACATTCTGTGGTATCTTTTTTGTTATTTGTCTAGAAATTTTATTTTATTTATTATAATTTATTCACATTATACTCCAATTCTAATCCCCTTGCTCTTATGTTCTTGTTCCCACCCTTCCACACTTTTCAGCCCTATTCTCCTTCCCTAGACAGGTGGAGTTCTCCTCCTCCACCATTGAACCACAGCCTATCAGGTCTCGTCTGCATGGCCTGCATCCCATTCTCTGAGTTCCCACAGGACCAAGGGTCAATGATCAAATCTCTGGCACCAGAATTTTGGTTAGAGGCAGTCGCTTGCTCTCCCCACTTCCCTATATGGAAAACGAGAATTTTAACACTGGAAAGAAGTGGTTGTAATAATATATATAGATAGCAAAGGGAAGCAGTTGATATCAGCACCATCATCAGAGGTATTACTTTTTATCAAGATAAAAAAGAAAACTATTTGTGGTTACAAATTAATGTTTTAGAAAATCTAACTTGAATATCTCTACTGAGAAAATCCTTCAAGAAAGGGCTAATAGATAAATCCTAGATGGTTCAGAAGAGCCAGAGGGAGATGAAAGAGTATGTAACGTCTTGCATGCCTGGAGGGATGCCAGATCAGGAGAATTACATAAAAATGAATAATTAGGTATATAAGATGGTGCTGGATTAATGGCTATACTGCCTGATACCATATAGCTTTGGTATATTACCTATGTATATTTATACATATATACATAGAAAAACATGTGTAATTTCAGAATTAACAAATGTAAAGTAGAATAAAAACCTAAGCCAACAGCAAGAATAGCTACCAGTAAAGTACAATAAAATGAAATGCTAAAGAAAGGGTAAAAACAACACATAAGATCAGATATGTCAACCAGTATCAATAGATACAAAGAAAATGGACTGCCGTGTGTATTTGTATTTTATTTAGCCAAGAAGGATGAAATTGTGTCAGAAACATAGATCATGCCATTTCTGGAATATGTACATCATATATACATATACATATATACATATACATACACAAATACACACACACACACACACACACACATATATATATATATATATATATATATATATATATAGAGAGAGAGAGAGAGAGAGAGAGAGAGAGAGAGAGAGAGAGAATAAACTGGATACTTATATTCTGGAAAGAAAAAATAGGGACTCACAGAATAGGAAGGAGAAGGGACAGCAGAGAGTGTTAGAGAGGGAATATAATCAGAATGCATGGAACTCTTAAAAAATCATGTTTTTGTGAACTCATCTTTGTATCACACACACACATACCAATGTGTGTACGTGCCCACACGTACACATACACACACAAACACACACACACAGGCATGCACAGACACATATACATCATACATAACCACACACACATGCACAAATATGCATCCACACAGACATGCACATCCACATATAATACATACACACATGCACACATACACATGCACCCAAACACACATGACTTTAGTTTGATCCTGGGAATTTACATATGAAGCCCTATGCAGGAGAGTGCATATAATCTCAGCATATGAATGAAAAATATGAGAAGAGGCAGGAGGCTTATCTGGAAGATGCCAGACCAGCAAGTATGATGTATGCAGCAGAAAAAAAAAACACACCACAAAACACAGTAACAAACAAGAGTGACACTGCTTCAAATATTGTAAAGCAAGGGCCAATTCCTGGAGCTTCTTCAACTTTTAGCACATGTATTTAAGAATTGATATATTAATGATAAACAGATATGTACCCACATATCAGAAACATACATACACATAACACTTAAATACAAATGATAAACAAAAGACATTATCAAGAAGGCCAACGAATAAAATTCATTCATTTATAAAAAATATAGGTAAGAATAACATCAAAGAATGATTAAAGCCAAAGATTATTTGAACAGATAGAAAAGTTAATAATGTGAATATGAAAAATACAATTTAGCATTCAAAGCACAGACAATAAAGACATAAAATTTGATTCAATGTTAACATCCAACCTGTAAATCAGTGAAAAAGAGTGAATATCCAGAGGTAATTTCTAATATGCATGGTAGGTTTACTTTCATTAAAAAATTCATGGTAATGAAATCAGAGATATGATAATATTTTTAAGTCACTGTACTGGAACAACTCAATATAACCAAGTTATTACAAAACCTCGTATAAAATTAACAAAAATATATCTCATAAATAAACCTAATAGTTAAAAATCAAAGACTGCTACAAGAAAATACACACCTTTTGGACATTTAGATGGAAAGACACTCACAATAACCATGTTAAAATGACCTTGAGGGTCATCCCCCTGTCCTATCGCTTCAACCTAGAAACAGAGACTATAGCATGAACAAAATTGTTTTCTATATGAATATCTGGAGACATGTCCAGAATATTTGACTTTCATAAAAGACGACAAATTGAGTTTTCTTTTTCACACTGTAATTGTGCAAGATGCTTCACTGTGTGTGATTTGTGTCTTATGTGTATCTGCTTGTGTGCACACAATCATGCTGTATGTGGTATACGTGTTTGCATGTGATGTGTGTCCATATTTGTATCTATGTATACGGTGTGTTTGTTGATGTGTTTATGTGTATGTGATTCTGTGTGTATGCCTTCATGTTTGTGATGTGTGAGTATTTATATATCTGTGTATGCGCTTAAGGGTGTAATACGTATATCTCTGTGTGTACTTCTGCATGGTATCTGTTGGGTATGTGTGTGTCTCTGTATGAGTATCTGTATATGAACGTGTGTGTGCCCCTGTGTGTGATGTATATCCTGCAGATGATAAACTAAATAAATTTTGTGTATACTTTTTATTCTGGGTTCTGTATTTCTAGTTAGTCAAATGCAATCCAATTTAAGTCAAAATTCAAAACCACAATTAGAAATAGCACTGGAAGGAGTGAGAATGCTAAGAGTTCTACCAAGAACCTAGATAACAGAAAAAAATACAGATACTTTCTTGCCAATCAATCACCTACAAAGGGATAGCTGGACTGTACAGTGATGCAGAGCTGTGAAACCAAGAGGCACAAGTCCTTGTTACAAGAATGTGAGGAAGATTTGTGTGATAAAGTATCACACAAAATGAAAGAAAAATATTAAAAGTAAGCAGTAATAGAGGTAAAATGGAAATCTCCTGCACTGATATCATTATGCACCTGGCTAATAAAGTCCTGTTCAGAAATTCTGTTCCTACATCTGTATTTTGCACGGTATTTCCTATGCTTTCTTCTAAAAGGTTTATTTCAGGTTTCAAATTGGGGTCCTTGGATAATTTTTATCAGAGTAATATAAATGGGTGTAATTTCATCCTGTTCTATATGCAGATTGCATTTGTCTTTTCTCTAGTGTGTGTGTGTGTGTGTGTGTGTATGTGTGTGTGTGTGTGTGTTTGTGTATGTTGCCACTTTTTCAAATGTCACATATGTGTAGTTAGTACTACTCATAGTGTAGCCTTCCATTTTACTCCATTGATTTACATGTCTGTTTCTGTGCCAGTCCCATGCTGGATTTATAATTGTAGCTCTATAATATATCTCAAATGCATAGATACATATATATATATAGTATATGTAATGAATACACTTCTGTGTATATATATATTTATGTGAATATTTATATACATAGTCATAAAAATATATGTGAATGTTTATATATATATTTCAATAGATATGTAAATTGATTTTGATAGTGATAGTCATTTTCATATAAATCCTACCAATTCATGAACACAGGATATGGTCCAGTATTTAATGTCTTACTTAATCGCTTTTTCTAAAGGTTTGAAATTTTCATTGAATAGGTCTTTTGCCCTCTTCTTTAGGTTAACTGAAAGATATTTTATTGTATTTGATGATATTGTAAATGGGAATGTCTGGACCCTTGCATGCAGGTGGAGGAGATGCTCCCTCCAGGTAAGTTTCTTTCTGGGACATAAGTGTGCCATACCTCCCTGCTGGCAAAACAAGCCACAGGGCCCATATGTGTTAAAAGGCTAGTTCCTTGCGAGGACCAAAGCACAGACCCTCACCCACACAAATGGTGTCAAAAACTGGCTCTTTGAAGAAAAACATATCAAAAGTGCCCTGGAGACAAGCCCCAGGAAGTGTCCTGGGAGTGGCTCCTACAGTTCAGTTACCTTTGGTTTAAAAATCAAGATCTGGAGTAGGGGTACCGATTTTTCTTGGGTTTTTTTTTTTCTTCCTTCTTTAGCTCTCTGTCTTTGTCTCTCTTTTATCATTAAAATCCAGCTCTTTAACTCTTGAATGTCTTTATTTCAACCAAGTGTGGTTGGTTATCTGGCTTTTACAAGTCAGAGGTTCCCTTCTGACTTTTTCAGCTAGCCTCTAGAAGGCTGAAGAAAACTCTTTGGGTTTGTGGTGTTTTTCTCAATGTGTTGATTGTTGGTGTACAGAAAGTCTATCAATATTTGTAAGCTGATTTTTTTTTAACCTGCTGCCTCTTTACTACATTGTACATTATTCCTAAAATTCCTTTGTCAAACTTTTGGAATCTCTATGAATAAAATTAAATTATCTAAAAATGTGTATGATTTGGCTTATTTTCCTATTTGTTTCTTTTTAACTTCTTCTTCTTGCATTATTGCTCTAGCTATTGATTTGAGCACAATATTGAAAACAAATGAGGGTAGTGGCTAGGCCTGGCTTGTTTCTGGTTTTAATGGGTTACTCAGAGGCTGTCCCCACTTTGGGTAAGGTTGGTTGTGGATTTGTCACAGAAAGATTTTATTAGTTTGAGGTATGTTACTGTCAGTCCTGTGTATTCTAGGACATTTTTGCATCAATTTGTTTAATCATTTATAGCTGATTCCAACCCCCTACCTTCTCTCCTCCAAGTTCAACCCTCACATTTCCTGCACCCTCATTCATGCCTCCCCTTCTCTTGGAGAAGGAATATCACCCTGATGGGTACTAACCCATCGGGGCACATCAAATATCAGCAGGACTAAGGGCATCCTCTCACACAAATGCCAGACAAGGTAGTCCATCTAGGAGAAAGGCATCCAAAGACAGACAATAGAGTCAGAGACTGCTCCTACTGTAATTCTTAGGGGACCCATATGATGATCAAGTTGCACATCTGCTACATGTATGTAGGGGGTATAGGTCGGTACTATGCATGCTCTTTGGTTGGTAGTTCAATCTCTATGGGTCCCCATGGGCCCAGGTTAGTTTATTCTGTAAGTCTTTTTGTGGTTGCTTTGACACTTCTAGATCAATCAATCCTTCCTCCCACTTTCCACAAGACTTCCACAAGCCTTGTTTATTGTTTGCCTGTAGGTCTCTACACCTATTTCCATCAGCTTCTGCATGAAACCTATCAGAAGACAGTTATTCTAAGCTTCTATCTGCAAGCATAGCAGAGTATCCTTAATAGTGCCAGGGGTTGGCTTTTTTCACATAAAGTGGGTCTCAGGTTAGGCCAGTCATTTGTTACCCATTCCCTCAATCTCAGCTTCATCTTTATCCCTACATTTCTTGTAGGCATAATCCATTTTGGGGGAAAGGTTTTGTGGCTGGGTTTGTGTTCCTCTCCCTCCACTGGAACTCATACCTAGCAAGAAGAGGTTGTGAGTTCAGACTCCATATCCTCCATTGCCAGAAGTCTTAGCTAGAGTCACCCCATAGACTCCCAGTGAGAGAGAAAATTTTTAATTAGCATTAAAACAACCAGAACAGCAGAGCTCTCTGACCAAGTAGTTAAGAGTGCCCGTCAGCAGGTTTGTTAGCCCAAGGAGCCAGATATGCAGAGCTAGGAAACAAAGCCCTATTGAATGTTTCAGAAACCAGCTGACCGTTAATGATAGGGAGAATACACAAGGACAAATTCCTGAGAGAAACATGTACCAGACTTGATCGAGTGAGTAGTGAGCCAAGACCCCTCATCCAATCTTACAGTGTTTGCTTAATCCCCCCTTGAGGCCCACACACAATGTTTCAAGTTTGAGTTTAACCAAATGTTTCATTAGCTTAGATAAACATTCACCCTCGGGTTCCAAGAAAAACAGGAACCAAGGACTGTTCCCACGTGATTAAGTCTGACCTTACCCCAGATCTGCTTATGCAATTTGTTGATGTTAAAAATGTTTGAAACAACCAATCGTGTGTGGCCATGCCAAAACTTCCCACTCCCTCTGACCCTTGCCCATATAAATTGTAAGCTCCTAGGCTTCTGGGTCAACTCCTCTGTCTCCTGCATGAGATACATGTCGACCCGGAGCTCCGTCAAAGAACTGCCTCATGTGTTTACAGCAAGACAGTCGTTTGAGTGCACGCCATCCTGAGACTTGAGTGAGGGTCTACCTTCGGGGGTCTTTTACCAGGAGTCCCCCTCCCTACTTCAGAGATTCCGCTCCATAATTTTTGTTCTCTTTCCTAGTCCTCCCCAACTCGCCTATTTACCACACATGATTTCAAGGACAGTTCTTCTCCCCACCCTCTCTCTGGCTCCCATCTAAAGCTCTCCCTCCATCTTCTTCAGATGTCTATTTTATTTCCCCCTCTGAGTGAGGTTCAAGCATCTTCCTTGGTTCCCCTTGTTAATTAGCTTCTTTGTATCTGTAGATTGTAGCATAGTTACTATGTACTTTATGGCTAATATATACATATAAGTGAGTACACACCAGACATGTTTTTCTGAGTCTGGATTGCCTCATTCAGGATGACATTTCTAGTTCCAATCATTTGCTTTCAAGTTCCATGATGTCTTTGTTTTTAATAACTGAGGAGTATTCAATTATGCAAATGTACCACCCTTTTTTTTATCCTTTCTTAGTTTGATTTTTGACAAACCATACAATGGAAAAAATAAAGCATCATCAACAAATGGTGCTCATCTATATGGAGGTCTACATGTAGAAGAATGAAAATATATCCACTTTTATCATCCTGCAAAAGACTCAAGTTAATCAAACATCTTAGCATAAAAATCAGATACACTAAATCTATTACATGAGAAAGTGGGGAATAGCCTTAATATGTTGGTGCAGGAGACAACTTCCTTAACAAAACACTAACAGCACCTGCATTAAGATCAACAATTAGTAAATGGAACTTCATGAAACTGAAAAGCTTCTTTAAGGCCTGGACATGGTCAATAGAACAAAACAGCCGCCTACAGAATGATAAAAGATCTTCACCAACCCTACATCTAAGAGAGGACTAATACCCAACATATATAAAGAACTCAAAAAATTAAATATCAACAAACTAAATAATCCAATGTAAAAATGGAGTACAGATCTAAATAGAAATCTCAACTGAGGCATATCTAATAGCTGAGATGCACTTAAAGAAATGTTCACATTAAGGCCTGGGCTGTTGGTGTTTTGTTGAGGAAGTTGTCTCCTATGCCAATGTGTCCCAGGCTCTTCCCCACTTTTTCTTCTAACTGACTTAGTATCTCTGTTTTTATGTTGAGATCTTTGATCCACTTGGATTTAAGTTTTGTGCAAGGTGACAAATATGGGTCCAATTGCATTTTTTCAAATGTAGACATCCAGTTAGACCAGCACCATTTGTTGAAGATGCTATCCTTTTTCCATTGAATGGATTTGGCTTCTTTGTTCATGTCTGCTGTATAGGGAGGCCCAGTGGCACTCAGAGGAAGGATAGCAGGCTACCAAGAAGAGACTTGATACCCTATCAACAACTGAAGGAAGTCCCCCTCAGTCATAGTCATAGGGTAGGGAGTAAGGGGAAAATGGGAGGGAGGGAGGAATGGGAGGATACAAAGGATGGGATAACCATTGAGATGTAATATGAATAAGTTAATAAAAATTTAAAAATAGGGACCTCAAAAAGAAAAAAAAAGGAAAAAAAAAAAAAGGAAAAGTTCAATGTCCTTAGCCATCAGGGAAATGCAAATTAAAACAACTCTGAGATTCCATGTTATACCCATCAGAATGGCTAAGATAAAAAACTCAAATGACAGTACATGCCTTTAAGAATATGAATCAAAGTGGGACACTCCTTTTTTGCGATTGGGAATGCAAATGTGTACAACCACTTCAGAAATCAATTTGGAAGTTTCTCCAAAAATTAGAAATAGTTCTACCTCAAGAGCCAGCTGTACTACATCTGGCCATATACTCAAAAGATGCACCATATACAAGGATACTTGCTCAACTATGTTCATAACAGCTATATTCTTAATAGCCAGAAGCTGGAAACATCCTATTCTAGCACTTTTGTCATAAAAGCATGTTGAATTTTGTCAAAGAGTTTTGTTGTATCTATCAAGAAGGGCATGTAATTTCTGCCTTTGGGTATGTTTATAAGGTTTATTCTATTGAGTTATATATATTGAACCAATACTGCATTTCTGGCAGAAGATAGCTGGACACTGGGGAAACTTTTCTTATGTGAATGTAATTCTTTTGCTTGCATTTTATTAAGGGGTTTGTAACTATGTTTGTTTATCAGGGACATCATTCTGTAGTTTTTGGGTTTATTATTTGTTTGCTTTTCTTGTTGTGTTTGTGTATTAGAGTCATACTGGCTTCATAGAACACTTTGGGAATTTTTCTACTGTATCTATCTTTGAAGATTTGTGATGTATTGATTGTAGCTTTTCTTTGGAAGCTAGTAGAATTCTGCTGTGAATCCATCTGGGCCTGTTTTCTTTTTTGTTTGTTTGTTTGTTTTTACATTGGCTACTATTTGTTACTGATTCAGTCTCCTCACTTGCTATGTGCTTGTTTAGGTGGTTGATAGTTTGGATGAATCAAGAAACTCATCCATTTCCTGTCATCTTTCCAATGCAATGTGGTACAGCTTTTAAATAATCTCCTTCTAATGGATCTTTCTCATTTTTCTCTGTTATGTTTATATGCTCATTTGTGATTCTGTTAATTTGGGTCATCACTTTCATTTGGTTAATTGGTCCAATGGTCTGTTGGTACTATTTATTTTCTCAAATAACAGCTCTTAGTTTTATTAGTCCTTTATATTTTCTTTGCTGTCCTGTTTTTTCTTAGCTTTGGTTTTGTGTTATTATTTGCTTTGTTTTAAGACAGGATTATAAATACAAGTTTTCCCCTATAATGTTCCTACCTTGTGTCAGGAGGTAGAAGGGTAGAAAGTGGTACAGAGAGTGGTAGAAATAGGAGCCCACAAAGTAGCCAAAAGTTTATCTACATTGGCTTATACGTAATTGTGTCTAATACAAGGTACTGATAATGTAATTTGAATTTTTGATGCACAGTGGTTTTGAATATAGTTGTGTGATTGTTTCAGTTATAAGTTTTAAATAAGATAGCATACAGTGTTTGTTAAAGATACAATCCTCACCCCTCCTGTTTCTATCAGTTGATTTCTTGAGACTAGCAAGTGATGGCTAATGTTAATGTTAATGGTTAATGTTCATTGCCACTTTACAGGATCCAGAATCACCATGGCACCAAATAGCTGGGTGAGTCTGTGAGGGAACTTGAAGATAAAGTTCATTGGGACAGGAAGATCTTCTATAACTGTAGATAGCACCACTCCATGGGATATACTGCAGCCTGACTAAAGAGGAGAACATAAGCCAAGCAGCAACATTTATCACTCTGCTTTCTTACTGCAGATGCACTGTGATGACCTGCCTTACACTTCTGCTACTCTGATGGACTGGCTGGTTTTGTATTAACTTGACCCAAGCTAGAGTCATAAGAGAGGAAGGAGCCTCAGTTCAATAAATGCTTCTATGAGATCCAACTGAAAGAACCAATAGGGAGGGCCCAGATCATGGTGGATGGTGCTTTTCTGGGCTGATGGTCCTGAGTTCTATAAGAAAGTAAGGGGCTGGAGAGATGGCTCAGTGATTCAAATTCCTGGCTACTCTTCCAGAGGAGAAGAGTTCAACTCCCAGTACCCACATAGCAGTTCACAACTGCCAATAACTCCAATCCCAGGGGATCTGACACCCTTATACAGGAATACATGTATACAAAACACTAAAGCACATAAAAAACAAATATATTTATTTTGTTTTCCATTTTTTATTATGTTTCTTTTTTAACATATACATTTATATTATCACACATAAATAAAATAAACTACATAGAGCACAAAGAACAATGAGACAATCAGGAATTATATAAATGTTACATTCATAGTGATTTGGCTATTTGTATTTGGTAAACTTCGAGTAAACATATTTTCTATCTTGGTGTGTCTAAAAGTTTGAATTAAAATCAGTATCTATCATATCTCATCTCTATTAAATTAAAACATCTATGTAGTTCTAAAACTTCTTAACCCATAACCAACTAAGCTTAATTGTAAGATTAAACTGTCTGGTCTTCAACACCGTCAGAGTCTTGAGAAGGAATAAAATCAGAATGATGCTCCAATGCTATAGAGAATTTTGGGTGTGTATTCAGGCAATGAATTGTCTCTGTCTTTTTTTTTTTTTCATTTTGGAAATAAATATATTTTTATAATTTGACTGGGCGCAGTGGCACATGCCTGTAATCTCATCACTCAGGGATGTAGAGACATATGCACCTCCATGAGTTTGAGGCCAGCCTGATCTATAAAGCAAATCCAGGACAACCAAGAGAAACCCTGACTCTAAAAATAAACAAACAAACAAACAAATAGACTAAGTAAGCCATGAGAAGGAAGAAGCCAGTAAGCAGCACCCTTGTATGGCCTCTGGGTCAGCTCCTGCTTGAGTTCCTGTCCTGATTTCCTCCAATAAAGGAGTAAGCGTAAGCATTACATTCTTTTCTTCTCAATTTGCCTTTTGGTCATGGTGTTTCCTTGTTGTAATAAAAACCATAACAAAGACACCTGGCTTATCACAATAAAAGTTATGTTTATAAAGTATTTTGTTACATCAAAGAGAAATGTTGTCATGAAGGAGAAGTTAGATTTAAATACTTAGTGTAACAAAAGTTACATTTTATTATGCTGAAGGTTCTCACACCATGTTCACTCTGACAATTCCTAGCTATGATCCTAAGCCTATCTCCCCAAGGCTCTTCACCTGTGTGATGTATCTTAGATGAAAGTCAAGTCCATTCTCTAACAGAAATGTATAATTCAAGAGTCAGGATCCTGGGGGAAACTCTTCAGTTGCAGGGCAGATCAAGGTCGTTTTTTTCCACATGTGTGGAGCAGAGCATTGCTCTTGGCCTCTGTTTTTCTGTCCATTGGGCGCCATGGGGTTCTAGGACTCTGTCTGGTTATCTTGATTGAAAGGTGTCACTGAATTCTGGTTACCAAGTGCAGTGTTGGGTGCAGTGGAGATACTGACTAAATTATTTTTACATGTGTAAAAGATAATTTTAGTATGCTTATTACAAAAACATAATATAACAGATAAAATCTTGAAAATAGAGAATTAAAACCACCTTGAGAACAATTGAATTTTTAGATAAACCACAGAAAATAAATATTAAGTGGATTCAAACAGTTTATAATTCACTAAAAGGCAGAGAAGTGTGTTAGCTTCCATACAGGAGAGACCCTAAGTAATTCTCCAACATGGTTGGAATAAAGCCCAGGGGTTGTAGGGATATGAGGCTGGTCTCTTCTGGAAATGGTTATTTTGCAGCAGACACTGTGATCTTCTATTGACCTATTATATTAACCTCCAAATATTTTGCGATATGCTTATGGTTTTGGAAGAATAAAGTTGTTCTCATGTTAGAACTTAATTTCTAATGTGATCAAGAAGTAGTAAGATCATCAGAAGAAAACATGCACTACCATATTGTATAACATTTTTGTTCATATAGAACCATTACATTTTGGACATATTTCTTATGGCTCAGAAAGTAACAAAATTTACAAAACTCAGTAAGTCACCTAAACCTTTCAGAAAGTGTCTGAAAATTTCAAGTAAGGACTGATCAAGAGTTGTTACTCACAAATTAGCTGCACTATTTGCAAGTAAGAGAGAGGCCTCATGTGTCATAAACCAGATGGGTTGGGCTTTTTGATAATGCATCTGTCTTTGACTCAGCTAGTTTACTGTGTATATACATATATATTCACATAATATATATATATTTATATTATTTGAAGTACAATATATCCAATAGTAGCCAAAGGAATCAATGCTTTTTGTATGGCTGTTTTTTATGTTTATTTGTTATTTTAACCAATGTAACAGTGTCAAATGCCATTCATATTCAGTAGGAATTATTGGAAATGAAGAGTTTGAGAGGTAAAATCAGGAATTGATTGTTGTCTACAGAAAAGTGTATTTTGTAATCAATAACTGTGAATGTCTCAGGGTACAGAATTTCAAAGAGTGCAGTGGCAGGACTTAAAGAACCAGAATAGTCATCAGTAATACTGTCTCTGTAAGCATCAGGACCTACGATCAAGTCTCCAGAACCTACCTTTAAAAAATGGAATATGTGACATCAGAAGATGGAAGGATCTCCCTTGTTCATGGATTGGGAGAATTAACATAGTAAAAATGGCCATATTACCAAAAGCAATTTACAGATTCAATGCAATCCCTATCAAAGTACCTACACAATTTTTTAAAGACATTGAAAGATCAATTCTCAACTTCATATGGAGAAACAAAAAACCCAGAACAGCTAAAACAATCCTATACAATAAAAGATCCTCCAGAGGCATCTCCATTCCTAATCTCAAGCTGATCTATAGAGCAACAGTAATTAAAATGGCATGGTACTGGCACAGCAATAGGCTGGTGGATCAATGCAATCAAATTGAAGACACAAAAATGAATCCACACACATATGATCACTTGATTTTTGACAAAGAAGCCAAATCTATTCAAGGGAAAACCATAGCATCTTCAACAAATGGTGCTGGTCTAACTGGATTTCTACATGTAGAAAAATGCAATTGGACCAATATTTGTCACCATACACAAAACTCAAATCCAAGTGGATCAAAGACTTCAACATAAAACCAGAGGCACTAAATCGGTTAGAAGAAAAAGTGGGGAAGAGCCTGGGACACATTGGCATAGGATACAACTTCCTGAACAGAACACCAACAGCCCAGGCCTTAAAGTTAACAAGCTTCTGTAAGGCAGGAGACACTGTCATCAGAAGAAAGAGATAGCCTATAGAGTGGGAAAAGTTCTTCACCAACCTTACATCTGGCATAGGTCTAACATCCAAAATATATAAAGAACTTAAGAAATTAAACACCACCAAACCAAATAACCCAATTGAGAAATGGGGCTCAGAACTAAACAGAGAATTCTCAACAGAGGAATAACAAATGACTGAGAAACACTTAAAGAAATGCTCAGCCTCATTAATCATCAGATAAATGTGAATCAAAGTGAATCTGAGATTCCATCTTGCACCCATTAGAATGGCTAAGATAAAAATTCAAGCAACACCACAGGCTATTCCACTCCTTGGAATATACCCAGAAGATGCTCCAGCACACACCAAGAACAGTTGCTCAACCATGTTCATAGCAGCCTTATTCATCATAGCCAGAAAATGGAAACAGCCTGTTTCCCTCAGTTGAAGAATGAATAAAGAAACTGTGGTACATTTACACTATGGAATACTAACTCAGCTATTAAAAACAAGGAATTCCTGAAATTTTTGTACAAATGGATGGAACTAAAGTAATCATATTGAGTGAGTTAACCCAGAAGCAGAAAGACTCAAAAGGTAAGCACTCACTTATAACTGGACACTAGCCTAAAGTGGCATGTCCCCTGAAAGTCTTTACATACCAGGAAAGTGGGATAGATGTGAAGACATTCTATTGGGACTCTAGGTGAGAGAAGTATGGGAGAATGGGGAAATAGAAGGATACAGAGAGTCTTAGAAACCTACAAGACGAAGATTATGATGGGCAAATCTGGGCTCAGAGGTTCTACTCAAACTATGGCACCAATCAAGGACAATACCTACAGTAAATATTGAACCCCTACCCAGATCTAGCCAATGGACAGGACATTCTCTACATATGAGTGAAGAGTGGGGACAGACTTTCACATGAATTCTGGTACCCCATATTTGACCACATCCCCTGGATGGGGAGGCCCGGTGGCACTCAGGGGAAGGATTGCAGGCTAGCAAGAAGAAACTTGATAACCTATGATCATATACAGGGGGAGGAGGTCCCCTCAATCACAGTCATAAGGGTGGGGAGTAGAGTGAAGGTGGGAGGGAGGGAGGAATGGGAGGACAGAAGGGATGGGAAAACAATTCAGATGTAATATGAATGAATTAATAAATAAAAACAGATAAATATGGAATATGTCCTTGTCTTGACTCTTCACCCTGTATATACTCTAGCACCTCCTGAGACCATAAGAGCACATTCAGCTGTGACAGAATGACGTATACTCTGGACAGAGGCACAAAGACTGGATGGGGACTCCCTAATGACCTCCCATGCTCTTTTTTGTAGGAACTCCAACAGGCCTAAACGACATACTCTGTGAGTAATTAGAGCTACTACAGTAAAGAATAGTAAGACTTGGTTGGCTATGAGGACTGGGACTTTACAACAAATGGCAATTTCCATACCAAATTAAGCATTACCACAAAGTAAATTGAAAAAGAGGCTGAAATTTACAATTTCAAAAGACATATTTTGTTCTGATTCCGTACAGGAAAACCATCAGTAAATAAAATGCTGGGTCTATAGATGACTGTGGGTTTCATCCTAAGCACCATATCTCATGCTATTCTAACTTCGAGTGTATATGAACATCTCAAAGGCACATTCCTTCATTTATTTGTATGAGCACTTACATTTCAGAATGGGGATGTCTTTGGAAGAAAGGCTATATGTGAATGTAAAGCAGGCCTCCGACCTTTGTCGTATGAGACACAACAGTCCCACCTGGATTGGTTTGAGGTGCATGAAGCAGGCAGGCCAACATCACCCCATCCTCATGGAATATGGTGGGTGGTGATGCATGGAACCCCTTGATTTACATGATGTAAGCCGGATGCTGGCCTTCTGAGTTTTGCATATCTGTATCAAATATTGGTTGTGTGAGAGACTGGGACTCAGTCAAATGAACACCAGTTCCAAAACCTACAAACTTGCCTGTGAGTAAATCTGCCTCCAGCCATCCCTGACAAGAAAAGAATCCCGTGCAGACACGGTAACTAGTATATGACATAAATGTCTATGCTAGGGAGATGGCTCAGGTAGTAAAGAGCTTATGAAGCATGCACAACGACCTAACCTTGGGCCACAGAACGTGTAAAACCCCCTATAAATTCCACATTAGGGAGACAGAGTTAGGCAGGTCCCCCAGGCTCATTAGCCAGCCAGGCTTCCTTGGTTGGTGAGTTCAGATCAGTGAAAGAACCTGTCTCAAGAAAGCAAAGTAGAGAGAAACTGAGAAATACAATGGACATTGAACTCTAGGCTCCTCTGCCCCCATCCACATATCAACTTTTTGGTGAGAAATTACAGCCTTAAAATATTTAAATTCGACAATGTTCAAATGCAATCTTCAGACCTATTCTAATTCATCTTTTCAACCTCTTCCCCTTTTTATGCCACTCAGTTAAAAAAATTGTCTCTGTTCCAAGACTTATTGCATTATATATACATGCAACATGAATAATGTTAATTCTTTAGGGAGCTTTTCCCCTGAGGCCTTTAATTTGATTTTGAAATGAATGAGGTGGATGACAGTCTTTCATTATCAAAATCCCCCTAGGAAGGTACTTTGATTTGCCTAGTAAATTGTGAATGTCTTGTTGATTTTCTCTTTATCACTCCACTGAAGGATGTATTGACTTCATTGTGACAGCTGAGAATGGAGAAAGCATAAACTGCAAAGCATCTCAACTCAAACTTCTCTCTCCTCCATGCTCAGCAGCAAGGGGAACAGGGACTTTCACCTTGTGCATAGAGCTAGAATTGTTTCTCCAAGCTCAGTGTTTCAAACTCCCCACACATCAATAGGGCTTAACAATAAGTAAAACTGAGTTTATTTATACCTAATTATATAAACTATCTTTGTGTCATATGAAATTTGTTCATTCTTATATTTCATAAATTACATTACACATATGATTGTTTTAAAATTTTTAATAATATATTAATTACACAAAATGATGTTTTCTCAAAATTTTACATATATTTATTTTATTGTGAGGGCCACATATGTGGATGAGTGAGAACAAGTTTTAGGAGTTGGTGTTTCTTCCAAAATGAAGGTCAAGAGGATTAACAGGTTTTCAAGTTAAAACCAAGACATTTACTCACTGGGACATCTTGCTAAACATAATTGAGTTTATTATGCTGTTGTCATACATGTAAATAATAATTTTTACAAAGAAACCCCTATTTCCTTCTGTTGGTCTAGTCCAGGTCCCAATGGCCCCAGTTTTTTTCTCAGTCCCTCTCCTCTTTCCTTTCTTTTGGTTTTTGGTGAAACAGTGAGTTTTATTAGGATTGCCTACAGGAGCATAGGTGAGGTATTATGTGAAGTAGAATGGATTATTTAGGAGCAACTACACTACTGAAAACATTTCTCCACTTCCCCAGAGAACACAAACTGCCTGTAGGTCCTCAAGGAACATTGCATGATTGAGATATCCTGCCTGCTCCATGAGGAATTTGGAGCTCCTATTCTTAGCAGGTCTGTGTCATAGTGCTTGATAGTTCAAGACTAGCTTCTTTAGGTCTGTGTATTTTACTGTGCTTATCCTGTATGATGTGGCTAATATCTGCTTATAAGTGAGTATATATCATAAGAGTATTTCTTGGTCTGGGTTACTTCAGTCAGGATGCTCATTTCTTGTTCCATCTGTTTGCCTGCAAATTTTTAGATTTCCATGTTTTAATTGCTGAGTAGTGTTCTATTGCAAGAATGCTTAATTCTCATTCAGAAGACCAAATAGAACAGACACTAAGAGCAGTTGAAGAGAAGGAACACATAGAGCCTACAATAGAGGTTGTCTGAAAGAGTCCACCCTGCCTGGGATGGAAACAGATGTTGAGACTCACAGCCAAACTTTGGGATGAAAGGCATAAAATCTTATGTGAGAGTTGGTGGATAGAAGGACCTCGAGGGGACAGGAGCTCCACAAGGAGACCAACGGAGCCCACAAATCCAAGCAGGGGGTGAAGAGAGTGCTGCAGAGAATGATGCACCAACCAAGGAACATGCATGGTGAGGACTTAGAACCTCTGCTCAGATGTAGTCAATATGCAACACAGTCTTCTTGTGTGTCCCATAATTTGAGCAGTAGGGGATACCTCTGAATAAACTCTGCTTCTCACTCATTGATTACTTCCCCTTGACAGGGCGACCTTGCCAGGCCACAGGAATAGAGGATGCAGACAGTCCTGATAAGACTTGATAGGCTGAGGTCAGATGATAGGGGAGGAGGGTTCCCCCTTACTGAAAACTGGGGGAAGGATGGCAGGATAATGAGGGAGGGTGGGTGGTACTTGCAGGAGAAGAAGGAGGGCTTTACAATGAGGATGTAAAGTGAATAAATTTTTAAAAATTAGTTCAAGAATATATGGTATCACTGTAAGACAAGACAGATAAGATTACAAATGTGCAAATTTTAGATAAACAGCAAGAGGTGAAAAGAACAGCTTTGAAATGTAACTTCTCACAACAAGGCATATGTTCTTCTCAAGATAAGTCAGAATAACCACTTAAGATCTATGTATGCTCACAGCATCATTCATAAATTAGGCTTTCAAATTTCAGAATGATTCTGCTGCTGTTATATCCTTGTATTAATCTTCAGTCTTGTTTTTGGCATACTACTCCTAGTATTCATATTTTGAAAGGACTATACGTCCTTCTTATTCACTCTATGTTTTAAATTAATAATGATGAGATATGATAGATATTGATTTATATTCAGAATTTTAGATATATACCAAGATAGGAAAGATGTTTTCTTCTAAGCTGCCAAATACAAATAGCCAAAACATGATGAAGTAAGGTTTACAAAACAATATAAATATATACGTAAAAAAATAAAAAGAAACCAAGAATAAAAAGAAAAGAAATATAAGTTTCCAGCCTGGAGCTTGCTCCATACACCTCTTCCCTCCTGTTATTTCCAGGCTGTATTTGGAGTCAGTGCTCTTTGCCTTGTTATTGTAGTTTCATTTCAGCCAAGTTCCTTATTTGAAACTTGGATGATAGACAGTTATGCACAAACCAAATTTTGGGTTCCAGATCCATAAGACTTAACATTTCTACCATGTTTTAGATATCATGTCAAAGTGAAGGCCATCAGCATGTGAGGCTCAGGCATGCTCAGAGAAGTTGTCTCAGATTATCATCAGCAGTTCCCAGTGTAGAACTCAGCTTTTCAGTCATGCCCTGCATTGACCTTACTAGAATTTCAAGCTCCTGACACATAGATTCGTGTTTTATCATGTCTCTGAATGATTCTGATTCACAATAAACGATACAATTTGAATTCTAGTAATTCCTGCTTTATTTCTTATATCAGACAAGTCTGTTTGGCTGCATTTAAAATTTACTCTTCACTCGGTTTTCCCTTGAAACAACTAAGCAGGCTGTGGTGTGGCTAAAAATCACAGACTTGTTTAGAGTAGACTAGAAGGAGAGACGAGCAGCAACATGGTTGAATTACAATTATGAGTTTCTCAGTTAGATCCCAAGAGTACACACAAAAGCCTGACATAATGGCATGAATTTTTAATCATAGAGATTGTGAGATGAGAAATTGTGACAGATAGATCTTTGGAAGCTTGCTTGCCAATTAGTCTACCCTACTAAGCAAAGCTCCATCAAAGCTCATGAAAGTCCCTGCTTCAAAATGAAAGTAGCAGATATCTGAGGAATCTCATGCCAAGTTATCCTTTGGCCCCCACATGTACGTGCAGACACATATTCACTCATATCACATGTGTGTATCCCAAAAACACACACACGCATGCACATATATGCATGCTTACCATCCTATGGATTTTGGTGTGAGTTTAAGTTTACTTTATTATTGGTTTATTGTATAATTTCTATCTCCCAGGATTAGGTCTTCAAGAGCAGCACTACAATATGTAACTACATGTAAACATTTCCACAGACATAGAACCAAATGGCAAAATAGACATTGAATTACATGCACAAATTCCAAAGGCTTATTGAAAAATGGAGAAAATAATTCATTAATTACATGTAAAACTTTCAGACATATATCCAGTAGGAGACATAAATATAAAATCATTTTGAAGATGGTGGCAATATCATACTTCTCTTCTAGAAGGTAATGGTTTTAAAAGTCATTTCAATGACAAATGTCAATACGCACATAGAAATAGTTCTGGACCTTGATGTAATCTATACATTTTAACCTCTCACTTGTTTATAG
Organism: Acomys minous; assembly: GCF_964271855.1. Taxonomy (NCBI): domain Eukaryota; kingdom Metazoa; phylum Chordata; class Mammalia; order Rodentia; family Muridae; genus Acomys; species Acomys minous. The sequence continues at coordinate 72,178,521 of NC_140483.1, read as the reverse complement.
CATGGCTCATAATGACATTTTATGGCTGATAGACAGAAATATTTCCTATGGATACTGCTCCATTACAGTACTATGAACATCAGGAAAACTTTTGATCAGTAAGAAATATTCATTAAAATAAATTAATTTTACTTGACCCCAGGAAGCGGTTTTTTGCTCAGTGAAACTGTGGCTTCTCAAAAGAGTCTTGGTCCAGGGTTATAAAAATTAAAATACCTATAATTTAAGATACGCAGTCTGCATGTTCTATAGTATGCATATATACAAGTACAGATTGAAAGAGGTGATCTGGAATGGAATGTAATACCGCACTTCCATACAAGAGTAAAAGAAAAAAATGGGGCCCACTCACTGAGATACTTAGAGAACAGCAAACAAATTTTAGTCAGTGTTATCCAGGCAGTATTTAAGAATTAACAGAAATCATCACCTTTACCAGTAAACTGGGAGTTACAGGATATTCCAGTGCAGCCTAGACATTAGTATCTATGTTGTTTCTTCACAAACCATAAGCCAAATTCTTCTTATCTGTTTATATGACATTCTCTCTGCCTCTCTCTTATCCTTTGTCTGGTGCAGAAACTCTTGCCATTGGATTAGAGCTCAGAAGGAAATCTCTGATGTTTACACCTTGAGACTCTAATTTTATTAGGTAAATGAAAGAAAGACTGTTTTCCAGATTAAATTCATGTTTACTACCTCCAGAATTTAGTCAGCCTTCATAGTAAGTATCTTTGATGAGGTAACATTATGTAATCCATTATACATTCTTTTGTGCTTGAATGAATACAAACTAAAATATACAAAGTAATCACGAGAGTTACAAATATCTGCTGTAATACTCAGTTTCTTATAAAATGTACTTTAAGCCTAGGATGACTAATGAATGCATTTTCAAAGTATTGTATGCAATTAAGTAGAATCACCTCTAATTCATTTGGTTATCAATACACTACATGCACTTCAACATCTTACAAATATATTTTATTAAGTCGTTATTGCATTATTTTGTCGATTTACTTTTACCAGAAGCTACATAGAAGTTGTTAGCAATAACATTTCCGATAAAACACTTCATTAGTATATTAACTCATTTGATCTTTCATTAATACAGAATACTTTAGTAAATACTTCACTGGTAGACAAGGTATTAGAGGCTAGGAGGCCAAAGATAAAAGGATGGTATAGCTACATTTGTAAACTAAAATTATAAGACATTATGTGTGAAAGCAATTAAATAATAGAATTTTTTAATATGATAGATATTATGAGGCACAGTGGTAAAAACCAATTAAGGAAGGCTTAGAATACACCAGGGAAGAATGAGGTTTTAAAAAAAAATCAATTGAACTGTTAGCACATAGCTGAGCTGATGAAGACTGTAAACTGGGCCATATCTTTATCAAACAAGACAGGATGATTGGTTCTGGTATAAGAAAGAGCAGCTGCTAAGACTGATAGGCATGAGTACACTCCCAGGGGTCCCAGGCAAATTTATTCTGTCTTAAATTATGTGCCTATCTGTTTGTATCCACGTATGTATGTGAGTGCCAGAAGAGAGAGGGCATTGGGTCCCCTGAAGCTAGATTTCCAGGCACTTGTTAGCTGCCCTCTGAAAGGGCAGCAAATGAGATTAACCCCTGAGCCATTTCTCAAAACTAGAATTCTTAAACTGTGTGAAATCTCAACATTGGCAGCTGCTTCCAGGGAGCAGAGGCACCAGGTGAATTGAATGGGAATGGCCTGCTTGGTAAAATGTTGCTATAGACACACTCTTTCTCATTTCTCTTTTGGTTAAGGATGGGTGAGCATGGTAGTTAGTTTTAATTGTCAACAGCAGGATGTACAATCACCTAGGATGGGAGCCTCAATTAAGGATTATCTAGATTACATGCTCCAGTGGCCACAATTATGGGAAATTGCCTTTATTGCCTTAGTTGACTTTAGAACTCAGCCTATAGGCAACATCATTCTTGGTCTTTGGGTTCTGGACTACGTAGGAGAAAAAAAAGATGAGTTCTAAGCATGCATGCATCCAATACTTTCTTCTCTTTACTGTGAATGTGGTCAGTTACTTTAGACTACTGCTCCTGTGGGTTCCCTACTAGACTGTGAATTAAAATAAACTCTTGCAACCCTACCTTGTCTTTGTTCAGAGTAGTTTACCACCATAGTTTATTTTCTATTCTTAGAAAAGAATCTAAGACAATGACATAGAGGCCATTGGGCAATTTTCAAGAAAGCATTTTTAAATGCCTACAGTTGTTTCAACCACAAGACTTTGAGCTGCTAGAAGCCATGAAACATTGGTTATTTCTCTGGTAAAGAAGTTTGGATAGAATCATTATTATTTAAAATAAAACCAATTTGACATCTAAGAAAAATATAATTGGCCATCTCTTAATGATACACTGAAATCAACATTTGTGCTGTTTTAAGAATAGACCATTATACATTCCAGTCAATCTGTCTACCAAACATTTCTTCAGGCTCAAAAAATCAACTTTTAACACATATGGAAACATAAGTGCCCATCAAAAGCAAAATGTCGTGATCAGAAAGTTAGACATCATGCATAACACGAATGCCTTTATTTCCAAGATGTGGGAATCAAGAGAAACAATCTTTTATGAAAGTAAAAAAACCAGTAAATACACACAAACCAACAAAATACAAAAAGCCATTGGAATCAGCCCTCTGTGTAGGCTTCTCAGTGCTGGTCATTTGCTCTGATAGCACTTCTCACAGAACTGGGCTAATATGCTACTTGAAATCTCTTGTGCTCTCCTTCATCACACCATCTAACATCCATGGCACATGAGGCAGCAAGTTGAAAAGATGGTTCTCTGCTTCTTCTTAGGGTATTCTCATTGAGTATGGAGAGGACTTGAGCATTGGCTATACTCAAGACACAACTGTTGATCTCCAACAGTTACAATAACCCATTGAGATCAGCCCCAGAGACCGTGTTTACTTCTGTTTCACAAGACAGACATTCCATTGAGATGTAAAGGAGTGTAAATGCACCCCTTCCCTTCCCCCCACCCTACTAATTACTGCAGTAGTGAAAGAAATGATAATAAGCAAAATTCTAAACTCTTGAAATATTCAACTGCCATTTGCAATTGTTTTACCATATAGTTTTGGAAATTTTAATTTTTAAGAAGCTAAAATACAGAGCTGGGAAGATGGCTCAGAGGTAAGGCATTTCCCACTCAAATGTAAGACCTGAGTTTGCATGCCAAATCTCACAAATACCTAGTAGGTGTAATGGCCTTTGTGCAATCACAGGAAGGCTGAGATAGGGGATCTCTTAAGCAAGTAGGTTCTAGGTCCAAGAAAGAGACATATGCAAGGTGAATAATGATCATAGAAGATAACAGGTACCAATTTTGGTCTCCATATACATCGACACACACGTGCATGAGTACCAGAACACACATGTGGGTCTGTGCACATTCACACACTATACAGATATACACACAAGATTTATGCTTTTCTGAAATATCAGAAAAAAAATTAAGAGATTCCAGTGCAAATATTGGTAAGTACACAAGAAGGACTTGGAAGTTATAGAAACTTTTAATTTTAAATAGAGATTTTATAAGCTCAGTGTAGCATCCATTGTGTCACAGAGTAACCTACAAATAGAAATTTTAAACTATGAATCTTAATTTTAAAAATAGGAAGTACCTTTTAAAATTGTGCTGAGACGTCCTGTAGTGTGATAGCTTTTTAGGTACTCTCACACTGAGGAAATTAAATAGGGAAATAAGATAAGACTGTCTCAAAATATGCTTCAATTGATCTAGAGAGAAACTGCTTTTCCACCCCTTCTCAAGAAGACAAAGGACAAATGCTCATTAGCTGAGGAAATACAGAGGAAGGCCACAAATAGCTTCGTACAAATCCAGGATGAGAGCAGGTGATGGGAAGTTGCTTATGAGTGGAAATATAAAACACATCACTGGCTTCTTCATAGCCCTAGCAGTCTGGTCCAGGCCTGGTTTCCAGGCCATTGGTTGGGCAAATAATCATTCTACCCCTTCACTTTTTATATCTGCCTGAAGACTCAGGTCAAGAGGATGCAATTCTTGAACATAGGGATAGTGCTAAAAATGGTACAAAAAATAAGAGTCCTGTGTGATTACAGAACAAATATCAAGGCTTACTAGTTTAATGGAGCACAAGAAAAATAGTTCATTAAAATAATGGCCTTACTTATTTTTAATTCTGTGTGTACATATGCATAGGAATACAGGTGGGTACAGATTCCACAACAGGACTATGGTTTCCTTAGAACTCAAGTTAGAAGAAACTGTGAATCACACAAAGCAAACTCTGGGAGCCGAATCCAGGTTTTGTACAAGAGAGTTGCCTGTTCCTAAGCAGAGTCATCTCTTTCATCCCTTCAATCAGTTCATTTTAGCATTGCAGCTTGGGTAATTTCTTCACTTTCTTCTTTTCACGTCTTTTTAGATAGGTAAGCTATGTAAGATATGTAAGTTTAGATATCTAAACTATGTAAGCATGTAGGCAAACACTAAGATGTTCTCATCTTTAATTTCATACTCTGGGTACCTATCCTTCCTCTGTTGGGTTCAAACAAGTTAATGCAAGTATGAGGATTGAAGTCTGAGCCCCAGAACTCACACAGAATTGTTGAGGGTGTTGGGGCATGTATGGAATTTCCAGCAATGGGAGGCAAAGATAGGAAGGTCCCAAGGGCTTAGGTCCCAGGGGCTTACTGGGCAATCAGTATGCTACACATTCAGCAAGAAAACCTGTTTTTCACTAGCAAGGTAGAGAAAGCCTCCAGACATCTACCTCTGGACTATATAATGGCTGCATTTATCACCACTATTTACCTGTAGATTACTGCTGCTATTAACCAGGCAAAGCGTCCTCCTTTCAGCCACAGACAAAATTCTGCCTAAAAATGGGCAAGCTTGGATGCACCAGAAATGACAGCCAACCTCTGCTAAGACAGGTTAAATAGTCCTCAATAGTTCTTGCCTCACAAATATGCCTGTCAGATACACTGGGCCAGAAGGCTGAAGATGATCTTCTAACCTCTAGAGAGTTTTAGGTGACTGTTCAGGCAGCAAACTGTTTCTGTCGGTTTTTTTTGTTGTTGTTGTTTTTGTTTTTGTTTTTGTTTTTTCACTTTAGAAGCTGCTAACCTGCACTTCGAACTTACTTCAGAAATTAATTTTATTATTTCTTAAGTCCCTGATAGAGCTGAAGACCAGATAGTTTACTGTTACAATTAAGCTTAGTTGCTTAGGGGTTAAGATGTTTTTATGTCAAGATAGATGTTTAAGTTGATAGAGATGAGATATTATACATATTGGTTTACATTCAAATTTTTAGACTCACCAAGAAAGGAAAGATGTTTTCTTCAAGGTTGCCAAATACAAATAGCCAAAACACTACAAATGCAACATTTATATAATTCCTGATTGTTCCATGATTCTTCTTGCTGTATTTAGTTTATTATATACATGTAATAATATAAATGTATATGTAAAAAAAGAAAAAAGCTGATAGGTAGTCACGCCAGCCGCTGGCACTCTCCACTCTCATTTTATTTTGTTTTAAGTCAGGCTGGATCCTTTCAACCAAGCAACTCCTGACCTCCTTTATCTTCCAATACTTTGTCTTAGTATTGGACAAAGTCAAGAAGTTTTCAGAGCTACTCTGAGAATGATGAGTTTCCCTGGGGTGTCTAAAAGGCATGAACCTTGAACTCAGAAGGACTAAGTCCTCAGCAATAATGGCAGAACAACCAATTTATGGTTGGCAGCAGTTTCAGCTGAAGGAACAAGTTCTGCCGCTGATCACTAACTCCTCACATTTGTAGGAGCTCTTCATGACTGCTATATCAGGAAAGAGTGCTGCAGACAAACAGTATGAACAACTTCCACAGAAGCATGACAGGGATCATTTATACAATTCAAGCCCTGACCAAGCTTTATCTCTGTCAGTTATGACACAAAAGAAATGTAAACCAAGGCTGTCTAATATGAAAAATAATCCAGTGTTTATTTGTTACACTTTGTGTACCAATGTTACAATTTCTTATAAATTTTTACTCATTTAAAACCGTTGACAACACATTCAGTCACCAGAAATTACCTTCATCGGCCCACACTGAGTAGCAACAGTATTTTTCTTTGAATTAGTTTAGATTGTTTAAATCATAGTACAAAATGTGTATCTGAAAAGCAACTGAGAGGACAAGACCTACAGAGAATTCCTAAATATTGTTATATCTGTAATTTTGAGACCAGGCAAAGATCTGGCATCTCCTTTAACATGTGAGTCTGTATGCCTCTTGCCTTCAATACTGTGGTATAATATGAGTGAGTTCCCTTCAAGGTTTTCTGCAGCTGTTTTCATGGTGTACAGTAAGATTGTGTGTGGGTCTTATGATGTTATACATCAGTGATGTGACCACCCCACACAGCGCTCACCTGTATATCAGCAGGGAGTAAAAGGCTTGGAGCACACGTTCCCCTGCCATTCAGCCCACCAATCACATGGAATAGAGCCTGGACAGGATGGTTAGGCTCAAGGGGAGGAATGGGTTTTGATAGAGAGACAGAGATGGATCATCTTTTCAGCAAGCATTTTATTATGCTAACAACACCACCAGACAGATCTGAAGGAAAGCTCCCATAGCCCAAGGAAAATAAAATAAGTCTTGTACCTTAAAAAGTCCATTGTGAGAGATCATGGGACAGAAATTTTCTGTGGCATCAGGAGGAAATGATTCCAAACTCACCTAACACACCCAATGAGCTTCAAAGACACCATTTTTTCTCTGATTCTGAGTTTGACCAAGGTTTGAGAAGTACCAAAGATATTCCTAGGAAAGTGGCATAAGAAAAAGCAATGGGCTTCGTTAGTATGTGATGACATAAAAGTGAGCAAATTCCCTGCCTATAACTCTTCTCCGCTGAAGACTTTGACTTACGAAAGAGCCTTATTCACAGTAAATGGGAAGAAAGGAATTGGCTCCAGTGAGAGGCATGACAGTGCTACATATGGATGTTGCCTGTAAGCCCTTTTCATAAACTCTGTGAGAAAGAAATTGTATAGGGCAGCCTGGTTCTAACAAGAATTGCTAGCTCTTGTCCAAGTGGGTTCCCAGCACCCACTTGGTAGCTCATAATGATCTGTAACTCCAGCTCTAGGAGATCTTATGCCTCTGGCCTCTGCTGACACCTAGACTCATATGTACTCAACATTTGTCAGCACACATGAACACATAATTAAAATTAATACAAATTAAAACCAACAGAATGAAGAACAAAGAAAATACTGAAGGTCAACGTAGACTCAGAAACAACAGAACAATTTGTATAAGCAAAAGAAAATGTTTGGCGTCATAAATCACAGGACCAGACAATAAGAAATGCCTCTCTAGGGTTCCAGAGTGCATGTCCATGCAATGTAGAGGGTAGGGAACAATGCTTTATCAGATGGATTAAGTTCACCTGTGATGTGTGTAGAAACCTTCCCTTCGCTATAAAATATAGAGTGTCAGGTTTCAACTTTGTACCTAGAAAGGCAGCTATGAAAGTAGGTAGTAATATTAATCACATTATTGTTATTTATAGTTGATTATGCATACATACACATATATACATATACATACAAATAAAATATATACATATATATATATATATTGACCATATGTACCACTTTGAAAAAATATACTGTCTCAAAAGAGAGACCTTTAAAATTATACAATTAATATTTTAAAATGTAAGAAACCACATGGTATCCATAAAAATTAACTGTGATATAATAAAAGTAAAAAATGTTTTAGAGGTCTAAAAAGAAGGTAGAAATATGACAGAAAATGAAAATGGCAGACACAGAAAGTTGAGAGAAAAAAATCCTCTGAAAGAGGGTCCTAGAAACCTACAAGAGGAACATTATGATGGGTAGATCTGAGCCCAGGGGTTCTGCTTGATCTAAGGCACCAACCAAGGACAAAACGTGCAGTCATCATCAAACCCCTACCCAGATCTAGCCAAGGGACAGAACATTCTCCACTGTTAAGTGGAGACTGGGGACTGACTTTCACAGGATCTCTGGTGCCCCATATTTGGCCATGTCCCTTTGTGGGGGAGGCCCAATGGCACTCGGAGGAAGGATAGCAGACTACCAAGAAGAGACTTGATACCCTAGCACCATATTCAGGGGAAGGAGGTCCCCCACAGCCACAGTCATAGGGAAGGGGGATTGGGGTGAAAGTGGGAGGGAGGGAGGAATGGGAGGATGCATGGGATGGGATAGAAAATAAGATGTAATATGAATTATTTTAATTTTCAATAAAAATGTGTTACTAATTTTAAAAAATCCTCTGAAAATGAGAGCAAAAGACAATATTAACGGGTGGAAAGATGAAATTCTTAGTACCATGACACTTGCTGTAAATTTTAATTATTGTATGGAACTTTAATAAGTATCTAATTATTAAATATGGCATGTTTTAAATGTAAAATGTCCTCCATAGACTAATATCTTTGAATACTTGGTCCCCAGTTGGGCTTACTCTTTGGGAAAGTAGCAGAACATTGAAGAAGTGTGGGCCTTTCAGAAGGAGCTGAGTCAGGAGAGTGGACACAGAGGCTTTAAAGCCCATCTGTACTTCCCATTCACACTCTTGATAGAAAAAGGAGGATGCAGTTATGACGAGTCAATTTGTTGTTTGTGCTACCATGTCTATAACCAGATTTCTGTTACCAGGTTTTTCTGCATAATGGATTCTTTACCTCTGGAACTATAAAGAAAATAAAGGTTTTCTCACTTTAGATGTTTTTTGCCAGGATATTTTTTTTTATCAAAACAACTAAGATTTGATGTAACAGATTGGTATATTAACTTCTGGTAAGATATGAACAAATATCTTGTTCATCTAAGATGAGGTACAGACAACAGGCTAAATTAAAGTTTCTACCAAAGTGCATCTTGCTGAAACGATAAGTTTGGTGGACTGACTTATAGACCCAGGGTGTGGGTTTACATAAAGACAGTTAAGTGACCCCACACACACAGGTGTATGACCACAAATTTTTACTGCATCATCGAGTACAACCTAGTTGGAGCTGCTTCATAGTATCCTCTTCCTTGTTAACCTGTTACTTATACCCTGATGTCTCTCAAGATCACCTGTAGCTGGGGAGGGGGACAAAAGCTGTGGTAAATGGAATCCCAGATGAGTAGCCTGTGATTCTTCCTTCCTTCTCACTAGAATCCATTAGTAAATAACTGCACTAACATAGAATAGTTGTGACTATCTGTAGACCTCCTTGCTTAGTCAGGGCCATGGATACTTCAAAAAGGCTGTGAGACTACCATGTTATATTCTAAGTAAAAATTCAAACTACAACAGAACCAAGAAACAAAAATCCTGAACACATTTTGAGAAGTTAAATATTAAATCACGGATGTTCCCATTTAAACACTTCCTCTTAAAACCCTGACCACTCTAACCTAGACACAGTCTGAATAGAACCAGGTCACACCCTTCTGCAGCTCTGTATCTGGGACAGGGGTTAAGATGCTATTTATTTGTTCTGCGGTTTTCAGCTCCTGACTTATGGTCCTTGCTCCTCTGTGCTCTTCGCTAAGTTGAATGAACTACATCACACTGTGTAAAGCTCCCTGCCACCTCTAGAAAGCATATAAAATTAGATATTTTCTTTGTTGGGTGAATTTGACAGCAGACCCTTTTTCTTCTAGGCCTCCATACTGTCATCCTTGCATGACAGCTAGCTTTCTTTTTACATTTAATTTAAGGTACCCTGTTAATGAAGCTCATCTTCAGGCTTCAGAGTGTTGAGCATTTTGCTCTCTTTGAGATTATATTTATATGCTTTTTGATGCAATAATCCTACCTAATTCTCTCTCTCCTTAGTGACTGATCACGACTCCTGTAGTCTTGAGGCTCTTCACCATAATAATGCTCACTTTTGAAGGGTAAATATTTCCTTTCCAAAATCAATATTCCAACTCCTTTTAAATTATAAAAATTTGCTTGAAAGTATATTTGTAGTATATTCCTAATCACAAGTGAATAAGATTAGAAGTGGGTACCAGAAGGGTAATTGAAAAAGTCCCAAATATGTAGAAATTAAACATGTTCTTAATTGTAAGTGACAAAGAAGATATGTGAAAGTAAGAGAAAATATCTAAGGCAAATGAATAAAAATATATTGAATCCAAAGAAAAAACAAAGAAAAAAATCCTTCTGATTGTAAGAAGCCATAGAACTGGTTAGGAAATGATGTCTAATAATACTATTTTAAAATATTGGCAGATAACTACAATGCAATGAGGGTACCAAATACTATCGAACAAAATGTCTACTTGACCTTTATAAAAGTGTGAATAAACTCATATATGCTATGTTAAATAAAAGTGAAAGAAACTATAACGACAATTGTAGTTGTAAGCAGTGTTTAAATAAATTATATTCAGCTGAGATTGCACACAAACGAGAAACAACTCAAGTCAGTATATCCATTTTTTCATTCCATCCCTGACCAACAATGCAGAAAATAATTCACTTTGAGTTTAAAGATATATTCATTTTTATCTTATATTTTTGAGGATTTGCCTGTATGTATCTACATGCACCATGTATATATATTTCTATAGAGGCCAGAAGATGGCATTGGATCCCCTGGAACTGGGGTTACACACAGTTGTGAACCATGTGAATGCTGGGAGCTGAACGTGGGTCTTCTGACACAGCAGCCTGTACTCGTAGCCACTTTGACATCTCTCTAGTCCCCATAGTTCCTTTGTCTCTAAAGATTTCTCTTAGGGATGTTTTTATTACTGAATACAGTGGAAATATGTCCACTCTTTAACCCCATCACATGACTGCCTATTTTTTATTCTGTATAGAATTGCAACAATCTGAAAATATATCAAATAAAATTTAAGTAATGAGTAATGAAATATAAGATGCACAAATAGAAATGTTGATATGTTAACAGGAGATAAAAATTAAAACAATAAAATACATATATAAGATATATAAATAAAAATCTTGAAATTATAGTACATGGTATTCAACATTAATATGGCTCTTTTTCTATATGTATTATAAAATAAAATGATTTTATTACATTAAAATATATATATATATATATATATATATATATATATATATATATATATATATATATTGAATCCAAGGTGTATGAAATGAAGTGGAAGGAAAGGGAAGAATGAAATTCATAGTTTAAAATACTATTAAGAACCTCTTTATGGATATAACTTCAAATATGGCAAACAAGCCACTGGGAAAAATGTCCTCATTTCTACCACACACAGAATTCTGCCTAAAAAAGGGCAAGCTTGGATGCAGGCAGAGTTGACAGCCAAACCCTGCCACGATAAGATAAGCAAGTACTCAATAGTTCATGTCTCACAAATATGTCCATCAGATATATTGAGCAAGAAGGCTTAAGATGATGCTCCAACATTATAGACAGTTTTGAGTGACTATTTGGGTAGAAAACTGTCTCTGTCATCTTTTCATTTGGAAAGCTACTAACCTGCATTCCCAGCATACTCAGATAACCAAGTTTACTCCTTCTCAAGTCTCTGAGGGAGTTGAAGACCAGGTAGCTTAATTTTACAGTGAAGCTTAATTGTTTAGGGGTTAAGATGTGTTTAGGTCTAGATAGGTGTTCTAAGTTGATAATGACAATATGTGATGGAGATTGATTTACATTCAGAAATTTAGATGCACCAAGATAGGAAAGATGTCTTCTTCAAGGCTGTCAAATACAAATAGCCAAAACACTAAGAATGTAACTTTTATATAATTCCTGATTGTGTCATGATTCTTCTTGCCATAGGTAATCTGTTGTATATATGTGTAATAATATAAATGTATATGAAAAAAATAAAAACTAAATAAAAATAAGAAACAAATAAAATGTTATTAAAAGAAAGGTCCATATTAACAAATACATTTATGGAGCAAGTAGCTAGTAAAAGAAAAAAAAATAAATTCAAACACTGTAGATGGAGTAAATAATAAAGAACAAATAATAAATTTTACATAGAAAAATAAGAGTATACACAAAAAACAGAGTGGTATTATTAAAAACAATAACAAAATTGAATAAATATTAAATAGGTCAGGAAAAAACTAGAGATTGAAATAATTAAATTAAAAAATGAAGGCAAATAAAAAGCTGATTTTTCAGAATTAAGACATTCTCAATAGACAAGACAAGCAACTGTCTCCACTCTGAACAATTGGAAAAGTGGAGTAATTCCTGAGATGGCATGAGCTGCCAGAACTAAATCACAGTGAAACAGAAAACAAATGAGACTGACAACTGACAAAAACATGTAGCAATCTAAAACCTTTCTCAAAATCAAGATGAACTGCACATACTCATGCACATGTATGTACACATATGCATACAAACACACACGAATGTAGACACACACACTCATACATATTCACACACATAATGTTAAAAAATAATAAATTGTGAGTTGAAATGAATGATTGTGTGACATCTAGGCGGCACACATACTCATTGTTAACTCCACAGTTGGCATGATTGGGGCAGATTCCTGGTAGGCTAGGTGGCATTCTCCCACGGCTTACTAACTTCTTACTTCTTTGGCCCTTTGTCAATCTCTTCTGCTTCTAATATCAGCAGTTGCAGATTCAGTGACAACATTTCTCTGCTGATCTGTACAGCTGATGGCCCCTCTTACTGTTTTTATCATGATTTCATGGTACTTGTAACTGTCCTCACAAGAATATTCCCTTTTAATCTCCAAATTATTCATTTCCCATTTCCCAGCAGACTCGGGCCTGACAGACCATATCATATTGAGATCTCTACCCCCAAATTTCATGATTGTTTACAAACTATGGTTGGGAAAGCAATCCCAGCCTCAGTTACAAGGGAATTTTTTTAAATAATGCACCACAAAAGTTCTGTTTGGCTATTCACAGCAGGAGCCTCAGTAAAGATTATTTAAGGCACATTAATTCCAATCAGCTCTGCCTACCTCCGTGCAAAAGTTCCTACATAAAAGGAACAATTCCCCTAATTAAATCTAAAAACTCTACAGCTGTGAACCATAAATTTTTATCTATGCTACCAAGAGCTCTAAAAAATGACTCCAAGTTAAAATATTAACTCTCCCCCGACCTTCTCAGACACACAACATACAAGAAAATACTTAAATTTTCCATGAGGTGAATCAGACTCTATTGGTTTTTTTCAGAGTCAAAGTTGACTTTGACAGACACTTCTAAGCTCAGGATAATGTTTTATTGTGTTGTGCTTCCTTTGCTGTGTCATGCTCAATATCTTGTCTATTTAGTTTGTGTGTGTTCATGTGTTTATGCAGTGTATGTATAGGGGTTAGTGAGTAAGGGTTGTGTTTATAGGGTGAGCTATGGTTAAGGTTAGACAGAAAATTATTTATCAAGACTTGGAGCTTATCTCAGGCCTGGAGATCACGGAATAGACTAAGGTGCCTGGCTAGTGTGCCAGAGAAATCCACTTATTTCTGGCTCCCCATCGCTGAGACCACACATGTTCACTGCAGCACCCAGGTGTTAGACACAGGTTTCTGTGTTTGAACTTAGTTCTCCATGTCTGCAATGAAAGCGCTTTGCTAACTAAGCCTTCTCCCTAATATCCACAGTCAGTGCATATTATACACATATTCAAAGTATGAACAAATGCCATGTACTTGCCATTGTTAGTTTTCTCATTCTTTCTATTAGTTTTTTAAAGTCAGTTGTTCCTGGTCTGCCAGTTACAGCAAACACCATCTGGCCTCTTGCTGGACAGGTAGTTAAATCTCTTCCCTCCAGAATTAGAAAATCTGTTTTTCAGTCCTAAGGTATGGATTGTACACATGTTCAAATATGCATGGCCAATGCCTTGGCTCTTACTTCCACTTAAATGCCTGCCAAATGTTTGCTTCTCAAAAAGTCATTTCCGAGAATTCTCACAAATCAGAGCTGGGCTTGAAAGCTGGTACCTGATTAGAAGTTCTCACTTGCTTAGCATCCCAGATTTCTTAGCAATGTACCCCATTTCTATGAGGCTTGTTTATCAGAAAATCAGCCATCTTTGCAGGGTTTGGCTAGCGTTGTTTAAATGGCCCTGCTTGTGTTCCTTCTGAGGCCAATCCCAAAGGCTGAATTATCTGTACAGCAAGTTGGATGACGTGCAGGTCATGTCCCACACAGCACACATTGGACAGAGCACACAAATATCTCCCAGGCTCCATTCTTCCTAAACATCAGTTCTCATGCCACACACTCTCATTGAACACTCTCAACCTAGCTTTAACCAGGAAGATACTACAACGCCTTCTATGGGTTCACTCTCCGTTGAAAATAAGCTGGGAAATCTTAAGCTTTTCTATCCCTTCTTCAATATTGTTCATAAAGAGTAAGATTGTTAGAAAAACTCTAATGCATTGCATAGTGATAGTTTGATTAACTATACTCTTAAATTGGTTTTTGCAGCATCTTGTCACATTGCCTTCATCAAATTCCAAGCCAATGACAAATTGACTCCAATACAGCAATCCCCTGTAATCTCTTCTCTTAGCATGGTTGCTTTATTTTCTTACTTCTGAGCTACAGAAAACATATATGTTAGTCCACTGAATGTCCTTAATCAAAGTTCATATCATCACACATCAATGCCATTATTACGTTTAAAACTTTCTATTTTATGGTGTGATATTCAAATTTACATTAAAGAAATATTTGTGTAATTCTGTCAACAGGTACATTTTCTGAATTTACTTTCCTCTACCAAAAGTGTCAGCTTACTGACATGCTTTCTAGGTGATAAGTCATTTTCTTTTTTTTTTTTAAACCACAATTCATTATCTGTATAGCAATACAGCAATATGTTAAATAACAGAATAATAGACTGATTTAATATCGTTTTTAACCAGATATAAAAATGCAAAAATTTAATGTTACAAACTCCTTCCCTCTGATACAAATTTTTAAAATCGCTTTTAAAAAACTGGCCCAGGTAAGAAATATATCCAGTGACTAGTAATTACTTCTACGCTAATGATCCATAGAATTAAAGCAATTTAGCATCCACATTCCTTAATATCTTTTATTTCTAGCCTTCTACTTCCTTTTCTGTTTTTACACCTGTGTTGTGCATTTCTGCATGGATCCGTGTGCCAACGTGTGCCTGTAGTGGCCAGGAATCCTCCTCCGGTGACTGAGGCTTAGAAGACTCCCCTCATAGGCCACTTACTTATTATGAGATAAGACCCCCTTATGGGACCTGGAATCTGAGTTTCTGGCTAGGCCAGCAGCCAGTGGGCTACAGAGATCCAATGACCCCAAATTCTCAGTGTATGGATTAGATATATTCTGTACCAAATCTAGCATAGTACATGGGTCCTTGGGATTGAACCTGGGTTCTCAGGCTTGTGAGGCAAGCACTTTACTAACTGAGCCATCACCCTGGATCCTAATTCATCACTTTATGGTGACAGATTTTGAAATAATATGCAGCTTTGATCTCTCCCTTGCTATGAGTATTTGGATACTTTTCATTGGTCCTCATGTGAAGTGCAAATATTAATGAACATAGCATACTTTTGAGCATATGAGCACATGACAGGCAATCAACAAATTGAATTTTTTTCTTTCCTTAAATGACAACCCAAGCATTCCCATAAGGGCAGAGGAAAGTTTCTAAATCAGTCTTATGGTCAGTGCCATAGATCCCTAGCAGCGATATTTTGTGTTCTATGGTAAGCCAAATTATTATTGAGTGGTTGCTTAAGCTTCAATCACAGTTTAAAAATTCTATAGGTAACAATAAGATACTGTGAATAGAATTTGAGAAGCTAAAAAAATGTATAATCATTTCACTTGCCAGCTTGACCCAAGTGATTAGTACATACACTTACTTATTTAAGATACAGTAGTAGCCAAGATCTGTCTATCTGTTACACATTCTAAAACCCCATGGGCTGGATGTTTGAGTAACACAGGGAAATCTTATAGCTAAGTGCATTTAAAATGTAACAGCAGTCAAGCAAAAAGGAAAGAAAGGGCAAACCTTTGTTTGTCATTTCTATTTGATACAGAATTTTAAAAATATAACATAGAGGCTCTGGATATTGGGATGCACAACCTCTCCATATTAGTTACTCAAGGCTAACCAGGCATAAAAGTCCACAGCAAAGGAGAGACGCCTATGGTCTCTGCCTCATCAGCAGCACGTTATCTGGGTCTCGTGTACTCATTCAAGAGGCAGGAAGATGTGAAATGTGCATTAGAAAGAATTCTGTCCAAAATTCTTAAAAACAAATTTGGGGCACTTCTTGTTTCAGTCATCTGGAAAATTCTTTTCTGTGGAGTAGTTTGTTCTTTGGTAAGTACATATGAGCAAAGTGCTATTTGAGTTTATCTGATGAATGAAAAAAAAAAAACAATCTGTCAGTTGCTTTGGAAAATTACCCTGACCAGAATGGCATGAAAGAACATATTAGAGAAGTATTTGGATATAGTAGAATAGGTCCGATTTGTGAATTTCTTTCAGCCAGACAACATTAACTGAAGTCTCTTGCTAATCTATAAAATGGGAATAATAAGACAACTCACAGACAGATTTTGTATGAAGAAAAAGGCTGTGCAATGACCTTAGCAGTGATCTCACCTAGTGTGGCGATTATGCTAGAGGTACAAAGATTACTAATTCAGAAGATGTGTTTTTCTCCTCTCCTTGATATTTTCTAGTGGGTATAAGGAATATTTTGAACTCAGGGATTATAGTCCAAAGATGAAATCTGCAGATCATATTTGTTCTGAATGCCTCTTTATTCCACCCCATTACACTTGGGCATCCCTACAAAAAAATCAACCATGGATAGATAACAAACAGATAATGTGTAAGGAGAGCTACTTCAAGCTTCATGTCAGTACACCACTCCCTACCTAAGCAGGTTATTAATGTTACAGACTCAGAACTGGATACTTTTCCTAATTCTGAATCATATTTTTGAGGTTATAGAAGTTCAAACATTGTTTCTTACAATATTATTGCAAAAGTGATACATTTTATAATAAATGAGAATCTTTTGAAATTTGAATAAACACAAGAAATTGCCTGTAATCTGGGTTGTTGTTCAGCTCTTTCCTTTAAAACACCTTTGACTAAAGAAAGGTAGCAGGGTCTTAAGAGGAAGTAGACAAATTGGCCAAGGCTCAGGATGTTATGGAAACTTAGAAGCGTGAGGAAGTTCATGAAACATATGAAAGTCAGAAGAACCTCAGCTAAGTTGATATAAACAGTAAACAAATGTTCTGAGGTAGAGCCTCTTTAACCAGCTAAGCAGCCAGAACATAAAGATTGAGTATGTGCGAGTCACCAACCATGCTGGGGTGGGTTTCCAGGGATACATCTGCTTTTGAGTCACCTATGTATCCATGAGTAACTCTTCACCTGTGCTCTTGTGAGTAACTCCATTAAACTCATTGGTCATAGCTAGACTTAGGAGAAATCATTTATTTGGTCTGTCATTAGTGACCCATAATGGATAAATAGATATTTGTTCATGTGTCTCCATGAAAGATCACACAGCACACTTATGCTATAAATTACACGCTTAAATGTACAAAACTTTCATTCTTCTCAGTAACACATTCTACATTCTAGCTGCTTGTGCTAATTGACAGCCACTGACAGAACCATTATATGTTTTTTAATTTCAATTTTGTCTTTTATTGAAAATAGATTTTCCACATAATATACTCTGATTACAGTTTCCCCTTACCATGTGCTTCCCAGTTAATCCCCCCTTCTTCCTATTTGGAACCACATTCTTACTGTCTCTCATTAGAAAACAAACAGACATCTAAGTACGAATAATAAAATAAAGTATAATAAATAAACCAAAACAATACAAATCAGAATATGATTTTTAAAAATCCAAGAGCAAGGAGAAGAGCCAAAAAAAGAAGCACCAGAAGTATATGTCCATGCAGGCACATGAGACACACAGGTTCCCACACATGGGCGTACCATAAAAACCCAACCTGGGGGCTGGAGAGATGGCTCAGTGGTTAAGAGCACCACCTGCTCTTCGAAAGGTCCTGAGTTCAATTCCCAGCAACCACATGGTGGCTTAAAGCCATCTATAATGTAACCCGATGCCCCCTTCTGGCCTGGAAGGTGTACAAGCAACAACACTGTATACATAATAATAAATAAATCTTTAAAAAAAAAAAAACCCAAACTGAAGCCCCGATATTCACACAATGGCCCATAAGGTTAAAAAGCAGGGGTCCAGCAGGAGGGTAAAAGGGGTAAGAGAGGATGAAGGGGAAAAGGAAGCAGCAAGCTTCAGCATTAATTATGATTAATAAGATATTTGAGAAATATTGGAGTACAAAGGAATAAGAAAAGAGAAAAAGAACACAACCCTGATAAGGGAATATAGGGCTAAAACTAAACTATGGACTCCTGTTTGCTATGGAAACCTACATATCCCTCATTCTTCTCTGGAAAGGGTAACATTTGCTCTTCTTCCCTGAGAATGATTGCCAACTGTCCACTCAGATGGCACATTCTCTTTGCTAATGGTAAAACCATCTTAACAAATAACCTGAGATTTTCAGCTTTGGTCAAATTTGCTTAGCTTCAGAAAAAAAAATACTTGAAATGAGGATATAGCACAATACCAGGATAGTCACAGAACTCTGACAATGCCTAATCCTATAAAAATTATGAAATATTTCTGATTGAGGTTGGTCCCTCTAAGCAATAGTTAGAGACTATCCCAGCACCTTATTAAATGAAGTTTCTCCTTTATTTTGCAGTGCTGAGAAATTCTCATTGGGGAAGGGTCAACCCCCACAACAAGGATAATGGGATGGATATCACAAAAAGATGAAGTTATGAGAAGTAAAAGAAATTAATGAAACAAATATCATTCACCTCATGTGTTAACATTATTTCCATGTCCTTGGTACCCCTTATATTATTTTCTTATATATGTCTACAATGCTTTTCTCTTGATACATGGTGTGTGTGTGTGTGTGTGTGTGTGTGTGTGTGTGTGTGTGTGTGTATGTGTTTATATGTCTTCATATATGTTGTATATGTGAGATTGAGAGGTGAACATAGTGTGTCTTTCTTAATCACTCTTCTCCTTATCTCTTGACCCAAGGCACTCACTGACCTTGAAGGTCATTAATTTGGCTAGACTGACAGTGAGATCTAGAATCCTTCTGTCTGTTATCACCACTGCAGTCATAGATGCACACCATCATCTTCAGTTTTTACATGGCTATTGGAGTTTTGAACATAGGCACTCATGCTTACATGGCAGCCACTTTTTGACTGAGTTCCCAGTTCCATATGACAGTGACTTTTAGTAGTGTGTTTCAAATGTAAAATTCTCAGGTTTATTATCACAAACAGACACATTCTATTACCCAAGACTACCTAAAATCCTTTTTAGTTGAACATAGAAAGTAAATTACTCTTGGAAAAAATAAGTAAACACATTATTTTATATATGTGCATATACTCACATGTTCCATAACATGCATGCATGACAAAGTCAGAGGATGATTTATAGGAGTTAATTTTCTTTTTCTACTATGCAAGTGTTTAGGATTGAGATCAGGTTGTCAGGCTTGGTGGCAAGAACTTTAACCTGAACAATCTCAGCAACACTGAAAATTTATTTTTAATGACATCACATAATTTGTTTAGGTTACCTGAGAGATTTGTTCCCTTCAATCACACAGGGACCCAGAGTTAAAGAGGTTAGCCTTAACATACATATGCACCATCTCTTTAGTAAGAGTCCTGAATTTCCTTTGTAAATCAACAGTAGACATCTCTTAATGTGACTCACCGCTCAAAGCAACACACACATACACACACAGAGTTCCTAAACATCTGTGGAATTTGATGTATTTGTATTGTTTATAATGTAGAGGAAAGTTCATTACATTATTCCACATGTCAAATAATGCATATGAAACTGGACCACTAATCTCCATTTACTATGAATTGTGCCTTGCCATGTTATATAGCAGCTTCCTCCATATTGAAATATCCTATATTAGAGGTGAGCTTAAGACTAGAGAGAAATGAAACCTACAAGGTTTAGAAAATAAACTTTGCATGGTTCAGGAAACCCCTGAAATTTACAAGATAGAAGAACCTTCCACAAGTTTCCAAAAGCAAAAGTACCTTGCAGAGAGGCAATAATATAAAACTTACTAGGAATCCTGTATGTCTTGCAGGAAGCCCCAGGGGTACAGATTTTGTGGATTTGTGAACTATGGATGATGGACTTTTGGAGATAAACTTGATTTTGGATCACTCATGCCCCTATAAGTAACCGCTCGTTCTTATATCTGTGAATAACCATAATAAACTTAGTGTTTCACTAAGGTCCTACTGGGTGGAATTGTTCCTTTTCCTCAACATCAGTGTCCTTTCTGGGGTGAAGAAACATTTGTTCAATCTTCCCAGGAAAAGTAACAAAATATGGACTTGATGTTTGGAGTAGAAATACTTGCAGCTTTATCCTATACTAGGGAAGAAGATTCTCCTCCCTCTGAAACCTCTGTCCCAACCCATGGCATTCAAAAACATTAGGAAGAAAAAGAGGAAATATAATGGATATAAGGGTTTTTGCAGCTCAGGCACGTCTAGGCAGTTGGGATCTAAGGACTAGCAGAAAGTCACTTAAAACAATTATTCTCAAAAGAGCTTTGTTGGGAAGAAAAGCAGAATGATAGCTGCCCTCTTACTATGGTACTGCAGGAAGCATCACTTGGCTGCCAACATTGTTTACCTATGGATGCTAAGTCACTAGGGCAGAGGTTTTCAAGTCTTTGAGCTGGGAGGTAGGCCTGAGGCAGGGTAATTATGCACTGGCCTATTACTCTACAAAAAGATATACAGCCATTGGCATAATGACCATGTAAATTAATCTACGTTGGAAACCTACAAAGCCTAGGACATTTTCCACATCTGGTCAGTGCTACAGAAACTTAATCCTAAAGTATGTTCTCTAGGAGAGTGCTTATATTTATGAAATAAACATATAGACATATTTATATAACATGCTCATAACAGGAAATTTGTACCCATACAAAATAGCTGTATTAATTATATGTTTTATGACTGAATACAATGCTATATAATGCAGCAATAAAGAGGAATGATTTTTAGAAAATATCAGCAGGAATACATTTATGAAGGATACTTTTGAATAGATAATATAATATTAAATCAGATAGATGCAT
Source organism: Acomys minous (assembly GCF_964271855.1). NCBI lineage: Eukaryota > Metazoa > Chordata > Mammalia > Rodentia > Muridae > Acomys > Acomys minous. The sequence goes on along the minus strand of NC_140483.1, from coordinate 72,157,181 downwards.
AATTTAATTTTACTCACTAGACATTAATGAAACAATAAAACTAGGTAAAATCTTTCAGGAACATGTAAAAATGTATTTTAAAAGAAAGTAAATTAATAAGACAAAATTCAATATTGCAATCGCATATTCAATGCATAGGAAAAAAAAACCTGTAGAGACCTAGAGACGTAAATCTTCTAGCATATTGTTCCCTAAGCTGAGTAATGTTTATTATAAAGTATATAGTAGTATAACAAATACAAATTTATACAGATGCATTATGTAGACACCATTTTAAATAAAAATAAAAATAAAATGAATCCACACATGCTTTCAACCTTTCAGTAATTACTTGATTGAAGCCCTGGCAAATTTGGCACATAGTCATTTACTCCAAAGGATGATTTAGTGTTCCACAGAAAGTCATAGGTCCTTATAGAACTTTTTTAAAGGTATATTTACTTCAAATATATGTTCATGTGTGCTCTACTGTGTGTGTGTGTGTGTGTGTGTGTGTGTGTGTGTGTGTGTGTGTGTATAATGTGGTTCCTTGGTGCCTGTGGAGGCCAAAACATTCTATAAGACCCCTGAAGCTGATTTTACAGGTGTTCCTGATGCGCTATGTAGGTACTAGAAAAAGAACTAAGGTCATTTGCAAAAGAAACAAGTGCTTCTAAACACTAAAACATCCTTAAAGCCCACTTTTGGTACAGCTTTTTATTTGAGCAAATGTTTCTTAATTTGAAAAATGAGAAAATCAAGAAACCTGATTACAATGGCTTTTCATTAATTAAATGGAAATAAAATGTTTTAGAGATTATATAAAAACCGTATGGTATATAAGTGCCAGAGATTTCAAAATGATATAAATCACTGCAAAGTAACATGTGTGGAAAAGGTGTTAATGATGCCTATTTATGGAACTACAAGTTGACTTACCTAAGATTCACAGTCAGCTAAGTGTAAAGTCTGGGTCTCAATTTCAAACCACTTGCTGGTGACCTTTTGGTATTTTGTGACTATTAAAAAGTTCTGAAGTTCTTTATTTGTGCCTTTAAGAGAGAAAATTAAGTGCTCCAAAAGGAAAATGACCAAACTAGAAGAAATTCATCACACAAACAGATTTTGACTTAAGGATATATGTATAGAAAAACAGTAGATGATTATTCAATAGCCAGTTTTCTTGCTTTGATGTATAGGCACTAAGATAATTCTAGATGGGGGAGTGTTTCTTAGTAACTAATACAAGAAATATCCATTGCCGTATGTGCAACTATAAAAGAAATTCAAGCAAGCATATATGCAATAAACCCTTGATCTCACCAAGAACTTGAGTTAAATACAATATGAGATTATCAATATTTTGCTGAGTCATGCATTTTATGACCTGTAAAATATGTGAGTTAAACAATACAGTTACTCTTCAGGGTCATATTATGTGTTTAGTTCCCGGCGACTAGAATTCAGGCCAGACCATGTGTTTGATTATTTCTTTATTATATCTAATATAATGTTGTGTGTGTGTGTGTGTGTGTGAGAGAGAGAGAGAGAGAGAGAGAGAGAGACTGCAATTGTACAGATGACTGACAGCCAGCAGACAGCTTTGGGCAGTTAGCTCTGCACTGTGTTTTGAGGCAGGATTCTTTTCTTTGTTTTGTTCTCCACTCACCAGGTTAAACTGGCCTGTGAGCATACATCCAATTCTCACTTTCTACATTCAACATATCAAGGGGAGTGCTGGCATTACTATGCTAGTGTACCTGGATATTTACGTGAGAACAAACTCAAGCTTTCAGGCTTGCTCTGCTTGCAGCTTTAAACACTGAGCCATCTTTCCAGCTCTGAGATGCACATTTTCTTTTCCAGTGCATATAAACATACTATTTATACCACCCTGAAGCCTTTTTTCAGTAATAGCATCATAATTTTTACAACTGTTAAAACCAAACTTTAATTAAAATCTATTGCTAAAAAAAATTTAAAGTTGCATAAAGGGCTAAAAAATCTTTGTAGAAGACGGCTACAATCTTCTAGTGTGTAAACTTGTCACCAACATGTCATTTAATAGAGCAAATCATAATACAGTGAGGTATGTCCATCGATAATTTGAGGAAATTTACATGATCTCTGAATTCTGGTATAAATTTGAAAAGGAAAAAAAGACTCACATTTCCAATGTAGTAATTTCACAAAAGAATTACTGTTGCTTTCATGGTGCCAAAAAGTACCATGCAAGTCTTCAAAAGAAGGAGAAACCAATAATCCAAGCCAGCTGTAACACCTCTGAACTACAACAATAACAAATATGTAAACTGATTCTACGGGTACAATAGTAGCACACATACCTTGGTGATAACCAGGAGCTCTGTAATTGGACTTGATACCTACTTAACATGGAGGAATACATGCCTAATACTGGAAAACTAGCTAACTATTCAGGATAAACAAAATCAAAAATCTTGGAAAAGAATCTACAACCCCCATTTTGATAAACCAGCATAATCTCTAACTAAATCCTAAATGTTTTTCCTTACACCCATACCTTCATCAAGGAAACATTTCAACAGACAGAAACCATTACAGGTAGACAAAAATTGATCCAAAGCAGAGGTGTGGAGGCCATTCCTAACTGATACATCTGCCACACAATGCTTGCACCTAAGGCTCAGGACCTTGGTGGATGTTGGAGTAGAAAGATTGTAAGGGCCCAAGGAACAGGAAGTTTGCTGTGAGATTGTGTCTCCTAGCAATGTCAGAATCTATACCCGTAAACATGATAGCTTAAATACAACCTGAGCAAGGATGACACCCATAGACATGCTAATGTAGATAAAGGAAAGATCATCACCCATCTACTATAGAATAAGATACTAATCAATACTAGGAGCAGGACAAATGGGGTTTGCCAGAAAAGAGCACACCAACTGGTTATCCAATACCAAACTTTCATTCCTGAAACATGCATACAAATAACATTGTACATACTGAGCAGGTTGTATTTATAACTTAGAAAAAAAGACATGAATTTGGGAGCTAAGGGAGATCATATTCAGTATAGGAGCATTTGTGTGTTGGGGGACAAATGATGTACTATAATCTCAAAAATTTTATTTTTATGAGAATTTAACTCTCTGAAAGCACAGCCATAGTGGAGACAGAAGCAAGAGCAACTATTGCCACAAACTTTCTGACTGACCTTCCACTGATTATTTTGACACACATTTTCCTTCACGTTGCCTTAGTTTCTTCATCCCCATCATGTTTATTTTCTGACATTGGACATCTCTGCCCAGTCTCAAATTCCAACACATAGATATGAGAGCTTGGAACTACGTGAAGGTGTCAGGCTTGAACTATAATTTAGTGTGAGGACACATTGAAGAATTGCTAACAGCTTTATTGCTGGGATCAGTACTGTGGGATGTACAACAGCCACCCAATAACAGTGCTTGTTACACATCCCATGAGCCTCTTCTTGACTTTGGGAACTCCTACTATGTCTTTGATATCTACCACAGGAAAAAGGAGGCCTGTTTTTGTTTTTAAGTATGACATTTCACATTTTTTGTACGTGTATGTGTGTACCTGTTTGTGTGTGCACATACTTGTGCGGATGCTCATGTGTTTCTGTGTGTTCACTTATATGTGTGACATGTATGAGTATGTGTGCGTATACACTTGCAGAGATCAGATATCAATGGCAGCTATCTTTCCCTGGCACTTTCTATGTCAACATGAATGGCCTTTTATGCAGTAAGGAACTGGGAAGAGCACTATGCCTTCTCTCAAGATGACCATGAGTACTGTAGTTGGTACCTTCAGGTTTTAGTATTCCTGTAAGCAATATGCTGGTGAATGACATCTGGATAATAACAGATTTTACCAAATGGATGTTCATTGTCTAAGATCCACTTTCAGAATTCTTTCCTGGACAGCCACTTCTCTGAGAGATTTCTTTTTTTTTTTTTTTTTTGCCTCTCATACATTTTTTTTAGTCATTACTTTTGTTTAAGGTCCTTAGCTATGAAGAGAAAAGGATATTCAGTGCAGTTTAGAAATCTGATTTAACATTCAAAGTTATCTAAGTGAAATCAAAAACAGAAGGAAGAGTGGAATTTAGAGAAGCCACAGAGAAAAGTTTCCAAGAGCTGGGAGGTTTTTTGGTTTTTTGGTTTTTTTTTTTTTTGTTGTTGTTGTTGTTTTTTGTTTTTTTGGTTTTTCGAGACAGGGTCTCTCTGTGTAGCCTGCCTCTTTCCTTTCAGCTCATCCCATCCTGTCTCCTGTCAAATGATGTCCGGTTCTGGATTTCTCTGTGGGTTCACTTCTCTTCTGTTCCTTTTTCCTCCAGGGAAAGCTGGATCTCATGATATATAGACCTCCTTGAGTAGCTCCATCTTGAGTATAGTGAAGAGGTTACTCCTTCTGTGTTTCTGACCCAAAATCCCCAGGGAAAAGATGATGTTTGACACAACCTTCTTTTTTTTATCATTTATTTTTAATTAATTCAATATATTTCTTTCTAATTCATAGCATAGGATTTTGACCATCTTTTTACCCTATACAATATGTGTCAGGGAGTAGTAGCAAAGTCTATTGCCTCATTCCTATTCTCTGTATGAACATATTTATTTTTAAATTTTATTTATTTATTCACTTTATATCCAAATCATAGCCCCCTCTTTTTTCTCCCCCTGCTCCTACCCTCCCTCCCTCTTCCCCTATCCTCCCTCTCCTACCTCTCAGAAAAAATAATACCCCTACCAACACAATCCAGCACATCAAATCATATCAAGACTGAGCACATCTTCTATCAGGTGGCCTGGCAAGGCAGCCCCACAAGGGGTAATTGATTTAAAAAAAAGTAGGCAAAAGAGTCATGTCAGAGAGAGCCACACACATTCCTTACTAAAGAACCCACGTAAAGTCTAAGCTACCCATCAGTTATATGTATGTAGGGGGTCTAGGTCCAATACATATATTGTCCTTGGTTTCTGCTTCAGTCTCCACAAGACCCCTGGGCCCAAGTTAGTTGGCCCTGTTCATCTTCTTGTGGAGATTCTGTTCCTTATGGGTCCCTCTATCCTACCCCCCCACTCTTCTACGAAGCTCCCCACACTCTGTCTAATATTAGCTGTGAGTTTCATTATCTGTTTCCATCTTCTGTTGGGTGGAGCCCCTCAGAGGACAGCTGTGCTAGGATCCCTTCTGCAAGCATAGCAGAGTGTTGGTAATGGTGTCAGAAGTTGGCTCTTTCCCATGGGTCTCAGGTTGTGGCCTGACCTTCTTAACTGTGCATTAACCTACTAGTATAAACTCCTATGTAGGGGGTCAGTTTCTGTAGGACACTGAACAGAGACAGTAGTGACGGGCTTCTCCTTGTCTACACATCTGAAATTATGGTATTATTTCATATTGGGAGAATATGTCCTCTCCAAAGCCTGTGAACTCTTTAATGTTAGGTATGTTTGTGTGTGTGTGTGTGTGTGTGTGTGTGTGTGTGTGTGTGTGTGTGCGTGTGTGTGTACTCACACACATGCTTTTTACCACAAATAGAAGGCAGAGGCCAACATCAGGTATTTTCTTCAATCACTCTTCACACTGTCTCATGAAGTAGGGTTTCTCACTGAATCTGAAGCTCACCAATTTGACTAGGATAAGCCAGGAAGACCCAGGAATCCCTCTATGTTGTGATTCCCAGGGCAGGAGTTAAAAAGGCTTGCTTCCTGCAGAGCCATTTATTTTAACCACCTGATATATCTCCCAGACCCCTGAATTTAGAACTCTTATATTTGTATTTTAAAACTAATCTTTCTTATTGTTAAATATGCTTTCAGATTCAAGCCCATTAAGCTCAAATGTCTTGAAACAAACTTTAGAATGATCCTACTTTTCATTCCTTACATAAATCCCTACATTAATAGGTCTTATTTTGGCTTCTTCCAAGAGTATTTATCATTAATTTTTTTCTTCACACTTCTGTCATTTCCTAACTAACAATCCTGGTCATCTCCTATTTGCATAACAGGAAGTCTTTTAATTAACCTTGCTATCTTTAAAATCTTGTCACTCCACAATCTTTCCTTCCTGTTGTCAATGGAAGAAAAACAATTTAAGCAGTACTTTTAACAGGCAATTTACATCATGATGATCACAGATTCAGACAAGGCAAAGACTTGTGGGAACCAAGGCTCTGAGAAGTTCAATAAATCATTGAGTCCACAGTGGCTGTGAAGGTCGGAAACACCCTTTGGCCCAACTTCAGAAGACTCTGTGAATGGGTGTTGGGAGATTTTATCAAATACCTTCACATCACCAAGTATTACTTTATAATGCTTAACATCCTTTAAAAGTAAGTCTGTTGTTTACAGACTGCCTGGTATTGCATGATTCATTTCTTGGTCAGAAAAATGGTTTCTGATGCTGAATTAATAGTGTGTAAATTTAGATTTGTAGTGTAACAAAAACTTGCAAGTCTGATGTCAGAAGATGGGTCAGTGAAGTAGGGAGGTGACTTACTCACTACAATGACTACCATTTAAGAATGAGGATCAAAGCTTGGGTCCCCATCACCTATGTCAAACTGAACATGGTAGCACAGGTATGTAACCTTAGTGCCAGGGAAGCAAAGACAGGAGGTTTCTGAGGTCTGCAGATCAGTAAGTCTAGCCAGCCTCTAAGTTCAGGAGAGGCCTCATCTCAAAGCAAATGAATAAGTAAAATAAAATAAAGGAGAAGGCCAAGGAGATGGCTCAGTAGGTAACACTGCTTCCCATTTAACATTGTAACCTGACAAACATAATTGGGTCCCCAATGTGTTCTCCTTTTCACACTCCACTGAGCTGTTTTCTGACCTCCACACATATACAGTGGCATGAACATTCTCCCTCACATAGTACTAGTACTTACACACACACAAATAAAAATAAATAAATGAATGGATGAATTTTGCTTAAAAATGAAGTTATAGAAAGTGGAACGTGTTAAAGAATGATGTGTAAACTTGACCTCTGGCCTCAACACATATGTACCATGTGTATGTTCAACAGGACACTTATATACATACTGTTGGGTCCCAAGGAAACTATAAGTCTCCAAATTCCAAAATGCTGTTCAAGTATCCAGAGATGGCCTCAGCCTGGACTACAGAAATATTTCTGGTGGGTTCCTAAAAGGTAGCATTCTTCAGGAAGTTTTGAGGCCAGTTCCCCTTCACCAAAATAAGCCATTTCCTTTATGTCTGGCAGAAGAGACAAGTGACTACCTGTGGTACCTATTAACATACCAAAGGACATGCTGGCCTCCTCCAGTATCACAAGTACCAGTTACACATTTCAAAGTCCATGCTACCATCTTATCCCTTCTCACCTCCTCCCCTTCCCTGAATTCCTTTCAGCTTACATAATAAAAATTTTCCTCTTATTCATACCATGATGTGGTCATGTTTTTATTTAATACACATATAAACATAAACACACACATACATATGTATAATTTTATATATATATATATATATATATATATATATATATATATATATATACTTTATACACAACACCATAAAAAAGAAAATACAAAGCGTTTGCAAACATTTTTATAAACCTGTACATGAAACAATAAGTATATGTATGTTTATTTGCCATTAATTAAATCAAAACTAATACATAGTAATTGTTACTTATTAGTAACTCTTGTCCTTTTGCACAAAGGTCAGTCTTATGTTTTAACAACCTGAACTTTTCTTGGTGCCCCAAAAATTGCTTTTTAATTTTGTCTTTAAAAGTATTTTTTAAGCGATGTTATGCATTACTCAATGGCAGTGGCTTTTCATTGTAACTAGGAAGATGGTAGAGTAGGTAAAATGTTGGCCACACAAGCAAGAGAATGTAGGTTTGATTTCTAGCACTTAAAAAGTTGTGCCCCATATTTGACCACGTCACCTTGATGGGAAGGACTGGTGGCACTCAGAGGAAGGATAGCAGGCTACCAAGAAGAGACTTGATAGCCTATGAGCATATACAGGGGGAGGAGTTTCCCCCTTAATCACAGCCATAGGGGAGGGGTGTTAAGGGGGAAATGGGAGGGAGGGAGAAATGGGAGGATACAAGGGATGGGATAAGAATTTAGATATAATAGGAATAAATTAATAAAAAAATTTTAAAAAGCTGTACTTACCAGTGGGTGTCTATTATCCAAGTGCTGAGGAGGCAAAGAGGCAAATTCAACAAGCACCAGGCTCCATTGGGACTCAGTCTCAAAAGACAGTGGACAGATCAACCACCTGACTTGACTTCACATATTTCACATATTTATACATCGTACTCTCCCACCCAAGAAATGAGCCAATTCAAGCCAAATTAAACTATTTGGCTAGCAGGTTTGTTGGGGGCTTATTGGGGGAAATCTCTCAGGCAGGTTCACCAGTCCCAACGAATGAGCCCAGGTAAGATGTCACACAGACAGAGAGACAGAGAACAGAGGACGAAGAAAGAGTATGTGTACTCATAGAGAGATAAAGGAGACAAGAGAAACCAAAGTGTCTGGAGTATGTAGGGAAGAGCTTCTGCGGAGGAGAAGCCCAACCCTTGGGGTAGAAAGTTTAGGGCAGAGGGCAAAGTATCCCAGCCATACCTTGTAAAAGTAGGCACTGGAGGATTCTGGGAGAACCTAGAGGACAGGTCTGCTTTGCTATGTTAAATGGATACCTCAGCCCCCTTTTCTAAGACTGAATCCCAACTAGTACACACACACACAAACACACACACACACACACACACACACACACACACACACACACACATGGGCAAGGCTTTTATTTCAGATATACATTGTTTAATCATTGTAGATGTACTTGATTTATTTGAACAAACTTTGGCTATTTTTTAAGTTAAAGTAAAAAAAATGTTATAACACCATTTTTTTCTGGTTTAATTAGCAGTTTATAATACTAGGAATACCCAGTATATATGAAATGCAGAACAAATACTAACTACACTATAAATGAGCAAGAAATGGGTCTATAATTTCAAATGGGTTTTCAAACCACTCTGAATTTAATTAAAACTCAACTCAAATGTTCAGTTAGAAAATTAAAATACTTTCCGATTTTCCTTTGGAAATTTTAAAATGAGCCAGAAAGAAAACATTTTGAACTAGTTTTCTCTCAGCATTACAGCACAGAAAAAGTGCTCTAATTTAGTAATCTAAATGTTCTTAGAAATGCATAAATGGAGAATGTACTTTCACAGGTCCTATCCTCATTGCCTGATGGTCTTTGTAATGGGCAATGGAAAAAACATGCATGGAAATGAAACCTTGTATTAATGCTGTAAATCTCTGTCCCATAGTTGGGCATTGAAAGCAAAGAGGATAATTTTACTGTATTCTGCACTATTAATGGCATCTGTGCTTATACATCCCCATGGCTGGGATGTGAACATGGCTGCTGTGATAACAAGAATCTGTAAGGAATACAGCTAGAGTTTATCTTAATTCTAGTTGTGTTTTAAAACTTTACATAGAAAATGCTCATTATAATAGATCACAAACAAATTTCTTGATCTAATTCAGAAATTCAACCATCTTAAAATATGTTACACAGCAATTATAGATAAAGAAAAATACATTTTTTCACCCATAGTGATTTTATTCATTCAGAAAAATAGGGAGAGTGGTCTTTGTTTTTAATAGTTCCTTTATGTAACCATATAAAATGAGAGACTATATAACTCAGACCCATAACACATTGTAAGGTCCCAAACATACGGATATATGATGTGATCATTGACAGAAAAGTATCACTTGTCTATACAGCATTATTCTATATGTTAGTATGGTAATCCCGACTTCTATAGCATCTTAACATATATGTTGCTTTTTTATTTCTTTCACTGATATTTTTTTAGTATTCACAGTACAAACATCTTTCTTCCTTGATTTCTTCTCTTGAGTTGGTTTGTTTGTATTTTCTTCTGTTTAATGCTATTGTAGCTGGTATTATAGTCCTTATTTCTTTAAGACAATTCATTGTGAAGATATACAAATGAAAATAACATGTTTGTTCTGATTTTTGTACCACATAATTTTCCATTCATCCATCAACACCAGTAAAGGCTGTATATGTTTTGTTTGTATATGAGATTTATATATGTACCTCAGAGTAATTTATATAATATTGTTTTCAATTTCTGTGAGTAAGATCATGGGAATTTAGAAATTTTTTTGGTAGGATGGTCAATTTCACAATATTTCCACCAATCTATAAATATGGACTATCTTTCCATCTTCTACTGACCTTCTCAATTTCTCTCTTCAAAGATTATAGGTCCACATTGTGTGTGTGTGTGTGTGTGTGTGTGTGTGTGTGTGTGTGTGTGTTACAATAACAATTAAAGAATAGACCTTGAATTTGAGGAGAGATGACACAGAAGGAGTAGAAGGAGGATGGAGGTATGAAAATGATGTAGATACAGGCTCATGTATGAAGGTTAAAAAATTAATTACTCATAATGACAGTCCTTGCCATTAAATAAAACACCAGTCATCATCACCCTGACTTTCTACTTTCTATGTGTTTTCCTCTAAAAAGGTTTTCCTGACCAAGAACACTTCAGATTTATGTGTTTATTAAAAGGCTCTTCTGACCCAGAACACTTCTAAATGTTCATGTTCTCAAGAACTGTTAAAACTATTTTTCAAATATTTGTGTTGTACTTAGAGTTGTGGCTGAGTGATCTGAGCAATCAAATATTGATGTTGGAAATCTGATCTTGACATTGGCTCCCAGTGCTGCTGAAAGCAAGTCACTTAACCTTGGGTTTCAAGTTTTCATCTGTAAAATTGGGATACATACACTTACCTGCCCCACAGGAAAATGCAAAGATTTCTGAAAGTAAATGTGAGGAAGTGCATTGAATGTGAATATGGCTCCAGAAATAGCAAAGAATGAGTCCATTTATTTTCCCTTCCATTCAACTGCTATTCTTGCTCCAATTAAGGCATAAAATTCTGTAGATCCTGTAGTCAAATGCCAGGTAAAACTGTTTTGTCTGTCACAGATGTCACTGTCAGGCCAGTGATGACAATGCTTTCAATAATCTTTATGCTGGGTTTTCTGAAAGGATCATCTTACTGGAGCTACTTTAATAATTTTGACAAAACCATGATTATTATCCCCTAACAAGAGACAATGAGAGAATGTGATCTGTTTGAAATGTTTTAAATCTCTAAGGTGATAAATATGCTGAACCTGGGGATTATTTCTGAAGTCTTCACTGAAGAAGACATAAAAGAAAAGATATGGATTCTAAGGATCAGTCTGTTTGGGACCATCTTTTCAATGTCTGGGGACAGAAGATTCCCTTTCCCATACTGCCATACTCTTATCAATGATTATGTGCTCTGTTGTCCAAAACCAAATAGCAACCCAGGGAACCTCTGGGTGAGCAATCAATTAGAGTGATACACACACGTAGATAATGTAAAAAAAAAAAAAAAAAAAGCTGGACTCAGACCTCGAAATAATGATCAGATGCAGTTCTCAGATATGGGAAGAATTTTACTGTGGAAAAGGTTCCCAAGTGAATAGGTAGATATATACAATCAGCACAGGTAAAAAGAGATATGCCAAATGGGAGTAGTTCTACTTTAAGACTCAGCTGTACCACTCTTGAGAATATACCCAAAAGATGCTGCAACAAGGACATTTGTTCAACTATGTCCATACCAGGTTTATTTTTAATAGCCAGAATCTGGAAACAACCTAGATGTCCCTCAACCAAAGAATGGGTAAAGAAACTTTGGTACATTTACACAATGCAATTCTACTCAGCTATTAACAAGGAAATCATGAAATTTGCAGGAAAATGGATGGAACTAGAAATGACCATCCAGAGTGAGGTAATCCAGACCCAAAAAGACATGAATGGTATATATTCACTTATAAGTAGATAATAGTCGCATAATACAGGATTAAAAGCACTACAGACCTAAAGAAGATAAACAACAAGGAGGACCCCAGTGGAGAACGCTAATTCTCATTCTGAAGGGCAAATAGAATAGACACTGGAAACAGCTGAAGAGAAGAAACAGGAGAGGAGCCTACCATAGAAGTCCTCTGAAATACTCCACCCAGCAGGGCATTAAAACAGATACTGAGATTCAAAACCAAACTTCAGGGTGGAGTACAGGTAGTCTTCTGGAAGAGTTGGGACATAAAAGGACCTGAAGGGGACACAAACTCTAAAAGGAGACCAATGGAGCCCACAAATGTGGGCAGGGAGTGAGGACTGGTGTTGCATCAACCAAGGACCATGCATGGTGAGGACCTACACCCTTTGCTCAGATGAAGTAGCAAGGCAGCACCCTTTCCTTTTGGGTCCCATACTATGGGGAGTAGGGGCTACTTCTGATATGAACTCCACTGCCCAATTGTTGATCACTTCCCCCTGATAGGGCGGCCTTGCCAGGGCACAGAAAAAGAGGATATAGGCAGTCCAGATGATACTTGATAAGCTGAAGTCAGATGATAGGGGAGGAGGGCTTCCTCTTTCTGAGGACTAGGGAAAGGGGGTAGGAGGGATGAGGGAGGTAGGGTGGGACCAGGAGGTGATGAGGGAGGAGGCTACCATCAGGATGTAAAGTGAACAAATTTAAAAGAAAAAAAAAGGAAGAAGAAAAAATGAGGTGTCAAGAATTGTATGCATGCTAGGAGTTAGAGTTCTGATGTTGTCATCTATGTAAAAGGAAAAAGTGTCAGTTGTCTTGAGGTATTTCACAAACTGAGAGTGAGTATGCACTCAGAACTTCTCTTGCTTAATAAATTATTTTTAAATTTTCCTTTTGTATGTATTAGTATTTGCCTGTCTATATCCATGTGAACATATCTTGTCCACACAGAGGCTAAAAGAGGAAGTCAAATACTCTGGAACTGGCAATACACTTCTCAATTACCACATAGATACTGGGATTTTAACCTGAGTTCTCTGTGATAGTAACAAGCATTCTTAAACACTGAGCTATCTTTCCAGCTTTCAGTATCTCTCTTTTGGACAGAAATTTAACCAATCTTGTAAGTACCAGTGAAAAGAAATATGAGGAAAACAGAGGCTCCAGAACTTCTCAGGCCATGGTTTTGATCCTCTTAATGGTGATAATGTAATTACATATACGGAATTCATCCAAAGCCATGGCGAGTGCTGAAGAGAGAGATCTGTAGTTCTGAGTGCTTCCAGAGGGCCAGAGTTTGGTTCCCTAAACTAGTATCAGGAGACCAGCGAATACCTCTAAGGACAAAAGCATAGGACCTAACATATTCTTTTTGCCTTCTACAAGCTCCAATACCTGCCTTAAACAGACACAGACACAAAAACACAAACACACATACATAAAAATCATTTTTAAGACACTGGGTACCACATCCTCTACCATGGATACCACATCCATGTACAGTAGCAGTGATCCCTAAGTACATTGTGTAGTCTGAAGACCACGGGAGCTAGGTTACAGAGAGTATCAATCCCTATTTCTTACAGAAAAACTTCTTTAACTACTTCTCCTTCAAATCCTTTAGCACCAAGTAGAGTTCCAACAAAAAAGCCAAAGAGGTTTTTGTGAGTGAGTTATTAAATATTTTTAATTTTTTACATATGTATTTATATTATTACACCTATATACAATAAAATATCTATAGCAAGAAGACCATGACACAATCCAGAATTATATGTTACATTCATAGTTTTTTGGCTATTTGTATTTGGCAGTCTTGAAAAAAAATATCTTTCTTATCTTCGTGTGTCTAAAATTCTGAATGTAATCAATATCTATCATATCTCATTATTACCAACTGAACACATCTATCTAGACCTAAAAACATCTTAACCCCTTAAGATTAATTGTAGAACTAAACTGTCTGGTCTTCAACCCCATCAGAGGTTTGAGAAGGAATAAAATTGATTACCTGAGTATACCAGGAGTACAGGTTAGTAGCTTTCCAAATGAGAAGATGACAGAGATGGTTTGCTACCTGAAGAGTCACCTAAAACTCTCTATATCAGCCTTCTTCAGGCATCTTCTTCAGCCTTCTGGCCCAATATATCTGACAGACATATTTGTGAGGCAGGAACTATTGAAGACACGCTTACCTTGTCTTGGCAGAATTTGGCTTCAACTTTGCCTGTATCCAAGCTTGTCCTTTTTTAGGCAGAATTCTGTCTGTGGTAGAAATGAGAACATTTTGCCCAGCGACTTGTTTGCAACATTTGAAGCCATCTACATAAAGAGGTTCTTTGTTGCTCATCATCCTCTTTGAGGTAGGCTGGGTGTTGCCAGGAGTTAACCTCTCTCACTGCAGATGAATCTTTAAAATAATAAAAACATTTTCAAATGCCATAATCTGTACATCTCAGAGGTTTTTGAAGACCTTACCTATTTTCCTTTATATTTTCATATAATCATATCTATCTGTTGCACCTAAGACGTATATTCTTATGATAAAAATAGATTAGTAGTTGATATGAACATGATTTGTTCAACTAACACTTGTGAGAAATTATATATTTATGTTTTCCGAACAAAAGAACCAGATACTGACATTGCATATTAGGTTTTAGTTAGCTATTATTTTCCCCATTTGACACCCATCAGTTTAATTATTTAGGGAAACCTATTCCCTGGTATGAAAATAACAGCAAGGGAGATAAAGACATTTTAGACATCAAGTTAAATGATTGATGTGATTATATACTGTTAAAAACCACAAGTTAGCTATAGCAAAAAATTGCCACCAAGTATGCTTTATGAATGACAATTTTTATTCTCTAAACCATATTGCAAATGCATATAAGATAGAAAGTATTTTACTGTATCACACATACACACATGTGAAAACTGGATATTTGCATGTGTATTGTGTTATTAGTTCCATATATGAAGGCACAGATATAGCAGAGTTATAAATGTAAATAATCATGGTATTCTGGCATATAATAGAGGATATCTGTTCTTATAGGAGCTATTGTGACAATGCTCCAGAACAACAAAATCCCCTTAGCAAGAGGAAAGCAGTAGCAATGTCTTTTTTAAAATGCATAAACCCCACAGTTTAAAAGATAAATGTTTGAGTTGTTGGGAATGCAAGTATTTGACTTCATCATTGCATATTGTGTGATGTACTAAACTGATTAATTATACTCTATATATGTGCATAAATATTATGCACCAATTAAAAATAAAAAAGATTTGCTGATGAGGAAAAGTTTTCTGATTGTAAGCAGGTGATCCTACTTAACAAAAGCAAAGGTTCTGCAACAAGTAAAAAACATAGTACTCTGTGAAACCATGGTATAAGCAGAAGAGTGGTCAAGGGCCTGACAGAGGGTCATGGCTGTGTTTGCATTTCACTCTTTCTACATAATATTGTACTGTACTTGAGTATATGTACAAACATATTCATTTGAATATATACATGTATGCATATGAATATATGAGACATGATACTTGCATACTTAGAAATTAGTTTAAATAATACCTCAAGCCAAAAATATAAGTAACATAGTAATGTTTAATTCAGAAAAGAACTCCCTTCTAAATGAAACTCAAGTTTATTACAATTAGAAATATAATGCAAATTGGCAACTTTATCTAAAAATACAGATCTTGTCTTTAAGTTATCAGTATTGGATATGACTTGGATGAACTCTTGAGGAGATAAACTTATATTGAACAAAAATAATAGTAGTGAAACATATAAGGAATCAACAGGATTATATACTCTTCAATGAAAATTAACATTGTGTGAACAGCTTTTTAACTCTTCACCAAATGTCTGCATTAAAAAATGTCTTAGTTTATATGTTAAATCATCTCCATTCTGTTTGCTCCTTTTTTTTTTTTGTTCTCTCTAGATTTATAAGACACATGATTACTCAATGCATAAAAGCCACTGATGGAAGATAAATGAAACAATCACATGAAAGTCTAACTTCATGTACCACTGACTCAGAGTCAGCTTTATCCCAAAAGTGCCCATCCTGTCATGGGAGACAACTCAGAGTAGCTGCACCCCTAGAGTTCTCTGCACTACTTGCAAGCATCATAATGGGTTGGAGAGGTTTCTTGATCTTTAGCATAGTTGATTGCTTATATAACATGGTGGATATAAGAACCTTGTGAATATATATGTTTTAGAATATTCTGAGACCTTTGAGTTATTTCCTGAGAACTGAGGAGCTTACCTTATGGGTGGCATTTTTAATTTTGAAGAGTGTTGCTACATAATGGCTTGCATGATTTCATTTCTAAAAGTACCCCAAGGTTAACAATAATAAAAAAGTGAGGACATTCATTCTAGAGACTTTCAGTTTTTATTTAAACATAAGAACAATTCCTCACATGGAAAGAAAAGAAAATATAATTGTACAGAATTTTTCTTCCATACTTTGTTTTTCAATTTATTAATATTATAAACTTGATATTATTATTTATCACAATGCTTTGCTCTCTCCCTTAGGTTGCTTCTCTGACCCAGGAAATGCAAAAAGAGTTCATCTCAATGCACTTGACCTGGCTCTATTATACCTTTGCTTAAGAAGCAGTCTTCCTATGTCTCATTGTATGTGCTTACATTTGCTCATATTCTTATTTGAGCACATATATAAGATAAATAAATCATTTTTTAAAATACATATGCATTGGTATAACTACTAATACTTTGAGCATTGCTTTGGATATCTATATATGTGTAAATAAATGTTAAAAGATATAATACTAATGGCAAGCAATAATGAAATACTGAAATGGAGTCAAATAAAGTTCTCACCTTTGTATGTCAATGCAGAATCAAAAGTAGAGCACTGACCTTTCCAATCGCCAAAGGAAATGGCAAAATATGTGACACAACACCTAGTGAGAAAAGAATGTGAAGGCATGTTATTTGAAATGTCAGTCAACTAATTTAAGAGACATTCTTCTGAAGTCTTCATGTCACTCAAGTAAAAATAATTTTGTGACAATGGATATTGTCAACTTGAATGGATTGAAAAATACCTAGGAAATTTAGAGGTCATACCTTAGGGTATGCCTGTACTGATATTTTCAGAGACAATTAGATCACAAATTTAATAACCATTAAACTGATAAACGCTCCTGTGATGTTGGAGCTCACCAAGAACCTGGCTGTCAAAGTGGCATTGCCACCTGTCCTCGATTTCAGATCCAGCATGTTTGTCTCAAAGTGTCCTCCAAAATCCCTTGGCTGAGGATCATCAGCCCTTGCCCTCCATCTCTATGACAGGGAAGGTTGAAAACAACAATAAAGCTTGAAGAAAGATTATCCATTTCTGGCTAAAACAGGCAGAAATCTCACCATTTCTACTATATCTCCCTCATGAACGTGCGAGGTGAGCCATGGGAAACTCAGGAGAAAACTCAATTTGGAGAGAAAACTCTATTGCGAACTATAGCTGATAACTTTAGCTTCTCCGCTCAGTTTCTCCAGGATGTTGTGAGCACCTGATTTTATGATGTCATCTCTATGTGTTGCAAAAAATTCTTTCTCTTGGAAGCATCATTAGACAGTAGGCTCTATTCTGTCCTGAAACTCCATCTATCACAAACTCCACTTGAGTGTCTCGGCTGAGTTTACCCATTGATTTCAGTTAGATGTTCTGAATGCCAGATTGCTTGTGGTTTGATATCTACACATCCATCCATATCAGTCTACCTATGTATGTATGTATGTATGTATGTGTGTATGTATGTATGTATGTATGTTTTTATCTACCCCTCTATCAATATAGCTATCATTTGTCTATCATCTATTTTTCTCTCTATCTCTCTCTCTCTGTATCTCTCTCTCTGTGTCTCTCTGTGTCTCTGTGTCTCTCTGTCTCTCTCTGTCTCTGTCTCTCTGTGTCTCTGTCTCTGTCTCTGTCTCTGTCTCTCTCTCTCTCTCTCTCTCTCTCTCTCTCTCTCTCTGCATCATTATTTGATACTAGGGATTGAACCCAGGGCACTGTACACATTATATAAACATGTTACCACTAAGCTAAATCTCCAGGCCCGATTAATCACTTATGAATATATATGCTGTCATTATTAGTAGTTGGTAAAATGCAAAGAGATGAGGATAGGAGAAGTAAATCACCAGGGCCAGGTCCTCAGGGCTGTGCCACATCTTCTCTCACATTTCTACCTCACTGGTTCCTGGCTTTGCCACTCCTCCCCAGGATTGATGGACAGAATCTTCTGAAAAGGAGTCAGAATACATATGTTGATTTGAAATTGCTTGACTGAGATATTAGGATAGAGTATCATAAACCTTAGGAATATAATATTCAATGATTGTAATGTGTTCATTCTTTAGATCATAACAATAAGTTAGTTTTTTAAAATCTGTTCAAGTCAAATGGTACTAAAATGTACTTACAGAAAACTCAGATTTATGGATTTTACACACACACACACACACACACACACACACACACACACACACACACATCTTGAAATTAGGCTCTACAGGGGAAATTTTAAGGAATCTCTTTCTTATTTCTTTTATTTTGTTGTAACTGATATTTTTGCAGTTTACTTTTTATATTGTGTTTACATTCATATCAAATACCACCCTAACTTTTGGTTCACTATCAGTTACTTGGTTAACCTGATAAGACATCATTTAACTTCTGAAATGATTTGCAAATAGAAAGTAATATGTCAAAAACTTGTTGTGAGACTAATAATAGAGGGAATTAATATTCTATTTAGACAAACATTGAGCATATTCTGAACTGCAGCTGTTGATCTTACCTCTTTCTTTCCAAGAAAAGTTTCTGTTTGTAGCTGATTGGTCACTGTGTGAGTAGGATACTATTCTGGGCTCTTGGAAGAAAGAAGAAAATAAATAAAACAGAGCATGTTTTCTTTCCTCATACTGTCTTTATTTTCCCCCATTACAACGCAGAAAAAAGGGATGTGGGAGCACATTCTACCCACAATCAACCAGCAGGCATTGCTGTACCCATGTCTTAAGAGAGAGTACCCTAATATGGCTATTTGCCTGCTATGTATGAAGACAGAGAACCATATCAGACGCATGTAGGCAGAAGTGGGAGTCCCAAATGCCCATCAGAATGTGTATTTAAACACTTTCCAGTCAATAAAGAAGATGAAGAAAATAACTGGAAAGGAGTAGTTGAAACCAAAACAAGCCTGATTCTCCCTTGAAATCAGTGGCATTACAGCTCTGGTGCCCACTTCCATCCAGAGAGTCATATACTTTGTCAATAAAATTTACTTTTGGTTTGCTTTGAACTTTCTCTATATTTGAATAATTTTGTCAACAAAAGAAAGACCTAGAAACCTTGGTGTGTTATAGACTCCAGTGCCTTGTGCTTCCCTCAAAAACTGTCTCATTGTCCAACATTTAGACCACACCTATCACCCCTCATCATAGATACGACTTTACATGGGAAAATCAGCTTCCTGCCACAAGTGAGAAGGGAGCTCTCTTGATAAAAAACATTTGTTTATAATGTATGAAGCCCAGGATTTGATCCACATTACCATCTGTGAAGGCAAGAGATTCAGAAGATCAAGGTTTTCTCAGCAATAAGTATGCTTAAGGAAAACTTAGGCTAAATGGGAAACTGTTTCTAAATAGTAAATATTTTACATTCCATCTGTTTCAAAAGATTGACATATGGCCTTCAGTATAATATGCAGGAAATATTTAACAAACTTAGTGCCATATTTTCTCCTTGCCTGTGTGGGACCCTCCCCTTATTCTTTCTCCATCTCTTCACCTTCTCCCTCTTCCCATCCATCCCTTCTTTGTTCATACATGTTCTTTTTTCTTCTCTTCCTTTCTCCTTCTTTTTCCTTCCTTCATCCTCATTTCTTTCCTATCCCTATGCTATCACTGTGAACATGGGCAGAAAGTCATGTAAACAAGATCATTGCTGTTTTCCAACCTGTCGTGAAACCACTGAAATGGAATGACATTTTTCTCTAAGTCTTTTATTTTTTATTAGTGATCTTTATACTTTATGCCCCAGCAGCAGTATATAGTTACAAGCAGGCCTCTCTGCATCCCTAGGACATCAATCTTGTCAAACCTAATTGAATCAAACTCAAGCAGTTATAAATGGAGTACAGGCTGTCAGATAGAAAGAAATGGAAAATAAGAGGCACTCACCCAGCCAGTACTTTCATTTCTCCCCCTAGGAGACTACTGTGGTTTCCTAAAAACTTCCTTCTACTATTTCCAGCTTCTTTACTCATCATGATGTTTCTCTCTATTCAAAAACATTTATTTGTCCTAGCACTTACTAGATTCCATGAGTGTTAAATGGTTCTCAGAAATGAACAAGATGATGAAAAATTGAATATCTATATTTTGTGTTTGTGGTAGCAGTTTTGTATCTATGTCAATGCTGATAGAGGCCTCTATTACACCACAGTCTCCAAATGAACATTCCATAGTTGGAAATCTACAGACACTACCCTTAACAGATAAAGGTATTGTACACCAAGCTCTAAGTCCAGGAAAAGACATTTTCTTCCCTGCTAGAATCAAGATTTTTATTGTGGTACCCATGTTACTGATAAGCGTTTCAGACTGTTGTGTGACTATTCCTGGGGAGATATGGACAAACAGATGGGACATAGATGAGAGCAAAGAAATGCTCTCACCCAATTCTAGCTTACTAAACCAGTAAATATATAGGAGGAGGATCAATGATTCAAAATCAGGTGCATAACAAAGCCCTCACTCCAGCATGAGTGATGACTCAAGAAAAAATGCATCCCTGTTATCTCTTGCATAACATGAAGACAAGTTGGCTGGTTAGGTCCCTCTTCTCAGGAATTATCACAGCTTATATGCTTTTGGCAGGTCCTTGTGAATCTTGTAGGATTCAGAGGTTTCGTGAGATGTGTGAATTTGTTTACTGCATCATGAGTCTTCGCCTACTTCTTTCTGTAGGAAACTGGTACACAAAACAGACTTTTGCTCTCATTTTTTTCAGTAAAAAATTATTTTAAATATCTTCAAGAATTGTGTAATTTAAAATTGAGTTCAGACATACATAGGAATGATAATATTTCACCATGTGCTAACTAAACCATAAAAATTGGGATTTCCAAAGTTATTTAACTTAGGGGTAGACATTTAGCTTATTGATAAGGTGCTCATACAAAATGAATATATCCCTGAGCATGGTAACACATATTTCTAATTCCAGCACCTGAAAGATAGATTCAGGAAGGTAAGTTCAAAGTCATCAGTGGTAACATGGTAAGGTCAAGGCTAGCCTGTGCTACGTGAGATTCTATTTCTACAAAACAAAACCCCAAATATTATTTAACTCTTTTTTAGATACCATATGCTAGTTGTACATTCTAACTGGGATTAATGTCATATTTAAACACATGTATGAAATTCAGCCCTCATTTATTTATGCCCTTTTCTCTCCCCAATTTCTAACATCACTATCCTACATTCCGAACAACCTGTCTATTTTGTTTATATGAGAAGAACAAGGTGAGTCTTGTGTTCCTTGGTCTGGCTTATTTCATTTAACATATTTTCTGTCAGCTCCACTTGTGGTCTTTTTGGTCTAATAGACCAACATGAAAGTCTTGGCTCTTTAGTTGTGTTCTTTTTCTTTCTCCTTTGTTATTTGATAAGCAGATTTCTGGGGTTTGAAATACTCTACCTTCCCAGTTCCACATATTTGGCAGAGGTAGTTGACCTTTGGGGTGGACTAATGGACATCCTGGTTAACAGAAACCTCCCTTAAGAGAAGAGCTTCCTGGCAAACATTTACCTGGTTAGAGTCCTTCTGTTTACAACATTGCCACTAGCACTCTAATTTTATGGGCTATGCCAGATATCTTCATATCAACTTAACATAAGCTAATGTCATAGGAGAAGAGTGAACCTTAATTAAGAATACTTCTATAAGACTGGATAGTAGGCAAGCCTACAGAGCATTTCTTAAGTTACTTGTTTATGTGAGTGGGGCCAGGTTGCTGTGGCTGGTGCTGTCTCTGGGCTGGTGGTCCTGGGTTCTAAAGGAAAGAAGGCTAAGCAAATCATTTTTTTATAGACACAAATATTGCATGTTTCTCATGTTTCCTGATGTCTTCTTATGCCCTTCTAACCCTCTTCTTTTAATTCTTTTTTCCTTTCAACAGTTTCCTTTTTACTTTAATGAAATATGCACATGATTAGATGATTCTACCCATAATCTAGAAAACACAGGTGAAAGAAAAATAATACAACAGTTGTTTTTCTGAGACCTCCTTAATTAATTTAATGTGATTATCTGCAGTTGCATCTATTTTCCTGAAAATAATATAACATCATTTATTTTGGAAAAAACACTTTATATACATAGTACTATATATTTTATCTTATATTACTCTGATAAGTGAATAGAAATTTTTGAACTCTAAGCAATAAATCAGAAATTAAGTTTATATTCCTGTCCATCAGTGCTATCATGTTCACACATAGCTATCTTCAAAGCCATATAAAGGCACTACACTTACTTACAAAACAAAATTTCAGAGAAGCTTTCAATTCCCTATGTATTTTTGCTTAGGTACACAGAATTAAATAGTAAAATGGAAAGCAAGCCTGATGTGGTGGGTGATATATTGTCCTATTGTCATGAACCTGAACCCATATTTGAAATTTCTGCCTTTGCTATTCTTTAGTTATTTGCTGCCATTCACTTATCATCTGTTCTCCTATATTTTATTTTTAAATTGTTGCTTCCTACTGAACCTATCCTGGGATACTTCCTTTGAAGAATGATAGTTCCCAACCACACTTCTCTTAAGCCTTCTCTCTTCTCTCAGCCTATCAATAGAGCTTTATTAAGGAATTACTTTTGATGTCTTTCTTTCCACATATTTTCTGTTCAAAAAAAGAACATCCTATCTTAAGTCTTTTAATTGTGTATTTTCACTTATCCATTTGATTTTTATTTTTTTTAAAATATGAACTTTATGAGAAAGTAATGTGAAAAACCATATGACTAGTTTGTTACTAAATGAATAGGCATATGCTCAATAATTATATTTATCAACATGCTTGGTAATCACACCTCTCCAAGTAGTCACTGTTTATTTACTCATTCCAATGTCATATTTTACCCTGACTTTTTGTAAACAGTTTCCAATTTTACTAACTAAAATTTTTCTATAAACATATTGAAAGGAAAAGTATCAGTTTAGGACCCCTCTGCCATATGACCAAGTTCTCAGAGCAAAGGAAATTTATTTTCCCCAGAAGGAGAGAGACCAAGGGATGGGAGAGAAAGACAGGATATAGAGGAGAAGGGAGAAACAGAAGGAAATAAGTGGGAGAGAGATGAGGATATTCATCCTGGAGGACAAAGAAATGCCTCTGGAAAGAAAAGAGACAGAGGTGGTCCATAGGCTAATGGTGGTTTGTAAAGGTAAAATGGGTTAGGATGAGGTGTTTGATTTTAATTGGGCATGTTAATTAGGTGAACCAAATGGGGCTTTTGAGTACTTAACTTCAATACTTTAATAGCTGGATTTTGGTAATCAACCTCAGGAGGAGGAAGTGGCCAAATAAAGGACTCAACTGTGGTGGCTAGCTTTAGGAATACAGTCTAATGGTTTTGGGCAAGGCAGAAGGAATTTGGAGAAGGTGAAGGCCTGCCAGAAAGAACCATGCTTGCCAAGCAGGAGCTGTCCTGAGTCCTTTCTAATAGTTTTACTCTTCTGATCATTTTGGTGCTTAGAATAATACAAAATAGAAAGCACATTTTGTGTGTGTGTGTGTGTGTGTGTGTGTGTGTGTGTGTGTGTGGTATATGTATGCGTGTGTTTGTGTGTGTGTGTGTTTGTGTGTATGTGTTTGTGTGAGCTTGTATGTGTGTGTTTGTGTGTGTGTGTGTATGTGTGTGTGTTATTCCTGTTACTCAGCCTCTTCAGAAGCCTCAGCTTCTGAAACATATATTCATCAGAGTGTATGACTGTGATGTCCTTCTCTTAATGTGTCCTATTTAATCAGGGGGCTATATCATCATCTATGCCCCGTGCTTTGTTAAGAAAGGTAAATTTCTCTTAGTAAATCATTTTGTTAAATATAATACGTATTTACTAAAAATAGTCTTCAGAGGGAGGGACTTCTCCAAGGATTTCCTTGAGAGGTACATTGAACCATTGACCTTTGGTGGGCAATAAGATCAAAATATGATTTCACCAAACCCCAACTAGGTGAGGCTGCTATAATTTTTCTATTAAAAATGGTATTTCCATCAATGATCAATATATAAGAAATTCCTCACCTTGGAAAACTTTTGTAAATCTTCCAGTTTCCAACCTATTAAAACTTCTGTTACCCTGGCCACAGTTCTATAACTTTCTGGCTAGAAAATGCCTATCCCTTCCAACTTCCCTTAATTTTTGCAAGGATCCATTTAATGCCAGCTAACTGTAAAAGATTGTGAGGCCAAACTACTTAGGAAAAAGACAAAGTCACCATCATACTCAAGAGCACAGTGAAACCACTAAGCTGTACCAATCTTTGGGAAGAAATAAAGGTTTATCAGGGATCACACTGCCAAGTCTATCTCTGGGCATGAGTGGAGCGTGGCCGAGAAGCAAGCAGATTTATATGATAATTATGAGGGTAGTGTCTTTGAGCTAATGTAGGGTGTTTTTATTGACCAGGAGTTAGATGTCCTTGTGTGGTTCTGCTTCTCTCTGGGGTGCCTGGACACCCTTAGAAATTAAGTCGGGAGATAGGAAACATGTACTTCTCCCAGGAATGCCCAGGTGCAGCCAGACTCTGGGCTAAGAAGGAAGGAAGTCAGAGCAGGTCTTGCTCAGTGCTAGTTGGGGTTATAGGAGAAAAAATTCCCCTCTGCAGCAATGTCACAGCTCTTTGATAAGCATGTAGGAAAGAAAGATCCTATCTGCAATAGAGGGGAGCTGTTTCAGGGGAGGCAAGCAAGCACCTGGACAGGTGACAATGAGAGCTTGGGGCTCCAGAACTGAGCCAGAAAGTGAGGCTGGGGTGCGAGAGAGGAAGGAGCTTCCAGGAGAATGGGCTGGCTGCTTTGGGAACAGTTGGCAGCCAGCTGCTGCTGCTGTGGTGGTGGTGGTTGTGGTGGCTGTGGTAGTAGTGGTGGTGGTGGCAGTGGTGTGTAAAGTGATGGTAAACGATGGAAGCTTACTGCCTGTGACTTTTGGAGGCAGCTACTTTGGTGGCTATAGTGACTGGCTGCAGATGTCCAAATGAGAGCCTCACCAATATGTGAGTCTAGGGGTCCAGCAATGAATTATTCTGAGAGAAGGGGAGCCCTTCTTTCCCAAGTGTTATAACTTGATAGAAACATAGCCAATCTCAGATGATCTTTAATGAAATAGATGGTGTATATTTATTCCATGTGAAGAGGGACTTTATAAACCTTGGCAGTGGGAAGGGGCTCTGGAGGTGAATATCTCCCACTGGTTGAGGCTGACATGCTGGTAATGCTGTATTTACATCCAGGTATCTGTTACATGACTGACTGGCAGTGACCACCTGGTTTGGATTTAGGTTTCCTTGCCCCAAGACAAGTTTGGAAAACAGGAGTGAGCTGTCCCATTCATGTTGGTCTCAGGATGAGATTTTATACCTCAAGTTTGAGACTTCTGGGGTTTGAACAAATTCTACCTAGCCAGTTCCATGCCAATTCCCCTGGTTGCACTGACCATGGCTGCACATATTTGGCATTTGGGTGGATTAAGATACATACTGGTAAACAGAAACTTCCCATAAGAGATGTGCTTCCTGGTAAACATTTACCTGGTTAGAGCTCTTCTGTTTAGGACATTGTCACTAGCCCTCCCATTTTATGGGCTATGCTGGATAGCTCTATGTCCACTTGACATAAGCTAATGTCATAGGAGAAGAGGGAACCTCAAATAAGAAAATACTTTCCCAAGATTGGGCTATAGGCCAGCCTACACAGCATTTTTAAAATTAGTACCTGATTGGATGGCGCCAGTCTGTTGTGGGCTGGTAGTCCTGGGTTCTATAAGAAAGCAGGCTGAAAAAACCATGAGCAAGTTAGGAAACAGAACCCCTCCACGGCCTCTGCTTCAATGTCCACCTTCAGATTCCTGCCCTGTTTGAATTTCTGTTCTCACTTCCTTCTATGAGAAACAGAGATATGGAAGTATAAGCTTAAAAAAAAAATAGAAGCCAGAACATGGTCCATGGATCAGAATTTCAGGCCATGTAAGGAGGATTCTGAGTGCTGTTGAGGACACAAACAAACAAAAACATCTTGTGACCTCAGTTTCCATAAAACACATCTACTCTGAAGTGTTATCACCATAGATGTGGTCATCACTGCTTTGTTGTTCTGCTCTAGTTGCTATGACTTGTTGCAGTTAATTTACCAATGTTTATTATCAGGCTTATAATTATTATTATGACAGTATTTTCTAACCCTCTATCAATCAATCAAGACACAGACATCTGTTATATTTTAAAATAGCCTTCCTTAGCATGGGCAGGGCAGATATTAATCGCCTACACTACTTCCCATAGTGGGGTAGGTATGGGATACCTGCTCCCATCCGTGACATCTGGTTCTAATAATTTTTATCAAGCTACCTCTTATCCATAATCCTAAATATTTTCTAATGTTCTTCATCTGGGCCAAGTCCTTCATTCTTGCCAGCCATGAGCTTCACCTCCACCTAACCCATGATGGCACAAGCTCCTTCTCTCCCATCCTTGGGTCTCTCTACTTCCCAAGGTTCTCTCTGTCTCCTCAAGCCCTGGAGCCTTAGCCACACCTATCCCATTTGCCCTCCCCAGGTGTGATGGCTTTTTAATGTCAAATAGGTTAGGCTCTTAGGCAAGGTACAAGTGGGGCAGAGACAGCAAGCAGTAGTTAGCATCAAAATACATCAGATCAGCCTCCAACAATGATGGGGCAGAGGCAGCAAGCAGTAATTAGCATCAAAATACATCAGATTGACCTCCAGCAAACACTGCTGAGGCAAACTTCAAGTTGGCATCAAGTTCTGCCACTAGAAAAAAGCAGGTGAAAAAACCCCGAAGGGAGACCCTCACTCAAGCCTCTGGATGGCTACGCACCCAAAGACACACAAACGACCTTCTTGCTGTAAATACATGAGGCGGAGCTCCGGGTCAACATGTATCTCACGCAGGAGACAGAGGGGTCGACCCAGAAGCCCAGGGGTTAGGGGTTTATATGGGCAAGGGTCAGGGGGAAGGGGAAGTTTTGGCGCGGCCACACACGATTGGTTGTTTCAAACATTTGAACATCAGCAAATTGCGTAGGCAGATCTGGGGTAGGCTCAGACTTAATCACATGGGTACAGTCCTTGGTTCCTGTCTTTCTTGGAACCCGAGGGTAGATGTTTATCTGAGCTAATGACACATCTGGTTAAACTCAAACCTGGAACATTGTGTGCGGGCCTCAAGGGGTGGATTAAGCAGACACCATAAGATCGGATGAGGGGTCTTGGCTCATTACTCACTTGACCATGTCCGGTACCTGTTTCTCTCAGGAATTTGTCCTTGTGTATTCTCCCTATCTTTTATGGCCAGCCGGTCCCTGGAACACTCAATAGGCCTTTGTCTCCTATTTCCGCATTCTTCGTGACTTATCATCTGGGACCTTGGGCTAGCATACCTGTCGACCTGCACTTATGAGTTAGAAAGCTCTGCTGTTCTGGTTGCTTTAATGCTAATTAAAAATTTTTCCTTTGACAGGTACACAGGATACAGTACATATCCTCTTTGATATCTACCTAGAAGCAACCATTTCAAGTATGCAGATATTAGTTTCATTTCCTTTCTGTTATTTTCATAGAACAGTTTAATGTTCTCCTTAATCAACTTTAACTTTCATCTTTATTATTTACTTCTTGTCTAGCTTCAGGCAGTGATTTACAGCCTCTAATGTCAGTATTGTGGTCTGACTTCGAAAAAGCATAACATTTTCTTTTACTTTTCTTTATCCATTTTTTGGATATCACGCAAAGCATGTTTTTTCTCTGATGCTTTGTATTTTTCACTCATTCATTGCAAATAGCATGGCATTCTTTCTCCTCTTTTCCATTTCTCTTCTCCTGGTAGCTGCCTAGATTTACATCTTGCCTGCGCTTGTGTTTCTCTCTTAGTCTCTAATAAAATTGCCTTAGAATTTCCTTTCAAGTCAAATTTCTAAATTCTTATATTAATGGGACTAAGAACCACCAAAGGCATCTCATATTTAGAGATAACCATTTGAGAATGAGGTTCATTAGGAAAAAGAGCTTCAGTCCATGATTGGACCTTGAGATGGGAGAATATTAGCAGTGTAACAGGGTTATAACAGGCCCACTATGCCAGAAACAGAGACTAACACACTTGAGTCTTAGTCAGTGTCAGAATATGTTAAATAACAATAGATTCAGGTAGTTTAGCAGTTTAAATGACAGCAATTTACAGAAAGTCTGCCTAGATTTGTTAGCTTGGCCAAGGTGAATGAAAGCTCTTCTTTTATCCCAATCTTAATTACTAATATTAACTTTCCTATCACACAGTACAGAACCTCTCTGTCTGTCTGCCTATCTGTCTGTCTGTCTCTCTCTCTGTCTCTCTTTCTCTCTCTCTCTCACACACACACACACACACACACACACACACACATATATATATATATATGTTTACAGAATGAATACAAGTTAAAGAAGCTGCAGCAGAGTTCAAGAGAGTTCAGTTCAGAATTGTGCTGAGAACAAGTCTGCATAGAGAAGATGAAGAAGCCAGGGAGCCACTCCAGAGCTGTTAGAGTCAGGTTTGAAAGTAAAGTGGCAGGGTCCAGCTGCAGGGAAAAAGGCCAAACTGAGTCAGGAGCAGAAATGCATAAGGAACAAGAAACTGTGTCAGGCTCAGGTCCAGATTGGTAAAGAGTATCAAGTTTAAAGCCTATTTCTCTCCAAAGACAGTCCTAGTGACATTGTCCTAAACAGAATAACACTAGCTGGGTAAAAAGAAATATTTTCATTGGGTAAACAACTCTAAAATTTCTATTTTCTAGAAAAGTGGTTTCTTTTTAAAAATTTTTATTTTTATTAAACATTTTTATTTTTTACATATACATTTATATTATTATACATATATACAATAAACTATCTATAGCAAGAAGAATCATGACACAATCTGGAATTATATGAATAATACATTCTCAGTGTTTTGGCTATTTGTATTTGGCAGCCTTGAAGAAAACATCTTTCCTATCTTGGAGCATCTAAAAATCTGAATGTAAATCAATCTCCATCACATCTTGTGTTTATCAACTTAAAACATCTATCTAGACCTAAAAACACCTTAACCACTAAACAGCTAAGCTTTATTGTAAAACTGAGCTACCTGGTCTTCAACTCCATCAGAGAAAACTAGTTTTTATGTGGCATCATTTATAAATAGGTCGATGGTTCTGATAAACTACGTCCACAATGAGGACCATGCCTAGTCAGAGAGTTGTTAGGACTAAGCCCACATTCCAGGCATCAAAAGATAGGCTGGTGTGATAATTTGTTATCATAGTGCTAGGTGTTCATTGGTTTATGGGTCCAGAAGAGAGATTTATACCATTTTCTGTCACTTGATAATTCAAGGGCCTTTTTTTTCTGATATGAGTTTATATACTCATGTGTCCCAGCAGTCTGAATTCTCTTTAACAAACTTACTGGATGGCTTTATTTTTATGCTAAAGAACAAGTCATTTATTCCTCTGCTGCATAGGTGGCACCTGCGGGATAATGCAGTTGGCTTACCATGTGAGCTGTAGTCATTTTCTGCCCTCAAAATGGAGTACAAAAATTACTTGTAAAATGAAGTATCCTAGGGCAGTGCACAGTTTTAAACAATACAGAGTAACTTAGAGTAGGTATAGCCCGCTATCAACAAAAGCTGTAAACAGCAAAAATATCCCTTTAAAACCTGGAAAGAAACTTTGTTCATTAAGTCCTAGAATAATATAGATGGGAGGAATATAGGAGAGAGAAGAGGAGAGGAGAAGGGGGGAGAGGAGAGGAGAGGGGGGAGAGAGACAGACAGACAGACAGACACACACACACACACACACACACACACACACAGAGAGAGAGAGAGAGAGAGAGAGAGAGAGAGAGAGAGAGACAGACAGACAGACAGACAGACAGACAGACAGAGAGACAGAGAGAGAGCTATAAGAAGGATGAGAAAAATCAGAGGAGAACATTCAGAAAAATCCCAAGTTCATTTCATTCGGTGATGGGGAGTTTTATTTCATGTGATTTAGTTCAACATGCATGTTAAACATGCATGTCAAAGAGCATGGAGAGGACACCACTAATGTAAAGGGGCAAACCCATGTTCTACTAATGGATAGTTTAAAAGAATACATTTTTCTTCTTGCTATGTGAATAATCTATAGACAAAGCTACAGTTTTTTTGTATTTTAAATGAAAGAGAAATATATAACCTTCCCACCTTCCTTCTATCCCTCCAGCCCCATCCAGCCACCCTCCTGTGAGTTCCTTGCTCTTAAGTATATGATACATGATTGTTGCTTGAGTTGTTTTAATCCAGGCTTGTAATCACTTCCTTATTATTAGTTCCATCTATTTCTATGATATCAGTTCAATATAATATTTAGGCTTATGCCTAACATTTTATGCTTAGATATCTGATATATCTTATGTTATTTTTTATCAGTTTTGTTTTGTGTTTCTACCTAACTGTTTTAATTTTTATACAAGAACTGTATTGTGATTCAGTATTTTAATATCTCTGATGAATATAACTACATTTTTGTTTGTTCCTCCTTAACACCTTACATAAATTTTACTATCTAGGGTATAGTAACATATTAACTACAAGTTAATTCTAATCATGCATAGGAATTATATTTTGATACATTACTTTCTTTTTCTTTGTCTCTTTGTGGTACCATTGGTGCATATATTGGTGTTTTGAATGAAAGCACTGCTCCATAAGATTATATGTTTGAATACTTGATCCCAAGTTAATGGAAGTAATTGAGAAAGATGAGATGTTTCCTTACTGGGGTAATTGTGGCAGTGCAGGTAGACTTTTAGCTTCCCCCCCCTCTCTCTCTCTCTCTCTCTCTCTCTCTCTCTCTCTCTCTCTCTCTCTCTCTCTCTCTCTCTCTCTCTCTCTCTTTCCAGTTCTCTCTCTCTCTCTCCTGCTTACAGAACAAGATGTGAGCTCTCAACTGTTCCTGCCAACATGCCATTGCTATGTTATCTTGGACTCCAAACTTCTAGTCTTTAAGATCAATTAAATGATATCTTTTGTAAGTGTTCTGGGTCATAATAATTTGTCATAACAATAGAAAAGCAACCAATGCAAACAGAGTGTATATGTGCCCAAACCCATTCATTCTCTTCATACTTCTTTACCACTTTCCATATGGTTTTATCACAGTTTCAGGAACTACTGTGCATAGCCAAATGCATCCTTTTGTTTATTCTTCCTCATTTATGATGAAATACCTTCCAGTGGAGGATCAAACATGTTTTGGGTTCATTAGTTTTCATGGTATTTAACAGTGAACACACGCAGTCAAAACACTGGGAAATGTTTCTTTGCAGGCTTTCCTCAGCACAGTTGTGATAGTGAAGTGATATCTCCTGTGTCTTACCACCCACTTTACTCTGCTGATCTCACTTCACCACATTGTCTTGTAACTCTGCCTGCATTCCTTTCTTCTTAACCTTCTTGCCAGAGTGTATCTTAAAGTCAGAGAATTATAATGTTGCAAAGCCCAGCAGCCCATTGAGATGTTTTAACATCTTCAAATGAAAGTAAAGGAAAAGAATAAATTAGGAAGAAATAAAGCAAAAACAGAAAAAGAAAGGAAAACAGATGGAAAGATGGAAGACAAGAGGCACAAAAATTAAGTACTGAGTTAAAAAGTCTCCAGGGACTTCCTGTCTCACTGATAGTAGCAAAACCTGCTGCATGGTGTGTCCATGTCTCACATGGTTTCTTAAGACTCTTTTGTGCTCTTGGTACTACTCTGCCTTATACACTCCTGCTCGTCAAGGTTTGTGGCCCTGCCTTATAGACCATGCTCCTGATGATCATCCTGAGTTCTCCTAGGTATTCACAGAAGGAGCTACCCTACATCTCTAAAGGTTCTGCTCACAGTTCAGCATCTCAGGGAGCATTTCACTCAACAATTATTTAAAAATTAATCTTGGAATAGGGAGAGGCGTTAGTTTGTAAAGTGTCTGCATAAATATGTTATGCATAGGCATTAAGTCCTGAGTTCAAATGCCCAGTACCTATAGAGAAGACATACAATCATGTATTTTATAAATGATTAAAATACAGCATACTCTGTTATTTCTTTCTTCATTATGTTGGTTCTACAATGAAAGTATTTATTTATTAAAAGTGATGGAAGTTGGATGGCTAGAGTGCCTAAAACCATTATAGTTTTGCTGTATCTAAAATAAAATAATAAAATAAAATAAATAAAACTGGCTATTCACTGGTTTTCAATGTGCACCATTTAGATGATATAAGGGAATCTTTGTGGTTTCATAGTCATTTGTTACATGGCTTCCATACAGCTCTCTGTTTGGTACAAAAAAATCTGTCACTACCACTTCCCAAGGCATTCACTTGTTTATGTACCCAGAAGGGCAAGAAGAACCTTGGCAGCATGACTTACACATAAGACATAGAAGGGGCCACCTTTTCAAGGGCTTCACAGAAATTAAGAATGACAAAACAATTTAAACATCCAATTGCTGATACCACCAATCAAAACCTTAACCCACGAAATCTGAAGAGGACCTTCCTACTAGACTTCTTGACTGTCAAAGGTCAGTTTCAACACCACAGAGTAAACTAAGGTGGGACATGGAGTTGGCAACTGACCGCCCAGTGAACTTATCCCTGAGGGTAAAAAGATTGATTCTCTAGGCTGGAACTGCTTGTAACTGGTAGAGGAGAGGGTCTTGTGGTTGTCAAAAAGAAAAAGAAATAGGAGGAAAATTGATCACACACACACACACACACACACACACACACACACACACACCCCTACACACACACTTGGTGGATGAAACAAGTTTTAACAAGTTCCAACAAAACTTCACTCATACACATACACATACATACATACATACATACATACATACATACATACATACACATTCATATATTAGGTTGATGGAACAAATTCCAAAAAGCAAGCTTCTATAATTATATTTTAATTTTCTCCCATAGTTTATATATCCCAGAAAAATTGTTTAAGCAGGGAAAACTTGACAATGTGTTTTCATTCTATTTTTCTTTAAGTGAATGATTCTAATGAGTATACATTGAAAAAAAATGTTCCCAAGTATCGTCACAAGATCAACTGTTTTACGTATTATGGGTGAAAAACAAATGTACAAAAATAGTTATTACATGAGCCCACATACACTTGTAACTAAACAACTTTTTATAGATTAACAATGTGTAAGCAAACAAGGTCATTTTTTCAGCCAGTTCCTCTTTTCTGGCAGGCTGTACTTTTTGATGACAAAGAATCAATTATCTTAAAATGTAATTTTATCAAAAAGTTAAAAGAATCATAAACCTGAATTTTTATATAAAAAACAACCAACCTTTTATACATTAAATTTTCAAGCTGTACATCTACTCATTAACATTGTTTATTAAATCATGTCAGGAAGCTGAGGACAAAAATGGGTACAAGAAATTAATCAACAACTTAATCATCAGCCTAACTTCAGAAGAGAGTCACACCAGCCAGTGTAAAGTTGAGGTATTGTTATTGCTTCCTAGCCTCAAAAATTTTCCTAGCTCAACTATAGCTTGTGCCTTTTTTGTTTGTTTGTTTTGTCAATTTTTGCATCAGGGTGTCTCTGTGTAACAGTTCTGGCTGTCCTGGACTCTCATTGTAGACCAGGCTGGCCTTGAACTCATAACAACAATCCAACTACCTCTGTTTCACTGAGTGCTGGGATTACAACAGTGTATCACCACACCCAGTAACTGCCTTTCCAGCTTTTCAATCACTTCCTCCTTTGGGAATGCCTTGCCAGGCTGTAGGTGGAGAGGATCTGCCAAGTGCAGATGAGACTTGATAAGCTGGAGTGGGTGAGTAGGATGGTTCCACTTTTGTGAGGAATAGGGGAGGAGGGAGAGAAGAGAAAGGAGAATGGTGGGACTGGCAGGTGAGATGGATGTGGTTACCCCCAAGATGCAAAATGAATAAATAAATGAAATGAGTAAGTGGGTCTTTCTGAACTTCAAATTTTAAAAAATATTTTCTATATCAAAGTCACTTACAAAATCATCTTAGACTAATGATCTAGAACTATTTAGATCAAAACAGAAATTCTGTAAAATCATTAATTAATCTAGACAATATAATTTTCTGAATCCATCTTTATACTAATTGGCAGGAAAATTTCCCAATACAGTTGACTGTCTCCCAAGCGGCAGTCACATCAGAGTATAGACAATGATGGTCCTTCCCATGCCCAAAGAGACTATGCCATATATATGAGGAATATAACAATGACAAACATAAGAAGGCACAGCAGCAGCCAGAGACCATCCAGAGACAAAACCCCTGGCTCTGTGCCTTAACAAGGTGTATCCATTGCAGCTATGAAAAATGGCAAACCATCTTCAGGAAGCTCATTTTCCCACTGCATTCTCTCCTGTACAGTCTCCACAACTTGATCTTGTATAAAATATACGTGTGTTTGGCTAAGCCAAGATGATTTTCAATGTTCTATTTTATAAGTAGATGCATCTTCACCACCCACACACATATTAAACATTTTGTTAGAATATTCTAGAAATAAAGTTGTTGATTCATTCTGAACAATATTAACAGAGTTTTATGGTTTTCTTTATCCTTTAAAAGTGAGAGGGCAATAAAATCAAACAAGCTCTTGGCATCATGTCCCAAATAAAAAGTTACATGAATTTCTTCAGAGAGGAGAAAAATGATATAGACCAAAAAGACTAATCTACACAGAAGAGTTTTAGAAAGTGAATGAATGAAGACAAAGTTAAAATATATACTTTGCTTTAAATTAGTTTATTAGGTTGAAAGTAAAAGTAGCAATACCATTACTATATCACCTTGAAATATACAATTACTATATCACCATAAAATATAAAATCATCTAACTACAGTGTAGCAGATATATAAAGTAGCAGATAATAGCATGGAAAGGAAATTATTTCAACCGGCAGTGAGTTTAGTGACTCACAATCTATGAATGAAACCAATGTTAATTTGCAGTTCATTCTCATACAGTGATAAACCAAAGCAAACCCTCTGTTTTGTAATGAAAATTTGTTAGATAAATG
Source organism: Acomys minous (assembly GCF_964271855.1). Lineage (NCBI taxonomy): Eukaryota > Metazoa > Chordata > Mammalia > Rodentia > Muridae > Acomys > Acomys minous. Next base: position 72,121,801 of record NC_140483.1, on the reverse strand, counting down.
TGAAAACAGATACGATAAATGTTCAATATATATGAATTGATGGCATGATTGCTGTATATAGAGGAGCCAGAAAATAGCCAATTGAGCAGTGTTGATTACTGAGAAAAAATAAATGATATAGATGATAGTTCAAATAAGAATGGCTCCAAAAGGCTCATATACTTGAATGTTTATTCACTCAGGAGTGACACTATTTGGAAAGATTAGAAGGATTAAGAGGCACTATTGGAGAAAGTGTGTTAGGTACTAGAAGCCCAAACCAGATTCACTTTCTCTTTTTTTCTACTGCCTATGGATCAGGATATAGAACTTCAGTCTCTTTATTTGTTGCCATGCTCTCTTCCGTGATGATAATGGACTTATACCGGGAACTATAAGCAATGCCCAAATTAAATGCTTCCTTTTATAGGAGTTGACTTGGTCATGGTATTTCTTCACAGCAACAGAACAGTGACTAAAACAATTTAGTTATGTAGACTTTAACTACTTTTCTTCATTCACTAATACTTTTTTTGAGACAAAATTACCATATGTACTACTGGTTGTCCTGTAGTTCATTATGTAGACCAAATTGACTTCAGATTCATAAAGACATGCCTGCTTTAGCCTCCAAAATGCTTACATTAAAACAATGTGCTACCAAGCTTGGATCTATTTTTTAAGGACAGCATTTGGAGCTACTTCAAAACAAATAACCAAAAGTATGAAAATATTCACAAAAAGATCCATCACACACATGCACTGAATTCTGGTCTATTTTCATAGTCAAAAAGAAGGAAAGAAAGAAAGAAAGAAAGAAAGAAAGAAAGAAAATGATATTTTGCATTTCCTTGGGATTTTAGATTATAATTATACCTTTTCATTAGATGAGACTTCTTAAGCATGTAATTTAATTAAAACCTTTAAAGATGAAATATATCATCCTAAAAACAACATACTAACAGTCTATAGTCATAATAGGCTAAATGAGATACATTACAATAATAATAATAGACTAAAAAAGAACACAACATGGAAATTCATATACTTTGGTTATAAATATGTTTTGAATACATGTAACAAAGATTAATTTGTATAATAAAGGAATAAAGAAACCTCATACAATGTGGCAGGTAAATGATGATTGGTTGTATAAAAATGTCCCTCCACCTATCATTTTCCCTTTGAAAAGACCTGAAAAACATTATGCATTTATTTATTCTATTCTCTATACAGGAAAAATACTTTCTCCTATTTCCATGTCAAATCCTCTAAAGGTTTATTTTGAAAAGTCCTCTAAGTTTTCTAAAATTATGTGTGCTTTTTTTTTTATGTCTTCTCCATGATTAGGAGACTTGCTGCACAGATGTGTGCTTCTGCAATATTGACATGTATGTTTCAATGTCAGTTACAGGCAATTTTGATTTTCACAAGTTCCAAAATTCTTACTGAGTGTTTAATTCTATTATAGTAGGCATTAAGATATGTATAATTATTTTATGTATATAGAGTTGCCTAATGAAAGCAGGAATATAGGAATGCACATGGAGAATACATGTAAAATTTATCACTGTTCACATTTTCGGAGTATATAACGCAAGGCAATATAGCTAGAACTTGCCACCAGCATTATGATTAAAATGGTCATGTCAGAACTAGAGAGATTAACAGAAGGATGGTGTCTTAGTTACTTTTCTATTTCTGTAACAAAACATCATAACAAAAACAACTTATTAAAGAAAACACTTAATTTGGGGCATGGAATTCCAGAGGGCTAAAGTCTATGAAACAGAATATCAGAGAGCATGCCACAGGCAAGCAGGATTGCAGATATAAAGAAAGAGAGTATGAACATGGTTGAGCAAATTTTCTTGTTGTGTGCTGGAGCATCTTCTGGATATATTCCAAGGAGTGGAATAGCTGGGTCTTGAGGAAGCCCTATTCCCATTTTTCTGAGATAGCACCAGATAGATTTCCAAAGTGGTTGTACTAGTTTGCATTCCCACCAGCAATGAAGGAGTGTTCTTCTCTCCCCACATCCTCGCCAGCATGTGATGTCACTTGAATTTTTGATCTTAGCCATTCTGATGGGTGTAAGATGGAATCTCAGAGTTGTTTTGATTTGCATTTCCCTGATGATTAAGGAGGTTGAGCATTTCTTTAAGTGTTTCTCAGCCATTTGATATTCCTCTGTTGAGAATTCTCTGTTTAGTTCCATGCCCCATTTCTCGATTGGGTTATTTGGTTTGGTGGTATTTAATTTCTTGAGTTCTTTATATATTTTGGATATTAGACCTTTCCTTATTCATAATAGCCAGAACATGGAAACAGCCGAAGTGTCCCTCAATAGAAGAATGGATAAAGAAACTGTAGTACATATACACTATGGAATACTATTCAGCTATTAAAAACAAGGACTTCCCGAAATTTGTGGATAAATGGATTGAGCTAGAAATGATCATAATGAGTGAGTTAACCCAGAAGCAGAAAGACTCAAATGGTATATACTCACTTATATCTGCATATTAGCCCAAGGGGCATGTTCCACGAAAGCCTTCACTTACCAGGAAACTGAGACTGAGGGGAGGACATTCTAGTGGGATTCTAGATGAGAGAATCATGGGAGAAAGACAAAATAGAAGGACCCAGAGGGTCCTAGAAGCCTACAAGTAGAACATTATGATAGGCAGATTTGGGCACAGGGGTCCCGCTCAAACTAAGGCACCAGCCAAGGACAATACAGGCGGTAAACCTTAAACCCCTACCCAGATCTAGCCAATGGACGGAACACTCTCCACAGTAGAGTGGAGAGTGGGATATGACTTTCTCACATACTCTGGTGCCTCACCTTTGACCATGTCCCCTGGAGGGGGAGACCTGATGGCACTCAGAGGAAGGACAGCAGGTTACCAAGAGGAGACTTGATACCCTATGAACATATAGAGGGGGAGGTAATCCCCCTCAGGAACAGTCATAGGGGAGGGGAATAAGGGGAAAATGGGAGGGAGGGAAGAACGGGAGGATACAAGGGAGGGGATAACCATTGAGATGTAACAAGAATAAATTAATAATAAATAAAAAAAAGAAAGAGAGTAAAAAACCAGAGAAGTTCATAATAATAAACAACACATAGATGATACATGACACAGAGAAAAGTAGTATAAAAATATATTATTGATAATAGATTATAGTTAGGTAGATAGATGATAATTTATAAATGATAGAATATAGATAGATATCTCTTAGAAAGATGCTAAAGGGTACACAAATGATAAAGTGTAGATGGATGAATAGATGATAGATAGATAGATAGATAGATAGATAGATAGATAGATAGACTGACAGATATAGACAGGTGGTAAATACATATAACATGGATGACAGATGATGGATAGATAATAGATTTTAATAATGAGATAAAGAGATGATAAATGCTAGATGGATGGTATATGACAGGTAAGTGATAGATTAGATAGATAGGTAGGTAGGTAGATAGATAGATTGATAGATTTATATATATATATATATATATATATATATATATATATATATGATAGATGATAGATAGATAGATAGATAGACAGACAGATACATGTTAGATGTAGATAGTTGGTAGATAAATATATTCTGGGTATTAGAAGATGTATAGATAAGAATAGAGAGATAAATTGATAAGTGATGGATTGATAGATTACAGGAAGTGTAAGATTGGATAGATAGAAGATAGAAGATGGGTGGATAGATAGATAGATAGATAGATAGATAGATAGATAGGTAGATAGATAGATAGATTAATAATGGACAATAGAGACATATAGCCGTGCAACAATGCTATAAATATTCTGTTTCTTTTCTTTTCTTTATGTTTTTTGGTTGTTGTTTTGCTTTGTATTGAGACAGGGTTTCTCTGTGTAGTCCTGGTTCTCCTGGCCTCACTTTGTAGACCCGGCTGGCCTTGGCCAAATTCACAGAGATCCTCCCACCTCTATTTTCCGAGTGCTGGGATTAAAGGCTTGCACCACCATGCCCAGCAATGCTGTATTTCTTAATGAATGAATATAAATATAAGCTGTGTAAAGTGAATGCCATTTTTATTCTATCCCACTGGAGATAGATGAACAATTAACATATCAATGAAGAAAAGAACAAAAAGGAAGAGCACCTACAAGCAACAACAGAGGAAAGAGCAATGCAACAGCTCACACTACAAGAGGAACATGGGGTAGCAGTATGCCAGCTAACAACAAAGCTGTAGACACTGATGATGCCCACAGGCCATCACTGATCAATCAGTACCCATGGTAGCAAAAAGTCAGAGAAACTAGTGTTGGTGTCAGTGTACAACTGGGAAAATCTCTTCGCTGGGCATTAGTGATCTCAGCACTGCAGCCAGAGGAAGTGATTGTCTTAGGTGACTTGGAGTCAAACTATCATTCATCCTGCTTTGTTGTCTTTCACAATTGAAATGCTTTGAGAAAGTTCTCAGTTTTTTAAGGACAAAACCTTTAAAATATTTTCTGTAATAAGCAAGCAAAACTTGATTTAGAGGTAGACAGAATTTGTTTGACATAGTAAGTATGGATGGATCAAGGTTGAAGAGCTTATATATTTGATGTCAAAACATTTGGAGAACTGAGAGATAGTTATGAAGTGAGTATTCATGTAATAATGATGTCTTCTAATGACTACCTGTTTGACAAACTTTAACTGTCACTGTTATGAATTTTCATGGGTTTTTAGTGTAGTAACATGTTGTGAACACTAATTCTACCCTCATATATTCACTGCTCAGAGACTAAAGTCAAATTTCATGAATATTCATTGACTAATTGTCAAGTTCTAACCTTGCCAAACTTATTTTCTCCAGTTCCCTTAATCAAGTGAGTGACTTATTGGCCCAGGAATTTATGGGTTCTCTTGTCAGAACTTGAAATCTGCATATATATATATATATATATATATATATATATATATATATATATATATATATATACACCATCAGTTGTAAGATCAAATGGAAAATTGAGAGTTGGGATATGAGCATCATATAGTCCAAGATTCAAGGTGTAAAGACTCTCATCTTTCTTGGACCCTACTCATTCTTTTACTCCTTTGCAGTGAGTTTTAAAATAATTCAATAAGTTTGGTGGTTCGGCTGTTTTAATTTATTCTGTAAACATAGATACTTACTCAGTGTATGTCGGCATCATGTTTCTGGTGATGTCATTGGTAGTCTCTATTGGAGAAAGATTCTTCAGTTCAAGACCTCAAAAAGCTTGTGAGTAATAAAACAAACTATATAAACATTTGCAGATTAATAGAATGAAACAATAATAGTGATGTTTTCTAGAAGTCACCTGATTGTTGTCAGCATATGTTGAAGTCAGCATATTGTTGATGTTTTTATACAAAGTGATATGGAGAGAGCCAAGTCAGTAAAATGCTTACCACCCAAGGATGAGAATCTGAGTTCAGACCCCAGCATCCATGTTAAAAAGCTGGCTACAAAAGCACCCATCTGAAGTTCTAGCACTGGTGAGGTGAACATAGCCAGATCCCTGAGGCTTTATGACAAGACTATCTAGCCAGTCATTGATGGTGAGGTTTAATGAGAGACTTTACATCTAAGAGCAAGGTAGTGATCAATTCAGCATTTGCATACACACAGTTTATTGTAAATTTATACACACAACCACAATTTTATTTAAAATTTAAAAGAGTTTCAAGTGGAGAACTCTCAGTTTATCTGCATATTTGTTTGCATTTGTTTAACATTTTACAATTGTAAAACTCAGTTAGTTGCACATTTATAATAGAAAAAGAAAAGTCATAAGACTTCTATTAAGTCTAACTTATATACAATGAATTATTTTTAATATATCCTAGGATTCCTTTCTGTATATCATAAAATATACTACATGAGTATATATAACTTCCAAAAGGCCATGAGAGAAAAAAGTTTATATATATGGAAGTGTATATAAATCAGAGGACAACTTCAGAAAGCCAATGTTATCCATCCACTATGTGGATACTGAGGATAAAATATTGGTTCATTGAGCTTAGGAGCAGGAACCTTTACCTGTTGATCCATCTTTCTTGCTCATGTCTACCACATATAATGATTAGTTTATTCATATGTAGTCATGGAAATATAATTGAAAATGTAGCTGCGGGACACCTTAGTACGTATCAATAATCCTGATACTCTTACATCAAGATAGAAGTTGGAGCTGGGGGAGGCCCTGGTAGCTCAAGGGTCAGCCAATTTGGTCTATACAGTGGAATGCAAGGGATTCTGTCTCCAACAAGTTAGAAGGCAAAGATTAACACTGAAAATAGCCATCTGACTTCAACATGTACTGTCTCATATTCCTGAACATATATACAGGAACACACATACTCATGAAAGTACGCACACACACACACACAAACACACACAAATAAAGAAGTGCATGTAGTTAACAAATATATTAAACTACATGTTAGTCTATAGTTAGCTTTCATAGATGCTCTTGGGCAGGAAAAACATGATACTCAAAATAGTCTGTGTTATATAGTTTCAGAATCCACTGCAAGTCTTGGAAAAATGTCCATGGTTGAAAATTCAACTGATTTGACAGACATATTTGTAAGGCAGGAACTATTGAAGACTTGCTTACCCTGTCATGGCACAATTTTGCCCTCGACTCTGCCTGCATCTGAGATTGCCCATTTTTAGACAGAATTCTGTCTGTGATACAAACAAGGATGTTTTGCCCAGTGGCTGATTTGCCACATTTGGAGCCATCTTCATAAGGAGGTTCTTTGATGCTCATCATCTTCTTTGAGGTAGGCTGGGTGTTCCCAGGAGTTAAAATAATAAAAATATCTTTAAATGACATATTCTGTCGGTCTCTGAGGCTTTTGAAGACCTTCTCTAACTATTTTACCTTATATATCTATAGAATCATATCTATCTGTTAAACCTAAGATGTATATTCTTGTGATAAAAAATAGACTAGTAGTTGACATGATCATGATTTGATCAACTAAGATTTATCTTGTTCAGTCTCAAATACTAATGATCCTCCAAAGCTATAAAGAGTTTTGAGTGACTGTTCAGGCAACAAACTGTCTCTGTCATTTTTTTTCATTTGGACTCTACTAACCTGCACTTCTGGTTCACTCAGGTAATTAAGTTTTAATCTTTCTCAAGTCTCTGAAGGTGTTGAAGACTGGATAGTTTTGTCTCACAATTAAATAAGCTTAGTTGTTTAGGGGCTAAGATGTTTTTAGGTCTATATAGGTATTTTCGGCTGATAAAGATAAGATATACATTCAGAATTTTAGACTCACCAAGGTAGGAAAGATGTTTTCTTCAAGGCTGCCAAATATAAACAGCCAAAACAGTATGAATGTAACATTTTATAATTCTTGATTGTTTTATGATTCTTCTGGCTGTAGGTAGTTTATTTGTGTGTAATAATATAAATGTATAAGTAAAAGAAGAAATATAATTAAAAAAGAAAAATTAACTGATTTAAATTTTTGTTATCATTCCTAATGCTTTATTAACATATCTTCCTGTACAATTAATTGTTGTGGTTTCTTGACAAATGCTTAGGACTTCTGGGCTCTGGCCTTTCTCAGCTTGTAAGCACCTGCACTTGCCCAAATGTTGCATCAGCACAGTGAACAAGCCATGTACTCAGCCACACATGACCCTCCAAATCATCACACCCCACCCCAGTGTTCACTTTGTAGTTTACATTTGGGAAGAGCCTCTGCTCCTGAGCTCAATTCAAGAGGGACCTATGACCACGGAGAGCTAAATGAGGACAGCAGGACATGGCTGCAGCAGCTCCTCATGAGTCCCTACAGTACAACTATTTCCCACAAAAAGCTATGTAAATGAGAAGCCAGAATGGAAGTTTGTGCAGCTTCAAAATGAGATCTGAGGGAACATCAAATAGAGTTGAAATTTATCTGAATTTCATGAAGCTCACTTTTTGATAACTTAGTTTCATTTGACTTATAATTTTTTTCATCCTTTTGAGGCAAGGTGAGGTGGCTTAATAAAGTACTGCTGCTTTTGGAGACTTAATGAGAAGGGAATAATAAAAATCTAAGTTCAAAACTCTTAAAATTATTTAAAGAGAAATGTGACTAATTGTATAATAAATGCCTGTCTGGTGCAATGGCTCTGGCCTACAATCCCAGCACCAGAGAGTATGAGAGACTGAGTGATGTAGGATACTCAACATGTTAAAGACAGTTTTTTTATGCATAGCAAGACCCTGCACCGACAATGAAAAGAAAAAGGAAAAACAAAACAAAGCACTAAAGACTTTTACTTACAATACTCCAAAATTATTGTGTTTTTATTGTGGACTTGTTATTTGTTATTTGACTTGCAACTTGATGGGTGGATCTGGGCCCAGGTCTTCTGCACAAACTACTGCACAAAACAAGTACAATACATGGAGTAAATAGTGAACCCCTACTCAGATCTAACCAATGGACAGGACATTCTCCACAATTGAATGAAGAGTGGGGACTGACTTTGACATGAACTCTGGTGCTCCATATTTGACTACTTCCCCTTAGTGGGAAAGCCTGGTGGCACTCAGAGAAAGGATAAGCAGGCCACCAAGATGAGAATTGATAGGCTGTGACCATATATTGGGGGAGGAGGTCCCACTCAGTGACAGACATAGGGGAGGGGAATAGGGTGAAAGAGGGAGGGAGGGAGGAATAGGAGGATACAAGGGATGGGATAACAATTGAGATGTAATCTGAATAAATTAATTAAATAAAATTACATTGAAATAAATAAATAAATAAATTTACATATCTTATATGAGAAACTCAATAAACAGTACCAGGTACATTTTTCTTGCCTACTGACCTTCATTAACCTTAGGAAGTACCTCGGCTCTTCAGTTCCAACTAAGAAGGACCTGTGATTGTGGAGGGCTCAGTAAGGACAGCAGGGCCTGGCTATAGCTGCTCGTGGTTGGTCCCTAGAACACCACTAAATCCACCATGCTACCCCATGTGTTACTTCAAAGGAGCCCTAGGTTGCATGACTCAGCCAGCAAAGAGCTTTGCCACACAAATATGTTGACCTGAATTTGATCTTCAATATTAACACAAATGAGTAGACATGGTGCCATATACGTGAAACCCTGGTACTAGAGCAGTGATATGGCCAAATCCCTGGTGCTCACTGGATGTTCTACTCAAATGCAGACTCCAAGTGCAGACAGAAACTTTTGTTTTTAAAAGTAAGTCGCAGAGGCCAGGTGGTGGTAGCACATGCCTTTAATCCCAGCCCTTGGGAGGCAGAGGCTGGTGGATCACTGTGAGTTTCAGGCCAGCCTGGTCTACAAAGTGAGTCCAGATGTCAAGGCTACACAGAGAAACCCTGTCTCAAAAAACCAAAACCAAAACAAAAAAAAAGTCCCAGAGGAAACTGAGGAGGACACAAAATACCATAATTTTAGACCATAATACTCACTTTTCTCCTGCAAAAGTGGGAGGGAAATTAGGCTGCGCCTTATGGTCCAATTGCTGTTTTTACTGTTTTTATTGTTTTACTGCTCTAGGGTGCATCTTATGGTCAGGTGCATCTTATAGTCTGAAATATATGGTAGCATGAGATGCACTTCACTTGCTTGACCTTTCTCTGAGTCACTTTCACAATGGATGTCACTTTTGATGTCCCGGAGGCCATACATTGAGAATGTTATCATAATGACAGTTAGAATAAATGGTTTCATTTAGGAAATGGAGTTGATAGAGGTGGCATTGTCTTTAGAGATTAAAGTAGCTCATGGGACCCTTAGGTGGTTCTCAGTGGAATGAGATGCTATGAAAGAGCAACCTTAGCCATTTTATCATTCCTTGGCTGGCTATTTCTGTATGTGATCTCCCCTCCTGGCAGACATCTTCATGATGGCAACAAAAATCAAACACATGGGATTTCCTCCAATTGTGAGCTTTCAATCTCACAAACAATTTAATAAACCTCTTTATAAAATATATGATATAGCCGGAAGAATTTTACTAGTCATAGAAGACACAAAGATACACTATCAATTTTTTCTCTCCAATTCTCTATCACACTCTCTCTCTCTCTCTCTCTCTCTCTCTCTCTCTCTCTCTCTCTCTCTCTCTCTCTCTGTGTGTGTGTGTGTGTGTGTGTGTATGTGTGTGTGCATGTGTAAAACTATGTGAGTGTGTACAGATAAACATATGGTGACGGAGAGACCGATGCAGGTGTATTGTATAGAGTACCACATGTCAATCCTCAGGTGCACTGCACTATTCATTTGATATGAGGTCTGTTATTGGCCTGGCCCTATGCCAGGTTCATTAGGTTAATATCTCTATGAGCTAGAAGGATGCATTTGTCTAGGTTTCCCATATTACCATCACTGGAATTAGAGTCAAGGGATGCTGAAACTGTCTTTTCCTGCATGAGGTGAGGTTCTAAACCTAGATCCTCATACTTGTGGGCAAGCAGTTTACCATGCCCTAGCCTCACAATGTCATTCACATTCTCACATTGCAGATAAGGGTATGAACTAAGTAACACAAAGTAACTTGTTTAGACTCACATCTCTAATGTGACAGAGTGAACATGCAAATCTAAATGTCTGTTATAGAAATTAAGATGCATGCTCACATACCTCAATAAAGTCAGACTTAACATTATGTTTCTCAACTCTAGCTCTGCTACCATATTCTGTCCATGTTAATATTTTCATGTTGGTATATTCTCTAAAAACACCACCCCTGCTGTCCTTTCATATCACTTTAATATTCTATGCATGAAACCCAAGATATGAAACTAAAGACATATGAAGTTTAAGGCTCTTGTTTAAGCAAGTAACTATCCTCTCTCAGAATGGCTTCCTACCAACTCTATTTTTACTTGAAACACTGAAGTCGTTTCCTTGAATTGGATCAAGGATATTTCAAAACTGCAGACACATTCAGGAATGGAATTGTCTTGGTGTTAAAAAAATCAGCAAATAGAATTCTTTATCTAGTCTTCCAAAAGTCAATATTCTCATATATTGGAACTGAGCTATCCTCTCTCCCTGATCATTGGTCCTGACAATACATGGAAGCTGACTAGCAGAGTAAACACAACTGTGGTGATGGGACAGAAGGGTAGGTTCCAAACTCATGGTATTTTTTCTGTGTCATATGTCTTACATTCTTTGTCCACATGTTATCACAGGAGATGGTATTGGCAGACAAGGCCTTAAGAGAACTCTATGCACGTTCTTGACAGAAAGATGAGACTGTATAGAAATGTTTGTCATTCTTAGTGCTTGTGCTCCCGAAGGCATACTTTTTTTCTCTTACCAGTGTACCATAGTCCAGAGAACAATCCAGCAGGAGTCTGCTGCACCATAATCTGTTACATGGAAATATTTCCTGGTGGAAGTCTCACCACAGGGCAATTGCTGTTTTTACCTTTGTTATAGGCATTGGATGTTTATCCAAGTTGACCAGGCTTCAGAAACAGAATTGGATTATATTATTAAAATAACTCACAATCAATGTAGGGAGTTTCTTGAGGCCCCACACCTAGCCTAGGAGCTATGGGAAGTTAAGGCTTGTTGAAGAGGGAAAATCAATTTTCTTTTGTTGTAAGTGGCTCAGGCACATGCTCATGCAAGCTACCATATTTTAACCCAATTGGACACACACACAAATAGAAAAATAGAAGGAGAACTTTGGATGAAGGGCAGGGGTGAAATGAGAAGTGAATTAGAGAAGGAAGTGGGTGGTAAATACATGGAAATTTATCAAGGAATAAATAATAATTTTAAGAAAAGAGTAAACAATGTTTTAGAATCTTAGTTCCCAAATATATTTGTGAAATCTGTGTATAATTTCATTGAATATTCATTTCTGGTAAGATGGACCTTACTTTAGGAATGTGTCTTGTGTATGCTTTAATTCTATTTCTTTTTTGCAGGTCTTCCATTTGTTTGCTTAATATCCATGTCATTTAGCTTCTCTTCAGCTCTGCACACATTTCCTCAATGAACTAAACATACTTTTATGACTTTCCATCACATTCTTCCCCTACATTGGAAACAGAACACACAAAAACCAATGTGGTATAAAGAATTTGAGATGGAAACAGGTTACGGCTGAAGAGAACCTTAAACACTCTGTCAGTTTATGGACATTACTCTGTTGTGCTGATTTTCTTTTTCTACTTGGCCTTGAAAAATTTTTAGTACTTTAAGTACTTAAATCTCCTGTTTATCCTTGACCCTGGGAGGAAAACAAATCAATAATTTCCACAATTAAAACTGACTTTGTGTTGTCATCTTGTTTTAACTGAGTTTATTATTATAAAATTATTGGTTTATTAAATAAATAAGTTTATTATTATTATACATTTATTGTTCCTTTTCATTTTTCAATTTTATAATATTTATTGAATATACAAAATACTTGGTTTCAATATAACATTTCATATATGTATATAATAGACTTTGATCATTTTCAATCCACTATTATCATATTCTCCTCCCCAACCTGTTTCCCTTCATCTATCTCCAAGATCTCCTTTTATTTTCATGTATCTAGTGTTTTTCTTTTATCTTTTTAGTCATTGCGCTTACATATACAAATACATTTAAATACATAAATACAACCTTCTGAGTATATTTAGTTTTGCTACTGTGTATACATTTGCTACTGTGACCATTTGCTATTGGATAATCAATTAGAGGGATCATCCCTGAGGAGACTTATTCTCCTTCTCTCAACAGTCACTGATTGTATTTCTTTACCTAGAAGTAGCACCTTATAAAATTGTTCACAATGATGGCCATGTTAGGTAGTGTTGTCATTGCTCAGATCTTGTTTAGGCAATCATAATATTGAAATTTCATGAATACAGCTTCATATTCTATACAGAAGACTCAGTCTCTCAGCAGACAGCTGGGTCCTCTAGCTCTTAAAGACTCTGTACCTGCTCTTCCAAGTTTATTGTTCCTTTGATTTTAGTTCCCTGCACTTCAATCCTGATAAGTGATTTAAACATCTAATTCAAGATGTTTCTAAAACACCAGACAACTCTTCTAGACAAAATAGCAATATAATCTGATCCCAAAGACCCTTTGAATCTATCATTTCAAAATTCTTCCTTTGATCTGCTTACCAGTTTGAAAGTACTATATTATGGTCTCTTTTGCCAGTTAAAAAAATTACTTATTTCAATGTTTGTAAGTGCTTCACCTTCCTGTCTGTAAGTGTGCATCATGTGAGCCAGTAGAGGGCAATAGAACCCCTTCAAGTTGCAGACACTAGTCAGCATCTATGTGTGTGCTGGGAACTGAATCTGGTTTCTCTGACAAAGCAGACTGGGCTTAATTCTAATTCATTTCTCCAACCCATCTTAACTATCTTAATTAATGATGTCATCTCTCTAAAATAACTTTGAAGAACCTGTCTCTCATCCAATCCCACAATGATACAGATTTGAAAGGTTATTTTTCCCTTTCTGCAGCAAGCAACAGTTTTAGCTTTGTCTCCTGAGTAGTGTGTGTTGAACATGTCTGTGAGATCAGCTTTTAACTACTCCAGTGAAAGTTTCTTACCATTGCTTCTCAATTGTGTGGTCCCAGGCTTACTGTTACAGTATTAAGAATGCTTATAATTTATACTTACTTAGCTCAGTTCCTCTAAACAAGAAACAATACCTTCTAAGTGTGTATGTGGTGTGTGTATCGATATACATTCCAGAATATGTGAAAAAACGTGATTTCAGGTGTCTGTGTGTATGAGATTATACCAAGATTCTGGAGGTTTTTATTGTAGTCTTTTTTCATTACACTCCTCTGTATTTACTGAGGAAGTGTATCTTGTTGAATCCAGCTAGTCTAATTAGCTAGTTGGCTGAAATAGTCTTGTCTTTCTTGCTAATGTTGGGATTACAAATGGATCATCATACCCACCTGACTTTTTTTTTCATGTGATCTGGCTCTCCTGTGGATGCAGGATATCAGAATCATGGTCCTCATGCTTGCAAAATCTTCCTGTTGCCAAATAAGGATACAATTTTGCATCTACATACCTATTTTTGTGATACCATGGAAATCCTGATAAATCAGAAAAAAATCTAAGATAGAATTTCTCTTGTCTTATTTCATCTATTCTCCATAGAACTGCCAGCACCATTGACCAGGATGATGTGACAAACTGCCATAGATAATAGGTACTATTTTCAAGACAGCTGCCAATTAAATGTCATATCATGTCTTGGGTCATATCTTGGAACAGTGAATGAGTGCCAAGGACATCTAAACACTTATAGAATTAAATTTTACTAATGTGACATAATATCATAAGGTAGAATGTTAAGAAGGGGAAGTTTGAATATGGTGCTGTATAATCTCTGCTTTCATCTTGGTATTCTGTAAATCTAGATGTAGAAACTCCAAAATGTGTGCCTGTTGGTGTGGCATTGTCAGAGAGCTTACACAGCAGGCATGAAGCCATAGCCTGTATCTCCAGAACCAGATATACTGAGAGAAGTGGCAAATGCCTCCAAATCCAGAACTTAGGATGGGGAGGCAGGGACATCAAGAGTCTAAGGACATTCTCAGCTCCATAGTTCTTTGAAAGCCTATATCATTGTGGCTTCTTAATATCCTTTTTTTCTCTGTTCTTGATGACATTGTTTCTCAATACCAGCAGTTGTGGACCTCACAAGTGTATACCAGAGTCGTGAGCTATCACGAGAATCTTCTTTCCACTTAGTTTCTGACTGTGAGAGTGCTGTCGTCTACCACATCTTCTCAAGTTGTGATTTTTTTTGTCTATAAAAGTCTCACCAGCTACTGTGCCAATCAATGGCTATCTCTACCATTAGTGTAATAAGCAGAAACAATTCCTAGAAAGATAATTGCTTAAATATGTGCAGATAAGGTACATTATGGGACAGTTGGAAGAACATGGTCTTTGTAATTGATTCCCTGCTGTAGCCACATTTTCTAATGCAATATACTTAGAAATCTGGAGCCTCAGTTTTTTCTTGTCTATAAAATGTGGATAATCATAGATCCAGGACTAAATACACAGTATATTCCTAGCAAATCTAGTAGAAATATGAAAAGGACACATCATGTGCTAGGGTAATTATTGGTTCAGATTGACAGTTAACAGCTAACTTGGTTTCTTGTTTTGTTTCTGTTTCTGTAACAAAATATTGATAGAAGTAGCTTAAGGGAGAAAAACTTTGTCCTGATTCTTTGTTCAGAAGTACTATCCATTCCTGCAGTGAAGTTAGCACAGCGGGAAGTTGGAGCAATTACTAACATTGCATCTATAGCCAGGATACAAAAAAGTGAAATCCTTCAAGTCAACTCTGTTTTGGTTCAGGATTCCAAATCCAAGACTTGTTTCACCTATAGTATGTGAGCCTTATTAAATCAATACAATCAAGATAATTCTTCACAGGCATGCCAAGAGTCTCATCACCTGGGTGATTCCAGATTCTGCCAAATTGACAATAAACATTAACTATGAAAATATAGTTACATATATTTGCATATGTTGGTATATATATGCACATATATATGTATATATATATGCACATATATATGTATATATATGCACATATATATGTATATATATATATATATATATATATACACAAATTATATATACTCTGAAATTTGTCTTTAAAATATCCTGAAGAAAGATCACACCTGGGATTCATTGAAGGGAAGAAACAAAACAAGCTAAGGTAATGAATAGAGCCATTAAAGATCACAGAATATTTAAATACATTCATAATGTCCATAATTTAAGACATAGAATTGACATAGATATGTCTCAGATGATGGTATCTGGGGAGGAAGCAGATGATAGAAGAAATTGCAGGTCATAAATAATATTTGGGGTTACCTTGTATAGAATCTAAGCCATGATAAGACTGCTGAAGGAGAAAAGAGAAGAAAGGGTGTGTTTGTTGTAGGAAGCCCAGATAATTATGTAGAAACCTAGAAGTGTTTCGGATACATACCCAAAACTGAAAGGCATGAAAGCTTTGTTTTCTCCAAAGAAACCAGTTTTCAGGGAGCTTGTTCGATACTATGAAGTAAGACTCTCAAATTCTGTTAAACCTATTTATATATTTCTATTTTTGTCATGTTTTTGCAATTTTAAAAATGCAACTGTATTAAATAAGGCCACAAACCATGCATGCTGGACATTTTAGTCTCTTTTGACTCATTGCATTTTAGGCTGTTTAGGATAAATAAGTTATACAAGTTAATTATTAGTTGATCCAATCATGGTCATATTAATTACTAGTCTACTTTTATCACAAGAATATACATCTTAAGTACAACAGATAGATAGCATTCTATAGAAAGATAGAGGAAATAGATAAGGTCTCCAAAACCTTGGAGACATATGGAATATGACATTTAAATGTTTTTATTATTTTAAAGATTCACTGACAATGAGACAGGATAACTCCTGGTAACATGCAACATAACTCAAAGAAGATGATGAACATCAAAGAACACCCTTATGAAGATGGCTTCAAATGTGGCAGACAAGCCACTAGGCAAAATCTCCTCATTTCTACCACAGACAGAATTCTGCCTTAAAAAGGGCACACTTGAATGCAGGCAAAGGAGTTGGTCCAACTCTGCCAAGACAGGATAAGCAAGTCCTCAATAGTTCCTGCCTCACAAATATGCCTGTCATATATTTTGTACTAGAAGGCTGAAGATGATGCACCAACATTATTGAGAGTTTTGGGTGACTGTTCAGGCATTAAACAGTCTCTGTCATTTTTTTTTTCACTTTAGAAGCTGCTAACCTTCACTTCAGGTTTACTCAGGTAATGAAATTTTATTCTTTCTCAGGTCTCTGATGGGGTTGAAGACCAGAGAATTTCATCTTACAGTTAAGCTTAGTTGTTTAGAAGTTAAGATGGCTTTGGGTATAGATAGATGTTTTAAGTTGATAATGGTGAGGTATGATAGCTATTGACTTACATTCAGAATTTTAGACTCACTAAGATAGGAAAGAGGTTTTCTTTAAGGCTGTTATATAGAAATAGCTGAAACACTAAGAATGTAACATTTGTGTAATTCCTGATTGTGTCATGGTTCTTCTTGCTAGATGTAGTTTATTGTATATATGTGTAATAATATAAATGTATATGTGAAAAATAAGAAATGTTTAATTTTAAAAAAACCTAAAAAATGCATGCACTCATTCTGCATTCTACCAGTCCTTATCTGTGTGAATGATAGCCCTGAAAACCGGAACAACCTCAACTGAATTTAAGAGACAAAATCTGTTTGCTGATTATAAATTTCAGGTTGAGGCAAAGTTGCTTCTTTGGTTTGGAACTGTAGACAGATAACTAAACTGTGGAGATGATTTCTTAGGTTAACTGTACTTTCCATCCTTAGTAGTGATTGGTTTTACTCATTCAGTTTACAGACATAAGAAAGGTCATAGGAAGTGGAAACATGGAAGTAAAGTGACTAATATGTCTTTTGGAATATAGAAGTGGTGGTAGAGAGGTAGCTCCATGATAAAGAATGTCTGAAACTTTTTCAGAAATGCAAGTTCAAATCCCAGCACTCCTATTGAGTAGCTGACAATTGCTTATATAGCTCTAGGAGATCCAACAGCCTCTTCTATCCTCCTCAGGTATTACATACATAAAAGCCTGTAAGCCTTTGTCTGTAGGTAGAAGACACACCTGATAAGCTGCGAGGTTGGAAATAGGTAGGTGTACCTCCTGCTGGCAACAGTCCTCAAAAACCTCAACAAAATGTATTGAGAAACTAGTTCCTTGCAGAGACACCTTTTTTTTTTCATTTGATTCTTTTTTAAAAATATATTTTATTAATTTATTCATATTATATCTTGATTGTTATCCCATCCCTTGTATCCTCCCATTCCTCCTTCCCTCCCATTTTCTCCTTAATCCCCTCCCTTATGACTGTGACTGAGGGGGACCTCCTCCCCCTGTATATGCTCATAGGGTATCAAGTCTCTTCTTGGTAGCCTGCTATCCTTCCTCTGAGACTCTACCTGAGCTCAGCCCAGAGACATTTTCAAAGCAAATTGCACAGACTTTAGGCCAAATGGTGTCAAAAGGCAGCTTTTAGAAGAAACACATATCAAAGCTGCTCTGGAGACAAGCCCCTGGAGTTATCCTGGGTATGCCTCGTGCAATTCACATAGACTTGGTTTAAAACCCATTGGTCTGGGGTGGGAGGTCAAGTCCACCCATTTCTCCCTCTGGAGCTCCCTGTCTTTGTTTTCTATGATTAATTTTGGATAGAATATTAACAATTTAAAATCCAGCTCTTACACTCTCTGTCTTTTTTTAAATTATGTTTCTTTTTTAACATATACATTTATATTATTAAACATGAATAAGCTACATACAGCAGGAAGAACCAAAGACAATCAGGAATTATATAAATGTTACATTCATAGTGATTTGGCTATTTGCATTTGGCAAACTTGAAGTAAATATCTTTCCTATCTTGTTGGGTCCAAATTTCTGAATGAAAATCAGTATCTGTCATATCTCATCTCTTTTAACTTAAAACATCTATCTTGATCTAAAAACATCTTAACCACTAACCTACTAAGCTTAATTGAAAGACTGAGCTATCTGGTCTTCAACCCCATCAGAGATTTGAGAAGGAATAGAACCTAAATACCAGAGTGAACCAGAAGTACAAATTAGCAGCTTTCAAAATGAAAATAATGACTGAGACAGTTTACTGCCTGAACAGCCAGCCAAAACTCTCTATAATGTTGGAGCATCATCTTCAGCCTTTTTGCCCAATATATCTGACAAAGATAAATGCGAGGCAGGAACTATTGAGGACTTGCTTACCCTGTCTTAGCAGAACTGGGCCGTGGGCTCTGCCTGCATCTAAACTTGCCTATTTTTTAGGCAGAACTCTGTCATCTTGAAGAAACCTCAAGAGAATGATGTCCCATTTCCTCTAAGAGGGATTAAATAGTTTTCTGTTTACTTTCTTGGTCTATAGATACTTATTTTCATTGGGAGTTTGTTATAAGTTATTATTAGGCTTTTACAGAAAAAAACTAGGTTTCACTGAGGGACATCTCTCTTTTTCTTTATCTTTCTTTTGTAGGTAAGAAGATAGGAGCTGAAAAGAAAGAAAAGGTGTTATAAAAATATAGAGGGAGGATAGAACAAAAGGTAGAGTATTGAATCTACTCTTTATCTCAAGGCCTTCATTTTTACTCACAAATAAGGTTATTTTTTAATTCAATGGTATTGAATTTTGTATATTGATACAAATCATGGTCATATAAAAACTAGTCTAATTTTGTCACAAGAAAATATATTCTAGGTGTAATAGTTAGATACTATTCTATAGATATATAAGGTAAAATAGTTAAATAAGGTCTTCAAAAGCCTCAGAGACCTACAGAATATGAGATTTAAAGATGTTTTTATAATTCTAAATATTCTTTGACAACAAGACAAGTTAGCTCCTGGTAACACCCAGCCTACCTCAAAAAAAGATGAGAAGCATCAGGTAACCTCCTTATGGAGTTGGCTTCAAATGTGGCAAACCAGAAACTGGGCAAAATGTCTTTGTTTCTGCCACAGACTCTCTTTATTTTAACCAAGAACACTCAGTTATCTGGCTTTTTCTCAAGTCTGAGTCTCCCTTTCCCCAGCTGAAAGGTATGCAGACTCCCAGCATCTCAATCCAGCTAAGAGCATGGCTACCATGTGATGCTCCCTCAAGCTAGAGGATCTGACTGGGAAGCTCCTTCCCTGTCGAGGAGGCCTTCCGCATGACTGGAGCAGAGCCTTCCTCAGCTAGCCTCTAGAAAGCTGAGGAAAATTCTGCATATAGGCTGAAGAAAGCTCTGCAACCATATTCTTAGCCCAGACTCCCCAAGAAAGAAGCCACATGAACGTATATACACATGTCGTATGTACACAGTGACCCATATACACACATATAAATACAAATATATCATAAGAGTAATATTTAGAATTATAAGATAGATGTTGCCTTTAATTCCTCTTATTAATTCATGTAAAGTGAAGAAAACAAGTCTATTCAAAGTTTTATAAATTGTCAATGCTGCCATGACATTAGAAAGAGAATAATTTAAGATCTTTCCGTCCTCGTGCCTCTACCTTTATGGCTGTAAGAATAGATGTCAAGTGCAACTGCAGCACATGATCTCAGACTCAGAGAAGGCCAAGAATAGTGCCTCTCTGTGATCCAGATGCAGGCTTAATTAAGATGGAAGGACATCTTTATTTCATGTTCTAATCAGTGTTCCCTGACGGACCAACGGAGTGAATATCAGCACAGTGGGAAATTTACACAAATAATGTTCTTATAATCAGAATTCAGAATTCAGTTGGCATAAAGGCCTGTTTACCTTCATTATTCAGCTTTGATACACATTAACTTTTGTGAACTTTGCATAGATTTAATATATATATATTTGTTCCAAAATTTTATGAGAGCAATTTCATCAGGTATAAATTACCTATCATGGATTTATGGCTTCCATTATGCCTCCATCTAAAAAGCTCCTTGCGTTTCCAGGATGCAAAATCCAGGCTCAACTGGGAATAGAAGCCTCATTTGGTTAGTTTCCAAATACAACTGTAGACTGTGCCTTACACAAAATTAGCTCTTACTAAAGGCACATTTTCATAATTATCATTACATAGTTTATTTGTGTTTATATGTATGTATTTGTGTCTGTAAGAGGGTGAACACATGTTTTTAGGAGTTCCCTCAGAGATCAGAAGATGGCATCATAACCTCCGGAGTTATAGTTACAGGTGGTTCTGATCAAATAGACATAATGTGCTGAGAAATGAATTTATGTACTCTGCTGGAGCAGCAAATGCTATTATTTAGACATCTCAACAGCTCCATAGATAACATTTTAAGTATGTCAACTTTAAACATATCTTACTAAAGTATCTTTACATAAAATTATCTATATATAGTGAATGTCTAATAATATATATTTTGACCCAATGCTCAAGAAGAAACAATGGTAAGAGAAAGAAATGGAGATGTTCAGTGTACAGTTTCCTTAAGGTTGAATTCTTCTCAATTTAAAAATAACATTGACTTAGACTCATAACTAACTGCAAAGAGCAACCTGGAATATCCCTACATGTATTAAATACAGTGGCCTTCACTGATTGCCTCCTGTTAATATGGCATAACCAATGCCTGACATTGATAAGTAATGAATATCTAAAATTAATTCTGTTTTTATTTCCTTAATTTTTGCATAATTTCTCTTTTCTCCTCAATAATTACATCCAGGTGTCCTGATATGAGCCCTGCTATGCCATGACAGTTACTTGGTTTTACTTTTGTTTTGTTTTATCTGTCTGTTTTATTTTGTTTTGTTATTACCCTTAATACTTTTAAAAAACTGTTTTGAAGAAGATTCTGGGGTTGGAGAAATTTGGTATTTTTCTCATGCTTCAATTAGTGCTATTAATTTCAGAGAATAAAAATAAAAGAGTGAATACTATATGCAATCCTATCAGAAGTCTATGTTATCAGAATAAATTTGGGTTAGTGAATGAACAAGTAGGATGCTCTGCTGAAAAGTCTTTCCCTACATGAGCATCCTATTCTTCATCATTGTGGAAGGAACTTGCTAAGAACAGCTTGACATAAAGGCCATTTGTAAAGAGCACTGAATTTACAAAAAAGAAAGTTATTTGCAGAATGATAAACACTTAGTTCTCTAAGCCAGCTCTATCTATATCTTCAGAATTTGCAATGTTGAAATGGAATGAAACATTACAATTGGAATGTTTATAAGCTGGGAGCTTTACATATGTACTATTCTTATTTTGTGCAAATGATTGGACAAAGTAGTTAAAGACAGGTATTGGAAGTCTTAAGAAGAAGTAAATGTCATCTCCTTTGTTAGGTCTATCATTTTCCTATTCTTTCCAGAGGACAAAATGCCACAGACATATCTAATGAGAACAGTGAAAGTCATGAGGCAAGCAGGAATGTTTGACAAAGCTTCAGCAAAGCTAAGCTGAGTGATGAAATCACTGTGATAAGGCCTTCCATTTTTGGCCTCAATCACTACATGTCCCTTGTTTGGGGGGGGGGCTTTTATTATTTTCATAATGTGCAGATATTGGGTTGATGAAATTTTTCTTATGAATCATTGCTTTTAAGCTTCCCCAAAATGTCCTGCCCCTACTACCCCTCCCAGTTTTAGGGAGTTATACGTATCTAGTCTTAAGTGAAGGTCTTTGTTAAGCCCTGGAAGCTGTGACTCAAATAATCGTGCCAGAGAATGCCTTATGATGTTCTGACTCAAAGATAGGCCTTGGCACATCTGCCCTGGTTGTTCCTTATTCCGAAACAAGATAATCAAAACAAAGTAAACTTATGAAGGTAAACAATATTCGGCCGAAAGATAGAGAAGTTGACAGCAGAACAAATTAAAACCTTCCTTATAACGATGGACTAAGAATGGTGTGGATAAATGATAAAATAATAAAATATTAAGACCTCCCTTTCTTAGAAAAAGGTAACTCATGCACGGCCATTATGGTGCCATATAACCAAGGAACAATGAATTCTATAAATTCTATCAATATACAAAATAAAAACATTGTATTATGTCACAAATTTAATAATAACTGCAGCAACTTTGGCTTGAAGATTTTTCTTGGGCCTAGTGACAGTTTGCACTCTAACTATTAAAAGCTGTTAATACACTGCTTGGGACATAACAATCTGTGCAGGCTGTCCTAGAGATTTTCTCTCTGTCTAGTGTCCTTGAAACCTCAAGGGTTACTAGCCTGAGAACAGGCTATCGTGTTGTGCAAAATACGCACTTGAAACTTCAATATTATGAAAAGTTGGGTTAGAGGGTTGATGAGGAAAATTTTTGTAAAATATAATTCTGTTTTGTCACATTTGTCAGTGATGATGAATTAGAAGGTAAAACACAAGTCCATGCACAAAAATGATATTATCTATGTTTTGGAACAACACACACCTACCCACTGAGTTCTGTATAAATAAAGAAGCACTCTTGACTGCCAGTCAGTCAGGCTGGAAAACTTCTCCCTATTCCTGTGCCTGACTCATTTATCCCTTTCTTTCCTAGTCACTTTTGCATCAACCCTTCTTCAATTCCTTCCCTCATCCTGGGGCAGGACCCCCTGCAACAAAATACCACAAAAGTTTCATCATTCTCTAAAGTAAATTGATGTGTATCCACATTTGCTAATTATATTGTACTATATTTGATTTCTAGATGGTTCTGAATCATTGCAGGACACCTAGAGCTAACACAATCATTCCACACAGCACACACCGGTGCACCAATCATTGGCAGGCAGTACAAACACAGCAGCTGTATTAGTGGCCAGGGCCACAGAGACCTTTTCTGTAGTAAGAAAAATGCTCCTGCTACTGCAGGACTGTCACTTCTTCTGTTTAAGAGCAAACCTGCCAGTTGTAAAACTCACACCCTGAGTAACAAAACTGAGATAATATTCTGAGAAACATTATGTGCTTTTTCCATTGTGTCCATGAAGACTCAATCTGTACAGGAAACAGACTGTGCCATTTGGGTTTCAATGTTGTTTGCAAGAAGATGACTTGGTAGAAAGACAAGGATGGATCATTCAGAAAGTGAAACTGCACAGGAAGTGTATCCTGAAGGCAAGCAAGGCTATTTTAGGGCACACTGTGCCATAAGTGCATGGAGAACAAGGAGTCAGTGTAGAACAGAAGAGGGGAGGGAGCCAGCTGGAATCAAAGGATCAGAACTTATTGGAAGACAAAGAAGCTGGAAAAACATAAAAAGTGATCAGTGGGGACAGAAAATGCTGTACTATAAGTTAATAAACAGAATTATCTAAAACAAAAACCAAAAAAAGAAAAAGAACGATGGACAATGATTTTTAAAAACAATATAAAACAAAGCAAGAGAGTATTATTGGTAAGATAGCAATTGTTACTATGTTGATCATCCAGATCCATAAGCATGGGAGATTTTTGCATCTTCTAATATCTTCTTTGGTTTCTTTCTTTAGAGACCTGAAATTTTTTTTCATAAAAGTCTTTTACTTGCTTGGTTAGAGTAACAGCAAGATACTTTCTATCATTTGTAGCTATTGTGAACGGTGTAGTTTTCCTTATTTCTTTCTCAACCCATTTGTCATCTATATACAGAAAGGATACTGATTTTTTAATTAATCTTGTATCTGGTCACTTTGCTGAAGGTGTTTGTCAGCTGGAGGATCTCTCTGGTGTAAATTTGGGGGTAACTTATGTACACTATCATATCATCTGTGAATAGCGATACTTTGACTTCCTCACTTCCTATGTGTATATCTTTGATCTACTTTTGTTGTCTTATTGCTCTAGCTATGGTTAAACTATACCAGACCTATATTGAAGACATGGAGAGAGTGGGTAGCTTTATCTAGTCCATGATTTTAGAGGAATTTCTTTGAGTTTTTCTCCATTTAATTTCAGGTTGGCTATTGGCTGCCTATATATAGCCTCTATTATGTTTAGGTATGTGCTTTGTATTCCCGATTTCTCAAAGACTTTAAACATGAATGAGGGTTGGGTTTTTTAAATGATTTTTTTTCAGCATCTCAGGAGATGATCATGTGTATTTTTTCTTTCAGTTTGTTTATATGGTGGATTACATTGATAGATTTCCATATACTGATCCATCTATGCATGCTTGGAATGAAGCCTACTTGCTCATGGTGAATGTTATCTTCAATGTGTCCTTGTACTCAGTTTGTTAATATTTTATTAAGTATTTTAGAAGTAATGTTCATAAGAGAAATTTGTCTGAAGTTCTCTTTCTTCATTGAATATTTGTGTGGTTTAGGTACCAAGGTGACTGCCTTCACAGAATGAGTTTGGTAATGTTCCTTCCATTTCTATTTTGTGGAATATTTTGATCACTGCCCCTTGGAAGGGAGACCTAGTGGGCATGCAGAGGAAGGGGAAGAAAGCTATCAGGATGAGACCTGATAGGCTGTGGTCATATGGTGGGAGAGGAGGTCCCCTTCTGTCAGAGGTCTAGGGAAAAGGAATAGAGTGAAAGAGAGAGGGAGGGAGAGACCCAGAAGATACTAGCAAGAGGATAACATTCAGGATATAATCTGAATAAATTATAATAAATTTTAAAAAAATTAAAGACAGAGTATTATTGTGTGCTAGACAATGTGTTCACATAAATGAGTAAAACCAGAATTTGTTATCAAGTAGTTTTGTATTGAGTTTTAAAAAGTGATGTCTATAGCTATTGTGGTTACCTTCAGTCTTCTGTTGCTGTGAGATAAAATAAGCTAATAAAGGTCACTTAAAAGAGAAAGAGTTATTCTGGCTCACAGTTAGACAAGGTGTTAGAAGTCTGATGCAGATGAACACATCACACTGAGAATCTGAAAGCAGAAACAGATAAATGTCGGTCACTTCCTCACATAGAATACTGATACCAGCCAAAGAATGGTGCTACTCACAGTGCATAGGTCTTCCCTTCCCAATCAACAAAATCAAAGTGATCCTTTATATGTGTATCCTGGTCTTCCTCTCCCACTTAATTCTAGATCTCAAGAATAAAGACTAATGACCACAGTGAATATGATACTTTATGTTTTCACTTAAATTGACATTTAAAAACATAATTAAATACAAACAATAATCAATTATTACCAGAAAAAGCACATTTCCTATGCATGATTTCACATTATTATGAATTTTGCTTTGTTACATTTATGGAAAATAAAATACTTACTTTCTTTTTTTTTTTTTTGCTAGACAGGAATTCTCAGTGTGGCCTTGGCTGTCCTGGACTCCCTTTGTAGACCAGGTTGGCCTTGAACTCATGGAGATCCACCTGCCTCTGTCTCCTGAGTGCTAGGATTAAAGGAGTGTGATACCACACCTGGCTTACATTTTTATTTTTTAATTTTTTTAATGTTTGTTTTTTGGGTTTTTTGAGTCAGGGTTTCTCTATGTAACCTTGGCTGTCCTGGACTCATTTTGTAGACCAGGCTGGCCTTGAACTCACAGTGATCCACCTGCCTTAGCCTCCCCAGTGCTGGGATTAAAGGCATGCGCCATCATACCCAGCTACATTTTTATTTTTTAATTAGTTATTAAATTACTTTACATCACAATCTCAGCTTCCCTCCCTCATCTTCTCCTAGTCCTTCCTTATCCCACTCCCTCCTCTCATCTACACTTCCTTCCTTTCTCTTCAGATAAAGGAGGCCTCCCTTAGATATCAACCTGCCTTGCCATATCAAGTTGCAGGAAGAGTAGGCACATCTTCTCTTATTGAGGATAGACAAGACAGCCCAGTTAACGGAAAAGCATACAAAAGCAGGCAAAACAGAATCAGACATCCTCTGCTCAAGCTGTTAGGATTCCAAATGAAGACCAAGCTACACAACTGTTACATATATGCAGAGGGCTTAGGTCAGTCCAATGCATTCTCTCTGATTAGCATTTCAGACTCTGTGAACCCTTATGGGTCCAGGTTAGTTGATTCTGTAGTTGGTTTTGTTTTGTTTTGGTTTGGTTTGTTTTTTTTTTTTTTTTGGTGCTCTTTACCTCTCTGGCTCCTTCAATCCTTTCTCCCCTTCTTCCACAGGATTCCCTAAGCTCCAAGTAAAGTTTGGCTGTGGGTTTCTGCATCTGTTTCCATCAGTTGCTGCATGAAGCTTCTCAAAACAATTATGGTAGGATCCTGTCTGTAAGTACATCAGAATATCATTAATAGTGTCATGCCTCTCTCCTGGCATGGGTCTCAACCTTGGTCAATGATTGGTTGGCATTCCCTCCATTTCTGCTCCATTTTTACCCTGTGTGTCTTGTAGGCAGGACAAATTGTGGGTCAAAGGTTTATGGCTGGGTTGTCATCTTTATTCCTCCATTGGAAGTCTGGCCTAGATACAGAAGATGGCCTTTTCAGGCTCATATCCCCTACAGCTAGGAGTCTTTACTAGGGTCACCCTCATATATTCCAGGGAGTTTTCATTGTTCTAGTTTTCTAGCTCATTTCATAGATGCCCCTCCATTCCTGCTGTCTCTCCCCTCTGCCTCCCCCACTCGATTCCTCCTGTTCCCATATATTCCCATCAGCAAGGGAGAAGTGTTCACATTGTTCCACATTCTCACCAGCATGATTTTATTTGCATTTACCTGATATCTAAGGATGCTGCACTTGTGTGTAAGTGCTTCTTGCCCATTAGGTATTCCTTTGTCAAAAATTCCCCACTTAGATTTGTGCTCTATCTTTTAATTGGGTCATTTAGTTTGTTGAGGACCAGTTCCTTCAGTTGTTTATATATTTTAGGTATATGCCCTCTGTCAGAAGCGGGGATCATGAAGATCTTTTCCCATTCTGTAGGCTGCCATTTTGTTTGTTTTTTTTTTTTGTTTTTTGTTTTTTTTGCTGGTGTCTTTTGCCTTACAGAAGCTTTTCAATTTCATGAGGTTCCATTTATTAATTGTTAATTTTAGTCTATCTATGTGGTATTCTGTTGTGTTCAAGAAATTGTTTTTGTGCCAATGTATTCAAGGATATCCCCCATATTCTCCTCTACTAGTTTCAGAGTATCTTGTTTTATGCTGCAGTCCTGATCCACTTGGACTTGAATTTTGTGCAGGGTGATAGATATGGCTCTATTTGCATTCATCTACATGCATACATCCAGTTAGAAAGCACCATTTATTGAAGATGCTATTAATTTTCATTTATAGTTTTTATCTATTTGTCATAAATCACATGTCCATAGGTAGGTGGGTTTACTTCTTGGTCTTCAGTGTAATTCTATTAATCAACCTTTCAGTTTTTATGCCAATACCATGTGGATTTTATTACTATTGTTCTGTAATACAACTTGAAATCAGGCATGGTCTGTAAGATCTTTTATTGAACAGGATTGTTTTGGAAATTTTGGAGGGCTTTATTTCTTTATTTATTTTTCTTTTTCTATGTATGAGTATTGCTTTTTGAGAACTTTAAAAGAATTGTGTTAGAATTTTGGTGGGAATTTCATTGAATCTGTAGATTGCTTTTGGTAAGAGGGACATTTTTGGCTATCTTAATCTTACCAAACTACAAGCATGGCAGATCCTTCCATCTTTTGATATCGTCTTTAATTACTTTCTTTGGAGACTTGAAGTTTTTGTCATATAGGACATTTATTTGCTTGGTTAGAGTTACACCAAAATGTTTTATATTATTTGTCGTTATTCTGAAAGGTATTATTTTCCTAATTTCTCTGTCAGCCTGTTTATCATTTGTATAGAAGAAGACTACTAATTTTTGTGTTCAATTTTTTATCCAGCTATTTTGCTGAAAGTTTTTTATTAGCTGTTGGAGATTGCTGGTAGAATATTTGAGGTCATTTATGTATAGTATCATATCATCTGTGAACATCAATAGTTTGACTTCTTCCTTTCATATTTCTATCTCCTGGATCTACTTAAGTTGTCTTATTGTTCTACATGAAATTTCAAGTATTATTTTGAATATACTGTCAAAATATACAAAGAGAGAGAGTGGGAGAGAGAGAGAGAGAGAGAGAGAGAGAGAGAGAGAGAGAGAGAGAGAGAGAGCTCCCTTATCTTGTCCCTGGTTTAATGGAATTGCTTTAGTTTCTCTCCGTTTAATTTGAGGTTTGTTATTGGATTGCTGTATTTGTCTTTATTGTGTTTAGGTATGTGTCTTGTATCCTTGATTTCCCTAAGACTATTGTCATGAAAGGTGTTGGATTCTGTCAAAAGCTTTTAGTTGGTTGGTTCAACATAGGAAAGCCCATCAATGTAATCAGCCAAAAAATAGGCACATAAACATAGATGCTGAAAAACCTTTGAAAAAGTACTTAACATTTTAAAGCAAGTACAAGGTTTCTGAAAACTTAAAGCGGTTTTTTGTATGTCACCTGCCTTCACAGTCTTAGAGGCTCCTTCACTGTCAGTATCCCAAATGAGAAAATGGTATTGAATCAAAGTCCATTGCTCACAGTAGAGTTAAAGTCTTGGTTTTCAATACATGATTTTCATGGACATTAGCAAACACATTAGAGATGTCCAGGTTATCAGGATGATATCCCAGTCTAAAAATTGTGATTTCCAGAAATTTATCATATTTTATTGATATATAGTACAATAATAAACATATATAACATACAATAAAGTTAAAATAACATTATCATTAAAGTATGCATTCTACTTTATATGCACAATTTCTATCAGCATTGTAACATCATGAAATAAAATATAAGGTAAAATTCTGTAACTTCAGAAATGAAGCCTTTACTACATTTTCTTCTTTTTATTGGAAAGGGGACATTGGTAATACAAACATGCAAAGCAGTATTTTCCAAAGAACATCTTGAGTAGGTGAATCCTGATGGTGTTCAGTGTTCAGACTTGAGAGACAATGTGCTTTAAGGAAGACTTGCATGTACATGTGGAAATGTATGTGGCTGCATAGGTTGAAATTGTTGGCAGTAGAAAAAGATCTAACAATTATTTTAACATTTTGAAAAGAAGGGATTCAAGAAAACACTGAGATGGCTATGGGGAGTTTGGTTGGAGTAGTTATTAATGCCATGGGCAACAGATGGAAAAACAACAATACAAACAGGCTCTTAGGAGAATGTAGAACCCAGCATCAGATACAGACAGCATAGTGTGGTTTCCAGAAAGAGAAATCAGAGTCTACATGGTAGATAAAAAAAAATCCTCTTATGTAGTAGATGTAAGCATGTTTTTGTTTTGAATCTAAGTGTTGGATGTGAAACAGACTTGTGTGAGGGTATGTGGTGTTTGTCCACTGAAAACAGAATTATGAGAGGGCATGCAGTGTCTATTGACTAGACTAGAAGATAAATGGCCTCTTGTGAGGGCAAGTTCTTTGTTGGCTGATAAACACCATAGTGTTGACACTGAAAGAATATATGGAAAGAATGGAAATCCTTGTCTTGTTCCTGATTTTACTCATTTTAGTGAAATTGCACACACACACACACACACACACACACACACACACACACACACACACACCCTAAACCAGAGTATGGGCTTTTTGGTTTTAACATTGCTTCCTATCATTTGACTGTGATTTTAATTTTCTTTGAGATGCTCCTAAAAAGAAACACTCTAGAGAAGGCTTAGAGGTTCCAGGTCCCAGCTGCTGCCATTGAAGTCACCTTTGCTGAGTTTCCAGCTTGCCGTTTAACGGGTTTGCTGGACTCCTGGTGATGAAGAGTGGAATCACTCCAAGGACTGGTCTTTAGACAGGTCTACGTTTCCTGTTCCCATTAACCTCTTTGCGCTCCTATCTTGGTTAGGTGGGTTGAAAGGGAGGTACAGGCATATAAACAAACAAACAAACAAACAAACAAACAAATAAATAAATGTTTTGAAAAAGTACAAAGTCTATACTCTTATAGCCAGGTTCTCTGACTCCCAGACGTTGGACAGGGAAGATGGTGCTGGGCAGAATGTTGTACAAAAGCCAACAATCCTTTTGATATAAACTTACTTTCCCAGGTGAGAGACTTTAGAAGCTATAGGTTAGTTATGCAGGAATTTTTCAGATAATGGCTCAGTGTAAGGTCTGTTGGTATTTGTGAAATGGGTAGAGAAGGCTACTATACATACAGTAGCCTGAGAAGACACTGGGTCCCAAGATTACATTCTTTATGTATCTAGTGTGCAGATGCAATATTCTTAAAGTGTCTCTTGCATTCTGTGTGACTGACTCTTTTGCTGGACTGCATAACCAGAAGTTACTGTAGTCTTGAAGCCCCTTAAGAATTTTAATCTACTGTTTGCTTCACCTGCCTTTAAGAGAACAATATAACAACCATTCTTACTTGCCTTAGATTTCCCATGTAGACATCTTTTAAAATATAAGCTAATGTATAGCTGCAATTCAAAGTTATGTATCTTCCAGGCTTCTGACCTATAATAATACATGTGTACCATTTGCTGAAAGCAGCAAATACAGTAGTTGAAAGCAATTTCTTTAAATCAACTATAAATGACAAAAATAACATTTTATGGATATTGATTGATAAATAAAGATGTTTGTTGTCTAGGTCACCTGAGGTCAGTTGGAGACAGTGACTTTGTCCCTCAAAAAAATCTCTGGTAATGATTTCTGTAAATTATCCCATTTCTATATCATGTGGTATTTTCTATTCTGTCCAATAAAACTGTAATCAAGGGAGGTGACAATCTACTAAATTAAGCTCTGTTATTGAAGCTAGTGAAGCTAAGCTAGGCTCAAAATATGATAACACAAGGGGAGTAGGGCAGAAGAGGGAAGGAGGGTTGGAATGGGAAGATATGAGCAAGGGGATAACAATCAGAATGTAATGTGACTGAATTATAATTAATAGAAAAAAATTTTAAAACACAAGGGACAGCATATGCTGCCAAGAATGTGGAGAAAGGGTAAGACTCCTCCACTGCTTGTGGGAGTGTAAACTTGTACAACTACTTTGGAAATCAATCTGGTGTCTTTTCTGAAAATTGGAAAGAGCTCTGCCCAAGACCCAGCTATACTGCTCCTGGGCATATAACCAAAATATGTTCCACCATACAGCAAGAAGACTGTATGCAGCAGTTTTATTCATAATAGCCAGAATATGGAAACGACCTAGATGTCCCACAACTGATGAAAGGATAAGTAATTTTTACATTTATATACTACTCAGCTATTAAAAACAAGGAAATCATGAAATTTGCAGGCAAATGGATAGAACAAGAATATATCATCCTGAGTGAGGTAACATAGATCCAGAAAGACACACATGTCATATACTAACTTATAAGCAGATTTTAGCAATATAATAAAAGATAAACACTACAATTCACAGACTCAAAAAAGATAAGTAGCAATGAGGACCCAAGGAAGGATGATTAAATCTCATTTAGAAGGGGAAGTAGACTAGGTCATGGAAAAAAGTAAAGAGATGTAGCAATTTTGGAGAGTGAGAACAAAGAGAAACGAGGATGAAGATCAGACCTAGGAAGAACAGGGACTGGAAGGCAGAAAATCTGGAAAGAGAAAAGAAACCATGGGGCAGGAACAACTCTCAGAGAACAGACCTGGAACAGAGTGGGCTCATGGGAGGATATGAGGGGGTGGCTCTACTTGAGATTTGTAGTAGCAGGGATCATAGAAACTGAAGAGGCTACTATATGGGACTTCTAGTGGAGAGAGGGTAAACCAACACTACCACAAAATTTTTGACACAAAATTTACCTTGCTTTCAAGATATGCAGGGCTAAAAATAGATCAGAAATTGAGGAAATGCTCAACCAATGCCTGGCCTACCCTGAAATCCACCCCTTTGGAGAGATCCAACTCCTGACAATATTAATGATATTTTGCTATGCTTGCACACTAGAGCATAGCAGTCCTCTGAGAGGTTTCACCCAACAGCTGATCCAAACAGATGTAGAGAGTCACTGCTAAACATTGGGCAAATTGTAGGGAGTCTTCAGGGAATGTGAGTTGGGGGATGGATAGAAGAACCTGGAGGTGACAAGATCTCCACAAGAAGAGCAACAGAGACAACTAACTAGGGCTCAGAGGGGCTTGAGGTGACTGAAGCACTAATCAAGGACTATGAAGAGAGTGGATGTAAGCCCCCTAAACAGATGTACCAGATGGGTAGGTAAGGATTCATGAGGATCCCCTAGTAAGGGGAGTGGGGGCTTTCTCTCACATGGACTCTGTTACCTGTTTTTAGGTCACTCACCACTAGTGGGATGCCTCACAGCCCACAGAGGGAATGTGTTCAGTCCTGATGCAAATTGATGACCTGAGGTGGGTGAGTAAGGAGGGCTCTCACCTTTTCTAAGGAATAGGGAGGGGGAGATTAGGAAAGAGGGAAGAAGGGTGGGACCAGAAGGAGAGGAGGGGGAAGCCTACAACCAGAATGTAAAGTGAACAAATATATAAATCAATTTTAAAAATAAAAAAGTTGGATCATTCAAGCATATGGCTGAAAATATCATTGTGGTCAAAGAAAATCACAAGTGAAATTTAAAGGAAAATAATTATTACTTACTGTAAAAGTATAATAAAAGCAACATATGAATAAAGAGTTTATTTTGGCTCACAGTTTGACCATATGTCCCCTCACAACAGAAGCAGAATTCTGAAGCTTCTGGCTACATGGAATCCATAGTCAGGATGAAGAGAAAGATGAATGCTGGTGCTCAACTCACTTTCTCCTTTGTACTCAGTCAAAGATCTCAACCATGGGGTCCTGATGTGCTGCCCACATTGACTTAGCTGACCTAACTTAGAAACTCCCTCACAGGCACACTCAGAAGCATTACTCCTAGGTCATTCTATATCCTGTATGATCAGAGAGCAAGATAATAGAAATCAAAGTATTGGATATAAAAACTCTTTGGAGGCAAAAAATGTGATGGGTAAAACTACAATGAGGGATAACCATGGATAATAATAGATGCTTATGAAAATTCCATAGTGAACTCATCACTTTGTATTATAACTTAAAATGTTAACTTAAAAAAAGAACAAAAGCAAGCAAACAAAAATATCCAAATTGTATGATTTAGAAAGGTAGATTTGAGAAAGTTGAAGTTTTAAGATGTCATGTGTCATTGGAAAGAAAAACACAAATGAATCTTAAGGAAAATAATTATGATTTACTGAAAAAAAAATCAATAAAACCAACAAAAGAATTCAGAGTTCATTTTGGCCCAAGGTATGATTTTTTTTTATGACCACTGTATAAATGCTGTGGTCATAAAGATGGTTTACGCCCCTTAGAGAAAGATGAAAAATTAAGATACTGGGGTATTTGTCTTATTTAGGATTTTATTGTTGTGGAAAAACATCATGACCACAGCAATTCTTATAAAGGAAAACACTTAACTGCGGCTGGCTCAAAGTTCAGAGTTCAAGTCCATTATCACCATGGTGGAAAAAATGGCTATAGTCAGGCAGACATGGTGCTAGGAAAGTAGCTGGGTGTTCTAAATTTTGATTGCAAGTAGCAGAAGGACCTGACTTATAAGATCCCAAAGCCGACCTCCACAATGACATACTTCCTCCAATAAGACTACAACCACTTCAATAAGGCCCTACCTCTCAGTAGTGCCACTCCCTGTGGGTCAGGCATTCACATACAGCAGTGTATTGAGGCTATTCCTATCCAAACCACCACTGTCTTATTGAAAATAGATGCTGCAATATCTATAGCATAGTCTACCATGGGGTAAAACATACCTACTGGTAATCATGTGAAGTCCTATTAGAGGGCAGCTATAAATGTGAGTTCAAGGAGACTTCTAGAGAGAGAAATGAAACTTGGCAAATAAAGGGCATTGTAGCTGAAGGGTATTTCATAAGGAATTTGTAGAAAGCATTCTCTCTATCTTTTACCTTTGAGTCTTAGACAACTTGCAGGTCAGTTCTTTCAATTTCCTGTGAACAGTTTTTTAAAATTATTATTTGGTAGGCCTGAATACCTAACATACTCTTCTTCAGCAGACTCAGGGCTCAGTTTGATGTTTAGGTCCCTCAGCAGGAACAGACAGACAGTGTGGCCAGCTTTTGTAAACAGCCTTCAAGGACTGTGTGAGTCTTTAGCATCTGCTCCACAAGTCAACAGAGCATGTTAAATACTTTTTAAACATACAAAGCTTCTGGAACCTTCTCTGGGGACCCAATGCACTTTTCCTAACAGCTGTGTCTCTGCTGAAACTGGTGATTGTAGATGAATGTAAAATTTTCCCAACCTGTTCCCAATAGAGAAACTTGAATCCATTGCAGGAAATAGTCAAACTTGGGACTGAAAGAAATAAGTTATAAATAAAGAGAACAATACAAAGAATCAACAACACTAAGAGCAGGTTATTTGAGAAAATAACAAGATAGAAAACCCTTAGACAAAGTAACTAAAATGCAGAGACAGTATTCAAATTAACAAAATCAGAAATGAAAAGAATAAAAATAACAACAGACACCAAAGAAATCCAAAAAATCATTAGGTCTTATTTCAAAAACCTGTACTCCATAAAATTGGAAAATTTAAATAAAGTGGACAATTTACTTGATAAATATCAACTTTCAACAATAAATCAAAATCAGGTAAACAATTTACATAGAACTAAAACCCCCAAGGAAATAGAACCAGCCATTAAGCCTCCCAACCAACAAGAGCCCTGGGCCAGGCGGTTTTAGTGCAGAATTCTATCAGATTTTCAAAGAAAAGCTAATATCAATATACTTCAAACTATTTCACAAATTAGAAATAGAAAGAACACTGTCAAACTCATTCTGTGAGGCCACAGTCACACTGATAGCTAAACCATACAAAGACTCAACAAAGAAAGAGAAATTCAAACCAATCTCACTTATGAATATTAATGTAAATATTCAATAAAATACTTGCAAACTGACTCCCAGAACACTTTCTCTTTTATATTTATTCCAGTACTGGAGGCATGAACTTCAAAGTGGGCCATTCCTCCTATGTTAAATCTTTCTGAAGTCACCTTCATAGACACACCCAGAGGTGTTTTTCCATAGTGATTCTAAATCAAGATGAAAATTAAGAGGAGTCATCACAATCACTAGCACCTCTTCTATTGCCATTGCCACAGTTCCCTGAGAGGAATGTGTCGCATGCTGTTTTCTTCCTAGTGAGCACAGAATGAGGGTATGGACAGGCGCTGTTGCATCTTTGCTCATGTATCTAATACTTGAAAGGAACAGATGTAGTAAAATGAAAGGAGCAGCTTCTACTCCTTAGAGGAGGACTGGGATGACATAATCGTAAGCAATGAAACTCTAAATAGGAAAGAGAGATCTCATTCAGGTGACACAGGGTACTTTTAGAATAAAGGAAGTAGTGTGTAGAGAAAAAGACTGTGGTTATGAGAAAATTAGTCTTCCATTTGCAAAGTCACCTGAAATATTTGTCCTTCTGTGTGGGCACTAAAGACATCTCTTATTTCAAAGCACTCTGCCTTCACAGTGACCAAAACTTCATTAAGAATATACTGACTTTTCATGTGTGTGTGCATATGCCCATGGGGACCTCTGTGTGTGTGTGTGTGTGTGTGTGTGTGTGTGTGTGTGTGTGTGTGTGTGCGCGCGCGCGTGCATGCGCGCTCGAGCACATAGGCATGAATGTGTCCTTGGAAAAGAAGGTGTTGAATCCCCTAGAGAGAGAGTACAAGCTGTCATGTACTGCACAATGTGGGTTTTAGGAACCAAATTCAGGTTGAATAAAGAAGTAGTAATGATTTTTAAAAAAACATTTATTGATTCTTTGTGAGTTTAATGTCAAGTATCTCAGCACTGCTAATTTCTCCATCTCTTTATATCTGCCCTTGGCCCCTGAAAACTCCCCACAAAATAAAACACATCACACACACACACACACACACACACACACACACACACACACACACACCACACAAACACACACACATGCATGCACACACACAAATACAGAAACCAGGACACATTGCATTGTGGAAGTTGTGGTATATCATAGCATGTCCTACAGTATGTCCCTCTGTTCACACATCTTCACTTGCAAATGTTCACTGCAATGAGTCAATAGTCTGGTTTTAGATTGCTGGCTTCTGTGACACCAGCAATATTGGATCCTCACTGGGACTTCTCCAAGTTGTCAGGTTGTTCTCCTGAGTCATGGAGAACCTGCAGCCTCAGATCTACAAGACTGGCCCTTACACACGTCATAGCAGTTCATAAATAGAATAGATTTTGGGGTAGGCTAATTCAAATCCCTGGATCTGCGCATGGGTAGTATCTGCATTATTCAGCCTGTCAGCTCTGACACACTTGCACTACCTGAGTAAGCTCTCCAACACTGCTCAGGTTAGGCCACCCAATGCTGCCAATGGCACAAGGCCAGCTTTCCTGGTCTTAGGATCACACACCTATGCCTCCACAGCCAACTCCACTGTGCTTCCTAGGCAAGTTGCAGGGGCCACTCTCCCAAGTGCTGCAGCCAGTGAGGGCCAGGGCTGACTCACCTACTCTGATGAGCCCAAGGTCAGTTATCTCAACTCCAACTGCCTCAGGGAGAGGAACATGGAAACTCGGGCATATCATCTGGGTTTACAAATCTTTCTTCTACTTTTTTTTTTCACATGAAACTTGTCTGACTATGCCACAATTCTTTTCTTCCATTTTTCTATTTTTCAAGTGAAATTCAATAGATTATATGATAATAGCTCAAATAAGAGTATATCCTCTGGGAACCTATTTTAAATGCATGAAAGCATGAATTACACCTATTACCTTAGCCTAAGAAGCTAGTCAATTTCACACTTAAGTCTGGCTACATCAGACTTTATGATGAAGGGTTTTCACTTTTATTTATTATGTAGGAGACAGACATATAAATTTCTTCTCATCCAAAATTTTGTGAGTATGAAAGACTCAGTTTAATTGCTAATATTTCAAACAGTGCAGTCAGATTCATTTAATATGAAATGACTTTTTTATCTTTGATTGTCTGAAACAAAGATTATCTATGCTATTTACTTAGCCACCAGCAATATGGTCTTCTTGGATGATAAGAGTCACATGCTATTTCAAAAGCTGATATGAAGAGCATGTGATCAAGGACTGGTATTATGAATATGTAAAAACCTCAGGATGCTTCTCATACACTATTTATATGATACAGAATTTTTATTCCTTAAATAGCATTAGTCCAAAAATTCCCACAATTTTTTATCAAGTATGATTCTTGGAGACAGAAAAAATAATTTGTCCTGCTTTTTAATCTAGCTGTTAGTCAGTGTCTTTACTGAGGAGTTGAGACCATGACTATTATGAGTCATTATTGAGGGCTGGAGAGATGGTTCAACCATTAAAGGCTAGGTTTACAACAACAACAACAACAACAACAACAAAAATGGGTCATTATTGAACAACATGTATTAGTGTCTTACACTAGATTTTGCTTTGTGGTGTTCTATTAGCCCACACCTTTTTTATTAAAAGGTATTCTTTATTTATTCCCTGTAGTTACTTGGTATGTTTAAGCTTCTTTTCAGACCTAAGTGTTCTTCTATTAAGCTCTGTAGAGTTGGCTAAGTGCCATAAACTTCTTAAACATATTTTTCTCATTGGAAGTTGTCCTTTCTCCTTTGATTATAATGTGTAGTTTTGCTTGGTTTCACCGTCTTGCCTGGCATCTGTGGTCTCTCATAACTCATAGTATATGTTTAAGCCCTTCTTGGTGTCTCAGACTTCATTGAAAATTTAGCTCTTATTCTTCACTGTATTTCTTTCCTTATATTAGACAAGTTTCCCCCAACATTTTCATGAAAATATTTTCTGTGCCTTCGACTTTGGTATCTTCTTCTATATTAATGATTCATAGGTTTGGTGTTTTCTAGTGTCTCAGAGTTTACACATGCTCTGTTAAAGGATTCCTTGCTTCATTTTTTATTTAATATTTTCTTTAACTGTGTGATGCAATTTCTCAACTTTGTCTTCAAGAGCAGGTGTTCTTTTCCCATTCGATTATTCTAGTCTATTTTTGAAGCTTTACTTTGAGTTTTTGTTTGAATACCCAAATCTTTCATTTTGAGTTGTGTTTTATTTGTCCTCCCTTCAGAGATTGTATCTCTTCATTAGATTTTTATCATCTTGAATTGTTTACATTACACCATTCTGAAGCTATCCTTCAGAGGATCAGCTGCATCTACCTTACTAAATTTCTTCTGTTAGTAATATCTGTTATTATCTTCCCCGTTCCTTCCTCAATCATCAAATACTATTCAGAGTTAATTTAGTTCCAGTGCATACCGTTTTTTCTGTTTATTTGGTTTTTTTATTTGTTCTTTTGTTTGTTTGCTTTGTTGTTGTTCCATTAATCTTTGCTTTAATTTATATTCCTCTATAGAATATCTGATTCTAAACTTGGGTGTTGGATTATTATGAAATGTGATAAGAACAATGACATATGTTTATCCTTTAACTTCTTTTCATATCTAGCAACGTTGGTAGGGTGATATTCTTAATGGCAGTAAAAATTCCTTCTCAGACCTTAGTCGCAGATGTGAGATAATGACTATGTTCTATTGATGAGGGAGGTCCCAAAGAACATTGTACACTGTCGCCATTTTCTTGATTGCCCAACAGAACAAAACAAGACCATATTGATGAAAAACTATGCACCTTGGTTGTATGATAAAGTAAAATAAAGGTGGAATTAAGCTTCACGCTTTCTCCCTGGCAGCTGGTTTTTGTACCGTTAGAAGGTGTTATGTGTGCTGTTGAGAGGGAAAAAGTATTAATAATCTTACTCAGCCAAGAACCCCATAAGCTATAAGACAAATAGACCAGGTAGAAGGGTTCACTTGTTGCAATAATGGCATGACTGATATGGGGATAACCAAACTCTCTCTGATTGGATGTGTGCACACTCCATGATAGAAATACATACCTAGTACGATAAATCTACCAAGATAAGGGGAGTTAGACATGCCTGGGATAGTTTGAGTAAAGAGGGTTCCTTTAAAAGAGTGACTCTAGCAACGTAAATAAACTTGCATCCTTTGTCATTATCTGGATGTCTCATGTAGTTAATACTGTCCCAAGTCAAGGAATTGTCTGGCTCTCAAATGTATCTGCTAATGTTTTCTTTGCCCACTGAAGCTCTCTTCCTCTCTATTGAATTTTATTTAAGAACATTTTGTCTTTTTTTGACTAAAGC